>NC_091685.1:15000-1215000 GCF_041296265.1 Equus caballus
TAGGCTCTGGAGAGTCAACACTATTTATGCGTGGCTCAAATCCTAGCTATGCTGCTGATTCGCTGTGTGATCTTCTGCAAACTGTTTAAGCTCTGTGCCTCAGTTTTCTCTCTGTAAAATGGAGATAACACTAAGACTACCCTCATTGGAATGCCGTGAAGATTAAATAAATTCATACGTATGAACTACCTAAGCACCAGGTTTCTAAGCCTAGCGTGGAAGCATTAGTTTTCAGTCCTTTCCTACTTTATATACATCTTTCTTTCTTTCTTCTATCTCTTTGATCTGTTTTCATTTTACCTTGTTAACGTTGGTCTTTGTGATTCATCACTTTGTGTTTAAAAATTTTGCTGCTTATGATTCAGAGAATATTTTATTATTCATATTATCCATGATAGTTTTTCCTCTCTTTGGCGTATAAGAATGACTTGATTTCATACCAATTTCATTGAACAGTATTAAATAAAAGCATACTTTAAAGTGAAAAAAACCCAGTAATTTTTTCTCAAAAACGAAATACTAGTCTTCAGAGACTCTGATATTATTTCTGTGACTCATATTATTTTTCTGTTTTGGCCTAATGCTTAGACATTGATGATTTATAACTGTTATAAAATTCTGGATGAAAACAGAATTATTTAGTAGACTCTTTGTTTAACTACAATTTAAAAATTTTGTCCAGCGGCCGGCCCAGTGGCATAGAGGTTGAGTTCACAAATTCGTCATCAAGCCATGCTATGGCAGCATCCCACATACAAAATAGAAGATTGGCACAGACATTAGCTCAGGGCCAATCTTCCTCAACAAAAAAAACAAACAAAAAAATTTGTCCAGATGTTTAGTGTCATGTAGCCATTGCTCATCACAGGTGTGGATAAGGTGAGTGCCTGCTTTTACAGGTCACTTGCATTTCAGGACCACAGTTCAGCTAACTCCTAACACAGCATTCCTGGGAACTTTCACAACATGGTAAAGGCTATCAGACCCCAAGCAATTGTGAAGGTAGACACTCAGCTATCTGTTGTTTCGTGTTCCCCACATCTCTGACCCATATCGCCTGATACGTGATCTCTCTGGTTTGCATTAGAAGTAACAACATTTTGCCATACATCTCACAGCTTATCTTAGATTGTCAAACCCTTCCTACCCAGCACAGAACTCCTGTCGGCTGCACCTGTCAGCTTTGATCACGAAGAAGTGGGGGCAGAAACTCCTGAACCTAATCAGAGCCAGAAGCATCAGTCGAACTCACTCCACTCAAAACGTTTATTGAGCACTTATTACGCATGTGTGGAACACAAAGGTGAATGAGCTCACATGCCTGAAACTACATGGCACGCGGGGCAGAAGAGCACATATGAAAATACCCATAATACAAGGCAGAAAGGGAAGGAGGAGACAGCAGAGATGTGCTCAGAGCGCTTTGGAGCATGACAAGGCAGGCAACACAATCAGCTGAAAGAATTAGGAAAGGCATTCTGAGGAAGTGGCATTTGAGAAAGGCCTTACAGGAGGTTGAACACATCCACTGCAGGGTGGGGAAGAACATTTTAGGATGTGATGAAACTCCTTAACTTGGTTTGCAAGGCCCATGCAAGGGGCCTGGCTTGGCACCTACTTTCTCTCTGGAGCCTCGCCTGAACACACTCCTATCGTCTCTCTGGTCTAGTCAGGTCCGCTACCCTCTCAGTTCCCGCTACTCTCTCTCCTGCCCTATGATTTCTACATACGCTGTTCCCTCTGCCTGGAACACCATTTCCGCCACCTGTTCACCCAGCTAACTCCTAACTATCCTTCAGATCCCAGCTCAAGTGCCACCTCCTCAGGGAAGCCTTCCGTGACCTCCCTGATGCCATCCAATCCTCAACACAGCCTCCACACCATTTGTTCATACGATCACTTGATTCATGTCTTTGTCCCTGTGGATCATAAGTTCCATGAGGGCACCGACTGTGTGTGTTTCTTCCCGTTTGTATTGCCTGCATCTAGCACGGTGTCCAATACCCATCAGGTGCTTAATTACTAGTTGTTGAATGAATAAATGAACTAATATGAACCAAGGAAAACAGAAAGATGAAAAGCACAAGGTGTTTGGAAACTGTTGAAAATCTGGTTTGACAGGAGAAATAATCCTCGAATTTATGCTCTGCGACCATGACGACGAACAAGCTGTACAGAGGTATTTTTTAGGGGAGAAAAATTAAATAATGGCTGTATTTTCCCAATGCATAACAAATAATGCATTAGTGGATAGACTTTTCTACTTAAAATTTTTCTCCAATATATGTCTCTTAAACATTTGAGGACTGTAGGAGTGTTTGTTTTTTCCTGCTAGTAAGCAGTAGAGAATAACAAAATAAATGAATGTTCAGTAAATAATATTAGGAGGAAAAAGTTAAGCATGATTAATTTGACGGCACAATCAGTATGGACATGTGCCCATGGATACTGTGTAGTTATATTTTTCATGAGGTGTTCCTAATTGATATGATTCCCCTTCTACTGAAATGATGTAGAAAGGGTTGGCCAGAATCAAACATTCATAGGAAAAATGTAAGTTCCTTAAATCACCCAGATGACTTGAAATATTATAATCTTGCAAGTGTATAGACAAAACATCTGGGTGATTAGATGAATCTTTCATTTTCTACCCAATTGTTTTAGAGTTACATACTCATTCAACAGCTTACATACTCATTCATAGCTTAATATCACCAAGGTAACTTTACATTATATATGTGCATTTTGCTTTCGCTACATATTAATTATCGGAAAGTAATTTAGGATTTGAAAATCACAATTACAATATTCCTTTCTATTTGTTCAGAGAACTTCACTCCATTTTTGCATCATTTTCAGAGTTTCCCAGTTTTCCTAACTATTTTCGAATTCAAGAGCTTCAGTTAAGAGTATATTGTAATTCAAAACTCCTGTTTGTTCTAGGATTTTTTTGCCCATTTTCCTAAAGTATTCATTTTATTCTTTTTTCTTCCTCTCTTTTATTTAATCATTAAATTATCTTATTTTATTTGGCTTTATACTAAAATAACCCAATATATTACACTGACCTCACCAAAGCTAGACATATGTACAGCATTTACTTAATTGAACCTTTCTGGCTTGTCTTGTTCCATATTTAAGTCTCCATTATGCAAAGCTATTTGCTTGATTTATTGGGTTTGGCTTACATGTTTCATAAATTGCGACTGTTGGGAAAATTTTAAAGAGATTGACTTGGCCTCATTGGGGAGTTTTATATTGAGGACTCATTGCCATTGAAGTTACATTTGTTTTTAAAAAAATATCCATTTTAATAAGGACCTTAATCTAGGAGTAAATAACACTGGCTTCCAGAAGCTAGGACAAAGAGTTGCTTCCAGTTTTAGATTTTAACCAAATCTTCACTTGAAACTAGGTCTATGCCATCGCAAGCCCCGGGGTGAGGGGTTGGAAATGCAGTCACTAGGATTTTTCGGAATCCGTGTCTGAATAGAGGGCATTATGTAGACCCTACACTTAAATGCCTTTCTATGTTGCCCTCTTTCCATCCAGAAATTTGGGCTTTTGCCTAAGTCGTTTTCTAAGGGTTTATCCTCCTTTTCTAAGGCTACCTTTATGTAAAATACGCAGTGTAACAGTTACCTCATTAGCAAAGTTAAATGATCATTACTCACTAAACAATTTAATATCCTTTAATATCCTCTGATGAAAGGTAGTAATGCAATATGAAATACTGCTTTTGCTTTTACCTGTGGTTTGAATTCCCAATTTTGCATGGCTTTTGCTTTACTTAGTAATATACGGAATGCGACTATGTGCCAAGCTCTGTGTTAAGCGCCAGGGAGTCAAAACTTAACACCGTCCCTGTCCTTAAGGAGCTCACAGACACGTGATGACATCATGGCGGCACGTACAGGGTGTAGTGGTGACATTCAAGAAGGGCAGTGGGCCTCACTACCTGACCAGTGGAAAGGAACATGAGGGAGAACGTCAGCGAAGACGTGACCCTCGAGCTGAGTCTGATAAGACATTTGGATCTAACCGGTCAGACAGACAGGGAAGGCGTTCTGGGAGAGAAAACAGCACAAATGGAGATGCGCTATCTCATCATTCACTCAACTCAACTCAAGTTCTATGTGCTGTGAGTAGAAGACACGGCTCTGCCTCAAGAAGTACGCTGTCTAGTGGGGCTGGAAGACCCAATAGAGTGACCCACAGCAGGATACAGAGCTCAGAGGAAGGGCTTCCAAGCCAGATTCCTCACCCAGCTTGACTGAAGGCATCACTCGGCTTGGAGACTCCGGCGCCCTGCTCCAAGGGACAGCCTCCCGCATCCAGGCGGAGTCAACTCTGTTCGTTCTGACACTGTGATTTCGTTTTCAGGGTTACCCCTCAGAGAGCCTGCCCAACACTGTGTTACTCCCCAGCCCTGACTCCACCTATCGCAGTTGCCCCTGGGTTCCAACATGCTTTGTGCTCAGGACCTCAGAATTCAGACAACGTGTCAGGAGAGCAGTCTTGCCAAAGACCGAAAGGCCTGGAAGGGCCACTGAGAGACTGATCGATAGTGTAGCTCCTTGTGTCCAAACCAGCACCATCATCTCACCTGGAAGCTTGTTAGAAACGCAACATCTCAGACCCAACAAATTTAACCGGTTCCCTGAGTGATTGATATTCCCATTAAAGTGAGACCCAGTGGTCTAGCTCACACATTCAGGTACAGGTCCATTTCAGCCACTCCAAATGGAGGGAAGTCCATTTCTGGGGTTGAAATGAACATTTACCAACTTTCTTAGGTATCTTAATCCTCGCTTGGATGTATACATACGTAAATCCCTCCAGCAACCTGTCTGAAACCTTATTTTTACCTTTGTTCTAACCTGAGGGGAGATGAAAATCATTCTAGTATATTAACCTTTCACATATGTTGTAACTGCTTGTTTTCCTTAGCTTACAATTAATTGGAAAAAGCCTTCATTTGCACAAAAAGGGAAATATCTTGGTTTACAAAATTTTGTTTACTTAAATAGTTCTCGCCTAATTGTGAAATACAGGGTCAAATTTTTCCTGTAGGCAGTATTCATTTTCTTATCATAACGCTTTGTCAACAGCTACTGACTTCTGTTTTGTGGAAAGAACCCCAGAATGTTGCAGTCCTGACATACTAAGGCTTTTTCCTTTTTCCTGAACCCTTGATAACCACTATGTCCAGTCATTTCTGCTGGAGGAGGATTCCAACTGGAGAAGGCTTCCGATGTCCCAAATTCTATTATCTTAGGGTCCCCCAAATAAAAGCAGTGGAGTGGACTTAAGCTGGGGCATCGATGGATGTGCACCTCCAAGTAGTCTGTTCTACGAAAAAACCTTGAAAATTCTTTTTACTAGCAAAAACACAGTAAATGTAAAATTTTTAGGCTTTTCTCCAAGACATAAACATTATTATAATAAAAGGTATAATATGTTCTTTTTATTCCGTAACTTAAAGGAATCACCATCTTTAGACAGCAGGAATTTTCTGCATACTTGTATATATTTTTGTAACTTCTTCAAGGACGGGAACACTCTGCCTCAGGCAAACAGCTCTCTTCATAGCTCCTTGAATCCGTCCTACGCATGCCCACTCTGTCCCTTTTGTGTCTAGTTCCTCCTGCCTGGAGGCCCTTACCCCCATCCTGTCTCTTTGTGTGTGTGCGTGTTGTTCTTTTAAGTTCAGTTCAAGTCGGAACACCTCCGAGAAATCCCTGCTCAAGTAACTGAACTCTTGGTAATTCATTCCTTTTCTGGTTTCCACTTATTTCGCCCTTAGTCTATTCTTTCATGGTTTAGTGAAGTCGTTACTTCTTCAAGGCATAAACTAGATCATTTATGTCATTGCATTCCCGGTGTTGGGGGAAGGATGATGAAGTAAATCTACCTTAAGGGTCCTGGAAGCTCTTTATTTTCCACCAGTTTTTCTTCCACTGACAAGGTTAAATTTTTAAAAACTTAAGTTTGTGGATTTCCAACACCTAGTACGATTCCTGGTATACAGTAGGTGCTTAATAAATGTTTTTGAATGAATGAATGAACTCCTCTAAATGGATACAAGGCTCAACAGGTGTCCTTCTCTGAGTAAACTGAATAAACTGAAAGGAGGAGAAAATATTACAAAAGCGCATCCTATAGTCAGAGACTGCGGAAAGGGGTCTTTGTTGTCAGGAAGCCAACTCTGGCCCCAGGGATCCTTGTACTGTGGATCAATTTTAGCAACACCATAGGGTGTTGAGAAATTGCCCCAACTCACCATACTTGTGTGGTGGCTCTGCTCTGTTCTTCTTTCTGCCTGGCTTAGTGCCTGGCACAGTGTTAGCACTGCAGTGGATGCTTAATAAATATTTGAATTAAGGGCAGATATTGCGTTACTAGCAAACGGTCAAGCAGGTTGCTCTTGAGATGTATATTACTATATTTTTACTGCTAAAAGAATAATATATATCTTGATTGTGGTGGTGGACACACTAATCTTAATATGACAAAATTGCGTAGAACTAAGTACACACACACACACACACACAGAGCAATTCTCTTGGACATTTATCCCAGAGAAATGAAAACTTACATTCACACAAAAATCTGTACACAAATGTTTACAGCAGTTTTATTTCTAATATCTTCCAATAGGAGACAACCCAAATGTCCTTCAATGAGTGAACAGTTAAATAAGTTGTGGAATATTCGTACTACACAATATTACTCAGCAATACAAAGGAACAAACTATTGATACACTTGGATGGATCTCAAGGGAATTACGCTGAGTGAAAAAGCCAATCTCAAAAGGTTGTATACTATATGATTCCATTTATATAACATTCTTGAAATGACAGGCATAATTATAGAGATGGAGAACAGATTAGTGGTTGCCAGGGGTCAGAGAGAGGGGTAGGATGGAGGGGGTTGTGGCTACAAAAGGGTAGCACGAGCGATCTTTGTGATGGAGCTGTGCTATAGCTTGACTTGTGGTGGTCACATAAATCTACACGTGTGATAGAATTGCGAAACCGACATTATTTCAATGTTCTAAACTGTCAGGGGCTACCTGAAGTGCTGGTCTGTTTTACCTAACTGGGATATCAGTTAGGAAAAAGCAGCAGGCACTGCTCAAAATGTTGCACAGAGACTGAACCACAGATGCCTGAGGCAAGTGATTATGAGAGGAGACATACAGCAGACTACCAAAGGCCTCAAAAAGAAAACTCTTTGGAAAATTAAGACATTTAGAAGAAGTTGTGGGGGCAGCCTGGTGGCACAGAAGTTAAGTTCACACATTGTGCTTCAGCAGCCTTGGGTTTGCTGGTTTAAATCTTGGGTACAGACCTACACACTGCTTGTCAAGCCATGCTGTGGCAGACATCCCACATAAAACAGAGAAATATGGGCATGGATGTCAGCTCAGGCCAGTCTTCCTCAACAAAAAAAGGATTGGTGGCAGAGGTTAGCTCAGGGCTAATCTTCCTCAAAAAAAAAAAAAGTTGTACATACCGGAAAATCTAAAGAGCAACACACAAGTCCAGATAAGATACATGCTGAAAAAAAATTGAGAGGACATTAAGCTTTCTCTCAGGCTGATTCTAAGGCCCAGAACCAAGGCTCAGCTAATTAGTGAAGGACTTCCCTGGCACAGAGCCATTCTGCAAATACTTGGAGAGACAGGTGTATGTTGAAGGCCCAATTTTTTATAAAAATAATCACAAAGCATACAAAACAACAGAGAAACATGACTCATTCAAAAGAAAAAATGTCCAAAAACCATCCCTAAAGAAACATAAGTATAAATCTATTAGATAAAGACTTTAAACAACTGTCTTACAAATGCTTAATAAGCTCAGAAAACAAAGAACTAAAGGAAATCAGAAGAACAACAAATGAACAAAATGATCATATAATAAAAAGAGAAATTATAATAAATAATGAAACAATATTTGGAGCTGAAGAATACAAGGAACAAATAGAAAAATTGAGTATAAGGTTCCAGTGGCTGACTTGAGCAGAAAGAAGAATCAGAGAACTGGAAGTTAGATTTGTGAAATTATGGAATCTGAGGAACAAAAAGAAAAAAAGTTACCAGAGGCCAAATGACTTATGGCAGACCATTAAAAGGACAAAAATATGCATTATGGAAACCTCAGAAGGTTAATAGAGAAAAGGGCAAACAGATTATCTGAACAAGCAATGGACAAAAACTTTCCAAATTTGAGAAAATACATGGATCTACAAATCCAAGAAGCTCAATGAATTTCAAGTAAGATAAATCCAAAGAGATCAACAAGACACATTATAATCAAACTATTGAAAGAAAATGATGACAAAATTTTGACATTAAAAAAAGTCACATACAAAGGATGCCATTAAGATTATGAATCGACTTTTCCACAAGAACTTTGGCGGCCATAAGGTAACAAGATGATATATGTAAATTGCTGAAAGAAAAAATAAAACATAAAAGTTGTTAACCATGAATTTTTTTTAAAGTTTGGCACCTGAGCTAACAACAGTTGCCAATCGTCTTTTTTTTCCTGCTTTTTCTCCCCAAATACCCCCAGTATTTAGTTGTATATTTTCGTTGTGGGTCCTTGTAGTTGTGGCATGTGGGACACCACCTCAATGTGGCCTGACGAGCGGTGCCAAGTCTGAACCCAGGATCCATAGCAGTGAAGCCCCAGGCTGGAAGTGGAGTGCATGAACTTAACCACTTGGCCACAGGGCTGGCCCCAGCCATGAATTTTCTATTCAGCAAAACTGTCCTTCAAAAGTGAGGTGGAAATTAAGATATTTACATATAATCAAAGCTGACAGAATTCATTTCCACTAGACCTGTCCCACAAATAATGCTAACAGGAGACCTTCAGGTTGAAATAAGAGGATGCTAGATGGTAATCAGAAAATGTACAAAAATATAAACCTCTCTGGTAAAGGTAAATACATGGTCAAATATAAAAACCAATACTATTGTGATTTTGGATTGCATTTCCATTTCAATTTTTTCTACATAATTTAAAAGATAGCTAAAATATAAATAAAATATAAATTTTATATTTAAAATATAGACATAAAAATAATTTTAAATTTACATTAAGTACACAATAGCTAAAGATATAATTGGTGACATTGATAACATAAAATAGTGACATTGATAACATTGATAATATATAATAAAGATATAGTAGTGACACTGATAACATGATCACATAGAGTTGTAAAGGAATAAAGTTTTAATATGCAATTGAACTTAATATTAATTTGAAATAGATTATTATAACTTTGTGATTTCATACATAATCCATATGGTAACTTCAAAGGAAATATGTATAAAATATACAAAAAAAGGAAAAAAGAAGGATTCAAAATGGTTCACTACAAAAATATCAACTAAGCACAAAAAAAAAAGGGAATTGATGTTGGAAACAGGGACAATAAGATAAAAGAAACAAGAAAATGACAAAAGTAACTCCTTGTCTATAAATAATCATCTTAAATGTAAGTGGATTAAACTCCCAAATCAAATGGCAAAGAATGGGAGAAACAATTTTTAAAAATTATCCAACTATATGCTGTCTACTTTAGAGCTGAGGACAAAAACATGTTGAATAAGACTGAAAAGAAAAAAGATAGTGCATGCAAATAGAAACCAAAAGTGAGTAAGGATGACTATACCATTATCAGTTAAAATAGCCTTTAAACAAAAAAAGTTATAAAGATCAAAGAACATTATATACTGATAAAAGAATCAATTCACCAAGAGATATAACAATTACTGCATATGCAGCAAACATCAGAACTCCAAAATATACAAAGCAAACATTGACAGAATTGAATGAAGACATAAGAAAGGCTACAATAATGGTAGGAGACTTCTGAACCCCTCTTTTCTTTTTCTGAGGAAGATTAGCCCTGATCTAACACCCATGCCCATTTTCCTCTACTTTATATGTGGGACATCTGACACAACATGGCTTGATAAATGGTGTGTAGGTCTGCACCCAGGACCCAAACCAGTGAACCCTGGGCCCTGAAGCAGAGCACACAATCTTAACAACTGCACCACTGAACCGGCCCCAATACCCCACTTTTAATAATGTTTAGAATAACCAGAAAGAATTTCAATGAGTAATTAGAGGACTTGGAAAACATTCTAAACCATTTGGACCTACTAGAACACTCCACCCAACAAAAGACAAATACACAATTTTATCAAGTGCACATGAAATATTCTCCAGGATAGACTGCATATTAGGCCACAAAATAAGTCTTAATAAATTTAGAAAGATTGAAATTATTCAAAGTTTTTTCTGGCCACTGTAAAATGAAATTGAAAATCAACCGCAGAAGGAAAACTGAAAAATTCATAAATACATGAAATTAAGCAGCACAGTGTAAACAACTAATGGATCAGAGAACAAATCATAAAAGATATTATAAAGTATCTTTAGACAAATAAAAATGTAAACACAGCAAACTAAAATATATGGAATGTAGTACAAGCAGTGCTAAGAGGGAAATTTATAGATATAATTATCTACATTAGAACAGAAGAAAAATTTCAAATCAAAAATATAATTTTATACATTAAGGAACTACAAAAACAAGGTATACAAAGTTAACCAGCACAAGAAAGAAAATAATAAAGATTAGAGGAGATATAAATAAAATAGGCAATAGAAAAACAATAGAGAAAATCAACAAAATCAAGAATTAGTTCTTTTAAAAGATCAAGAAAATTGACAATTCTCTACCAAATTAACCAAGAAAAAAAGACTAAAGATTAAAATTACTAATATCGTAAATGAAAGTATGGACATTACTACCAATCAACAAAAATAAAAATTGTTAGAAGAAATTACTATGAACAATTGTACACCAACAAATTGGATAATCTAAAGTCAAATGGGAAAATTCCTGGAAACCTAAATCTACCAATATGGAATATTTAGGAAATAGAAAATCTGAACAGAACAACAAGTGTTAAGGAGATTGAATCAGTCGTTGAAAACCTCTCAACCAATATTCCCAGGGCAAATTGGCCTTACTGGTGAATTATGTCAAATATTTATGACAGAATCAACATCAATCATCCTAGAACTCTTCTGGCAAAGTGAAGAGGGGGGAAAACTTCCAAATTTATTTTATGAGCTCAGCATATCACCCTGCTACCAAAGCAAGACAAAGATGCTGGAGAAACCCTACAAACTAATAACCCTTATGAATATTGATGCAAAATCTTCAACAAAATACTAAAAAATCACGTTCAGCATTAAAAGGGTGGATTATACAGCATGACTAATTGGGATTTGTTAAATAATGCAAGTACATAGTACAACTATTATACAGAATGATAACATCAAGTTGAGTAGTTTCTATTTTTATTTCTCTATATTAGCAAAACATTATTGCCCACAAGTTAGAAGAAAATATATGCCCTTTATATTTATTGAAAAAATATCACAAAAATCCCCAAAATTTGGTTGGAATATACAACTATTTTGTCAAATCTCAATTATGTTACTCTCTAGATTAATTTTAGTCCTATCTTCAATCTCAAAATAATATTATTCCTAATGAGAATGTGATGTTAAATTGATCCATTGTTGAGACTACAGTACTAATGAAATCCTTGTGTACATTTTCACAGAGTGGATTCTATGAGTCACTCTTCTCAGGGCCCCATCACTTCCTTGTTCCTCAGGCTGTAGATGACGCGGTGGAGAATTAGGTTTAAGAAGCTGTTGAAGACAACCCCGAACTGTCTTGTGTTGTCCTCTGTCAGGGAGTGGAGGAATCTTGGGCATAGATAGGTGTAAGAAAAGGGCACATAGTAGAAAGCCAGCACAGTGAGGTGAGTTCTCTAACTTGAATAGGCTTTCCTTTTCCCTTCCACTGAGTGCATGCAGTAGACAACAAGGAGAACCTGGCCATAGGAATATGCTATACCAATGAAAGGCAACACAAGGAATCAAGAAATAGGGTGATGCTCACAAACAGTGTGTATTCAAAGACCAAGGTGTCAATGCAGACCTGAGTCAACATGGCTGGGTCATTAGAGAAGAAATGGTTGATGGTCCAGACCCAGCAATAAGGAGTATGAGGGCATATACAATGTGGGCACAAGAGTGATAAAACCCATTATCCAAGATCCTATTATTACCAGCACACACTTTTTTTCTTCTATGGCTGGGACAGAGGGGAAGAGAGCAAGTAGTCACATAACAATCGTATGTCATATATGTCAAGAGCAGTGCTGCAGTAAATGCTAAAGTCAAGAAGATCTGAACCTCACTCCTGGTGAACCAGATAGAATTGTTTCCAAATGGATAATTAGAAGCCATTTTTGGGACAATGATAGAGATGAGGTTCAGGTCCATGAAAGAGAGCTAAGTAGGAAATACATGGGTGTGTGGGAATGGGTGTTCATAAAGATGAGGAGGATTATGGACTGGTTGCCAAACAGAGCCCTTAGGAAAATGAGAACAATGAGAATGAAGAACAAGCCAATTTCTGATGGTGAAAAAAATCTCCGATATGATAAAAATCAGTTAAGGTTTGGTTTTAATACTCCATTGGAATTTACTGCTTTTCCTGAAGGAAGAGACACAAGCATGTGTGGTAAATAAAGAAAAATGAACTGTTTAGTTATTTATGTTTTATTTTTTTATTCTAACCATGATTTTTTCAGAAAAGGCCCAGTTACTTAAATGAGTAATAAAAGTTTCTTATTTTGAAAAAAGGAGTCTCATTCTGTTACCCAAAGTCACAAGGTAAGTTGGTAAGCATTAACATTCAAAATCTTTTGTAAAGGATTCATTAAACAATTAAAGGAAAATATCTATACCTACTTGGATAAGATATGGATGATTGTCTGCCCTTCATAAATTCGCATATCAAAAAATAAAGATTTTAATTAAACTTTTACATAATTCTTCTTGCTAGTATTGAGCACAAATGGAATATCAGTTCAAATGGATATAGGTTTGGATTATCATATGAATAAACTTAGTGATACACAGGAGGTGATTTTTCTTCTATACAGTCATGTGCTGCAGAATGATGTTTCAGTCAATGACACACTGCATATATCCCTGTGGTCCCACAAGATTAGTACCATATAGCCTAAGTTGTAGTAGAGCATATCAACTAGGTTTCTGTAAATACACTTTATGATGTTCACACAATGAAAAAATTGCCTAATGGTGCATTTCTCAGAATGTATCTTTGTCATTAAGAAACACATGACTGTATTTAGGATTATACTCCTTGCTTATCCTTTAAGATATATATAAATAACTGTAGCTTTTTTTCTAATGTTGAGAAGCTAGATTTGCTTCTTGATGTCTCTCTGTCCAACATTGCTGAACCTTCCTGAAAGTCAGTTATCAGTAAGCAACATGGGCTCAGAAAAATACAAGTGTTTATTGCCTAATACCAACAAGTAAAACTTAATAGTTTTTTCTCCCCAAAGCCCCAGTACATACTTGTATTTCCTAGTTGTAGGTCATTCTAGTTCTTCTACTTGGGATGCCACACAGCATGGCTTGATGAACTGTGTGTAGGTCCACGCCCAGGATCTGAACTGGCGAACCCCGGGCTGCTGAAGTGGAGTGTGTGAACTTAACCACTCAGCCATGGGGAGGGCCCCAAATCAATAGTTTTGATTTTTACATTCCTCTATTATTATCATTTTCAATCTTCTAGCTCAATTCTTTGCTCTCTAGTATAAGGCAGACATTTCTCCAAATCTATAGGCCCTCATTGCATGCACTGCAGTCCCCATTACTCTGCTCAGACATCCACAAATATTAGAGTGAAATTTAAAAATGTCTTAAGGCTCTTTCTCTTGCTCCTCTCTCCCTCTCATCAAGCAATATCTTATATTTAAAGCCTGTATTAGGAGAGTTAAAAATAGCAGTCTGATCAAAAATATTTATCACCTCTCCCTCTGAAATACAACTGAAATAATGATAATGAAATAAAAAATGTTAGTTATCACAAGATTTTAAAAATTACATAAAGTAATAAGTATCAGCACATTTTAGATGATGAGATTTAGATGTAGCAATGGTTATACAATAATGGGGAAAAGGTTTTGATGTCCTAAGAATCCATGGGGGTGGGAGAAAACTGTATTCCAAGGGAAAGTCTATTGGCAGACAAACTCTGATACCACCCTTCTGTGGGCTGCCAACCATTCTGATTTGCCCAATTGGAACATGAGGTTTTCAGTTTTAACATCAGGAAACCCCTGTACAAACTTGGTCCAGCTAGTTACTGGATGAGTCATATAAATGTCTTAAGCTAGAGATTACTAGAACTTTGAGGAAGTCACCATGAAAGAGGGCAAGATTAAAATGTACATGGAGAAAAAACTGAGAAAGAAAAGAGAAAATCTACATAGAAAAATATTTTAAATAAAAATTAACATCTTCACAGGTCTACAATATACTAAACCCACAAAGATAAGAAGAGTTCTTGAGAACTAAGTATATAGTATATCTATACTGGCTATATATATTAGCCAGTATAAATGAATCATTCAAAATTTTGAAAGTCAAATATCAGAAAATCTTCTAGTAAGTATGATACACTTTATCTTGGACAAAAGTAAAATAAACAATAGAAAGCATAAAGAAAAAAGGCAGAGACAGTAAGAAATAAGAGAGAGGAAATTAGAAAATTGGTGTAAGTAGTTATGTATGATTACGGTAGCTCCTAGAAGTGTATAGGAAAAAATAAAGGAGATAAAATTGTCAAAGTATATCTCAGAACTGACCAATATGAGTCAGCATTGTATCAGCATTGAAAAGGTCCGGCAAAATAAATGAAAACCACACTGATAACTTGTGATATAGTAAGTGAGGAAAGCAAATTTTTTCTTAAAATCTCCTTTGGTTTTCAGTATAAGCATAGCATAGTAAGCTGATATCAAAATACACAATTTACATTAGTCTGAATTATTAATACTGTTGCCAAGGTAGTATTTGAAATATTTTTACTATCTCTGGCTATCGTTTATTTTGTAAGAGAACTTTCCACGGTAAAATCTCTGACAGGTATTTAATATTAACCCAGTTTTATACTTGATGAAAAAGAAGAAGATAAAGGGATTTGAAGAGGGTCGTGGAAATATTAGATGGCCCATCAGGCCTGGTGCTGGATCCCAATGTGTCATTTTTAGGTGCACCATTTAGACTATGACTCCATTAAAATGAATTGTCTTCCTAGCAAGGATTCAATCATACCCACTAAACGTTTATTTTAATATTTAAAGAGAAGGAAAAATCTTTGAATGTGTAAAAAGACATCTATTAGATTATTTTTACCCATTTCTTCTGCTTCTAGCCACTGAAATAGCAATAACTAACCTGTGTCTGGTCTGTTTACATAAACTCTCACCTGTACTAATTTCTTTCAATCCCCTGAAAAACTTAGACACTTGAGCATTAGCATTAATTTCACTATGCTTAGGAGAAAACTGATAGCATCCGTCAAAAGTTACACACTGGGTGAGAGAAATAAAGCCTTGCTCCTGGGCCATTTCTGTATGTGGAAAGGAAGACATGTGTAAACCTTATTGACCATCTCCACTGGCACCTTGGACAGGTGTCAGGAATTGTGCAAACTTGAGTGCAAGCCTCTAAGTTTGGTATCACCATCCACATTTGTAAAAGAACTGGCAGTCATTGAATTCAAGTGACTCTCTATATCATGAGCTAAAAGGATATCCTTATCCATCACCTTATGAGAAGCAATGAATCAGAAATAAGTGTGGCTCATGGGTTTAGCCACGCAAAACTTCCTTTAAAGTAGCTATTTTAAACAGGAACTATCTCTTCCTACTAGGCAGTAGATGATTGAAAATGCATTTAAGTTATTTTATGCCAAAATAAAATTGTCTTAAAGTTTACTTACACATTTTACATCTTCTCCTTAGATACTTGCTTCCTAAGGTTTCCTGAGTTTACTGTATTCTCACTGATTCCCTGCAAGAATCCAACAGTTCACATCCAGCCTCTAGTAACTGGTAGAAGGGAGGCTTCACAATATCATTTACAGATAAATAATATCTCATGGACTCTAAATGAAGTGTAAGTCATATGTTGCTTTCAGTCAAAAAGTGTTTCTAGAAAGATATGTTTACCAAGGAATGCCCACGTTATCTCTGTACATCAGGTTGCAGATGTACAAATTCTATTCTCCAGTTTTTCACAAGTTTGAAAGCGACTCAGATATTACATTTATGTAACTACTTTCCTTGCATAAATTCATTTTCTGTCCTTTTCTTCAGAAGTTTGTAATATATTGTAAAAATTTGACTCAATTTTTGAGTTATTTATTGTTACAGATATTTAAAATGTACTCCCACTGTTATACAGATAAAAAACCAAGACCAAAAGATTTACAGTTATTTATTCAAGACCATACAGTGAGCCATGTATAACTGGGTCTAGAATTCATGTTTTTGATTTGCCATTCAGAGTTCTATCTCCAAGTGAAGACTATTTCAAAATTCTGCTTCCCTTCTTTTCTACAATGACTTTTCAAACCAGCAATAATTGTTACCAGAAATTAGCCTATTACACCAAAGGTAAATCATTTAAGTTTTAAGAAACCCTTCATGGAATCTAACCATCCAAAGCTCACTTATATATGCTAATTATCCTACTTCACTTACAGTGTCTAATTCTGCATCCATGGCTGCTATCCTATATAAGCTCCTTCCTTCCACTAAAGCTTAACTCAATCAATCCCAAGATGGGAGAAGCAGCGGGAGCTTAATAGTTTAATACTGTGTATTTCTTGAATGATTTAAATATTTAGGCATCTCACTTAACATTTAAACAAATTGAATTTTTGCAACCTAGGGTAAAAAGTGATCATTTATATTTGTGCATGTGTTTCTATAAAACTTGATAAATTAGAAAAGTTACACACACATATGCACACACACACAGAACATGCACTAGAATGTAAGCTTCCTTTGCATTGTTTCAGGATCGGCTGATACTGCTACATTTCACAAGTAAATTTTACAAAATTCGGTGCCAAACCTTAGATTTATCTCTATTACTGCCTCTTAATAAGAATGTGACATTGATCTGGTGAAGTTAACTGTATGAGCTTGTAGCTTGCAAATTAAACAGGTACAAAAAGTTAAATGAGATGATATATAGTGAGTGCTTAGTACATCTGACATATGTTATCAGTTAATGCAGTGGTTCTTAACTGGGGGTGAATCTGCCCCCTCCCTGGGGGACACTGGGCAATGTCTAAAGATGTTGCTGGTTGGCACTCCTGGGAAGTGCTACTGGCATTTAATGGATGCTACTAAATATTCTACGAAGCACAGGACATTTACCCACAGAAAAAAGAACTATCTGGTCCAAAACATCAATTTTGCTGATGTTAAGGTAATCTAAATTAATGGTAGCTTTGATCTTCTTCTTCCCAACTTTGTCTTCATTTGCACACTCATCATCTAATAAGATTAAACAATGCTAAAGTTTTTCCAATTTTTTTCTTTATACTCCCATTTGAATCTCACAAGAGACAGCCAGATTGCCTGTGTTATTATCATTGTACCAATTTTAGTAAAGGCTTACTGAATGCTTAAGATAAAGCCCTAGGCACCATGTAACCACTTCCCCCTCACTGCTAAAATGACACACAGCAAACAACACTCACCAGAATCTTTATCAAGGACTTGACTCCAGGGGTGATGTTGATTCCCTGGATAGTCTGTGCATCCCAGTTGACGTCATTTCTCACTTAGGTGGACCCTGCATAAGGCCATTCCAACAGGTCGCAGCCTGACCCTCATCCCTCTTCCAATTCAGAAACCATGTCTATAAATTAGCTTGGGAAGCAAACAAAACAACCCCCAAACTGTTGCCTTTGTCCTCCAGGCACTCTACCTAACACTGCTGTATAAGGAGCAGTCAGCACTCCTCCTCTCATCTAATTCTGAACTCTACTTGTCTTGTAATTGACAACCGGAACGTCAGCATCATTTCCTTCCAGATACTCAACCACATTGGCCAAAGGATAGTTTAAAATGGAGCTAAAATGTATATGATCCTATGATTTGCCTAATGGGAACGTCTCCACTGCTTAATGTATAAAGTCCACATGAAAACACCACTTACAAACATTCTCACCTTTGCTGTCACCTTCTATTCTAGCTCAGAGATTCTGCAGCATGCTCTAGCCACATTACACCACTAAGAAATCCCTTTCCTTCTAGTCCTGGAGTTCCCTTTCCTGTATCATCCAACCTATTAAATCCTCTAATTTTAATTATCCTCTTAAATTACATCATATTATATAAATTCATTTGGCCAACTCAGGACAAATAAATTATTCTGCTACTTGTGTTTCCATCTTAGTTCAACTATGCTTTTATTTTAGCATCCATTACCTGTTATCATCATGTTTCAAGTGCCTATATCTCATGAAAGTGGCAGCTTTGAGAGTAGGACTCTGTCGTATTCCCCATAATGCACTTAAGAAGTTCATATATAACATCAACCACTTCACTACTTTTCACCTTCCTTCTAGAATAGATTATTTGTGATCACAAAACTTCTTCCCAGAATTGAAGATACCATGTTTTGGTCATATATAGAACTCTATATCTTAAAAAATTCACAAATAGCCAACCAGTTATTTTATTTTCATTTTTTTAACCTCTGCATATAGTAATTTTATACACATTAGGACCTAAATATAATTTTGCTTCTGAAGTCTTCTAGTTCATGAGATGTGGACTTAGTCATTTATCTCAGTACTTAACAAAGAGGAATTCTTTATTAATTGTAATCAAAGTGCTCCTAAAGTATTTGAATATTCCTCCTTAAAAACACTTGTTAGAATCGGTAGCTCACTGTCTTTTTAACTTCTGGGCAGTGCCGTGTGCATCATCTGAGCAAACTCCCATGAATACTTTCTGTAGAAGACTACAAACTCACCCTCAGTACTGTACTTGATATTTCTGCTATATCTGTGGAGATGATACCAACCCTGATATCAGTTTCCCTACATTAAACCCAGCATATATAGCGTTAAAACCAAAGCACTCATTCCCTGCTTACTCCCTGGCTTCCTGGTTCCAGAATCCACTATCCTCCATGGAAACAGACACAGCCAAGGACAAGTACCTGGATTCATTATCTCTTGCCTGCAAAGAGATACATGCTGGTGGGAAAACTGCTGACCAGCAAGGTCAGGGGCTCCTTCCTCTCCACAAGTGTCTCAAGGCCAAAGACAGGCTGGTGGGAAAGCTCTGACCAGCAAGGCCATATGCTTTCCCTCCCCTACCTAAAAATCCCAAATAAAAACCCTTCCTTTTAGCTTTTGGGGATTTGGGGATTTAAGCATTAACTGCCCTCTCTCCTTGCTCAGTACTGTGCAATGATAAACTTCCTACTTTCTTCCACTATACCCGGTGTCAGAAATTGGCTTTCTGTGCAATGAGTGAGTGAACTCACTTCAGGTTCGCTATCAATTTGGTGACCCAGATGTGACACTGTCCCAAGCGGACATCTCACCTGTGGCACACCTGGCCTCTGGCTAAAGGCCTCTCTTGGAAGCTGTCCTGGAGCTGCCTGAGCCCCTTGTCTCAGGGACAGCCCCAAGTGATGTGCTGCTAAGAAGACATCATTGGCCCTCGGTGCTTTTGTTTCAGTGGTGGAGGAAACTAGGTTCAGGGTTTAGAAAAATGTCTCTTGTAAGTAGCTGGTAGTTTTTGTTTTTGCCCTTGTCCTAACCTTTTCCAACAGGACCGGTCAGAAATAATTGGTACCTGGCAGCCCACCAGGCTCCAGGTGTTTTGAAGTCGCCACGCCCCAGCAAAATTTTGGTAAGTCCCCTGGGAATGCACAAGCAAGGTCCCTTGTCCTTGCTCATTTGGGAAGATCTGCAGAGTGGAACTTCATTTGTTGGGTGCCAGCCGAGTGTAGGACATGGACTAAGCTTGGACTGGAAGCACTTTGGTTTTGGTTTTGGTTTTGGCCTTCATTTTGGCTTCCATTTGTGGCTGAGGGTTTTTGGGAAAGTACACTTCTTTGGTATTTGTTGCTGTTTGTCTATTTGTCTTTCCTTTTAAAAGTGTTAACACAGAAGGTGCCGTCTACTGCACCTAAGAGCCCCTTGGGAGAAAGTTTGGCTGACTGATCGACCTATAGCTATAAGGCAATGTCTAAAGAGGGATGATTTTCTTTTGTAACACCACGTGGCCACAATATTCTTTAGACTCTGGAGGAAAATAAATGGTCTAACAATGGATCCTTCAGTTGGGAAACATATTAGAGAGCTCTCAAGATAAAAGCTGTTTTATTAGTACCTATGAAAAGACCAAATTAAAAGGAAACTATAATAACTAGTCTTAAGAACTTAATCAAACTTGGGGTCTCAGTTTCTCACACTCTTACAGATGCTAATGAAAATATTAAGATTACAAAGAGAAATCAGAAAGGGAAGAGTCACAGGACTCATCCCAATGGGATAAAAATCTTTAGCTAGTTATTAAAAGAAAAAATGTGATAAATAGAACAGATATAAATAAGGTTAAGACACAGGTTTTAATAAAATACTCCCTAAATTTGGATGGGATAAAGGGACCCCGCTATTGACTCCCCAACATTAAAGGACATCAGACAAATATGTTCTATTTAGCCCAGTCCGAAAAATTTAAAAGGTCAGGAGGCAGAAATCAGAGTGAGAAACCTAACCAACAATTGTTTGGGGCAACAGTTAGGCTACTAAGATTAATAAGACTATAAAGATCAAATGTGTTTAAGCTAATATTATATGAAGAGGTTATGTCAGCTTTGCCTGGATATTTGCTTTGGGAATAAATGTTACGGCTAACTGGGAAGGCTTGCCCTACCCAATATTGTAATACCAAAACTTGTTAATGGAATTCTAATGTAAGTTTTAATTAAAAGTATACGAGTTAGTAAAACTAAGGTAAAGTTTTGTAAAAATTGATGAAGTTAAACAGGCCAATTTCAGTTCACCCAAACAGATGTATGCAGTTGGGAAAGCCAGATACCAAAACGGGAAGCCTGTTTGAAGCTTCTAAATAAAATCAGAAATACTTACTGCCTCTTTAAGAGAAAATAATTAAATAATTAAACATGCAAGCAGCCAAACCCAAATCTGCTACTTTTGTCTACTCTCTTGCTGAGCTTTCCAACAAGCTGAGCTTCACTTTAACTCCCCTACAATTCTTGATCTAAAATTGAACAAGCAAAAATAAGTAAACTTTTGAGATAATTTGGAATTGTAATCGCCATTCTGGAAACCTGTTTCAGAAGAGGATTCAAAATCACTCATAATGGAATGCAGTCTTTAATTAATATGCAAAAACTTCTAAGAGACAAAGTTATTTAACATAATATAAAATGAACTTTGATGAATGAAAGGCTGTTTAAGTTTGCTGGTTTGATTTAAAATAGACCAGCACTCAAAGTTATCGGCATTGGATATGATGCAGACATACAGCCTGGGTTTATTGATCAAATGAGCTCATGTCATCTCTGCTACAAAATTTATCAGCAAAACTAATAACGCAGTATGAAAGCTAATTTTGTTTAATGTCTCATGAGGTTTTGTAGATGATCTAAATATAATTGTTAAGAACAGGTAAACTAAATAAATGTAAAAAGACAAAAGTTTTTGGAAAAACTTTTAAACAATAATTATATGTATTATGATATATGTACTTAAAAGAACTGAAGGTGATAGCTAACTGCTGTAATGTCACATGAGATTTTTGAGTAATTGTTAAAACTGGGTAAGAATTTTAAGTACAATTGTTATGTTTCATAGTCTGAATACTTAAAAACAGCTTCAAAAATCTTTTTGGAAACTTAAACTTTGTAACTTTATGAAGTTAAGTTAAATAATAACAGTTTATTGGGTATCTAGGTCAGTTCCAAATAAGATACAATACTAAAGGTTAACTACTAAGCATGTATTTGTCTGCCTTTGGTGTATTATATCAAAGAAACTGAAAAGTGCTTAGGTTTATTGATAAACATGTTTTATATATGCTGAGGAATTTTCTATAAGAAGCTGTATATTTCTAAAAGGTCTGTATACAAGGAAAGTAAAATATATGGTTTCAGTAAAAAGACATAAAGAATGGAAATATTTATGTTTCTTGAGTTGAGAAAGGTAAATTTATCCTAAAGTACCAGGACAAATTCTGAATGCAAAAAAAGTAACCAAAGGTTTGTAAAAGTAAAGCCCTAAAGAGTTTTATGTATGGTCAAGTTGGCTAAGATCAAAGTAAATCCAATTATGCAAATAAATTTATATGTCAAAAGTAAACTGGTACAAAATTAAAACTTGGTTTCCTCTTTTGTAAAAAGATAATTTTCCTAAATTTTTAATACGCTATTGATAAAAAGATTATAGAAAGGCTTTTTTTGACTATTTTAACTGTTTCACCTTGACTGTTTCTGTAGTCACTTCAAGTAGATACCTGAAACATGGCTTTGCAGTGAGCTTTGTCTCCTATCTGAACAGATGTTTTAAAGCTTTTAATATTTTGGACAAGATCCCACACACAGACAAATATTCAAGTCCTGAATAACAGCTGTCTTTTGACCTAGAAGAGGAGAGAGACTTTCTCTGGCAGTCTTCAGAGGGCCCCTGGTAATTCTCAGAGAGATTTGCTCTCTTTCTATAACAAACATGCTAAACTAATTAGGCTCATTTTGTATGTTAAATTACATGAGAAGCATTGTCAAATAAGTAATGATAAACTTTCTTAAATGGCATTATGTGAATGAGTGTTATTGATATAAATATTTTAAAAATTACCTGATCTGTTTTTATTTTCAGTCATAATTCTGGTTATTATCCCAAAATGTTGTATATCACAGAGGTGGTCAAATGCCTTTGTCAATTACCATTTTTGAAGGTTTTGTTATTTGCAGTCAGTTGCTGTTTTACTTTGATGTCTTTACAAATATGTTTCATCTTCAGAGAAATTCATAGAAAGGACTCTGACACTCTAGAATACAGGTTTCCAATAAAATTTGAGATTATAAAACTAAACTGGGCAAAAATTACAGAACTCTAACAGAGAAACTGATGACCTCGCAAAGTGCTAACAAGATTAAGATCGAGAGCCAATCATACAGGACTGAATAAACCAATAGGGAGGACTATAATTTTTATGGCTTTTTCATTGAGACACTGCTGATTTTTGATGTTTTGCTTTTTTCTGGTTTTAAGAAAACCTTTTTCTCTATTCTCTTAAGGAACTATGATTTACAGCAAATGTAAACAAAATTGAAACATTCATCTTTTTATCCCTATCTGAGCCCTCCAAAATGTAAAATCTCCTGATGAGTGAGTATTCTTATTCTCATGACAATATGGTTGTTTGCAGGAGGCCAAGAAGAATCTGTTCTTCTTATAACAGGACACAATTGGAAACATTGGTTATATTACCAAGGCTTTGAGTAGAACATCATATTTGAAAAAAAAATATGGGCTTGGATATAACAAGACAGCTTTTGAGGAATGAAGGGTGACATTCTGGAATAAAGCCACTTGGAAATATTGTCCTGGTATCTTGCTTATGAGTTCAGTTACCTGGTAAGGTTGAGCAAAGAATGTCACTCCCTCTGGCAGACACAAGGAACCTCAATATTGTGGGGAACCTCACAAAGAGAGGGATTCACCCAAATCTGTAGGCTCTGCAGGCAGAATCTGAGGACAGGTCCTTTGCTTGACTTTCCTTGAGAGGCCTTTAAAGTTCAACTTGAGATTCCTTATAAGGTTCCAGCAAAGATTTAAAAGAGCCTATATAATCAATTACTATTCTTACTGCACTTATGTAAATAATTATGCCAAATTTATTAAAGCTAAACCTATTTTACAAACCAGTTAATCTTAATTTGGCTATGGCTAGTGAAATTGAGGGTGATTTTAGAGAGAAAGATTATGTTTCAATAGAAATTATAATACACATTTGTGAATATTGGATTTTGGTTCTTTCAATTGTATTTAAGATTTTTATTACATCTGTTAAGTGGACTGGATCTTGAGTTCTTTTAGTCTCCTGAAATATCTGTCTACAAACCTCCAAACTAACATTTTCAGGGTTTGTCTCCATCATTTGCATGTGGAGTCTTTGAAAACTAAACCTTCCCTTTTTCCTAAAGCCTTGCAAACTGAGGCTGGAGGACTTATTATAAACTTAAGAGAGATTCATGTCTACTGCTGTGTAAGTGACTCAAAAAGCTACCTCAGTGCCCAATCACACCATCAGAGATATTTGAAACTGCAAAAGATACTTCAACCCTGACATCTAGGAATCTTGATTGGCTGCACCTTGGGCTCAGAAACTGGTTTATACATTGCTCCCAGCATTAACCTTGTTTTTCTCTTTTTGTTTCTCTAGAAAAACTTCTTATTAAATACCTGGTTACTTACTTATGTGATACAGGCCTAACTTTGGGAGCACACCTGCATCACCACCTTATTAAAATACTGGTTCAATGAGATGAAACAACCTACACCCCATTTCAGCAGGAAGTAGCTAGGTGGGTCACCACCCCAAATTCCTCAAGATTGAGGGATGGACATAAAATAGGGGGGAATTGATATCGACCCTGATGTCAGTTTCCCTACATTAAACCCAGCATATGTTTTAAAACCAAAACACTCATTCCCTCCTTATTCCCTGTCTTCCTGGCTCCAGAATCCACTATCCTCCATGGAGACAGACTCTTCCAAGGACAAGCAGCTGGATTCACTATCTCCTCCCTGCCAAGGAGAACAGGCTGGTGGGAAAGCTGCTGAGTAGCAAGGTCAGGGGCTCCCTCCTCTCTACAAGTGTTTCAAGTCCCAACACAGGCTGGTGGGAAAGCTCTGACCAGCAGGGCCACATGCTCCCCCTCCCCTACCTAAAACCCCAAATAAAAACCCCTCCTTTTAGCTTTTGGGGAGTTATGGATTTCAGTGTTAGCTGACCTCTATCCTTGCTCAGTGCTGTGCAATAAAATTCCTACTTCCTTCCACTACCCCTGTTGTCAGAGATTGGCTTGCTGCACAATGGGTCAGCGAAATCACTTAGGTTCGGTTTCAGAGACACATCTGCAACCATGACTTTAGTCTTCTCTACTCAGAGGTTAATTCTAACATGTGTTGGTTTCTTTGTGTTCATTTAGCAATGCTCCCTGAGACTAGGACAATGTAGAAAGAATAACCAAGAATGCAGGACAGCCTCAGGCCCGCCAGGAGAAAGAGGTCATAAAAACCTCCTAGGTAGTTTCAGAAACTGTCTCTGCCAGTTCCTGGAAGAAAAATACAATTATTATTATTTACTTGGACTCCAAAAATAATTTTATTGAAGTTTTCTATATTTTATAGACTAATATCCAGTAAGTACATAGTTATAATGAGCCCACACATACTCATTAATTTGATAGTTTTTACAAAATTGACCAACACATCTAATATATTAAAATAAAATGGGATGTATTCAGTTAGAAACACACAGTTTGACATATATATAAAATTACATATACATATATATGTATATACCTAATTGTATTAAATGTATTATTTTATATTATGCTATATGTATAATTTATTTGTCTGAAATTTTAATCTTTTAATTACTAATCTTTCGCAGAGTTTGGATGATATAGTTTTTAAAACTTTAGTAAAAGGATTACACATTTCTAGATCTTTTTCACTCTGTTGGATATGCTAGATATTACCACAGTGAAGTATTACTCATTGTAGTTTGTGATATTTTGAAAATGTGCATTAATACAATTCTTGCTCCTGATGATACCTACTTCTTCTCAATGTTTATATGTCTCCAATAAGATAACTAATGGCAAATATGGATCCAGCACAAAGAGATTTTAAAAGAAAATGTTTAAAATTTCCTAGCAAATAAAATTATCCCAATGACAAAGTGCTTTGAATTTCCAATTCCAAGTTCTTGGCAAAAAACATACTTTTGTGGAAATTAAGCACTCGGATTTTCACATTAAAAGCAAAACCTTGAAACTGCAGAGCACAGTGTTTATTTTATCTTCTTTAAGGACACAGAGATGTCTGTGATGAAAGCATTGTCAAGAATCTTTATTTGACCTTTGGAGGGAAGTTCAAAAGAGTTTCCACTTGGAAGTAAGACATCTTAGACTCTGCTTCACAATATCTCTTGGGGGTCACAAATGTAGGTATGGAGGATCTTCAGTAAGCACCATCCCCTGGATAGATTTGGTTATGAAAAACTGAGGAAGCCTGTGGTCTGGATTCAGGGGAGAATCATCCTCAGAGGACCACAGTGGCCAGTGGATGGGGCAGCTCAGGAGAACGGGCAGGTCAGGATGGCTGTGTGTCCCCAGTTAGCACCACAGCCTGGAGCATGGCACAGGGCATGGCCCAGGCCTGGGCTGCAGCTGGAGCAGCCAGTGGATGGAGGATGAGGCTGAGCTTGGAGGGCACTTGGTGCCAGTGAAGGGCGAGGTGGAACCAAGCCAGCAGATGGGAGGGGATGGCAAGACCTTCCTCCATATTCCCCACAGTACCTGGCCTGTACCTGGAGATCTAACTATGAGTTACATGAGAACAAGCCGGGGGTGCATCAAAGTCGGACTCATGTTCACAGTTAGGATAAATACACCTAAAGAACATGATGAAAATCAGGGGAATGTCTCAGACCAGAAAACCTTTATCCAAGAAGAGAAAATGCAGTTATAATTATGACATCCTTCACACAGTCCACACCAGAATCCACACAGGAATAAAGGGGAAAAAGAGAAGGCAGAAGAATCTTGACTTAGTAGAGTATAAACCTCGGACTGACCAATAGTAAATCTAGTCATGCTCCAGTCCTTTAAGGGCAAATTTATTTGTTTAATTTTTTCTTCAGTAAATAAAACAATAGGTTCTCATAAGATTAGGTGAATTTAATTATAGAAAAGTCAACTAGTATTTCACTATATGAGAGTAGTGAAATACAAGAAATAAAATATAAATAAAATCAGAATAAAGAAAATGCAAGTTAAAACCTGGATAATCATAACACACTCACTAAGCCTTTGACTGCCTCTATAATTTCCGGATAGTAGAATCAAAATATAAAAATATTGTATCTCTTCACATATGTGTGATTTTAGTCATTCTTGCACAATTTTCAAATTCCACGTTATATTTTCACAGGAAAATCTGTACAAATCACATTAATTTTTAAGTATTAAAGTTATTTACATATTATATTATATATTAGAATTATTATATTAGAATTATATAATTATTATACATATTAAGTATTTAATTATAAAGGGAATTTAAATTACTTAGGAAGTTATATGTATATTTTAGAAAGAACTTGGTTTGATCCAATTTTTCACCATTTTCTAAACATATATGTAGGATGCTGCATATAAGATTTTTACAAGTAGAAGAGAAAGCAAACATTGACAACTGCAAACATTTTCTTTAAGTTTGTCATAAAACTTGGCACTATGGTGAATCAGTCCCTTAATAAGTTAATACATTATCAGGAGAAATTCTGATAGTATGTTACATTGCATGAGGACAATGTTGGCTATCGCAATAGGCAACTTCAGTGTGTTAAGATTGCAGAGTTGGCTTGTCTTTGCTGCTGCATTCTGATGAGAGTGGGGTTACCTTCTTTCACAGCCATGCCCTTCTGGATCGTGTGATGGCCAATATCTCCATGGCTGGAGAAGTCAGAGATGGATGGCTAGAAATGAGACTTTTTACTCATGCTCATTATCTTTTGCACAGAAATAATCATGTGGCTATGAGTGAAATTCCACAGGTTAGCAAATATGGAAGATCACAGGGATATTTCTTAAGCACTGTCTTTGGTACATATTCTTCCTATAGTAAAAACAAATAGACTAAATGAACAGAGTTGCTAATAGCAAAAAAATGATGTATGTAAGTAAAAGGGGGGAAGGCACTGAATCTAGGTGTTTCTTTTATTCAATTTTGTTCCTTTGTTTAGGTGTAGAACGACTTGTCTCCAAGTGAGAGTCAAATGCATCTGTAAATGTCAATAAAAAGATAAAGTTGGCTTCACAGAGAGAGTCAAGAGAAAGAGAGAAGTCACAAATATACACTTTTAGAGTAAGGTTTTTTTTATTGATTGCAAACTTCTGCTAACTGATACCACTATCACCCAGCCAGAAGGTTTTACACTACTGACCTACTACTCTTTGAACTTGTTTCTTCATAGTCAATAAATCTATTAGAACTTCCAGTAGAGGCAATAATCAGGGACAGCAGGGACTTAAGAATATTGACATTTCTGTCCTAGGTCCTGTTTGACCTGTGATGGTAAAGGCTTTGTGTCATGAACTTGAAAGTCTCAGACAAAGAATGCAGGGTTAGAGGCAAGGCTCTCGAGTCTTTCTACTTGAGTTGCTGGCTGCTCTCCAGGCCAGAAATCCTTGAGACTAATTAATACTTATTTCAATTCTTGCATTCCTAACATGTACAATTCCTAACATGTATAATATAGAATTCTTTATTTCTTGCTTGCCTTAAATACCATGGCTTTTCAGGATCGCCTTCCTCTGCCTTTAGATGTTAAAATGGTATTAAACTAAGACAGAAACATGATGAAAGTTGGTTTATGCAGAATTTTCAAACAGTCACGAGGTCAACTGGTGCTAATTTTTCTATTCACATTATTAATTAAGCAACAATCAGATACCAGTAATGAGAGAGCTACTCAGGGCTCTGATTCACTGAAGGAGGCACCATGTCTCAGGGATTCTCTTACTGTCAGCAGCTTCTACAAGGACGATTTCTAAGACAGCAGAGGAGAAGAAGCAGGAGGCACTTGATTTCTCCTGTAATACCTCAAAAGTTGAGTTTTTAGAGGCATAATATACTTCTAGATGATGCCAACATGAGGCCTAAGATGTCAGGGCAAGCCTTCTATCCACTCTACCTTGTTTTCTGTCTCTTTGCCCAAGAATCCAGAGTTCATGTTTCTGATCATTTCCTGGTGAATTATTATGGCTTCCAGAACTCTTCCTCAGTTGGTGTTCTAGTTTTGGAACTTGTTATTGTGAATTGCATTGTCAATGCAATTAGCAACGTATGTTCATCTTATAGTATGGCTCTGTATTTAGATCTATCTGAGAATATATTGTTTATATTAATAGATACAATGCAACTCTCTATCCAATAGACTGACAGATGATTGTTGTCAGAAAGTCTAAAGTGCATCACACAATGTAAACGTTTATACCCAATAACAGACAATGACCACTGAGCCTTTATATTTACATTTTAGAATATAATGAACATTTCCATAGACTTCTTCCCAGGGTTCCCATCACATCCTTATTTAGAATTTTTATTTAGACTATGCCTCAGGTTTGAATATGGGTGTCAGAATGGTGAAGAAGACAGATACTACTTTATCTTTGTCTGAAGTATGGGAAGAGACTGGCCAAATATACATAAAAATAATGGTGCCATACTATAGGCTGACCATGGTCAGGTGAGGTGAGCAGGTGGAGAATGCTTTCCTCTGGCCATGAGTGAGAGCCATTTGGATGACGGTGACCAGGATGAGTGTGTAGGAGGATGACTGTGAATGGAATAAGAAGAGGAATAGTAGTGCTGATCAAAACCTGACAGGTAAAGATAGCCTCACAGGAGAGATGCAAGACATGGAAGTTTACAGTAGAAATGATGTTTTTTTCTGGATCCATAGAGGGGGAATCTCATGGTGAAGAGAGGATATATCAAGACACTAAAAACTCCACTGGTTCGTGAGCTAACAGCCGTCAGCCTACAGAGGGCCCAGTTCATGAAGAATAGATAGTATAGAGGCTTGTAGATGGCAAACTATTGGTCATAGGACATGAGGCCCAAGAGAATGCATTCAGTTCGATCCAGGGCCAACAGCAAGATGATCTGGGTGCCACAGTCCAAAACAGAGATGACCGTTTTATGCAGAAGGTAGTCAATTATCATCTTGGGGGCAATAGAAAATGTGAAGATATCAATAAGAGAGAGCTGCCAAAGAAAAAATACATAGGAATGTGAAGATGCGGGCATATCCGGATCAGCAGAACTAGTATGCTGTTTCCAGTTAGTGTGGAAATCTCATGGTGACAAATGCAAGAGACACAAGTGAGTTGAAGTGCATTGCAGCAGACTCAGAAGAAAAAATTCAGTGATTGTGTGGTTCTCAAAATATGTCAACCTTTGAATCTCCATAGAGATAAAAGGTAAAGCAGATGATGTGCAAAGTATTTCACAATCAATAATGGGCTACATAGAAATTAACCCAACAAAAACATTGTTAATATTACCTAAGGAATCTGGAAAAAACTGGTAAATTGAGTAGACCTAAACTGATCTAATGGCATTTGTCTTGTTTGATTTGGTGCTACATGATGTGAAACATTGTTAGATGGATATTTTCATCTTTTAAATATATTTGGGATACAGGCTTTTTCACTCTAAAATATGTTGAATTAAAAGGTCTTTTTATTAGTGGTTTATCAGCACTTTTAGTCATGGCTCTCCAGGAGAATACAATTAATCAGATTGACTTCCTTTGTCCCACCACTGTAAGTACACCTTGGCTTCAGAACTCTGACCTCTAGAACAAAGCAAAGTTCTGTAAGCATGTCTGTTAGAAATGAAAAGCACTGTGCATGGAAATATAAAACACTACAGACATAAATACATATGGATTCTGTGTTGGTTGGTAGACTCCAATTCTCCTGAATTGATTTGGTGTATTTTTTCTCACTTCAGATACCTAGAGTTTTCTATATATAATGAGCGTTTCACACATCGTTTCCCCTCAAATATTATGATTCATTCTTTGGACCATTCACCCAACTTTCAAGGACAAATAGGGATATGGAGAATATTCATGTGGTTATTTAATCTTGGTGATGAAGAAATTATGCACTGGATCCCTGTAGCAAATGTTCACTTTAGAAATCATCTGCCTGATACAGTCACACATAGTAATGTCATCATCATTTCAACACAGGGAAGGCTTTGTTCAAACATGCAACAACACCTCATCCTCTAATAAGTTCCAAATTCTTCAGTCTCACAAGAACATTCCTTCAAGTAATAGTCTCAATCTTTCTCTTGAAAAGTATAGCTAAACCAAAAAAAAAAAATCCTATCAAAGCATTAAATCATTTATCATTAGGGCAAGGCATCATTTAGTTAAATTAGTCAGATTATTGTCTCTTACATAATGTTTACATTACTTTGTTGTTTAACACAGTAATCAGGTTTTCACTTGTATATCATAAAACTCATATTACAGATTGATGTTCTCATGTTTATATAGTGGGAAGAATGATAGTTGTTAGCGGATACTGAATTCCAAGTATATTTTCATGTCAAAGTTTCAACACTAATGTGTTTCATAACCTAAGTGTATTTGCATTTAAACATTTAATAAAATACACTGGGTGATCAAAACAGACAAAAGCAAATAAAAACACTATTCAACAGTAGAATAGAGTATTAGATATCATCATAATTATTATAAACATAAAAATATAAATAGCAGTTTACTAACATTATGCAAAACAGCTGAGTATCTAGACATTAAAACAGTGAGATGTTCCTTTATTCATATCCAACAGCTTCTTCCTTAGTGAGTGTTGCAATTTCTGCTTAATTGGAATTAAAATAAATAGTTCATATGATGCAAATAGTACTTTTAAGTAAATAATTCATGTTACAAGTTTCGTGTTGTAGGACAAATGCCTGAATCTTCACATAAATATATCTTTGCTTACTGTTCCCATCTGGATCCCTCAGCTTTTCCTGCCTTATTATTTGCCAAAAAAAAAAAAAATTTCTGCAAATCCTTCTAAAGCTGTAAGCACAAGTTCTAGTCCAACCACTTTCTTATGCAATGCTGGCCATTCAAGTCCCTGTAAAGTCATCCTTCTTTATAATCATAGCAATATGCTCTCCTATTATGATGGCCCTTAAAATATTTACTGCCTTATTGCATTTTATTCCTTAATTATTATTAACCATTGATTTCTTTATGTAGTACATCTGTAAAACTGAACTTTTATAATATTTCTATTTATTCACTCATAGAAATGAGACATGGTTAAACATATTGATAATTGAATTTTTCACAGAGTGAATAGGATTTGGAGTTAAAATTCAGTGCCTAGGTTTTTTTTCCTGCATTTATTAGCTGAATGTCTTGGGATGAAATACTTAACTCACTTTAAGTCTCACTTTCATCATTTTCAAAGCTGAGATTGTAATCTGTCTCAAATTTCTTTTACACATGAAATGTGCTATATAGCAATACAGACTTTTAAAATTGTTAAATACAACTTGATCCATCAATATTATTAAAATTTTATTTTTTCTTGTGATAAAACAGGCAAATTCATCAGTTCTAACTCTAACCGGGGCAATTAAATTGCTTTAAAAGTAACTGGGCATTAGGTTTCCCCACATTTTGCAAATTCTATAATTGAACTTCTTTCTCTGAATGGCCATTATGATGCTATCAAGAGTGGATGATTATTCTTTGCAAATAATTATATGACCAATAGATTTGAATTATCTTCTCTTTCTAATACGTACTTCTTGGGCCCAAACCCTTTTCATTTCATATTATTTGCTCTAATGAGCAATGTCTTTGCAGAGTTGGTCAATATTTTAAAGTTCCCATCACTGTCATCATCATCTTTTTATGCCACTACGAATATGTGGGGATAGAATACATGTTCTTTACTGTTCAGGATGTTTACATTATGAGCATAAAGTGTTAGCCACTACAAATGTAAAGAAAAAGTCATTAACAGAACATTGGGTTTTTGGTTAGAGAGATTTGTGCTTGTAATCTCACTCTGCCAGTTATAGGCTGATGATTTTAGGCAAGTTTATGTTCTGGAGGCTTGCTTTACTTATCCACAAAATGGGATTATGATCCTCTCTTGGAAAGAAAAACAACATTTGTATATGAAGTTTTTTTAAGACAATGGATAGAACAAAGCTAATACTAATAAATATTGATATTCTTCCCAGCTGCCTTCTTTACCCATTCCAAACTTCCGGCTAGTTTTTTCAGTACTATTTTCTTTGTTTTTTACTTTTCTCTTCCCTCTCTCCTCCTCTTTCCTCCCCACTCTTTCCTTCCTTCTTTTCTTTCTTTCACCCTGACTTCTTTCCTGTCTCTTTCCATTTCACTGTGTCTTCAACAGTGCTAGATTGAATTTAAATATTTACATATTGCTAGGAATATGCCTTTAAGTAAGCAAAGTAGTCTTTATAAACTTAAAATAAAGACACTCCTTATCCTACCTTCTTCATACGGTGTGAGAAAATTTAAGATAAGAAAACTTGAAACAGTTACTTGTTGATTTAACCACTGAATACCCAGTTATGTTCCCTGGTGTATTGAAATGATTAACCATGAATGCAGATGGTATTATTTTTGTATTAATGTAAGAAGAATATGAAAGGGAGACTTTGTGAAGTGCTGCTGAGGATTTCAAAAGAAAATGATTGAACATAGAAAGATAACCAAGCAAAATACAAAATATGTTAATAGAAAGAGTGCATAATAGGTTGCTTTCACAGGTATATTTAAAATAAAATAATGTATATTTGATTTGACAGTAATTTGGCATTGCCTTTCATAAAATGATTGTTTTATGGGAATTTCTAGATAACAACTAACCATATTTATGATTAGACTTTCAGAGCCAAGATGCTATCACTGTATCATTATTTGGTGGAAATTACTCATTTATAACAAAAATGTAAAAAGCTGAAAATGAATAAAAATTAGAAATAAGGCTGAATTTATTTCTTCACTGAAACTGCGGTAATGCAGTTAAAGTAATTATTTTGTAGCCTTTTCTAGCTACAGTCAAGTTAGAAAGATGTTTTCTTCATGGAACAAAATTGAATTATCTGCAAGATATTAGTAGCAGAAGATTCACTCACACCTCAGTCAGTGATGAATGTCTAGAATTAAGCATTGAGATGTTCCATAGTCATAAATTTGAAATCATGTGTGCAGAAATATCGTTTTTTATAGTTACTTATTTTCCTCATGTTCACAAAGAGTAGGAAACTAAGCGAGTGGGATCTTGGTCTGCTTCACTGGCACAAGTGGAATGTTGAAGATAAGTAAATAGAAATACCCTTAAATAAGGGATGTTTTCTGCATGTATTTGAAATGGCAGGAAATAAACACTAAATAAAATAATTTAAACTAGAGGATGTGTAAACATGGGAATTTAATTTTTTCTTGATCATTGAATCATTTTGAATCACCTCCAGTGGGATTTTCATCATAGAGAAAGGATTCAGGGGAAGGAAATGCATGATTGGAGATAACTGTGAAATATTATTAAGTCTATCAACACTGTCACATTCCCCAGGAAAGAAGAATATCAAGAATTTGATATGATTTCAGTAAAGCATGAGAAAGTGGAATATGTTTACAATTATCAACACAATGATTTACAAAATTTTTAGATGTCAACTGAGCCATTTTCTGAGAAATGAGGTGAGATTATGCTATTTAGTCAATAAAATTTACTAGCATTCAGTTTTATTTTGAAATTAGGTTGATGGACACTTTATATAAAAGTTCTCAAAAATCACTTGGATCATTTCAAAGATACTGATAAAAAGTCAATAAAGGCAATTTGAAATATTGGGTCAACTATGAATCACTTAAAATAACAGGGTCTTCAGGGCTGGTCCAGTGGTGCAGTGGTTAAGTTCACACATTCCACTTGGCAGCCCTTGGTTCGCTGGTTTGGATCCTGGATGCAGACATGGCACCGCTTGGCAAGCCATACTGTGGTAGTCATCACACGTATAAAAAGTAGAGGAAGATGGGCACGGATGATAGCTCCTGGCCAGTCTTCCTCAGCAAAAAGAGGAGGATTGGCAGCAGATGTTAGCTCAGGGCTAATCTTCCTCAAAAAATAAATAAATAACAAGGTCTTCAATTAAACTGTACTAAAAGAATTATTGAAGGAATAATTTTAAATATATATGTATTCCTCTATATTATCATCAATAAAGTCCAGTTCTAAAAATATATAAATGTCCCGGATACCCCATAGATTTGTTCACATATAGGGAATAAATATTTGATACAGGCAAATATAGATATATTTAAAACTGAGTGAAATATAAACAGGTAGTAGACATCTGGTCTTTCAAAAGCAGTGTGCCTATTATTCATAGGATATATCTGAGATATCACGTTGTTTGTAAATCAATATTTTATTTAGGCACCTTAAATTATTAATTATATTAAGTACAAATATGTTGGAGTGGATGCATATCATTATTAGCAGCAGTAGCAACTCATATAAACTCATCCTTATTGAATTAGTTAAAATGTCTTTCATTTGTAAATAATTAAAAACCCAGTTTAAACTTGTGTAGTAATTACAGGTTTATGTTTGGTGTTCCAGACATAGTAGATGGTTTTAGTCAGTGTAGTTATAATGTAATTAATTTGCCTTATTTTTTCTCTACTTTCACCAGTTTCAGTTTTATTGTAAGCATGGAGCCTATGGCTGGAAAAATATGAAAACAGCATCACCAGGCTTCAAATATGAAATTCAGTGTCTACAATATGCTACTCAGGTAGCTACCAGATAGTATAGTTATAAGAATCCTTCCCCAAATAATACCTGATCAAATTGGATAACATCTTGCTAAAGGCATGTTCCTGAAATAACCATGAAAATTAAATTACTGTTATTTGCCAAGTGGTTGGTTCACACCCTTGGAACTGGCCTTGAGCTCTATATTTGTTGAATTACAACTTCCAAATCTCAGCGGCTCACAATGTGGGGAGATTTGTCACTGATATCACTTATTAGATATGAGTCCAGTGCAACTCAGCTCCATATCTTCATCCCTGTTTCCTGGGTTGAAAATTCACTAGATTCTGTTGAGTTACTACTATGCAACTATCACAGGAAAAGAATGAGAACAATGGTAGAGGGAGGTAATGGCTCTTAAATCTTCCATTTGGATCTGGAATCCTTCACTTTCATTCACATTCCATTTGTTAGAGCAAGTCACACAGTGAAGCTTGCATTAAGAAAGAGATGGGAGGGGCTGGTCTGGTGGCACAGCAGTTAAGTTCACATGTTCTGCTTCAGTGGCCCAGGGTTCACCAGTTCAGATCCCTGATGTGGACATTACAACACTTGGCACACCATGCTGTGGTAGGCGTCCCACATGAAAAGTAGAGGAAGATGAGTATGGATGTTAGCTCAGGGCCAGTCTTCCTCAAAAAGAAAAATAAAAGAAAGAAAGAAAGAGATGGGAGAGGCAACTCAAGATGGTGGCTTAAGAAGACCCTCAGCTCAGCTCCTCACACAGAAACAACAAACTTACAGCTACATATAAAACAATTTTCTGTTAAAAAGACATGAAAATTAGCTAAACAGCACCTCCACAACAAAGGATAAAAGGTCTGGGCTGGCCGGGTTGCACAGTGGTTAAGTGCACACATTCTGCTTCTTGGCGCCCCAGGGTTTCCAGTTCAGATCCCGGGTGCAGACATGGCACTGCTTGGCATGCCATGCTGTGGTAGGCGTCCCACATATAAAGTAGAGGAAGATGGGCACAGATGTTAGCTCAGGGCCAGGCTTCCTCAGCAAAAAGAGGAGGTCTGGAGGTAGTTCGTTCAGGGCTAACCTTCCTCGAAAAAACATGTTCAAAAAAAAGGATAAAAGGGCTACGTTGAGGTGAGAAGGTGAGGCAGAGTTGTGGTCTTGCGAAAAACCACCATCCTTAGCACAGCAACCCATAACTGGGATAGATCTCACATCTCCAAATCTTCTCCCTGAGAAACAAGGGGTTTGTGCACTAAACCTTGGGACCTGCACTAAAGAGATGAGCCCCCAAAACATGTAGTTTGGAAAAACCAGTGGGACTTATGTATAGGAGACCCTAAGGGCCATAGGGAACTGAGATTCCACTCCTAAAAGCCCTTGCATAGAGTCAGTCACCCCTGGACCCAGCACAAAAGCAGTAGTTTGAACAGCACCTAGACCATATGTGAAGGAGATTCATTTGCTTATCTTAAAGCATTTGCCAGAGGATCAGGGGCCAGTTGGGACTCTCTCCAAGGACAGAAGTACTGGTGAACACCATTTTTTTACTCCTTCTAAATTTCTAGCACAGACACTGGCAAGTGACATTTTTACATTCTCACTCTACCTTATTAGTGCCAGTAGGCACATTCAGTCACAACAGTCTCTTGCTGCCCTGCTCAAGCTGCCAGGCATACTCCACACCCACGCTCTCCACAGTCTTGTAAATTCATTGGATGCAACCTGCCCCCATACTCTCCCATGACTACTCTAAAGCTGGCAGCCATGCTCCACTCTTGCGCTCTCCCATGGCCTTGATAAAGTCAGTGGGCACACACCACCCTCATGTTCTCCCAGGGTCTTGCTAAAGCCAGCAGGGGCATGCAATCCCTACAGGGGATGCCTCTTGAGCTCCTGGCTTTGATGGCCAAGTGAGCTTGCATTTCTGGGCCCACAGCACTGAAACAAATGGTCAGACTGTTCTTGGAAGACTACCACTCCCAGGGAACTTCATAGGCAGCAGATTGAAAAAAGTCCCCAGTCTTCCTGAGGAAAAGACCTATTTCCTTGTTCTGGAGCATGAGCCTGAGGGACAGGCTTCAGGTTTCAGACACATAGACACTACAGAGGTACTCTCAGGGGACACAATTTTTATGCTCTTTGTTCTTGCTATAGCTCATCACACTTCCCATAAAGGATCCTATACACTCATCTGGAGCCTGGATTTTTCCAACTGTAGCCAAAGGGACACTTCCAGATCAACTGCTCTGGACACCGGTAATGTTTATGATTATGGTACCACATGACTGTATATATTTGCATACTTTAAAAGCTGCTGCCTGAAGGTCTGGCTTCCAATGAGCCTGAAGCTAGATGCTGACTGAAATCCCTCCCTTTGGAACATTGTCAGGTTTTTGAACACCTTCAATACCTGGGACCTATCAGGAATAAATCAGACTGCTTAGACAATTACAAAATTTCATGAGACATCCCAGAGCTATGGCAAGGTTGAACAATAAGTTTTATCTGCTACACAAGGCCACTCCTCCAAGACTGAGAGAGGTAGCTGTCTTACTGAGAATATAGAAACAAACACAGAGTCAAATCAAATAAGGAAACAGAGGAATGTGTTCCAAATGAAAAAACCAAACAAAACCCCAGAAAAAAACTTAATGAAATGGAGATGATAGTAATCTACATGATAAAGAGTTCAAAGGAATGGTCATGGTCATAAAGATGCTCACTGAACTCAGAAGAATGAATGAATGAAGTGAGAACTTCAATAAAGAGATAGAAAGCTGAAGAATGCAATAACTGAAATGAAAAACACTAGAGGTTTTCAACAGCAGGCTAGATGAAGCAGAAGAAAATATAATTGATCTGAAAGACAGGACAGTGGAAACCACCCAGACAAAGAAGGAAAAAAATGAATTAAGAAACTAAAGATAGCTTAAGGAACCTATGAGACAACATCAAATGAAAAAAAATTCACATTATAGAAATTCCAGGAGGAGGAGAGAGAAAAGGGCAGGTAACTTATTTGAAGTAATAAGGGCTGAAAATTTTCCTAACATGGGGAAGAAAACAGATATCCACATCCAAGAAGCCCAGAGAGTTCCAAAGAAGATGAACCCAATGAGATCCACATCAAAACACATTATAATCAAAATGTCAAATTTAAAGATAGAGAAAGAATCTTAAAGTCAGCAAGAAAAAAACAACTTGTTCCACGCCAAGGAAGCCCCAAAGACTATCAGTGGATTTTTCCACAGAAACTTTGAAGACTAGAAGCCAGTAGCATGATATATTCTAAGTGCTAAAGGAAAAAACTTCCAACCAAGAATACTCTACTCAGTAAGGTTATCTCTTAGAATTTAAGGAAAGGCAAACATTTTCCCAGATAAGCAACAGTTAAAGGAGTTCATCAGCACTAAATCAGCCTTAGAAGAATTGTTAAAGGCACTTCTTTGAACTAAAAAGAAAGGGAACAACTTTGTAACAAGAAAACTTATAAAAGAAGAAAATTCATTGATACAGGTACAAAAGTTAAAAGACAAAATAGTGAAAATAACTATAACTACAATAATTAGTTAAGGGATGCACAAAATAAGATGGAATATATGACACCAAAAACATAAAACATAGGGGGAGAGTAAAAAGGTAGAATTTTAGAATGCATTCAAACAACTTACTGTCAATTTAAACTGTTTTGTGTGTGTGTATGTATATGTGTATATGTATGTGTATATATTTTATGTGTGTGTTTATATGTATAGAGAGAGAGACTGTTATATGTGAGCCTCATGGTGAACAGAAAACAAAATCCTATAGTAGACACACAAAAGATAGTAAAAAAGAAATCTATGCACAAGGGAAAAGAGCAAGAGAAGAAGGAAGAAACAAAGGGTAACTACAAGTTAGCCAGAATCCAATTAATAAAATGACAATGAGTACATACTTATAAGTAATTACTTTCAATGTAAATGGACAAAATTCTCAGATCAAAAGACATAGAGAAGCTGAAGGAATAAAATACAAGACCCATCTATATACTGCTTAAAAAAAGACTCACTTAAGATGTAGGGACACACAAAGATTAAAAGTGAAGGGATGGAAAAAGACGTTTCATGTAAATGGAAACCAAAAGAAAGCTGGGATAGCTATACTTATACCAGACAGAATAGACTGTAAAACAAAGACTGCAATAAAAGACAAAAAATGAGCATTACCTAATGATACAGGGGTCAGTCTAATAAGAAGATGTAACATTTGTAAATATGTATGCACACAACACTGGAGTACCTGAACAAATAAAGTAAATATTAACAGACCTTAAAAGAGACACTGATAGCATGCAATAATAGTAAGGGACTTTAATGCCTCACTTACATCAATAGATAGATCATGCACACAGAACACCATTAAGAAAATATTTGCCTTCCTTAAATGACACAGTAGACCAGATATACTTATTAGAAATATAAAAGACATTTCATCCCAAAGCAGCAGAATACACTTTCTTCTCAAGTGCACATAGAACTATCTCCAGGATAGACCATATGTTAGGCCACAAACAAGACTCAATAAATTTTATAAGATTTAAATCATATTAAGCATCTTCACTAAACATAATGGTATGAAACTCAAAATTAATTACAAGAAGAAAACTGAAAAAATCAAGTGGAGATTAAACAATATGCTACTGAACAACCAATGGGTCAATGGAGAAGTCAAAACATACCTTGAGGTAAATAAAAATGGAAATACAATATACCAAAATCTATAGGATGCAACAGAAGCAGGTCTAAGAAAAACGTTTACAGTGATACAGGCCTACTTCAAAAAACAAGAAAAATTTCAAATAAACAAGCTAACTTTATACCTAAAAGAAATGGAAAAGAAAGAACAAATAAAGCCTAAAGTCAATAGTAAAAAGGAAATAATAAGGATTAGAGTAGAAATAAATGAAATAGAGATTAAAAAGACAATAGAAAATATCAATGAAAATAAGAGCTAGTTTATTGAAAAGATAAATAAATCGACAAACCTTTAGCTAGATTCACTAAGGAAAAAAGAGAGAAGGCACAAATAAGTAAAATCAAAAATGAAAGAGGAGACATTACAACTGATACCAAAGAAAGACAAAGCATCATAAGAGACTATGAACAATTATATGCGAACAAGTCGGACAACCTATAAGAAACGGATAAATTCCTAGAAAGATAAAATCTTCTAAGATTGAATCATGAAGAAATAGAAAATCTGAATAAACCAATTACTAGTAAGAAGAGTGAATCAGTATCAAAAACCTTCCAACAAACGAAAGTAAAGGACCAGATGGCTTCTCTGGTAAATTCTACCAAACATTCAAACAAGATTTAATACATATCTTTCTCAAACTCTTTAAAAAAACAGAAGAGGAGGGAATGCTTCCAAACTCATTTTACAAGGCCAGTATTACCCTGATAACAAAATCAGATAAGGAAATTTTAAAAAAAGAAAAAGAGAGAGAAAATTATAGGCCAATGACCCTGATGAACATCAATGCAAAAATCCTCAATAAAATATTAGAAAACCAAATTCAGCAATACATTAAAAGAATCATATACCATGGTTTATTTATTTATCAAGTGGTGTTTATGCCAGGGATTCAAGAACAGTTTAACATCCACCAAACAGTCATGTGATATACCATATTAACAAAAAGAAAGATGGAAATCATTTGATCATCTCAATAGATGCAGAAAAAATATTAGACAAAATCCAACATCCGTTTATGATAAAAACTCTCAAGAAAGTAAGTATGGAGGGAATGTGCCTCAACATAATAAAGGGCATATATTACAAGCCCACAGCTAACATTATACTTAACAGTGAAAAGCTGAAAGCTTTTCCACTAAGCTCAAGAACAAGACCAGGATGTCCACTCTTGCTACTTCTAGTCAACATAGTATTGGAAGTCCTAGTCTGAATAATTACACAAGAAAAGGATAACAGGCATCCAGTTTGGAAGGGAAGAAGTAAAACTGACACTATTTGCAGACAACATGATTTTTACATGTAGAAAACTCTAAAAACTCCACCAAAAACTCTGTTAGAACGAATAATGAATTCAGTAAAGTTGCAGGGTCCAAAATCAATATAAAAAATCGGTTTTGTTTCTATATACTAACAACAAAATATCAGAAGAAAAATTAAGAATTCAATCTCATTTACAAGCGCATCACAAAGACTAAAATCTCTTGGAATAAATGTACCCACGGAGTTGAAAGACCTATACACTAAAAACTATAAGACAGTGATGAAAGAAATTGAAGAAGACACAAATAAATGAAAAAAATTCCACGCTCATTGATTGGAAGAATATTGTTAAAATGGCCATATTATCTAAAGCAATCTACAGATTCAATGCAATCTCTATCAAAATACCAATGCAATTTTTTATAGAACTAGAACAAAGAATACTAAAACTTTTCTGGAACCACAAAGATCCTGAATAGTCAAAGTAACCTTGAGAAAGAAGAACAAAGCCAGAAGCATCACACGTCCTGATTTCAAACTATATTACAAAGCTATAGTCATCAAAACAGTATGGTATTGGCATAAAAACAGATACATGAGTCAATGGAACACAATAAAGAGCCCAGAAATAAACCCACACATACGTAGTCATTTAATATATGACAAAGCAGGCAAGAATGTACAATGGAGAAAAGACAATCTTTTTAATAAATGGTTTTTGGAAAACTGGACGGCTCTCTTACAGCACATATAAAAATAAATTCCAACTGGATTAAAAACTTGAATGTATGATCTGAAACAGTAAAACTCCTAGAAGGAAATATAGGCATTACACTCTTTGAGATTGCTCTTAGTGATATTGTTTTGGATGCGTCTCCTCAGGCAAGGAAAACAAAAGCAAAAATAAATAAGTGGGACTACATCAAATTGAAAAGCCTTTTCTCAGTGAAGAAAACCATCAACAAAATGAAAAGACAATCTACTTAATGAGAGAAGATATTTGCAAATCATATAGTTGATAAGGAGTTAATATAAAAAAATTAAAACTCATACTATCTAATATCAGAGAAGAATCAAACTGATTAAAAAATGGGCATAGGACCTGAATGGACATTTTTGTAAAGAAGACAGACAGATAGCCAATAGGCACATTAAAAAAAGGTTCAACATCACTAATCAGGAAAATTAAAATTAAAACCATGATGAGATATATCACCTCATTCCTGTCAGAATGGCTATTATCAAAAAGACAAAAAATAAGTTTTGGTGAGGATGTGGAGAAAAGGGGACCTGGTGTACTGTTGGTGGAAATGTAAATTGGTGTAGCCACTATGGAAAAGAGTATGGAGGTTCCTCCAAAGATTAAAAATAGAACTACCATACAATCCAGCAATTCCATTTCTGGGTATTTATCTGAGGGAGACAGAAACACTAACTGAAAATGATACATGCACCTCTGTGTTCATTGTAGCGTTATTTATACACGCCAAGATATGGAAACAAACTGTCTCTTATCAGTGGATGAATGGATAAAGAAGATGCAGTGCATATATACACAATGGAATACTACTCAGCAATAAAAAAGAATGAAATCTTGCCATCTGTGACAGCATGGATGAACCTTGAGGGTAGTATGCTCAGTGAAATAAGTCAGAGAAAGATAAATATCATATGATTTCACTTATATGTGGAATCTAAAAATCAAGTCAAACAAAACAAAACTCAGTACAAAGAACAGATTGGTGGTTATCAGAGGAGAGGGAGGCTGCAGGGGGGAATGGGTGAAGGGAGTCAAAATGTACAAACTTCCAATTATAAAATAAATATTATGTGAATTTAACATAACAAAAGAAAAGAGATGGGAAATATTCCATTTTCCATTGCTCAGGGTGCACTGAGTATAACTCCTTAAGCATGATCTGTGCACAGTAACTTCTTCCCAAAGAGTATAGTATACAAATGGGGAAAAAATAGTAACTTCATAGTGGAGAAACCTGACAAACGCTACCTCAGCCAGGTCATAAAGGTCAACATCAACAGTGATAAGTGTCGAGGTTTCCTTGAAATGACGTGCTGAGAATGGCACTTTACCTCTGTGCTCTTCCTACCCAAACACAAACCTAAGCATCAGAAAAACATCTGAAAAATCCTAACCAAGGGACACTGTACAAAGTACCTGGCCAGTATTCCTCAAAACTGTCAAGGTCATCAAAAACAAAGAAACTGACACAGCCAAGTTTAAGGAGACATGATGACTAGATATTCTGTGCTTTCCTTTATGGGTTCTTGGAACACAAAAAGGGCATTAGGTAAAAACTAAGAAATCTGAATATAACAGGGACTTTGGTTAATAATAATGCATCAATATTAGTTCCTTAATGTGAAAAATGTACCATACTAATGTAAGATGGTAATAATAGGGGAAACTGGGTATGGGTGTAACAGATACCTCACACTATCTTCGTAATTTTTCTATATATCTAAAAGTATTCTAAAATAAAGATTTTAAAAATGCCTAATAGTCTCTGAGATACATCTTGTATGCACTGCAGGCAGTTCTAACTATGCTTCCTTTCTATGTCTTTTTAGGACATGCATTTATTTTCCTTTTTAGCCAATTCTTTCCAATATGATACCCTCTATACAGCTACTAATACATCTTGTCCTATTACTATCCCTTGACAAGAAATACATTCAAGCTAAAACTACAAGACATAAAGCTTACCCATAAAGTTCCTTTATCTCCACCGAGTTTCCTACAGATTACAAACTCCGGTATCACTTGAGCTTCCAGCTCTTCTTCTTATTGCAAATATCTATCCAATTAACTTAAATTTTCATGTTCCATCATCCACAGCAACCTCAGTACACAATATAATCATAATACCTAATGTAAATTGAGTACTTTTTATGTACCAGTATTTTAAACGGCCTTGGCACATCAACTTATTTAGTCATTATAACAAACCTACAAGTAATTATATTATTCTCTCCATATTACAGATGAGGAAATTGAAATGCAGAGAATTTAAGTAAATTTCTCAAATACACACAGATAGTAAGGTCCACATGGCCTGGGAGGTGCTTAAATGAAAAAAGAAAAGCATACCGCCTTTCATAGTCCAAACAAAGACACAACCTAAACCAAAATCAGCTGGAAAATCTCAAACCAGACCTGGTTACTATTCCAAAGTAGAAAGCACATCTCAGGGGGAAAAAAACCAAGAAAGTAGTTTAAAGCAAAAAGAAAATTCACCTCACCTTCAACATAGTTTTTATATCCACAATAGCCATGCTTTCCTGCTCCTCAGGGCACTTCTGGAAAAGCAGAACTGGAGGAGAATGGAATTAGGAGAAACCAGTTCTGTCTCAGCATGAACTAAGACCTGCTCTCCATGCCCGCTATCTGTGTGCACAGATGAAGGTCAGAAAGAGACTAGCATCTTCTACTCATCCTTGTATCAAAAAGAAAAGTCAGGCTTAAAAACACCTGGGTCTGCACCTTCTTAGCGGTCTCAGACACCAATGTGGGACAGTCCTGGCCTGAGATGGCTTCTTGGAAGGGTAAATTTCTCCACAGAGCTCCCAAAAGGATACACCATGAGGGAATACCTAATCCCAGCGACTCTTCCTCAGGTGCCTCTCCTTCTTGACATGGGGACTCCTTCAGCTCTAAAATTCCAACCCAAGAGCAGAGCTCTGTCTCAGGGCAATGAGTTTTAGGGACTTCCACCCTGTGGATTGGTGATCTTGAGAGCATCCCCTACCTCACACCGTCACCCCAGTCCATATCAATTTTCCTCAACCCTGACCTCAGCCCACACATCCATTCTTCGTCCCATACCCTCCACTCCCACACAGACAGTAAGCTCAGAGTGCCACCATCTGCAGAGAGCTCCCCACATCACCCTGAGTTTCCCTATGGACTCGCCCACTGCAGGCAAATTCAAATGAAGAGGACCTTGGTCTCTAGGACCTTTAATTCCAGGTCCATTGGCCTCTGGGAACCATAAACTGAAACTGAGGTAGACTTTCAGCAAGCACCGGTTGGGCGCATAGGCAGGGTCCCGAGGAGACTGTTCTCTAGGTGTGAGGCTCCATTACAAAAAAGGCCCAGAAATTTAACACTTGTGCCCCTTCAGCTTCCTTGGATAATTTTGACCCTCGCTCGGGATGCGCACACATGCTCTTTGGCTGCCACTTTCCTGCTGAGCTGCAGTCTGCCAGGTGTTTGGCCCTGGCCCCGGTCTATGCCCGGAGGTCAGTGTTCCTCTGAGGGCTCACGTGTTTGCAAGTGTGTTTACGTTTTTACATACTGCTCTGTGTGATCTTTGTCCTTGTTTTCTCAAATTGCAGTTTCCCAAGCTTATGGGATCACCCTCTGCTTCTAAAGAAAACTCCAGGTCCACATGTTTCAGCACTAGTGCCCCTGGAGAACCATGGGAACTTTGCTGAGGCCGATGTTTTCAGCTTAAGTGGTTTCACATTCTGCTTGGAGCCCAGAAAAACCACTGACCCTGACTCCAGCATCTAACCAACACTTACTTCCCACCCCTCCATTGAAAGTAAGGAGAATACTCTCTTAGGAGGACATCCTAAGACACTCACACATGTGCTGTGTGGTGGAGTTGGAGTCCCCACGGACATGGCTCACTTCTGGAGAGAGTGTGACATTACATAAGGTGCCGTGATCAGGCCCCTGAGAGTGACACTCTGTGAGAAGCGTCAGTCTCATTTGAGCCATGCCATCTGTATGACTAGATGGCAGATGTCCTCAGACACACTGTCAGTACTCTGCCACTCCAGCTGCATTTTGGTCGTGGTGACATGGACCATGCGGATGTCAAACACTGCACTGAGGTCTGGTCAGAGGAAAGGAGGAAAAAAGGAAGTCTGTTCATGACCAGTATAACATGCAGCTTTATTTTAATGTGTCTGTGAAAAGAACTTGCTCTTGTACATCAAGCTCTCAAATGAGTTCACAAAGGGCAAACTCAAATACTTAAGTGAGAAATGCACACACTCAGTTCTTCCAAGAATTTTGGCTTTTCTATAACACAGATGAACTTACCAGTTCATCACATCAGTTCTCTGGTCTGTTGCTTTTGCCATAAAAACGCCCCCTTTGGGGGTCTTCTGGAGTGGAAATCGTGTTCAGTTTCTTGATCTGAGTGCTGGTGACCAGATGGGTCCAGTTTGTGGAAATCCATCAAATTGTGCACTTAGGATGTGTGGGCTTTTTAGTATGAATATCTTAATAAATTGTTTGCTTGTTTTTAATGGATGTTCTTTTCTCAGTGAGAGGAAGTGGGTGACTGGGGGACAAAAGAAGGAAACATTTCCACTGTAAAACCCCTTGTACTTGTTTTTAATTTTGTACCACATGCATGTACTATCTACTTCAAAATTAATTTTTTAAGTGGATTCCCCTTAAAGGGAGGTAGCTTTGAAAGTCTTCTTTCCCTATCACCAGATTCCTGATGTCAAAGGGATTCCACAGACAAAAGATCATGAAAGGCAGCAATTTTCTATAAACAAAACACCAAGAAATAACCTAATTATTCCCTATAAAGACCAGGGCTGTGTAAACAGTGATCTGACTACATGATGAAACTGTCTGCAGCCACAAAATAGAGGAAGACGAGACAAACTATGGGAGGGAAGCTATAGCACACACTGAGTAAAAAACGTACAAATACAAAATAAAATGCTTTGTATAATAATTACAATGATGTAAACAGGACATATGAATGTGGACACAAAATGAATTCATCTGGGTTGGAAAAGTGAAGTTACTTTTCTTTCTCTTCCTTTTACTATGGTAAATATACATAATATTTATCATTTTAACCATTTCTAAGTGTATAACTCAGTGGCATTAAATATATACACAACGTTGTGTAACCATCATCGTCTATATCCAAGACATTTTGTCATCCTCCACATAAAGTCTGTTCCCATTACAAAACAACACCCCATTCCTCCCTCTCTACAAACCCCTAGTAACATCTTGGTACACCACCTAGCCACATGCTTTGCCAGGATTCTATCACCTTTCTGATTATTCTTTCATCCTTATCAAAAATTCCATATTGTCTTCAAACGTGTCCTATGCATTTATTGACTTCTTGGGTGCTGGATAACTCAGGTCAAAAAGAATGACCTCCATTAGTTTAAAACAAAGACAACTTTCTTCCACAAAACATTACAATAGCAAGAACAGACTCTGCGCCCAGCACAGTCCCTGATATCCAGCAGGCCCCTGACATCTGGGGCACAAATCAGTCCACTTCTGCTCACAGTGAAAAATAACCTCACCTGGCATGTCTGAAACTCACTCTCCAGCCCCATTCAGGTACCAACCCATTTTCGAAACCCATCAAGACCAATGTCATGGGAGCCTCCTCCACAAACACAGGCAGCGTTCATTTCCTGTAGGATTGCTGCCTGAGCTATACAGGCAGCAGCACTTGCACATTGACAGAAATCCAGTCGGCATCCTTCACTGGATAGAAGGTCCACTTTAAAGCTGTGCTTCATTTCCAGTAAGTTTTATTTTTCAAATAAAAATTCTATTCAAAGTACATTATAACTTATTGAAGCTGGCTTTAAGAAAAAAAAATATACTGCTGTCAAAATAAAAATCTTTTTTCTTTTCTAGATATCTGCAAGTCACTTTTTATAATTATTATTTCACACTAGTTCTTCAATACAAGAAAAGAAGAAAAAGCTGGCCTATTCAAGAAATCTAATTTGAGAGCCTCCCAACATTTTGAAAGCATTACTGTGACTTTGGAAACACACACTTGCATCCTGCCAGAAAATTGAGCATAAGCTTTCTGTATGACCACCTCCTGGGCACTTTCTTACTTGCTGTCCACCAGGTTGTATGCTTGACATGTCCTGGTATCAGCTCATTGGCTTAACAACTGTTGCAGTGCTGAACGCAACAGCAAGTTGTTACCCTGTAAATATTAGTGCAGATCGTTAATGCAGATACTAGCGCTAAAGTGACAGTAATGCCTCACACAGTGTACTGTTATTAAGTCCAAAGGTTTGTGCACTGCACCGACCCAGAATCTGATCAGCACCATCATGAGGCAGAGAACGCCATCAGTGGACCCTTCAGCAGAGAAAGCATTAAATGACCTCTTAAGCGATCTTCCCTTCTACAGGGAGCAGATGAACATCACCTTATCTATCCAGAAAGTTAAAGCCAATCACAACACGCCAGTTGGAACAGCATAAACAGGAGCAGAACCAAATCATTACAGGAAACATCCTCGCTTTCCTCTGAAATTGCTTTAGGATTGTAGATCAAATTCTTCCCCAAATGATCCTGCTCTGCATGTCCTAAAAAGTAAGGTGCCTTTGTTCAGAACTCTTACAAAGAAATGCTGCCTTGCATTTCGTTTGATGCTTGCAAATTTCAGGCTCTGCAGATAGGCAATTCCAGTAAAAAGGAGAAAAGGAAAAAGAACTCAGGAGGCTCTTGGACAGTCCCCCAAACCCATCGCCCTCCCACAGCAAACCGGTAAGTCCAGGCTGTTCCAGGAAGGGAGATGGGGAGAGACAGGTGTGTGTCTCTGACCTTTGGCTTTGGGGAAATGTGGTCCACAGTTGCACCTTTGGGTCAGATGCTGCAGCCATCAAGGCCACAAAATCTGAAATAAACATTCTGGGTCATATGATAAGTCTATGTTTAGTTTTTTTCTAAACAAAATTCACCTTGAGGTTGAAAGTGACTCCATGAAGTTGAGTTTCATCCGCAAAAATAAGTGCAATATTTTCTGTATTCTTCCTACAACAACAAAAACACTCTTGTTTGGGTAGGCTTCCCAGCTTTTCCCTGTAAATCAAGATGAGGCAGTAGATATAGTCACGGACAAAGACTGAAGAAAAGAGACAAATCCATTTCCAGCATCCATGGCCTCTGACTCTGTCTTGACCCTGAAACAGAGGTTTTCAGCATACTGCTGCATAGGAAGATGGAGGTTCAACACAGGGATGTGAACAGCAACAACCAGAGGAAGCTTTGTGGGCTCACCCCTGAGGGCTTCCTCAGGGGCCCCTTCTGTTCTTGGATTTTTCCTAGGTAGGAGCCATCCTTCTTTGTCTCTTTGTATGCCCTGGAACTTTGGGCAGAAAACTTACCATTTGGAATATTATGACATGACAACTAGGGAAATCAGATTCTCCCCCTCCCCAGCATTTCTGGGGGGTGCTGACTGCAATCGATGGTGTTAGTTTCTTTAGGGGATATTCTGATCCAACCCTGAAAGGTCTGTATTCTTTGTCATGTGTGGCCACTGAAGACTTTGATCTGTTAGCCTCAAGATCAGCCAGAGATCCTGAGTTTAGTGGGTCTTAGGATGTCCTCAAGGGGAAAGAGGGCAAGGGAACTCTGTATGTGACAGGGAGAGCGACTGTCTGCTTTGGTGTAGAGAAAGAGCGTGGTGGACTGCATGCAGTTCTCCTTTCATTCTGGCACACAGAAGACTAGGTTTCCTAGCCCTCTTGGTTTTCGAATGAACTTGTGGCTACTTATGCCCAAGGGCATCACTTTTCAGCCAAAGGACAAAATAGGATGTGTAAGGCCCCAGGTGCTCTTGGTGTCCTTCACTGGCAATGGAAGGCGTGAGTTTCAGGTGGTGTAGCAACAAGGTCATGGGGTCTCCATCAGCCTTGCCCAATGAGACTTGGGAAGCAGGGTTCCCTTCACCCCGGTGACCAATGTTTCATGTAAATCTGAGGAGAAATACACTTTTAGTCATGGATTTCTTAATCTTTGCTTTTAATTTCTTACTAGAGCATTACCTAAGCTTGTCCTGAAGATTACGATGACCTACCCTCTAAGATTGTCTAAAGGGTGATTTTCTCAGACCAGAATTGGTAGAACCTCATGTTGCTGTGGTCAGAAGTCATGTCTGCTAACAGCTGCTTGTCACAGATGGGGGCCCTGCCAAGAGACTCTGAGTCTGATGGGGAGTATTGCATGTGGAAAGTGTATGGAAGTGTTCTGGAGAGATATCCCTATGGGAAGTTCGAAAAGCAGAGATGATCAAAGGAGAAGCTGAAGCACAAGCCCATTTCCACTGGGTCTCAGCCAACCCTCAGGGATCTCTGGAGCTGGGACGGCCCTTTGGTGTTGTCTGGAATTGAGACAAGGGATCCAGGCTTCTTACACCCTTATCTGCCAGATAAGGTCCCTGGCTGTCCCTGGAGAGGGCTGCTTCCTCAGGTTAGGTGGTTCCCTATGCTGTGGGCATGTCCTGTGAGGGAAAGAGCTGTGAGCCGTCCTCAACCAATAGTCTCAGGAGCTGCGGGATGGATGCCTTGGCCTTGAGCATGAGTCTGGGTTGAGTCTCAATGTTTCAACGGCACTTCTCCTTCACCGTGGTCTTCCTTCCCAACCCAGCTAATAATCTCCTGATCTGAGGAAGTCCCTGGGAGGACTTAAGTAGAGCTCTGCCTTTCCCTGTGATTGGCTGAGAGAAAGGCATTGGGGAAGACCAGAATCTCTCTCTCCAGGATTCAGACCCTCTTACCTGGGGACTTCTGGAGAGCTCCAGAAGGGTTCCGACCTCAGCTGACAGTGCTGAAGTTGTTCCTGTAACGGTGGCCATGGATTTGCTGTAGCTGGGCGCTTGTAGTTAGGGAGAGTCCGATTCCCTCCAGAGAGCCAGAACAGGGTGCTCTCCAAGGTCTTGGGGTCACGGGGACAGGCCTGGTAGACATCGAAACCCAGGGGCAGGTTGGTGAATGGAGGGGCCTTCTCTTTGGTCTCCACAAGGGTGAAGGAAAGGCCAGTCCATCCTGGTAATTCTTCCAGACACACCTAAGCCGAGGAGCAGCATTCGGGAGAATGGTCGAGTCATGCCATTCAGGGACAAATGCTAAGCCAAGCCCAGGGAAAGTCAAGGGTCTGGACTCAGGTTACCCGTCCAGAGATGCTCCTGTCTTGGCAGATGGAGGTGGGGTGAACATGGGTCCCAGGGCTCTAGAACCCCCTGGCATGGCTCTCTCATTGTGATGAGGCAAATCGTCTCCAAGCCAGCAAGACAGGTTTGCAGGGCACTGTGAGTGGGGGGAGATGGCATTATGCTGGATGGTATGGCTGTCAACTGGACAGATTTTTTGTTAGCTGCCATAAATGGAAGATGCATCTGTGCGTGGACCACAGGGCAAGATGTTCTCGAGGTCCGTGAGTGAGGAGTACAAACGCCATCTCATCGACCACTTAGGAAAGAGTGAGTTGAATCCCAACGTGATCTTGTTTTCGCTTGCACTGGAAGCCAAGATGCAAGCATCTGTCCCCACCTTAGACCTGGAATAGTTTAAATGGCACCCGACTTACCAGTTCCTCAAATATTTTGAGCATTTCCTTCCAGCACCATATTCACCTGAGGCATTTCAAAGTACTCACATTATTAGATTCTCTTCTCCTAAGTCAGCTCTTAGGAAGCCAGTTTTGGTAACTTCTGTGTGCCTTGAACAAGAAACATTTCATCCAGATTTTCTAATTTCTTTCCTCGTGGACTTCCACAACCTACTTCCAATTTGGAAACCCAAATATGGGATAAATGGTGCCTCCTGTGTCCACAGCTGTACTCCTGCAACAAACTAAAAGTTGCTACCTGCCGGATCGGCTCTCAGGAGCACCCCAGTCCTGGAGGAGACCCTCTTGGGACACCCATGCCTTCATCCTGGCCCTGTACTAGCCCTGGGACCAGCCACAACTCTTTCTCCTTGGAGGGACAGTACAGCCTTCCCCACCTTCCTCTGGCAAGTCTCTTTCCTGGGTGGCTGTGCCGCATCAGCAAGGGTCTGGACTGTCGGGAACCAGGGTTGATCCTCAGCCTCCGGCTGTGCTGAGATGGCCTCCCTGGCAGAGCCCAGCCTGCCGAGTGTCCGAGTGACACTTGCAGCCACCAAGGAGGAGGGGATAACTTTCATAGGAAGACTCCACCAGTTTATACTTGTGGCCAACTAATGTTAAATTTTGTCATTCTTAATAATTTTTTATAGCAATACCTCTTGCTCTTGATGTCTCAGTACTTTAACTAAAATGCTCATAATTTCTATTGGTAGATCCAAGGATATTGTTATTATTGTTGCTGTCATTATTAGTATTTTAAAGTACCATTTGTTGAAAATCTATTATTTGCCAGGTACTGTAATATAATTTATCTTAAAACTCCATGGAGAAGAGATTGTTATCAAACTGAGGTTTATGAAGGATTATGTCTCTTGCCCAAGGACATATATGGCCTTCAACCTTTGGATTTAAAACAGTGGAAGGGTAGAGATTAAAAGCCAAGTCAAAGCCCACACTCTTTGCCACTACCCTGTACTCATCTCATGCGCCTGCTAATCCAAGGCTTAGTTTACATGGACTCTGGAGCCATTAGTCCTTAAAAGTTTATTAGACACACAAAGTGAGAGCATCTTTATTTATTTATTTATTTATTTATTTTCCAGGGGGAAGATTTGCCCTAAGCTAGCATCTGTTGTCAATCTTCCTCATTTTTTCTTCGTTTTTTTCCCCCCAAAGGCCCCAGTACATAGTTGTGTATAGTTGTAAGTTCTTCTGGTTCTTCTATGTGAGCCACCACCATAGCATGGCTACTGTCAAATGAGTCCTCTGGTTCTGTACCTGGGAACTGAACCCTGGCTGCTGAAGTGGAGCAAACTGAACTTTAAATGCTAGGACATCAGGCTGGCTCTAGAGAGCATATTTAAAAGTGGGGAAAACAGAACACGTTTTTGAAATGGAGAATCCTTTATTTGTAATTCTTTCCTCCTTTAATTCCAGTGGAGAATTTAGAGCCCCATTCTCTTCCTTTCAACTTTAACTGTTACAGGCTAATAGATTCATTAAGTAATTAAGCCCCATTCTTCACCCAAGCCCTGCTCCCTGCCTTACCAGGAACAGGGCTGGTGGAGAACACAGGGGCGCCCACAGGATTTGAGCCTCTTTCTAACTTTTCCCTTTTGTGGTCAGCTCACAGTAACTACCAGTTTTTGAAGTCCTTACTGTATGCCAGCGGCTATGCTATGCTTTTTATATAGGGTATTTCATTTCATTCTCACAACAACCTTATGTCTACACAAATAACCAATAACCATTCTATAGATTAGAGAGATAAGCTGAGTTTTACTTGAGCCAAGTTGAGGATTATAAGCTGGGAAGGCAGTTTCCACAAAGGAAGAAAATGTTCCAGAGAAGCAGGGTTTACAGTACAGTTTTATAGCTTTTGAGAGCAAAGAACATACATTAAACATGCCCAGGATACATACTCATCAAAGTTTCAAAGAGGTATTCAGTTACAAGTTAGCAGGTCAACCTGACCCTGATGTCCAGGAAAGGGAACTTATCTTCAGGAGTGCTGATATGGGTGCTACTGATAGGGAATTACTGATACTGGTGATACTGGCTGATACTGGCATTGTAGGAGGGGAGCTACGCATTCTTGCAAGAGAATGCATTCTTTAACAGTTAAAGCAGATGTACAATGTATGTTTGATAGGCAGTAAGTCAAGCTTCTTTAGTTCAAGCCAAATCAGTTTTGAACCAGAATAGCTACCCAATATACTCAATATGTGAAAATCTCATGTGACTAATGAAGTAGGTATTGATATAACTCACATCAATGAAGTCTGAGAACAGAAATTGAGCAGCTCCCGAACTAGAGCCCAGGTTGGTCAGACTCTAAAACTAATCTCCACTCTACATTCTAAATTTTTATTGAATCAATACATGATTTCTCTTGCTCCTATTTGGTAATCCAATTTCAAGATTTCAAGACTCCATCTCAAGATGTCTACAGATGAAGCCCATCAGATGGAGGCCACCAAGAACACATGAAGCTGGGTACCTGAGGGTTACTGCAAACATTCGATTCTTTTCACCTTGTTCCCAACACAGACATAGATGAAAAGAAGTTAATATTGTCAATTTGCTGGTTTTTTTTTTTTTTTGTTTAACTTGAGGGGTGACTCAAGGGTCACAGGGATTTATAAGCTTATTTTGCAGAAGAAAAACAATGCCTTCATTTTTGTTACTTTTTATTTTATTATTATTATTTTGGTGAGGAAGATTGTCCCTGAGCTAACATCTGTGCCAGTCTTCCTCTATTTTGTATATGGGGTACTGCCACAGCATGGCTTGATGAGCGGCACACAGGTTCATGCTCAGGGCCTGATCCCATGAACCCTGGGCTGCTGAAGTGCAACATATGAACCTAACTGCTGCACCACCAGGCCGGCCCCAAGAATGCCTTCAATGAAGTTACAATCACCAGATAAACAGCCCCTGGCTGCCCTCGATGCCCAGATGTCAAATTGCCCAAGGGGTTATCCGGAATGAAAGGAACACCACGGATTTCCCCTTTGTTTCTTTGAAACTCCTCCTGCCAACCCCCTTAGCTTATAAATCCCCCACCTTCCTCTCTTTGAAGGTGGTTTTGTGAGAACTTGTCTTCCTCCTCCTTGTTTTGGCCAATTTTAATAGATCTTTCTCTGCCTCCAGGCACCCATGTCTCTGTGTTTGGCTTACTGAGCACAGCACAGGATCTTGAGATTAAGAGGGTTGGTATCACAAGTTGAAGTTAAGCAAAGTTTGGTTTATTTACTTGCTGCTGCAAGGGAGAACATGAGGCCTCTCAGGGAACCCTGGGGAGTCTGGGCACAGAGACCTGAGAGGGGCTCACCTCAGGGTGTGGGCCCTGCTGGATGATTCTGGGGAGGGACCCAAGAAACAGGGATCAGCTCTGGATTGTTGTGGTCATGAGGCAGGGACAGTTTAGCAACTGAGGTTTCTCTGTAGTTGTTCTGGAGGCAACAGGAACAAAGCAGAGCAGGGGATGTCACTGGTAAAAAACAATAATCCCTCCAAAGGAGGGGGCTGGATAGCCTGAGGAGAAACACTGCTTACATGGCCCTGGCTTCCTCCCAGGGGAAACATTATTTTAGGTTCTGTTAGGAGTATTCCAGTCTGATTACCTGTTTCCTTGGAAACTGCAAACTAACAACCTCTTATCTGAAGCTCTGGTTGGAAATTGAGATGCATCTCTGTGTCAAAGTAGCCCAGAGGTCTGAGGTCTTGAGCAGGAGTGAGAAATTCCATTCTCACTGACAGCTCCAATGGCAGTTTCTCATAATCGATGACAGCATTTTCCAATAGAAATATAACGTGAGCCACAACCACGATTAAAACTTTTCTAATAGTCACATTAGAAAGAAACAGGTAAAATCAACTTTATTGAGATATATATATATATATTTTAAAATTTTACTTTTTCCTTTTTCTCCACAAAGCCCCCCTGTACATAGTTGTATATTCTTCATTGTGGGTCCTTCTAGTTGCGGTATGTGGGACGCTGCCTCAGCGTGGTCTGATGAGCAGTTCCATGTCCACGCCCAGGATTCAAATCAACGAAACACTGGCCGCCTGCAACGGAGCAGGCAAACTTAACCACTCGGCCATGGGGCCAGCCCAACTTTATTGATATATTTTAACTCAATCTATCCAAAACATTATTATTTCAACACAGAATAAATACAAGGAAATATTAAATTAGATATTTCCCTTCCTTTTATTGTTCCTATCTTCAAAATCCAGTAAGTAGATCTCAATTTAGACTTTAGACTTTCAATGGAATAATTTATTTGTATATAGATGTCATAAAATTTCCAGTTGAAAAGTAAATTCATATACCCAAGTTGTTCCAGACATACGTAAGAATTTTTCAATAACTGAACCAAGTGCCATTTTGTAAATTCAACTTTAAACTACCCAAGATTAAATGAAATTAAAAATTCAGGTACTCAGTCACACTACATTTGAGGCGTTCATTGGCCACGTGTGGCTGGTGGCAGCCATGTTGGACAGCTCAGGTCTATGATTCCAGACAACAAGTTTTCTCACCGCCATGCCCTTAATGGTAAATAACTGACAAATAAAAATGGCAAGCAATAGGATATATTGGAGAATATGAGGAAGCCATGTGGTATAAACCTAATTCGGCCTTACCTTGTCTTGCCAAAAGGGCCTGACCGAGGCCGTTGAGCATGCATTGTACATCTGCTTTAGAGATTCCCTATGGCAAGAGCAAAGGCCCTTGAGATAAAGGTGCAACCTCCCTCCCCCTCCCAACTTTGGCGTCTCCTTAAGGATTAAGCATCTTTCCTTAGGCTAGAAACTGATTGCTGTGCTCACCTGTGACTTCCCAGCTGGAGACAACAGACTTGCCTCCTGATACACCCACCAAGATGGCAGACCCACTACCTGCTGTGTCCATCAAGCACTATGCCAACAGGGCAATCTTGTTACTATTGTGGGAGGGACATTTCAATCATATGTAAAGCACCCTCTTTGGGGGTATATAACCACTCTGTACACCTCACTTCTTCAATGCCCTTTCTTCCTTCAGGAAGAAAGGCCCTGGGCCATGGTCCTCAGATTTCAGCTCAGAATAAACTCACCCAAATTTTCATTTATAGATTGGTTATGGATTATTTTTGTCGACATAACAAAAGCAGATTTTACATGTTCACATTATCCTTAGTTCTTTTTTCTCCTCTCCCATCTTTTTGGTAACCACAAATTCTCTGCCACACTAAGTAAATTCTCAATTTTCTTAGATCCTAGTTCTCTTCAGCTGCAAAGCAGGCCTGGCTACCCAAAATCTAAGATCAGGGCTGCTGATCAGCCCTATTCGCTCCCCTTTGCAGGCATTCTATCATCATGGTAAAATGGGGACAGTATCTTCTACTTCTTCCAAGTACTTCTCTAAAGGCATAAAGAAATTATAAAGAAGATTTTCAAAGCTCTTCCCCAAAATTAGATGCCGTTACAGTAAGACACACCACAGGTTCCTTGGGACAGAAATAATTAGAAGTGCCCCGAGTCAGCTTTAAGGGTTTAGGTAGACTGTGGGCGGCCCTCCTATCTACATCAGTCTGTTAGTATAGGACCGGATCTCATCTAGCTTGCCAAGCCCAGGAGCATTTGTGCCTCAGGATGGTCTTCTAGAGGGAAAAGTACTCCCACATTCATGTGTCAGTTCTGCCTCTGACTAATTGTGAATCGTTGGGTAAACAATTTTAATGAGCATGTTTTCTGAGGTGTACATTGTTGCCAATCCTCCTCTTTTTGCTTGAGGAAGATTAACCCTGAGCTAACATCCGTGCCCATCTTCCTCTATTTTGTATGTGGGTTGCCACCTCAGCATGGCCACTGACGAGTGCTGTATGTCTATACCCAGGAACCAAACCTGGGCCATTGAAGCAGAGCACACTGAATGTAACCACTAGGCCATGGGGCCAGCCCCTATGATCATTTTGAGAGGCAGCCTGGTGCTCTAGAAAGAGCATGAACACTAAAGTCAGAGAGGTGTGAATTCAAATCTGTAGTCACGTAGTCAGGGCGTTAAGAAATGCTATCCCTTTAAGATGCACTTTAAAGTGGGGACTTAGAGTCAGAATCCAGTGACTGTTGGGGCTGGCCAAGTGGCTTAGTGGTTAAATTCAGGTGCTCTGCTCAGGCTGCCCTTGGTTCCTATGCTCAGATCCCAGGCTTGGACCTAGCAGCACTCTCAAGCCAGCCTCTGGCATTCATCCGACATAAAATAGAGGAAGACTGGCACAGATGTTAGCTCAGGGCCAATCTTACAAAAAAAAAATAAATACAAATTAATGCTGCAATTAGGTTAACTCTAGGTTGCTGGGTTCCTCCCTGGCACCCCACCACTCCTTACCTTTTGATTTATACCCTTTGAGAAGATTAAAAATGTGATGCAATTGGAGGAGAGGAGCAGTTGCTCTACTTTCCAGACAATGTAAACAAACTGAGATCTTATAATCTCCAAGCGTGCAAATAACCACTGAACAGTCTAAAATTTACAGTTGTTGTGGTAATAATTTCACACTTTGTAGTTGTAAAGTAACAGCATCCTTCTATCAAACATTTTGAAGAAAAGAGGAAATAAAAAAGTCTTCTCTACCTTCACTTTGACACGCTATTACAATTTTGGTATATTCCCGTTCACTTTTTCAACAGTGAATGAGCGTGGTCCATTTCATTAAACACTAACAGTACCTCACATGCATTTTTCTATGCAGTTATCTGGCTTTTACAGTTTGTGTTTTAGTGATTGCATGATATGCCATCACATGGATGAGACTATTTGCTCAACCATTTCCCCATTGCTGACATTTAAATTGCGTCCAGTTCTTCATTGTCAGGAAACTGGTGAACATGCTTAGGCATCTGATTTTATAATAAATCACCAGATATGGCTTTTCGGGGTCAAAAAGGCTCTGAAGTTTTTATGACTCTTGGCACATACTGCCAAAGTGCTTTCCAAAATGATTATATTAATTTAGAGTGCCATCAGCTCTGTAAAAATAATTCACCATCCACACGCCTGAATCCATTTTTATAAATATGATTTTGGCATAATTTCCCTGCCACAAAGAAAATCACCATTTTATTTATAGCATTTCTTCTACATATGTCTATTAATTTACTCTAAAATATATAATAATGGAATTCTTATATATTTTTAAGTGGCACGATGACTTCTTCCACAGCCTCTTTCTTGGCAGTTTTCTGTTTCAGAGTTTCTACTATTACAATAACTCCTGATTCATTAATTTTCAATACTGAGATACTATTCGGATTTTAGGTCATCATTATTTTAGGTTAGAATTCACCATAAAAGTTGCACAAAGTTGATAGAAAGGACAATAATTTTGCAGGACTGTACTGATAAGTACAAACTTAAAGATCTTTCTTTTTTTTTTAAAGATTGGCACCTGGGCTAACAACTGTTACCAATCTTCCTTTTTCTTTTTTTTTTCTTCTGCTTTATCTCCCCAAACCCCGCCCCTGTACACAGTTGTATATCTTAGCTGCTGGTCCCTCTAGTTGTGCGATGTGGGACGCCACCTCAACGTGGCCTGATGAGCGGTGCCATGTCTGCACCCAGGATCAGAACCCTGGGCCGCCACAGCGGAGCGCACAAACTTAACCACTAGGCCACGGAGCCAGCCCCTTAAAGATCTTTCTTAAACTAGGAAGAAGGTGTCCTTCTGATGGCAAAAATCTCAAGTCAAAGAACTGTGCTATCTTTGCCAATTTCATTACAGAGTTGAACCTAGAAGTGCTTAAATATAACAGATAAATAAAATTCCATAGAAATTCAGTAACTTATTTTGCTCCTGAGGTCCTCTCTATTTCCTCCTATCCCTATCATGTTTGTTGAATTTGTTAAGAGGAACAATCACCCCCAGACAATCACTGTTAGGAAACATGTTTCTGAAGACCCTGTATCATAAGATCCTCATTAGTAATTTTGGAAAAATAGCATAAATTATTTTATTTATAAACATAGTTTCCATTTTTTCCAATTAATGATGCTTTAACAATAACGGCAGGTTTTATCTATACAGAGTTTTACAGTTTTCAGAACATTTTCACATGCATTATTTGCATTTCATCCTGTCAACTTTATCAAGTAAGAATGTAGATAGATATTATCACTTTCATAGTTTGTACATGGGAAAACTAAGGGTCAGAGCCACCACTTACCCAAAGATAAAAATCTAATAAATGGTGTGGCTAAGACTGAAATCCAGCCTCAGCTCTTGGCCAGGAATATTTCATTTTATGATAATAAACTGAGATAACACTATACACCTGAACTCCTCTCCCCTGACTATGTGTGTGCATTTCTCTCATTAAATATTGAGGTTGTTACGTTGTATCAAAATATGATTATCCTGTTGAAGTTTGAAAGAGTAAAGCCACATCTCTATTTAGACGGCCTTTTCTGACTGAGATCATCCCACATACCTTACAGAGAAGTGGCTCTCCAATCAGGAAGCCAGAACTGTGCAGGCCAGCTCTAGAAAAGTAGACAGATCTTGTCTAGACCTGTAGGAGCAGACTCTTGGCGATAGGCTTGATAGATATGCCCAAAATGTGAAGGGAGGCAAGAAAGTGAAGAGGGAAAAATTATGCAAGATCTCCTTATTTCTGGGTTCCCTTGGGACTGCACCAGGTATGCAGCAAATCAGATTATCTTCTGTGCTTCTCACACTGGAAAACACCTGATCATAGGATAATTATGGGGCTCCCTCCTGGAACACCTACCTCCACTGAAGATTTTGGGAATAAAATACAACTTTAATATTAAAATAAATTCCATATAGAGCACATTTTATGAAGAAAAATGCATCAATATGGCTTTTAAGGAAAAATATGAGAGTTTGACTTTAGAATGTGATGGACCACTTTTCTCCCTAGAACACTGAAGGTACCACATACTCTTTACCCTCACATCTACACAATGGAAAACATTTAAGAAACACAGCGCGACAGGTATTTTCCTTTTATAATCCTCTAGCATTTAAAATAAAGTGCTGATTGAAACAAGCCAGTCTTGTTTGGGTTTCAAGGAATCAATGGACTGGCCATGTGGACTAAAGACCCTAAGGGATGATATATTTCAGGGAGATTAAGTGAGCGCTGCAAAGACCAGCTGCCACCACTTATGTGGGAACCTCAGAGGTTCTAGGTGTTATTTTTAGTAAGGAGGATTGCATTCTTTATACATGCTTTCCTTCTGCTATTTAATTTTACCGTGAACCGAGTTGGATGAAGAACACGTTAGAACTTACTGTCTGTAAACCCATTTGGACCTGGTGTTTCCTTTATGGGAAAAGTTTTAACTGCAGTTTTAACTTCTTTATTTAGTTGTAGGGCTATTTAAGCTTTTTATTGAATTTATCCATTAATTTAAGTTTTGAAAGTTGGTATTCACTCTGATGGTATTCTCTTCTTATCGTTATAATTCTTTATGTGTAATTATGCCTCTGCTGTGGGTTGCTAAAAATGGCTCCCAATGAATCACTCCTCCTTGTGCCTGTTCCCCTTTGAATGTGACTTTGCTACTCCTCCCATCCAGATTCAACCCCCTTGAATCGGGGCTGGCCCTGTGATTTGATTTGACCCATAGAATGAGGTAGAAGTGACATTCTGGAACTTCCAAATCGAGGTCTTATGAGGTCTTCCACATACCTCAAGAAGTAACCCAGTTACCCAGTTGTAAAGAAGTCCAAGCTAGTTTGCTGGAGAGAGAGACCAAATGGAGAATCTGCTGGAGAAGGAAAGACTAACCATGTAGAGAGAATGGCCCCACTCGATAGTCTACAATAGGGCCCACAGAGATGAGTGAGACCGCCTTGGATCCTCTCACTCTAGTGGGAGAATGAGAGGAGAGAATTAGAAAGGGGATCAATACCCATCCCAGCCAGTGCCTGGCCTTTTGAGCCAACCCAGCTGAGAACACAGACATGAAGCAGAGATGAATTGTTCCACTGAGATCTGCCTAAATTCCTGACCCATTGAATCAAGAGGAAATAAAATGGTGGTTGTTTTATGCTACAAATTTGGGGGTAATTTGCTACACAGGAATAGGTAAACATATAGTCTCCTTTGTGTATTCTCATTCATGATATTGTTTGTGTCTTCTTTCTTTGATCAATCTTGCTAGAGTTTTATCTATTTTAATTTTTTCAAAGTATGAAGTTTTAACTTTATCGATTTTCTTATTGTATCTTTACTTTCTATTTCACTGTTTTCTGTACTTTCTATTATCTCTTTCTATTTTCTTTGACTTTACTCAGTTATTATTTTTCTAGTTTCTTAAGAGGGACACATATTAATTTTAAGACTTTCTTCTTTTCTAATATAGGCATTTAAAATTTCTTTCAAAACTTCCTTCAAAGCATCTATTTTGCTATATCCTACAAGTCTTGATTTGCTTTTCCATTATCTTTTGGTTTTAGACATTTAAATTTCTCATGATAAGTTTTTCTTAAACTCAGAAGTTACTAAACAGGGATTTTAAATTTATTTTCACTTTTAATTTCTAACTTTATTGACTCTATGAAGTTTGTTGAAGTTTTCTTCATGGCCTAGTGTGTGATCATTTGTAACTCCTCCATATGTGCTTAAGGAAAATACGTATTCTCTGATTATTGAATGTTCATTTGGTCAAGTTGGTTAATTGTTTTGTTGAGATCTTCTTTATATCATTGCTAAATCCTGTGTGTTTGGTCAATCAGTGCTGAGAGAGGTGTGTTCAATCACTTATGATAATGGCGGATTCATCAATAAAAGCCAACTGCTGATCACGCAACAGTAGGGATGGATCTGGAAGCATGGTTAGAGAAAGAAGGCCCACCTGGAAGAAGACCTACCCCCTTTATGTGTGTGGTGATGGAAATCAGACCAGTGGTTGGCTGCCTAACAGTGGGAGACTGGAAAGGGGATGAGGGAACTCTCAGTGATGGAAATGCTCTGTATCCCGACTGGGAGGTGCTTACACATCTGTTTACCTTTAGCAAAACTCATCAAATCCCACACTAAAAGGTCAATCCTTTCCACGGTATTTAAATTTTACCTCAATAAAAACCGGATGAGAAAAAAAAGCCTGGCGATGTTGGAAAGTAACGCTAAGCGATGTAAGGAGAAATCTGGGGTAGTAAACCCTTTTTAAAAAATATTAAGCGAAGAAAACGTTCCAATAATCTGTGCTGGATTTGTGTGACTAAATAAGGACGTTAAAAAGCCCTGCAAACACTGAGTCCCTTCTACTCCGAGGAGCGCTTTCATTCTTCCTTGGATGCTCAGGCCCTGGAGCTCCTGGCAGATTAGGGCCCGCACCGCCTCACCTGCGCCCCGTGCCCGGCCCTCAGCCATAATCCTCAGACCCGCCCATGCTTTGAACCGTGCATTCACCTTTCAATCAATTCGAATAGCACAGGGAAAGAACCAATCGCAAGCCTCGTGGGAGAGAAGGGGCTGGCCCCTTTCCCGGAGGGGTTGCTCAAAGGCCCTCCAATCAGAGGTTGGGTGTGGGAAGTTCGGATTCTGTGCTGCTCAGGTGTAGGCGGTACTGCTCCGAGGTGGTGGCGGCTCTCCAGACGCCGAGCGCTTCTTTCCTTTTGGTTGACTGAGGTTTCACTCTAAGGGCTGTCTCGGGAAGGTGAGTGCTGGGAGCTGGAGGAAGGGCGCTGGCTCGCATCCTTCTGGAAGGTCTGGAAGGGTCTGAGGTTTGGCAGCGGCGAGATGGACGCCGCTCAGGGGAGGCTCCTCTAGGACCAGTTACCTGTCCTTCCCGCAGCCGAAGGCTCCGTCCTCCGGAAGAGTAATTTTGTTGCCATAATCTATGTAGCAGTCAGCGCTTCACCACTGGGCCATCATTGGCCTCTGGGGCGGGAGGATGCTTAGCATCCTTGGCCCTGACATTTAATTCCAGTAGCTGCTCCCAGAGCCAGTGACAACTAAAACCGCCCTGGTTGGGAACCTCTAGGCAAGCAAGAGGAAGTCATTCCAGACTTTCAAGCTGGAAGAAACTCCACTCAGCCAAGAGGGGAACTTAGATGTTGTGTATGTGAAGAGCCAGGCTGCGGGGCTTGAGATCCCAGCTCCAGCGCCTGTTGGCTGTGCTAGTGCGGGCAGTTCTCTCCCTCACCTGTGTAACAGCGATGATACTAACCACCTGTGCTGGTTTAGGTGACAATTAAACACGCCTTTACTATTAGCTGGAACTTTTGCCCTCATGCTGTCTCTTTTTGTGGGGTATAGTGCTATGCTGTATTTTAAAATAACTAATGGTTTATTGTTTCTTTAACATTTAGCACATTAATACTTGCAGGAGGTGGCAAGTCAAATAGAGGAGCACGCTTAATGAAAAGTAGAGTCCTTTGTCACTTCCCCTGGGCTCTTACAGGAAAATGTTATTAGCATCCAAGTCAGAAGAATTCTCACTTTTTATATACTCTGTTGATTGCTTAAAATCACGTAACATTTTAATTGGTTGCATTTCTTGTGCAGATTTTTCTTTTATCTGGAGTTTTCTAGTGGACTGTCTCAGTTATTCTTGTTGTTGGAGAGTATAGTGTGCTTAGAACTTTTTAATCTTCTCATTGGCAGAACTTCCCCTTTTTCTTTCTTTCTTTTTTTCTTTTAAGCCAGCAACACTTGTGGAGAATCAGTCATCTTTCTCCCATTGGGCTTGGTTGTTTTCTATTCCAGCTGCATAGGTGACTCCCTTAGACTTTCCTTTATTCTTTTCCTCACTTGAATGAAGGATTTCTTGGAACACATGACATCCTGTTTCTTGTCCTTCTCCCTTGTTTTGCTTTAACACACTCTCAAGAATCTTTCTAAGAAAAGAGTATGTACCAAGTAAACAATATGATTTCTTACATGGCTGAAAATAACTTTATTATGCCCTCAAACGGCAGACTGTATGGTTATCCTTCTGTATCACCATGCTAATTCTTCTAAAAACCCATCTTTTGCTCAATCTTGTATATCCAACTGCCTGCTTATCATCCCTGTCTGTCTAACAGGCATCTTGTGTGTTCGGTTTGTTTTGTTTTTTGGCTTGAGAAAAAATGCCAGGCTGCCTGCATTCATTGCCAGGGAAAGGATAGGAAATGATTCTATATACTGTCCTTTACTTACTTTCCCTATCCTCTCCTTTCCTTCACTCTCGTCACTTTGTAATGCTGTGCGGTGAGCCTAGAGCCTCTTATGTTATGACCCATAGCTTCCTGGGTTTCACTTCATCTGTCAAGCAAGGCCCTATGTAGAACCCCAAAATAGACTGTACTATCTTCTGATAACTTTCTTCCCACACTGCAGTGTCACATATTTATTCCATTTTGTACTGAAACATTTTTATTTCAGAATGCTCTGAGGTGGGGCAGGAGGAGAACTGGAATCTTAATTTTTTAAATAACATGAAAACCTCTATAAGTTGTCTACCTTTCCTTTCCCTGGCAGGATGACTGCATCACATTTTGCCAGTCAACTGAAAAAGGATTTCGATACTGAGATGATTAGAACTAAAATTGCTGAGGAGAGTTTTCTCTCTGAGGAAGCAGACAGATATGATAAATATGAAGGAAAAAGACACTCTGGTTTGACGGATGTCAACCTTCCAACCTTGGAAGGTAGAAATCTTGAATTAGAGGAGGCATCTCAAGAGCCTATTCGAGAAGAGATGAGTGTGAGACAGAGTAAGTAAAGAGCTATTGTAATTTTAACTGCTTTGAAGGGGGGTGGGAGTTGGTTTAATACCTAAGATTAAAAAAACCTTGACCAGGGGCCAGCTAGGTGGTGTGGTGGTTAGGTTCACATACTCTGCTTCCACGGCCGGGTGTTTGTGGGTTCAGATCCTGGGCATGGACCTACATACTGCTCATCAAGCCTGTGGCAGCATCCAGCAAACAAAATAGAGGAAGATTTGACAACAGATGTTACCTCAGGGACAATCTTCCACATCAAAAAAAAAAAAAAAAAACTTTACCAGAAGAATGGAGTTTTGAAATACCATTCTAAATAACTTGGTATTTTCTATGACTAAATACTTTCTATTTAAGGTAAAGGCTGTGAAAGTCCTATTCACTTGTGGAGTATTGTAACATTTTAGGATTCCTATGCGGCAGTATAGATAATAAAGTTCTGACTTCTGGAGTTTGAATAAGATACATGTTGACAAGATGAATGGATAAGGGACATTAAAATAGAAGTTTTATTGATAAATGAGGTGTCAAGTTGTTTAAATGTTCACTGCTTGAATTTTATCATTTTCCAGGACCAGTGAAATATACAGCATGCACAACACATTGAACATATTCAAGCTTAATTGATTCTGTAAAAGAGAAGGTTGGGCTAAAATATTTCTTCCAGATTTATCACTTTTGTGATTCTAAAGGAAAATGAGAGAAAAGAATTGGACAAAAGTGTTGTAGGGCTGTTTTTGTTTTTGAGATGACGTGATCAGTGCATGTTTGAAGGTCAAAGGAAATGGGTTGGTAGTTGAGGGGGAGAAAATAAGGAATAACATCTCTTAGGAGTTGGGAGGAAATGAAAACTGGGCCATAGAATGATATAGGGTGACCTTTAAAGGAAGAACTAGACGTCTTTTTTCTGAGGAGGTGATACTGCTGCCTACATCAGCTCCTTGCTTCTACTCTAGCCCTCTCAAATACTCCGTTTCTTGACCAAAATCTCTCCAAGGAAAGTCTAACTCTGTCAGTATGCTGTTAAAATATCCTTTATTTTCCATTTGCGAAGGTCTAGAGGTGGCAGTAGGCCTGGCATGTTCCAGAGAAGCAAGTAGGTGAGCATGGCTAGAGAAGAACAAACAAGGGGGACAATGCCCATAGAGCCCCGAGGGCCTTCTTTACGGGGAGACAAGCTTTACTCTGAGTGACAGGAGAAGCAATTATTGGATTAGTGTGTTTATAATCTGATTTATGTTTTAAAGCATCACTTATGGATTGTCAGGTGACCAGCATGGCCTCCTGGAGACCAGCTAGGAGAAAATTGCAATAATTTGCCTCAGGGTTGATCACAGTGGGAACAGCAACCCTGGGTGGTTTCATTCTGGATATATTTTGAAGTTTGAACCAATAGGATTTCCTAATGGAGTGGATGTAGCTTGATAAAGAAAAGTCAGGATGGTTCTAAGGGTTTTGGCCTGAGGAACTAAAAAAATGGAGTGGCCATTTACTAAATTGTAAAATACTGAGAGAAGAACTTGCCATGTACAGATGGCAAGTCAGGGTACTGTCTAGTATGATCTGATGACATGAAATGTAAAGCTGGGCTATTTTAGTCAAGAGGAAGAAATAATTGAGAAGCAGCAATGAGGGATCCCCCCCAACCAGCCAGCTTCAGGCCGAGTGATGTGACCTTTGTGGGAGAAGAAAACAGTCAACCACTTGAGAGGACAACTAGGGGAGCGTTGTTTTCAGAGGAGAGCCAGGTTATGGTTAGATCAAGAGATGAAGGGAACAGGAACTTCAGGGAAGTTGAGAATAATAGGGGTTTCATCAATGACTAACCACTTCATCATCTGAGCTTTTGCATCTTCTGTTCTTTGCCTGGATTATTTCTTTTAAACAACTTTATTGAGGTATAATTTGCATACCATAAAATTCACCCATTTAAGTGAATGCCTTTTTTCAGTAAATTTACTGAGTTGTGCAGTCATCTCCCTGGATTATTTTAAACCCTCACCCAGTGGGCAAACACACTCTCATTCTTCACTTCTCGGGTATTCTCTCTTCTGGCAAGCCTTTCCTGACCTTCTCAGACAGATTTATACTGATTCTCGATGGTGCATTCTTGTAGTCTCCATTCCATGCTAAACCAAATTGAAACTGTGCTCATCTCCCCCACGATACTGTGAGCCCTTCAAGGGCAGAAATTCTCTTATTCTTACTTCCTAAAAATATCTGGTACATAGTAGCCACTCATATTTTTCAAAGAAGTTTAAATAAACATGAGAATAGTAGTAGATAGTAGAAACCTGAGTTGAGAATCATATGTGAGAGGTAAGGAAACTGACAACTAGCCTTAATCTCAAAGGAAAAATTGTATTAGTTACCCCAAAACTTAATGGTTTAAAACAATAAGCATTTATCATTCCATACAATTTTTGTGGGTCAGGAATTTGGGTGCTGCTCAGCCGGGTGGTTCTGCAGGTTGCAGTCAAGGTGTCATCCAGGGATGCCTCTGAAGCTTGGCTGAGGCTGGAGGAGCTGTTTCCAAGATGACTCACTCACATGACTGGCAAGTGGATGCTGGCTTTTGGCAGGAGGCCTTAGTTCTTCATCGTGTGGCATCTCCATAGTGCTGTTTGAGTCTCCTTAGGGCTCCACGTGGCCACTGACTTCCCCAGCGCAAGTGATCCGAGAGAGAGCAGGGCCAAGCTGCACTGTCTTTAATGATACAGTCTTACAAACCACACTTCATCATTCCCACACTTTTCTTGGTGACACAGTTCAGCCCTATTCTGTGTGGAGGGGACAACACAAGGGCGTGACTACCAGGAGGTGAGAATTGTTGGAGGTGAGCTTGGAGGTGGGTGATCATAGAAGTTAATTAATTTAAAAGTGAAGTAAGGCATGCCTAGTACATGGCAAGCAGTTAATACATATGTGAACAAGAGAAGGCAAAAGGAAGATAAGTTTTAAAAGAATAGGGGTTGAAATGAGTTGTGTGGTTAGAGTGCTAAGGAATTAATACGAAGTTACTGAAAGTATTGCTTAGCAGCTGTTGAAGTTAGACAATGGTATTTTAGACATTTGGATAACTTTTTATTTGAAATGTTTTATATACTATTTTTCCCCCCTGCTTAGGATCAGCGAAGTCTCTTCTAAGTGATCAACGAAGACAAAGGCTCCAGAAATACCTAGAGGAAAAGCAACTGAAAAAATTAAGAGAGAAACCTCAGCGACCACCATTTATAGTGGGTATTTATAGACCTGATAAACCTATTTTTCTTTCATCAATACCAGCACACCAGCCAAAAAAGGTAAATTTAGTATCATAACTTGATATTCAGGAACAGTTCTTCACCAGACTTTTCTTTAAGAGATTACACTTGATCTTAGCCAAGAGGCCAAGAAGTGATTCTTTGAGAGTTTGAATGACTAAAATAACCCTTTCCCTGTAGTCCCTTTATTCACTTAGCTAGTTGGCTGGAGCCGGGAATGACATACTGATAGTTCAGAAGATGAACATCAGGTCTCTCGATGCAGCCATAGGTACATTGACATGGGATAAAACTAGCAAAGCAGTTAGATCTGGGCTGAACGGTGAAGGCTGTCCGAAGGATTTGGCGTCCATCCTGTCGGATGCGGAGAGTCAAGAGAGGCTTATACATGAGCTTGTACCGTGATCAGATTAATAATTCAGGAAGATTACCCTTGCCTGGAAGATTGTAGTCTGGAAGGGGAAGAACTTATAGGTAGGAAGACTGTAGTGAGACTGTCGTGATAGAATAGATGAGACAGGATAAGGGGACTGGGGCAGTAGACTTAAAAGGAAGAAATAGGTGTGAGACATCTTAGGAGATAAATTTGACGGGTGACCAAGTAGATGGTGAGGGGTGAATAAAATTGAAGAGTTGGGGATAAGATGATTCTGAAGATAAATTAGTTTGGGCAACCACATAAGTTGTGCTGCTCCTAAAAGAGGTCTGGAAGACAGGAAAAGGAGCACGCCTAAGTGAGTGCATGTTAATAATGCTTTTTCTGCTTTTCTTTAAGCTCATTTGGGCCATCTGGATAACAGGCAGTTGGGAATAAAAATTTGAAAGTCAGGATGGAGATCCATGCTGAGATGTGGATTTAGGATATGAGATAGGGAGTATGGATGGGGGTTTAAGCTGTAGGGCTAAATGAGACCACTCCAGTAAAGATATATACATTGTGGAAGAGTGAGGTGTAGAGAGCACATTCAGGTGGGCAGAAGTCAGGTACCAGTGATAGGTCAGATTGGCAGGAGAGCTAAAACAGGACAGAAGCTGGAGGAGGGGTGATCTAAAGAAGAGAATGATCCATGAGTCAAGAGGGATGAAGTTTGGACACAGGCAGCTGGATTTGTAAATTAGGTAGTCGCTGGTGATTTGCTCTTTTCAAGATAGTCTCTTGTTGGCTGTGTATTCATTCCTGATTTAAATAAGAATTGAACAACATAAAAGCTCAAGATATCCCCTGGCCTGTTCTTCTTTGCTTCAGAAATCTCATTGATTTATTTGACAGACCTTTGATTACTCTGTGTGTGACCTTATGATAATGTGGAAGTGACCAAAATTAGTAGAATGTAGCTCAAGGTGGAAAGATACAGAAAAATATGGTGTGTATGTGTTAGAGGAGGGCGAGATTGTTTCTGTTTGGAGGAACATCAGAGAAGACCTCTTGGAAGGGGCTGAATTTAATCTGGCTTCTCAAGAGTATGTAGGACACCAGTCATTGTTCTAAACTGTAAACAGCGATTTACAAAGTGTTATATGTAGGGGGAAAAAGACACACATTCTTGTGTTAAATAATATGATTCACCAGTAGTTTTTTATTCTACTTAGACAATAGCCATCTCTGAATATTGTTTACTTTGTGCCTCATTTCTTCAGCACTAGATCTTCCCTGAGATTTGGAGAAGCAAGTGGCTCCTAATCTAGAGAAGTCTGATTGTGCTTCCTCAGGAATTTTAGAGTTGACAAATATCTTATCACTTTTAATCAGTCCTTCTCTTGCTGGATTTCTTCCATGCTTTGTGATCAGGTCTCCGTTTTCTTATGGACAGAGGACAAGTGCATAATCATTGGATTTGAAGGCAAACTGTCAAAGCTAAGAAAGTAAGCTGTGTAGTATCTTTTCATAAACAGAAAAGAAGAGATCTTAATACTCTAGTCTCTTCATTGACCCCTTCCAAGTGTTTCCAGTTAATCATATTAACAAGGATGTTAATACCTGGAAAATATAGTATGAAATTTCTTTGTCCTCATTGAGAAATATGGGTAAGTTCTGAGGCTTTTAAGCATAATTTAAATCAAACCAGAACCAGAAAAGAGAGTAATTTAAGTTAGCAAGTATCTTTTTGGCAAGTATCTTTTTGCCATAAATGATTAAGGGTTACATCTAAAGGTAAAATTTAACTTTAAAATGGAAACTTTATTTTGTAATGAGACATGGAAGTAAATTATGGCAGTTCATGTTTTTCAACTTTATCTTCTTTTGACTGTTTTAATGCTGTTCCATCTTGTATGGATTGCCAGGTCAAAGGCCAAAGCCCAAATGGAGCTGACTAGGGTGTAGTTGATAGTAGATAATTGTTACTAAAATGATGAATCGTGCTCCTTTTCTCAGAGTAAGTAAATTCATTTTAAAAGTATTATCAGCTTCAATCATAGTGATTATTTTACTAGAGTTAACAATACCAAACTCCCTGTTATTGGTATGGTGACATAGAGCAGTTTTGGCTAGATGCTAAGGAAGTACTCACTTGAAATATTCATTGCCAAACATCCCTTATGAGATCTATACCAACTCTGTGTGTCACTCTCTTTGTTTACTGGGCTCTATTATGCATCCATGTCGCTATAAAATTCAGATAGAGATATAAAGCCCATAGGGTGGGGGATAAACTTACGGGTCTTCAGAACGCCATTATGGACAAAGTTAATAGGACGGTTACTAAAATAAAGTGAAGTGGGCAAGGAGGGAAATAGTATGTCTCTTTATCAGGTGAGAAGGCTCTGTTTCATGTATTCAATAAATTGAGTCACTACCATGTTCCTCTAGGTTCTAGGATATTGTAATGAATAAATCAACATTCCCTGTTTTCATGGAGCTTACATGTGAGATAGGCAATGAAAAGAAAAATATATAGTATGTGATGGTCATAAGTATTATGTGGGAAATAAAAAAAGAGAAGGCAGTTGGGGAGTATTGAAGCTGGTACAGGGTGGGATTCTGATGGGGCCTCGCTGAGACAGTGGCGTTTTGAATGAAGTCTCCAAGGAAGTTGGAGAGTGCACTGTGGGAAGGGTTTTCTATCCTGGAGAAGACTTTTCCAGACAAAATTCAAAAGTTTTGAAGCAAAAACATGCTGGTATGTTTAAGGACTCTCAGAAGATTATAGTCAGCTATTTTGAATAGCTTAGGCTATTAGCGTTTTCAAAATTCTAGGATTCTACAAAAAGCTTGTAAGGAAATCTATATAATGGAAAACTTTTTTCATCTCATCTTATTTGGGGTGGTGGATTTTTTGCTGGGTCATTTACAATAGTCAGATTTCAGATGAGGGGTCAAAATACCGGTTGAAAATGTGGTAATTTGATTCATTAAGCAATTAAATCACGTAGCACCTAATCTTTTAAATAGATCGTTAATGGGAGTGATGTTCGAGCAACACGATCTGATCGAAGACAAACTTCTGAAAAGAAAGTGTCCAACGAGAAAACAGGTAGGGGTGATAGCAATTATTGTAAGCTCCGATGTTGCCTCAACAATGCTTTAGTAATTACTGAAAGCATTTAATTTCATGGTTCCCACAGCAGGGCAGCCTGAAATGCCCATGTGCATGAGAACCACTCCATCGATGACTCAAAGAGCGAAGCAGACCACAGGAGCAGCCTCCACCGGTGCAGGCTCTGCTGCGCCGGCCATGCGAGCGGTGTTTGGTGAGAACTGTTCCTTCATCAGTGGCTGAAACAGAATGTTCTGGTCCCTGAGGTTTTTTGTGTTCAGTTTTTAAAGTCATCGTGTACTTGTTTGAGTAGGAGAGGAGGAAATGGGAGATTCCAGGTCCCGAAGACAGGTTCTGTGCCCCACCATCCAGTTAGCACACAGTGGGCACTCAAGCGGTGAAGTATGTGCATTGGTGTGGGCAGCCCTTCAAAGTGAAGATTAATGGCCCCAGTAAATTACAGCCCATTTGTTTGGTGGAATATAGTGTACCATTTAAGAATGATCCTGTGAAAGACACTTCATGACATGGTTCAGGGTATATTAAGTGGGCAAAGAAACAGGTCAAATTCTGAACAGTGTGATCACAATTCTAAAATATGTATGTGAATATGTGAACATAGGAAAAAACTGGAAAATCATACCCTGAACTGTCAGCAGTGATGATTTCTGAATAATGTCATTTTGATTGATTTTTATTTATTTATTTTTTGAGGAAGATTAGCCCTGAGCTAACATCTGCTGCTAATCCTCCTCTTTCCTGCGGAGGAAGAGTGGCTCGGAGCTAACATCCCTGCCCATCTTCCTCTGCTTTATATGTGGGACACCTGCCACAGCATGGTTTTGACAAGCAGTGTGTAGGTCTGCACCCAGGATCCGAACCCCTGGGCTGCCAAAGCAGAAGGTGTGAACTTAACTGCTGTGCAGCAGGGCCAGCTCCTCTTGGGTGATTTTTTTTTTTGCATTGCTTTTGTGCTTTGCTTTTCCTAATTTTCTATAATAAACATGCATTTGATAGAGGCAAAAGGTAAAATACTTTAGCACCTTTTGGTTTGAAAACAGATATCCTATACTTGGCAGGAAGTTTTATCTGTTTTTATCATATTTAAACAGGATATTTTTAAATAGGATATTTTAAAATATGACTTTTAATCATAAAATCCTTTAAGGCATAGATTCCTATTGTTGCCTTTTTTCTCTCCCAAATTACCTAGTACTTTTTTATTTTTTTTTCTTTTGAGGAAGATTGGCCTTGAGCTAACATCTGTGCCCATCTTCCTCTAGTTTATATGTGGGACACCTGCCACAGCATGGCTTGATAAGCAGCGCATAGCTCCATGCCCAGGATCTGAACCAGCAAACCCCAGGCCGCCGAAGTAGAGTGTATGAACTCAGCTGCTATGCCACCGGACTGGCCCCTTACCTAGTACTTTTAATGCAGAATTTTCTATCTAGTCAAAATGGATCCCTTATGTCATTTTTATTTTAGATAATAAAAAAGAAAGAAAAGTACCCAATCAAGGAAAGCCTGCCAAAAGGATCCAAAAAGAACCAGGCAAGGTAGAGTATAAACATCTATTTCCAGACATTTTGAAAATCTCATTGCTATTTTCATGAAGCTGAAATTAACCTTACAGAACTGCTTCAAGAGGGTAACTCCACGTGTGTGAAAACCTCTTGAAGCACAAGGAAACATTAAGAGGATTTACTGTTATGGTTTGAGAGGTGTCTCATCTTCAAAACCTTATAGGTAGAGAATGTGCAGTTTGGTTAACAGAATAGAGAAAATATAAACACAGCTGACGGAAACCTTCATGTGAGAATCAGATAGGAGATGGGTGCAGTGGGTGAAATGCATTGACTCTGAACTCAGCTAGCCCTGAGTTTGCATATTGTCTCGCTTCGCTATATAATCTTGGGGAAGTTATGAGTTTGTTCTCCCAGCTGCAACATGTAATATCTACATAGAGTAGTTTCAAGAATTAAATCACTTGAGGTTTCTGATAGCATCCAGTGTAGTGCCTGGTAGAGTCTTCAAAAAGAGCCACCATTTCAAGGACCCAATCCCTTGATTTATAATCCATGCTAAAATTCCTTAGCCTTAAAAAAAAAAGAAAAGAAAAAGAAAAACTTATGCCAAAGTGTAAGAAACCTGGCTAGATTCTTACCAAAAATCAGACATAGATCCTCCAAGGAAGGCAGTACAAGATATATCTTCACAGATGAGCAGCTGGGCCTCACAGCTCCTCCCTCAAGGTTGGTTTTCTCCTTAAGGATCATTGATAAGGAAAGGTGTCTACCTTTGCAGCCACACAGGCCTCAGGGACAGTGTTACCCTAAACTCTCATCCAGGTAGAAATACTCTGCTTTCAATTCATATCTCATTAAAAATCAGAAACGTAGAAACCTCTAAAAATTATGTTCAAATGGGTGGGTTAAATGGAAGGTGGTCAAAAGGTACAAATTTCCAGTTATACAATAAGTAAGTAGAGAATATAATGTACTGCATGGTGACTACAGTTAATAATATTGTATATTTGAAAGTTGCTAAGAGAGTAGACCTTAAAAGTTCTCATCACAAGAAAAAATTTGTAACTGTGCATGGTGGTGGATGTTAACTAGACTTACTGGGGTGATCATTTCACAATATGCAAATATTGAATCATTATATTGTATGCCTGAAACTAATGTAATGTTGTATGCCAATTATATTAGAGTAAAAACAAAATACCAAATAACAGATTGACTTGAAAAAGAAAATATGCTTCACATTTTATATGGTTAATCTTACTGTGTCACATTGAAAAATAGCTTTGCTTACATGATAAATTTATTTATAATAATCCAAAGTTATTTTAAAAAAGGGATTTCGTCCTTGACAATACTAGTAATCCAATAAAAATTGGATTTCTGATTCTCAAACCTTTGTAATTATCAACATATTTTAAGTAAAAAGATATGTATTTGGTAGGGGAGTGAATTTTTCCACCTTAGTTTTCATATATTTTAATGTTTGGTAATACCTAAAACCTATTATTTAGTTTTTTAAATATGGATTGGTTCTCCCTCTTTCTGGATGATAGCAATGGTTTATGTAGCTGGTCTTCTGACTCCATGTAAACATTTAATTGTATTTGTTTTTGTCTCTTAAATTATGTACATGGGACGTATCTCTTAACTTTCACATTTTTGGGCCTAAAAAATGGGTCAAATATATCCCCAGAAGAGAGATTCTCACTCTATTCTGTTTATTCACATCCAGGTCATTTCTTTTAAAGTTTATAGTGAATTAAATACTTTGGAGTTACAAACCAATGTGACAAACGGAACGGATCCAGATGGAGTCTTATCAAAAATGGAAAAGTTACCTAAGACAAATCCTGAAGAAATGAAAGGGAGGCCATCCTTTGCACCAGCAAATTTTCTGTTTCGGCCGCCAGATGGTCTGAAGAGCTATGATGTAACACCTAGGACTCCAACAAGTACCGCTACTTTGTCACCCGGTTACAGCTGCATCTCTTTAAAAACAGAAGTGTAAGAATGAGGTGTTATTAATGAATTCCTTGCTGAGATGGATAACGAATGCCTTTCTTAGATTTGGCCTGTGCTTTTTAAGTTATTTAGTTAGTAAACTATGTTCATTATAAATCATGAAAATTTGACTTTTCCAAAAAATTTTTCAGAAGGCTACAATAATGTATTTGACAGGTTTGATATGTTCTGTGCATTGTTATTATTTTCATGATTCAATCTGCTTTATTTTTGCTTTTAAGAAGTGACTTTATTATAACACTTAGAAATAAATTTTTAGAAAGAAGAAATTGCTATACTGTAGCTCAGACATGGTTTGGATGTTTTTGTTTGTGTTTTTTTTTTTTTTTTTTACTGAGTATTACTTTATAAAAACTATCTCTAAAGACAAAATGATTAACTTGTAAAGTGGGGAGAAAAAAATCAGTTTGATGCTGCTCTTTGGCATCTGAGACTCCTAAGTGCGTATGTCCGGTGGACAGGTCTTTGCATCTGTGGATCTCATCGCAGGGAGTAAAGACGGGCCTTCCCACTGGAGGAGTTTATGGTTTTTCCCCTCCAGATTAGACACGTGTTAAAAAAACAGAAACATATTTCTATTTTATCCCATGTTTTATAAAAACAACATAATTTTGAAACCCTTCAATGAGATATATGGGGTTCATGTTTCATGAAGTGTAGTTTTGCTCTTGTTTTTAGTGATAAGACTCTAGAAGTAACAAAAGAAATTTTGGCATGCAAAAGTAAAACTTCAGTACATCAAGATTCCAATGAATTACGACGTCCTTTGAGTTCTCTGTCAGTCGGGAGCACAGGTATGGTATTTTAATGAAATTTCTACTTATTTCTCTGGGTTATGATTTATCAGAGATCGTTTCAAGCCGTTTTCACCATATGGCTCACCATGTAGCTCAGGGTGTGATCTCAGGTTCAGAAGAGACTGAAAAGCATGGGGAGGGCTATCTGGAGACAGAGCTGGAATGAGGACTACAGACTGAGAGGGGGACCTAAATGTAAATGTGAAAAGATGAAGAACATTGGAGACACTTTAAAAGGAGATCCGATGAATGAAATCATTGAGGCAGAAATAAAATTTTAAATTTCAATGTTGAAAAAATTGAAGTATTTAAGAAATTTGTCTTGTGGGGGATGTCATTTTAGGAGTTGCTGCTTTGAAATGTATATGTAATGTTTTCTTTAATCTATAGATCGTGTCTTAAATAAAAATGAAACCACTACTGAAAATTTACGTGGCTTTCCAATAAAAGAAGTCCCATCACTCGAAAGAAATGAAGATCAGACATCTCAGCAGCGACATGTGCTGCATTTCAGGTCTGTGCGTTTGTTCCCAGTGTAAGCATTTTGTATTAATGTCTAGACATTTAAAACCAAAATTAAACTATTTTAACCTTAATATAATACGTAGATGAATTAGGAAACTGACATTGAGTGATTTTTATTTATCTTTTAAATTAAATTTTTTTTCAATGGCTAGTATATTCATATGGTTCCTAATTTAAAAGATAGAAAGAGGTACAAGTGAGAAACCCTTTTTCCAACTCTGCTCCCAACCCTACAGTTCGAACCTTCCACAGAGTCAAGCGTTATTCATTTCTTGTGAATTCTTCCAGAGATAGATAATGCATATGTAGATAAACATTTTTTTAATGTAAATAGTAGCATACTATTCTCTTTTCATTTAATGTTAAATGTAGGAGATATTCCATTTTAGTACTTTAAGAACTTTTTCATGCTGTTTTTTGTGTGTGTTTTTTAATGGCTGCATAGTATCCAATTGTATGGATACACCACGATTTACTCAGTAGGTCCCCATTCCTGGTTGTTTCCATTGAGTTCAGTCTAGTAGTATTACTGTCAAGCCTGCAAAGAACAAGCTTGTATGCTTTTCAATCCTCTCCTGTGCAAATATATAAAGACCTCAATTTACATTCCCTCCAGCAAAATTTGGGAGTTCCTATTTTCTCATACCTTTTCTTTCAAACAAAGAAACTAAGTTAATGTGTATTTTATAAAAGAAGGATAGAGGGAGAGGCTTGGAGGCTCCTTGGCCCACTAAATCGTGAGATAGTATTATGTTTCTCCAACTATTAAGACTGAACATTAATTAGGGTCCCTGTTTGGGAACCTAAATGCCGTGTCACCTAAATGCCTTGGACACAGATCAGAGGACTGCATCTGGAGAAAGGCCCCAAAGCTCCACATCACACAGGAAATGATGACATACTATGTCCTTTAGTGCATATAGCAAGAAAATTCTCACACCTTTTCCAATGCAGTACTAACCACTTTTTTGGGCTTTGACAATCAAATAGAGGAGAAATATTATCTTCCTGTAGTTTTAATACTTCCTGTAGTTTTGTTCTATTATGAATGAGTATATTTCAGAGCCACTTCAGTTGTTTGTAGAACATAAGGTTTTATTATTGTAAGGGATTTTAGAGATGAGCTAGTCCACTGTGTTGTTGGACTGAGACATTGAGATAATAAGAAATTTACCCAACTAAATAATGTTGGATCTAAGCCAAGTCTCCTTTCCATTAGATATAAACAGCTAAATTTTTCTTCTAAGAAAAAAACTATCCTTAGTTTCTCCTGCTAAGATGCTTTTTGTAAAGAGACAGATTTCAATTTATCTTGGGCCAGGGTTTCTCAACTGGCACTACTGACATTCAGATTGGATAATTCTTGTTGTGGGGCTGTCCTCTGCATTGCAGTATGTTGTGTAACATCCCAGACCAGTAGCACTCCTCTGGTTTGTGACAAAGATGCTCTAGACATTGCCAGATGTCCCCTGGGGGGCAAAATTGACCTGTGTTGAGAACTACTGCCCTTGGACAAGCAAAGCCTACTAATTAGAATCTGTGAGGCCCTGACACTGTAATTCCAGACTTACAGGGTTTAGCTTCAACTTACTCTTGGCAGTTGGGTTGGTCTTAGTTCCATGGGCAATACCAGAACTAAAGACAGAACTCAGGCATGTCTGGTTCTTTCTGTTTCATCTCTGATAAATAAGACCAGAAAGAACTAGAAATATTAGCTTGGAAAGTGGCTCTTGGCATTAACCATCCACATAAGTTTTAGGTGTAGAAAGATGGACATATATAGGATATCAACTTGTATTTATGGATTTTAATATATCACAGTTCATAAAATAAGCATCAGCTCTGGAATATTACTATTGTATAAGTGTCATATTGCTAATACTTAGATATTAGTATGAAAAACATTTGTAAAACTCAAACATATGTCATAATTTTAGAAAGATTCCCCGATATGAAAGAGAGGAATTAATATTGACCAACTGCCTTGAGTGGGAAAGGAAGCTTGAAGCATATATTCCAAACAAAGGTGAGGGAACATTTATGTTTTTTGTCTTAGCTTTGTTTATTTTATTTTATTTATTTATTCTTTTTAGGAAGATCGGCCCTGAGCTAACATCTGTTGCCAATCTTCTTCTTTTTTTCCCTCTCCCCAAAGCCCCGACATATAGTTGTATATCCTAGTTGTAGGCCATTCTAGTTCTTCTGTGTGAGATGCCACCACAGCATGGCCTGATGAGTGGTGTGTAGGTCCGTGCCCAGGATCTGAATCAGCGAACCCTGGGCTGCTGAAGGAGAGTGCATGGACCCAATCACTTGGCCACCAGGCTGGCTCCACATTGTTTATTTTAATATGTTTACATTTATCTGAAACAAAAATCTAGTGTTACCGAACTTTATAGTTTTGTTATTCAAAATAGCAAGAATTTTCATATCTCAACATATGTTCACTAGTATCTCTGTGCTAAAATGGTAGATGACTTATAAGCTGTAAGTAATTAGAATGTTACCCATCATTCCTGGGAGTTAAACGTTTGCCTATTTTATTATTAGATTTTTTTGTGACTTTTTGAGTGACATCTATATCTAGTATTGTTTAATTATACAAAATATTTTCTGAATGAAAATTACCTAAATAAATACGGAACAAATTTTCTGATATTTCCTTAATCTTATTTGGAGAAGCTTTTTAGAAAAAATCATTTGTGTGCTGTGTGAAGTCCTTAGATGCTGGGGTACAGTGGGTTGTTTGAGGTTGAATTCTTATAAAATACAAGGTGAGCAGAATGCTGTTTACTATGTAGCAACATATATGAGAATGAATATTGCTACGTTTTAGTGGAAACAGAAGCAGACAGTTAATGCTCAGTATTTGTATGACAAAGTTTTGTAGTCGATGTTTTTTTGTTTTGCTTTAAGGTAAGAGTTTGATTCTGGAAGCCCCAGTTTATTTGGGGTGAGGTCGTCTTATCAGCTGGCTGACTTGCAATCAAGGTCCTGTTCTGTTCTCTAGCTTTTAAAAATCTCATCTTTCCCTTAGCAGAAGATCTTATTCCCCTCGGAGTTGATCAAAAAAGACTCGTTAAGGCAGAAATATTCAAACGGTTTGAAGAACTGCTGGACAATTTGGAATACAAACTAGGCGAAAAGGATACCACCTGTGCAGACCTGGATGGGTTCTGGGACATGGCCAGCTTTCAGGTATGTGGCCAGGATTTGGAATGGATTAACTTTCAAGTCGCATGTTTTTGGAAGTGAGGTAACAGTAGTAAAATGGGAGTAGTAGAGGCTGCTTAGGTATCTGTAATAGTAAATGAGATATTAGCCCCTTTACAAACTGTAAAGCACTGTCTAAATTTTATGGCTGCTGTCCGCTCCTCCCGCATATTGTCAGGGTAATTTCTATATGGGTTGGAAATTGAGATTCTATTCAGCTGTTGCCTAGTCTGTGATGATTCCACGTGTGAGAAAATGAGGACGAGTCTTCAGTAGCTGGGTCCATCCAGCAGTTATTGTCCCTGCTGTGTGCTAGGCATTGTACGAGTAGCTGACAAATAGGTGCATTCTCTACCCCAGAGGAGTTTATAGTTTTATCATGTCAGACATAGCCCTCATTCCAATCTGGTGTAGAAAGTGCTGATAGAGGCCATTACTAGGAAGACCAGTGAAGGTTGGGAGATGACGCTTTCTAGCTTTTTGAGCTTATTTTAGAAATAAGCATATAAAATACTATTTCAAGAACCAGTGGCCAAAAACCATGAGACATTTGCAGACAGCCCAAAACCTGGAAGAAGGGGCTGCAGCAGCACAGGAAGGAAGCTGTTTAGATGAGGCCATGGTCTGATCCAGGAGAAACAACTTTAAAAGCAAGTGTTAATATGCTCAAAGAGACCAGACATTCTTTCTGCCAAATAAGAACAGCTATGAAACAAAAGAATATTCCGAGAACGACAAAAAGAGCTCTTTGAAGTTAAAAACTATAAGAGCAGAAATGTAAGATTCAGTAGAAAGAGGGAATATGAAGCTGAGATCTCCCATATATTAGAGCAAAAAGAGAGAGAAAATAGGAGAGACTAGATAAGAATATTAAGGGGGTCAGTCTAGGAAGTATAATATCCAAATAATAGGAATTCCAGAAAAAGAGAACAGAAAAAATAGTGGACAGGAAATGATCAATGAAATAGTTTGACATTTTTCCCAGAACTGGAGGACCTGAATTCCAGATTGAAGGAGCCCATTGAGTGCCTAGCACTGTGAGTCAGAGTAGACTCACACCAGTGCACAATGAAATATAATTGTACAACTCTTGGGATAAGGAGAAACATCTAGAAACTTCCAGAGAGCAAAAACAAGTTTCATCCAAAGGGTCAAGAATCAGAATAGCCCTAGATTTCTCAACAGAGACATCAAAATCTTGGAGAACAATGCCCTCAAACTTCTCTGGGAAAATAACACTCAGCCTGGCGTTGTATACCAAGCCAATCACGCTTGAGGGTGGAAAGGCATTTTTCAGACACACACGGTCTGAAATTTTACCTCCCATGCACCCTTTCTCAGGAAATTGAGAACAGCCCTCACAAAAATGAGGGAGTAAGCCAAGAAAGTGGGAGGAGGTGGGACAGATCCCCAAAAAGTCTAAGGGAATTGTGGCTGAGGTGAGTAAAGAGGGTGGGCAACGGGCTTAGGAAGCAGCCGTTCAGACTAGAGCAGGAGGCTGGGGCTAGGCAAGATACTGTCTCTGAGGCTGAACGGAATAGAATACCCGATTGGTTTGCTTTTCTAGTTGTATTAAGAGGTGATTTATACATACTGTGCAGAGTTTAGAGGTGAATTGATGATAGACGCATTAAAAAACTAAGCAAACAAAAAGCAAAGCAATGATTAAGTCTAGAGAAAAATGTGAAGAAACACAATATTCTGGTAATTATATGGCCCAGAAGCGAATAGTATTTATGGAGTCATAATAATGTCAGCATTACTTTATGACCAGTTGACATAATAATGGGTTGGTTCACTAGCATCCTTCAATGGTGACCAATTAATTTTATCTTTCTTAGTATCATAATTATTTTATGGATTTAAAAGTATTTGTGTTGGCATCGTTTACAGTCATTATCTTTATTGATGCTCATTTCCCAGCTTTGTCCAGTGGGAGCATCTTCAAGTTGGCTCCTGGGGCTTTTATTTATTTTAAAAAGCTGTACTGAGGATAAATAATCTAGATAGTATAAAATTTACCCATTCTATGTGTAAAAGTCAATGATTTTTAGCAAATTTACAGAGTTGTGCAACCGTCGCTGCAATCCAAACTTAGAACATTTTCATCGCCACAGAGAGATGCCTCTTGCCTGTTTTCAGCCAGTTCCCATTGCCACCACGAATCCCAAGCAACCACGAGTCTCCTTACTGTCTCCGTAGATTTTTTTTTCTGAACGTTTCATTCTAAGTAGAATCACCCAATATGTGGTCTTTTGTATGTGGCTTCTTTCCCTCGGCGTGGTGTCTCTGTGGTTCCTCCGCGTTGCAGCACATGCCTGTACTTTGTTCCTTTCATGGCTGAGTAGCGGTTCATGGATACATCAGTCTTTATGCTCCAGTTGATGGACATACAGCTTGTTTCCACTATTTGACGATCACGAATAATCTGTGAATATTCACTTACAAATCTTCATGTGGGCATGTTTTCTTTCACTTGGGTAGATATGGCTGGATCATGTGGTAAATTTGTGTTTAACTTTTTAAGAAACTGCCAAACTGCTTTCCAAAGTGATTACACTCTTTCACGTGCCCACCAGCGGTGTATGAGAGCTCCTGTTGCTCCACGTCCTCACCAGTGCTTGCTCCTGTCTCTCTTAGTAGAGCCATCCTGTGGGGTGTGAACTGTCTTATTGTAGATTTGATTTGCATTTCCCTAATGAGTAATGATGATCAGCATCTTTTCATGTGCTTATTAGACATTCATATGTCGTCTTCGGTGAAATATCTATTCAAATCTTTTTGCCCATTTTTAATTGGGTTTGTCTTTTTATTATTGAGTTGTAAGTGTTCTTTGTATATTCTGGATACAAGTTTTTATCAGAAATATTTGCAAATATTTCCTCCCAGTTTGTGGCTTGCTCTTTAATTTTCTTAAGTTATCTTTTGAAATGCAGATGTTTTTAATTTTGATGAAGTTCAGTTTATCATTTTTTTTAATGTTGTGATTTTGGCATTATTTCCAAGAACTCTTTTTGCCTAACCATAGGTCAAAAAGATTTTATCTTATGTTTACTTCTAAAAGCTTTATCTCTTTCACTTGGGTCTATGAACATTTGGAGTTCATTTTTTAAAAAAATTAAGTTGTGATTACTTATTTTTTACTAAGAAAGATTTGCCCTGAGCAAATCTCTTGCCAGTCTTCCTCTCTTTTTTTTCCTCCCCAAAGCCCCAGTACATAATTGTGTATTCTAGTTGTAAGTCCTACTAGTTTTTCTGTGTGAGCTGCCACCACAGCATGGCTACTGCTAGGCAAGTTGGGTGGTTCCACACCCAGGAACAGAACTTGGGCTGCTGAAGCAGAGCATACTGAACTTTGACCACTAGGTTATCAGGGCTGGCTCTGGAGTTCATTTTTGTGTATGGTGTAGGAAAGAGCCCAAATTAATATTTTTTTCTTGCACATATCCACTTTTCCCAGTACTGTTTGTTGGAAAAAACTATCTTTTCCTCATTGAATTGCATTGGCACTTTTGTTGAAAATCAATTGGTCATAAGTGTAATCCTGAGTCTTTCTGACATTTAAATTTTTTAGAGAGAGGGAGATTGAGAGTACCTATTTGTATAAATGCATAGTAAGGAGACTCAAAGCATATTTACCCAACTGTTGACAGTGGTTACCACTTTGAGGAGATTGGAAATACCAGAAGGATGGGGATCACCATCCTGCTAGTATGTATATTATGTGAATCCTTTAAAATGAGATTGTGCCAGGGTTAGCCCAGTGGGATAGTGGTTACATTTGGCACACTCCACTTCATTGGCCCAGGATTTGCGGGTTCCAATCCCAGGCATGGACCAACACCACTCATCAAGCCATGCTGTGGTGGTGACCCACGTACAAAATACAGGAAGACTGGCACAGATGTTAGCTCAGGGCCAGTCTTCCTCAAGCAAAAAAAGAAGAGGATTGGTAGCAGATGTTAGGGCCGATCTTCCTCAACAAAAAATTTAAAATGAAAATAAAATGAGATTGTGTCAAGAGAAAGAGAAGGCAAGCTACAGACTAGGGGAAAATTTTGCAGAAGACCTATCTGATAAAGGACTGTTTTCTAAAATATACAAAGAACTCTTAAAACTCAATAATGATGAAACAAGCAACCTGATTGAAAAAATGGGAAAAAGAACTGAACAAACACTTGATCAAAGAAGATGGATGGATGGCAAGTAAGTGTATGAAGAGATAAGATGCTCAATATCATATGCCCTTAGAGAATTGCCAGTTAAAAGTACAATGAGACACCAGTACACACCTGTTAGAATGGCAAAGATCCAAACCTCTGACATCACTGGATGCTGGTGAGGATGTGGAGCAACAGGAGCTCTCATTCATTGCTGGTGGGGATGCAAAATGGTGCAGTCACTTTGGGAGACACTTTGGCAGTTTCTTACAAAACTAAACAGAGTCTTACCATACGATGCTGCAGCCAGGCTCCTTAGTGTTTACCCAAATGAGCTGAAAACCTGTGTCCACACAAAAATGTGCACACAGATGTTTATAGCAGCATTGTTCATAATTGCCAAGACTTGGAAGGAAGGAATATGCTCCTCAGTAGGAGAAGGGATAAATAAACTGTAAAAAAAAAAAAAAAAAAAAAGGGAGAGAGATTGTGTTCACACTGTATAATTTAGGATATCTCTCCTACCATTTTAGTCATCAAAATAGTGTGGGAGAGTTAGTCACATATGACATCCTTTGTGTAGATTTTTGAGGTTTATAACATAAAATAACAGTGAACAATTTTACCATAATAATTGATTTGAATACTAAATTGAAAATGACAGTCTAATTTTATGTCACCAGTCCAAGTCGTTGTCAATTTGTTTGAAGCTTTTGTTCATTAGTTTGTAAATTTAATATGGTTAGCATTAATCTGATAATCTTGTGCTTTATTTATTAACAGATACAGGATCTGTGCCAAAAATTCAACAATCTGACCATACTTGAGGAGTGCGGATGGGAGAAAGCCAGTAATACGAGCAAAGATATGTTTCAAGTAAATTTGTGGATTTCTAATATAGACTCTTTTACTTTAATGAAGTTAAGCTTTAGAAACATTTGGCTTCAGGTTTTTCACCATTTCACAAAACGTGTCATCTATTACTTACAATGTCCGGATTGTTTTGAAAGAGTGAGGAAAGAAAGGTCAACATAAAATTCAGGATGGTTATTTCTGGGGGTGGGGGGAGGTGGGGCTGAGATTGAATTTGGTCCCCCTGAGAGCTTCTGAGCTGCTAAGGAGCGGTATGTACCTGTGTGTTTTATTCTTTAAACTGTACCTATACATTGTTTTGTAGTAATAATAACAGTAGTATGTAATTTATATAATGTGCCAAATATGCTTCGCAGGCCCTCATACACATTGACTCAGTTAATCCTCACAACAGTCCTGTGAGATGGGTGCCATTATCCCCGGGTGGGGAATCTGGGGCCCAAGAAGCCTGGAGCACGTGCCCAGGGTGGAGCTGGGTTTCTCACTCCAGAACCCATGTTCTTAACCCACAGGCTATGCCATCTGTCTGCTTTCTATACTCTTGTGCATGATGTATTTCAAAATGAAAGAACTTTTTAAGTAGAAAAGACGAACAATGACTCTTAGACTCTCTCTCTTCTTCTCAAATTTTATCATGGAAAAGTTCCTATTTTCTCTGTAAAATTGGCTTTGTTGACATGACAGATTCCATTCTTATCTATTTGTAGTAATTTTTGTCCTAAAATATTTTAAATCCAAGCTTTTGGTTCAGATTCCTACTTCTCAAGCCACCTTGGAGCCCTGCCACTTTTCCTTTTAGATTTTAGAAAAACGCCTGTGGTTGTAAAATCAGATTTCTAACCTGGTACTTTATTATGCTGTGTAATCCAAATAAAAACTCTGTTTTGAATTCTGTCTTAGGAGTTTAAGAAATTAGAGTATGAAAAGATTATTGTAGGATTATTTTACTAATGAAATCTCCTTACTTTACTAATGCAGTAATGTCTTAGTAAGACATTGGTAATGTCTTACTAATGACAAAGGCCCTGAGGACAGTGACGAGATTGATTGAATGAATATCAAGTCTATTAAGCAGGAAGGGTGCTGGGACATTTGGACCTCCTATGGGCATTTTTTATCCAGTGCTTAGTCCTGGGAACATAACAACACCAGCGACGCAGATAATGGCTGTGTCATGATAACATTATATCAGAGCCTTGTAATTCTGCCCCTTGCCACCAGTGTTTCTCTCCTACTTTATTTTATAGGCCATTGTTAAGATTACTGAACAAGTAAAATCAAACTAATCTTTTATCTGTACTTTGAAACCATTCCCTCAGACCTCTTATTCATTGACCTCTCATTCCATCAGTTAGCCTTGTTCTCTCTTTGCCATCAGTTTTTAGACATGTTGAAGGGTCTTGTCTTTGTTTACATTAAATGACAACAACAACCACAACCAGCTCCTTCAGGGAAGGAACTTTGTCCTTTACCTTTGACCCCCAGCATGTTTAGCACATACTAGGAACTTGATAAGTATAAGATAGATGTATGAAATATTTTAGGTATGCTTTATTTTTCTTATAAGATGGTAACGAGTCGCTTTACTAAATGTCATAATTTCTCTTTGTAGGACAAAGTTGTTTCGGGTATAGTGAGTGAACCAAAACAGGATGATGCCAGGATTGCTGATGGGGGTTGCCTCACTGCTGTGAAGAAGGCAGTGAGAGAGAGGATGCAGCTGGGTGAGTGTGCTGAGGCCATGGGCTCTGCGGTGCCGAAGGAAGTTGATCGTATAACATTTGACGCTGGATCTTTTAGAATCAAAAGTCCCATTAAATCGTTCTCAGGTTAGTTTTTCTGCTGAGACTACTTAAGAAAAGTATTTGGGTTGGATGGGATCTTGTACGGGAGGTGAAAAAGTTTTCACAGGAGGTGATATAAGCTGTCTGTGATTTCTGGAAAATAGACCACATCCTCACCACCAAACACTTGCAGATTTTGTTTGATGGATAGGATTAGATTACTTGAAGTGACAAATCTCCTAAAGTTGCTTTTCTGTGTTTGCTAAGTGACTTCATTTCTGTTATTAGCCCCTAACCCCACAGTCCTGGGAGGAAGGTCACAGGTCCCAAGAGGGAAGGGAGATGATGAGGAGTGAGGTGATTTCCTTCAGGTTGGTGCCAGGCTGGATGAGAATTTCAGATGCAAAGGAAGCTTAGGCACCAAACCATCACACTTCTCTGGCTGTGCTTAAAAAAAGATGCTTATGGAAGGTTGGGTTTGGTTTTATTTTCATTTGTATCAAAACTTTTGCCCAGAACTTTTGAAACACAGTAAATGTGCTAATTTCAAAATATTCCAGTGAAATCAGCTGAGGTAGACCCCAGTTGTGGTAGACCTATTAACAATCGACAACAGGGGCTGGGCCTTCCTGGTGGCATAGCCGCTGGGCTTGTGCACTACGTTTCGGTCACCCAGGGTTTGCCAGTTTGAATCCTGGGCACAGACCTACACACTGTTCATCAAGCCATGCTGCAGTGGTTTCCCATATGCAAAATGGAGGAAGATTGCCACAGATGTTGGCTCAGCAGCCATCTTCCTCACCAAAAAAAAATCAACAGCAGATACTAATCCATGTTGGATATAAGTAGCATTTTACATTGGACCAAACTATTTGGGATCCTTCATTGTTTGTGAAGACTCAGAATTAGAGAAATTCCCTGAAGTTTTTTTAGTTCTCCTCCTTTTCAACACACATCGTCAAACCTTTCTTCAAAATGACCAATTTTTCTTCCCTACTGCCTACTCCTACTTACTTTGTTGTGATTGTCATGCATTAAAAAAGGGCTCTTGTGTTTTTCTTAAAATATAGCATATGATAGTGATGTCTCCTCTCTTTTGCTGCTCTGTGGTGCTCTTCTGGCTGGTGCCTAACACAAAATAAACATCACCTTGGACGGACATTTCATGTTCCCCAGCTGTGTTCTTCGTTGAGATTCTTTTGGGCACCTTTAATGTTACAAGCATGAGATTTGTTTGTAGAAGACCCTTTTTATACTGAAATTAAGGATGAGAATTTTACTAAACAGAATTTAACAACATTGAAAAACTGTTATAGCATAAGAGGACCTATATTTTTGTCTTAGCATTTGATATATGGAACTTATCATATCTTTCAAAGCTTTGTCCATTTCTAATAACCTTTGTGAAAATATTTAAAAAGTTAAAAATTCTTTTTTTCAGCAGTATTTGATAATAAAAATCTCATGACTGAATGCCATCTTCTTGATTCAGTAAGTTTTCCAACTTAATCTGAAAAGTTCTTTTATATTCTAGATTTGTTTTATAAAATGAATATTACTCAGTTTTTAATTGAAATGCAGTTTAAAATTTGCATCTTGTTTTTTTACTCTGAAATCCATTTTTATTCATTTTTGTCAAAATGGGAACAAAATTTCATGTTTACATACTTTAAAATATAGTATGTTTTAGTATTAAACTCTGAAGGTGTATTTCCTTATGTGACTTATGTGTCAAATGTGCTGTGACAAGTAGGTTGAGTACTTGAATATCTAACATGTGGCCTGTGTTATGCAGGTGTTTCTAAGTGATGCAGGAAAGTGTAAGGCAAGGTTTCCGCCCATCTGAAGAATGTGCTTGGGGACACGATGTCTAGTCTAGCTTCAGTTGCCATTGGCTGTTTTCGTTCTAATTTGCTTAGATTACTCTAATTATGTTCCATTTTATTTGGAAGCCCCCGGCCTTTACTTTTGGTGACCTCTTGCCTCTAACTCCAGCTCCAGCATTAGTCCTCTGGGCAGCCTTCCTGTAGATGCTCTTGTCTCTCCCATGTTGCCTCATGTCATGGCACAGGTGCACACATTTAATCTCGTATGAGGAGAGGGATATGAATGTGTTATGTTCCTAAAGCATGTTGTAACTTCAGGGCTCCATTTCCCTGATCCACCCTGGGCTTCTCTCAGGCCGAGCGTCTGCCTTGTGTTCAGGGCCACTGGCACAGGCACGATGCAGCACTGCTCTCTTGCCCACTGAGTGTTTGCTGCCCTGGTTTTCTGCCCTTCCACGTGGTTCTAGTTCAGTGACCTGGGGTAGAACTGCGCCAGGTGATTTTAATGTGTAGCCTGGCTGAAACTCTGGTGGACAGCCTTACCTTGAAATTTTCCAGGGCAATTGCTAAAATGGCTCAGGGAATGGCCTTGGTTTGCTGATCTTTGATTTCAGAATATAAACAATTAATTACAGCAAGTGTAGGATCAAACAGTGGAAACTGTTGTTAACCTCATGAAGCCTGGCCAATGCTTGGCTTCCTGAAGCCACCAATTCCTTCAGGACCTCTGTTATCTTGGCTTGCTTGGCTCTCAAAGTTGCCTTCTTGGTGTTGAGGCTTCTGGGTGGCCCGGTGTCTCAGTGGCAGAAAGAAGTGTGTTACTGTGATCCGCACTCTGGTCCTTCTTCGTTCCAGCTGCCTTTAATTGCAGGCTGAGACCAGAGGGTCAGGCATTTCATCCTAAGGGCCATTTATAGAAACCTGACTTCATCTTGTTCCTAGATCTGAACTCAGAATGATAGGTTCTGATAATATATGATCTTATAAGTAAATCTGGAAGCTCATGAATCATAATATTCTGTTTTTCATATATGAGTAATATGATTACAAGTTCTTCACAGTTATCTATACATTATGTTGCTGATAAATCTTAGTACCTTATAATTTACTCTCCCTGTGAATTCTTTTCTACTTCTGTATATATTACAATTTTGATTTTTTGGTATATTTTTTGTTGGTCCCCCTTTCCATTGCAGACCCAAATTATGACTTGCTCCATAGCATCATTTGAGCCTGAACTGGGGCTTGAGGGGGAACAGAGGAAAGGATCCCACAGGGTCTGACTAGTAAAAGGCATATTAAGTGCGGCTCTATGGGTTAGGATTTGTGGACTCTACAGAAGTGGTTTAAGATGTGGCCTCAGTTTTATTCATCCTGCATGTGCTGCTGAGTCTATTTACATGCTAATCACCTGTTCAATGAAAAAAGCTATAGTTTTGAAATTATATCTGCTAGAAAGTAGCATAATCATTATGTTAATTTTATTATGTACAAAAATGTTATTTATGTTATTAATTAATCCACTATTAACTTGCAATGTTGCAGACTAAGTTGGTGAAACTTGAGTGTTACTTTAGTGACTTTTCTGACTTTGTTCTCTAGCCACGCCCAGGGTGCAGCAATCCCTTCACACAGGTGGAGAGGAGACGACAGGAGCATGCCAGACACGCTTCCTTTGGTGGGGACTTAATTGCCTTTTCACCTCGAACGCCTCCTAATAGAAATCAACCAGAAGAACTGTGAATTTAAAAAAGCAGAACATTTTTTTCATAATCTCCATGCTGGAGTGTGTTCTTCGATACTGAAAAGTTAAAGAATATGGATTCATGTTCATGTATATACTGTTATGTAATGTTTTAATATTTACTAAAGTGTGTTTTAGACATACTGTTTTTCAGGACATGTGGGGATATTTTTTACTTTATGAAGAATAAAAAATGCACTGTGCCTTGCCTTTTTGTTTAAAATGTTTTAAGCTTAGGGCCAGCCCCATGGGAGTGTGGTTAAGTTCGTGCACTCTGCTGTGGTGGCCCAGGGTTTGGCTCGTTCGGATATGGCACCACTCATCAGGCCACCCTAAGGCAGTGTCCCATGTGCCACAACTAGAAGGTCCCACAAGTTAAAAATATACAACTATGTACTGGGGAGATTTGGGGAGAAAAAGGAAAAAAAAAACATTGGCAACAGTTGTTATCTCAGTTGCCAATCTTTAAAACAAAAAACTAAATCTTTAAGCTTAAAGCTAAGTATATTCACAGCTCATGAACATTCTTCAGTTTAATCAAAATATGTTAAACTTTGACAGAAATATTTACATCCTTTCATATGTTATTCTTAGTTTGAACTCTTAAATTTGTTGGTGTTGAACAGCTTTTCAGGCTGCATTTTCCAGGTGTACTGCATTTCTTTAGATGAGCTTTCTGGATTCTGAAGTCAGTTTACATGCTGCTGTTTCAAATGGTCAAATTTTTAGAGATGCCTTTTAAAGTTTTGCCTTTTTCATTTTCCCTTTGACATAACTGACAGCCTTTGAAGGAAATGCCTTCTTCCTTTGAAGAGAATGATATCAGTCACGATGGGTTTGAAATGTTCTTTTATAAGACTCTCACCTATGAGATTGTAGAAGACAGGACAGTCAGAATAACAGAGCACCAAGAAGACTTGGAGTAGCTAAAGCTTGTGACCAGACCTGGGTCCAGTTGTTTCTGTCAGCAAATGGGTTGAGGGTTGGAGGCGTTGACCAAACAGGCAGGAACTTGATGGATAACCCCTCAAGATTAGGGGTTTTCAAATAAGAAAAGAAAGCGCATCTACTTCTGTTGTCAGAGGAAGGTTTGTTTGGCTTGTGGGAGAGACTATTTAATATCAAGTCCATGTGAGCAGTTGGGAAGCTGTGTGGGGAAGTTTCCCAGAATGCCTAGTCTTACCCGAGATTAAGGAAGCATTTATTCATTAAGTCTGTCAATGAAGAATTCAAACAAGACATGCAGAACAAAGAAATATATATAGAAGTTAGGGTTTGCTAAGGGTGCAGAGCCAGGAACGTGTAAAAGAGGTGAGTACAAAGTAATAATATGCAACATAAAATATTTGTCCTGGAGGATAAAGTAGATGAGAATAAGACAGAGTCTGTAAACATGGATTTTCTCCGTGGTAGGTTTAATAAGATGTACTACTGAGTCATTCAGAAAGCTTTTGGCTGTTAAGTAGCAGTAAAGTGAACTCAAACTGGCTTAACAATAAGTCATCAGGATGATTCGAGGCACTTTACTATCAACAACTCAGTGATAGCATCAAGGTCCACATTCGGTTCATAGTTCACTTGGTCACCCTCGGTGTCAGCTTCTTCAAGGCTGGGTCCTTTTGGGGTCATAAGATGGCCGTGGGTGGTATCAGAGCTGTGTCTTTCCCTTTGGTCTGGTTGGGCCAAGTGATGCCGCATGCCCATCTGCAGATCAATAAGAGTCAGTAAGGAATGGGAAACAGGGAATGAATGGGAAGGAAGACATCAGTGTCTCCTACAACTAGAAAGAGTGTTCCTGGGCTATTGGACTCTACAATCATGACGCATGAGAAAACTCTTTGAAGACCAAATGGAAGGAAACTGCCTGAGTAGAACAAGAGCCTTTCCAAAATCAAAAAGAAAGGGCATTTCCTTTTATTGAAGACCTACTACATGACGACCCCTTTGCAAACAATATTTAGCAATCACAGTAACCCTACAAAAGATGTACTATACTGCTCATTTTATAGACAAAGGAACCGAGGCTCAGAGGAGTTATTTTGTGTAGAGCTCCCTCTTTTCTCCAAAGCTTATGTTCTTCCATTTAACCATAGGAGAAAGGCGGTCAAGACCAGATGTTAGGTTAAGGGATTTCTGTAGTTTTTAAAATGTGCTGTGATGTGCTGCCCAATCCCTCTGAAGGACTGAGGAATGAACTCCTCTAGTCATCAGAAGCACAGACAGCCTGCAGTTATCATCCCATGTGAGAACAGCCTCAGGGTAAGACAGACCCTTCAACCGCATTTCTGCCCTGTTTCCCAGGTGGCCTGTACTCATTGACTAGAGTTCAGCTACAAGGACCTTTCCCCCTCTTGACTACTCTAAAGGATCATCCCAGCTTCAGCTCCCCTGCAGGGTGGGCTGAGGCATCCACCCTCCACATCCTCCTCTGCCCAATCCTGTACCTTCTTGTCCCTACAGCAGTTGATCACAAGCGTGCTCCCTCATAAACCTCTTGCATTCTGATCTCTGCTTCCTGGGGAACCCAACCTTTGACAATGAGCAATTTAAAGTATTTGAGAAGATGGTATTGCAGAGACAATAATAGATACAATAATATTTTGGTCTTCTGTAAAATGAAGTGGTGTGACCACAACCTAGTTTTGAAATTTTATTATTCTTTGGGCTTGCTGGAAGAAAGGAAAGGCAGAAAGGCATAGTTAAGAATGTTGACAATGGGAAGTATTAAACTTTTGAATCTGATATACATTTAATTAGGAAATGACTTTTTTTCCCTCTACAAATTTAGAGATTTCATGAAAACCAAGAAAACCTATGGGGAGATAGTCTCATATTGGTATCCAATACTGATTTGAAAGCAGTGAAGTATAGTTTAGAGACAAAATAGGATTTAAAAGGAGTCAAAAGAAATAGAAAGCTAACAGTAATTGCCTATGGGTCATGGGTCATCTATGGGTAAACTCTTTCTGCTTTTCTCATTTCCTGAATATATTTTATTTCCTTAAGAAAGAAAATGGGAGAATGATTTCCTTGTCACATCTCCTGGTTTTTTATGAAACCCAGGAAGAGAGAGGTTAATTTTTGGGTAGTATTTACTCCTATTTCTTGTCTTAAAAAAATACTTTAACAAGTATAGAAAGCTTTGGGAGACTCCAACACGGTATTAATATTGCTACACATTTCTTTTTCCATTGTGCATTATTGAAAATGTCCCAATTAAATGACATATGAAGACAGGTAACTCTTATAGTGTTTATTAAATGGATGATTTACAAGTAGGACATTGATGAATGAAGGTAAAACTTTTCACTCATAGGAACATGAACGCTTTAAATGTGTAAAGTTTACATTCAATTTCCCTTTTTTAAAAAGCATCTTCCCCTATAAGATTATATCATAGTGTGCGGAGCGCTAGTGAGATTTATGTCACCAGAAATTCACAGTTTGCTGATTTCTCTGAGATTTCTCTTCCGATGATTGTACTGCAACAAGTGAGCATCACTGACTGCAACCTTGAAGTGGTCAGCTTCAACCAGCACTTGTATGTGAAATGGCACATACAGAGAACTGTTAGAAATGCCCATTAATTTCAAAACCAGTCTGCCTGAGCTCAGGATGCCCGATGTTCCATCTTTAAGATCATTTCTGGAACGGATTAAAGTGCAGAAATAGTAACTTTAAAGCAAAAATAAACTCTAGATTATTTAAAGATTTACACAAAACAAAGTGATAAAATTGTTAGAAAAAATATATAATTAAAGCCATAAAGGAAGACATTAATAAAAACATAGTGTTTACATTAAAACAAAGTTTTTTCTGGTCTAAAACACGTAAAAGTAAAAAATAAACACTGAAGTAGGAAACCCCTAATAGAGTGGCAAATGTTACGAAGCTCTGTAATAACTAGTTTTGGAAAGAGAAGGGAAACATAACTCTTCCAGGAGCTCGTGGATGTGTTAATTCTGAAATCCTTCAGAAGGAGCACTTTAGCAATATCTTCTCTAAATTTTAAACATGTCTATTCTTTGAATAAAATTGTTCTTCTAGGGAACAAGGATTTGTAAGGGTAGTTATTACAGTATTTCAGTAAAATAAACAAATTAACCTTCCCAGGTTTTATTTGTTTGGAATTTTCCATATTCCAAATTTTCATCAATAGGGTACTGGTTGGTTGAATTATCACATACCTAAACAATGACATACCATTGAGTGATAATGTTCAAGAGGAAAAGATGTCCACCAGATGTAGAATAGGACCCTTCCTCTCCCTGCCCTCAAGGAGCTTACAGTGGAGGTGTTTTGTTGTCCACTCTACAGCCAACCATGGCCCAACAGGGAGGACCTAGTAAATATTTATTGAAGCAGTATTTAAAAAGTGTGTTGTGTGTCATAGACAATACTGGAAAGATATTCACCAAGTTGCAACTTTTGTGACGATATTGGAATGGGTGAAGGATGGAGGACATTTTAGCCGCTTTAAAAATATATAATTTTTTTTCATAAAACAGGTATGTATTCATTTTAGAATTAAAAAAAAGATTTTAGTTTTGATTGCCGTGCCAGCTATGTTGATTTAAGGAAGTAAGTCTCAGTCCAACTGCACCGTAAAGACTTTCTGCCTTTTTGTTTTATTAAGGATGATATCTTTCTCATTTCTAGAAGAGCTTAAACTCAGAGTGGTGGCAGCAGGCACAACAGCCACTCCTGGCCATGTTCCAGCCTGCAATGCCTGGTCCCCTGGGATGGGGAGGAGATTTACTAGTTAGGTGTCTCAGGAGAGCTGATGAAAATTCATTTCAAGTGCATCGTGGTTTAGAGCGAGTCCCCATGAGCAACAGACATTTTCAATATCTCATAGTAGCAATAACTTACTTTGAATGGTTTACCACTTTCAAATGGGAAAACTGCCTGTCTTTCTTCCTTTCCCCAGATATTATCCAGCTTTGTAATACAAACAATGACTCTCCTGTTGTTCTCACTGAAGCACGGGTTAAAGTGGAAGGCGACATCAAGCCCTCTCTTGAAAGCTCAAGCAAGCCTGTTTTAAACCAAAGACTAGAGTTAGTAAAATGATTCAAGCTGTGCATTTGTATCAAGTGAAGAACACGCAGTTTTCTAAAGAGCAAATCATTGTATAAATACATGACAATTTTCTGAACAGAAAACACACTGGACGGTACCCTAGGCCAAGTACTGGGTGTAATACAGTAGCATCTGAAAGGAAGCAAGACAACGTGTTGAGCTTTTGCCTTGTTGTCTTGGTCACGTCATTCTAGTCAGCTGTCATTCCCTCTTCACTGCCTCTACCCATGAAAGCTCTTCAAGGTTTTCTCACGGAGGTTTAGGGCCACTTTGAGGGCACTTTATGCTTTACTTTGCAGAGAATAACGGTTACCTCCTTCCTGCCCTGCCAGGTTGCTTTTAATACCTATTAATGGCAAACCAGTCACGCAAATAAGAGCTTTCAAATACTTGGCTCCCTCATAGTTAACCAAAAGCCAAGTCCTAACACAGCAAAATCTAGACAACGTCGTTAAAGTTCAGTATTCGGTTGCTAAGTTGTAAAGTCGTGACAATAAATGTGATAAACATTCCATGATGTGAAGTGGAACTAACGAAAGTGCTGCTTAACTTTTTGACCCCAGTTCCTGAACTTGGATGTCAAGGCAAACACAAGTCCTGACTGTTGAAGTACTAATTCTTTCCCTCAGTGTCTCAGTGAACCCCACAGAGCACTGACATCAGAATCAGCAGGTGCTCTTGTTCTAAAGCAACGCCTGTACTCTAGACCTTTTAACAATGATTCTCTGTGTATTTTGATTCACCCAGTAATGGACACATACACCACAACTGTATCTTCCAATGATTAAATTCACAAGGAAAGGACGAAGATAGCCAAATGGCAATAGAATTTGTATTTGACTGACTATCCAATGCCTATATTTCCTCTGCAGTGAAAAGCAAGATACTGTCATCTCTAACACCTTCAGCATTCTTTTTTTCATGTAATTCCTCACATAGAATTTGAAGGACCAAGCAATAATTTTTTCAGTTTAGACCACCTTAACCATTTCAACCAAAATTAGTTTTGACCAGCCACAGTGTCAGTCTGCATCTCTAGTGTTATTGGAGCTAAAGTTTCCAGTGCAGTAACCCTAAATAAGGCAAAGATATATATATCAGTGTGGTTCTGCACGAGAGGGGTTGTACGGGGAGGAAAGCAGATATTAACAAATAGTGAGCGCTGTATGCACAGGGTAAGGTGTGCTGGGTCCTACCTTATGTTGGGAGGAAAGATGGACAAGGACATAGGCAGAGGATATATATGTTTTGTAGTTTGCTGTGAGGCGAGATTCATTGTGCAGGGAAGAACTGTGCTTACAGAGGCTGTATAGACTTTGTGGAAAGAACAGTTGGCTTAGGGTGGTGACCTTCATGCAGAACTGGACGAGGCTGGCTGGAGGTTCGAGTGAATGGGCCATTTGAATGTAAAATGATCAGATCAGAGCTGAGTCTATCTCCTGGTAACAGAGGAGGTGGCTCCCTTTGATTCACCAGGAATAAGGTGACAGACACTCATGGAGTCTGTTTGCAGATTTTTGAATAAACCTGTGTACATAGCTTGAATTTGTACCTTTTGTGTACTGTCCATAAGACCCAGAAACACAGATGAATTAATGGCTGTGGTAGCTTTAGTGGTGCCATTAACCTCAGGGATGGGCGTACTGGACAGCTTCAGGATATCCTTAGTCTTCTTGTTTTACACGTAGGTATAACCAGTGGTGATAACCAGGGCCAGGTGTCCCAGGGCAGCCATGAATCAGCACGGATTTACCTAAGTTAGCTCCAATCTTACCCCGTCCTAGCTCACCTCAGTCAAACCAGTTCCAATGGCAAAGGGTGATTTATTTTGAGGAAGTCTTGTAGCTTGAGGATTCTGTGCAAATCTTCTAAGAATATAGAGTCTGCTCAGAAAACTGGGGTTCTTTATCCTGCCACTTGTCATCTGTAGACCAGGCTGACACCATAGGAATCTGTGACCCTGCTGTTGCCCCACAATGAAGATGGAAATGGCAGCCGAGCTCGCAAGGTCGAGACTGCACTGTGACATGCACAACTGTGGGGAGATTTGTACGCACATCAGGACAGAGTGGCATCATATTCAAGCACTCAGACCAACTCGGAACGATGTCTAGTGGGGTCTTTTTGTTTTCACACCTTGTTTTTTGATGGGCATGTGGACATAAAGTGCATGCTTGGTTTTTTAGTCAATACATGGCTCAGAGGTGGAGGGACGGCCAGGCATCACATTACAAAAGCTCTACTTTTCCTTGAACTCTAGGTTTTCACTGCCAGGAAACACCAACAGAATGGGTTTCCTGCTCTTCCTCTTTGTCCTCAGAAAGTAGGACTCTGTCTTATTCTTGATTCTTCTGGTTTAAGATTCAGTGAGGGAAACGTTGTCCCCTATTGGGAACACATATTGATTTACGGGATAATCCTTCACTGTGGTATAGCCAAGATTCTAAATGTGTAGTTTTAAAAATTCTAAACCAATTAACAAATGTGTCACACTTGCTAATCCTGCTGTTCACCTGTTTGCTTTGGGCTTCACTGTGCCCAGAATTGTTATCAGCATGTGAGGCGTGACTCCTCCAGGCAAAGGCAGGTCATAAGGCACAGTCTTGGAATAAAAAATGTATATGTATCAACAAAGAGTCATGTTTTCTTGGGAAAGAAAGAAAAAGATGTTGCTAAAGTTCAATCACTATTAATATGTGTGATTGACACATAACCCTAATGTAAGCCATCTTTCCATACTCTCGGGCCACCTTGCCCAGGGCCTGAAGAGATAAGGCTCCCTACATGGACAACGCATAATCAAGAATAAAGCCATGAGTTAAGTGGTGCCAAGGGCAGAACATATTCCCTTTTGGAGCACGGTGTCTCTCCTTACCAGGGCATCCATATCTATAACTTATGTGCTTAGACTATTTTTCACAAAGGTTTAAGCTATACTTCGCAGTCAACATTACCATTTTTGTGCTGCTCTTAAGACTCGTTTCACGTAACACCCTTCTTGGTGGTTATTCTGCTCCGTGAGGGCGGGCATTGTGTCACACTCTGGGACTTCTGACTTCTCATGTGTTTTACTCACACGGCCCCAGCAGAGTGCTTTGAATGTGGCAGACATTCGATATTTGTGGAATGAACACTTCCCAACTCATACACTCCCTACGTCATTCTGCAAATATTTATTGGCCATCTATGTTCAAGGTGCTGTGAAGATTCCCAGAGCTCTCTCTTTGGCCTCTTCTCTTTCCCTTTGGAATTTTACCCCTGGCTTCAACTATCACCCAAGTCTTTTCTCTCTAGCCCTGACTGCACCAGTCCTGTACTTCCTCCTGTCTGGATTTGCTTCTGGTGCCACAAATCCAATAGGTATGAATTGGACTTGTCTCCACTGCCCCTCCCCCTTCAGGTCCCTTTCCTGAGTTCCCAGTTTGGACTGACCCTTGGCTGGTGCTCTAGATGGCCAGCATTGAAAAGCCAGAGTCATCTCTGACTCATAATACATCACCACTAGATGCTGGGGTTCTTCCTGCAAGCTCACCCATGTCTGCATCTTCCTTTCCACAGCCTCCATGTCCCCCTCTGTCTGCACCCGACTAACCTGTGGTGTAGGCCCTGCTCAATGGCACCCATGCGCCCAACGCTTTTTCTGCACTGTCCTCTAAGATGCTGCTTGTGCCATCTTCTCCACAGGCCTGAAAGAGTCTGACCCACAGACTTGTGATGGAGCTCTTTCCTCTTGTCTGTATCTACCTCCAAACTAGCCTAGACATGTGAAAGGGAAGGATCTGTGTCTGAGACGTGTCTACAGCCTCACAGAGTTAGGTATTACACTTAGAATTCATCTGCTAAAGTGTGTTTTAATATAAGTGAAAATCAAATCCTTAGATCGCAAAATAATCTTTAGAACATTTGTCAAAACTAGATTGCTTTGTTTCGGTTAAGTGACAGACCCCTTGTAGGATGGTGGTCCCATAAGATTAGCACCATACAGCCTAGGTATGCAGGCTATAGCCTCTAGGTTTGTGTAAGTGCACTCGGTGATGTTCACACAGTGACAAATTCGCCCAATGTTGCATTTCTCAGAATGTATCCCTGTCATTAAGCGAGGCATGGCTGTATTCACATAAAAAGGTGAATTTTATGGTAAGTGATTTATAGTTAAAAAAAGTACGTGAAAGAAAACAGTCAATAAGATTTGAGGTGGAAAAAATCTAACTCCATAAACTTCTGTTAAAACTGTAGCAACCAAAACAGAATAGCAGAAATAGATGAAGTTGTTTAAGAAAACAACATCCCAAATGATTAAAGAGGTATAGCAAGTAATGGGAACAGCAAGATCTTTGAACAAATTGAGAAAACTGAATATGAGAGGATGATTTTAAAATCTTACTGGAAGCTCCTCCTTTATCAACAAAAAACACAAAATACTAACATATCTGATGAAATACAAATTTCAAATATCTATTTGGAAAAAAACACCGTAAAGTTAAAAGACAAACAAAAGACTGGGAAAATAATATTTGCAATATACACAAACGGTAAATTTCCATGATATTAAATAGTTTACCCAAGCCAATGGAGGGCGAGGAGAGAGGACAATATTTTAGCATAATAGTATTGGTGGAAAACAAAACTGAAAAGACTATATGTAGTTTGCAAATCTACACAAAGATATTATATAAGGCCCAGCAATCTGGATATTTTGAGGAGAGTGAGGGACATATTTTTTACATATATTTATTACATACATATATAAATATATGTACCTATACATATTATATATATCTTTACATCTATGTTCAATGATTTTTGAATTTATGACCACAGTATGTATGTTAATTTTATAATAGCAAACAATTTTAGGAGGAAAAAAATGTGAGACGCTAAACTTTAAGTAGCTGACAGCCACTGAAGCATTTTCAGAAGGGCATCAGCACGGCTGGCTTCGTCTTTTTGACAGATCCCTGGAGCTTTCCAGAGAGTGACCATGAGAAGCACCAGTCTGGAAACAGGCAGTGACTCGATTCTCCACTGAACAACTGCTGAACACCCGTGGGCACGCGGCACTGAGCTCATCACTGTGACCGTTTAGAGATGGTGCACATGATCTCAGCAAAAGGCCATGTACACCTAGTTTGGGTGACAGTGGAAGGGAGACAAGGCGAGGGAAGACGCCCATTCTTTTTACTTTTTAAGTGGGGAAATGAGGTGTAGGTAAAGCCATTGCCATCTTAAGGCATCAGTGGACACTATCCTTCTGAAATGCTGCATGTTACAGGAGGACTGGGTATTCCTGATGAGTATAATCCATTTTTTGACAACTTGCTGAATAGAAAATGCAAAAAGGCCATATCAGTCTTGCTCCTACAAGTGCCTGCCTTATTTTCAAGATTCTTTGACTTTGGAATGTCCATGTCCTAAAAACCTCTGAACGTAGAAATTTCAAAGACACTCTTGGTTATTTTCACTGTGTATTTTTTAAAATTCTTTGGTTTTGCCAAACGATGACTATAAAGGGGACAAAATATTAATAATTAACCCAAAGGAAAACATTTTGGTGAATAATATTAGAGATATTTTTAATTATGATTTAATTTGCACAAGTTTCTTCTTACAGTTATGTTCTCATTTTATCACAGCCATCTGGTATTTCGACAGTAAGCCAGTTTTAGCAAAAGTTTTAATAAAGACCATGACTACAAAAAAATTTTTAAACTTTCTCACCTTAAAACATATTTTTTAAAGTGTCCTCTAAGTGAAGGGAGGCAGAAAAAAGAAGCTGCTAATAAGTTTGGCAAAAAAATTCACCCTACCATTTAGCTTAGGGCATTTCAAAAATGTGAGGGGTGTGGCAGCAGCTCCTAGTTATGCCACTACCTTAGGGTTAACTGCTTTACCATCTGCCTTTAGGAGCATCTCTGATGTTGCTGGACAAGCAGGCAATCACCATCACATGGACAAAGTCAATGGCCAGAGTGAGCTTTTCTTAAGCCTACCATAACGCTACCATAATTCTCCCCAAACCATGCTGAGAAGGTCCCCATTTATAGATATCCTATTTCAAATGCACGCTGTGCACAATGCCAAGGCAAATGCAGGTAGGTTCTGAGGAAGAAGTTATGGCAAACATGACAGTCAGAGGACCTAGATATCATAGTACGTCATTGTTTTCACATAAGGCCATTTGTTAAACACGGTCATGCATCAGTTAACAATGGGGATATGTTCTGAGAAATGTGTCTTAGGCAATTTCATCCTCGTGCCAACATCACAGAGTGTCCTTACACAAATCTAGATGGTACAGCCTCCTGCACACCTCGGATGCATGTACAGTACTAATCTTATGGGACCACCATCCCATAAGCAGTCCATCACTTAACCAAAACATCAATATACAGTGCATGACTCTGTGTGACTCAAGGTGATTTAATGGTTTTACTCACGAAAGATTTTTTTATATGAATAAAGTTGAAACTCAGAGAACAGTCTTTTTAGACTCTACAGAATTTTGGACCTAAGCATATAATCATATGGAAAAACCTGGCCTAATCCCTTTCACCCATCTGAAGAGAAGCATTTCTTCCCAGAAATCACAAAGGAGTTAAAAAATAAAAACAAACAAAAAAACAGCCATTAGCACATACACAGAGTCTGACCTGGATCTCATCCTATAAACCAAAGTAGGGGAAAACGTCTCTAATTAAAACACAAAAGGTCGGGAGGGAAGGAGTAGAGATCGGAAAAAGAAGCACTAAGCAGTAGTCGCCACAAGCCCTTTTTGTAGAAATGTTTAATTTAATTTGGAAATTGGATACTGCTGTACACTGGATCTTTAGAAATAATTACCATCTTCACAACTTTGCACAAGAAGTTTCACCGGGACATCTAATCTATTTCACATGTCCAGTGTCAAGTAATTATTTATTCCTTTTATATTTCCTGTCAGATATTTAATCCTTTTCGCCACCATTGTCACTGTCTTGAGCCACAAAACTCTTTCTTGAAAATATATGCATTCCTCAATAGAGGAACAGTCTGAGAGGTCCAAGTCCCCCTTCTTAGAGATCACAGGCAATCTCTTCTACTTGAGTTACCACCCTTTTATCCTATGACCTTTCTACTCTGGCCTTCACCAAAAGGTAACCATCAATACGGCACGGAATTAAGGCTAATGGGAGCCTGACCAACCCAATCACATCAAATATAACGAGGAGAGGGGAGCAATGAGTTTGAGCAGAAGAGGGTAAGAGTGGAGGCAAAAATCCCAAGATTGGAAGACTCACTAGATGAGGGGGCAATAAATGCCTGCTTCAGAGTGGGTGAGGCGACCAGATCACCAGACCAGCCACTGAGGGGCAACTGGAACTGCTACAGAATCTAGAAGAGTGAGGTACTATTGTTCTAATTCTCCTCAAGACCAAACTATGAGCTGAAACAGTTTTATGTCTTTCCTTATGTCCTCACACATCCACGTAAAAAACTAAAAACAGGTCATCTGCTCCAAACCTACTTACGGAAGGTCATTTCTTTCTTTATGGAAATGCAAACTATTCTAGAATCAGCGGAAATTTTTCATAACTGCATTTATATATGACTTGCAAACCAACAGGGGATTGGCTAAGCCTATTTAGAACCTCTTTAAATTATTGAGGTTATATTCTTTTCAAGAATTATATCCCAGACTTCTGGGTAAGGATGGTGGAGTAAACACATCGCTATTTGTTGATCCTTCCCCAAACACCAAGGGATTTTTCTTTAAGATGTAAACCCACAGGGACAAGGAAAACTGGAGATTACAGCCACACATTTTTGAAAGCTGGAAAATAATAGATGAGGTAAAGTAGTCAAAGACCCAAGAAAATTGAGTTCTAAGGTAAGCAGCAGGCAACACTCCCCCAAAAGGTTCAGCAGGGAGAAAATGGGAAGGATTAACAGAACACCTTCCTGAAATGCAATTTCCAGATCCCCTCTCTCAATCTTCAGACAGGCAAAGAAATGCCCTTCCCTCACCCTTACCAAGGCTGGAGGTAATCCAAGGAGGGTTAAAGCAGAGGGCTACATGGACTAGGGGATCAATAGATGAGGTAGAGGCAGTTTAAGTTAACATATGTCCTACGTCCCAGTCCACAGTGAGTTGGTACATAAATCATTAACAACTACCTGAGGTGGGGGGGATAGGGGTAGTTATTTGTAATTATTTGCTGATTCTTGTGGTGTAGATACTCTTAGCTGCTTCAAGCTACCAAATGATGTTACTGAACACAGAGTTCAGAAGAGATGCACAGTATTCCCTCCATATAGATAGAATAGATGTAAATAATTTCAAGAGCATGCATAATATCAAAATGAAATCTCAGGCAATTCCAAACTGTTTTGCATATGGCCTGAGCAAGCTCTCAAGACACTCTGTCCTCAGGAAAAAGAAGTGAAGTGCTTGAAATGGAAGCTGCCAGCATTCTGGAAAATGTCTACCACGGCTGTAGGCCAAGTCAGATGTGGCCCAAAGTGACAATGGATGAGGAGACAGATGTGTCTGCTACCATGATGTTTGCAAAAGTAAGGTGATGGCAAAGCCAAAATAATATAGAACAAACTTTTAACTTAGGCTAATATGTCTACGGCACCACAATTATAGGATGTTCAGAAAAACTCCTGCATGTGGCTCTTTAATATCATCTCCATAAGTGACTTTGAAGTCAATGCTGAGCAGTCTAGACACAGGCTTTCACATCCATGTGATGAAGAGCAACTATTCCTGAGAGACCTGCAAGTGATGTTTCCCCAGGAGAGCTTTTAAACATTTCACTAGAGCTGGGAGACTATTCCTGAGCTCAGCTTGCCAGGAGCTTCAAGTGACATTTTCCTAGGAGAGCTTTTAAACATTTCACTAGGGCTGGGAAAGAATATCTAATACACACATTCAAGCAAAGTACACGATGGAGAAAAGCTCTGGCCTCTAAATGTTTAGGATCGTCCTAGTAAGAGCCATTACACACACTGCAGCTCATGCCTTCACTCAGGCTCTCACACACCTGTGATGAAGGAAAAATATTGGTGTCCTCACCATGCCAGGAGCTGGAAGTGACATTTTCCTGGGAGATCTTTTAAATATTTCACTAGGGAAAGAACATCTATAACACATATTCAAGGAAAGCACTCTCTGCTGAAAAGCGCGGACTTCAACTTGTTTCAGATCATCTAGGTAAGTGCCTCACACATTGCAGTTCACAGACTTCACTCAAGCTCTCTCTCATATCTCAGGAAATTGCATTCCTGTTGAACTGAGCTTCCCGTAGCTGCGAGGGGACTTCTTACAAGGAGAGCTTGAAAACCTTGCACTATTGCTGGAGCAGATTATCTGTAACTTTTGTACAAGGTGGGGACACGCTTTAGAAAATCTCCTGCTGGTGGCTCTTTAATATCGCCTTCATAAGTGACTTTTAATTCAATGGTGAGCAGTCTATACACAGGATCTCACACCCATGTGACGAATGGAAACAATTGTCACAGACTAGTTACTGGGAGGAACTAATTGGTAGTTTGTTGAACTTTTCTAAGTTCTTCAGATCAGGTGGGGGTTCGAGGCCCCACTGAAGTCCCTGAGTCTGTCTTTGTGTTGGGCCTGTGATTGAAGAAAGGGTCTCCTTCAATGGGGTTAAACCACCCCTGAAGGCACTGAGTCTGTGTTTGTGTTGGGCCTGTGACCAGAGGACGGTTCCCCTTAGATGGGGTCAAGCCCCCTCTGGAGTTGCTGAGTCTGTCTTTTTTGGTCATTTGTTTTTGTCGAGGATGCTCAACATCCATCTTGTTTTTCCACAGTCTGGCTTTTCTGGACTCCTAGGTCTCCTTTTGTTTGCCTTGCCCTCACTATTAATGGTCCCTGGGTGAAACCCAGCACCCACCAGTTTTCTTTTCCCTTTAAGGATTTAATGATTTGGCCTGGATCTCGTTTCAGGCTATTAAGGTGCTAAACCTCTTCTAGGCACAGCCTTGTGGCATCTGCATCATCACTAACCCACAAGTTGTGCCTGGAAGTTTGGAAAAGATGCTTGAATATGGGGGGAGCAAGCTCCATCCCAGAGGAAAGCCCATTGTGCTGCATCCTCCAGAGTTGGAAGGCCTTAGGTGTTCCCCATTGACCTGAGAGGAGATGATGCTTTTATTTAATTAAGCCTGGTCACAATATTCACTGGAAAATGGGGAAAGATGGCCAGAGAATGGGACCCTAGGTGTTAACACAATACTACAATTAGATCTAATTTGGATCTAACAGGAATAAATTCCTTATGTCTGATGCTTCATGGTGATGCTGACCCTAATATGAGTTGCCCTACATTAAACCCAGCATAAATGGGGTTAAACCCAAAGCACTCTTTCTCTGATTACTCCCTGGCTCCAGAATCCACTATCAGTCATGGAGACAAACAGCCAATGTCGCCCACCTTCATTCCTTATCATCTCCTCCTCCTCCCTGCAAACAGTGTCCCAGGCTGGTGGGAAAGCTCTGGCTGGCAAAGCCACTGACTCCCTACACCTCTCTACAGGCAGCCACATTCCTCACAAACCTTTAAAACCCTTCAGTTCCCCTCTTTTGGGGAGATGAGATGAAACGAGACAAATTTGAGGGCTCACTCTCGTCTCCCAGCTGGTGTCACCTGACATAAAAGCCCTTTCCTTGCCACAAGCCTTTTTACTTGGCCCCTCTTGTATGGTGGGTAGGGAACGTTGTTTGTAGGCAGTAACAATGACACCCTGTTTCAATGAGGGTTAAAGGTTGAATCTAAGACTTATCTTTCTGATGAGGAGGACCTGCTCCTCCAAATCAGGAAATGTGGGACTAAGAAAAGCACACCTCAGAATCCACCTCACTCACATACTCCAGCTTTGGTCCCACCACTAGACCAGCTGGTGAGCCCTGGGGAACCTCCACCTTATCCCCCTACATCACCCATGCTTGAGCCAGAGGCCAGAACAGGGCCAAGCCCCTTGTTGTTCACTCATAGTGATCCCCCTACAGGGAATTGGGCTCTGCCACAACCAAAAACCCTTCATCCTCCTCTTCCACATAGTATGACAAGATTAGGAATCAGTTACAAACCTGTGACATTGCCCTTAAGACAAATGTCTGGTGGTGAGGGGACACTTAATAATGTGCCTGTCCCTTTTTCCACCTCTGATCTGTATAATTCAAAGGCACACACGAAAGGATTGAGTGTTGAGCCAGAGGAGTTCATAAACCCAACAAAGGGAATCTTCTCCACTCATGATCCAATCTGAGCAGATATTCAAAGCCTGCTGACTACACTCCTCATGGCTGAGAAAAAGTCATCTATTCTGTTCAAAGCTGGAGAACAAGCAGATAATGAAGATGACCCAGGATCCAACATCTGCAAGCCTAGTGAACAGGAACAGACCCAGGATGGAATCCAAATGATGCTGAAGATCAAGAAAAGCTAGGATATTTGGGGGGGCTGCTTTTGAAAGCCGTGAAAAGAGTAAGCCAGCCACCCATGATATGGTTTAAATTAAGAGAGATCCAATAGGGCCCTGAGGAAAAACACTCTGCTCTTTTCCAGAGGCAGTGGGACTGCCTCAGGCAATACACTAACTGGGACCCTGAGGCCCGGGGTAGTAAAGTGATTCATAATCCCTATTTCAGATCTCAGAAGTGCTCCAGACACCTGTAGGAAACTCCAAAAGTTGGCTACAGGTCCTGATCCCAGTCCTACACAGCAATGAGAGGCTGGATTTAGGGTGCTCAATAATCAGCATGAAGCTGAGGATGAAAGGGAGACAACAAGATGAAAAGGCAAGCCACCCTGCTCGCTGTGGCCCTCCAGTCTCCTCAAGGTAACCTGGAGGGGAGAAGGAATATGCCATGGGTGAGTAACCCCAGTCCCCGTCAAGGGACCATAAGGCCACCAACAAAGTCGGGGGCTAATCAGTTTGCAGACTGGACGTTGGCAGCAGGATTGTCCCCACCATCCCCAGAGAAGGAAGGAATTGAATAAGAATGAGCCATGGCAACTTCACTGGACTACAGATGAGATGTGATGGGGCTTTGGGGCTCCCAGGTTGGCTCCAGGAGTCCCAGATGAGTTTGGCAGGAGGAAGAGAGCATGTTGAATCTTTGCTCAATACTCAAGCCATGTCCTCAATGTTGCATGCCCAAAAGGGGAAGCTTTCTGAAGGAAAGTGTGAGCTAAAAGAGGTCTCAGGAAAAGGAGAGGCCAAAACATTTCTGGAGCCCTTGACCCATGAAATAGGATCAAAACTGCTGAAGCATTCTTGATTGTATGTACCAGAATGTCCCATTCCCCTTCTAGGGAGGGAGACGCTATCTAAGTTTGGGGCCTCAATAAGCTGGGAACAAGAGAAAACAGAGATCCAAGTGCCCAAAAGTCGGGGAGGTGAGCTTATGGCCCTATGACAGGATACACCAGTTCCTGAGAAGGAAGAGATTCCCCTACATGTTTTAAGCAGAGCTAAGTCAAAATTACGAGCACAAGAACAGGTGGAGTGAGTAGCTGGTGCCACGCCAAAAAGGTAAAATGGAAGCAGGCAGATCTCTAGTCCTGGGTAAAACATATACCCCTTGAAGTCAGAAGCCATAAAGAGGAATTTTTCACATAATCAGTAAGTTTTTAGAACAGGCAAATATAGATTTGTTTAAGACCTTAGTGCTTTCAATGCTGCACAGTCCTGGAATTATAACAGTAAATATCTTCATTTTGTTTCTGGCACACAGCTCCCAAAACTCCTGGAATTGCCAATATGAGAGCCATACGAGAGTCTTCTGTTAGGTAGATAGTGTCAGAATTAAGTTAAATATGTTCAACTTCTTAGCCAGTGAGGGATAGAAGTTGTCTAAAGGGGATGGCTGGGTTTTGCCATCTTTTGGTCCCTGAGTTTGGATTCATTGCTAAGCCTCTCTGATAAACTACAGGGGCAGAAACAGACCCCTTTGAATGGGATAAGCTGGCCACCATGGCGAAAGGATGGCCTCCATGCTTGAGAGCTGTAGCTGCCACCTACCTGTTAATCAAGAAAGCAGAACTGACTATGAGCCAAACTATGATGGTGTCGAACCCCCATCAAGTCTCTAGTCTACTACAGACTAAAGGACATCTCTGGCTATCCCAGAATAGAATACTACAATATCAAGCCATGCTGCTAGTTTCCCCTAAGATTTCTTTAAAACTCTGTCATACCTTAAACCCAGCTACTCTGCTCCTTGATTCCAACGGGCCTATTAGCCATGCTTGCCCAGCAGGGATTGTTGGCCATGAGGTCTCCAGAGTGAACCATGGACTTTAAACATGGGCCAGAGATCCTTAAAATGCTAGAATTGGTCCAGGGCCCCAAGGAAGTAGCTGGGCTCCACTGTAAAGGCCATCCAAGTGGGGAATCAGAGGACATAAAAAGAAATAACATGGCAGCTGCTGCTGCAAAAAGGGCCACTATGTCAGGAGATCTTTTCCATTTACCACTAATTCCCACATTGCCCTTCTCTGAATTTACATCAGTCTATCCCCCAGATGAAGTAAGGGAAGCCACTACACATGGTTATCAGTGGTCCCTGATAGTCAAGGACTGGATGATAAACAAATGAGGGAAGATTCAAGTCCCCAAACAGACAGCTTTGGGGCTCCTTAAGAGTGCTCATGCTGTCTTAAAACTTGGAAAAGCAGTTTGTCCCAAGATCAGCTAAATCCTACTTCAGTAAGGCCTCACTTGATGTTACTAATCACACATTCTGACCTAAATTTACAAGGAGCCACCCCTTGGATCCACCACCCAGGGGTGAAAATAAAAGATGCCCACCCCTGAATATCAAGAGAGATCATCACAGACAATTGAGAGCTCTGAGTTTTCCTGCAAACAACCCTCTGATTATAACCTTTATTTCAGCAACACTATCCAGATAAGAAATGACTGGCTAGGAGAGGGCGACGTCAGCAAAATGGAGGAGTGAGCTGACGCAGGACTCTCTCCCCTCCAAACTACAACCAAAACAGAACAACTGAATTTCAACCAATAACTCTAATAATACAGAGATCATTAGAGACCCACAGCACACAATGGTGGAGGGTGGAGAGGCTGGAGCGCCCCTTGGAGGAGCTGGAATGGGGTAAGAGAGAACTTCGCTCCCTCCCCTAGAGACTGGGATCACTGTGGCAGGTGAGGGAAGGAGCAGGGGAGGGGCCACACAACTGCAGGATCATCGTGGACTCCCACTGCCCACGTTGTGGAAATCCGCTAATGGGGGAAAGCTTTCACGTGCGGGGACACCATCAAACCAGGGCCCCGGGAAACCAGAGAGCGAGAGCTGATCAGAATCCAGATCAGCGTGCAAGAGAAAGTGTCCCTCCTCCCCCAACCCGTGCTGTGTGCTGCCATTGTGGCTGAAGGTGGAGGGCTCAGAACACATGGCTCTTGACCCCCATCTAGAGGCGACAGGCTGTAACAGCAACCGAATAATACCATCATGCACAAAAACCGCTCGTCTACCATTCAGCAATTTTTAAAAGATCCAGACCAGAAGGAAAACAATAAAAACACAGAATTAAGGCCTGAGGACTTGGAAATAGGTAAACTAAGTGAAAATGAGTTCAGAGTAGCTATAATCAAAAAACTCAATGAGATAAAGGGAAATATAGAGAAACAAGTCAACGAGTTCTGGAGTTACTTCACAGAAGAGATTGAAACTATAAAGAAGAAACAATCAGGACTACTAGAGATGAAAAATACAATGGATCATATAAAACAGAAGACGGATTCCCTGAATGCATGTGTAGACCCCATAGAGGAGCAAATTAGCAGAATCGAAAATAGACAGGCTGAATGACTGCAGACAGAGGAAGAAAGAGAACTAAGAATTAAAAAGAATGAAGAAAATCTCAGAGAAATAGTGGATTCAATGAGGAAATCCAATCTAAGAATTATCGCAATCCCTGAGGGCAAGGAAAGGTAAAACGGAGCAGAAAGTGTGCTTAACGAAATTATAGAAGAGAACTTCCCAAATCTAGGGATTGAGGGAGAAATGGGTGTGGAGGAAGCTTTCAGGTCTTCTAGACTTGTCAATGTAAAAGACCTACTGCAAGGCATATTGTAGTAAAAATGGCAAAATGAATGACAAAGAATACTCAGGGCAGCAAGACAGAAGAAAATAACCTACAAAGGAACTCCTATCTGACCTTCAGCGGATTTCTCCACAGAAACCTTACAAGCTAGGAGAGAATGGAATGACATATTCAAAACTTTAAAAGATAAAAATCTTCAGCCAAGAATACTCTATCCACAAAAATATCCTTCAGATAGGAGGGAGAAATTAAATCTTGTCCAAACAAAAGTTAAGGGAATTTGTAACCAAAAGTCCTCCACTATGAGAAATCCTCAAGAAGGCTCTCATACCTGAAAAAAGAAAAAGAGGGAGAAAGGGGTCACAAACCACGGAGCAGGGAGACAAATAGATAGAACCAGAATAGGATAGCAAATATTCAACTATAGCATTAGGATAAAGGGAAGGAAACCACCGAAGTAAAGACAATCTTATCATTCTAACTACAAACTCATAACACAAGTTGGAATAAGATATGAAAATAATAATTTATGAGGGGAAGAGGAAAGGAACTAAATCAGTCTAGGCCAAGTAAGAGCCCACCAGAAAATGGACTACATTGTACATGAGATTCTAAATACAAACTTCAGGGTAGCCACTAAACTAAAAAACAGAACAGAGACACAGAAAATAAATAAGGAAAAATATAAGAAATGCAGCATAAGAAATTGCAGAAGTCAATGGGTAGGCTAAAACACACAGGATGAGAAACAAAGGTAATGCAGGAAAACCAGACAGCGAGTGGAAGAATGACAGCATTAAGCCCTGATGTATCGATAGTCACCCTCAATGTAAATGGATTGAACTCTCCAATAAAAAGACACAGAGTGGCAAAATGGATTAAAGAACAAGATCCAACAATCTGGTGCCTCCAGGAAACACACCTCAGCACCAAGGACAAACACAGGCTCAGAGTGAAGGGGTGGAAGACAATACTTCAAGCTAACAGCAAGCAAAAAAAGCGCATGTTGCAATACTTATATCAGACAAAACGGATTCCAAAATAAGGCAGGTAAAGAGAGACACAGAGGGACAATATATAATGATCAAAGAGACACTTCATCAAGAAGAAATAATGCTTATAAATATCTATGCACCCACACAGCAGCACCAAAGTTCATAAAGCAATTATTAATAGACATAAAGGAAGATGTGAAAAACAACACAATAATAGTAAGGGACCTCAACACCCCACTCACATCATTTCACAGATCATCCAGACAGAAAATCAACAAGGAAATAGTGGAGCTAAATGAAAAGCTGAAACAATTAGACTTAATAGACACATATAGAACACTTCATCCAAAAACAGCAGAACACACATTATTCTCAAGTGCGCATGGAACATTCTCAAGGGTAAAACATTTGTTGGGAAACAAGGCAAGCCACTGCAAATTTAAAAAAATTGAAATAATAACAAGCATCTTCTCCACTCATAATGCTATAAAGGTAGAAATTAATTACAAGAAAAAAGCTGTGAAAGGCACAAGGATGTGGAGACTAAACAATATGTTATTGAACAAGCAATGGATCATTGAAGAAATTAAAGAAGAAATCAAAAAATACCTGGAGACAAATGAAAATGATAACATGCCATACCAACTCATATGGGATACAGCAAAAGCTGTATTAAGAGGAAAACTCATCACAATACAGGCACATCTTAACAAACAAGAAAAATCCAAATAAGCAATCTTAAACTACACATAACTGAATTAGCAAAAGAGGAACAAAGCACAAAGTCATCAAAACGAGAGAAATAATAAAAATCAGAGCAGGAATAAATCCCATTGAAACAAAAAAGGTAGCAGAAAGGATCAATGAAACAAAGAGCTGGTTCTTTGAGATGATAAATAAAATTGACAAACCCCTATCCAGACTTACAAAGAAAAAAAGGGAGAAAGCTCAAATAAACAAAATCAGAAATGAAAGAGGAGAAATAACAACAGACTCTGCAGAAGTACAATGGACTATAAGAGAATACTATGAAAAACTGTATGCCAACAAAATGGATAACCTAGAGGAAATGGATAAATTGTTGGATTCCTACAATCTCCCAACACTTAGTCAAGATGAAGCTGACGATTTGAACAGACCAATCATGAGGAAAGAGATTAAAACAGCAGTCAAAAACATCCCAAAGAAAAAAACCCCAGGGCCAGGTGGCTTTCCTGGGGAATTCTACCAAACTTTCAGAGAGGATCTAATACCTATCCTTTTCAAGCTATTCCAAAAAATTAGGGAGGATGGAACACTTCCTAACTCATTCTACGAGGCCAACATCATGCTGATACCAAAGCCTGACAAGGACACCACGAAAAAGGAGAACTACAGGCCATTATCACTGATGAACATAGATGCAAAAATTCTCAACAAAATTTTGGCAACCAGAATTCAGCAATTCATCCAAAGGATCATAAATCATGATCAAGTGGGATTCATACCAGGGACACAGGGATGGTTCAACATCCACAAATGAATCAACGTGATCCACCACATCAACAAACTGAGGAATAAAAAACACATGATCATCTCAATAGATGCAGAGAAAGCATTTGACGAGAGCCAACAGACATTTATGATAAAAACTCTGAACAAAATGGGCATAGAAGGTCACCACCTCAACATAATGAAGGCCATATATGACAAACCCACAGCCAACATCATACTCAATGGGCAAAAACTGAGCACCATCCCCCTGAAAACAGGAATGAGACAAGGATACACTCTATCACCACTCTTACTTAACATAGTACTGGAGGTCCTGGCCAGAGCAATCAGGCAAGAAAAAGGAATAAAAGGAATTCAAATAGGGAGTGAAGAAGTGAAACTCTCACTGTTTGCAGATGACATGATCTTATATATAGAAAACCCCAAAGAATCCATTGGAAAACTTTTAGAAGTGATCAACGACTACAGCAAAGTTGCAGGGTATAAAATTAATTTGCATAAATCAGTAGCATTTCTATATTCTATTAACGAACTAACAGAAAAAGAACTCAAGAACACAATACCATTCACAATTGCAACAAAAAGAATAAAATACCTCAGGGTGAATTTAACTGAGGAAGTGAAACACCTATACAATGAAAATTACAAGGCCTTTCTGAAAGAAATGGATGATGACATAAAGAGATGGAAAGACATTCCATGTACATGGATTGGAAGAATAAACATAGTTAAAATGTCCATTCTACCTAAAAAAATCTACAGATTACGCCATCCCAATCAGAATCCCAATGACATTCTTTACAGAATTAGAACAGAGAATCCTAAAATTCATATGGGGCAACAAAAGACCCAGAATTGCTAAAGCAATCCTGAGAAAAAAGAACAAAACTGGAGGCATCACAATCCCTGACTTCAAAACATACTACAAAGCCACAGTAATCAAAACAGCATGGTACTGGTACAAAAACAGGTGCACAAATCACTGGAACAGAATTGAAAGCCCAGAAATAAAACCACACATCTATGGACAGCTTATCTTCGACAAAGGAGCTGAGGGCATACAATGGAGAAAAGAAAGTCTTTTCAACAAATGGTGCTGGGAAAACTGGAAAGCCACATGGAAAAGAATGAAAATTGACCATTCTTTTTCACCATTCATCAAAATAAACTCAAAATGGATCAAAGACCTAAAGGTAAGACCTGAAACCATAAGGCTTCTAGAAGAAAATGTAGGCAGTACACTCTTTGACATCAGTTTTAAAAGGATCTTTTCGGACACCATGTCTTCTCAGAGAAGGGAAACAATAGAAAGAATAAACAAATGGGACTTCATCAGACTAAAGAGCTTCTTCAAGGCAAAGGAAAACAGGATTGAAACAAAAAAAAACAACCCACTAACTGATAAAAAATATTTGCAAGTCACACATCTGACAAAGACTGAATATCCAAAATATATAAACAACTCACACAACTCAACAACAAAAAATCAAACAACCCAATCAAAAAATGGGCAGGAGACATGAACAGACATTTCTCCAAAGAAGATATACGGATGGCCAATAGGCACATGAAAAGATGTTCATCATCGCTGATCATCAGAGAAATGCAAATCAAAACTACACTAAGATATCACCTTACACCCGTTAGAATGACAAAAATATCTAAAACTAATAGTAACAAATGTTGGAGATGTTGTGGAGAAAAAGGAACCCTCATACACTGCTGGTGGTAATGCAAACTGGTGCAGCCACTATGGAAAACAGTATGGAGATTCCTCAAAAAGTTAAAAGTAGAACTAGCATACAACCCCACTATCCCACTCCTGGGTATCTATCCAAGGAGCTTGAAGTCAGCAATTCCAAAAGTCCTATGCACCCCAATGTTCATTGCAGCATTATTTACAATAGCCAAGACATGGAAGCAACCTAAGTGCCCATCAACAGATGATTGGATAAAGAAGATGTGGTATATATATATACAATGGAATACTACTCAGCAGTAAAAAAAGAACCAAATCGTCTCATTTGCAACAACATGGATGGACCTTGAGGGAATTATGTTAAGTGAAATAAGCCAGACAGAGAAGGACAATCTCTGTATGACTCCACTCATATGAGGGATTTAATAATGTAGAAGAACAGATTAGTGGCTACCGGGGGAAAGGTAGGGTGAGCAGTGGGCACAAAGGATGAAGGAGTGCACCTACAACACTACTGACAAGCAATAATGTACAACTGAAATTTCACAAGATTGTAACCTATCATTAGCTCAATAAAAATTAAGAAAAAAGAAAAAGTAATGACTGGCTCTCCACCCTAGGCTCTGCCCCAGATCCTAACCAACCCCATACCACTGAGGCACGGCGTGTTTCCAAGGAGATTGCACATTTCTGGGAGGTGAGACTAGGTCCATCAGAGAAGGATGGGCAGCCCAGTATGGAGACTATAAAAGAGCTGGTGGAACCTGGAGGGAGGGGGCAAGTACACGCAGATTCTAAATGTGTACTAAACGCATTGAAGCTATAATATTACAGAGTTGTTATGAACAACTTGGGGCTATGCCTGAGTTTGGGGCTAGGCCCCAAACCTATTTGAGATTAGCTGGAAATTCTGCTCCTCTACTGGTCCCTATGACAATACCCGTGCTCTGCAGGAAGCAGTTACAGAAGATGGACCTTCAACCTGTGCCCTTTAAGAATGAGGAGTAGTATAAAAACTAGAGGAGGGTTTTTGTCACTGACTAGATCCCCCCAGGAACTCAAGGGTGGGTATGATATTTTAACTTTTTCCAAATTGTTCTTTTTCCTTCTGCTATGTTAAGGAGATGCCATCACCAACCACCTGGAACCAGACCAGGCCTCACCATGAGAGCTTGCCTGTGACCTTTGCGTTTGTTTTAAGGCTAACATCGCTCCAGGAGGAGCTTAGGCCTTATTGTCATCACCTGCAGTGTACGTGGAATCACATTTTCCAGCTGAGCTTGTGCAAGGGGATTCCCACCTCTCCCTTTTGAATATTCACTCCCCATCCCAAATAAATGTCCCTGCTTCCCTTTGTTTGGGGATGCCATGGCTCTAGAAGTGATTCCTCATGGTCTCCTATTTGCTGCAAATATACTTTGCTTTGTGAGACAACTACTTCTGGTGTACAGTCTAATTTAACTTGCCAGGCAAGTTAGAACCCACTTCAGTTTCCATACCACGATTCCTGAGCTAAGCTTGTCAGGAGCTGCAAGAGACATTTACCTAGGTCAGCTTTTCAACATGTCGCTGAAGTCTATAAGCTCCATTCAAGGAAAGTACACTGTGTAGAAAATCCCTGGCTTCCAGCTGTTTCAGATCATCTAGGTAAGTGCCTCACCCATTGCAGCTGACAACCTTCACTCAGGCTCTCTCCCATGTCATGGCAGCACGTTCCTGCTGAACTCAGCTGCCCATAGCTGTCAAGGAATTTCTTCCAAATAGAGATTCAAAACCTTTCACTACAGCTTGGACAGATTATCTGTAACTTTCATTCAATCCGGGTACACAGTTTAGAAAATCTGCTTGTGGCTCTTTAATATCATCTTCATAAGTGACTTTTAATTCAATGCTGAGCAGTCGACACACAGGGTCTCACATGCATGTGAGGAGGGAAAACTATTGATGAGCTAGAAGTGACATTTTCCCTGGAAAGCTCTTAAATATTTCGCTACAGCTGGGATAGAATATCTATAACACCAGTTCATGGAAATTATGCTGTGCAGAAGAGCTCTGGCCTGTTGTTGTTTAGGTTCATCTTGGTGAGTTGCTTTGCCCACATTGCAGTTCACGGCCTTCACTCAGGCTCTGTCCCAACTCAGGGAAGCTGCTGCTGCTGAACTCAGCTGCTCAAAGATGGGACGGGGCTTCTCCCAAGGAAAGAGTTAAAAGTTCTCACCACTGCTGGAACGGAGTGTCTGTAAGATCCACTCAGTGAGGGATCACGGGGGAAAAGAACTCCTGCTTGTAACTCTGTATGGTCTTGAAAAGTGACTTTTATTACATTGCCATTTAGTACACAGACGGCTCTCACTCCCATGTGATGAAGGAAAACTATTGCTGCACTCAGCTGCCCGGAGCTGTGAAGGGACTTCATCCAAGTAGAGACTCACAACCTTTCACTACAGCTCGGACAGGTTATCTGCAACTTTCATTCAATATGGTCCACCGTTTAGAAAAACTCCTGCTTGTGGGCTCTTTAATATCCTCTTCATAAGTGACTTTTAATTCAATACTGAACAGTCTACACACAAGTTCTCACACGCATGTGATGAAGAAAAACCTTTGCTGAGCTCAGCAGGCAGGAGCTGGAAGTGACATTTTCCCAGGAGAGCTTTTAAACATTTCACTACAGCTGGGCCAGAATATCTATCAACTCCATTCAGTGAATGTACACTGTGCAGAAAAGCTCCGTCCTGTAGCTCTTTAGGGTCATACTGATAAGTTTCTTTACACACATTGCAGTTCACAGCCTTCACTCAGGCTCTCTCTCCCATGTCATGAAAGCATGTTGCTGCTGAACTCAGGAAGGGTTCCTGAGTGGTGAAGGGTTGCCTGTAGCTGTGAAGGGACCTCTTCCAAGGAGAGATTGAAAATCTTTAACTATCGCTGGGAGTGATTATCTATAACTTTCGTACAATGTGGGTACACGGTTTTGAAAAACTCCTGCTTGTGGCTGTTTAATATCCTCTTCATAATTGACTTTCTTGTCTTATTTTTTTATGGTGGTATCATTGGTTTATAACATTAGATAAGTTTCAAGTGTACATCATATTTCAAATTCTGTGTAGATTACCGCATGTTCACCAGCCAAACACTAATTATAATCCATCACCACACACACGTGCCCTAACACTCCTTTTGTTCTCTTCCCTCCCCCCTGCCCCTGTAGTAACCACCAATCCAATCTCCAATGCTATGTGTTTGTTGTTGTTTTTATCTTCTACTTCAGAGTGAGACCATATGGCATTTAACTTTCTCCAACTTATTTCACTTAGCATAATACCCTCAATGTCCATCCATGTTGTCACAAATGGCTGGATTTCATTGTTTCTTATGGCTGAGCAGTATTCCATTGAGTATATATACCACGTCTTCCTCATCCATTCATCCCTTGAAGGGCACCTAGGTTGCACAAGTCTTGGCTATTGTGAATAAGGCTGCAATGAACACATGGGTGCATGTATCTTTATGCATTTGTGCTTTCAAGTTCTTTAGATAAATATCCAGCAATGGAATACCTGGATCATATGGTAGATCTATTCTTAATTTTTTGAGGAATCTCCACACTGTTTTCCATAGTGGTGGCAACAGTTTGCACTCCCACCAGCAGTGTATGAGGGTTCCTTTTTCTCTACATCCTCTCCAATACTTGTTGTTTCCTGTCTTGTTAATTATAGCCATTCTGATGGGAGAGAGGTGACATCTAATTGTAGTTTTGATTTGCCTTTCCCTGATAGTTTATGATATTGAACATCTTTTTATGAGCCTGCTGGCCATCTGTATATCTTCTTTGGAGAAATCTGTTCAGATGTCTTGCCCATTTTTTAATTGGATTGTTAGTTTTTTGTTGTTGTTGAGATGAATGAGCTCTTTGTATATTTTGGACATTAACCCCTTTTCTGATATATGGCTTGCAAATATCTTCTCCCAATTGTTAGGCTGTCTTTTCATTTTGTTGATGGTTTCTTTTGCTGTGCAGAAGCTTTTTAGTTTGATGTAGTCTCATTTGTTTTTCTATTGTTTCCCTTGCCCAGTCACTCATGGTATTTGAAAAAAATGCTAACACTGACGTCAAAGAGCGCACTGCCTATGTTTTCTTCTAGAAGTTTAATGGTATCATATCTTACATTCAAGTCTTTAATCCATTTTGAGTTGATTGTTGTGTATGGTATAAGATAATGATCTACTTTCATTCTTTTGCATGTGGCTGTCCAGTTTTTCCAACACCATTTATTGAAGAGACTTTCCTTTCTCCATTGTATGTTCTTCGCTCTTTTGTCAAAAATTAGTTGCCCATAAATTTGTGAGCTTATTTCTGGGCTCTCAGTTCTGTTCCATTGATCTGTGTGTCTGTTTCTGTGCCAGTACCATGCTGTTTTGGTTACAATCGTTTTGTTGTATATTTTGAGATCAGTGAGTGTGATATCTCCAACTTTGAAGAAACACTTTCTGAATTCACTGTTTTGCTTTTGGCTTTAAGCCTGTGATACAAGGCATGCTCCTTCTAGGGTGCAAAATCAGACTGAAGTTGGCAAGACAAAGAAAACAACCCACAGAAATCAGCCCAGAGATCATTCTAAGAACACACCATACGTTAGAAAGCCTTTCCCTTTCTGATATATAAAGATTACTGGGACTGATTCCGAGCTCTACAGACTCTAACAGCTCTGTGAGTGTGTGAGGAGGATTTCAGTCTGCCCAGGAGACCTTTCTCTTGCCTCTCTTTTGATAATTCCACTGCCTGCTTCAGGAACTGCCTCCCCAAGTCTGTGTGTTCCTGCTGAGACTGTCAATCACAGTGCATCTTTCTCTCACCTTATAATGACACTGTGCTGAAGGATGTAGGTCTGGAGCAGCCCCAGGTCATTTTTAGGGGCCCTGTAATGAAATTTCTCTGCAGCATCCATTAGGCCAATTTGAAAAGAAAAGTAAAAATAAATGGATATAGTGTAAGTGCTGGCAGTTCTAAGCCCCAGAATTGGGCCCTAAGACCCTAGTTCCTACAGTTCTTTAGACTGTATGAGGCACTCCACAGTCCTTTAAAACTAGCGCACTCAAGTTTTTGCTTAGAATGGTGTGGATTATGCTTCTTTTGTCATTTGCACCTGAAAGAATCCTGAGAAGTTAAATAACTTGTCAAATTTCCAATGGCTCCTAAATAGTAGAGTCATCCTTCGAACCCAGGTCTGTCCACCTCTACATAGTAGGCTCTTCCTACTATGCTAATTTATTCTTTACCCTACAGAGGTTGTATTCTTAAAGTCTAGTTTCCTTTAAGATCAGATAAAAAAGGAAAAGAGGCTGAGGGAGGCGAGGTGGTCTGTCTAAACCCAGATTGCTTCCTGGTAGTAGGAGGAAGGTGAAACCAGCAAATATAGTAATAGCCAATAAAAATTTATTTAACCCATTTTGCATGGTATTTAGTGCATATGAGCAGGAACTCAAGCTGGCGATCATACAAACTTCTACCCAAGTGCAAATCAAACATGTTAATTCTAGGAAAAAAATGGGATCAAAGTATTTTCTCTTCCTTCTGCTCTATCCAGTTGTAATGATTACATTAAAAAATAATCTTTAATACCAATGACACCAAATAAAATGTTTAGGTTTTCTAAGTTGAATAAGAATACATCCATTTGTTTCCATTTAAAGACTACTTAATTCACTCTCTCACCAGCATATGCAAAGACAAACAAGCCCTGAAATGATGCCAGCAGTAGAGAAACTTAAATTAATGGCTTATTTTTGATAATTACTTTTAAGTCTCAAATCAAATGTTTCCTCACTTTATTTTAAATGCTTACTTCGTTTCTTTTATTATACTGACATGATTTGAAATTATCTTATTACAACCTTTGTGTTTTATTCACTTATTTGCAGGGATCTTGCCAGTTTCATTTGCCATCATATTCAACACCTGGCTTAGAGAAGCTAGAAAGTATTTAATTTTTAAAAGTACATTCTTCCAAAATAAAAGTCATTATTTTGATACCTATAAAATACACCAATAGTTTTAAACTAAAGGATGGATTATTCTGTGTTCTCCTATTAAACTGGATGTAAACATCTTGAAAGCCCAGGTGTGAGTAGATGAGAGAGGCAACTGCATTCTCTAGTCCAGGGAAGCAAATGCCCAGCCAAGTCCCATGGTGCCCAGGCAGTGAGGCAGGAAGGCTTCCCGCTGCCAGGAGCAGCTCCCCATTCAGCAGCATTTCACAGGGACTCAGCACAAGGTTTTGTCTGAAGAAAGGGCTCCACTGCTCAGCAACACAGGCTTAGGACAGGGGAGCAGAAACAACTGTGTCTGGGGAGTTGGGAGCAAAAGAGAGCTGAAATTATTCTGTGTTCTGAATTATATTTATTTTTCCCTTTCAAAGTCAATGTGCTGTAGGTATTATTAATGTTTTTGTAGTATAATAACATTATTTCTGCCTCAATTTTAAAGATGTAAACAATTATGCCTTTTTAGAATTTTACGGATAAATGAGACATTAAGTTTTCTAGAGTTGGTAAATTTTTGCTTTTTAGCTACATCAAAAATTAAAAGTAAACTTTATATTGGAGAATTTTAGAATCTTTGGATTCAAAGATTCCTCCTCCCCCTGTGTTAATCTTTTTTGTATTTGATTCCTTTCTCTATAGAGAGAGCATATAAAAACAGGTTCAGTGCTTGCTCCCTTTCCAGGTTGCATTTTGCCTTGAGTAGATTTAAAACCAGATTAGTTGTAATAGGATTCCAGGACGTGGGCAGACGTCTACTTGTCACTGACGATCTCTCTTGCAATCAGCTCCTTCATTATTTCATTGGTGCCACCATAGATTGGCTGAACTCGGGCATCCACATAAGCTCTGGATAAATCAGAAGACGATCAAATGAGTAAAAGATATTAGAAATTATGAGTTTTGCCACACCAGGTAAGTACTAAAGTATTCATTTAATGAAACCCAAACAATAAAATTTCTTCATATGGGCCGGCCTGGTGGCACAGCGGTTAAGTTCGCATGTTCCACTTCTTGGTGGCCCGGGGTTTGCCGGTTCGGATCCCGGGTGCAAACATGGCACCACTTGGCAAAAGCCATGCAGTGGTAGGCGTCCCACATATAAAGTGGAGGAAGATGGGCATGGATGTTAGCTCAGGACCAGTCTTCCTCAGCAAAAAGAGGAGGATCGGCAATATTTAGCTCAGAGCTAATCTTCCTCAAAAGAAAAAATTTCTTCATAAATTACTTTTTCTCAGTATGGCATTCATCCTAGATTGGCATAATTATAAAATTCTATTAAGATAGTGACCATCTGCATAGCTTTGTTTTAGTTTGCTTAAGAGACTGCAAATTCAAAATGCCTTTTATAAACATGTTTCATTTGGTTTAATTTTGTAAAATTCAGCACATATAATAGCATCCTAAAAAAAGGTTGTCTTAATTTCTTGTTATTTTTAATGTTTCCCAAAGAAGTTTAAGTCCAGTGGTTTTATAGAAAACAAAAGAAAGTACACATTTTCTAACCTCCCTTTAGATTCCCACTACCATTACTGCCACGAGGGGTATAAATTGATGCTTCAGAAAATATCACTTCCCACAAAGTTAACAATTAACTTTTTTGGAATATGATTAATAGTCACCCCAGTAATGTATGAGATTAAAACACTGAGTGGCTGAGTCCACTGCTACAAGAAAATGTTGTCAGGAATTCACCTTCGGTGGCGATGACAGCAACTATGACACTGTGTAATTGGTTTTACCTTTTCTTGTCTTATTTTATCCTCTCAGCTCTGGGAACAGGGAGGATAAATATTACTGTTTTGCAGGTAAAGGAACCGAGAGGCAAAGAAGTTAATACATTTACTAATTAATGGCTGCTATTTAATGGTGACATAACAGAGCACTGGCCATTGGAGTGAGAAGGTGGGTGTCCCAGCACGTTGGCAGGACCTTTCTTATGACAGCACAAGACTGTCATTGGCCCAGGCGGGGAGGAAGCATTATTGAGCTTTGGATTTTCCTAGTAGACAAACACAAAGGCATTTTTTTAAGCATAAAATCTGGTTTTTTAAATTTAATTTCTGAGACAAATTAAATGTGATCACTCTCTAGGAACATAAACAATTCTGGTTATTCGTCTCCATATTCGTCATGGTACCATGCAAACAGTAAGCACTCAGTAATTATTTACTGACTTGATTTACTATATTATGAAGTAATTTTAATCTCAATACCTACTGTCTGATGAAATGTGAAATCTAGAGACCTTTGTGTTTTCAAATATGATTCTTCCTTTGAAGAGATTCCACTGTTGCCCACAGAATCCAGCAACTGCATCTACTGGGCCCACCTGGCTTTGGCTTCAGCTGGCTCAGGCTGGACCGGGCGAGGCATGTGTTTCACATTAAGGAAGTTCCAGTGGAGCAGGCAATAACAGAGATCAGTAGACCTTTCATAGGTTACTAATCAAATTCAGTCGTCAACTAAAGTGCAGAAAGCAAGGCAGCAGGAGGGTGTTTAGCCCCACAGGGATGACGCTCTGTATCTCTGGCTGCTCTTCCCAGCAGGGCAGGGAAGGCCTGAAAAATGGCAAACTCTAGCCCCACTTCTCACAGGCCCCAACCTAATGAGTAAGACGGAAACAGACTCACGTGCTCAAGACCAGCCCCTTAAAAATAAACAAAAATCCCAAAAACAAATAAAACGAAACAAAACAGAAAAGCAAAAACAGTACCACTTTTATCTGTGAAAATAACACTCAGCAACACACACACACACACACACACACACACAAATAATATAGCTTAATCTGAGGACACGAAAAAAACAATTAGAAAGACTTTTTTCTATCAAATCCAAGTCTGTATACTGCCATCCGCATACTGCCTAATATGTTGGGTTAGGTTTTTGATATTATTTACTACTTTCTCTCATTATCTTATAAAAAGTTCCTTCCCAATGTTTTGGGGAGAAAAATAGGAGTCTAGTTTAAAAGTTCATACAATCTTTGAACTAATTAGCTGGCCAAGAAGGGTAGTATTATTTCTGAAATGAACTAGAAGTCTCTCAAACTGAAACCAGGGGTTTCAAATAAGCCATCAAGCTACAATTTCTGCGCTACTGACCTGGAGGAATTGCCTCCGAGAAAAAAGACCAAGACTGATGCTACACTCTAAACCCTGCAGACAGCCAACTCCTTCCCCTGCTGTGCCTGCCTAAGAACCCAGACTAAGCTAGACAAGCGCTGAGCCGCCGCACGCCTCCACGCCCAGCAGAGGTCGTGACAGCACAGTGAGGTAAAAACCCAAACATCCATTATTATTTTACTTTCTTAGCATTGTGAACATTGTCAATAAGACGAATTAATATTGTGAATAAAACATGAAAATGCACAGGAAAAATTCCAGTGATGGTCGAATTTGTGCTAGAATAACTCAAGGTTTACTTCTGGTTTCACGACTATACAAAGGCAAAAAAATAAATCTACTTCTGATTAAGGCCCATTTGAAGTAGTTCTGAAAGGATATAGCAAAATCCAAGTCCAAGGATGGATTAACAAAAGAACTCACTTAGCTACCTCAGGTATACACTCCCCAGGAAGGGAGAAGCCCTGGCTGTTGCTGAGGTTTTTTTTCTTTTTTGAGGAAGATTAGCCCTGAGCTAACACCTTCTGCCAATCCTCCTGTTTTTGCTGAGGAAGACTGGCCCTGAGCTAACATCCATGCCCATCTTCCTCTACTTTATACGTGGGACGCCTACCACAGCATGGTGTACCAACTGGTGCCATGTCCTCACTTGGGATCCGAACTGGTGAACCCCGGGCCACTGAAGCAGAACATAGCACTTAACTGCGGCGCCACCGGGCCAGACCCCCGTTGCTGAATTTTTATAAAAGGTTATAAATTATACGCACCCTGTGATTTAAGCTTTCTGACACCCAATGGCTACAGAAAATTAGTAAATTATATCTATGCTGGAGGTTCTGTTCTTAATGTAACTTTAATAAAATGTTTATTTTCCGCATTAAGGACTATAAGCATATCAAATGTTTTCAACTACACTTGCCAAAATGACAAATATGAAAGTCAGCTTGAATACTAGTTTGATAATTTTTCCCTTTAGATACTCTGTATTTAGATTCACATTAGAAAGTTTTTAGAAGCCCGTAGCACTCTCATTCTCAGAGTCAGAGCTAAATTGGACTTCTCTTCTTCCTTGGTAAAATTTTACCAACTGAAAATATTACTAAATAAGAGGAAAAATATATTTCCTAGAGTGATGAGGAGAAATGCCATGGGGGGATTTTCAAGGAAAGACTGTGGCGGGGCCCAGCCCCATGGCTGAGAGGTTGAGTTCACACACTCTGCTGTGGTGGCCCAAGGTTTCTCTGGTTCAGATCCTGGGCGTGGGCATGGCACCGCTCATCAGGCCACGTTGAGGAGGCGTCCCTCGTACTACAACTAGAAGGACCCACAACTAAAATATACAACTATATACTGGGGGGATTTGGGGAGAAAAAGCAGAAAGGAAAAAAACCGAAAGATTGACAACAGTTGTTAAGTCAGGTGCCAATCTTTAAAAAAAAAAAAAAGAAAGAAAGAAAGAAAGAAAAGACTGTGGGAAGAGGGAAAGGAGAAATTATGATGATGGAGGAAGAAATACTGAAGATGCTGCCCCCTATTGACAACCTGGGACAATTTTGAACTAACAGGAGTATTCATACATGATACAATAAAAAAAGCATGCATTTAATTTCTTTTAATTTGAAGGACATAAAAATTCTAGTTGGAAAAAACACTTCTGATTTGCTTTTTAGAGGAAAATAAATAATCAAATATTTAAGATATGACAACTTAGATCCTTTTCATAAGCAGGTTAGTTTTTCTGTAGTGCCTTTTATTTAGTTTTAAAAAAGTGATATTTTGAAAGAAGACATATAAATGACCAACAGGTATATGAAAAGTTCAATGTCACTAATAATCTGGGACATACAAAGCAAAAGCACAATGAGTTATCACCTCACACCTGTCAAGATGGCTATTAACAAAAACACAAGAGACAAGTGTTGGCGATGATGAGGAGAATTGGAACACTTGCACACTGTCGGAGGGAATATGAAGTGGTGCAGCTGCTATGGAAAACAATGTGGAGGTTCCTCAAGAAATAAACAGAACTGGGGCTGGCCCTGTGGCTGAGTGGTTAAGTTTCCCCGCTCCACATGGCGGCCCAGGGTTTAGCTGGTTCAGATCCTGGGTGCAGACATAGCACTGCTTGTCAGGCCATGCTGAGGCAGTGTCCCACATGCCACCACTAGAAGGACCCACAACTGAAATGTACAACTACGTACTGGGGGAATTTGGGGATAAAAAGCAGGAAAAAAAAAGATTGACAACAGTTGTTAGATCAGGTGCCAATCTTTAAAAAAGAAAAACTAAAAAGAACTACCATATGATCCAGAAATGCCACTCCTAAGTGTTTACTGAAAAGAATTGAAATGAGGACTTCCAAGCAATATTAGCACTCACATTTTTATCGCAGTATGAATCACAGTAGCCAAGATGTGGAAATAACCTAAATGTCCATGGACAGAGGAATGGATAAAGAAAATGTAGTATATACATACAATGGAATCCTATTCAACCTTAAAACAGCAGGACATTCTGCAATCTGTGACAACCTGGATGAACCTGAGGGCGTGCTGCTAAGTGAAATGTCAGTCACAGAAAGACAAATACTACATGATTCCACCTATGTGAGGTTCTAAAATAGACAAATTCAGAGAATCAAACAGAAATGGTGGTTACCAGTGGCTAAGGGGAGGGGGAAAAGGGGAGTCGCTAATCAGTGGGCACAAAGTTTCAATTATGGAAGACAAGTAAGCTCCAGAGATCGGCAATGCAACGCTGTACCTGTAGTTAACAATACGGTGCACTCAAAAATTTGCAAAGAGGGTAGGTCTCATATTCAGTGTTCTTACCACAGTAAAATAAAATAAAATAATGAATAGTCAATGCAAATTAAAGGAAGAATAACAATCTATTTTCTACCCATTAGATTAGCACAAAGTTTAAAAGGTGGTAACATTCACAGCTTAGGACGATAAGTCATCCTCAGACTTTGCATTTGAGTATGCGTTGCTACAAACTGGAGGTAATAATCTGGAAATGTATTAATATTTAAAATATGCATACTTTTGAACTAGCAATGCTACTTTTGGGGCTCTGTCCTGTGGTAATCAAAAACACATGTACCTGATAAATGTATAAAGGTGTCTGTTGTAGCATTGTTGTCATAGTAAAAAATGAGAAATAACCTGAATAATTATGGTTAATCAATAAAAGAAAATATTATTCAACTATAAAAAATTGATATTAGTCCTTCTATATAATGATTCGAATGAAGCCAAGCATCAAGCTTTAGGGTATTGGTGTCTTCACTTTCTTTAAAAATAACAAAATCCTAGGAGTGAACTGATAACATAGTTATTTCCATTGGCTTGAACACTCTGCAGTCAGTTGAAAAGCGCAAAGACTTTGCACCTCCTTTCCCTCTATACCTAATGTACAATGTACAGGAAAGAAATTTTCCTTTTTCTTGCCATCATCCAGGAGAGTGTCATGCCACAACCATACTCACTTTGCAATTGGGAACTCCCACATGTATCCCCATCCTCCGTGCAGCTGGACGCAGTCATAAGCTACGCTGTTTTGTAACTCAGAGGTCCTAGACAACCAAAATAAAAAGCACAAAAGGAACACCTGAAACAGACTTTCATGAGGCGCTTCAAAGTCAGGAAACAAGTGATTTATGAGTGTTTAAATGCATACATTTGTCAAAAAATTAAAATTAGGCATATTAGTCAACCAGAGAAGATTGATATAAATTACATATGAAATAAATCTCAGGAGAGTTTTCACACAATAAATACTGGCTGGGTTTTTGTTAAGACTGGAAACAAAATGTAGAAAGCTTAGATTATTAGATTTGGGCTACTTTAGGCCTGAAAAGGATATAATAAAAACTTGAATTTGGTCTAATTTATTTAGATTCTTTATATGATCTAACTTAACTGTATAATTTTACAGCCAACTATTTCCTTTTGCCTTTGTAATATGTCTTTTTTTTTTCTCCAAAGATGTCACTTCTTAACTGAAGGTTGCAATTCTGAATTTCAGTAACTAAGAAAAAAATTATTTTTAGAGTTTTCAGAAATAAACTGAAAGTAGAAGTGAAAACTTAAGAAGGCAGACTACTCTTAAAGTACATCCCGTCATAGAGGAAACTTATTAAAGATTATTTGGGAATTATTATTCCTGAAGTATATGTGTATTAATATGAAGTACTTAATATAAGCAATTAATATGAGAAATATTCTTTTCTGTTCTTATCACAGCAACCTTAATTATTAAAATCCATAAGATAACTGTAGGGATTTTTTTCATCTTAACATAAAAATATTAGTTGAAAATTCTTTTCAACTTATTTTTCAATAGTGGGAAACATAAAGCAAAGATAAGTATAGACATATTTTCCTATTTAAAATCATTTTTAATTCAAGTCAAAGGACAGGTGAGGATATTCCTAAAAATACAGTAACAGTATAATAACAGACAAGATTCGGGGGCAACAATATTTGGAATTCTATAAAGTTTTGTATTTGTAAGTATTTTAGTGAAATATGTACCAGGCCATAACTAGTTGCTTCCTCTGCTTCAATATGAAATACCAATATGTCTATAAATGTGGAGTTTTCAAAGAATAATGAGGTCAATAGTTATCCAAATATCTTTTTCAAAAAATATCTAAATTTCTTTTTATACTTTTTCCAACTAGTCAAAGATCTTGCTGTAAAGGTAAATATAAAGTGTTTCCCCCAAAAGTGTAAGTTGCTAGTAATTCCACTTCCATATCTATCTGGCAATTTTATTATTTTGGAATCACTGCATAAAGCACTATTCTGCATATTTCCCCGTCCTGCCTCTTACTGAACTGAACACAAGTTAGCAAATAAGGACGGATTTTTCTACGTTATTTTTGGGCTAATGAGATGTGACAAGGTTTGTTTTTAAAACAGAGGAAACCAAACCCACTTCCATAACCTGATTTAAACTATGTTCTTGCATCTCAAAATACACAAAAGCCTTTAGGGGTCTTTTTACAATTAATTCATCTTTAATAACATTGCTGATCATGTTTAATACAAAGGAAAGTCTTTCTAAAATTAACAGGACATTTTCTCCTTTCACTTAATAGAGCAAGTGCGATTTTGATTGGATAGTCACTTCTTCCGAAATTTTTCTTTGTTTCTAGAAAACACCCAAAATAGAAAAATCCTGTCCAATCCACTCATTCCACAGATAGCAAAATGTTGGCCCAGAGAGAATTAAATTATAGTTATTTAGCGAAAGAACTTGGTCTCTATCTCAGGTCTCTAAGTTTTACTGTTCTTTTTCGGTCTCACTATACTGCCACTCCTCAGATAATCTGAAATTAAACTATTAGTTGAATGAACTTATCAGTCATCCTACTTCAGTCACTTATTATTTTTTTTTTTTAAAGATTGGCACCTGAGCTAACAACTGTGGCCAATCTTCATGGATTTTTTTCTGCTTTTTCTCCCCAAATTCCCCCAGTACATAGTTGCATATTTTAGTCGTGGAGTCATTTAATATTTTATTTTCAATGGCAAGCCAAAAGTTAAATATCACTTGAATAATTTTTAGCACACTATAAATACGCTTAATAGGACTTTTCAGCATTTTTCAAAAGGTTGGCTTTTACTTCTAGTTTTCATTTACATAGCCATCTTCCTTTGAGACCCTCAAGGCTGTTTCTAAAGTCGGAAGAACTCCATAACAGCCAGGGCAAACACCACCCTGCAATCGCTGTCGCGCGCATACCAGTATTTGGCCATGGAAGCAGTGGCGGAGTCCAGACGTCCCGCTTCATGCAGCTGGAGACAGCTGTCCACAAAAGCTCTGGTTACACAGATGTGAGTTTTCAACTCTGCTAGCTTATGCTGCACCGTCTTGAGTTTAAATGAAATGAAAGAAAAGATTGAGCATATTTTGAGTCACTTAGCACATCAAAAATTATATAATAAAAGATCTTAGAGCAAAACAAATTGGGATTCCTGGGGGGTTTTCCTCCCAAAAGAGACATAGTTAACTAAAAAGCTTAAATTTAAAAGCTACTATATTTCATTGCTAAGGAAACGTGTACTAAAAGAAAAGATGCAAAAATACATACGTAAATAACATCTCGTTTTAGATTTTAAAAATCAGACCATTTAGGGAAACTTCTTGAAAAACAGCATGACTTTAATGGGTGAGCACCATCTTGTGGTACAGTCCTTAGGATACAGCTGTCAAAAACACTGATTTTCCTCCCGGACCTAAATCCATGAAGAATTTTTCTTAAGGAAATTAAGTCTACACATTTCTCTATTCTGCTTCTTTGTCTTGGAGTAAAGTAATAAAGTAACAAAATGGAGGGACAACATCAAAAATTTTATTTTTGTTTATTAGACATTATTTTACATTCCCAAGTATTTAATCTAGATCTGTAGAATGGAACAGCATAACAGAACCAGAGCACTCAAAAGATCAAAGTCCAGTTCCCCCGGAACCTCTCCACCTCTCCCCAGCCTCCCTCTTATGCTCTCAATAGTTTGTCTAGCACAGTCTCTAACTTGAACTGAATGGCCTGGAACTGTCAATGTTAACACACCTATATACCTCCTCCTGCTGGCCACAGACAATCAGTAGTATTCTTGGACATCATTCTATCTAGACCATCCTCAATTATTCTCAGTTGCCCTCTCTTCAATCAAATTTTCTTGCATTCCTGACTCTTGGCTCTCACACCTTGAACTTTGAGTTTACATCTGGTCTCTTTGGTACCAATTCTTGAACCTCCTGCAGGAAACTGGCTTGGATTTGAAATACTGGCTTTCCACCTTGAGTAACCTCCAAAAATACACCATATTGTAGGTTCAAGGCCCAGCTGTGGTCAGCTGGCTCTATCTTCCTTCTGGAAATTCAGATGGAACAGAGTTTTGATCATTCTGCTGTGGAATTTATGAGTGAGAGCTTCACTGTGGCTATTCAAAGGCACGGAAGTTAGTGACAAAAGGTGGCACAGTGAAACTCAAAGGAGACGTGAAATGCACCCCATCCATGCAGTGGCAAGTCCAAAGCCATGACTGAGTTCTCCGAGGGAGGTTTTAGGGACCAGATTCTCAGAGGATACTGGCCCTGCCTCTGCTACTGGTTACAGCAATGCTCAAACCACAAAACCAAACCTTTCCACGTCACTGTGGTGGGGACAGTTTGGGTGATTTCCATTTCTGGAAAAGAGTAGAAAAGGGGTCTAACGAGACCCAGGACCAGGCAAGCCCAGGGTGTACCAGGTGGAGCAGGAGCTCTGAAGGGCAGATGCCTCACAGGTGTGTCAGCATAGCTACTGTGCTCATGAAATCCAACCGGCTGCCTCTCCCTCGGGCTTACCCCTCCCTGTTCTAGAAACAATGTCACTGGCATCCAATGATCCTAAACCAATCAGAGGGCAGGCTGGTGTGACTCTTTTTCCACCTCTGTACCCTGGCCTCTAATTCAGAACATGCTCAGTTACATCCAAACTTTCTTTCCCCCTCATTCTTTCCCTTACTTTTTCTATCTTCTTTTCTATTCATTTATATCTAATTAGGCCAAATCTTTACTCTGTAGTCAGCACAAAGTTTCTCACTCTCACCTCACAATCCAAGTTTACTTAGAGAAAATCTAAAGATGGAACAAGACATAAAAAAGTGGAGAAACACTCCTCTATACATTGAAAACAGATGAGTATATATTCCACGAAAACCCCTGAAACTGAGCTCTAAACCTGCTCCTGGCTTAGTTCAATGACACTATCTATGATGCTTCATTCGGAAAATAAGGGGGAATCTGATAACTCTCAAGATACTTTTGCCCCCTCCTCCTGTGATGACACATTTGAGAATTTATGCACTATTTACAGTGTGAGCGAATCAAGGTCTCTAAGTCCAATTCTCTCATGTGAGACCTGTTTCTTTGGGAATGCTGGGAGCTTGTAGAAGCTGAAGTTAAATTTCAGACCAGGATGGGCTCATTTAGAATTCTTGCTTCAGTAAATTCAGTGAAGTCTACAGGCTAGAAGGAATTAATGACTCCAAGAGTATGTAATTTACTCTCTGGGGATAAAGAGATGAAATACTTACATGTCCTTGGCATTGAGTTGGGTGTTACTAAACAGATCTGGTCTTTGCTCTTCACTGTAGACACTGCATCATGCTCTCAGAAATTCTTCTCTAATGAATGGTGGCTCATAATTACTCTTTGTGAATCATCAACATGTTCACAGCAGTATTTTTTTTTAACATTTATTAATAGCTGCTAATACATAATACTGCTACTCATATTAAAAAAAAAATTCCCCTGAAATTACTAAGTGGGTCAGATACAGTCTCTTTCAGAGTTCTGAAGGACAGAATTCTTAGAATCATAGAGTTATGGAATTGGAAGATGCTTTAGAGAGGCTGTCGAGCCCAGTACTCCCTTTACACAACACCAATAGTTGTACTCTACTAAATTGTGACTCACAAATAAAATATAAGAACTTAAGTTTACCACCTAATTTTAGAGTTAATTAACCCCACATTCAAGGTCTTAAGAACTGGATATTCCCTTTCCGGAGGAAAGTAAGGAAGAAGTGTTATTTTTCACTTCTCCTATTCCTTTCCTAATACTTTGTGCCCTTAGAATCAAGAGCACGTACCACACAGGAGGTAACTAAAGCTTTCACTAGAAAAGGACATTCAATTTTCGCTTCATTATCCATAGATGAAGGCAGTGTGGGGGAGGTCTATCTACTTTAAATTTCTGCATGGTAAAACTAGCGTATGGGTTAAGAGTGTAGGTTCCAGAGTCAGAATATTTTTATAATCTTGGGCAAGTTACTCAACCTCTCTCTGCCTAAACATCTTTATCTGTAAAATGAGGATAAATATAATACTTACTATATAGAGATGTTGTTAAGAAAAAAATGGAGATGACCCATTTAGCACAGTGCCTGGCACACGGAAAGTGTCAATAAGTGACAGACATTATCATTATTTAATATCTAAATTTTACTATTTTACTGTCCATTCCATGGAAAATCATAAGGTTTGACATCAACTACGGAGAGTATGGATAAAAAGAAATGAAAATCCTGTAACTATTGCTACTTAAGTAACATAGGTCTCCATTCTAGAAAAAGACAACTGTGAAACTCACCCAAAGTGTCCAGAGGCTCCAAACATTCAGAATTCAAGGATCACAGATAGGAAGTAAACTGAATAGTTCTATGGTCATAAAATGACATTTGGCCAAGTGTAATATGACATTTAAAGGTCTTCTACTTCAATTCAATAACTGGAGCCATGTGAACCCAGCTGTGGAACAGAGGAGCAGGCGCGCACTGGCCTTGCGTCTCCTCTGAATACACACCGAGACTGAACAGGAAATGTTATTCAAAGATACCTATTTAGATAAAGCAAGAAGATCAGAAGAAATGTCTCAGAAATCTCAGAACAGATACATTTACCTGGAAAACAAACTATTCATACCAACCACATATCTGTGGAAGCAGAATGCTACTGCCACCTAGTGAAATTTTAGTAAACTACCTTTGAAAGAAGGCAACTATAAAATGACGCTTGCTTTCAAAAGGATTAAAACTACTCTCTTTTTGCTATCAAAATACATAGACACATACATACATATACATATATATTATTAAATAAGTATTTTGGAAGAATCTTTTTCTACTATGGGAAAACATTATGCCAATTTTCTATTTTCTTCATAGTTAAATGTGAAATCACATTTAAGTCCGAGCTATACAGGCAATATGGGTAACATTAGTCATCTTTGTTGCAATTTCATAGGAAGTCCATAAACACAGGAATTTTAGATTTCCAAGGGGATGGAAATTATGTCTATTTGATTCACCTTTTTTTAGTATCCAGAATAGGGCTAAAGGCATGAGCATTTTAATACACATTTTTAATGTGAAAGTGGTGGTGGTTAATTTGAGAAGCAAATGATACTAATCCTACTTTGGGTACAGCTGGAAAAATCACAGAGTGATATCTGTGGTATCACTCCTTTCATATTTCTAGGAGGCTGTATTTCCAGAGTTAGACCTATCAAATTACATTTCAGCACACAACCTTTAGAAGGCAATCAATATATATGTGCCCAGTGAAACAAAAAAGAATAAATCGTGTATGTCAGTATGTCATTTCTCCATGGGAGACTGTTGGCATTTTGAGTAAGACATCAGTTGCTATACAAAGCTCTCTCTGAATTACAGGACATCTAACAACACTGGCCTCTAGGGCACTAAACACCAGTGACACCCCTGTCACAGTGAACCCCTCCCCTGACATTTCTAAGTGCCTGGGGGAAAAGGGCAGTCACTGAGAATCACTGATATGTGTAAATCAGTCATGCATAAATGAAAGGGAACATAAAATATAACATCCTTGCTCTTAAGGAAATCAAAATTTAGGCAAGTCACGCCATATTGTTTTTTAAAATGTTTTCTTGAGTAAGTGTGTGCCTAATTTTTATAGATTCAGAACAACTGTCTTTAGATCTATGTCAGAAAGAAAGTTAGGATGGAAAGAAGTTTTTTCAGAATGGAAAAAACTTGATGAACAGTTACTAACAAATAGTTGCCAAAATGACACAGAGTAAGTCCAGATTAGGGGTAAGAGGAATAAGTTGACAAAAAGACTCCCCTTATTGGAACAAAATGGAGGCAGGCATTAGGTAAGGGAAAAATAACAATAACCCTAACTTTAATGAGAACTTACTTTACTAAGCAGGCAATATTCTAAGCACTTTCTGTGTATTATTTCATCTAATCCTCAGAGTAACTCTACGAGGTAGCTACTGGTGTTATTCACGTCTCACAAATAGGAAAGTACTTCTGGGAGAGAACACAACCTGCCTAAACCAGAGAGATTCAAGCAGCTGTGCTAGGATCTGTACCAAGCCTGAACTTAATTTCCATAATGATGGTCCTGAAAAGCTACCGAAGTGTGTCATCTCCCCCTTTCCCTTCACAAAACCTTTCAGCCAAGTCATTCTACTTAACACCATGTCCGACATGTTTGCAGTAATCGTCTTTGCTGTAGACATCTTTGCCTCAAGGATTTTCACTGCAAACATTTCTGCTGCATATAATTGGCAATAATGCAATTTTGCATAAAAGATAAAATAACTGATGAAGTTTGGTTAAGACAAAATAACTGGTGGACAATTTGATTTCATTTCTCCATTGACACAGTACTCCCATTTTATATTTTGGTCAAATTAATAAACAGAAATCTCATTAAACTGGAATTGGGAGTCCAAAAGGGGAGCTCTCTTGCCCTAGGATGATAGCAGAGCCCCACAGCAAGAAGAAAGACTTCCTCTTCCTGACCAGCAAGAAGCTCAGCCAATGAAAAGCTGCTACACATCAGCTCTCCACTCCTCCAGGGGACTCTCTGTTTATAGCAGCCCTCCCAGCTTCCCCTGCTGCTGGGGGACTTGCACAAGCTCGCCAGGGTTGCAGACCCTGAATTCTAATTCTTTGTTGATCCTGAATAAACCCAACTTGGCTGGAGAAATAACTGGCTGTCTATTTATTTAAGGTCAACACATTTGGTGGCTCAAGTGTATCAAGGGATCAAGGGAAGGGATCAAGTGAATGAGGATCAAAGGAAGACCCCCTCATTCCATGACCCTGAGGCTGGTGAGCAAACAGGTGCAGTAGCCACAAAAGAGCCCAGTGAGGGGCTGGCCCCATGGCTGAGTGGTTAAGTTCACATGCTCTGCTGCGGCGGCCTAGTGTTTCACCAGTTTGGATCTTGGGTGCGGACACGGCACCGCTCATCAGGCCATGCTGAGGCGGCATCCCACATGCCACAACTAGAAGGACCCACAACTAAGAATATACAACTATGTAGCAGGGGGCTTTGGGGAGAAAAAGGAAAAAAAATCTTTAAAAGAAAAAAGCCCATTGAGCACACTGCTTTTCTCATCAGCTCTGGAGTTTGGGGTAAATATTTCTCCTGGATCTGCGCGTCCTCCCTCTTGACCTCTGAGGCTCTCCAGGCTTTACTCAAGATCTGTTTTAAGGCTTTGCCCTTTTCTGGCTAAGGCCTTGTTTCTCTGCAAGCAGTTGGGTGGCACTTTGGCCTGACCCTTTAAATCAGGCTGTTCTGAACTGTGTTGGCATTCACCCGGTTCCTTTTGGAATTAGATTGCTTCTGCACTTGGAACTGGTCAGCCTTTGGTGCAAACTTTTGGATTGTTCATTGGAACTGTGCTGGTTCAGCTTCCAGCCTGAGTCCCTGGGCAGCAGACTATCCCTTGGAACTGCATTGATCAACCTTTGGTCCAACTTCCTTGTGAACCCGAGTGTTCTCTGGAACTACGTTGTCCCTTGGAACTTCATTGATATGACCTTTGGTCAATCTGAATGAAACTGGACTGGTCTCTTGGGACAGGCTGGTATTAAGACTACAGGCCATTTGAGCTGTTCAAGCTGTTTGACTTGCAAGTTGTTTATTTGAGAATTATTCCTTTTCTCTAGAGAAAATCCTCTAAGGAAATGGGATCTCAGTCATCTAAATACTTTGAGAACAGCCCCACCACCAGAGGGACTCTGGCCAATTTGATGTTTAAGAACTACTGGTCCCCTGCATGCACTTTTTTTAACTAAGTGGGTGAAACTGACCAAAAGTAGTCTGGAATTACAATGGCCTTTATGTGGAATTTTCCATCTCCTCAAACTCGTTCTTCTCAAAGAACTGTAAAACTGTGGCTCTAAAATTAAGCAAATGAGTGGTATATTTAATTGGTACCTGGAGGCTTCTAAACACACACACAAAAGTCTAAAATGCCTCACTACAAGATACCATGTCTAAACTAACTGAAATAAGTAAAAACCTGAAGGAGAACAAAATGGCTTCTGCAGCCTCAAGTTCCCCTCCTCCTCGTTCTTTGTCTCAGGTACCATTTTGTTTGTCTTCCCAGACTCCTCTCAGGCTCCAGCCCTAGCCGCCATTTTGTCCCACACCTCACCCTCACAGCCCTTTTGTGCTCAGGCTCCACTCCCCTGTCAGTTTCCTCTTTTCCCTCTGCCTGCCCCTCTAAAATTGGACCCTCTGGGGATTCAAGTGCTAAATCCCCAATTACTATTTCTAAGTTAAATAAAGCAAATAAACAACTAGAAGGAAAGTTTAAAATAGCAATTACCCTAGACTAGTAATAGACAAACACACTTCAAAACTCCAAGGAGAAAACTTGCTTTCCGTTTCTGTTTGTTGAAGATTCTTGGTAAGTCACACATCCTACTCAAAAAGGGGGAAATGCAGAAATTAACGAAAGAAACCTCAATTAAATTGGAGTCAGGAAGACCTGAAGGGGGAGCTCTCATGCCCTAATATACATCATCAATTACTCCAAACAGGAAAAGACTATGCTTGCCTCTCCAGCAAGAAGTGCAACTATTTTACTACTGAAGGAAGTTTTCTATCCCCTCCTGGCAACAGCCCAGTCAATGAGCAGCACAGCCAATGAGGAGCCATCATCACCCTAAACTGTTACTTTCCTCCAATGGATGTTTGTTTAGAACAGCCCCTTCCTAGTCCTACTAATTGTCTTTAAGGTTTTGTTATATATCTGTAAGCTGGACTAGATCCTAAATTCTTCTAGTTTCCTTAAATGTCTGGCTGCGACATTCCAAACTAACATTTCCAATATTTTACTACCCTTGAAATATCTTTGGAAAGGACTACACCAGGTCCTCCTCACTACCTAGAGTTCAGCCAACCTTCAGGGACTTGAGCCTTAGGCACAGATCTCATAGGTAAAGAAGGCTGCACCTGACATCTGGTCCTGTACAAACCCTGGGGATCTCCGAATCAAAGTGGCTAGGAAGAGAAGCAGCTGGCATCTGAGGCAGAGAGCTTTCCCAAGATGACTGGACCAGGCCTGTATACTCTCTTCCCACTGTTGCTTTTTACTTTACTTTATCTCTCTCTCTTTCTTGGAAGGACAATGCTCTTGCCCACATTTCCCAATCTTCTGCCAAAAGCAGAAACCCTGCTGATTGCTGGATTTGCCTATAGAAACCTCAGTCTGTCCAAGACAGTAATGACTCTTTAGGAATTTCGCTGGGATTCCAAATGCCATTGTCTGTTTAAGTTGTTCCACAGGCCTGTTTTATAGTCAGGGTGCTAAGCCTGCCTAAACCTGTACCTTGTTTCAATTTAACTCAGCCTTGGGAGGGAAAGAGAAGATATTTTGAATATTTGTATGAAAACTTTGATGGGACCACTAATGTATCTTGGGCCATCTGTAAATTTCTCAATATACCCATATATTGTGGCAACATCTTAGGATGTAACAACATAACATCTGAGCCTAGGTTAGAATATGTTAATACCTCTATACTGTAGCTGCCCCTGATGCAGGAAGGGTTAATAATCACTGGAAAAGGCTTGCCAACAAACTGTGACCCGGAGGTGAGAAGGCCGGTTAGCCAATGACGGGTAAGACCTCCAGGGAGAGGCAACCTAAGCCAGGCATCGGTCGCCCCAGGGGCACAGATGGAGACACGATATGGGAAGCAGGAGGGTCCATTGTCTAGGAGGCCTTGAATGCTCCGAGATAAAATATACGAGCACAGCAATAACATGATAATATCGAAACAGAGGCCAAGAGAGGGCTCCTTGAGAAATCACTAAGAATTCTTTGCATTCGCTAATTACATTGTCCAGAACACCTGTGTATGTTTAACAGCTGTAAGCTATGTATATATTGAAACGCTGGTTATAATAAACTCAGAGTGGCCATCAGCCCTCTCCGCATCTATCCTGATGTGTACATTGGATTGCAACACCGACATATACCAATGAATGATTCCATAGATACCTTCACTTATGTGGGAGACTTATGTACACCTCTGGTTATACTTTCATATGTGGAAGTTTTGATAATAGCCCTTATAATTGGGCAACTCACTACCTTGACAGCTGGAGAATACAAAGACAGTGTGCCTGTGCTGTATTAACTGTCCTACTCTCTTTACATAACCAAACACAGGCCTCTCACTGGTCTGTCCCATTAAATGTCTATAACCGCCTTAAACAAGAACCTCCAGGAGGTGTGTGTGATTCTGGGTTTGCCTCTGCAGGAAAAGCTTTCTTGTCGTGGATCGGAGTGAGTGCCAATGAACAAATGATCAGGAATCTCTCTCTGACATCAGATGAGTTGGCTGACTCCACAGCCAAAGCAAGTTCAGCTCGGCAAACACTTAACTCACTGGCCAAAGTAATTTTGAATAATTGTATAGCCCTTGATTATCTAATTGCTGAGCAGGGACGTGTCTGTGCAGTGGTGAACACCTCCTGTTGCACATGGATAAATGCCTCTGGGGAAGTAGAAACCCAATTACATAAGATTAGAGAGCAAGCACATTGGCTACACCAAGCTTAACCTACTAATCCACTGTCTTTTGATTTGAGCAGCTGGTTACATTCAGGTCTGGGCTCCTGATTTAGAACCATCCTGCAAACTGGGCTTATAATATTGCTTTGAACTTTACTCTGTATATTTGTAAAATTCTGTACTTATTGCCTGTTGATCCTTTGTAAAGATTATGTACCTAATAAGGTGATGTTAGTTCAACAATTTGAAATGATTTCTGTTGCTTATGACCTTAGACAACTATAGACTTTAAGTAAGAAATTCCTGAGAGTTCTGCCTCCTAACCTTCCTTGTTATTCTAATATGCCCTAAATGGTTTCCAATGACTATGCACCTTCTAACATGGAACACAACAACCAAGAGAGGTCCTTCCTGGCACTGAGGAACAAGACCACTCTGTGCAGAGAACCTGTTGACCAGCAATGCTTTCAGACAAAGATCTTGATCAAAAGGAGTAAATGTGGAAATTAATAAAAGAAACCTCAACTAAATTGGAGTTGGGAGAGCCTGTAGGGGGAGCTCTCACACCCTACCATACATCATCAATTACTCTAAAAGGAAGAGACTGATGGCTTGCATCTCTGGCAGGAAGTGCAACTACTTTACCACTGAAGGATTTCTCTCTCCTCCTGGCAACAGCCCAGCCAATGAGAAGCCATCACTACCCTGAACTGTGACTCTCCTCCAATGCACTTTAGTTTAGAATAGCCCTCCCTACTCCCCTTTTGCTCTATAAAAGCAAGCCCCTTCCCTTTTTTCTCCAGATTTTCCTATGGTTTGCCATAGCATGCACATTCCAAATTGCAATTCTTTGCCAATCCCAAATAAACCCACTTTTGCTGGAGAAATAACTGGCTGCCTATTTGCTTAAGGTTAACAGTATCATACCTGGATTTCTTTCTCCTGAAAGGGGGAAATAATATTATAATTTGAAAGTAGTCATCAGAGCCAACCAGGTGAATTAAGTGACCCTGTGATATCTTTTATTTGCTCTGTCTCTGACGGTACTAGAGCTGATTCTGGAAACACTAATCATTTGTCCCTACTGAATCAGCTACCACTCTCCTTAAGGGAAAAGTCTCCAGTTCACATTGCTAAAATTCATAGCGCACCTTCCAGCAAGATTCAAACAGATCCCTCAAAACTTCTCCCCAGAATTAACCAATACCCTATAAGTAAAGAAGCCTTTCGAGATACAAAGCCTATAATAGAAGATTACAAGGCTCAAGGCCTCATTATCTCTTGTACTAGTCCCTGTAATCCTCCTAGTTTATCTGTGAGAAAGCCCAATGGCAGAGGATGGAGATTCATCCAGGACCTCCAAGCAATAAACACCACCATTATCCCTTGACACCCTGTTGTTCCTAACCCTCATACGCTACTAACATCATTCCCACTAGAAGCAAATTCGTTACAGTTATTGATTTATGCAGTGTATTCCTTAGTATTCCAGTTGATGAAGTTAGTCAATACCTTTTTGCCTTCACTTGGCAAGGAAAACAATTCACCTGGAGGGTAATGCCTCAGGGCTTTACTGAGAGCCCTTCTCATTTCTCACAGATCCTGAGGGCTGTCTGGATGATATAAAGTCCACCAGGGCTTCTACATTTGTGCAATATGTGGATGGTTTGCTTCTTTGCTCTCCCTCCCAAGTCTCCTCACAGGAAGACAGTATCCACTTGATAAAGCTTTTAGCCTTAAAGGGACATAAGGTCACCAAGGAGAAAGTGCAGTTTGCCCAAACTCAAGTTCGATATTTAGGGCATCTGACATCAGAACAAGGGCTACACTAAATCCAGACAGGCTTCATGGTGTCCTAAGTTTCCCCAAACCTAAAACTAAGCACCAACCAAAAGGTTTTCTTGGGATAGTTTGTTACTGCTGAAACTGGATTCCAATTTTCTCTTTTACAGCCAAACGTCTGTATGTTTTACTAAAGAACAACCACCCCGACCCAATTTTACAGGAACAACTAGACAACATAGCCTTTAAGGCCTTAAAGGAGAGTTTGATGAACCCTCCTGCCCTTGACCATCTCAATTATCAGATTCCCTTTTTCCTCTTTGTATATGAAAAAGAAGGGAATGCCCTTGGGGTGCTCACCCCAAAACACAGGGCCCACCATGAACCCATAGGCATTATAGCCAGTAACTAGATCTTGTGGCATGGGGATACCCCCCTTGCCTTAGAGCCACTACTGCCACTGCTCTTTTGGTGAAGGCCACCAAGAAAATTGTTGGATCCCCTTTAACCATTTTGTATCTCATGCAGTAGAAGCCCCCCTGAATTCTCACCACACTCAACTTATTTCAGCCAGCCACCCCATCTCCTAGGAAATCCTTTGGTTAACTGCTCCTCAACTCTTTTACGTTGTAATAACCTTAACCCTGCCACTCTTCTCTTCTCTTCTCTGTTCCTGACAAAGTCCCTTATGACTGCTTCACACTGACTCCCCCCGATGATCTGCAGGAGACCCCTCTGGGTAATGCCGACTTCTCATGCTTTACTGAGGGTTCTTACTTAAAGGGCGACCATGGCAAATATTGCCACTCCTTTTTATATCACTGAGGTAGCACCTTTACCTAGGGCTGTTACACGCTCTTACACAGGCTCGTACTTTAGCCAGCGGCAAAACTGCCAATATTTATATTGATAGTGGATATGCTTTTGGAGTAAGTAGCTCATGATTTTGGAATGTTGTGGAAGCAACATAGCTTCCTTACTTCCAGTGGAAATAAAATTAAAAATGGCCCTTATGCTCAGGAACCATTGGATGCTTTACTTTTTGCTGCCATTTTAATTATTATTAAGAGCCCAGGGCATTCTAAACCGACTCTTTAGAAGATAAGGAAAATCATCTTGCTGACATTTCCACAGTGAATGCAGCCCATAAAGGAACAAAGAGCAGCCAAACTAAGAGATATTTCCCCTAATGATAACTTAGAAAAACTCACTAGAGAAGCCAAACAATTGGGCTCAGAAAAGGAAAAACAAGATTGGAAATTCAACAATTGCTGGTTTCATAAAAAGAAGTCTGGTTCAGACTAAATAACAATGCGGTCCTACCAAAGACTCTAAAATTCCCACTCCTGACCACTGTACACGCAAAAACCATTGGTCTACTGACAAAATGGCAGCACTTGTGAATCAATATTGATGGGGAAATATATTAACAAAGCTGCCAAAAGTGCCTACCTCACTTGTCCCGCCTCTCCCAAATACAATCCAGGGAAGCTTGCTTGTACTGCTTTTGAACATTTTAAACTGCCTAATGGACCACTCGAGGTTTGACAAATGAATTTCCTACAGCTTCCCCCATCTCATGGAGATAAATACACTGTAGTCGTGGTTGTGTGTTTTCTTACCTGACTGAAGCCTTCCCTTGCACACTGGCGCCGCCTCCTCTGCAGCCAAAGTCCTTTCAGGAAAGGATTATCCCACCTGGAGAGCTCCTCTCAAGCTTCATGGTGATCGAGGAGCCCATTTTACCAGTCAGGGACTTCAATGAGTCTGCACTGTTTGGCCAGTTTTACAACTCTTTCACTGTACTTACCACCTTCAATCCTCTGGTTTAGTCGAACACACTAATAGAATTATCAAGACTCAATTGGCATAATTTGTAGAGACCCTCTAGACACCTTGGCCAAAAGCATTGCCATTGGTCCTTCTAAATCTCAGATCCACCCCCTCTGGAACTCACAAACTGTCACCCTTAGAGATAATCACAGGACGCCCAATGCACTTGGCTCCCGCCTCTTTTGACCCACAGCTGATAAAGGAGCTACACTCCAGTAATGCAAAGGCCTAATTGCTTCTACTAAAATAACCATGCTCTGGTGGAGCAGTCTTTCACAGTGCACTCCAGGGAGACAAAGACCTTAAACATCACACCTTGCAACCTGGAGATTCTGTCTATGAAAAAGACACTTCCAGAAGGACTCTCTTCAACCTCGCTGGAAAGGCCCCTGTGAGGTACTGTTACTAACCCCTGTGCTGCCAAACTCCAGGGCCTAGACTCTTGGATTCACGTGACACACCTAAAGAAAGCACCAAGCCCTGAGTGGACCAACACATCATCTGCTGACTGAAAAGCAAAGATTTCCTGGAATTGAAGCAGACGACCTCTGTTGAGACAGCTTTCCCAAGATGTCCAGACCAGGCACGTTGGAAGTTTGTCTGCCAAACCTTTGATGATGACTTAAGGCTTCACCTGATCTCCCATGCCTGTGATCTTGATAACACGTGGACTTTAGAAAAGAGAAATGCCTGTGAGTTCTCCCTTCTAGCCCTCCTTGTTACCTGAAGGTCAGTGACCTCAATAGGTTTCCAATCTGTGCACTTTCCCTGTGATACAACACCAAGGAAAAGTCCTTCCTGGTATTGAGGGACAAAAAGCTGCTGAAACGAGAAAAACCTGACTCTTGATCAGTGATGCTTTCAGAGAAAGATCTTGACCAAAACGGGTAAAACGTCAAATTAATAAACAAGCCAATTCACATCAAACTCTCAATTCCTCCAATGGACTCTTTATTTACAACAGCCCCCCACTTCCTCTTCCCCTCTATAAAACAGTTTCTCCTCCCTTGCTGCTGGGGTACTTTTACATGACTCTCCATGGTTGCAGACCCCAAATTGCAATTCTTTGCTGATCCCAAATAAACCCATTTGTGCTGGAGAAAGAACTGGCTATTCATTTGTTTAAGGTCAACATTATATAAATCTTAGCTTCACATTTCCCATAGAACTCTGGAATGTCTATCAAAGGACATGTGACAATACACCAAGAACAAACCACAGTGTAGAAGGCTTTTCATGGTGCCATACAAAGCTCAGTTACAAATATGCATCCTAGTATTTGGAAACTGATGCCTCTCTTAATGAAGGAAGAAATTTTAGTGAAAAATAAAAAGTGCAATGGATGCTGAGTGTGATGAATCAACAGGCAAAAAGAAAAAAAGTATAATACTGTGAATGAAAGACCTTGAAGACAAATACTTAGGTACAACTCACAAAATAAAATCAGTTCTTTGTGCAGTATTGCCATGATTCTAGACACATTTCAAATGTATTCAAATATTTTATATTTCACAATAAAGTTTTTTTATTCACTTTTCATTATCTCCTTTTTAATGTCTCTCTTATTTTTCATTATTTTACCTTTTACAACAAAATTGCCTTACAGCCAATTAGTTATGCAGCAACAAGTTTGCCACAAAAATGCTTGTGGCAAAGATGTCTACAGTAAAGCTGTTTATGGCAAAAGTACCTGGAACCCTTAAAACTTTTCAGGCAGATTTCCAACTCCAGGTTTTTTCCCAGTAAAATGTTTCACCAATTTGATGACTGCCTTGTTTATAAACTGTTCCTTCATTTAAGAAGAATCTAGAGAGTCTAAAATTGATTGGCATAGCTAGTGATTATGGCCACCACATACTGAGTTCTTCTGCAAATACATTAAACTTTCTGGTAAAACCCAACCCTAATTGAACACAATCATCCACCTTCTCTCTCCTTGAACCTGGGCAGCTAAACCCTTCCAGTAAGACTGATGCACACAAAAACAGAAGGTACCACTATAAATTCATGGTCAGTAACCTCACCTGAGCCCTCGATACTGAAAGCAGGCTTATTGTGTTTCTCTAGTTAGTTCAGTCTCTCACTCTGAAAGGATATTTCAAACCTTCCTCACTCTCCTCAGACAGCTACCTGCCCTCTTCACTTACATCTCTTTCAAGAACTGACTCTCCCTATTGTTATTTAAGGAAATGGCAGTCTTCAGAAGAAAGCTTTTGCCGTTTTCTACCAACAGAGCTGAACTCATGTCCATCCTTTCCTCTTTTCTTCCTGTTACAATGGAGGAAGCACCTCTCCCGTCCAGGTGGGAAGGCCTATCTTTCCATGTGCTTTGGCACCCACCCTCACATTTTCTCAAAGTTCATACCCAGTTAATCATCCTCTCCATATCTACAATCTTTCCCTCTTTACTAAATCCTTTCTCTAGGTATTAAAATATGCTCCAGCATTCTCATCCTAATAATAATAACAAAAAATTAACCATCTCCAAATATCTCACTTCACCCCAAAATATTTCTCCCTGACTCCTCCACCCAGTTACCACCCTTTCTCTCAAGTACCATTCAGAGCCAAACTCAGGAAAGAGTTGCCTGCCATCAATATCTTTACCTCCTCATTTTCATTTCCTCCTCTACTCACTCTGGTCTGGCACCACCCCACACCAGTCAACCAATGGCTCTTATGAAATAACCTGCATATCATTATGCCCAATCAGTACTCTTTGACCTTCACCTTATTTTCCCTCTAAGCAGCATCTGGCCCCGCCTCCTTCTTACTTGAAATCTTCTTTCTCTTGCCTCCTGTGACAACACTTACCTGATTTGCTTTCTCTTTTCTGGTCGTCCGTTCTCAGTTGTCTTTGTAAGCTCTTCCTTTCCTATTCTATCTTTAAATTGCTGCATATTTATGTTTATCCTAGACCCACTTCAGATGGGTAAACTGGTATCATCTAATACTGAACCATGACGACAAGCTTACCTGTAGATGTGCAACTGTTTTCCCAAAAGCTTTTCTTTGTTTAACATAGGTCCTCGTTTCTTCAAACATGAATTCACTGGCTGAAATTCCCAAGTCAGCAATCAATAGCCTTTCCTATAACCCAAAAATTAGGTCTTGAACATTATTCTAATTATAAAAGTGATTTCCACCTGATTTCAGTAATAATAAATGATATAAATAATCTTTATAAAACTCTTAAAGATTTATTTCTTAACTCTTTATAAGAAAAGGCTCCCATAGAGGTTTATAAGAATATTTTAACATATCTGTAATAACTCTCTAAAGCAAACCTTTACTTTTATGAATGATTGTTTTTACTATTTATAGATATATGTGTAATTTATTTAATTCTCTCTTCTCTTTACTCATCTATGAGAAAAAATTCCAAAGTTACTGACCTCTGCACATCACATTTCCGAACATATCTCTGGAAATCAACCTCTTAAAGTGCACAGCTTCAATTCTGCCTACTAACTAGCAAAGGTATCCACAGTCAGTTTAATTCCATCTTGCTGGTGATTTTCATATTCTATTTCCATGCCACTGTTCCCAGCCCTTGTCCCCAGTTTCATGTTTAGCCCATGCTGTGGCAGTCACTACGTAGGTGCACCCTCTTGTGTTGACATGTGAGATCAATGATCACTCAGCAACCACACTCCAAAAGCACAGAGGTGAGGGCTCACCCTGTGTGGCCAAAACTTTTCAGTCTAAATTTAACAGCTTTCCCCTTTGATTCCCAAGTATTATAGAAAAAAAAAAAACCTGCCAAATGCTTTGGCTGATACTTCCTTACATACAGCTAAGAATTCTTGACTTGTGGCTAAGAAGTTAAAATCATTGCAAGAAAGAATCACAGAACTGAAATATCTGTTTTTCCCTACTCACTTATAAGCTTTGAATGGATACCCCTGGGTTCAGTTATTTACTTATCTAGCCTACAACACTCATATATATATATATTTTTTACAACTTTGTTATACTCAAATGATTGGCTATATCAGAAGTTTTGTATGCACGGATTTATATAGTTCTATATTATTCTATTCCAAGTCCATGATCTAATTAAGAGATAAAATCTTCAATACTTCTGACCTGTGGAAGCTCTCGCATGAGGTAATAGAAGCCTTTATTCTCTTCTCCAAGTAAGGCACTAGCTGGCAACCGTACATCTTCAAAGAATAATTCTGCAGTATCCTAAGAAGTCATATGATTAAGTACAGAATTATCTCATTTAAATCTCCCAATAACTCAACGAGATAATTATTATTTCCATTTAGGAAAAAAACAAAACAAAAACAAAAACTGGAAACCACATTGGAGTGGTTAATGAACACAATTAGGAGGCGGTAAACTAGGGATTCAAACCTAGGTCCATCTGATTCCACAACTTGTGGCTTTCCCACTGCCATACCCTGTCATTCTAGTTCCAATATTGCCCAGCTCTGTAGGTACTGAGGACTAAGGACTTCTAATGCATATTAAGTAAAACATTTTTTTTCTTTTTGGTAATGAAAAAATAAAATAATTACCAAATGGGGGCGGGCCCATGGCCAAGTGGTTAAGCTCGCACACTCCGCTTCGGCGGCCCAGGGTTTCGCCGGTTCGGATCCTGGGTGTGGACATGGCACCGTTCGTCAGGCCATGCTAAGGCAGTGTCCCCCATGCCACAACTAGAATGACCCACAACTAAAAATATACAACTAGGTACCAGGGGGCTTTGGGGAGAAAAAGGAAAAATAAAATCTAAAAAGAAATTAAAAAAAATAATAATTACCAAATAATAGAAAAAATATTTCCTGTTCTTATTTCATAATTTTCTTTAACCAATTTCATAAATAGAGGACCTATCAGCATGCAGTTAATTTTGCCATTTCTAAAGCAGATATTCAAAATTCACTTCCATTGCTCACCACCAGAAAGAGATACAGTTGCATAAATGCTGGAATAAATCTCCATTATCATTTCTGAAAAGCATATTTTGGGAATTCAGCATAAGAAGGTATGATTAGACCATATGTAGTTCTATATATAAGGCACAATCGTGCAAACCCAATTATTTATAAATAACAATTTGTTTACATTATGATTTATATTATGACTTACCTGGGCTTTTAGTCCCATTTTATGTAGCTTTCGTCCTTTGATAAATCCTTTCATTCCATTTTCCACCAGAAAAAGGCTAATGCCGTGGGCAGGAGAGCGAGCTTCACGATCTGTGACCGCCACTACGATCACAACATCACTCAGCCACCCGTTAGTGATGAACACCTGCAAAACCGCAATATACTGTGACGCTCCACAGTGACTCAGGTCCACGTGCAAGTCACGACTGGGGGAAAGTACATTTGAGAACATGAAATCAAACAAGACATGCTCCGTACAACCCTCTGTCCTCTATCCAAGTATCTGCAGAGTTCATTATCCACACACGAGGTTATTACAGAGCAGGGGAAACACCCAATGCTTCAAAGATGAAGCCTATATGTTTTCTTTCCAGTATTAATATTGTAAATAATAATAAACATTAACAGATGTTATTATGTTTTTTCAAATTAAAACAAAATTGTCTATAAAAATGATAAACTGTATTTTAGAAAGAAGCTGCCGATAAGACAAAGGACCCTAAAATCTATAGTGCTCTAAACGGCACTACATCATTAGTCTTTGTAGTTTCAGATTTAAGTTTTGAAAAGGCATAGTTTTGATTTTCATGATGGGTGGCCTACTTTTTTCCAAATGGCCTAAATAAGGAAGATACTGATGCAGGAGGGATAAAATAACAAAAAACTCAGAGATATTAGATTATCAGGTGATATATACTCAGAAAACAAATATACCCAGAGCAAATATTAATAATTATCTTCTCATTCTGCATCTTTCTTGGGTCATCTCAACCATTTCCATGGCTGTAGTTGCCATCTATATTCCAATGACTCCCAATCTTTATCTAATGAAAATTTCTTGCTGGCTTCCAGACCTGTGTATCAATCTGCTTCTGGAGCGTTCCGCCTGATAACTCATGGGCAGAACATATTCCTTCCCACCCCTACTCCTATCTAGTCCTGAATATCAACCTATTTTCCCTACACCACTTTCACATCTTAAAATCTGTGAATAGCTCCTCATAGGCTTTTGGATAAATCCTAAACCTCAGCAGGGCATCTAAAACTCATCACGAACTGGCACTAGCTTACCAGTCCTGCTACCTCTTGCCCCACTTTTCCCTCATTCCCCTTTCTCACATCAGCACTACTGAATTACTTGCTGTCCCCCATATTCCAAGGTCTTCCTTACCTACGGGTCTTTGGAAATCTTGTTTCCTCTACTTGGGAGGCCCTTTCCCAACTCTGCTAGGATGAGTCCTACTCATCCTGGACTAAGTTCAGACATCATTGCTTCCAAAAAGTCTTCCAAAATTCCCCAGGCTGGGTTAAGTGCTCCCATAGCCCTTGAATTTACCAAAATCTTAGCACTTATCAAACTGTATTCAAATGATCTCTTTTTGTCTCTATCCCTTTGAAATAGTAGAGGTACAAAGTGGTGTTGGTTACTCTCATCACCTAACATCCCTGCCCTTTATGAGAAGATTTATGCTTCAAAATACAGAGTGCTGATACTTACAAATAATGGGAAATGGGCCAATGATGTTTGTGTTGTCTACATGAGAGCAAATGAAGGCAGTGGCGGTGGCACAGTTCTAAGTGATGCAACAGCAAAAGACCCTCAGCATCTCTCTGTCCTGGGAGCTCCTTGAGGGCAGCAGCCACTTCCTAGCTACACATCTATCCTCAGTGCTTAGAACAGTGTCCAGCAATAGGAGGCCTCAAGGATGTTTGTTGAATAAATGAGAAAACTATATTCCTCAAAATAATTCTGTACATCATGGTAAAAATATTTTCCTACAGTGTTGCTCCTTTATCCCACTCCCTGCTGGAAACCCTCCAGGCCTCCCAACTTCCTACCTTTCTAAGATCATAATGACCATCTGCATAGCTGTCATAGTTGCATTCCTGAAATCGTACTTTCCTGTTTGTTTTCAATCACACAGCATCCAGGAATTAGTACCTGTGTGCTCTAAATCCATGGTCTCAGACGTGTATTAACTGTAGGTAATAAACAATGGAATGGAAAGAAAGGGAAGAGCAGACTGCAGGGCAAAAAGTGTTCACTTGAACACTCTGATCTCCATTTGGTAAAGCTGAATGGAGTTCTCCTACAGTTCTTCAACATGATTACAGAAAGTTAACAGATTCTGAACGATTTCTGCAATAGCCTGACCTAATGTGAGTATTTCCACCATAATCGATCCCCTTTTCCAACAAAGCTATAAGGGAATTCTCTTTGTAAGAGGACACTCTTGATTTCTTTACTAATTATAACAGTCAAAACTTTTAATAGGGCTGAGATTATCCCTCCTGAGGGCCATCATCTTTTTTTTGGTATTGAAGGCCTATAACATAAGCTCATGGTAGCTGTTATATAGACAGCATATCGTTATAAAGAAAAAGGAAGAAAACCTTCCATGAGACCATCATACAAATATCATTGTGAACTTCCTTTCTGGTCTTTTATCTTTTAAATTGAAATTATTCTATATTTTACATTCTATATGCATTTTCACTTAAATGTTAATATGATCTTTTCACTTAATATAATTATTTTCCTATACCATTAAAATCTTTGTCTCAATGCCTTTTTTTTTTTTAAGATTTGCACCTGAGCTAACATCTGTTGCCAACGTTTTTTTCCCTTCTTCTTCTTTTCCCCAAAGCCCCCCAGTACATAGTTGTATATTCTAGTTGTAGGTCCTTCCTGGTTGTGGCATGTGGGACATCGCCTCAGCGTGGCCTGATGAGCAGTGCTAGGTCCACGCCCAGGATCCAAACCAGTGAAACCCTGGGCTGCCGACGCAGAGCACAAGAACTTAACCACTCAGCCACGGGGCGGCCCCTATCTCAATGCTTTAATGGGTGCATATTAGGTCATCTTATTGATGTACTACATTTACTTACTTATTCCTTTAAGTTCTTTCTTATTCTTAATAAAGTTTTTGAAATAGAGCCAGTGGTACTTTCCTGGGTGGTTCCCAGAGAAGACTGTGTAGAAATTAGTAACAGAAACCTTAACTAAATTGAAGTTGGGAGGGCTTGTAGGGGGAGCCCTCATCCTATCACACATGATCAATTCCACCAAACAGCAAGAGACAGAGTCCTGCATCTTCAAGAGGAAGTAAAACTACTTTACCACTGAAGGCAGGTTTCTCTCCCCTCCCAGCAACAGCTCGGGCAGTGAGACGCTGCTGCCCCCTGAACTGCTGCTCTCCCGCAGTGGACTTCAGTTTCAACAGCCCCTGCCTACTCCGCCTTTTGCTCTATAAAAGCAGCTCCCTTTTTTGTTTGCTGGGTTTGCCTTTGGTTCACCACAGCATGCACATTCTGAATTGCAATTCTTTTGGCTATTCCCAAATAAACTCCTTTTGAGGATAAAATAACAGGTAAATTTGCTTTTTAAGTTGACAAGTGTAACTGAGCAGATTGGGCCTGTTTAGAAAACTGGAGTCACAGGAGAATATGGTTCTCATTTCACTTTTGACCAAATTTCCTGGTCTTCTGTCAAAACAAGCCCTTGGTGTGCAGAGTTAACTGGTTAAACATCAGAGTTAGCACTTGTTTATTGTAATCCTTAGGATGGATAATTTAGACAAACACTTCTTAAAGTATATTTGAAAAACAGTAACTCAACATAGTCTCTAAAAAGAGAATTTCTTGGGGCACAAAACATACTGTATCCAACTTTTAGAGGTTCACGATAAATACCCCTCCATCAAAGAGTGACAAGTTGTGCACATTTCCCAAACTTATTTGATACCACAGATACTGTTTTCCTGATTAACTATGCAACCAGATTATGGAACGGTCTTTAGAGCTGGGCTGCTCAAAATGTGTTCCTCAGACTGACGTCAGTCCACAAACTGCTTTTAGTCCTTGACAGCATAAGTATGGAAATTGAAAGTGCTTAGAAAATTGTATAGCACTTTTTACCACAGCATTGGAGCTTGAGATTTTGTAAATGCAAACATATTAGTCTAAAACTAATTAGAAAAATTTTTTAAATATAAAAGAAAACAAAAATTGATCCTTTATCAGGCCTTGAAATATATTTTCAGAAGGACTGTCTTAGTGTAGCAAATGATCATCTTTTCCTCACTTAACACTCAGTCAACAACAAATATTTACTGAGTATATACACCAGACACAGTTTTAGGTGAAAAAAAACAAAAACAAAAACCCTCTGCCATCAGTGCTATTAGACTCTAAGGGATACCTTTCTTCCTAAGCCTGTCTGTAACCTTAATTGGAGGGGCTTTCCAATTTATGTGACTCTCAGAAGGACTGAAAGGCTCTCAAATTCTATCAAATATAGATTTCTCAGCTAGGATCTTCTGAAACTTCTTGATACTTATGAGAAAGTCTTTTCCCCAATTTCTCATTGCCAAGTTTATTAACCATTAACTATTGTTTGTCCCATATTTGGACAATGTGAGCCCTACCTTCCCTTCTTCTGGTTTGATAAGGGCTGTGCGGAAGCCAAAACAACACTTTCTGTATCAGTGAGGGAGCATACAAAATGGAACAGGAAGAGAAGCAGATCTCACGTAACAGCAATGTTGCAAAATTCCCATGTCTCCAAAACAAACAAATCGATCTGAGTGAACTCAAGTAAACTCAGTTCCTGTGTGAATCCATGCATCTGATGCAATCAGCGAGGAGGAGTCTTTGGGACGCTGTCACCCACAGCGTGACTGGAGGGAAGGCTACGGAAGCCCCTCTTTACACACCTTGCTTCCATTGAGGATCCAGTCGCTTCCATCCTTTCTGGCATTTGTTCTTACTCCTTGCAAATCACTGTAATTGGAAAAGTGAAGGAAAAATTCATTAATTCGTAAGAATTGAATTACACAAATACTGTTATGTAAGTGCGTCTATAATGTGATAATTCAAACCAGTTACCCCATTCTAAAAATTGATCTCTAACTAACATTAGGAATGTTCACACAAAGGCACTGAAAAATCATGTCTGATGTATTATATTTTATACCACTTATACAAATGCATATTGATTAAGATTACATAAACTAGCCAGATTTTATAGGGCACAACGAGGCTCAACTAGCATTCAAGACCCCCAAATTGGACTCAGATGACATTTCATGGCCCACTATATCCCTGAGGTTATTTGCCAGCATCTACTAGCCTGCCTCTAGCCACCTTGGTCCCCTCCTGATCAAAAGTTTAGATTTAAAAGACTGTGTCTCAAATGGCACTTCTTCTAACAAGCCTGCTCTAAAAGTAGAATAGATTATTTTTATAAATATAATAGAACATTCACAACTAAAATACAAAAAATACACACAATATTCCAGACAAAGGAGAAAAATTATTTAAAAAATAATTTTACCACCTGGAATGAACATTTTAAAAACAATCCTTTTAATATTTTTCTATGGAAACAGATACACTTATATATGTATTTTTATCAACTCGGAAGCATACATATGATTTTGATCTCTTAAAAATATCTAATGTTTTTCTATAAGATAATTCTTATTAGCAGCATAGAATTTCCTTGTATGGATTTATCATGATTTTTTTAAACAATCTCCTATTGTTGAACACTTAGGTAGCCTTCCATTTCCATAAATATCCTACATTGACTAGATCATGTATAAATAGTCCCCATATGTACTGCTGTGAAAGTTTCCTGATTCCTCTTCCTGTGTAGGTCTTTGTCTTCTGTACCCCATGGCACTCTGTTTACGGTTCTCTGTGTCAGGTTGAACAAGGACCCTCAGAGACAGCAGGTGCTAATGCCTGGAACTCGTCAGCGTGACCTTATATGGAAGAAGGGTCTTGCAGATGAAATTAATTCGAAGATCTTGAGATGAGGAGATTATCTTGGATTATCTGGATGGGCCCTAAGTGCAACCACAAATGTCCTTATGAGAGAGCGGCAGAGGGAGATGACACAGACTGAAGAAGAGCTGGAGCAAGGTGATCACGGAGGCAGAGACTGGAGTGATGAGACCACACAGCAAGGGATGCTGGCAGCCACCAGGAGGTGGGAGAGGCAAGGAATGGATTCTCCCCTTGAACCTCTGGAGGGGGTCTGGCCCTTGGTTTGGGCCCATTGATACTGACTTTGGACTTCTGGCCTTCAGAACTGTGAAAGAATAAATTTCCGTTGTTTAAAGCCACCAAGTTTATGATAATTTTTTACAGAAGCTGTAAGAAACTAATACAGTCTCCTAGAGCATTTACCTTGAATTTCAGGTATTAATAAAAATATCTCCTCTTTCCCACCTACCCTACTTATCAGACTCAGGTCTTTTGAGGAGATGGTGTATATCAAGGTCACGTTTACGTGCCCCTCACCTAGCACAGTGCTTTGCACATAACAGCCACTCCGTAAACATTAGTTGAATTACATTCTTAAAAATGCCAAGTGTGCAGAAAAGAGTTATTACAGCAGGCTTCAGGCTGCTATCCATGGAAAGTCCTGATTCCAAGTTTGGCTTCTGGTTGGCGTCCATGAATTCAGATTTCAGGAGAGTTCTCACCATTCCCAGAACTGGTGAGAGTGGCTCGCAGTGCCTAAACTGTTTGTGCCGACACTATGGCTTATGCTGAACGCCTGCTTTCCTTCCGGCAGCCTCAACTCACGGTATACACTAGGCAGAAGGCGCCCATGTGCCAGGCTCCAATAAAGCCCCGGGCCCTGAGTCCCTAAGGAGCCACCCTGGGAAGCAGCATTCCACATGTTGTCACAACTCGCTGAAGGAGGTGAGCGGTGCTGTGTGACTCTGTTGGGCACGGACTCTTGGAGGCTGCTCCTGGGTTTCTGTGAACTTCAGTCCATGAGGCTCTTCCTTTTGCTGATTTTGTTTTGTACCCTTTCACTGTAATAAATTATAGCTGTGAGTACGATTATATGCTGAATCCTGGGACTCCTCCTAACAAATCATTGACCTTGGGAGGGGGTTCTTGGGGACACCTGACATTAGAAACAAGGCCACCTATTTGAGAGGATAAGTTAAATGACAAAAATCTGTGAATCATTCTGTAGCCTGGTTTTCAGCAAAAGGACGGATGCTCACAGGGAACGTTTTAAAGCTGCACGCGGTTGTATTCTAACCTCACAATTTTCATCATAAATCAGTGTGAAGTATCAGTTACTCAAATCTGTACATGGTTTACTAAAATTCTTCTTCTATCCAGGAACATATCGAAGGTAAAAATGATATAGCTCAGTTTGTGGAATTTTTAATAAACTTTTGAATGGTAAACATGAAGTATTAAAAATGGTTTTAAAATATACAACTTAGTGTTGCCAAGAATTCAGATCTTCACAATAATCCCATTAAGTGTCATTTTCTTGATTTCACTGATACAGACATTGAGGCTCAGAGATTGTGCTCACAATCACACAGCTGGTATCAGAGCATCAATCTGATCGATGAGCTTGGTTAAAATCCTTCATTTCTCATTGTTTTCCTCTTACATAAGGATCACAATATCTTTATATTTCCTACAGGTTACTGGGCAGGCCAAATATGGAAATCAGCATGAAAGCACACAAAATATTCTGGGATCATGCAGATGTACCTAAGTGTGCATAATGGAGTCTCCCAGGTATGTGGAAGGGAAGGGCCAGGGAAGCCCTGGGTCTTTTGCGGTGAACTCAACCTCTTTCTGTGAAGGCCAGATCAAAGCGAGGACACAGGAAGCGGCCACGCCACCTCTGACAGTCCCCTCTTCTGTATTCTCTCCCTCCCAAGTGCTTTCTCTAGACTTCTCACCTCACCCCTCAACACTCTAATCCTCTCCTTCGTGGCAGCTTTCTCCACTCTCGCCGTCTCTTACTCACACGGCCCCCTGGCTCATCTCTCTAAACATCAGACTGATCTGCTCTCCTTCCACTACTCCCACCAGCCTTCCAAACAATCTGCCTCTTCTCTCCATCCTCATCCTCAGCTTCCTTCTTAATTACATATTCCTAACCACAGACGAGGACAGAGAATTTAAATAAGCAAAAATCAAGCAAGCCTCTGTTTGTAGTGGAAGTTGGAGATAAATCAAGATCTCTCACTTATTCTGTTGCCTCTAGATGAGAGCCAACATGCAGTGGGTTGGAACTGGAACATGCTGATCAGAGAGCTAAGGTGATGCGATCAGAATATTGCGCAGTCAGCCAGTTATCTTAGAGAATTATCTTAAAAGTAAAAGAAGAAGATTAAATTCCTACTTCTTTTAGGTCACATTTTTAGGCAAGAGAAGTAAACAAAGGCCTTTTACTTTGGTAAAATTAAGTATCAGTACTGGCCTGGAATTACAGATTGTATCTGGAAAAGATAAATACAATTTAAGCATATTGCCAAGTGACACTATAGAATGTTAAGACATTTAAAAATAAACTTCAGTGTCAAAAAAGAAAATTTAAAACATTACAGCCTGATCTTTGCAGAAACAAGTCTTGGACTTTCAATTACCGCCTCTACCACGTCCTCAGGTCCTTCCTCTGCAGCCTCTGCCCCACTGGCCTGCAGGTCACTGCTCTCTTTCCCTAAACCATTTTCCTCACCGTGCTCGCCTGTTAAACTACTGCCCCTCTACACTGCCTTTCACCTCCCACCTCTGGAGAAGATCAGCCTGTGTTCTCAATACCATCTCACTGCCTTCCGAAGCAGCTTCCGCCCCTCATCTCCACTGAAGTCCCGATCAAAGGATCACCAGTGGCCTGCCGTGACCTTTTCTCAAGTCTCAACCTCTCTGTGGCCTTCACACTACATTAACTTCTCACTCCTGTCCTATCGCCTTTTCAAACTCACTTCCCCTCACGCTCGTGACAGCACTTGTCGAGATTTCCTTCAAACTCAATCCTTCTGTCTCTGTTGCTGCATCCTGTACAGTTCCAAATGAAACAGGACACGCAAGGTCTCCTCCTCGGTCTCCTTTCCATCCTTTCACTTCACCGCACGAGGAGCAGGTCCCACCATGTGGAAGCTCTTCACCCCATCCTTCCATAACTGGTTCCTTCTCATCTGTCAGATCTCAGTTTAAATATCACCACTTTTCAGAGGCCTTCCTTAGTGCTTCTATCTAAATTCGCTTTCTCTTTCCCTACCAAACACACATGCACCATTAGTCTCTAGCATAGCACTTTGTTCCCTTCACAGTACCTATCACAATTTATAATTATGAATATATTCTTTTGTTTCTTGTCATTCTCCTCAATAGGCACAGAGCCCACAACTGCTTTGTTCACCACTGGTACACACCGAAGGCACTTACTAAGTAGCTGTCAAATGACTGAATAAATGATCTTATTCCTTCCCATTGCTTCAATTCTTGCTTACATATGAATGGCTTTTAAAACCTATTGCTCCCACAGTCTGTCTCCAGAGTTCCAAATTCATATTTTTAACAGACTGCTGGACGTTTCCGTTTGAATGTCACACCACATCTAAAATTCATCATGCCCCAAATTCAACCCATATCCTACCATTTTATTTTCATTACACTGTGTTAATATCTCAAACACAACAGATATTACAGTCTGCTTTACTGTTATTTGCATACCATGAGGCCTTATTTTCTTTTTTTTTTTTTTCCTTTTTCTCCCCAAAGCCCCCAGGTACATAGTTGTATATTCTTCATTGTGGGTCCACCTAGTCGTGGCATGTGGAACGCTGCCTCAGCGTGGTTTGATGAGCAGTGCCATGTCCGCGCCCAGGATTCGAACCAACGAAACCCCGGGCCGCCTGCAGCGGAGCACGCGAACTTAACCACTCAGCCACGGGGCCAGCCCCTTGAGGCCTTATTTTCTTATTGGAGTTTGAAGTTACTTGAGACTGTGAACTATGCCGTATTCATCTGTGTATTCTTCCCAGCATTTTGCTCAGAGTTTTTTAAAAGCAAATACTGAGAAAATATTTGCTATTAGAGCATTGCTTCCAAGACTTCAAAACCAATCAAAAGTTGAGTTACCTTCCAGCTCCAGGCTCGGTCATTGCTATGGCACCAATACACCTCCCTGCCGTCATCTGGGGGATGAAGTGCTTAATCTGCTCTTCTGAGCCGTAGTTTGCAATATAGGGCATGACAATATTTGAGTGAAGACTAAAACCTGGGCCTGTACAATTTGAATATGCTCTTAGAAAGGAAAAAGAAGAAAAGTACAAAATAATTTCAAAGTACAAAATAATTTTGTTCTGTTTTTAGTTTCTTTGACTTTCAATTAAAAAACAACAAAACATTAAAGATCTTATCATGTTATGTGGTAAAAGCCTGTCTTCCCAGCAAACATACGAAGTTTCCTGAAGGTTTTCTCTGTTTTTACTATTTTTTTAATTTATGGCTCTAACATAATAATAATACTCTAACAGAGCTCAATGAACACTTATTTAGTGAATTACAAGATAAAACTTTAAAAAATATTAATCATCTACCACAGTATTACTCTAACACAGCAACAATTTTCACTTTAGCAAATTACTTTTGCCATAGGATATATTCTAACATAGCTGCAGCCATGGTGTAAATTTTGTATTTAGCTGTTTTCTTTTTAATTGATATGACATGAAAAAATCCCTTTTTTTAAATCACAGTTGTCACAATAATACTCAAGTAGCTGCAAAATATTACAAATTACTAATGTACTGTATTGTACTAATGTACTGTACTTATTGATTCTCCCACTGCTGGACATTTAGATTGCTTCAAATCTTGGGGATTATGATCTAACATGACAATGATTGCAGTACATAGCTGCTTTTTTTTCTATCAAATTATTTTCTTAAGATAAATTCCCCAAAGTGGCATCCTAGATCAAAGAGAAGAAATATTTTCATTTTTTATATGTATCCATATTTTCAAACCTCAAAGCATTTATTGTTCTAATGTAAATGCCACTAATAGTATATGAGTATGTCACTTTCACAGCAACCTTGTCAGCACTGAGTCTTATGATTTTTCGTTTTCCTTAACTTTTGTAGATACTCAAAATGATACGGCCAGGTTAATTTAATTTGCATTTGATTGGTAGTAAGGATGAACTTTTTTCATCTAAAAAAACCTATTTGCGTTTCCTTTTTGATGAACTGGTTCAAATCTTTTGCCCATTTATCATCTGAAATTGTTATTTGTCCTCAAATATACAACTTTTAGTATATTTGATGGTAATATTTTTCCACTTCTTGGTTCTCTTTCAAATATCTTTTTAAAAGAGGAAAATTAACCAAATGGGTCAATTAGAAATGAAGCTATCTCTTTAATTTTCAATAGCACCTATTCTAACAACTTCAAAGGGGATTTTCCTGTCTTTCTACATTCAAAACAATATGCAAGAGTACACAGGTGGTATAATCTTTCATGTTTTACACTGAATTCTCAATCTTATATGAAAATTGGAAAACATTTTTTTCCTCAGTTCAGAACAATGAGCAGTGTGCTTACAAACAAGACTCAATTTCAAAAGTCCCCATACTCACTGCTCCTCCCAGACCACAGCTGCTGCGTACACGTCCCCCCCAACGCCACCATGACGCTCTGCGACGTTGACGCCAAGCAGGCCTTGCTTACCAGCTTTTTCCCAAAGCTCCCTACTCACTTCTCCAGCTTTCTCCCATCTGCAAATAACAAACATTTTAAAATTAGAAAACCTTTTTTCATATTATTTAAATGGTGATAATTTGAATTTATGAATGATTTTGTACAGGAATGCTCCCTTAATTTAAGATAACTGTTGTTGACATTGGCCATACCCTTGTATCTGCATGATTCTTTTACCCTTTCTTCTCCTTGCTCTCTTCCTTACCTCTTCATAGTTGCCACTTTCTTCCCCTGCCCCTGCTCTTGGCTACTTGCTGGACCTGCAGATTCATCCACTGATATTCATGGGTGTAGGTTCTCTCAGCTGGTACTCTTAGGCTGCAAGCTTAGTTGTGCCACACAGCCGTGGGGATTTGCCCAAACTGTCCCATAAAGGCAACGGCCCTCCACATATTTCCTTAAAGTGCTCAACTAAGGGGACGAGCATATATGAAAGCTGACAAGAAGGGGCAACCTCATCACAGTTTAAGCAGAAACCACAGAAGGGCAGAACCACCTTACAGTATGGCTCCGTCAAACGGACTTCTGAAAAGTTAGATGTTTGAGTAGGATTGTGCAACCTCTGCTTTCCTTCTTTAAAAATAAAAATGAGGAAAAAGATGGCTAGCTGGAGACAGGTAAAGAACCTGAGAATTCCTGTTTTTGCTTTCTGTTATTTTTTTAAGTAGTAGGTGGGTGTAGTTAGTAAGATATGGGACATTTGAAGACACTGATGAAAGGTAAATACGGGTACCTCAAGCAACCTTGAAAGAGAGAGTTTATCATGTGCTGCCTTGGCATATTTGGTCTATCGCCTAAAGCAGCTTTGGAAATATTTTATTATCAACCTCAAATTTGTCAACTTCTCTCATTTTTATTTCAAGTCCTCACCAACAATTTTTCTGGAATAAAATTTAAAATCAGTAAAGAAATAAACAAAAAAGATTCTCCTAGAGTGAAGTATATTACATTTCTTTTGTCTTTAAGAAGCTAGTTGCTTTTTACCAAAGATTAGTTACGTATGGCATCAGAATTTAGCTAGTTTTGGTCATTCTTATCAAGAAAGTATTAATAAAATCTTAATGAAAGCTATTTTTAAATAATTTTTAAAAACAATTCTAATTGCAGTAAAGTATCGGCACTGAGTAAATTTTGGAAACATAGCAAAACCCTATTTTAATAGAAATGACTGTTTTTTGGTCAAAAAAGTACATAATTAGTCATTAATTAATCAACAAATATCCAGTAATAACAATACTTTGAGGTAGCCAATTGCCTACCAAGATTTGCATTATGCTGGCCTTTTGAGCTTTTATGTATTTTAATTCATTCATAAAGCAGAAGAAGAAAGAATATGAAACTGATTAATATTTTGTGGCCACTTATCCAGAATTGTCAAAAATACTACTCTTAGATTGAGTTGCAAATTTTCAAATTTTCATTTTTTTTTTAAAAGATTGGCAACTGAGCTAACAACTGTTTCCAATCTTCTTTTTCTTTTTTCTGCTTTTTCTCCTGAAATCCCCCCAGTATATAGTTGTATATATTTTTTAGTTGTGGGTCCTTCTAACTGTGGCATGTGGGATGCCACCTCAACATGGCCTGACACCCAGGATCCAAACCAGTGAAACCCTGGGCTGCTAAAGCAGAGTGTGCAAACTTAACCACTCAGCCATGGGGCCAGCCCCTCATTTTTTTAAACTGAGGTATAAATGACATACAAAATTATATTAGCTTCAGGTGTACAACATAATGATTCAATATTTGTATATATTGCGATATGACCACAATAAGTCTAATTAACATCCATCCCATACATAGTTATAAATTTTTTTTTTCCTGTGATCAGGACTTTTAAGATCTACTCTCTTAGCAACATTCAAATATGCAATACAGAATTAACTATAGTCACCATGCTGTACATTCCATCCCCAGGACTTATTTATTTCATAACTGGAAGTTTGTACCTTCTGACCTCCTTCTTATTTTTTAATTGTATATTTTAAAATTCACTTGTAAAACTTAATCTTACAGTATAATTCTGAAGAGCGGTAAGAATGTTTATAAAGCATGAAACACAATATCTTTTCTGCAGAACACACAGCATTCTAGGAAATGATGCTTATTGTACCCCTACTGTACATTAAAGGAAAATGTCCACTTACTCTGCGTGATGAGGAATCACTTCTTCTTGAAAAAACTTCCTTACACTTTCCCGGAAAATGTCATGCTCTGAAGAGAAGATTCTTCTAATTCCTATATCTGTTAATTTTTTAGCAGAAGGAGTTTCTAGACGTTCCTCCCCTCCGGAATGAGAACATCTTCGAAATATATACATTAAGAGAACTCAGTGAATTGTTACTCTTCATATCCAAACTAATGTGACTGAACAACATGGAAAAACCCTGCTTTTTTTCCCCCCGAGACACTTTAGAGGCAGGTAGAAAGAGCCTGAAATTTGACCACCCTGTTCAGATTTGACTACCACTGTTGATAGGCCCTAGCTTACCTGGATGAGAATAAGAAGTAGTTCACCACTGGGGGGGCCTGGCATTGGCCACGTCAAGATATGTCTCTTTGGCATGAGGATTATTTGGGGCTGGTTACTTTTAATAAACTGGGACAGGGAAGGAGGCTCTGAGAGGTGGAACTTGCTTGCCCTTTGTTAGGAGACATTTACATTTGTAAGGATATCTTCTCCATCTGTAAAGGTGTCTCCCTCTCTGTACCAGGAAGAACAGGCGGGGATGACCTTATCTCTAGAAACTCTTAATGCCAAAGGCAAGGACGTAAATCTGCATTTGTTTACTGCACTTGTGTGGTAATCTCCCATGATTGGCTCCCCCTCCACCCACAACATCCTCCTTTGTCTTTAGCTGGATATGATATTTAAGGTGGGGGCTTCAGCGATTTTGGCGAGTTGCTCAGCTTGCCTGAGCCTCTCCCATGTATACATGTTATAAAGCTTTGTTTAATTTTCTCCTGCTATTCTGTCTCATGTGAATGTAATTCGTTCCCTGCCCAGAAGAACCCAGAGAGGGTAGAGGAAATGTCTTCCTTCCCTACACCATCTATTCAATTCACACTCTACTTCCAAATCCATAAAGAGGGCATCATGCCAGAACCAACCACATGTTTGAGTTGAGGGAAAATAGTGTTCTCACACAATGTGGATTAAATTATGTAAAATACAAATATTACAATCAAATAATACTAAGTTTGCATGTCAGGTACAATGTTTAAGATAATGTAAACTCCCCAAATTAATATTTTATCCAGAATCATACAATTTCAAATGGTAGATGTAGAAGATACAAACTATGTTGATGTTATTGCTACATTACAGAGCCAATCTGGCTGTCAATCAAAATTAGAATGCCCACCAATCTCTGCAAGCATTAGTACGGAATTACTCAAGATCTTTGGAAGCTGACCCGTCAGCCCCCTGCCCCACCCTGAGCTTAAACTGAGACTGCTATGTAGTCCTTTAGTTCAATGCTCTTCAGATTTTTCCCCTGGGATAGTCTTGAAAAGATTTTGCAAACCTGTGTACCACTTTGTACATTTTCATGCTCACATACAAAACACTTTTTCATATACTGCCAACTAACGTTTTTTTGTTTTGCGTGAAATTCTACTTGGGTTTCTCTCTTTCTTAGTTGGACCCTACTTTTTTCTTTACTTTTTCTTTCAGTCTTTGTCCAGAAAAAGATTAGTCTTGTTAATTGGCAATTAGATTGTTTCAATCTTGTTTTCCCCTGAAATGGATTATCTTGTTCTGGTTTATGTACCTTTGCTCAAGGCTGTGGACTGAATTGTGTCCCCAAAATTTGCATGTTGAAGCTCTAGCTCCCAATGCGATCATATTTGGAGATGGGGTTTTGAGGAGGTAATCACAATTAAGTGAGATCATAAAGGTGGGGTCCCAATCTGAGAGGATTGGTGGGTTTATAAGGAAAGAGATCTCTCTGTGCACAATCACCAAAGAAAGGCTCTATCAGGACATAGGGAGAAGGCAGCCATCTACAAGCCAGGATGCAAGCCCTCAGCAGGAACTGAATTGGCCCACACTTTGATCTTGGACTATTCAGCCTCTAGAATGATGAGAAATAAATTTCTGCTGTTTAAGCCATGCAGCGCATGGTATTTTGCTATGGTGGCCAAGCTGACTAAGATACTTAATATACATTTTGTGTCATTTTGCTTTAAGTTTATTTTTTATATGCAAATTTTAGTTGAGTTTTATTTGTTAACACAATCTCAGATGTCCCTGAAGTGGTAACATTTAGTTTGTGAATAGTATTATACAATTTTTATATCTGGTTTATTTTTTGTCTTCAGAAACATTTTTCTGGTTGCCACTCTGTCATCCAAATCACCTTTTTTTTTTTTTTGAGGCAGATTAGCTCTGAGCTAACATCTACTGCCAATCCTCCTCTTTTTGCTGACGAAGACTGGCCCTGGGCTAACATCCATGCCCATCTTCCTCTACTTTATATGTGGGACGCCTGCCACAGCATGGCTTAATAAGCGGTGCATAGGTCCATACCCAGGATCTGAACTGGTGAACCCCTGGCTGCCAAAGTGGAGTGCATGAACTTCACCACCACGCAACCAGACCAGCCCCAAATCATCATCTTTAATGGTATCTCCATTCACTGATTCAACAAGTACTTTCTGAGCGTCTATTACATACCAGGCACTGTTCAGGTCACTGGATACACCAGTGAGCAAAACAAAGATCCCCATCTTCAGGCTTACGTTCTAGAAGGGCAGACTGAATAACGCTAAACGATAAACAAAGAAGCACATTATATAATAAGTTAGAAGGGGATAAGCGCCCTGGAAAAGAACAGGAGAGCAGGGATCAGAGTGCGTGTCTGGGCCAAGGCGGGGACAGAGGCCGCAGTATGAAGCGGTGCAGTCAGGAAGGGTTAGCTAGAAAAATGAGACTTGAGCAAATGCTTCAAGATGACAGAGTTAAGCACGCGGATTTCCCGAGTAAAGGAATTTTAGGACAGGGATACCATTAGAGCAGAGGCTGTATGCAGGATGGTACCTGACCTGTTCTAGAGAGAGCAAGGAGGCCAAGTGTGGATGGAGGGAACTGAGCAATGAGAAGAGTAGCAGATGAGGTCAGAGATAACAGGGAACCGGGACGTGGAGGGGCCTTGCAGACCACTACAATGTCACATCAAACAGACCAAAATTTACTTTATCCCATAACTGAAGTGATTGGTTCCAACTTCTTGCTCATAGAACTAAAACTATAATGCATACAGCTTTTCCATACTTGGGACTCTTACTTAAGGAAAAAACTGTGCTGAGACTTGAGACTAGAAAGCTGAGGCTTTAAGACACTAAAGCACTTGTCAAAATAATTAGTAAATAATAGAGCAAAATTTACATTCAAGTGTGCCTGCATCTTAAAATTTTATATCCCATGTTATGTTAAGGAAACCTTCCTAATATTTGTAAGTAAAATACACCAAGACACAGAAAAGTGAAAGAAGTGCCAGAAAGAATAACGACTTTCAGGTCAGTCAAAGGTGTTCAAGAGAGAACATGCAGAGGGAAGAAAGTCAGATTTGGCAGCAAGTTTGTGGGAACAGCCATTTCTTACTTTAAAGACAAGGAATCTGCACCCAATGAACTGGCCCTTTTCCTCTCTAGAGCCCAGGAAATCTGTCCTGAATAAACTGGCTATTGATTTTCTGAGGCAAAACTGCTGCTAATCTAACAGCAGGCTTTCATTATTATTTTTAAAAGCCTCATTAACATTATAAAAGGGACACAGTCTCCTCCAACACCTTCAGCAACACTTGGAAGCTGGTTATAAATACACCATCTTGGACCTTACCCCAGACTACTGAATCAGACTGTACTTTAACATCCTTGAGTGATTCACACCCACATTAAAGTTTAAGAAGGCTGTTATAATAAAACTATTCAGAGGGGCCCTCAGTGCCTTCTTTTTCCAATATTCTCTACATGAGAGTAGATTTTCTTCCTATCCTTCAACCAAAATAACTTATCCCAACAGACGATGTAGAAGCAGACAGGAGAATTAGGCTGTCTTCTACTAAGCCAGACATTAAGGGATCTGCAAAAATGTAAAACAATGATACTCTTCTCATTTTTTCCTTGGAAAAAATTATTTTTCTTGAAGATGTTATTTATGTTAATATGTAATGGACTTCTTAGACTTATTATGGTTACTTTTTTTTTAAGATTTTTAAATTTTTCCTTTTTCTCCCAAAGCCCCCCAATACATAGTTGTGGGTCCTTCTAGTTGTGGCCTGTGGGATGCTGCCTCAGCATGGCTGGATGAAGGGTCCATGTACACAACTGGGATTCGAAAGGGCTAGACCCTGGGCTACTGAAGCAGAGCGCAGGAACTTTACCACTCGGCCTTGGGGCTGGACCCTATTATGTTTACTTTTTTTTTTTTCTGCTTTATCTCCCCAACCCCCCACCCCCCGCCCTACACAGTTGCATATCTTAGTTGCATGCCCCTCTAGTTGTGGGATGTGGGACGCTGCCTCCAGATGGCCTGACGAGCGGTGCCATGTCCGCGCCCAGGATCCGAACCCTAGGCCGCCGCAGCGGAGCGCGCCAACTTAACCACTCGGCCACGGAGCCGGTTCCATATTATGTTTACTTTTAAGTAAACTAAATATTTGTAAAATTTCTCAGTTTTGTAGATATCTATTGATATCAATATCGATAGACACAACTCACATAAACAAAAAATCTTTGGGATCCTCTAATTTCAAGAGCACGATGGAGTCCTGATACCAAAAAGCTTGAGGATCACTGTTTTACGAAGCTCTGAGCAGAGCTTAGAAAAGCGCGTGTACCCTAAAGCCAAGTCACCTCGGGGAGGCCTCCCCAGCCCTCCTTGGAGCAGAAGGCGCTGTCTCCGCTCGCTAGGCATCTTAGAGCACAGCCCAAAGCTGCAGTGAGCAATTTATCCGACTTGTTACCCTCTCAAACAGCGAGTCCTCAGGGCTGCCAGTTTATCATGTGCCATTGGGCAGCTTTCGATCTTAGAGACACTGCTTAAGTCACTGAGCCACTTAGCAGCTCTCCACTAATTCCTCTGCATTTAATGATTAAAGCTTTTGTCACTAAATCTCCAGTTAGCGGCGTCCTTGCCGGATGGGGCCGTCCGCCCAGCTCGGCAGGTCAGCCTGCGGCGGGCGGGCACGGTCTCAGGTCCGCGCGGCGCGGAGACCGCTCCCCCTAGACCGAGGCCCCGCTCGCCCGCCCGGCTCTGTGCAGGGGGCTCGCGGCTCCCGCGCCAGGAGACAGGGGCAGCCGCCGGCCCGCCGCGCCCCGGGAGGCCGGGAGGGAGCCCGCCGCGCGCCGCGCCCGGGAGCCGGGGGAGCCGCGGGCCCTGCGGCCGGGGGCACTCACCGCGCGGGCAGAGGACGCAGGGCCCACCCGCCGGGCCGCAAGCGCAGGCAGCCGCGGAGGAGGCGCGCGGCCATGGCGGGGACGGGGCGGCCGCGAGTCCTTAGTGACCCGCCAGGAGCCCAGCTGTCCGCCTGGCTCGCGCGGCCCCGCCCTGGTGGCGCCCGCCCGGGGGGCCGAGCCAGACGGGCCACAGTGCGCGCAGTGGGCGGGCGGCAACACGCCCGGCTGGCGTCTTATCGCCCGGAAGACTGTCCCCGCAGGGCGGTGACCGCCGCAGCCGTCTTCCGTGTTCGGCTCAGCCGCCCTTTCCGAGCCGCGGCGAGAAGCGGCTGTGCGCGCCCGAGCCTCCCGAGGGAGCGAGCGCAGGCCCGCGGAAAGTTAGCTGAGGTGTGCTCTGCAACGTCGGGAGGTGACTGACTTCACGCGGACAGCTGTGCAAACACTGCTTTCAAAGAGTTGTGCTATTGTCATTCTTTCCTTGCAGAAATTAGTGTCCGCTTCCTGGAAAAAAAGATTCAAATATATTTAAAAACTTCAGTTCTCCAATAATATTTCATTTGAATTCATCTTGCCATTTCCTGTTTCTTCATTCATCAAATGCTGTTTTATAATCTACATTTCAGTTGAATGAAGTCTGAGACATTGCGATTTACGGATTTCGTTTCTTGGTAAAAGGAAATCTGTGCAGGCGGTTAACTCCTTTGGGGTCTGCAGAGCGCATTTCTGCAGGACTTGAGGGCATTGTAATAGTCAAGGACAGTTATCGAGGGCCTGAAATGGTTCAAGCGAAAAAGACGTTTTGTGTGAGGAACCAAGAAATAACTAACAATGCAGAATATAAAAAAGAAGATTAAAAGAAAAAGTTTCCTTCCAAACAGAAGCATGTGAGTATCAGTTGGCAGGGGGAGCGCAGGGCTCTGGACAGGCTTGCTAGAATTCTGGACTTGCTGGCTGGCAGTCTTACCTACCTGGACCATTAGGAGTTTGTGTTGTCGACGAACCAATCTATAAATGAAAATTTGTGTGAGTTTATTCTGAGCTTAAATTTTAGGATTATAACCCGGGAGAGTCTTTCCACAAAGGAACAGAGCACTCCAAAGAAGCGGGGGGTACACAGGATGGTTATATACCCTCAAAGAGGGTGTTTCACATATGATTGAAATGTCCCTCCCACAATAGTCACAAGATTGCCCTGTGGGCACAGCACTTGATGGACACAGCGGGTAGTGGGTGTGCTGTCTTGGTGGGTGTAGCAGGAGGCAAGTCTATTGTCTCCAGCTGGGCGGTCCCAGGTGAGCACAGCAAGCAGCTTCTAGCCTAAGGAAAGACGCTTAATCCTTAAGGAGACACCAGATTGGGAGGGGGAGGAAAGTTGCACCTTTATCTCAAGGGCCTTTTGCTCTTCCCATAGGGAATCTCTAAAGCAAATACACAATGCCTGCTCAACAGCCTCGGGCAGGCCCTTTTAGAAAGACAAGGTCAGGCTGAATTAGGTTTATACCAAATGGCTTCCTCATATTCTCCAATATATCCTATTACTTGCCATTTTTATTTGTCAGTGTCAGGGTATTTACTAGTTTCATGGGACCAAACTCTTTTTCCAGATCAAGTAACCTGCTAGTATGGGGCAATAAGAGACCCTTCTCTGCATGGTCTTGCTAAGCCACTGAAAAATGAAGATGACAATAAGATGCTATTTCAGTGTGCCTGAGTGGTCTGAGAGTCACTCCAGCAGCAGCACTTGCTGAATCAGAGTCTCTGACGATGAGGTCCAGATATAGTTAACACGTCTCACAACGGATTTTGTTTTGCAGTCTTGATTCACTTTATTTTTCTTGTATAAAAACACTATGTGGCAGCCACAGCTGCAGCTTGGATGCTCTACACCGAGACTCTGCTGTGGGTCTTGACTAGTGGGTCTTGACTAGAAGGTCAGTGAACTTCTCTTAGGGAGATTCGTGAAGACCATCTCTTTCCAGAGGTGGTGGGATGAGAGCTGTGGATCTTGGAGAGGGCAGCAAAGGGGCCTTGGCAAAGTTGCCCAGGGTGGCAGCACAGCCTCTGGCCTTGGTGTAGCAGTTGTCCGTACCAGTCATCCTCAGCAGCTCCTTGGGCCCAGGTGCCGGGATGATGCCGGTGCCTCCAGGGGCGTCGATGAGGCACACCAGCACAGAGACCCCAAGAGGTGTCTGTCACCTTGCAAGGGATGGTGTGGGGCTTGCCAAACTTGATCCACTTGTGGCCTCGCCACCCTGCGTCTATGGAGTTGTGGACCAGGACGGTGGCCCAGTGCGTGGCAACGGCTACCTCCCTGGAGCACTTACCACCCAGACCAACGTGGCCACTGTAGTCCCTGATGGTGACAAATGCTTGAACTTGGTCTGCTGGCCAGTGCAGGTTTGCTTTTGTAGGGGCCTAATCTTCCAAACCTTGTCTTTGAGGGCTGTCTCCAGAACAAGGTTGGTGACCTCAGACTCTTTGATGGGGAGAAGAGATAGACCTCCTGCAAGGACTTTATCTTCATGTCCTGACCATGAGGCCCAGCTTAGTTATGAGGAGCCACCTCTTGTCCTTGGCTTTGCCTCAGAGAGCTCTTTGATGTCAAGCCCTGCCCAGACCATGTCCCTTCAACCCTATTGTGTATTTCCTAAGAACAAAGGAGTTTTCTTAACAACTCCAGCGCAGCTATCAAATGCAGAAATTTAACCATGATATAATATTCTTTTTTTTTTTTTTTTTTGAGGAAGATTAGCCCTGAGCTAACATCTACTGCCAATCCTCCTCGTTTTGCTGAGGAAGACTGACCCTAAGCTAACATCCGTGCCCATCTTCCTCCACTTTGTATGTGGGACGCCTCCCACAGCATGGCTTGCCAAGCAGTGCCATGTCTGCATCTGGGATCTGAATCAGGTTAATAGAATCTGCTTCTGGAATATTTTCAAGTCAGCTTCAAGTGGACTTTTATACAAAGGTCATTAGAACACTCAAGAGGACACAGAGCTGGATTTTTTATCATGTAGTATGAACTGTTTTGTGCTTGCTTGCAGATACATGTTTAATACATTCTGTACAAGGGGTAGAATTTGGTCTGAGACTTGCTTTTATTATAACCTGTCGTCAAAGTGTGAGGAAATGGACAAGTTTCACCAGTCTCAAGTACTGGTGGTTCTACCTCTACTCTTTTTCAGACATTGCTTTCTTTACATTCCCACTATCCCTGAAGGAGGCTGGGCTTGTGCTGTTGCCTGGTATTGGGCCCAGCATTGGTCACAGTGCTGGGTGTGTAGCTGGCAGCTGCAAAGCCGAGGACAGTGGCTGTACCAGAAGGGAATATAGCTAGGGTGGCAGCAAAAGCTGACCAGGTGCTAGTATGGGTGCCCAAGGTGGAAGGTGTGGGTGATGAATCCCCAAAAGCTGCCCATGTGGTGCTGCCCAAGGCTGGCTGGCCTGGAGCAGTAGTTGGAGCCCAGACTGGCACTGGAGCTGCCAGTTGTCCTTACTGGGGAGAGCTGTGAATGGTGGTGGCTCCGAGCTGCTGCCCATCACGGGCCCCAGATATGGGCTGGGCAGTGGTTCCAGGCTTAACAGAAAGTGTCAGAGTTGGGGTGGGGCTGCAGAACCTCTGTGCCAGCAGCTGGTGGTGACTGTGACTGAGGCTGTGCTGTCCCTGGGGGCATCTGGAGCACCTGGGCAGAAGGGAAGAAGCTCTGACAGGAGCCATGGGGAGGCCCTGAGAGGAGAGGCTAGGGGAATGAGTGGTGTCCCTGGGGGTGACCTCCATGTCAGAAGCTGGCTGGGGAGTCAGGCCTGCAGATATGCTGGTTGAGAGGCTGGAATTGAGAACAGGAGTGATTGGCAGGCCAGTGGAGGGAAGGGCACTGGGATTAGTGAAGAGGGGTGGGTCTGTAAGGTGAAGACTGGAGAGTCTATGCACGTGGGTGTGGGAGACTCCATTCTGGAGTTGCTGGGAGCTGCCGGGGGAGCAGAACTGGCACCTGCTGTGACTGAAGCCTTGGGTTGCACATGGCCTCCTCCCCCCATTCAGAGGGGGCCCCCACATGGGCTTCAGCATGGAAGGGGAGGGGATGTTGCAGCAGCTGCAGGGGCAGGCCAGTCAGAAGTTGGGCTTCTGATTGCACACTCCATGCCTGGTGTGGGGGCGGGAGCAGGGGCGGAGGGGTTCGGGGACCTAGCAGACAGGTCAGCCCTGCCTGATCCTGGGGAGGCAGCGGGGGTCAGCAGGGTGCACAGGGCTGAGGCAGTGAGTATGAAGAGGAGCCTGGAAGGGGCTCTGAGAGAGAAGAGAGGTATGGTGAGCTGTGTCTCCTCTGAGGTAGAGGATGCCCAGTACTGGCCGCTCTATCAGAGTCCAGGACGGCCACAGGGCCCAGGAAGTCCCAGATCTTCCTGCGTCTCTCCAGCTGTGGGTCATGCTGGGGGCTGGAGGGACGGGCTGATGGAGGAGCAGTCCCTGCAGCAGGCAGGGAGACAGCACAGGACGGCTGCATGGCACCACAGTCCCAGGTGACCTTGGTCTCACCCTGCAATGCACTGTTGATGCGCTGGAGCGCTGCTTCCTTCTCCAAGTCTAGATCTTCAGCAGTGACTCAAAAACCCAACTCGGGGTGGTAGCAGCCTCAGAAGGTTCCCTCACCCGTGTGGCCCCAGATGAACCTTGCATATTCAGGACCTGCAACTGTCAGGTGTGGGTGAGCAGTTCCTCTGGGTTTGTGTCTGCCCTGTTGTTGCCTCTGCATCCTTTCCCTGCTGGGTCTTTCTCTGGGAAAGCTCTGAGGCTGCAGAGGGAAAGCAGGGCCCTCCTCGCTCACTTTCTTTGAGGCCCTCTGGGGCAGCCAGGTGTGGGATGTGACTGGACCCCTCCTCCTCTGCACTGGCGGGAACCCTCAGGTGGAGCTATATGAGCTCGTGATGGCATTTCATTTGGGGCTGGACCTCATACAGGAGGTCTGGGATTTCTGGTTGGATCTGTCTTCTGAGCTTGTGGTGTGGACATTTCTTTGCAGAGGCCTGGGCCTGGTCACAAAGGAACAGAGGCCTCCCTGGGCACCCAGGGACCTGAAAGTGGGCTGTGCACCCTCAGTGCCATCAGGGCCCCTTTCCTGATTGGCCTGCCTCTCTGTAACTGCCTGGTCATCTTCTTGTTTTGGAATCTATTTCCCACTCTCTCCAAGGTCCCCAACAGTCTTCTCTGTGCAGCCACCTTGGGCACACCTGGGTGTTGTGGGTGGCATTGGGGTGACTCCCTGCTCCTGGACCACAGAGTGAGGCCTTGCCCCCAGCAGATGCTGAGCTGCAGGATGTCTTGGAGGTGTGAGCAGACAGCACCACCTTCCTCTGATGGCCAGGCCTACAGATGGAGGTCAGGACCCCAGAAAAAAGGCAAGGTCTACAGGATCATGGAGCATCCTTTCAGAGATGCTATGAGAAAGCATGGACGCAAGGTCACTGGACACCTGTGGGATGGCCTGGGAGTAGACCCAGGGTCAGGGACAGCTGGGGGACCCCGGCCAGCCAAGGGAAGTCAGTGGACACAGTGAGCGGACTGGAGGTGGCCATGCCCTCCTGTCAGGTGCTGGACCCCAGTGCCCGGGGCAGGGCTGAGGGGCACAGCCTGCCCACGGAACAGCGCATAGAGAACTTGGGGGAGGTCTGTCCTTCAGTGGAGATCTGGGCTCCGAGGTTCTCCTTCAGCTGCCAGCTGGGCCAGTGCCAAAGTGTGTGTCGTGTGGCCTGTTGCTAGGATGCAGCCTTGGAACGTGTGAGGGAAGAACGGGCTCATGCGAAGATTCTGGAGGGAAGGGTGTGTGTGCAGAGGACTTGGGAGGACCTGGGGTGGGACGTACTCCTGGGAAGGTAACCAAGAGAAATCACTTGTCACAAAAACTGTGTGTGCTAAATGTTTTTGCTGCCTTATTAAAATTTCCTCACATAGGACTATTGAAGTTGTCCAGTTTTTCTTGAATGGATTTGTAATGATTTTTAGTTGTCCTGGGAATAACATTGTGTATATGAATTGTTCCACAGTTTAATTAGACTTAGCATTTTAGCAGTTAAACAAAATGTTGAAGCCCTATAGCCACACAGATTCTTCTACCTTCCACTCTGTTAGAGATGTCACACATGTCACCTTTATATGATTTGAATGCCACCCTCTGAGACTGTGGTGTACTTTTTTCATTCAAAAGTCATACGTGTATTAAATAATTTAAGAGGAGAGAAATAGGCCCTCACTGTTATCCAGAGATGACCATTTCTGTTGCCCTTCCTCTGTTCCTGAGGTTGCAGGCTGCTCTGTCATTTCACCTCAGCCTGAAGAAGTTCCTCTCACACAGTATTTTATAGAAAGTTGTCTGGTGTTGAATTCTCCCAGGTTTCGCTCATCTCCATCAGGTTTGGTTTTGGTTTTGGTTTTGTTTGGGTTTCTTTTCAATCCTTAAGTTGATCTTTGTTCCATATCATATCTTGGCATTAACCTGATTGTTTCCTTGCAGGAATATTTTTCAGCCACTTGTACATTTTGTAAGGATTAATTTATCTGAAACTAGAGAATGTAACCTGTGTGTCCACATAACGATGACGTAGAGACTGCAGGGTAGTACATGGTGCTCAGAGCACGTGGAGGAGTGAGCTCCCTGGCCTGCCTCTCTGCATGTGAAGTGACAGCGACATCTCCCATCCTGGACACATGAGGATGTCTCATCCCGACCGGGCGATGGCGTTCACAGCAACCCATGCCTGTTACTACAACTGTTAGTAGTATACTTTCTTATACTTTAGAAAACATCTGCCCTTTGATAGTCACTGTGGATCAGCTTTTCAAGGAGCCAGTGATGCTGTGAACCTTAATGAGTGATATCTTTGTTCTCTTTCATAAGTTTGTTCCCTGGGATTAATTTGTGCATCAGATTTTCAGTCATTTTTTTGTTGAATAAAATGTGTGCAATCAAGAAAATTGGTTTGTTCTAAAAATAGCATTTGTGCACGTATTTCAAAAACAAAAGAGTTCGTATTCACCAATTCTCTCCTTTCCCACTAGCACCAAAGTAAGATCCCCTTTCCCAGCCTCTCTGCTGTTCAGTATGTGGCCATGCAGTGTGGTCCTCAGCAAGGAAATGGGGTGGGTGTGATATTGGCTGTGTATGGGACCAGGCCATAGAAACGTGCCCCAAGATGTGCCACATATTTCCCCTTTACAACTGAGTCGAATAAACCCAAGAAGCATACCCAGAGTTGAAGCCACATATTGATGGTGGCAAATCCACAAATTGAAGGTAGCTGGGTCCCTGAGTCTCTGGTTGGAGGAAAATCAAAATGTGAGAAAGTACCTTTGAAATATGTTAGAGGAATGTGTCAACAAAAATAATCTATAACCAATCTATAAATGAAAATTTGGGTGAGTTTATTCTGAGCTAAAATGTGAGGATTATAATCCGGGAGAGTCTTTCCACAAAGGAACAGAGCACTCCAAAGAAGTGGGGGTATACAGATGATTATATACCCTCAAAGAGGATGTTTCACATATGATCGAAATTTCCCTTTTACAATAGTCATGAGGCTGCTCTGTCAGCACAGTGATTGATGGAAACAGCAGACAGGTCTGCTGTCTCGGTGAACACAACAGGGTGACAGGTCTGTTGCCTCGAGCTGGGTGGTCACAGATGAGCACTGCAATCAGTTCCCAGCCTAAAGAAAGATGCTTAATCTTTAAGGAGATGCCAACGTTGGGAGGGGGAGGGAAGTTGCACCTTTACCTCAAGGGCCTTTGTTCTTGTCATAGGAAATGTCTAAACAGATATACAATGCGTGTGCTCAATGGCCATGTCAGGCCCTTTTGGAAAAAACAAAGTCAGGCCGAATTAGGTTTATACCAAATGGCTTCCTCATATACTCCCATATATCCTATTGCTTGCCATTTCTATTCATCAAATGTAAAGCCTTAACAAGACATAGGAATGACAAATTGAAATGGTAAGCAATAGGATATATGGGAGTATATGAGGAAGCCATTTGGTATAAACCTAATTCGGCCTGACTTTGTTTTTTCCAAAAGGGCCTGACATGGCCATTGAGCACACGCATTGTATATCTGCTTTAAGACATTTCCTATGACAAGAACAAATGGCCTTAAGATAAAGGTGCAACTTCCCCCCACATTGGCATTTCCTTAGGGATAAGGATCTTTCCTTAGGCAGGAACTGATTGCTGTACTCACCTTTGACCACCCAGCTCACCTGTGACCACCCAGCTCGAGACAGCAGACCTGCCACCCTGCTGTGTCCACCAAGACAGCAGACCTACCTGCTGTTTCCATCAATCGCTGTGCCAACAGAGCAGTCTCGTGACTATTGTAAAAGGGACATTTCAATCCTATGTGAAACATCCTATTTGGGGGTATATAACCACTCTGTGCACCCCACTTCTTTGGTGCCCTTTCTTCCTTCGGGAAGAAAGGCCCCGGGCCATGGTCCTCAGACTTCAGCTCAGAATAAACTTTCCCAAATTTTCATTTATAGATTGGTTATGGATTATTTTCATTGACAGGAATATACTTTCTGATGTAGAAAATAAAGAACAAAAAGTAAAGAGATGTGCAATGCAGAATCTACAGATGAAAATATCAATCTTTATGAGAAAAAGGCTTATAATTTAAAAAATTATAGATATTTTAATTTCACCCTTTGAAAAGAGATATACAAAATTAAACTAAATGCCTTCAGATTTTGCATTTTAATAGGAAAAAATTTATATGCAGTGAAGGTAACTAATTTACCAAAAGCAGCCACTGTCTTGGCTCTTTAATATTGTGAAGCTTTAAATTCTAATATATTTCATCTTAAATGGTCTTAACCAGCATGCCATGGCTGGTATTTTAAAAATCATCCTTGTGTTTGGATCCTGTGATTCACAATGTTTCCTTATCACATTCTCATAAAAAATTTGGTAGTGGCCTGGATTTATTATTTTTTTTCCTTTTTTTTAAGGAAGATTAGCCCTGAGCTAACTACTGCGAATCCTCCTCTTTTTGCTGAGGAAGACTGGCCCTGAGCTAACACCCATGCCCATCTTCCTCTACTGTATATGTGGGATGCCTACCACAGCATGGCTTTTTGCCAATCGGTGCCATGTCTACACCTGTGATCTGAACCGGCAAACCCCGGGCCACCAAGAAGCAGAATGAGTGAACTTAGCCACTGCACCACCAGGCCGGCCCCTGGATTTATTATTTTTAACAATACTAGTCATGCTGATTTTCACATTGATTGTAAGCAAGGGGAGAGACCTTCTAATAAACATGCATCATTACACATAGTCCGGATTTCTCCTTGAGAGTTTTCTTAACAACTTCCACTTGGTTGACAATATCATCCCGTCATGATAACTGCATAAAAAGTCTGTAACCTATTTGCACCAAGGTGCTTCTGATTTAAGCATGGTGTGTTGCCTAATATGATTTTATATTAAATACGAATACATAATATTTGAATTTTTATGTATTATATACAAATATTGTTTCTTATATATATGTGCACGCATATATTAGTACTTGCTAAGTGTCATTAATTTGCACAAACAGTGGCTGATTGGGTCTGATCTTGATGACCATTGAGTAGTCTTGCATATTAAAGTACTTTTTAGAATAGACATGAGAATATCCCATCTGCTCATTGAATTCAAAAAACATGTTTGTCCTTTGTTCAGTATGTTAAAGGTTACCATAGTTTAATTCATGGGAGCAGAAATTTTGTCCATGACGGTTATGAGCTGAACAAGGCCAGATTTGGCATCATCAGATTCAGTGGAGGAATAATGGCTTCTCCCTCTTTGTTCACCTGCCATAGTTGCACCTGGATAATATCTGTGACCGTGAACGTTTTTGTGTCAACAATTACCTTTTTCCAGTTTACTAGTAATTATCTAAGGGACATCAGATCCATTTTTTCTTTCATTTCAAAACAATCAACGTCTCTCCTCTGAGGTGATGGCCGCATTCTTCACATGAGCACATACCTGTCCTCTGACGTGTTTGTTCATGATGGGCTGCTCCTCTTGTACAATCAGAAGGCACAGAAAAGTACTTACTTTTTATATTCTCAGCTGAATTTCAGATCTAACCTGATCTCTTAGGAGCACTACATATATTTTTTGAATTGTATGAAACACTTAGGGACAGATCTCTTTTTATCTTTATCTACATTGTTAGCTATATGGACATGATAATGATGTGTAAGTTGAACTAAATGAGGAAGCATTCCAGGGTTTGAGCTTAGAGTAATTCCGTGTCAACTTTTAAGACGTAACTTATTTCCGGCACAAAATATAGCAACATCTAAAGTCACTTGCAGGATGGTCTGCCATTTTTGGTTCCCTGATTTTGTCACTTTATGCTATCACCTGGGAACCAGGGAGTTTTAATTTTTCCTAAACATCATGACTAGAAAACATCATGATGAAACATTGAATCTTCCTGGTCACAAGTTCTGTTCTCATTATTCTAATCTGAATATTTGACTTGCACATACTTGATTCATTCTATTAATGCTGAAATGTAAGCAAGGAACCAGAGTAAGAACAAACATCCTTGGAATAAGTGAGTCGGTCAGTGAACCATTAGTCATTCTGTGGTTTTTTATGAAGGGAAGGATTCGCTGTGAGCTAACATCTGTTGCCAATCTTCCTTTTTTTTCCTCCTCAAAGCCCCCAGTACCTAGCTGTATATTCTAGTTGTAGGTCCTTCTAGTTCTGTGTGAGCCACCACCACAGCCTGGCAGCTGACAGACAGGTGGTGATGTTCCACCACCAGGAAGCGAACCCAGGCTGCCGACACGGTGAGTGCCAAACTTTAACCACTAGGCCATCAGGGCCAGCTCAAGTCATTTTCTGTTTTTTTAAAAACTGCTGTTTTGAATATGTTCAGGCATGAAGTGAAATAGAATCATTAAAGTCTGAATCCTGCCTTACATTTATGGTGATGAGCTTTTTAGACAGTGAATCTAGGACACAGCCATACCAGTAAAACAAAAACAAACTCCAAATAATATAACATATAAATAATTATGCATATGTGCATTAATAATTTAACATAAAATATGTAAAATAGGCGCTTATGGAAATTTTGTGTTATTCTGGGTTATTTACTTCTTTATGTCATAAATCCTATTTTTAAAAAGCAAAACAACTGAACTAGGTTTCAGGGGAAATTAATAGTAATTACTAGTAAGACAATTTAAAAATAATGTTAGAAAAAAATATAAAAGTGTTGTTTAGTGCATTTTTACTTTAAAATAGCTTCACTTTATAGAAGATTGGGAAGATGGCCCAGGGTTTCCCAGTCGCCTGTGGTTTCCTGTCTTGCTGCCGTCTCACAGCATCGTGGTGCATTGTGACAATGAGCTGATGCTGATACATTATTTTTAACTATAGTCTCTTTTTCACCAGATTTTCCTGGTTTCACCTTTCTCTCCTCTAAGATCTCATTCAGGACACAACATCACATTTAGTAGTCATGTCTCCTTAGATGCTCTTGGTGGTTAGAGTTTCTGAGACTTTCCTCATTTTTAATGGCCTTGACAGTTTCGAGAGTACCTGTCAGGGATTTCAGAGAGTGTTCTCCAGTTGGGCTTTACCTGATGTTTCCCACATGATGAGCCTGGAGTCACATGTCTTTGAGAGGAAGGCCACAGAGGGCAAATGTAGTTCACACTCCTGCTCAGGGCCACGTGCTCCGAGGTGACTCCTGACCGTTGCTGCTAACCTTGATCACCTGGCTGAGTTAGGGTTTCTCAGGTTCCTCCACGTAGGTTAATCTTCCCCCAGTCCATTCTGTTTGTGCTTTTTGGAGGGATGTCACCATGTGCAGCCCACATTTAAGGAGGGGGAGTTATGCTCCACCTCCCTGATGGCTGATCCAGGTCAGTTGTGTGGGGTTACGCCTGAGAGAGTCCTGCTCTCCAATATTTGTGTATCTATTCATTTTTCCAGAAAGTATCTGTAAAATAGACAATACGTTTATTAAGAGAAGCTCCACCTCAGTAGTGATGAAAGAGACTGGATCCAACCATCTGTGCCTGGAGTGGTATCTGGCACAGAGTGTGTGCTCAATACATACGGTGGATGAATAAGGCTGAGAAGATGTGAGGAGAGCACACATAGTGTGCACAGTGGCAAAAAAGACTCCAGGCAGAGGAAGAGCAAGGTAAAATGTCACACAGAAGGGCCATCCCTGGCTGCTTTGAGGACCATCGGGAATTCTGTGTCCTTGGAGTTAATTGAGCAAAGGAGAGAGTCCTGAAGGATTTAGACAGACTTGTCAGCCATCCTAAGGACTTTGGCTTTTACTCTGGGAGAAATGAGGAGCTCGTGGAGGGTTGTAAGAAGAGGAGGGATGATGTCTGACTGTCTCTGGCTGCTGTGCTACAAGTGGACTGAGGGGCAAAGGCAGGAGTGGGGGCCAGTTTGGAGACTACCGTAGGAACCTGGCAGGAGCTGAGGCCAGGTTGTTAGCCATGGAGAGGGTGATGAGTGTTCAGATTTTAGATGTGTTTTTGCAGGTAAAACCAGGGCCAGTTTCATGGGTGTGATGCCTGTGCTGTCACATAGGTCCTTTGCTCAGAACTGCCCAGGCTTGGTTTCATGCTCTGCTGTCACTATCTGGGAGTTTTTTCCTCCTCCAGCTTTATTGAGATACAATTGACATACAACAGTGTGTAAGTGTAAGATGTACAAAATGATGATTTGATGTACATAAATGTTGTTAAATGATTACCACAATAAGGTTCGTTCACTCCTCCATCCCCTCACGTAATTACCATTTTTTTGTGGTGAGAACATTTCAGATCTACTCTCTTAGCAACTTTCGAGCATTTAGTACAGTATTGTTAACTATAATCACCAAGCTGTAATGTTAGATCCCCTAGAAGTTATTCATCTTATAACTGGAAGTTTATACCCTTTGACCAACATCTCTTCATTATCTCTACTCCCCCACCCCCATCCCAGCCTCTGGCAACAACCATTGTGCTCTCTGTTTCTATGACTTTGGCTCTTTTATATTCCGTATATAAGTGAGATTATACAGTACCTCTCTTTGTCTGACTTATTTCACCTTGTATAATACCCTCAAAGTCCATCCTTATTCTTACAGATGGTAGCATTTCCTTCTTTATTATGCCTGAAGAATATTTCATTTTATTATATACCCCATGTTCCATATTCGTTATTCAGTCAACGGACACTTGGGTTGTTTCCGCGTCTTAACTTTTGTAAATAATGCTGCAATGAGCTACGAGTGCAGGTATCTCTTTAAGATCCTGATTTCATTTCCTTTGGATATGTACCCAGAATGGGATTGCTGAATTACATGGCAGTTCTACTTTTAATTTTTTAAGGTGTGTAATGTGTTGACTTGGGCCATTTATGTATTGCAGTATAGTTACCAGCATAGCTTTGGCTAACACCTCTATGGCATCACAGAATTTTATTTTTGTGGCAAGAACATTTAAGATCTAGTTTCTTAGTTATTTTGAAGTATATAATACAGTATTGTCTGTAATCATTGAGCTGTGCATTAGATCTCTAGAACTTACTCATCAAGTTGGTACCCTTTAATAATATTTCCCCAATTCCCCCACCCTCTAACCCCTGGTAACCACCATTCTATTCTCTCTGTCTATGAGTTTGGCTTTTTTAGATTCCATGTGTAAGTGATATCATTGTCTTGTCTTTCTCTGTCTGGCTTATCTCACTAAGCATAATGCCCTCAAGGTCCATCCATGTTGTTGCAACTGGAAGAATTTCCATCCTTCTCATGGCTGAGTAATATTCTTATATGCACACACACACACCCCATTTCATCCAGTGATAGGCACTCAGGTAGTTTCCATGTCTTGGCTGTTGTGAGTAATGCTGCAATAAACATGTGAGTGCAGCTATCTTTTCAATATTCTGTTTTTATTTCCCTTGGATATATTACTGGGGCATATGGTAGTTCTATTTTTAATTTTTTGAGGAACTTTCATACTGTTTTCCATTGTGACTGAACCAACCAGCAGTACACAAGCTTTCCCTTTTCTCCACATCCTTACCAACACTTATGTCTTGTCTTCTTGATCAGCCATTCTAACAAGCATGAAGTGATACATCATTGCAATTTTGACTTGCATTTCCCTGATGATTAGTGATGTTGAGCATTTTTTCATGTACCTATAGGCCATTTAGATGTCTTCTTTGGAAAAATGTATATCCAATTTCTCTGCATGTATTTTAATTTATTATTTTTTTGGCTATAAAGTTGTATGAATTCCTTATATATTTTCTATATTAACCCCTTATTCAATATATGGTTTAAAAATATTTTCTCCAAGAGAGCATGACATCAGCATCATGGCAGAGTGAGCTTGTCTGGGACTCTCTCCCTTCCAACATACAACAAAAAGGAGGAACCATATTCCAAGAGAGAATAGACTAATAGCACAGGAATCCTTGTAGAGTCAAACAACTGAGGGTGGAGAGGCTGGAGCCCCCCTTGGAGGAGCTGGAATGGGGTAAGAGAGAACTTTGCTCCCTCCCTTAAAGACTGAGATTGCTGCCACGCGAGACTTTCTGAGAGAAAGAGTGGGGGAGGGGTTGCATGTCTGCAGGGATCACTCAGGACTCCCTAGCACCCTTGCAGCCTAGAGGGAAGCCTTCTAACAGGGCAACGGATTTTGTGCAGGATGACCTCATCAAGCCAAGACCCCAGGAGACCAGATAGCAAGAGCTGATCAGGAAACCAGCACTGCATGCAAGAGAAAGTGCCACCCAACCCGTAGTGTGCCATCTTGGGTGAAGGTGGAGGGCTCAGAATATGTGGCTCTTGACCCCCATCCAGTAGTGATAGGCTGTAACTGCAACTGAATAATATCACAATGGAAAAAAGCTGTTCTTCCAGCATCACACAGTTCATCAAAACTCCAGACCAGAGAGAAAACAATAAATACCCAGAATTCTGTCCTGAGGACTGAGAAATAAGTAAACTAAATGACAATGAATTCAGAATAGCTATCGTCAAAAAACTCAATGAGATAAAAGAGAATATAGAGAAACAATTCAATGAGTTCAGGAGCTACTCACAAAAGACATTGAAACTATAAAAAAGAATCAATCAGAAATACTAGAGATAAAAGACACAATGGAAGAGATAAAACAAAATACACATTCCCTGAATGCTCATGTGGACACCATAGAGGAGCAAATCAGCATAATCAAAGATAGACATGTTGAAATGCTCCAGACAGAGGAGGAGAGAGAACTAAGAGTAAGAAGAAATGAAGAAAGTCTCTGAGAAATATCCAATTCAATGAGGAAATGCAACATAAGAATTATAGGTATCCAAGGTGGTGAAGAGAAGGAGAATGGAGCAGAAAGTGTGCTCAAAGAAATAACAGCAGAGAACTTCCCAAATCTAGGGAATGAGAGGGAAATGTGTGTGGAGGAAGCTTTCAGATCTCCTAGATTTGTCAATGTAAAAAGACCTACTGCAAGGCATATAGTAGTAAAACTGGCAAAAATGAATGATAAAGAAAGAATACTCAGGGAAGCAAGGCAGAAGAAAATAACCTACAAAGGAACTCCTATCAGACTTTCATCAGATTTCTCTGCAGAAACCTTACAAGCTAGGAGAGAATGGAATGACATATTCAAAACTTTAAAAGATAAAAATCTTCAGCCAAGCATACTCTATCCAGCAAAAATATCCTTCAGATAGGAGGGAGAAGTTAAATCTTTCCCAAACAAAAGCTAAGGGACTTCATAGGCACAAGACCTCTCAAACAAGAAATCTTCAAGAAGGCCCTCATACCTGAAAAAAGAAAAAAACTGAGAAAGGGGTCACAAAACACAGAGTAAGGAGACAGATAGAATCAGAATAGGATAGCAAATATTCAACTATAGCATTAGGGTAAAGGGAAGGAAAACACCAAAAACAGACAATCTTGTCACCTTAACCACAAACCCACAAGTTGGAATAAGATATGAGAATAATAACTTAGGAAGGGAGGAAGAAAGGGACTGAATCAGTTTAGACTAAGGAAATAAGAGGCCATCAGAAAATGAACCATGTTATGCACAAGATTCTGAATACAAACTTCAGGGTAGCCACTAAACTAAAAAGCACAACAGAGACACAAAAAAATAAGGAAAGAACTAAGAAACAAAGCGTAAGAATGCAAAATTCAATGGGTAGACCAAAACACACAGGATGAGAAACAAAGGAAATGCAGGAAAATCAGAAAATGAGTGACAGAAGGACAGCATTAAGCTATCATACATCAATAATCACCCTCAATGTAAATGGATTGAACTCTCCAATAGAAAGACACAGAGTGGCAAGATGGATTAAAGGGCAAGATCCAACAATTTGTTGCCTCCAGGAAGCACATCTCAGCTCCAATGACAAATACAGGCTCAGAGTGAAGGGGTGGAAGACGGTACTTCAAGCTAAGGGCAAACAAAAGAAAGCAAGTGTCACAATACTTCTATCAGACAAAGTAGACTTCAAGATAATGCAGGTAAAGAGAGACAAAGAGGGGCAGTCTATAATGATCAAAGGGACACTACAACAAGAGGAAACAACACTTATAAATATCTATGCACCCAACACAGGAGCACCAAAGTTCACAAAGCAACTATTACCAAATCTAAAAGAAGATATCAAAAATAACACAATAATAGCAGGGGACCTCAACACCCCACTCACATCATTTCACAGATCATCCAGACAGAAAATCAACAAAGAAATAATGGAATTAAATGAAAAGCTAAAACAGTTGGACTTGATAGACATATATAGAACACTCCATCCAAAAACAGCAGAATACACTTTCTTCTCAAGTGCGCATGGAACATTCTCAAGGATAGACCATATGTTGGGAAACAAGGCAAGCCTCTGTAAATTTAAAAAAATTGAAATAATGATAAGCACCTTCTCTGATCATAATGCTATAAATCTAGAAATTAATTACAAGAAAAAAAGCTGAGAAAGGGACAAAGATGTGGAGACTAAAAATGATGCTATTGAACAAGCAATAGATCATTGAAGAAATTAAAGAAGAAACCAAAAATATCTGGAGGCAAATTAAAATAATAACATGCCATATCAACTCATATGGGATACAGCAAAGCTGTATTAAGAGGGAAATTCATCGCGATACAGGCACACCTTAACAAACAAGAAAACTTCCAAATAAGCATTCTGAAATTACAAGTAACTGAATTAGAGAAAGAAGAACAAACAAAGCCCAAAGTCAGTAGAAGGAGAGAAATAATAAAAATCAGAGCAGAAATAAATGCTATTGAAACAAAAAAGGCAGTAGAAAGGATCAATGAAACAAAGAGCTAGTTCTTTGAGAAGATAAATAAAATTGACAAACCCCTAGCTAGACTTACAAAGAAAGGAAGAGAGAAAGCTCAAATAAACAAAATCACAAATGAAAGAGGAGAAATAACAAAAGACTCCGAAGAAATACAATGGATTATAAGAGAATACTACGAAAAACTATACGCCAGCATAATGGATAACTTAGAGGAAATGGATAAATTCTTAGACTCTTACAACCTCCCAAAGCTAAGTCAAGAAGATGCAGAAAATCTGAACAGACCAATCACAAGGAAAGAGATTGAAACAGCAATCTAAGAATCCCAAAGAATAAAACCCCACGACCAGATGGCTTTCCTGGGGGAATTCTACCAAACTTTCAGAGAGGATTTAATACCTATCCTTTTCAATCTATTCCAAAAAATTAGGGAGGATGGAACACTTCCTAACACATTCTACGAGGTATCGTTCTGATACCAAAACCTGACAAGGACAGCATGAAAAATGAGAACTACAGGCCAATATCGTTGATGAACATATATGCAAAATTTCTCAACAAAATTTTGGCAACCCTAATTCAGCAATACATCAAAAAGATCATACATCACGATCAAGTGGGATTCATACCAAGGACACAGGTATGGTTCAACATCTGCAAATCAATCAATGAGGTACACCACATCAACAAATTGAGGAATAAAAACGACATGATCATTTCAAAAGATACAGAGAAAGCATTTGACAAGATCCAACAGCCATTTATGATAAAAGCTCTGAACAAAATAGAGATAGATGGAAATTAGCTCAACATGATAAAGGCCATATATGACAAACCCACAGCCAACATCATATTCAATGGGGAAAAACTGAATGCCATCCCTCTGAGAACAGGAACAAGACAAGGATGCCCAGTGTCACCACTCTTATTCAACATAGTACTGGAGGTTTTGGCCAGAGCAATTAGGCAAGAGAAAGGAATAAAAGGAATCCAAATAGGGAGTGAAGAAGTGAAACTCTCACTGTTTGCAGACGACATGATCCTATATATATATAGAAAACCCCAAAGATTCCATTGGAAAACTATTAGAAATAATTAACACCTACAGCAAAGTTGCAGGATATAACATCAACTTATATACATCAGTAGTATTCCTATACTCTAATAATGAACGAGCAGAAAAAGAACTCAAGAACACAGTCCCATTCACAATCACAACAAAAAGAATAAAATACCTGGGTAAATTTAACCAAGGAAGTGAAAGACCTATACAATGAAAACTACAAGACTGTCCTTAAAGAAATGGATGACTACATAAAGAGATGGAAAGACATTCCATGTACATGGATTGGAAGAATAAACACAGTTAAAATGTCCATACTACCTAAAGCAATCTACACATTCAACGCTATCTCAATCAGAATCCCAATGACATTCTTTACAGAAATAGAACAAAGAATTCTGAAACACATATGGCCAACAAAAGACCCAGAATTGCTAAAGCAATCCTGAGAAAAAAGAACACAGCTGGAGGCATCACAATCCCTGACTTCAAAACATACTACAAAGCTACAGTAATCAAAACAGCATGGTACTGGTACAAAAACAGGTGCACAGATCAATGGAACAGAATTGAAAGCCCAGAAATAAAACCACACATCTATGGACAGCTAATATTCAACAAAGGAGCTGAGGGCATACAATGGAGAAAAGAAAGTCTCTTCAACAAATGGTGCTGGGAAAACTGGAAAGCCAGATGTAAAAGAAAGAAAATTGACCACTCTTTTTCACCATTCACCAAAATAAACTCAAAATGGATCAAAGACCTAAAGGTAAGACCTGAAACCATAAGGCTTCTAGAAGAAAGTATAGGCAGTACACTCTCTGACATCAGTATTAAATGGATGTTTTCAGACACCATGTCTTCTCAGACAAGGGAAACAATAGAAAGAATAAACAAATGGGACTTCATCAGACTAAAGGGCTTCTTCAGGGCAAATTAAAACAGGATTGAAACAAAAAAACAACCCACTAACTGGGAAAAAACATTTGCAAGTCATATATCCGACAAAGGGTCAATCTCCATAATATATAAAGAACTCACACAACTCAACAACAAAAAATCAAACAACCCAATCAAAAATGGGCAGGGGACATGAACAGACATTTCTCCAAAGAAGATATACGGATGGCCAATAGACACATGAAAAGATGCTCGTCATCACTGATCATCAGGGAAATGCAAATCATAACTACACTAAGATATCACCTTACACCCATTAGAATGACAAAAATATCTAAAACTAATAGTAACAAATATTGAAGAGGTTGTGGAGTAAAAGGAACCTTCATACACGGCTGGTGGTAATGCAAACTGGTGCAGCCACTATGGAAAACAGCATGGAGATTTCCCCAAAAAAATTAAACATAGAAATACCATATGATTCAGCCATCACACTACTGGGTATCTATCCAAAAAACATGAAATCAGCAATTCCAAAAGTCTCATGCACCCCTGTGTTCATTGCAGCATTATTTACAATAGCCAAGACGTGGAAACAACTTAACTGCCCATCACCTGATGATTGAATAAAGAAGATATGGTGTATATATATACAATGAAATCCTATTCAGCCATAACAAAGGATAAAATCGTCCCATTCACAACAACATGGTTGGACCTTGAGGGTATTTTGTTAAGTGAAATAAGCCAGATAGAGAAAGACAATCTCTGTATGACTCCACTCATATGTACAAGTGAAGCATATAGACAAAGAGAACAGATTAGTGGTTACCAGGGGAAAAGGGGGTGGGAGGTGGGTACGAAGTGTGAAGTGGTGCACCTACAACACGACTGACAAACAATATTGTACAACTGAAATTTCACAAGGTTGTAAACTATCATAATCTCAATAAAAAGTTAAAAAATCTTCTCCCATTTTATAGCTCATCTTTACGTTTTGTTGATTGTTTCTTCTGTTATGCAGTAGGTTTTTAGTTCAGTTGCAGATTTTTGCTTTTGTTGGTTGTGCTTTTGGCGTCATAGCCAAAAAAAATCATTGTCAAGATCTGTGTCAAGGAGCTTCTTCCCTGTTTTCTTCTAGGGTTTTATGGTATCAGCTCTTAGATTAAAGTCTTTATTTCGAGGTAATTTTTGTGAGTGCTGTAAGATAGGGTCCAATTTCATTTTTCTGCATGTGGTTATCCCATCTCCCACCAGCACTTGTTGAAGAGATTATCCTTTCCCCACTCACAATAGCATCAAAAAAAAAACAAAAAACAAAAAACAAATTAAGAATAAATTTAACCAAGGAACTGGAAGATCTGTACAATGAAAACTGCAAGACTTCAGTGAAATAAATTGAAGAAGACACAAACAAATGGAAAGATAGCCCATATTAATGGATTAGAAGAGTTAATATTGTTAAAATGTCCATACTACTATAGATGCAATGAAATCTCTATCAAAATCCAATTGAATTTTTCACAGATACAGGAGGAAAAAACCCTAAATTTGGTATGGAACCACCAAAGACCCCAAATAGCCAAAGCAATTATGAGAAAGAACAACAAATTTGGAGGCATCACACTTTCTGATTTCAAACTATATTACAAAGCTATGGTAAAACAGTATGATGCTTGCATAAAAAGAGACACATAGACCAATGGAACAGAATGGAGAGCTCAGAAATAAACCCAGACCTATACAGTAAACTAATCTTTCACCAGGAGCCAAGAATACTCTATCAAGAAAGGATAATATCTTCAATAAATGCTGTTGGGAAAACTGGATAACCACATGCAAAAGAACAAAACTGGACCTCTATCTTACAGCACTCACAAAAAATAATTTGAAATGGATTAAAAGACTTAAATGTATGACTTGAAGCAATAAGATTTCTAAAAGAAAACACAGGGGGAAAGCTCCTTGACATTGGTCTTGTCCCACAAGACCACACAAGGACAGGCAACAAAGCAAAAACAAACAAGTAGGACTACAGTAATCAAAAAACCTTCTGCACAGCAAAGGAAATAATCAAAAGAAGGAAAAAGCAACATGCAGAATGGGAGAAAACATTTGCAAACCATCTTCTGATGAGAGGCGATTACCAAAGTATATAAATAACTCATACAACTTAAAAGCAAAAAAAAAAAAATAATAATCTGACTAAAAACAGATGGAGAATCTGAATAGACATTTTCCAAGAAGACATACAAATGTTCAACAGGTACATGACAAGATACTCAACAAAATTAATTGTCAGAGAAATGTAAGTCAAAACCACAATGAACCTTATATCTGTTAGAATAGCTACAGTCAAAAATACGAGAGTTAACTAATGTTGGCAAGGATGTAGAGAAAAGGAAATCCTTGTGTAATGTTAATGGGAACGTAAATTACTACAGCCACTATGGGAAACAGTGTAAATGTTCCTCAAAAATTAAAAGTAGTTATCCAGTTTTCCCAGTGTCATTTGCTGATGAGACTACCCTTTCCCTATTAAGTGTTCTTGACTGCCTTCTCAAATATTAGTTGACTTTACACGCAGAGGTTTATTTCTGGGCTATTTTGTTTCATTGGTCTATGTGTCTGTTTTTATGCCAGGACCATACTGTTCAGATTTACAATAGCTTTGTAATACAGTTTGAAGTCAGGCAGTATTATGCCTCCAGACTTATTCTTTCTCAGAATTACTTTGGCTATTCAGCTCTTTTGTGGTTCCATACAAATTGTAGAATTGTTTTTTCTCTATCTGTGAAAGAATTCTTGGGTTTTGGTAGGGATTGCACTGAATCAACTAGATTAGACTAGAAAGACAATAGAAAGATCAACCAAACTAAGAGTTGGATTTTTACAAAGATAAACAAAGTTGACAAACCTTTAGCTACATTAACCAATAAAAAAAGAGAGAGGACTCAGATAAATAATATTATAAGTGAAAGAGGAGACATTACAACTTATACCATGGAAATAAAAAGAAACCCAAGTGACTACTATGAACAATTATATGCCAACAAATTGGATAATGTAGAAGAAGTGGTTAAATTCCTAGAGACATACAATATACCAAGACTGAATGATGAAGAAACAAACTCTGGAAAGACCAATAGTGAGTAAGGAGGTTGAATCAGTAATCAAAATCCTAAAATTTATATGGAATCACAAAAGATCCCAAAACACGAAAATATTGATGAGAAAGAAGCATCACACTTCCTGATTTCAAACTATACCATGAAGGTATAGTAATCAAAACAGTATGGTACTGGCATAAAAACTGAAATACAGACCAATTAAACAGAATAGAGAGCCCATAACTAAACTCAAACATATATGGTCAACTAATATTTCACGAGAGTACCAAAAGTACACAATGTGAAAAAGATAGTTTCTTCAATAACTGTTTTTTTTTTTAAAACTAGATATCCACACACAAAAGAATGAAATTGGACCTTTACCTTACACCATATACAAAAATTTACTCAAAATGGATTGAAAACTTAAATATAAGACCTGAAACTGTAAAACCCTCAGACAAAAACAAAGGAAAATCTCCTTGATGTTGATCTTGGCAAAGATATTTTTGGATAGGACACCAAAAGTTCCTTGATATTGGTTTTGTCAATGATAATTTGGATATGACCCCAAAAAGACAGACAACACAGGAAAAAATAAACAAGTGGGATCCATCAAACTGAAAAGCTTGTGCACAGCAAAGGAAACTATCAACAAAATGTAAAGGCAACCTAAAGAATGGAAGAAAATATTACAAATCATATATCAGATAAAGTATTAGAACCTAAAATATATAAGGATCTCATACAACTCAATAGCAAAACAATCCATTTAAAAAATGGGCAAAGGACCTGAATAGATATTTTCCTAAAGAAGACATACAAATGGTCAACAGGTTTATGCTCAACATCATTAATCGTCAGAGAAATGCAAATCAAAACCACAATGAGCTATCAACTTACACCTTTCAGAATGGCTATTATTGAAAAGACAAGAGATAACAAGGGTTGGCAAGAATATAGAGAAAGGGAAGCCTGTGTACTGTTGGTAGGTATGTAAATTGGTGTTGCCATTAAGAAAAACAGTATGGAGATTTCCCCAAAAATTAAAAATAAATCTACCATGTGCTCCAGGAATCCTACTACTGGTTATATATCCTAAGTTAATGCAATTTTTCTCGAGGAGATATCTGCACTTTCATGTTTATTGCAGTGTTATTCACAGTAGCCAAGATACAGTGATACCCTACATGCCCGTTGATAGATGAGTGGATAAAGAAAATGTGATCTATCTATCTATCTCTCTATCTAATATGGAATATTATGCAGGCATAAAAAGAAGGAAATCCTTCCATTTTGACAACATGAATGAACCTGGAGGCTATCATGCTAAATGAAATAAGCCAGACATAGAAAGACAAAAATTGTATGCTCTTACTATGTGTGGAATCTTAACAATTAGAACTCACAGAAGCTGAGAGGAGAATAGAGGTTGCCAGGGCCTGGGAGTTCTGTGAAATGGGAGAAGTTGGTCATTGGGTACAAACTTTCAGCTATAAGATGAATAATTTCTGGGTATTGTACAGCATGGTGATTATAATTAGTAATATGGTATTATGTTCTTTAGATTTGCCAAAAGTTAGATTTACAAAAAACAGTTAATCTGTGAGGTAATAAATGTTAACTAGCTTGACTGTGGTAATCACTTCGCAATGTATACATATATCAAACCATCACATTGTACAACTTAAATAGATACAGTTTTGTCATTATACCTCAATAAAGCTGAAAAAGATTTATTCATTTAGATATCATTATTAATATGGAGATAATTTATAGGAAATCAGGGTGACTGGTGTGAGGAGATTGTAATGTGTGTACTTCTCTTTGAGTTTCCTTGTTGAGGAGAAGAAAGACCTGGCCAGATTGGACCAAAAAACAAGACCCATATATATGCTGCATACAAGAGACACACTTCAGACCTACAGACACTCACAAACTGAAAGTGAAGGGATGGTAAAAGATACTCCCTGCAAATGGCAAAGAACAGAAAGCTGAGATAGCAATACTTATATCAGACAAAATAGACTTTAAAACAAACACTGTGACAACAGATAAAGAAGGGCAATACACAATGATAAAGGGAACAAGCCAACAAGAGGATATAACACTTGTAAATATCTATGCACTCAACATAGGAGCACCTAAATATATAAATCAATTATTAACAGACATAAAAGGAGAAATAGACAGTAACACAATAATAGTAGGGGAATTTAACACTCCGCTTACACCAACGGATAGATCATCCAAACAGAAGAGCAATAAGGAAACATTGGTCTTAAATGACACATTAGACCAGATGGACTTAGTCAATATATATAGAACACTGCATCCAACAACTGTAGAATACATATTCTTTTCAAATGCTCATGGAACATTCTCCAGGATTGATCACATATTAGGCCACAAAACAAGTCTCAATAAATTTAAGAAGACCAAAACAATACAACCCTCTTTTCTGATCACAAAGATATGAAACTAGAAATCAACTCCAGGAAGAAAATCAGAAAATCCACAAACATGTAGAGATTAAACAAAATGCTACTTAACAACGATTGGGTCAATGAAGAAACCAAAGGAGAAATAAAACACTTGGAGACAAATGAAAATACAACATGCCAAAATCTATGGGGTACAGCAAAAGCTGTTCTAAGACGGAAGTGTATAGCAATTCAGGCCTACCTCCATAAATAAGAAAAATCCAAAGCAAAAAAATGTAATAGTGCACCTAAAGGAACTGGAAAAAGAAGAAGAAACAAGCCCAAAATCAGCAGAAAGAAGGAAATAATACAAATCAGGGCAGAAATAAATTAAATAGAGACTAAGAAAACAATAGAAGAAATCAACAAAACCAAGAGCTGTTTCTTTGAAACGATAAACAAAATTGACAAACCTTACCTAGACTCACCAAGAAAAAAAGAGAGAAGGCTCAAATAAATAAAATCAGAAATGAAAGAGGAGAAATTACAATGGACACCTCAGAAATACAGAAGATTATAAGAGAATACTATGAAAAGCTATATGCTGACAAATTGGATAATCTTAAAGAAATGGAAAAATTCGTAGAATCATAGAACCTTCCAAAATTGAATCAAGGAGAAATAGAGAATTTAAATAGACTAATCACCAGTAAGGAGATTGAAAGAGTAATAAAAAACCTCCCAAAAAATAAAAGTCCAGGACCAGATGACTTCCCTGGTGAATTCTATCAGACATTCATAGAAGTCTTATTACCTATCCTTCTCAAGCTTCCAAAAGGTTGAAGAGGAGGGGAAACTTCCTAAGTCATTCTTCAAAGCCAACTTTACCCTGACACCAAAACCAAACAAGGACAAAAAAAAAAAAAAGAAAGAAAATTACAGGCCAATATCACTGATGAACATCGAAGCAAAAATCCTCAACAAAATTCTAGCAAATCAAATACAACAATACATTAAAAAGATAATACACCATGAGCAAGTGGGATTTATTCCAGGGATGCAGGAATGGTTCAACATCCACAAATCAATCAACGTGATACACTACACTAACATAAGGAAGAATAAAAATCACAGGATCATCTTAACAGATGCAGAGAAAGCATTTGACAAGATACAGCATCCATTTATGATAAAAACTCTAAATAAAATGGGTATAGAAGGAAAATGCCTCAACATAATAAAGGCCATGTATGACAAACCCACAGCTAATATCATTCTCAATGGAGAAAAGCTGAAAGCTATCCCTCTAAGAACAGGAACCAGACAAGGATGCCCATTCACCACTCTTACTTAATATAGTATTGGAAGTCTTAGCCAAAGCAATCAAGAAATAAAAAGAAATAAAAGGGATCCAAATAGGAAAGGAAGAAGTGAAACTGTCACTGTTTGCAGATGACATGATTTTATATATAGAAAGCCTTAAAGAATACACACAAACCCTTTAGAAATGATAAATGATTACAGTGACATTGCAGGATACAAAATCAACAAACAAAAATCAGTTGTGTTTCTATACACTAACAAGAAAGTAGCAGAAAGAGAAATTAAGACTACTATCCCATTTACAAGGGCAACAAAAAGAATAAAATCCCTAGGAATAAGCTTCACCAAAGAGGTGAAAGATCTGTACACCAAAAAGTATAAAACATTGTTGAAAGAAATTGAAGAAGACACAAAGAAATGGAAAGATATTCCATGCTCTTGGATTGGAAGCATTAACATAGTTAAAATGTCCATACTTCCTAAAGCAATCTACAGATTCAACTCAGTCCCTATCAAAGTTCCAACAACACTTTTCACAGAAATAGAACAAAGAATCCTAAAATTTATATGGAACAACAAAAGACCCTGAATAGCCAAAGGAATCCTGAGAAAAAAGAACAAAGCTGGAGGTATCACACTCCCTCATTTCAAAATATCCTACGAAGCTATAGTAACCAAAACAGTATGGCATTGGAACAGAAACAGACACACGGATCAATGGAACAAAACTGAGAGCCCAGAAATAAACCCAGACATATATGGACAACTAATTTTCAACAAGGGAGCCAAGAGCATACGATGCATATTCATTAACATAGATTTATAATTACTGTTTATGCATTAGTATTTTGTCATATAGGAAAATAGGAAAAAATAGTAGTTCTACACCAGAAAGCCTTTAATGCTGTTTTTTATATTTGTTATGTAGTTACCTACAGTATTATGATGTATATTAATATATATTAAATATGTGCATTGTAACTTAAGTAAAACCACTAAAAGAATAGTAGTAGTTTCAATCTAAGACAGGAATGTGGAGGATGGAATCAGGGTTGCACTCATATTGCCTGAATCCCCATGTGGAGGAGCCAAGATGAGTGAGGGCAAGTATATGCAGAGGGTGGGGAAGGAGTACAGAGGGAGGATGTGGGCTGCTAGGGGCTAGTGTAGGTATTGAAGAACCAATGCTAATACACCTAACCAAGAAGTATCTATCAGAAATCACATAAGGGTGCCCGTGTTTGTGGATACAAGAATCTCCATGTAACATAAGTCAGGTTCTTCCAGGATGTGGCATCAGGGAAGGACCTCAATAATACCTCTATAGACCAGGTCTAATTAAAGTATAAAATCATAAAACACTATGGCTTTCAATTTGTTATCTGTGAAATGAAGAGATTAGTATCTTCCTTATGGTCATCAGTAGCTAAAGCCTTCTTGCTATGACCCTAGGAAAAGAGAGAGCTTCCCCTGTTTGTCTTAGATTGTTCTTCATGCAGGTGTGGTTTGAGCTGGCAGATTCACTACCATGTGAAGGGTTAGGATTTCATGACTGGTGTATGTAGGAGTGGTGGAAAAGAATAGAGTCTCATGGCTTCTTTTTCTTTCCTCAGCTTTGTCTGCTTAGTTATCAGACTTTCCTTTGGTGAGAAGTCTAAGGAAGACAGGAGGTAGCTGAGCTCGTGAGAATGCAACCACAGGTGAACTTGCTCTTATTCCTTAATTGATGCTTCTGTTACCAGCAGATGGGTAGGTTTCTCCCGTTGGCCTGGATCTTCTCAGAAATGTTAGTCTGTTATGTTTCAGTAGGGTTCTGGGAGGCTTATGGCAGGTCCAGGACTGGTAAATAAATAATCTCCTTCCTACATTTACACTGACTTAGTCAATTCTCCATTAAAAATGTCCTTGCAGAAAAGAGATGTGAATGGTTGTTTTTGTCTTTTTCCTCATCCAGCCCGTAGCCTTGTGGAGAAATATCATTCATTAACCATGTTAGTGGCTACAGTGGCCTTAGGCATGTGTTAACACAGGCGTGGGATGAGTAAGAGTGAAGGTTCTATTCCAGTAGGGGGAGATATTTCATCAAGTGAGTTCAATCAATCCAGTTCAATCCAGTGAGTTCAATCAATCACAGGGGCTGGGGTGGAGGCTGTGCAGCATTGAGGTGGTAGGTTCAAGAGACGATTAGACCAGAGAGAGCAATGAGGAGTCATCAATTTATTTTCACCAATTTTGAATTTATTAAAGTTTTATAAAATATATGTTGACATTTTGATAACTTAAAAAAAGGTAACTAGACCCAGCCCTAGTGATCTAGTAGATAAGGTTCAGCGCTTTCACCGCTGCGAGCTGGGTTCATTTCATGGTCTTGGAACCCCACCACCCATCTGCCAGTTGTCATACTATGGTGGTGGCTCACTGAGAACTACACTAACAACTAGGATACACAACAATGCACTGAAGCTTTAAAAAAAAAAAAAAGATAAGTTTTTCTTATTCCCTTCCCAAAATCCAGTTTGTCTCTTCGTAATTGACTTTTGATCAAATTTGAAAGTGAAACAATGTCTGGAGAGTATTTTATTAATTTTAAAAGGCTGTGTGTTGAGAAGGAATATAGTAAATAGAATAAAATTTCAGATTCTGTGGCCATTTTGGGGGAACTGGAGTGACCATGTACAATTGAGAGGCTTCTGTTACCTGTTAGCAGATGCATAGGATTAAACTACAAGAGAAACAATGATAACTGATGCTTGGAGGTCGCAGAGAAAATTGGCAGTGGAAACCTCACTGTGGGATGGGGCAGGCTAGAGCCATCCTTCTGTGTAGAATCATCAGTGTTGTGTTGCTGGACCATCTGTCCTTCTATCTCATAGTGAACACAGGGAATGTAGAGATGAGAGAGAGAGGCTGCACCTGCCGATCCATGATCTCTCTCAAGTCTGTCCAGTTCTGCAGAATGGTCAGCACTGTTTCATCACGCTCCACCTTTGAATAATGGTGTACTTATTACTTATGCTTACTGAATGTTTGTTAGAAAGGAAGTGCTCTGCAAATTAGCTTGTTGGATCTGCCAACATTTGTAACAGGTTGTTAAACCATTTCACAAAGGAGAAATGTCACAGGCGACGGATATTGCTGGCTCTGTGATTTACTTGAAACTGATAATAAGGAGAGTCTAGTTATGATACTTAAGTTCAAAACTTGTACTATATTATATATACCAGACTAGATTTGAGATTTACCACTTTATTGGGGAGTCCCATTTTTTTTATTGACTTTTGTTGTAGTTTTTCTATCCATTATTGAAAATGGGATATTGAAGTTTCTAAATATTATTATAAAACTGTCTGTTAATTCTATCATGTTTTCCTTCACATATTTGGACTTCTTTGTTATACACACACATATTTATAATTGTTGTATCTTCTTGATGAATTTTCCCATTTATCAATATATAATGTCCTTTGTCACTTTAATATTTGTGATTTAAAATCTCAGGCACCACAGCTTTCTTTTGGTTACCATTTGCATGAAATATTTTTATCCATCTCTTAACTTTCAAACTATTTCTTACTTGGGTAGTATAGCGTCTCTTGTCTCTTAATGCTTGTGGACAGCATTAAGTTGAATCATATTTTTTTTTAATCCATTACACTGTTGGTGGAAATGTAAATTGGCACAACCATTTCGGAAAAGTGTATGGCATTCCCCAATCTTTGCTTTTTAATTGGAGACTTTAATCCACTTCTATTTTGTATTTTATTGATTTTTTTCTAGGGTCCTGTTTTTCTTTTCTTCTGATTTCCTTTTCTGTATATTTTAGTCATTTTCTTAGTGGTTATACTGAGAATTTCAATTAATCTCATCAATTATAACAGTCTAGATTGAATTAACACAAATTTAGATGGAATTTCATACAAAAACTGCTCCTCTTTGGACCTCTTACTCCTTTTATATTTCTTTTGTCACTTATTACATCTTTTTACATTGCATATTCATTAACATAGATTTATAATTACTGTTTATGCATTAATATTTTAAGTCATATAGGAAAATAGGAAAAAATAGTAGTTCTACACCAGAAAGCCTTTAATGCTGTTTTTTATATTTGTTATGTAGTTACCTACAGTATTATGATGTATATTAATATATATTAAAGATGTGCATTGTAACTTAAGTAAAACCACTAAAAGAATAGTAGTAGTTTCAATCTAAGACAGGGAAAGAATGGAATAACAAAAAATATTTAAAAGAAAGTTAAGTAGGAATTATTTTTCACCATTCACAAAAATAAACTCAAAATGGATCAAAGACCTAAAGATTAAGCCTGAAACAATAAGTCTTCTAGAAGAGAATATAGGCAGTACACTCTTTGAGATCAGTTTCAAAAGAATCTTTTCGGACACCATAACCCCTCAGATGAGGGAAACAATAGAAAGAATAAACAAATGGGACTTTATCAGACTAAAGAGCTTCTTCAAGGCAAGAGAAAACAGGATTGAAACAAAAAAACAGCCCACTAGTTGGGAAAAAAATATTTACAAGTTATTTATCTGACAAAGGGTTAATCTCCATAATATATAAAGAACTCACACAGCTCAACAACAAAAAATCAAACAACCCAATCAAAAATGGGCAGGGGACATGAACAGACATTTCTCCAAAGAAGATATACAGATGGCCAATAGACACATGAAAAGATGCTCATTATCACCAATCATGAGGGAAATGCAAATCAAAACTACACTAAGATATCACCTTACACCTGTTAGAATGGCAAAAATATCCAAAACCAAGAGTGACAAATGTTGGAGAGGCTGTGGAGAAAAAGGAACCCTCATACACTGTTGGTGGGAATGCAAACTGGTGCAGCCACTATGGAAAACAGTATGGAGATTCCTCAAAAAGTTAAAAATAGAAATACTTTATGACCCAGCCATCCCACTACTGGGTATCTATCCTAAGAACCTGAAATCTGCAATTCCAAAAGTCCCATGCACCCTAATGTTCATTGCAGCATTATTTACAATAGCCAAGACGTGGAACCAACCTAAGTGCCCAGCAACTGATGATTGGATAAAGAAGATGTGGTATATATACACAATGGAATACTACTCAGCCATAAAAAAAGGACAAAGTCGTCCCATTCACAACAACATGGATGGACCTTGAGGGTATTATGTTGAGTGAAATAAGCCAGACAGAGAAAGACAAACTCTGTATGACTCCACTCATAGGTGGTAGTTAACATATAGACAAAGAGAACTCACCGGTGGTTACCAGGGAAAAGTGAGGGTGGGAGGAGGGCACAAAGGGTGAAGTGGTCTACCTACAACATGACTAACAATAATGTACAACTGTAATTTCACAAGGTTGTTAACTATCATAATCTTAATAAAAAAAAGAAAGTTAAGTAGGAGGGAAAAAGAAATCTGGAATAGGCAAGACAAAGAGAATGCACATAGAGAGATGAAGATTTAAACCCAAATATATCAGTAATTACATTAAATATAAATGGACTAAATGTTCCAATCAAGAAGCAAAGATCATCAAACTTACTGCCCATGGGCCCTGTCCCCATGCTGGCAGCTCTTACTGCACATAGATCCTGTCCCCATGCTACTCCATGCTATTCTCCCAATAAAGGAGCACTTCCGCCAGACCTTGAGCATCCAAGAAATCTTTCTTTCAACTCCTCAGCTTGCTGAGCGTGCGTCATCATCGCAGTCCGTTATTATTGGGCACTTATTTATAAGATTCATGCCAGGAGATAATTAACCAGAAATTGGGGAAATTAAGGTGCTGTGTCCCCTGCCTGCCTTTTTCTCCCTGGGAGAAGCCAGGGCTTTGGGATTTGATAATATCAGCATCAAGACCTCCTGGTTCTCTTTCCAGGTGATTCTCAAGAGAAACAAAAACAAGAGGGAGTGAGCAGGCAGGACAGGAAGCTGTGTGAGCAGAGGTTCTGGGAAGCCTTCCCCTCCAGAATGACCAAGGATCTCAAGTGTTAGACTCTGAGGTTGTTGTGTAGTTACAATCTATTCGAGTGAGGCACAGGTATGCTGTGCTGCAGGGAATGGTCAAGGAAAACAAATACATGTGAATTGGCCTTAAAACAAACTAAAGCAGAAGGAGGATAGAGTCATACGCTGCATTCAGTCATGTGGGTTCCGAATGAAAAGACAGAAGCCTGGACTGGAAGACAAAACGGATGAATCGGGGTGAAAGAGGGAAGGAAAAGCCTGCAGTTGAAGAGCCGTGAGCTGGGCCCTCTGTCAGTCCAGCCCCATCAGGTGGTGTCCAAGCCACATTGTGCCCTTTCCCAGGCTTCTGAAGTCCACCTCCATTTCTAGTTTAATGTCTCCTTCATGACACTCGCTTGTTTTCAATAAATGTTAACCTCTGTTAATCCCCTGTCCAGAGTGCTAAGAAATGACTGTTACTTAAATAATCCACAGTCATCAGGGGCAGCAGCAACAGCAGCGTATCAGTGTGTCCTAAACCGAGAGATCAAGAGGGAAACAGTGAAGCACCTTTCAGGAGAGCCAGCCCGTTAATGAATGAGGCACATGGAGAGTACACAGGAGGCCCTTTCCAGGAGAGCCAGCCCGTTAATGAATGAGGCACATGGAGAGTACACAGGAGGCCCTTTCCAGGAGAGCCAGCCCATTAATGAATGAGGCACATGGAGAGTACACAGGAGGCCCTTTCCAGGAGAGCCAGCCCGTTAATGAATGAGGCACATGGAGAGTACACAGGAGGCCCTTTCCAGGAGAGCCAGCATGTTAATGAATGAGGCACATGGAGGGTACACAGGAGGCCCTTTCCAGGAGAGCCAGCATGTTAATGAATGAGGTGCATGGAGAGATTATGCAAACAACATCCAGAATGATCCTCTGACCACCCCATGTGATTCATTCAGTCATTCATTAGTTCATTTGATGGTTTTTGAGCATCTGCTCAGTGGTACATCCAGGGCTGAGTCCTGAGTACTGACTCTGAGCTCTGTCCAGCAGCCTTGTGTGTGGCAGGTGAGGCCGACCCATAAATCATTAAGAAAACATAGTAGTAGAAGGGCATTTTCACCTTTTAACCAATTATGCTAGTGCCAATTTCATTAGAAAAATTGGAAAACCCTGTTTTTTTAAATCAACTAGTTGACTGGCTTGAGCTGTGAAGTCAATCACAGTCGTTCAGGAAGCAGACTGCTACAGCTGGAGCTGTACCTGAATGTTTAGCAATTCTTCCTCTGTCAGATTTGCAACCATTAGCAGTTAAACTTATCAAATCTGAGTTATTAAGTCAATATTAATTAACAGGTACTTGTTAATCATGTGCGGAATAAGTGAATGAATGATTATTTCATTCAATCATTCACTGAGTAATTATTCATGAAATAATCCATTTCATTCCTCCTCAGATTTTAATCTACATATGCATCATATGCTGATCTTGTAAAAATCCAGTTGGCCTGGAATGGGGCCTGAGGTTCTGTGTTTCTAACAAGCTCCTAGGAGAGGCCGATGTTACATGTCCATGAAACTCACCTTTAGGGACAAAAATGTCCTCAGTAGACAACAGTCATATAGGAAGCTACTGAAAGTCATGGATCCTGCCGTATGTCACATTTCTGTCATTATCAGTGTGATCTTGGGAAAGTTACCGAACTGTCTTTGACTCTTGCTCGCCTAATCTTTTAAGTAAAGAGGATGGTACCTACCCCACTCATTGGTATGTGAATCAAATGATATAATGAGTATGGAAGTTTTCTATAACTTGATAGTATTCTGCATATATATTCCCTTATTATCCTTAATTAGCATTATTATTATTAGTCTTTAAGTAGAGGCAATTAATTAGGAGGATCTTTCTGTGAAGTCATAGTAACTTGATTGGCAAACTAATGCAAATGAGCATTCTGAGATCTGAAGCCTTAATGAAGTCCTTGCTAGGACATACAGGCACACACGTGTGGCATGTTTCTTAACCACTGAAACAGTTAAATATGGGACCCAATTTTGCATGGTTTATACAAGATACTCTTCCATTGTGGCATATTAGTGTTTACAAAGTCATTGTAAAACATGAGATGTCCTTGTATAACAAAGGCCCACAGGCAGTATTGTATGGATAGCACAGAGAGAGGTTGGAAATTGATGATTTATAGATCAGGACATAACAGCCATCAACTCTCCTGACTTCCCAAGCCATGTTGGGCAGTTTCCCATCCCCTTTTGGTTGTCGGCTGTGTTTGTGTCATTGGTGATACCCTTGCAGGCTGAGCAGGACGTGTACACTCTTGGAGGTGCCGTCTGGAGATTCTCCCAGCATGACTGGGAAGCCAGGGACAGTGCTGCTGTTCATCCGTCAGAAGCATCATGTGTTCTGACGTCAGACACAGTCCTTGGCACTCACTGTCACAGGACAAAGGGTCTGACTCTATTCCCACATGCCAGTGCCCACTACACACTAGATGGTGTTGCATTCATTTGAGAAACATATGTACGTTAACTTTTGCATTTACAGCAGGCCAAGTATTAGACTCTATGGGATTTGGAAAGATTGGGAAATGATTTCAAAGAAGAGCTGCAAATATTTAAAGATTTGAGAAATAAGATAGATGAGAATAGTGGAAGAGAAGGGAAAGCCAAGGGCACTAAGCACACTTTCTGGGAACATTTGGAAGTGACCCCCACACCCTGCATTAGATCTAATGGTTCTTTTCTTTACACCTTCTAAGAATTTGCTTGTATTCATCTTTTAACATGTATTTAATTCCATCATATGTGTGGTTATTTATCACTTACTTCATCTAGCATGTTGTTTAGACACATGCCTTGCTCACTCTGGCATCTCCCAGAGTGCGAGAAATAGTGATTGCTTTCAGTAAATGCTTGTTGAATAAATGAATGGTGAGTAAATGAACCACCATTGTATGCATGTAATTAATAGAGATTTAGGAAGTGTCTCACCATTAATGCAAACATAGCTGACAACCAAAAGGTGATGTAAGGACATAGAAATTGTGTTGGAGGAGACTAGAACTAAGAGTTTCTGTGCATAGTCTCAGATTATTATCATGGTGCCATTGGCATGTGGAATAACAAAGAGATTCAGAATTGTTTATGGAGAAAAGTATAAAATTTACTTGCAAGAAAACTTCTATTCAGGCAAGTTGAGGTGCCCCATTAAGTCAAGAAGACATAGTTATCTCTGTATTTACAAAAATAAAACGTCTGTGCCATCCCCATGCCTCGTACCTCTGAGCACATTGCTGCTCTTCTCTTAAACGGCAACACACCGCCTTCTCCTCACGTTCTCCAGGGGAATCCAGTCTCGATGTGAGAGCCGTTAGTTGATATCGACACCCTCTCTGGGACAGCTGCTGTGCAGGAGGCCTGGGTCAGCTGTTCCCGAGTGCACCCTCCCTCCACACTGAGACTGATCTGTCTGGTCCCCAGTGGTCCCATGACTGCTACATCAGGAGGACATCTCTCAAACTTTACTGAACTTGACTTATCTGCAGCAATTAACCTGGTCGACCACTCTCTCCTTGAAAGGCTCTCCGCTGGCTTCCTGTGACAGCGCACTCTCCTGGACCTCTTCCTCCTCTCAGTCCCCCTTCTCAGTGTCCTTTTCCTTTGCTGCACCTTAACACTTGGTGCTTCTCAGGGGTTTGCATCCCCTCTTCCCTCCTCAGGCTATACTCCTTTCAGTGCCCTCCTCTTCTCTCATCATTTTAAGTATCATTTATGCCCCTTCATATATAATGTGAAGCTTCATAGGTAATGCTCTCCAGATTTAGTTGATACTGCATTTTCAGTTTCTAAACTGTAGCTAGTATGTGCATGAAGAAAACTCAGTGTCAAAATGTGAGAAATAAAAAGTATAGGCAAGCAGGATTTTGTGTTTGGAAACCAGGCATCCATCTATGAGCCGAGGTTAGAAACCCACAGACTTGTCTGATGATCTGCCCACCCATTCCCGTGACCCCTTCTTTCCTGACCCTCCCTGAGCTGCTCTCTGAGCTTTGCCTAGACTCTGCTGTTGGGAAAGCTGACAAGCACTTCTTTCTGGCCAAGAGAAGCTGTGAAGTTTTACAGAAATTTTTCACCATTCCGGAAGAGTTTATGCTTTACCAAAAGACTTCACCTTGGGGCCCTTTCAAATAACCAACTCTCCAAGGAAATTTAATACCTGATTCAACTAATCACAATTAGACTGACTCACATTTGGAAAACATGTCTGTCATTCTGCCTCACTTTATGTAACTGATGTGTCCCTGAAATTTGTACAGATCAGGTAGTTGCAAGCTGAAAGTTCAAATCTGTTAATCAGTTTGCTAAGGAAAACAAATACTTTTGTCAAGTAAGTAGTAAGCATCTAATATATCTGTTGTGCAGACTTGGACTTTGTGTACTCAGTGTCCTTAGTTTTGGAGGCACACTCGTGCACAGTAGTGGGCAGGAGAGGGAGAAGGAGAGAGCAACGCTTGTTCAGGACCTGCGGCTGTCAGGCGTCGTGCCAGGGACTGTGGCCTGCCGTCTTCAGAGCGCTCAGGTGCGGCTTGGTTTGGTTTTGTGTGTGACAGGATCTAGGCCAGAAAAGCAGTACTTGTTCCACAGTCAAAAGCATTTTTGCTTCCCCACATCGAAATGCCTTTGAGTTTGCCTTTCCCCCACCGCCGTTACCCAGGACATTCACACCTGATGGACTCCTGGGTGTTTCTTTCCATTCAGTCTCTTCCCACCCTCTCCTTTTCCTGAGACAGATCAGAGGGACGGATCTCTTGGTCACGATTTCTACTATTAGGTGAGTTACTGACACAGCAATAACTATTAAATATGTGTAACACGTAAAGTAGCCTAACTATATACATATGCATGTGTGTAGTATACACACCTGCACACAGACGGAGAGAGAGTGAGTTAGTGTTGTTTCCCCTCCTCGGCTGATGTAACTTAGTTTAAGTGATAAGAACCACTTAGGGCCCCTGGGAACTGATTCCTTCCATGTCTGCAGCTACATGCAGGTCTCTCTGCTCCCATCTGGTTGCAGGACAGCCTCTTAATTCCACTTGTCACAAAGATGGGGCAGTCTGTGGGCCACACTCCCATCTCTTTGACTAGAGTTTCTTAACTGGAGGTGTAATGATATGGGACAGGGCCCGAGAGTGCTTGCCTGCACTCACACTGAGAGAAGAACTGGGTCGTCCCATCCTCCAGGCCATCACCTTCCAGCCCTTCCTACTTCTGCTCCCTGGCCATTCCTGTGTGCCTGCAGATGTGAACAGCAGCACATGTGTTAACCTGGCAGCTGCAGCAAGCCGACCCCAGGAAGCAACAGGACACTTCCCTCTGGGCGGCCTTAGCCTGGGACTTCCTGTTGCTGAACCTGAAGTGAGTTCGCTCACCCATTGTGCAGCAAGCCAATCTCTGACACTGGGTGTGGTGGAAGAAAGTAGGAATTTTATTTTTGCACAGCACTGAGCAAGGAGAGAGGGCAGCTAACGCTGAAATCCCAAACTCCCCAAAAAACTAAAAGGAAGGGTTTTTATTTGGGGTTTTAGGTAGGAGAGGGGGAACATATGGCCTTGCTGGTCGGAGCTTTCCCACCAGCCTGTCTTCAGCCTTGAGACACATGCAGAGAGGAGGGAGCCCATGACCTTGCTGGTCAGCAGCTTTCCCACTCCAGGTGCTTGTCCTTGATGGTGTCTGTCTCCACGGTGGATAGTGGATTCTGGAGCCAGGAAGCCAGAGAGTAAGCAGGGAATGAGTGTTTTGGTTTTAACCCCATACACGCTGGGTTTAATGTGGGGAAACTGATATCAGGGTCGGTATCATTCCCTTCCTTTCTTGTGTCAACAAAGCCTTCCTTTCCTAACTCACAGGCCACAGAATGAGCCAAATTTCTATTTCCCACCTTCCCCTCTGGATGGAAAGGGTCCTCTTAGGCTGGTTATATAGCTAGATTGTGTTGATTTTACTCTAATGGCTCCAACTCCTAGAAAAAGGCACAGAGGATGTGAACAAAAGTATCTGAGAAATAAACACATACATGAACTCTAGTTCTTATTCCAGAGCACTGAGTAGGAGCCTCATTGTGTCTCACCTGGTGTAATGAGTTAATAAATTGCACAGCAGCTACGGAAATATGTCTGTTCTCTGTGGAGGATGGTTAATAACCCAACAGCTAATGTAAGTGGATGTTTACTTAGGAAGTGATGGGAACCCTGCAGTTGCACAAAATAAGCTGACCCAAATTAAAGGAATGCAAACCATGAAGCCCTCATGCCTGTTTAGTTGTTCAGGGAAGAGTGGAGTAGAAGGCTGAGGCAATAAGCCAGTGTCAGATAGCCCACACTGTGTTTCATTGGGTACGCACGTGCACAGCCGAGCACACAGGCATAAGTCAACGCATACACAGTCGGTTCCTGTCCACTGCACTTCTGCCTCGGGAGCACAGGAACCTCTGCCTCGTGTGAGCTTCTGCTTGACATGGTGGCCTTCCTCACCACTGAAGGCTGACCCAAATCCATCACTCCAGCCTGTCTCCCCACCATCTTGCACAGTTCATATTTGACACTTAGTCATATCACTGTCCTCGGCTTCCTCCTGCTTATCCACATTCTGCAGAAGTTGTCCAAAACCCATTTCCCCTGTGAAGCCTTATCAAGTGTCTGGTGATTTTTTTCTCATTTGAATTCTCAATCCCTAATTATCTTTAATACTCTTTTTTCACACCATTTTCTGTGAGGCGCTGTTATGTCTCTTGATACGTGTAGAGATCTTACCTCCCAAAAGTGGATTATAAAGTCTGGAAGACGTTATTCAGAACTTACTCTTCTCAGGAAGATTTCATCTCCCAGCACATTGCCTGGAATGGAGTAAGTCCTAAGTAGGTTGATGCACAGGAATGAGATGGAAACAAAGACACTTGTGCATTGAGACTAGTTAAGCCACTACTTTTGGACCAGAAGATTTACTAGCAAAAATTTATCCCATCGTTATTTTTGTTAAGGAAGATGGTCAATTAGTCTTATTGGGGTGAATTTCTGATGGGCAGGTAAAGGAACTGTAGGTAGAATCTCAGTTAATAGAGTGAGGATTGACCAGGGGAAGAAAGTGACTGCCACTGCGGAAGTGCTGTGTTTGCATATATGTGTGCCGCTTTACGCAGCGCGCTCACTGGTTAGGGGACTTGGACGGAGACCGGAGGGAGTGAGGAAGCAAGCCACTGGCTTCTTAGAGAGAGTCGGAGGCAGAGTGTGCGGCAGGCCTACAGACGGAGAGTGGGAGCATGCTTGGAGTGTTGGAAGAGTAGAGAGAGGCCAGCATGTGCTGAAGAGAATGAACCAATAGTACTACATAAAATCAGAGAGTTAGCTAGGGCCTAATCATGCAGGACCTTGAAGGGACTCTGGTTTTTACTCTGACTGAAATCAGAAGCTATTGAATAGTTTTGATCAGGGGAGAAAATGTGTATTCAATGTTTGAAAATCTCGCTGTAAAATTGGGTCTGTTGCCAGCTTTAGTTCATGACACTTATCATCATTGCTACATGCATGGCACTATTTTATATCATTTTTTAGATAAAAGCTGTACTTGAACTTATCATTCAACCCAAAACTGTAGCCATAACTTATATTTACCTATAATTCTTAATGGTAATTCTTTATTTACTGTAATTATTTATGGTAACTTGACTTGTTTTGTACTTCCCTGGGAAGTGGGATTGCTGGATCATATTTAGCAGTTCTATTTTTAACTTTTTGAGGAACTTCCATACATTTTTTCATAGTGACTTTAGCGGTTTACATTTACAAAATAGATGATTTTTTAAAATCTTTCTTTCCTGCTTTTTCTCCCCAAATCCCCCCAGTACATAGTTGTATATTGTAATTGTGGGTCCTTCTAGTTGTGGCTTGTGGGATGCCACCTCAACGTGGCCAGACAAGCGGTGCCATGTCCGCACCCAGGATCCGAACTGGGGAAACCCTGGGCCACTGAAGCAGAGCACATGAACTTAACCACTCAGCCACAGGGCCAGCCCCAAAATAGATGGTTTTTAAAAATTTTTATTGAGTTAATGATAGGTTCCAATCTTGTGAAATTTCAGTTGTACATGATTGTCTATCAGTCGTGTTGTAGGTTCACCCTTCACCCTTTGTGCCCACCCCCACCCCACCTTCCCGCCGGTAGCCACTAATCTGTTCTCTTTGTCCACATGTTTAAATTCCTCACATGAGTGGAGTCATACAGAGATTGTCCTTCTCTATCTGGCTTATTTCACTTAACATAATTCCTTCAAGGTCCATCCATGTTGTTGCAAGTGAGACGATTTGGTTCTTTTTTATGGCTGAGTGGCATTCCATTGTATATATATATCACATCTTCTTTATCCAATCATCTGTTGATGGGCACTTAGGTTACTTCCATGTCTTGGCTATTGTAAATAATGCTTTGATGAACATAGGGGTGCATGGGACTTTTGGAATTGCTTATTTCAAGCTCTTTGGATAGATACCCAGTAGTGGGATAGCTGGATCATATGGTATTTCTATTTTTAATTTTTTGAGGAATCTCCATACTGTTTTCCATAGTGGCTGCACCAGTTTGCATTCCCACCAGCAGAGTATGAGGGTTCCTTTTAATACACAACCTCTCCAACATTTGCTACTATTTGTTTTAGTTGTTTTTGTCATTCTAATGGGTGTAAGGTGATATCTTAGTGTAGTTTTGATTTGCATTTCCCTGATGCACAGCGATGATGAACATCTTTTCATGTGCCTATTGGCCATCCGTATATCTTCTTTGGAGAAATGTCTGTTCATGTCTCCTGCCCATTTTTTGATCGGGTTGTTTGATTTTTTGTTGTTGAGCAGGGTGAGTTCTTTATAGATTATGGATATTAAGTCTTTGTTGGATGTATTACTTGCAAATATTTTTTCCCAGTTGATGGGTTGTTTTTTTGTTTCAATCCTGTTTTCCCTTGCCTTGAAGAAGCTCTTTAGTCTGAGGAAGTCCCATCTGTTTATTCTTTCTATTGTTTCCCTTCTCTGAGAAGACTTGGTGTCTGAAAAGATCCTTTTAATACAGATGTCAAATAGTGTACTGCCTACATTTTCTTCTAGAAGCCTTATGGTTTCAGGTCTCCCCTTTAGGTCTTTGATCCATTTTAAGTTTATTTTGGTGAATGGTGAAAAAGAATGGTCAATTTTCATTCTTTTCAATGTGGCTGTCCAGTTTTCCCACCATCATTTGTTGAAGAGACTTTCTTTCTCCATTGGATGCCCTCAGCTCCTTTGTCGAAGATTAGCTGTCCATAGATGTGTGGTTTTATTTCTGGGCTTTCAATTCTGTTCCATTGATCTGTGCACCTGTTTTTGTACGAGTACCATGCTGTTTTGATTACTGTAACGTTGTAATACATTTTGAAGTCAGGGATTGTGATGCCTCCAGCTGTGTTCTTTTTTCTCAGGATTGCTTTAGCAATTCCGGGTCTTTTGTTGCCCATATGAATTTTAGGATTCTTTGTTCTATTTCTGTAAAAAATGTCATTGGGATTCTGATTGGGATGGGATTCAATCTGTAGATTCCTTTAGGTAGAATGGCCATTTTAACTATGTTTATTCTTCGAATCCATGTACATGGAATGTCTTTCCATCCCTTTATGTCACCATCCATTTCCTTCAGAAAAGTCTTGTAATTTTCATTGTATAAGTCTTTCACTTCCTTAGTTAAATTCACCCCGAGGTATTTTATTCCTTTTGTTGCGATTGTGAATGGTATTGTGTTCTTGAGTTCTTTTTCTGTTAGTTCACTATGAGAGTATAGAAATGCTACTGATTTATGTAAATTGATTTTATACCCTGCAACTTTGCTGTAGTTGTTGATTACTTCTAGAAGTTTTCCAATGGATTCTTTGGGGTTTTCTATATATAAGATCATGTCTGCAAACAGTGAGAGTTTCACTTCTCCCCTCCCTATTTGGATTCCTTTTATTCGTTTTTCTTGCCTGATTGCTCTGGCAAAACCTCCAGTACGATGTTAAGTAAGAGTGGTGATAGAGGGCATCCTTGTCTAGTTCCTGTTTTCAGGGGGATGGTGCTCAGTTTTTGCCCATTGAGTATGATGTTGGATGTGGGTTTGTCATATATGGCCTTCATTATGTTGAGGTGGTGACCTTCTATGCCCATTTTGTTCAGAGTTTTTTATCATAAATGGCTGTTGGATCTCATCAAATGCTTTCTCTGCATCTATTGAGATGATCATGTGGTTTTTATTCCTCAGTTTGTTGATGTGGTGTATCACGTTGATTGATTTGCAGATGTTGAACCATCCCTGTGTCCCTGGTATGAATCCCACTTGATCATGATGTATGATCCTTTTGATGAATTGCTGAATTGGGGTTGCCAAAATTTTGTTGAGAATTTTTGAATCTATGTTTATCAGCAACATTGGCCTGTAGTTCTCCTTTTTCATGCTGTCCTTGTCAGGCTTTGGTATCCACGTGATGTTGGCCTCGTAGAATGTGTTAGGAAGTGTTCCATCCTCCCTAGTTTTGTGGAGTAGCTTGAAAAGGATAGGTATTAGATCCTCTCTGAAAGTTTGGTAGAATTCCCCAGGAAAGCCATCTGGCCCTGGGATTTTTTTTCGTTTGGATGATTTTGATTGCTGTTTCAATCTCTTTCCTTGTGATTGATCTGTTCAAATTGCCTGCTTCTTGTTGACTAAGCTTTGGGAGATGGTAGGAGTCCAAGAATTTATCTATTTCCTCTAGGTTATCCATTTTGCTGGCATATAGTTTTTCATAGTATTCTCTTATAATCTGTTGTATTTCTGCAGAGTCTGTTGTTATTTCTCCTCTTTCATTTCTGATTTTGTTTATTTGAGCTTTCTCCCATTTTTTTCTTTGTAAGTCTGGATAGGGGTTTGTCAATTTTGTTTATCTTCTCAAAGAACCAGCTCTTTGTTTCATCGATCCTTTCTACTGCCTTTTTTGTTTCAATAGCATTTATTTCTGCTCTGATTTTTATTATTTCTCTCCTTCTGCTGACTTTGGGCTTCATTTGTTCTTTTTTCTCTAATTCGGTTAGCTGTAGTTTAAGATTGCTTATTTGGGATTTTTCTTGCTTGTTAAGATGTGCCTGTATTGCGATGAATTTTCCTCTTAATAGAGCTTTTGCTGTATCCCATGTGAGTTGGTATGGCATGTTATCATTTTCATTTGTCTCCAGGTATTTTTTTATTTCTTCTTTAATTTCTTCAATGATCCATTTCTTGTTCAGTACTGTATTGTTTAGTCTCCACATCCTTGTGCCTTTCTCAGCTTTTTTCTTGTAATTAATTTCTAGCTTTATAGCATTATGATCGGAGAAGATGCTTGTTATTACTTCAATTTTTTTAAATTTGTAGAGGCTTGCCTTGTTTTCCAACATATGGTCTATCCTTGAGAATGTTCCATGAGAAGAACGTGTATTCTTCTGTTTTTGGATGGAATGTTCTATATATGTCTATTAAGTCCAACTGTTTTAGCTTTTCATTTAGCTCCACTGTTTCTTTGTTGATTTTCTGTCTGGATGATCTGTCCATTGATGTGAGTGGGGTATTGAGGTCCCCTACTATTATTGTGTTGTTTTTCACATCTTACTTTAGGTTTGTTAATAGTTGCTTTATGAACTTTGGTGCTCCTGTGTTGAGTGCATAGATTTTTATAAGCATTATTTATTCTTGATAAAGTGTCTTTTTGATCCAAAATAGATGATTTTTAAAGAGACGTGATAGTTACAATAAAAATTGTTGAGAAATGTGGCTTCTTTTACTTTTCAGTAGATGGACTCATAATGTTCAATATCATAACAAAAATGCTTATCTACATTCTTTCCAACATTTATTTCTTTTCTGCTAATTAATTGTAGCTTCAACAGGACGTTAATTTTTATGGAGATGATGACACATCTATCAGTGTTTAAGACATTTCTTGAACACCTATTTAATGCACAAGTAAGTGCCAGCATCTTCTCACATCAGTGACAAGTTACAGAGATATCCTGATGGTATGCTTGCCTGATTATTGCTTTTTTTCATTGTTGTTTCCTGTCTAGTCACTTAGAGAACTCAGGAATTGTTTGAGAGATGAGTTACAGTGAAATTCAACAAAAATACTATCTTTGGATGGTGTTATTCTCATATGCATCAAAACAGCTTGCAGTAAAATATCTATGATACTTTTAAAGCTATAAGCTCTCTTTGTTAGGTTTTAATAACCCTAGTATGAGATTTAAACTATTTTAAATATGACTCAGAGGAACTGTATATACTGTAAGCCAGTGACGTCAGAAGAACTGTAGCCTTTTATTAGCAATTATGATTTGTAGCAATATTTCTTGCCAATTTTCACAATTCCTCTTCCTGTTTTTTTTTTCTTCAACCAAATCTTGAACTAGAGCTTTTGCCCCTGGATAAATCTGCACCAGGCAACATGAAGCAAAACTTCTGTCTGGCTCCATGCTTTAGCTCTTCCTGGCTGGAATTCAATTATATATAAGACACCTGGCTGTTTCAAATTCAGGAGATTAAAAAACAAGAACCAAAAAAAAAGGTTTGCTTTTGAGGAAACACTTGTAGATTACTGATCGGTATTTTTTGAGGCTAGAAACACCTGGGAATTTAGAAGAGCCCACTTGATAACTTCTCCTTTTCATATGTAACCAGCATTGAGAAATCTGAATGATAGATGTGAGATAGTAACGGTATTGATTATTTTTCATCAGTCACGTCTTCATTCATTTCAGATTCTCCTTCTCTGAGCCTTGAGTGTATCTGAGTGGAAGCAGCAGCTTTCTGCCACTTTCATGTATCGATTAGTCCAAATCAAAGCAGTTCATTCTCACATTCAGTTAAACAATTCTGTTTCTCCAATGTCCCCACCTCTCAGATTGGCCTCATCTGCAGTGTAGATGGTATAATCTGCTCTTTCACTCTTACTACCTTCTTTCCCTGTATTCCTTGTTCCTAGAGGGTAAAAAAAGGCATTAGGGAAATAAGAGTCAACATATGGAGTCTGTTGCTGTTACCCATGCTCAAATGCTGAATTTCTTTTAGGTTGGATTTGTGGGTTTATGGAGACTGTCTGTTTGGATCCTCACATTGAATGGTTTAGTGATGTGGGACATACACTCTGTCTAACCACCAGAAACCTTTCTTCAGCCTTACCATTTCACCTTCACCCATGGGCATGCACTGTGGTCTATCATTGCTCAATCTCCTCTCTGTGGAGGATGCTTCCTTGGACAAGGTCCTTTAAAGAAACTTTGCATAAGGTCAATTTCCAGAATTTCCACTGGCACATAGGAACTCAGTGTGCTAGAGATTGACTAGTTTTTCTCCAAGCCCATTTCCTTTTCTTTCTGGGCACAAAGATATTCTGCACTGCCCAGCTTTCTTTGAATTTGATATGGATATGTGACTGAGTTCTGGCCAATAAAATGTGAGTATAAGTACCATTTCCAGACCCGGCTCACTAAAACTTCTCATGACAATCCTCCATGTTCTTTTAACATCTGTCTCCTTGAGACAGATGAGCACAGAGACCTTGGAAAGCATCTTTGAAAATGATTGAACCACAAGATGAAATAATCTGGGTCCAATTTAATAAGAGCTGCTTGCCCTTTTGTAACTTTCATGAGCAAGAAATAAACACTATCCACACTTGAACCTTTATACACTTTGGAGTTTGTCATGGTGGCTAGCAGTACTTTAACTAATTCACTTGTGCATTCTAGCTATGCTGATCAGATTTAGCAAGTAAAAATAAAGGTCATCAACTCAAAGTTGAATTTCAGATAAACAGGCAATCATATTTAAAATAAGTATGTCCCATGCGGCATTTAAGACATTCTTATATTAAAAATTGTTATCTACCTGAGATTCAAATTTAACTGGGAATATTGTATTTTATGTCACCACACTAAAAGGTGGACACATATGGCACTCCCCATGTTTCCCTTTCATCATTCTACTCTGCTCCATCCTGAATCTAATTTTCAGAAATGTGTAGAAGAGAATAAATGTTTAGCCTCTACATTCACATATGCTTTGAAACTCTAAGGGGAAATATGCCAGTCTCTTCCAACAACTCTCCCACCCAGTGTACTCCAGTGCCTGGCACAAGTCTCCAGCCCCGCGCCCATCTGTCTGGAGAATGTTGTATGAACTCTGCCTTCACTGGGCCCCCTGGTCTCCATGCAGGGTGCCCTGGGATCCCAGTGAGCTTTGTATGGGGCAGAGAGTAACCATAGTTCTCAGGCATCAGGCAGCTGAACACTCCAGTGAACTCTCCCCTCTGATGAGTTGAGCCTTTTTCTTAGTCAAGCTAGAAGGGGCAGTGAAAGTGAAGGGAGCAGAGGTCTCATCATATCTTAGTAGTCCTGGAACTGTGTATCTAGAAGCCCCTTTAGAATGTGGAGAAGCTTATTACCTATTGTTCTTTTTGAATCTTCAGCAGGAATTCTGACACAACAGGAAAAGTTCCAGTCAGTCTCCAATTAAATATCCTTAGATCACCCAGAAAATTGGGAAAATTTGACACATATTTGCATGCTGTCAATGTCACTTCAACAAAACAGCATTAGACAGGGAGTGATGTCAGCATCATGGCAGAGTGAGCTCTCCCCTTGAACTCTCCCTTCTAAGATAAAATGAAAAGGATATTTATACACCAACAGAGGACATTCACACAACACAAAAGACATCTGAGGGACCCACGCAGCCATACCTCTGAAGGTGGGGTTCTGGATGCCCCAGAAGAAGGGGAAGGTAGTAAGGGGGGGTTACTACCTTCTAGTGACCCTGGGACCGCACACAGCTCTGAGAGGAAAGGGGGATGGGGCAGCCCTCTACAGGGACACTACCACTCTCTGAGTTCCATCACAGCTCAAGGGAAACCCCCATACACAGAGGTGACTAAGCTATTGCAGGGCTGTCTTCATCAATCTAGCATGCCAGGAGAACAGATAGTGAAGGCCCATGGAGAACATCCTTGGGAGCATGCAGGCAAAAGAAAGTGCCCTCCTCCCACTGTTTCAGCTCTGCCACAGAATGAAAGGCACCCAGCAGCTGGAGCTATGGAGCGATGGGTCACGGCAGGCTAAGAATACACAGCCCCTGAGCCTCACCCAGTGGTGGCAGGTGGAAACTGCAACCAGGTACTATCACTATGCAGAGTCAAAAAACCACACTGTCAAGCAGTATGAAAAAATATATTACATCTCCAGATAAGAAGGAAAATGGCATGTACCCAGAAATCAACCCTAAAGGCACAGAATTTCATAAACTAAATGACAGAGATTTCAAAATTACTGTCATAAAAAAACTCAATGAGTTACAAGAAAATACAGAAAGACATTTCAATGAAATCAGGAACTTCTTCACAAAAGGGATTGTAACTATAAAGAAGAACCAATCAGAAATGTCAGAGATGAAAAACACAATGGATGAGATAAAGAAAAATCTAGATTCCCGAAACAACAGAGCTGATAGTATGGCAGACCAAAGTAGCAATTCAGAGGAGAGAAATATAGAAATGCTTCACATGGAAGAGGAGAGAGAACTAAGACTAAAAAGAAATGAAATTCTCTGACAAATATCTGACTCAATTGGGAAATGCAACATAAGGATTATAAGCATTCTGGAGGGAAAAAAGAAGGAGAATGGAGCAAAAAGCTTGTTCAAAGAAATAATAGTAAACTTCCCAAGCCTGGGGAAGGAGCTGGAAATACAAGTGAAAGAAGCCAGTAGATCTCCTAATTATATCAATGTAAAAAGACCTTCAAGGCATAAGTAGTAAAGCTGGCAAAAGTCAATGAGAAAGAAAAAATGTTAAGGGCAGCAAGGCAGAAGAAAATAACCTACAAAGGAGGCCCTATCAGGCTTTCAGCACATTTCTCAGCAGAAACCTTACAGGCTACACAAGAGTGGAATGATATATTCAAAATTCTAAAAGACAAAATCTTTCAGCCAGCATACTCTATCCAGAGAAAATATCCTTCAGATATGATGGAGAAATAAAAACTTTCCCAGATAAACAGAAGCTAAGGGAGTTCATTGCCACAAGATGCCCCCTACAAGAAAGCCTCAAGAAGGGCCTCATATCTGAAAAAAAATATGAAAGGGGCTGCAAAGCCCTGGGCAAGGAGTTAAATAGGTAGGCAATAATCAGGAAATTGAAGCTCTCTGTCAGAACAGGTTAGTAAACACTTAACTATAACATTAAAGACAAAGGGAAGAAAAATACAAAAATAAATGTAATCTCATCATTTTAATCATAAACTCACAACACAAGATGGAATAAGATATGACAATAATAACTTAAAGGGAAAGAGGTAAGGAATGGAATTGGCTTAGTCTAAGGAAATAAGAGTCTATCAGAAAGGGGACTATCTCATCTATGAGATTTTTTATATAAACCTAATGGTAATCACTAAACAAATAATTAGAACTGAGACACAAATGATAAACAAGGAGAAAACTAAGAAAACCATCATAGAAAACTACCTAACCGAATTGGCAATCTGAAGTACATGGGACGAGAAACAAAGAAACTGCAGAAGAACTGGAAAACGAGTGCTAAGATGGCAGCATTAAGCTCTCATCTATCAATATTCACTCTAAATGTGAATGGATTGAATTCTCCAATAAAAAGACACAGAGCAGCGAGATGGATTAAAGAATAAGACCTAACAATATGCTGCCTCCAGGAAACACATCTCAGCTCCAAGGACAAACACAGGCTCAGAATGAAGGGATGGAAGATGATACCCAAACCTAATGGCAAACAAAAGAAAGCAGGTGTTGCCATACTTATAGCAGACAAAGTAGACTTTAAGAATAAAACAGGTAGAGACAAAGAGGGGTAGTATATAATGATCAAAGAGACACTCCACCAAGAAGACATAACACTTATGAATACCTATGCACCCAACACAGGAGCACCAAAGTTTATAAAGTAACTATTAACAAACCTAAAAGGAGATATTAACAACACAATAATAGTAGGGGACCTCAACACCTTAACACTTACATTAAGAGATAGATCATCCAGACAAAAAGTCAACAAGGAAATAGTGGAATTAAATGAAAAACTAGACCTGATGGACTTGATAGTTATACATAGAACACTGCATCCAAAAACAGCAGAATACACATTTTCTCAAGTACACATGGAACATTCTCAAGGATAGACCATATGTTTGGAAACAAGGCAACCCTCAATAAATGTAAGAAGATTGAAATTATATCTAGAATCTTTTCTTACCATAATGCTAGGAAACTAGAAGTCAACTACAAGGAAAAAGCTGGGAAAGGGACAAAGATGTGGAGACTAAACAACATGCTACTGAACAACCAATGGATCACTGAAGAAATTAAAGGAGAAATCAAAAAATATCTGGAGACAAATGAAAATGAAAACACACCATAACAATTCATATGGGATGTAACACAAGTGGTCCTAAGAGGGAAATTTGTAGAAATACAGGCCCACATTAACAAACAAGAAAAATCCCTAATAAGCAATCTTAAACTACACCCATCAAAATTAAAAAAGAAGAACAAACAAAGCCAAACTCAGTGGGAAGAGGGAAATAATAAAAATTAGAGCAGAAATAATTGAAATTGGAACCAAAAAGACAGTAGAAAGGATAAATGAAACTAAGAAATGGGTCTTTGAGAAGATAAATAAAATTGAAAAACCCTTAGCCAGTCTCACTAAGAAAAAAAGAGAGAAGGCTCAAATAAGTAAAATTAGAAATGAAAGAGGAGAAATTACAATGGAGACCACAGAAATATGAAAGATTATAAGAGAATACTATGAAAAACTATATGCCAACAAATTGGACAATCTAGGAAAAATGGATAATTCCAATGACGTTCTTCCCAGAAACAGAACAAAGAATCTTAAAATTCATATTGGGCAACAAAAGACTCCGAATAGCCAAAGAAATCCTGAGAAATAAGAATAAAGCTGGATGCATCACAATCCCTGACTTCAAAATATTCTACAAAGCTATATTAATCAAAACAGCATGGTACTGGTACAAAAACAGACACACAGATCAAAGGAACAGAATTGAAAGCCCATAAATAAAACTACACATCTATGGACAGCTAATCTTCAACAAAGGAGCCAAGAACATACAATGTTGAAAGGTAAGTCTCTTCAATAAATGGTGTTGGGAAAACTGGGCAGCCACAAGCAAAAGAATGAAAGTAGACCATTATCATTCTCCATACACAAAAATAGACTCAAAATGGATGAAAGACATGAAGGTAAGACCTGAAACCATAAAACTTGTGGAAGAAATTATAGCAGTATACTCTTTGACATTGGTCTTAAAAGGATCTTTTCAAATACCATGTTTACTCTGCCAAAGCAAACAAAAGAAAGAATAAATAAGTGGGACTTCATCAGACTTAAGAGCTTCTGCAAGGCAAAGGAAACCAGGATTAAAACGAAAAGACAATCCATCATCTGGGAAAAAATATTTGCAAATCATATATCCGATAAGGGGTTAATCTCCAAAATATATAAAGAACTCACACAGCTCAACAACCAAAAAACAAACTACCTGATCAAAAAGTGGGCAGAGGATATGAACAGACATTTTTCCAAAGAAGATGTTCAGATGGCCAATAGGCACATGAAAAGATGTTCAACATCACTAATCATCAGGGAAATGCAAATCAAAACTACACTTAGACATCACCTTACACCCGTTAGAATGGCTATAATCATCAAGATAAAAAACAAGAAATGTTGGAGAGGGTGTGGAGAAAAGGGAAACTTCATCTGCTGTGGGTGGGAATGCAAACTGGTGCAGCCACTATGGAAAACAGTATGGAGGTTTCTCAAAAAATTAAAAATAGAAATACCATATGACCCAACTATCCCACTACTGGGTATTTATCCAAAGAACTTGAAATCAATACAAAGAGACCTATGCACCCCTGTGTTCACTGCAGCATTATTCACAATAGCCAAGACATGGAAGCAAACCAAGTGCCTATCGACTGAGGATTGGATTACAGAAGACGTGGTATACATATATCTATATATGACGGAATACTACTCAGCCATTAAAAAAGACAAAATTGTCCCATTCACAACAATATTGGATGCACCTTGAGGGTATTGTGTTAGGTGAACCAAGCCAGAAGAGAAAGACAAACACCATATGAATTCATTCATATGTGTAAGTTAAACAAACACATGGACAAAGAGAACAGTTTAGTGGTTACCAGGGGGAGGAGGTTTGGGGCGTGGGCACAGGACATGAAGGGGCACATTTATATGGTGAAGAATATATATATTGTTTTCAAGTCCACATGGAACATTTGCTAAAAAATAAACATGTTGGGCCATAAGGAAGTTTCAACAAACTTCTGATGATTTAAGTAATGAAGTATGATCTCTGAACAAAGTGTAAATTAAACTTGAAATCATTTAGCACAAATTATTTAATCACAATAGAATTAAGCTATTGAAAACAAAGCGTCACTAAACATTTATTCACTCCTTATTGAAGTCTTTGTGTCAATTCATTATTTTTTTAAAATAGACTTATTTTAGAACACTTTAAATCTATAGAATTATTCTGAAGATAGTACTATAGTTCCCAAATACTCCACACCCAGGTTCCCGTATTGTCAACACTTTAGGATAGTATGGCTCATTCATCACAATTCATGAACCAATGTTGATAAATTGTTATCAAGTTCACACTTTACTCAAATGTTCTGTTTTCTCCTAATGTCTTTTTCTGTCCCAAGATTGCAACAAAGACACTACATGACATTTAGTCTTCATGTCTCCTTAGACTCCTCTTAGTTTTGACAGTTTCTCAGACTTTCCGTGTTTTTGGTGACCTTGACAGTTTTGAAAAGTACTGGTGAGATATTTTACTGAATGTCCCTCTATTGGCATGTCTAATGTTTTTGTCATGATTAGACTGAGTTATAGGTTTTCAAGAGGAAGACCAGTGACATAAATTGTCATTCTCAGCACCTCACATCAAGGAAACGATCTGTGTGACATGGTGAGCCGAGCTTGACAGTTGGCCTGAGGCAGTGCTCAGCAGGTCTCTGCTGTCAGCGTCCTCTTTTCCCTCACCTTCCCACACTCCGCTATGTGGGCAGAATCCCTATGTGCAGCCCACACTTAAGGAATGAGGAGTTATACTCTGTCCTGCTAAGGGTGAAGTATTTACTTCAATGATTTGAAATTCTTCTGAATGGGAGATTTCTCTCTTCTCCCCAATTTATTAATTTACCCAATCATTTGTTTGCATCAATATGGACTCGTGGGTATTTATTTTATGCTTTAGGTTAAAATTCAATACTGCTTTATTTATGTTATCGCTCAAATCTTTCTAGCTTTGAACATTGGGAGCTCTTTCAGTTGGGTCCTGTTTCCAGAAATTTGATATACTCCCTTATTATTTTTTGGTTTTGTTTTTAGCACTTACTTTCTCTACATGATGCTCCAGGATCATCTTGTATATTTCCTGTCCCAGTCCTCAAATCCTCCATTTCTCCAAGGAGCTCTGGTTTGTTCTAGTGGGGAATAGTATTAGAAACCAGTATCTGGGCACTTGGTGTGCTTGTTGCTACTAGAGTATTGTTGCTTCTAGGCCCTTTCAGCTGAAAGAGCAAGGAGAGCCATGTATATACTCATGTATCTAAATATTTCCATATGAAACCATCTTTATTTATGTCAAGCTAAATATGAAGGTGATGGTGGTGATAGCAGTGATGGTGAAGATGGTGGTGGAGGTGGTGGTGGTGGCAGCAATGGAGGTGGTGGTGATGTATTTATAATTAATAAATGGCCAGAGTCAGGAATCCTGTCCCTCATACCGTAAAGAAGCCACTGAGAGAAATGTTGGTAAAATCTGCCAATCAATACTGCTTTTTCTTGAAACTTGTAATCTTTCTAAAATCTTTGTCTCTGCCATTTTTCATGACTTTCCTGCTTTAGTCATGAGTGCTTACTGTGTGCTGAGTCCTTTGCACACGTCAGCTCATTCAGTCCTTACAACAACCCATTTTACAAATGGGTACTGAGACGCAGATGTTCAAGGGCTTGCCCTGGGTCACAGTGAGTGGTGTAGAGCCACTGCTCTCCCACTTTCCAGTTTTCTTGATCACTTTCCTTTTTTAAAAAGCTTTTTTCCTAAGTCTCCCACTGGCACCAAAATGAAGAGGTTTGCCAGCTCCTACTCTAGGTAATTGGTAGAATTTATCTTGACAGTCACGTGGAGACTTCAGACTGTGTCCACCAAACCCTGTTGACTTATTGGGGCCCTTTGTGTTGATTGGCTTAGTGATCACTTCATAGAGTAATGAGTTCTCTCATTTGGAGTGTTTGCAAAGAGGCTAGATGACCACATCTTGGGGTTTTTATAGAGAATTTGTACACATTACCTGGGATTTGAACATCATGCCCACCAGGATTCCTCCCAGGTGTGTGATTCTCTGATGGGAACTTAACCCTTGTCCCATCTCCTCTTCCCCTTGCATTGCTCAGAACACCTAGCCAAGTGAGGCTTAAAAAGACTTGCGTGTATGATAAAAATTTCCAAATGTCAGAGTTGGAAGGAAGCCTTGAGATGATTGAGTCAGGACTGTCATTTGGCATCTGAGGCCTGGAGAATGTAAGCAAATTTAATAGGGTCTCCTGCTGTTGCTATGGAGCCCACAGTCTCCAGTCCTAAAATTTTTTCATCCACCAAATAAAGGGAATATGTCACATAGCTATTTACTCATTCCATCAGTGTGACTTCTAGTTTTATCGCTGACAAAAGTTTAACCAGTGAACTTAGAACAGTGTGTAGCACAGAATAGGTGTCCGATACTCACTGACTGGATGAAATCCATGACCCCAGAATCATTGAGGGTTTATAACTGTGTAGTGAAGTCATTATTATCTTGGCTGTGACATTAATAACATGCTAAATAAATATGCAAACTCTCCATTGCTCAGCCCCACGATGGGGATGCCACACTGTCCTCTGGTCTGAGGATTTCCAGGCATTCCTTCCAGCTCATGTTCTCCCCTCTGTGGCCCTCCATCCACATCTCACAAGTTCCGTGGATGTCACCAGCCAGTCAGAGCCTCAGAGCAGCATGAAATATCCAGAGTTATCTCTGATATTGCTGCAGCCCAGAACCCCCCTGGCCACGTGGGTCGGCTCTGATGCCTCATCTGGGGAAATGCGTGTGTCCAGCAGGCTTCTTGCAGCTACAAACATTCTCCCTGAAGCATTGTTTATCATATTAAACAGCTAGAAACAACATCAATATTCATTGGAGAGGCATTACATGCAGTTAGGCTTTTTAAACTGCATAGAACTATACATACCTATGTTAAATGATTGCAGAGATGTTTTATTAAGTGAAAATTTCAAGGTTTAGGATCATATCTATAGTAAGCAACAATTTGTACATTAAAGGATGACTAAGAAAACAGATGCATGTACATATGCAGCTACGTTCTGAACACTGTCTTCACTTCTTCAGCTCCCATTCCTTCAGCACCCCACAATCAAGCTCTTTCTCAACACTCACCTGGGATACTCTGAGATCACCACTGGTTTCCACACTGACAATTCCAAGTGTCACTATTCTGTTCTTATCTTATTTTATCTCCACAAATTCAACACATTGACTATTCCCTCCTTCTCAAAAATCTTTTCTCTTATGTCCTCTGTGATACCAGATTCTCCTTTTTCTCCTCCTATCTCTTATACAGGCTTATGATCTTTCTTGCAACACCTTTGCAAGATCCTGCAAGTGTCTGTTGCTGAACCTGAAGTCATAGAATGTCCTCATCCAGACTTGCCGACTTATTTGTTTCCTTGCTAAACTTCATCTTCTGAATGTACTTCCCAGACTTGTTTATCCTTAGCCCATCTACTTCTGAGAACAGTTTGTTAACCTCTCTATTGCTCCAACCTCGTATTCCTCTTCCTCCATCCTTATTTTCTCATGACCAGTCTATGTGCCTGTAAAACACCTGCTAACCATCATGTGCACTTTCAGACTCTCCCTCATGCTAGCAATTATGAAAGGCTTTCTCTCTGCTTCTCCATTTGGCTGAGCTTTATTTCAGGACTCTTGTTGGCTCCCTCACTTTTCCACTTCTAAATGTTGGCATTCCCAGGAGTCTCTTGTGGGGCCTCCTCAATCCTCCATACAAATTCTTCTTGAGTGATACCATCCAATCCCATGATTGAAAAATACTTCTTCCCAGAACACCAGACCTGAACATTCAACTGTCTACTTACATGTCCACTTGGATATCTAATAAATATATTGAATTTAACATGGCCAAAGGAGAATTCTTTATATCCCTACCCAAACCTGTTCTTCTTTCAGTTTTCCCCACCTCAACAAATAGCACCACTACCTACAATCAACATATTAATCTAGTTTTACTTAATTGTTAAAAAGTAGATACTTTACCTTTCTATGCCTCCATTTCTTCATTTGTAAAATGGAGTTCATAACAGTACCTACTTGAGTGTGGTGACTATATAGCTACAATAATCAAGACGGTGTTGTGTTGGCAAAAGAATAGACAGATGGATCAGTGGATCATATAGAGAGCCCAGAAATAGACTCACACAAATATTATCAACTGAGCTTTGACCAAGGAGCAAAGCTAATTCAATGGAGAAAGGGTAGTCTTTTTAACAAGTGGCGCTAGAACAACTGGACATGCACGTGCAAAAAAAAAAAAAAAAAAATTCAAAACTATAAAACTTCTAGAAAATAATATAGGAGAAAACTTAAATGACATTGGATTTGGCGATGAGTTTTTACATACAACAAAAGCACAATCCATGAAAGAAAACATTGCCAAATATCAGTTGAAAATATTTGTGTGAATCTATTTCCGGGGTCTGTATTCTGTTCTACTGATCTATTTGTCTATTCTTTCGCTAACATCACACAGCCTTGATTATTGTAGCTTTATAGTAAGTCTTAAAGTAGGGTGGTGTCAGTCCTCCAATTTTTTCCTTCTCCTTTAATATTGTGTTTGCTATTCTCAATGTTTTGCCTTTCTATATAAACTTTAGAATCAGTTTGTTGATTTTTTTTTACAGACACAGAAAAATGGAGCGGCAAGTATAGAGAGTTCCAATATACACCTTCACTACTCCATAAACACATTTTCACTTATTATTAATATTTTACATTTGTTGCAATTGATGAGCTAATATTGATATACCATTATTAACTTAAAAACATTAGGGTTGATTCTTTGTGTTGTACATACTAAGGATCTTTTCCCTTTCAATAATCTTCAGAATCAATTTGTCAATATCTACAAAATAAAACTTGCTGAGATTTTGATTGGGATTTGATTGGAAGAAATATATTTATATACACATACACATGTATACATATAATGTGCATATATGTGTATATATTTGGGAAGAACTGACATCATGACATTACTGTCTTCTTATCCATGACCATGGACTATCTCTCCATTTATTTATATCCTCTTTGATTTCTTTCATCAGAGTTTTGTAGTTTTACTCATATACATATTTTACATATTTTGTTAGATACACATCTAAATATTTATTTCTTTTGTTTTTGTTTGTTTTGGTGCTAATGTAAATGGTATTGAGTCTTTAATTTCAAACTCCAATTGTTCATTGCTGGTATTTAAGAAAGAAATTGACTTTTGTATATTAATCTTGTATCCTGCCACCTTGCTATAATTGCTTACTAGTTCCAGGAGACATTTTGTTAATTCTTGGGGATTTTCTACACAGACAAATGTGGCATCTGTACACTCATATAGTTTTGTTTCTTCCTTGCAATCTACATACCTTTTATTTCCTTTTCTTGTCTTATTGCATTAGCTTCCAAACACAATGTTGAATAAGGTGGTGAAAGAGTACATTCATACCTTGTTTCTGATTTTATGGAGAAAACATCTAGCTTGTCACCATTAAGTATGATGTCAGCTATACGTTTTCTGTCAAGTTGATGAAGTTTCCCTCTACTCCTCATTTGCTGAGAGTTTTATCATAAAGCTGTATTAGAATTTGTCAAATGCTTTTCCTTTGTCTATAGATATGAGCATATGATTTTTCTCCTTTAGGCTATTGATGTGATGGGTTGTATTAATTGATTTTCAAATTGGATTAAATTTGCATACTTGGAATAAATCCCACTTGATCATTTTGTATAATTCCTTTTATACATCATTGGATTTGATTTGATGATACTTTGTTGAAAATATTTGCATCTATGTTCATGAGAGATATTGGATTTCCTTTCTTGTAGTGTCTTGTCTGGCTTTGTTATTAGGTAAATGCTGACCTCATAGGATGAGTTAGAAAGTATTCCCTTTGCTTTTATTATCTGGAAGAGATTGTAGAGAATTGATATAATTTCTTCCTTGAAAGTTTGGTAGAATTCACCAGTGAAACAATCTGGATCTAGTGCTTTATTTTTGAAAAATTATTAATTGTTGATTCAACTTGTTTAACAGATATAGGTCTATTGAGATATCTCTTCCTTCTCGTATGAGGCTTGGTAAAATATCTCTTTCAAAGAATTCAAAGATAACCTAGCCATTTTGTCTAGGTTATCAAATTTGTGGGCACAGAATTGTTCATACACTGGTGCTGTATCAGTGCCATGAGTGACTTTCCATATTAGACTTTCAATGTCCATGAGATCAGTAGTGACAGCTTCTCATTCATTTGTGACAGTAAGTTGTATCTTCTCTCTTTTTGTCTTAGTTAACCTGGCTAGAGGTTTACCACTGTTATTGACCTTTTGAAAGAATCAGCTTTTGATTTCTTTAATTTTCTCTATTTTTTTCTTGTTCTCTATTTTCATTGATTGTTCATGTGCAGAGTTCATTGACCCCCCCGCCTTCCAAAGACACTGGGCCCAGGCCCTACGTAAAGGAATGAGTCTGAGCTCAGGGCCAAAAATGGCCACTTCGGCCCTGACTCTAAGGCACAAGTTACAAAGAATATGTACTGCGTCATGCTCCTTGTCTAGGCTGGCCACCCTGATGGGCACCTGACTGGACTTTAGAAACATCCCATCTGTGGGAACAAAAAAGATAGAAACACCATGTCCGTGGGAACAAGAAGAAATAACTCAAAGTATCTGAATGTCTGAAACCCTGAGTCAGAATCCAGAGAAACCTCAGGATAAAAGGGAGTCACAGACATAGAACAATTGGGAGTCTCATGGGGAGAGGACGCTTTGCCTCAGACCGGACAATTGGCACTCCCACCTGCCGTACAAACTATTGGGACTTCCCTGGCTGATTGTGGTGTGGATGTTGTAAGTACCGATTTGTTGTTCCCCTTTATCCCTGCTCCTCGTTCTGTTTCCCTTTATCAATAAACTGAGTACTTAAACAACCAAGTAGCCTTGGCAGTACCTGTCATTCCTTGCCCTTTGCAGCTGCAGGCAACAGTTCATTTCATTGGTTGTTGCTCTAATTTTTTTTTTTTTTTTGAGGAAGATTAGCCCTGAGCTAACATCTACTGCCAATCCTCCTCTTTTTTTCTGAGGAAGACTGGCCTGGAGCTAACATCCATGCCCATCTTCCTATACTTTATATGTGGGACACTTGCCACAGCATGGCTTAATAAGCGGTGCATAGCTTCACACCTGGGATCCAAACCAGTGAACCCTGGGCCACCGAAGTGGAATGTGCAAACTTAACCACTGTGCCACTTGGCCGGCCCCTCTAATTATTATTATTTATTTTCTTCTGCTATCTTTGGATTTAATTTTCCCCTTCTTTTTCTAATACCTGAAGTAGGACCTTAGATTATTTATTTTAGATCTTTCTTCTTTTCTAATGTATGCATTCAATGCTATAAATTTCCCTCTAAGCACTGCTTTCACTGCATCCCACAAATTTTGATGTTATATTTTCACTCCATTCAAAATGTTTTTTTAATTTTTCTAGTGATTTATTCTTTGAGCCATGTTTATTTTAGAGGTGTATTATTTAATGTCCAAGGATTTTGAGGTTTCTGCTTATCTTTCTGTTATTGATTTCTAGTTTAATTCCACTTCTTTTCTTTATATTTGTTAAAGTGTGTTTTATAGCCCAAAATATTGTCTATTTTTGATGAGTGTTTCACAGAGCTTGACCAGAATGTGGATGCTGCTCTTGTTGGGTGAAGTAGTCTATAACTGTCAATTAGATTTTGGTTGATTGAGGGGCTGCTCACTACTATCAACTGTATGTATATAGTCAACTATATGTTGTATATGTCAAGCATACTTCAATTAAAAACAAGATATTTTTAATCATCATTAAATTATTCATTAAAAAATTGCTGACAGAATGGTATTGCAGTCTCTGCTATAGGAGTGGATTCATCTATTTTTCCTTCAATTCCTTCAATTTTTGTTTCATGTATTTTGAAGATCTGCTTTTAGGTGCATACACATTATGGATTGTTATATCTTCTTGAAGAATGGACCCTTTATCATCATGTAATGCCCTTTTTTATCTATGATAATTTTCCTTGCTCTGATATCAGCTTTGTCTGCGATTAACATAGCTACTCCAGCTTTCCTTTCATTGATGTTAGCATGGTATATTTTTGTCCTTTAAAAAATTCCAGTCTATCTGTGTCTCTATATTTAAAGTGGGTCTCTTGTAGATAACATGCAGTTGGGTCTTGTGGGTTTTTTGATCGTGGTAAAAAATAACATGAGATCTACCTACTTTACAAAGTTTTTAAGTGTACAGTATGGTAGCTTTACCTGTAAGCACAATGTTGTACAGAGATCTCTTGTACTTTTTCAACTTGCATGTGTGAAACTCTATTCCCATTGAAAAGAAATTTCCCTGTTTTTTCCTCCCTGCAGCACCTGGAAACCAACATTCTGCTTTCTTCTATGAGTTGACTATTTTAAACATCTCATATAAGTCAAATGATGCAATATTTGTCCTTCTGTGACTGGCTTATTTCACTTAGCTTAATGTCCTCAAGGTTCATTCATGGTGTAGCATATGACTGAATTTCTTTCTTTTTTTTAATGGCTGAAGAATATTCCGTTGTATGTATAATCCACATTTTCATTATCCATTCATTCATTAATGGACATTTAGTTTGTTTCCACACCTTGGCTACTGGGAATAATGTTGCCATGGGCAAGGAAATGCAAATATTTCTTTAAGATCCTGATTTCACGGGCCAGTCCCACGGCCGAGTGGTTAAGTTCGTGCACTCCTCTTCGGCAGCCCAGGGTTTCGCCGGTTCAGATCCTGGGCGCTGATATGGCACCGTTCATCAAGCCACCCTGAGGTGGCATCCCACATGCCACAACTAGGAGGACCCACAACTAAAAGTATACAACTATGTACCGGGGGGCTTTGGGGAGAAAAAGGAAAAATAAAATCTTAAAAAAAAAAAGATCCTGATTTCAATTCTTTTGGATAAATACCCAGAAGTGGGATTTCTGAATCACGTGAAAGATCTATTTTAAACTTTTTGAGGACCCTCACACTGTATTTCATAATGGTTGCACTGTTTTACGTTCACACAGTGGTGCACAAGGGTTCCAATTTCTCCACATCCTTGCCTACATTTATTGTTTTCTATTGTGTGTGTTTGTGTTTTTAAATTATGGCCATATTAACAGGTGTGAAATGATATCTCACTGTTGTTTTGGTTTGCTTTTCCCTTATGATTAGTGATGTTGAGCATCTTTTCATCTACCTGTCAACCATTTGTAAGTCTTTTTTAGCAAATGTCTATTCAAGTCTTTAACCTAAACTTAATTAGGTTTTTTTCCCTCTTGAGACGTAGGAGTTCCTTATATATTTTGGATATTATGAGATATATGGTTTGCAAATATCTTCTCCCCTCTTGTGGGTTGCCTTTTCATTCTGTTGACTATTTTTTCTGATGCAGAAGCTTTTTAGTTAGGTGTACTCCTACTTTTCTATTTGTGCTTTTGTTGTCATACCCAAGAAATCATTGCCAAGGCCAATGCTATACAGATGTTTCCTCTAGGAGTTTTATACTTTTAGATAAAATCTAAAATTTAATATTTAATTTAATATTTAAGTCTTTAATCCATTTTGAGTTGATTTTTCGTATATAGTGTAAGATAAAGGTCCAATTTCACTCTTTTGTATGTGGATATTCAGTTTTCCCAGCAGCATATATTGAAGAGACTATTCTTTCCCCATTGTCTAATATTGGTCCCTTGTTGAAGATCATTTCACCAGATATGTGTAGGTTTATTTCTGGGCTCTCTCTTCTTTCTGTTCCATTGGTTTGGATGTCTGTTTTTATGCCAGTACCATACTGTTTTGATTACTATAGCTTTGTAATATGTTTTGAAATCAGGAAGTGTGAGGCCACCAGCTTTGTTCTTCTTTCTCAAGATTGTTTTGGCTATTTGAGTCCTTTGTGGTTCCATATGAACTTTATGATTATATTTTCTATTTCTGTAAAAAGTGCCATTGGGATTTTGATAAGGATTGTGTTGAATCACTTTGAGTAATATGGACATTATAACAATATTAAGTCTCCCAGTCCATGAATGTGGGATGCCTTCCTATTTATTTGTGTCTTTAGCTTCTCTCAACAATCTTTTATAGTTTTCAGTGTATCAGTCTTTTGCCTCCTTGGTTAAGATATTCTTGAGTATTTTGTTCTTTTTGATGCTGAACTAAAATTATCTCTGTTTGCAGATGACACGATCTTATATGTAGAAAACCCTAAAGATTCCACCCCAAAAAAGAAAGAATAAACACCTGACAGAACAAGTAAATGAATTCATCAAAGTTGTGGGATACAAAATCCACATATAAAATCAGTTGTGTTTCTACACACTAACAATGAACAACCTGAAAGAGGTCTTATTGTTTTTATCTACTCTAACAGATTCTGTCTTTTAATTAGTGTATTTAGGGCATTGATACTTAACGTGGTTATTGATAAAGTCAGATTAATAGCTACCATATTCATTACTGTTTTCTATTTGTCACTCTCGATTTTTTGTTTCTTTTTTGTCTTTCACTCTTTTTCTTCCTTCTCTAGTTTTAACTGAGCATTTTATAGAATTCCATTTTCTCTTCTGTCTTAGCATATCCGTTATATTTCTTCAGTTAAGTTTGTTACGCGGTTGCCCTACAGTTTACAAATATATTTCCAACTGATTGGAACCCACTTTTAAATAACACCACACTGCTTTCTCAGTAGTGCAAGTACTTTATAACAGAGTTTTCCGAATCCCTTCTTTTTGTCCCCTATATTATTGCATCATTCATATAAGTTATCTAGAACCTATAATCATTGAATGCATTGTTGCTATTTTTACTTTGAACAAACTGTTATCTATTAGATCAATTAAGAATAAGGAAAATAAAAGATTTATTTTACCTTCATTTATTTCTTCTCTAATGCCATTCCTTCCTTTATGTAGGTCTGAGTTTCTGACCTTTATCTCTTTTCTTGTTTCTGAAGAACTTCTTTAAACATTTCTTGTAAGGCAGGTCTTCATCTTCTGGAAACAAATTTCCTCAATTCTTGTTTGAGAAAATCTTTACTTCTCCTTCACTTGTTTTAAAGCCTAGTAAGATAGGATTTTCTTTTATAAAAGCATGTTGGCAAATATTAAAATGTTATACTTGAAATTTACATCTAATATAAACACAAAACACAAAATATCCAATGTTAAACACTGATCTCCCATGCCTGACTCTATTTAAATAGTGAGTATTTTATATTTTATAGAAGGGAACTTTCAGATTTTTGTCAATACTTATAGTACAAACTATTATTCCTCATCAAAATGTTCATGCAATCTAAATCACTGGTATTAAAAGTAGTAATTTTTATTCTTGAATATTCTAAAAACTGCAAGTTTAGGTTAGCCTTCAGATTTTCAGAGCATTAAGGATATACAAATAGAGCACCCAGGAATATGTTTAATACATTTATGTTAAGTTTGTTTACAGTTATGACAGAGACGCCTTCAACTTCCAGATAATGAAAAAAATCCTAATCAAACACGAAAGATATGATGAGCCAAGTTATTTCTTAGTAAAAATAATACATCATATCAATCAATTTTTATACTAAATCCTTAAAAGCATTCAAAAACATTTGTATCTTCCAATTGTCAAGTGATGCATTCATGTGGTGGAAAGAGATATAAAACAACCAGTAAAAATTTAAAAATCAAGCTACCCTAGTTCCTGCAATAAGAAATTCTCAAATTAAGAAATTATTGTTAGGGGCTGGCCCGGTGGCGCACCGGTTAAGTTCGCACATTCTGCTTCTCGGCGGCCCGGGGTTTGCCGGTTCCGATCCCGGGTGCCGACATGGCACTGCTTGGCATGCCATGCTGTGGTAGGCATCCCACGTATAAAGTAGAGGAAGATGGGCACAATGTTAGCTCAGGGCCAGGCTTCCTCAGCAAAAAAGAGGAAGACTGGCAGTAGTTAGCTCAGGGCTAATCTTCCTCAAAAAAAAAAAAAAAAAAAGAAATTATTGTTTTTGCTTAGAAAATACGCCTTACTTTTAATCTCAAATTCACTTTAAATGGTTGACATATAATTCAAAACGTAAAAATACTCTAGCTAAATTATTTGTTAATATTTATAGACTGTTACTTCTCTAGGTAGATAGGTTTCACACAATTTTCAATTAATGCTATAAAAAATAACAGTTGCTATCACAATTAGTGATTATTAATGGACTACCAATTTAATCAGGAATTCGTGTGGCATAGGACCAATGAAGGGACTAATCTGATAATTTCTCACTGTATAATTCTGCTCGTTAGTAACATTAAGCCAATAATTTGATTAATATTCTACGTAGTTGTTGTACGTGTTTCCATGTGTGTGATCAACAAAAAAATATGTATACATATCAAAGCTTTTTCCTTTTTCTTTCTTTCTGTTTTCCCTTTTTTTTGTAGAGAAACTCAATGATTTGGGAGATTGGTTAGTACAAAACAAAGAACATAAGAGGGAAAGTACAAAAAGGCATGTAACATCAATGGCAGTACTCACTTCATACGGTTATAACTAAGGATATTATTAACTTTTGTGTTATTCACTTCTCTTGAGAACACAAATCAGAGCCACTAACTTAAGGCTGTGTTATATACACCATACATACGCAACCTTATGCAAAATAGTTTTCAGAAGTCACATTACATTTTAAAATATTAGGAACCCCATACCTGCGTTGATTTGTAGTTTGAAACGGCCACAAAGAAAATAATATTAGACTAGGGAAGGTTATACTGATGATAAATCCTTAAAGTTAAAAAGATCTTCCTTTTCCTTTGTACTTTCCACAGGCTACACAACGTTCCTGAGAGTATTTATTCTGAGACAAAAATGCCAGTCACATCTTTAAGACCTTACTTAACAAGGAACTAACGAGAAAACAAGTTGGAAGGTGAAGCTACATATTTTTTCAAATAAACGGTCTTAATTTTTCTCCTTATAGAAGGTTAAATCAATTTAGATAAACATATCTAAAGCATTAATTTTTGCAGCTTTTAGGTAAAGTCCAGCGCTTCATTTATACCAAGTGTGTGAGAAGAGGTCAGTAGAGATTATCTAAGCCTGAATCAATCGTGACATCATCCATTCAAGTCCAAGACACATTCTCTCACCTGCTGCATTGGTTTTAATGCAAAAAAAAAAACCCCAACCTAAAAAGGGCAAATGGGAGATAACAAACCTAAATGTCCGTTGCTATGGAAATGGATAAATAAATGTGGAGTAGTGATAGAATGCCTGTTAAAGTGAATGAAATAAAGCCACATCTATCAATCTATCAATCTGGATAGATCTCAAACAATACTGAGAAAAAAAATGCAGATGTAGAATAATTCGTTTAAAGATAAAATTTATGTAACTACTAGGAACACTGTATGGATGCATAACGACTGTAGTAAAAGAGGAAGATATGGGCTGAAAGGATACAAGTTAAGCTCTGACTACTATCTCCCTCGGGATTTTGGAAAGCTAGAAAAGAGACTTCAATTGTTTTATTTCCTTTCCTTTTTAAAAAAAGCTTTTAAGCAGACGGTGTATAAATATGCTGAGTACACGAATGTGTGCTCCTGTCCTTCGTGTTCTGAGAATCTTACAAACGCTGAGACACAGGTAGGCACACAGGATGGCATGGAAGGTTGGAACCTGGGGGCCCAACACGGTTCCGGGGGCTTCAGGGGAGGACTCTCACATGGCAAACCAAAAAGGACAAGGACCAAGACATCCTCCTTCCATGTTAATTTAGCACTACGCTCAGTGCCAGAAGCTTTAACGTAATGCTTTTTAATTTTCAAAAGTCACGAATGCAGGACCTCCTTTAGATGTTATTCACCACATATTTGGTACTCTGTCTCAGTTTCTTCACCTGCAAGATGGGACTAAGAAGAGCATCCGTCTAATTGTCAGAATGAAGCAATTTATGTCAAGAGGGGAGTGCGCTGCCTGGCACAAAGGAAGTGCCCCAGAAACGTCAGGTGCTGCTGTTACCACGACTGTTTACCAAGCACAGTTCCAGTCGAAGGGTGAGACGGTGATGGAAAAACCTGGAGCTCAAATGTCTGAGGCGCTCTCTGAGATGCACTGAAGCCATAAACCCAAGAGCCCCAACGTCTCAGAGGAAGACTTTCCAAGACTTCTGCGGGTTCTCCCGAGAGTCCAGGCCTGGAATCGGCGGCGGCGAGGGCCGACGGCAGGACAGGACAGGAAGAGCTGGGCGGAGGGGGAGAGCCCCGCGGGGCAGGAACGGGGCGGGGGAGGGCCGGCGGCGGGGCGGGAAAGGGGGGCCGGGGCGGGGCCGGGGGCGGGGAGGAGCCGAGGGTGGGGCGGGAGAGGGGCGCCGGGGCGGGGCCGGGGGCGGGGCGGGGCCGGGGCGGAGCCGGGGGTGGGGCGGGAGAGGGGCGCCGGGGCGGGGCCGGGGGCGGGGCGGGGCCGGGGGTGGGGCGGGAGAGGGGCGCCGGGGCGGGGCCGGGGGCGGGGCCAGGGGCGGGGCGGGGCCGGCGGTGGGGCGGGAGAAGGTGGGCCTGGGCGGGAGGAGGAGCCGGCGGCGGCAGGGCTGGAGAGGGTGTCCGGGACGGGGCGGAGAGGAGCCGGCGGACTGGCGGGAGAATGGGGGGCCTGGGCGGGAGGCGGAGCCTGCAGCGGCGGGGCGGGAGAAGGGGTCCGGGGCGGGGCCGGGGAGGAGCCGGCGGTGGGGCGGGAGAAGGGGGCCTGGGCGGGAGGCGGAGCCTGCAGCGGCGGGGCGGGAGAGGGGGTCTGGGGCGGGGCCGGGGAGGAGCCGTCGGTGGGGCCGGAGAAGGGGGTCTGGGCGGGAGGGGAGCATCGGGCGGCAGGAGTGGGGCCCGGCGAGGGCAGGCGCAGAGGCCGGCCGGAGCTGCTCGCATAGCGGACGCCATGCTCGCGGTGGCGGGCTCCCTGGCGGCGGTCTGGACCCTGCTGCCTCCCTGCGCGCTCCTGCTGGGCGCCGTGGCCTTCCTCTTCTGTGCTCGCGTCCTCCAAAGGCGGCGCCCCAAGAACTACCCGCCCGGGCCCCCGCGCCTGCCCTTCGTCGGCAACTTGTTCCATCTGGACTTTGAGCGGGCGCACCTGGCGCTTCAGCGGGTAGGAGCCGGCCTCGCCGACCTGCGGGCCGGGGGCCGTTCGGGGCCGGGGGCGGGAGGACGGGTGGCTCTGCCGCTGCCCTGGCAAAGCCCCCCGCGAGCCTCGCGTTCGTCACCTCAACTGGCATGTTTCTACCTGCCCTTTGTAGAGAGAAATATTGTTTACTAGGTGGGTGTGTTGGCTAGGTAACGTTCCTTAACGCGTTTAATTGGGTGTCTTGTGAAATATTAGTGGAACATTCTATTTATAATATGATCACCTTGTCGCCTTTAATATGATTATCCTTGAAAAAAATGCTGTCCTTTCCCTCTCGGAGGCACCTTTTCCTGTGTGTAAAATGACGATAATACTCCCTAAATCCTGACCACTTTTCAACTGAATTGATCCCACCATCCCAATGACTGAGCCCCTCGCCTTCAGCCTCCTCTCCCTGCAATCCGCTCTCACTGAAGTCATCACTTTACACTGTCGCTCCTCTGGAGCTTAAATTTTCTCAGTGCTTCCTGCTGCTTCCCGGAGTTCAGACTGCTTCGGGAGCCACATGGAACCCTTCTTGACTCACCCTCTTTCCACTTCTTTATAATCTTCTCCCATCAGAGTTCCCTTAACAATGGCCGCTCTGAATTCGTTAAAATTCTCTCCAACATCCATCATTTTCTCAAGAATCCTCAGCTGGTTTCCTACCTCACAGCACAGGTACCTGGCACACTGTGAAGATTTAATAAAACAGTGAATAGTCAATATTAACATAGCTTGTAGTAGGTGCGCGACAAATAGGAGTTCTCATTCCCTAGAAATGCCTGGAGCTCTTTAAACACATGCCTGTATCCTCAAGTACAGGTGCAGGAGATTTTATCGTTTTCTGGGAGAAAAACTCCTAAGTGACAGGATTAGACACAGAATTTTAAAGCTAGGCTCCTAAACTTGTACCTTTAAGAAATGTGTTGTTTATTTTCCAAATATTGGGAAAATTTCCTGTTTTCTTTCTGTTCACGATTTCCAGCTTGATCCCATTATGGTCAAAGGACATACTTTGTATAATTTCAGTTTTTAAAAGTAAGTTAAGGTTGGTTTTATGACCCAAGATACAGTCCCATGCGTTCTTGAAAAAAATGTGTACTGTCATGTTGGGCAGAATGTTCTATGTATGTCAATTAGATCTTACTGGATGATCGTGTTGTCTAGTTCTTCTGTACGCTTGCTGACTTCTTAGCTGCTGATTCTGTCAATTACTAGGAGAGGCATGTTTAAGTCTCCAACTATAATTACAGATTTGTCTATTTCTCTAGTCAGCTCTGGTAGTTTTTCCTTTGTGTATTTAGCAGATCTTTTATTTGGTGCATACACATTAAAATTGTTACGTCATCTTGGTGAATTGACTCATTATTATGCGATATCCTTTTTTATCCCTGGTGATTTTCTTTGCCTGAACTTTATTTATCTGATGTAATCATGCCAGCTCTCTCTTGATTAGTATTTGCATGGTATATGCTTCTCCATTCTTTCACTTTTAACCTTCTTATTGTATTTGAAATGAGTTTCTTGTAGATAACTCATAGGTGGGTCATTTTTTTTTTCATTCTCCCAGTCTGTCTTTTAATTAGTGAATTTAGGTTATTTATATTTAATGTAAGCTGTTGATATGTTAAGATTTAAGTCAGCCATTTTATTATTTGTTTTCTATTTTTCCCTTTGTTTTTTATTCCTCTGTTTCTCCTTTCCTGCCTTCCTGGGGATCACTTGAACACTTTGTTTCAGAATTCCATTTTCATTTATCTATAGCATTTTTGAGTATACCTCTTTGTATTGTGTTTTGAGTAGGTGCTCTAAAGATTACAATGTGCAAACATAGCATATTGCAGTCTACTAGTATCAACATTTTACCATGTCAGGTGGAATGGAGATACTTATGACTGTCTAGATCCCTTTACCCTCCCTGCTTTAGAATATAATTGTCTTAAATAGTATCTCTACATACATTGAGAACCACATCAGACAATATTGTAATGTTGCTTTTAACTGCCGAACTTTATTTTTTAAATTGAAGAGGAGAATAGTCTATTAAATTTACCCATTTATTTACCCTTTCTATTCCTCTTTGTTCATTCCCAGTGTTCCCAGTTTTCTACCATTATCATTTCCTTTCTATGTGAAGAACTTTCTTTAGCCATTCTTTTAGAGCTGGTCTTCTGGCAAAAAATTCTCTTAGCCTTCCTTTATCTACAAATGCCTTATTTCACATTCATTTCTGAAGTATATTTTCACTGGATACAGAATTCTAAGTGGGCAGTTTCTTTCATTCATCATTCTTAAATGCTGTACTATTTCTTCCTTGCCTCCGTGGTTTCCAGTGAGCAGTCTGTCGTCATTTGAATTGTTGCTCCCCGTAAGTGCTGAGTTGTTTCTCTCTGCCTGCTTTCAACAAGTTTTGTTTGTTTTGAGTTTACAGAGATTTGATTATGATATGAATTGGTGTTGAATTCTGTGGGTTTGTTGGGTTTGCTCAGCTTCTTAGATGTGTAGCTTTGTCTATTACCAAAGTTGACAAGTTTTCAACCATTTTTTCCTTCAAATGTTTTTTAAATCCACATTTTTTTCCTTTTCTTCTGGAACTCTTGGACACTGATTGCACAAATGTTAGGTCATTTGTTGTCCTGAGGCTCAGTTTTGGGTTTTTGCTGTGTTGTTCAGATTGGATACTTTCTATTGATCTGTCTTCAATATTGCTGATTCTTCTGTCATTACCGCTCTGCTATTGAGTTGCTCTACTTATTGGGTTTTTTGTTTAAGTTATTGTATTTATCAGTTCTAAAATTTCTCTTTGCTTCTCATATATATTTTCCTTATCTTTGTTAAGATTTTCTATTTAAATAAATTTTTTTCAAGAGTGTAATTGTTGTCCAAAACATATTTATAATAGCTGCTTTAAAATCTCTAGCCTAGGGGCTGGCTTGATTGCATAGTGGTTAAGTTCACACACACCACTTCCGTGGCCTGGTGTTCACAGGTTCAGATCCCAGGTGCGGACCTAGCACTGCTTGTTAAGCCACACTGTGGCTGCATCCCACACAAAACAGAGGAAGATTGGCACAGATGTTAACTCAGGGCCAGTCTTCCTCACACCAAAAAAGTAAAATCCCTATCCTATAATTCCAACATCTATGTTGTCTCAGTATTGGTGTCAACTTATTCAAGTTGAGATTTTCTTGGTTCTCGGTAAGGTGAGTAATTTTGGGCTGTATCCTGGACATTTTGTGTGTTCTGTGACTCTGGATTCTATGTAAATCTTTTATTTTGTCAGATAGCCTGTTTTGTGGACTGTGGTTCAAATGGCAGTTTACGTTGTAGAGCCTCTGCAGTGCTACTCGGGTCTGCCCCACTTATGTGTTGCCCACTCCCACACTCTCCATCCACATTCTCATCAGTGCAGGCTGGAGAGAATGAGGATGGGGCAAAAGACGGGGCCCCTCTGGGTGGAGTAGCCTCTTCCTTACTGCAGGAGGAGGGGTGGGGAGTGGAAGGCAGAGATCTACTCATATCTGCTCCATAGGGAAGGGACCCCTCCTGATTTCTGTTGGAGAAGGTTGGAAATCAGAATGTTGCCCCCTGACTACTCCAGGGGGTGTTTTGACCAGAGTTCAGGGCTGATAGTCACAGTTCAGCTCACAGACTTGGCAGGGGAGGGGCGTCGCCTTGTTGCTGCAGAGGTGGGGTGAAGACAAGTTTCCACCCTTATTCTCCAGTGCCACAGCACCCATCAGGGTGACGAAGAGTCCTGATGGTGTTTGTCTCCAGAACAGGGAGGTAGAAAGGTTAAAACTTTTCTGCCCTGCTGACCCACCCTCTTTCAGGTCCTGTGGCTAGAGAGAGCAGGCTTTTCTTGGAGTTATTCTTCTGTGCCCGTTGGTGTACTGATTAGGAGGAGAAGTAAAATGGAATGCTTTTTCTCACTCTTGTCTGGAATTGGAAATTTGATCTGTGCCCTTGTTTTACTGCTAAGATAGATAGGACTAGAGAGGTTAAGTGATTGCCTAATGTCCTAAAACTGGCCAGTGATGAAACTGAGACTAGCATCTTATCCCTGGCCCAATGATTTCTCATCAGAACTTTTAAATTGTATTTTACATAGGTTTGCATTTTTGAGATTTTAGTTTGTAAGACAAATGGAGTTAAATGGTGTGATTTAGTCATAAGTAAATTTACATTCTAGCAATTTGGAAACATTAAGTACCAACAATCTGCTAGGTCTTATTTCAGGATTTATATGTTTACTTTCATTTAATCTCCGCAACAGACACACAAGTTCGGCATTGTCTGGTGGTGTTTCCATTTTAGTACTGAAGAAACAGGTGGAAAACAGCCAAGTGATTTGCCCGAGTTATTCAGCATAAATAATGGCAAAACAAGGACTTGGACCCAGGACTCTTTGAGTGGTACACCTTCTGCCACCTGACTTTTCATTATATAGTTGGAGGATAATTGATTTATTCATGGGTTCATTTATTCAACAAACCTTAAGCATAGATGGCAGGCACAGTGCAAGACAGTGTGTGATGATGTGTGTTGTAAACTTATGGTAAGCAAGTGAGATTTCGGGAGCTGGGGTCACGGCGAGTGGGAAACCCCAGGGATAACATCTTGTAGAATGCTCAGATAAACTGGGGTGAACTTTAAAGGAATGTTAGGCAAGTGGCTAAGTGGTGTAAGGGGGACAGGAGATTTTAAATGGGGGAAAGTGATGTTAACACACAGTGAGGCCCAGGGAAGAGACTGGTCTGTTTGAATGGCATGAGGGAAACTTTTCTTGTTTTTTTTTCCCTCTTTTCTAAACTTTCTCTACCATAGCTCTATGGCTTATTATAGGAACATTTATTTAAATAAGAGAAAATCTTATTGCACTGAAATGGAAGAATGTAGATAAGTGTATTAGTTAGGATGTACATTGAGCTGCTTGTCACAAAGAGACCCCACAATACAGTGGTGTAAAAACGGTTGAAATGTATTTCTCTCTCACAAATGAGTTGTGTGATGTACATCTCACAGATGTAGGCAGGACATCCAGGATAAGGAGGCTGCTTTGTACCACAAGGTCATCAGAAAACTCCAGTTCCCGGGGCTGGCCCCGTGGCCGAGTGGTTAAGTTCGCGCACTCCGCAGCAGGCGGCCCAGTGTTTCGTTAGTTCGAATCCTGGGCGCGGACATGGCACTGCTCATCAGACCACGCTGAGGCAGCGTCCCACATGCCACAACTAGAAGAACCCACAACGAAGAATACACAACAATGTACCAGGGGGCTTTGGGGAGAAAAAGGAAAAAATTAAAAAATCTAAAAAAAAAAAAAAAAAAACTCCAGTTCCCTCTGCCCTGTTGCTATTAGTCCTGCAACACCGATGTGTGTGAGTTCTAGTCCATGGGTAGGGGAAAGGGAAAGGTAACAAACAAGCAGCTTTCATTTAAGGATGTGACCCAGAAAATGTACACATCACCACTACTCATGTCCCATTGGCCACGCATGGAAGGAGAAGCTGGGAAATGTGATTTTTGATTGGGAAGTCATGTGGCCAGCTAATAATTAGGGGGCTCCATCATTCAGAAGACGAGAGAGAGAATGTCTTCATCCTTTGTTTAAGGATGGGACAGAGTGAGTTAGAAAGAGTTCAAACTTTACGCCCACTAGCTATGTGCTAAATCTCTGTGCCGTTTTTTCTGAAAACTGGAATGTTTTATAGGGTTATTATAAGAATCAGATACGTTAATGAATATCAATTTACTGCCAGGGTGCCTAGCACATCTTCAGTGCTTATTTCTCTATCAACCAGTCTCTTCCTTTGTTTAAAAGTCTTGGGGCCGGCCTCATGGCTGAGTGGTTAAATTCGCACACTCCGCTTTGGTGGCCTGGGGTTCACTGGTTTGGATCCTGGGTGCGGACCTACACACTACTCATCAAGCCATGCTGTGGCAGCATCCCACATAGAAGAACTAGGAGGACTTACAACTAGGATATACAACTATCGAGGAGAAAAAGGAAAAAAAGAGGAAGGTTGGCAACAGATGTTAGCTCAGGGCTAATCTTCCTCACCAAAAAGCATACTTTAGAAAATAAAAAAGAAATTTTGTAGCAACAGCTCGAGGAAAGCTAGTTGTTGGTTGCATACCAGGCATCACTTATCTGGCCTGATTGCTGGATGGGCTCCATCAGTTACTCTTTGGCTTCCTCCCCTCCACTCCTTTGTCAATATTTACCAGAGTCCTTTTGCTAAAATACACTCCCAAGTCTATCAATAACAAGAAATAATTTTATTATTAATTCTTGTATTGTGGTTACTTGTCACAACAATCCTAAAGATGGGAACTAGTAACATCTCCCATTTTATAGACTTGGGAACTGAGACACAGAGAACTTAAGTAACTTGCCCCCAAATCACACAGAAAATAGTAAGGGGAATCTAGATTTAAATGGATTTGAGAACTTGAAAATCCAAGCTCTTAAGCACTCACTTATGTCACTTCTCCTATTCAGACATCTTCAGACTTATAATTACAAACAAAACAAGATCCAAAATATTTCACCTGACATTAAGACTCTCCACATTCTAGCTCAGATTACCTTGCGGCCTTGTCTCCTATCTGCCTACTCAAGTGAGAAGAACCCATCCTGGCCCCTGGTCACCTTATGTGCTGCCTGGCTTTCCCCCATCACAGAATGTATTGTACAGAATGGTAGCAATAATGACTATCTGTATGCTCTGTTAGAGTGTTCTAACATAATCATTAGAATGATGCAGGCCTTTTTTTTGGCCTATTGGAATGGTACGCATACCTGCATGAACTCTCACACACATGTGCCCTCGCACACACATTATTTGGTGCTGGTGAGAATTTGGAGGAGCAGTACCTCTCACCTACTGCTGGCGGGCGTAAGAATTGTACACTCTCCTTTTTCCTCCCTTTGTGTCTTTGTTTTGTTGGTTCTTCAGTTTCAGAGCTTAGATTAAGTGGAATCTCTCTCAACGTTACAGGTCTTGGTAATCATGGTTCAATCTCTTGTTTCACTACCTTCCACTTCTCATTTTTCTTTATTCTAAACATTTATTTTGCTTCACTTTATTATTTCGGTGCTTAATCCTACATTTGGAATTTTTATCCTTTGTATTAAATTTCCTGTCTCCTTTTACTTTTGTTTGCCGTTCATAGCTCCTTTGTTAATCCTTTTCTCTTTGTTTTTCTATTTTCATTTCTGATTTTAAGGGTGTTTTAGCCTCCTGAACAATCTTATTTTTAATTTCAGTTGTTCCCTTACTCTCTCTCTCTCCTTTTTCAGTAACTTCTTTATTGTTGTACATTGAAAAATATGCCCTACCTTCCAAAGGCTTTTCACGTGCGCTCTGGGTTATGCATTTACATCCATGTAAAGCACAGTGACTTGAACAACGCACATAAGAATTGTTAGACATCACCACCGTCAATACCAGGGCTCCAGGGGGTCGTTTGACCTAGCTATGTTTACACAGTTGATCATACCATAAAAGTTTCTGATCTAGTCCTGTTGGACTAGAAATAAACATGGGCAGAGAGCTGGTAGAGATGGAACTCAGAAGTTCATTTCACAAAATGCTAATGGAGTGCTGAGTCCCTCCCAAGTACAAGCCGAGATTCTAGGATATACACGTTGTCAGTCAGGAGTCATTTAGCTTAACCTGAGATTTTTAGCCATTCCAGAAACATCCTTTTGAATACCATAAACTAGTCAAGAAATCCCTTTTGTAGAGCCGAGGAAGTTCACCTAGGCATTCAGCAAGAAGAAGTGAAAAATCTGCTTGATGTATATGGCGCCACTTCTGCCATTTCTCAGAAGCAAAGCCATGTATTTAGAGGCACACTAGCTTGAGATGGAATCTTGGCTCTGCCCTTTATAGCAAGACAGGACATACTATGCTAGAGATGAACAAAGATTGATGGAAGCCTCTGGGCCAAAAGAACAAAGGAAGGATTGAGTTCAGGCTTAGTCTGTAATGTGGGAGCAGAGTGGTGGAGTCAGACTAAATCCATTGTATTTACTCTTATGAGGCAATGGGGTGCAGGACAGTAAGGGTGACGTGGGGGAGCATAAGTGCATGGCATTTGGGGAGGGGGGGGGTCATAGACCTGGAGGAAATGAGGCCTTCTTCTTGATACTACTGTTTGCAGCTAGACACAGCCCAGGCAGACAAGAGGCTGGGGCAAGTTCTGCTTAGAGTCATCTCTTGAATAGAAAGGTCAGGAAAGCCTGATTAGTGACCATTCACTGTCATTCAACCCATACTTGCACATACCTGCACTTTTGTGCATACTCATGACACCCTCACACTCATCCATTCTCTCTTTCTCTCTCTCTTCCTCCTCCCCTCACTCTCACTCTCATTCTTACTTTCACTCCCACTAAACTCTAAGGTCCTGACACCATCTCAGGCCCATGTCTTTGTCCTCAAATCTTATGTGATGCCTGGCATATTCCCTCCAGCACTCAGTGGCTTTGTCACCTTGGCTATGTTACTTCAGCTACAACACATTTGCCTTTTCTGGAAGATGAGGAAAATCATTACTGCTGTAGGGTGGTTGTGAGATTAAATGAGATGAAACGTGAAAGGTGCTTAACGTGGCGCCCAGGGGCTCTGGTTGTCTGTGACCATGAGTGCCTTCCTCCTGCATGTCATCCATGTGCTCTTGTCCTCTTGGTCTCCATGAACGTGCATCGCATCCCTTTCAACACAGAGCTCGTTCTTTCCTCAGAGACTTAGTGGCTGTGTGCCAGGTGCCAGGAACAAAGAGCCTTTCTCATTGCTGCTCTCATTCTTCTTCACTGAACCGTTTGAGGGATGAGTAATTTTCTGTCTTCTATAGCTGGGGAGCTGAGGCTCCAAAAAAATGAAGCAACTTTCCCCAAGAGCCCTCAGCTGGTGAACTGTGGAGCTAAGATTGGCACATAGCTCCAGGGCTAGATAGCTTTTCTCCATACTTGGCCCCAGCCCTAGAATGAATTTTCTGTCATCTAGCATATGTTGAGTAAGAGGAAAATCTCTTCTGTTAAACAGGTACGACTTACTAAAAGGTCCATACTTGCAACACCAGGCTTACACTAAACGTACCCAGCCTTCTTTGGTGAGGCACGTGTGCTGCATTCTCTCCTTTCCCGAGGCTCTAAGATGCTTGAGGTTAGAGACTTTGTTTATTTTATTATAGTTACATCTTCATGCCTTGTTCTCAGGACACATGGTGGACGCTCACTCAATTTATGGAGGTTGACTATAAGAATGAATGTTTCATAAGGAATGTCCATGTCTTACAGAGAATTCAATATGAGTCTAGTTGAGAGGAGGACAAAGGAAACGGAGAAACATTCCCATGAGACCAAGAGGTACACACATATCCATGCACACACAGACTCCCCTCAGCACAACCCCCCAGCTGCACACACAGCCTCTATCCCTGGACATACACATGTGCATATTCAGTTGTGACAATTTTACTGTTTTTCAGCTTGTGAAGAAATACGGGAACATTTTTAGCCTGGACTTCGGTGATGTGCCTTCAGTTGTTATAACTGGATTGCCCTTAATTAAGGAAGCCCTTGTCCACCAGGACCCAAACTTCGTGAACCGCCCTGTAATCCCTCTCCGAGAACGTGTCTTTAAGCAAAATGGTAAGTTTCTTGACCAGTGTAAGATCTGTATGTTTGATATTCTTCTGGTCTCTTGAAGGTGCCTCTGTGACTATGATTCTCTAGTGCCCCCAGACACCGGGCCTGTTACAGAATTCCTGCCATTCTGGAGGAGGTAGGCTGATTCCTCACGTTCCTGCCACAGGCGTTCGGCAGGGTCGGCCCTGACACCAGGCACTGGGCAGCAGCTGTGTCTCCTGCAGGAACTCACTCTGGATGCTTTGATAAATACATAAGCACGTCACTCAGTGATGGGATGTTTTTTAAGCAGAGGAAAAGGCAATGTGTTCTCTCTTTTTGTTTCCCATTCCAAATCTCTTCTCCTCCGAAAATGAATGTGGTTCTGCTTCCTTCTCGGCTTAAATAATTCCTCCTTCTTGCTTGTAGTTCCTCAAGCTTTATCCTTATCGCTAAATAAAACGGCATTACTGCCAGACCTTGAGAGTCCAAGAAATCTTTCTTTCGACTCCTTGGCTCACCTACCCCACATCAGCTACGATGCTTCCAACATCACAAGGGGAGAAGAGCATGACTGCATTCTATTCTTTAATTTGGTTTACAAATGGATCTTACTTAAATGTTAAACAAGGATGTGATCAAGCTGGATATGCTGTCCAGCCTCAAGAATGCCTGCTACTTTCTGCTAACTCTGCTAATCCAGTAAAAAGATTTCCTTCTACAGGCTTAAGAAATCGCCACAGAAGAAAAAATATATATATATATATATATATATATATACATAAAGGTTACAGCAAAAGGGAAAAATAGTACTTTGGAAACTTTCTCCCGGTGGCTCATATAGTGTCTACTTGTTGTGCCATATGCCCAAAGTATGATCCAGAGAAGCCATTTCATGAATCACAAGGCCACTTTCCCTTTCCTAAAGGACCCTTTGAGGTATGACAATTGGACTTTGTCCAAATGCTACCATCTCAAGGATAAATATATCTTGTAATGATCTGTATGTTTTCACATTGTTTTGAGGCTTTTCCTTGCAGAAGAGCGATGGCTTTAGGTAAATTATCATCGAAAAGAAGAAATTCCTGTTTGAGGAATTCCTCCCGAGTTACAGTGACTGGGGAACTCAAATCTATTTGTAATATTTGGCAAACATTGCAGCATTTCCACTGTGCTTACCATCCTCAATCCTCAGGATTGGTAAAAAGAACTAACGGCACAACCAAAACTTAATTGGCAAGGTTTCAGAAGCATTTACTCTCTCATGGCCAAAAGCTCTTGTGCTAGTGCTCCTTAATCTTAGATCTGTACTTTTTGTAAACATCGGCTGACTCCTTTTGAAATAATGATAAAACAGCCTATGCAGTTAGATGAAGAAATATATGAATAAACTTTGCTTAAGGGATGTATTACGTTGTTGTCATGGTCTTATTGAGGTGCCTTAAAAAGAGATGAAAGATTGGTAGCTGATTCTTTCACAGAGCTCCCAGAACTTAAGGATCATGGACTAAAACCTGGAGAATTTATTTATTGAAATAGACATCAAATAAAAGACTCTATCCAGCCCTGTTGGAAAGGACCATACCAGGAGAAGAAGACGGCATCTGTTGTAGACAGCTGTCCCAAGACTCCGGACCAGGCCTGTATTCCCAACCTTGTATCTCCTCATTTAAACATTTGTTATGCTTAAACTGTATACCTATTTTATAGTTTGTTTCGAATACTATCCCACTTAAAGAAAGGGATTAATTTGGAACAGACTGGTCTTGAAGGCCAGGAATTTATCGAGTGACTCCTAATGGAACTCAGTGGTTATGTGGAACAAATCTTTGGCCTTGGCTACCGCCTGGATGGCTAAAACACTGCACCCTGAGTTACCTTTAAAAGCAGGGAAGGAGTCAGGCTGAGTTAAAACCTGTTGCCAATCTCCCTCTCTTTAAGGCCAGATGGGCTTGTTCAGTGTTCCACTGGTATGGCTATATTTTCAGCTGTATTTGCTCCTTCTTTGGGGTTAAATGTCATTATTACATATGAGAGCTCTGAGTAAATTTGCTCAAAAAGTCCTTAATGATAGTCAAGCAGGAATACCCTTATTTAAATACTGAAATGTCTTTAATGAGAAGGGCTGTCCTTCAAAACAGAATGGCTTTAGATGTTCTTACTGCATGCCAAGGTGGTACATATACAGTCATTCAGACTGGATGCTGTGCTTTTATACCTGATGAGTCTTCCAATGTGTCATCTCTGCTAAAGCACATGAAGAAGCGGGTGAATGACTTAAGTGATCCTGCACCCAGTTTGATTTGTTTGGTTGGCTCCCCTTCAGTATCAGTTCCCTTTTTGATCTGGATTGCAATTCCTATTTCTATTACTTATTGGAATTCTTGTACTAGTCATAATCAAACTAATTGTTGTTTTCTTTAATCAGTGCTGTAAAAATAGCATACAAACTAGAGAAATGATTGCTCGATGGCTTAAAATGGTCCATCTATCTTATAATCCTGGACGAATTTCAGTTTCTGATAAAGACTTTACCTAAGAACTCATTTTAAACTAATGTTTTCAAATATGTTGAATTATTATTGTTACTGTACTTGTTCTATGATCATATACAATGTAAACGTGAAGAGTCATAGAAAAGCACATATACAATGTTTGTGCAACAATCTAAAATTAATTGAAATTTACATAAGCTATGAGATGCTTCCTCTGTTAATATATATGCCTCTATGCTTGTCCGCTATTTCCCCCAATGTGGACAACTGGGCAAATAAATGAGATAGAAGCCTAGCACCGAGGGACATGATGGACCCAGGGCAGGCCACAACCACCCTGGCACCGAGGGACAATGTTTTGATCATCAGTGCTTTCTCTCGAAAGATTATAGATCAAAAGGGGTAAATGACAAATAGAAATGGCAAGCAATAGGATATATTAGAGTATAGGAGGAAGCCATTTGGTGTAAACCTAATTCAGCCTGACTTTGTTTTTTTCAAAAGGGCCTGACTGTGACATTGAGCACGCATTGTATATCTGCTTTAAACATGTCCTATGGCAAGAGCAAATGGCCTTAAGATAAAGGCATGACTTCCCCCGACATTGGCATTTCCTTAGGGATAAGCATCTTTCCTTAGGCTAGGAACTGATTGCTGTGCTCACCTGTGACCATCCAGCTCGGGACAACAGACCTGCCACCCTGCTGTGTTCACCAAGACAGCAGACCTACCTGCTGTTTCCATCAATCACTGTGCTGACAGAGCAGTCTCGCGACTATTGTAAAAGGGACATTTCAATCCTATGTGAAACATCCTGTATAGGCACCCCACTTCTTCGGTGCCCTTTCTTCCTTCGGGAAGAAAGGCCCTGGGCCATGGTCCTCAGATTTTAGCTCAGAATAAACTCTCCCAAATTTTCATTTATAGATTGGTTATGGATTATATTCGTCGACAAGATGATGGAAAGAAGGAACATTTGGAGGAGGACAAGGTGTTTGGTTTGGTTTGAGTGACAAGCTGTGTGGAGAAAATCATGAATTCAATCATGAATATGCTGAGTTTGAAATGCCTTTAAGTTGACAGAGTCAAGCAGACAGTTGTATTTATGTGTCTGGAGCTCAAGACAAAAATAGATGGTCACTATCAAGGCATGTTATTGAAAATTTTGGGAGTTGATGAGATTTCCCAGAAATGGAGTATAGCGTGAGAATAGAAGAGACCTTATCTTGAAGAACTCCATCATTTTAAAATTTGGTAGGAGAAGATGAACTAGCAAAAGTATGGAAGCTCTCTGCTGGAGACGTTGGTGTCCTGGGTACCACTGGAAGAAAGAAGTGTCTGACGCTGCTGAAGTATCAAGTAAGATAAGGTTGAAAAGTACCCCTCAATTTGTCAACTAGTAGGGCCATTTCATCTAAATGTGGAGGCCAAAGCCAGATGCTAAAAGGAGATGAAGAGTGCTCTGGAAGTGAAAAAATTAAAGGAGTGTGGCCTTACCTGTGCTACAAAACAAAGGGTGGTCTGTTCAACACACTGAGATCTTTTTCCTTGGCCTGTGCTGTTCTTTCTGCATAGAATCTTCACTCCTCCTTGCTTTCTTGAGTCATTCTGTCATCTTTTAAGATCATTCCTTCATCTTTCATCTTATGCTTGTAGTGTAAGATAACTTGAATCCACTTGTGTGACTGGTGATTAAAGCCTGGGCTTCAGAGTCAGGCAGACGTAGATTTGGATGCCTGTTCACCTGCTTACTGATTCTGTGACCTTGCAAAATTTGATTTGTCCCTTGTGCCTCAGTTTTCTCATCAGCATAATGAGGGGGGACAATAGTAATTGTAGCTACCTCATAGAGTCTCTGTGAGTACTCAATTACATAATATATTAAAAATGCTAAAGTGCCTCGCATTGCAAGCAGGCAGTAAATGCTAGCCATAGTATCCATTGCCTTGGGATTATTTCTCTGAATAGTTTTCAAGTGCCTTAATGCCCTTCTTCCCTCCAGTGTACATCCTCATACCATTTGCCATTTATTCATATTATAGAATATTGCCTTTCTTTTTCCCAGGATTGATCATGTCCAACGGCCAGGTATGGAAGGAGCAAAGAAGGTTTGCCCTGACAACGCTGAGGAACTTTGGTTTGGGAAAGAAGAACTTGGAGGAACGCATTCAGGAGGAGGCCCACCACCTCATCCAGGCAATAGAGGAGGAGAATGGTGAGTGTTCCTAGCACAGGTGCAGGAGACTGGCTCAGTAATTCACTGAGCAGTGATGTATTACGTACATAAGTGCCTGTCTTGTGCCCAGGACCGTGCTAGGCACTGAGGATATAACAGTGAACAACTAACCATGACCCTGCCCTCATGGAGCTCTAGGATTAAGCACAAGAAGATGAGTATTAAACACATTACTGATCTGAAATCATAGTCATCAGTTTGACTTCCCAGGCATTGAGTGAGTACTTGCCATAAGACAGACCATGTGTAGGGTGCTGTGGCCAGAGCCGCATATGTGGTTCTGTACTCGGCGTGTCATGTGCGTGTAGAGTAGACGTTCAGTAGAAAAAAGAAACAACCACTCTGAAAGATCCTTGTCTTCTTCCGTCTCCAGGACAGCCTTTTAACCCTCACTTCAAGATCAACAATGCAGTTTCCAATATTATTTGCTCCATCACCTTTGGAGAGCGCTTTGAGTACGAGGATGGTCAGTTTCGAGAACTCCTGAGGATGCTGGATGAGGTCACCCATCTGGAGGCATCACTGTGGTGCCAAGTAAGGGCTTCTCTTTCCATATCTTGGATGAGGATATTGGAGCTGATGTCAGACACAGATGAGTTGTTCTTTATTTTTTAATCTAAAATATAAGCTTATTAAATTGACTTCAACTCAGACTTATTTGAAATCAATCTGTTGACTTTAGTGTTTTTGATAATATTAAATATTTACTGTATACAAAAAACATATCTAGTATTCCTGGAAAGTACAGACTTTACATAACACACGCCTGCGCATCTATGTTTTATTTGAGAAGTGCGTGTTGCCATTGCCTTGAGCGTCTCCACTCCACATCCCTCCCTGACCACGCATCTCCTTCCTCCTTCAGGCGCTCTTCTGTGCCAGGCTTCTCACTTGGCAGACTGTATTAAGATTCATCTGTGTTAGCTGCTCTCTTGTTAAAATTCTCAGCAGTATCCCATAGTATGAATATGCCACTGTTTGTTATTCTGTTCTCTACTGACAGACACTTGGGTTGTTCCCAGTTTTTGAATGTTATGAATAAAGCCGACATGAACATTCTTACATAGTTGTTCATGTGGACACGTCTACTCATCTCTCTTGTGTGTATACCTGGACAGCAAAGGTCCTAAAAGTTTCCACAATGGTTGCACTATTTACATACACATTGACATTTGATGTTATCAATCTTCTAATTCATAGGGTGTAGATCTTTGAGATTCAAACCTCAAACCACCACTTTCTTGGTGGGCCTTCACGCCAGTTTTATTACTCTAGGCCTTGAGTCTGTCAAAAATTCTGCTCAGGGACCAGCCCTGTGGCCTAGTGGGTAAGTTTGACATGCTTTGCTTCAGCAGTCCGGGTTTTGTTCCCAGGAGCAGGCTGACACCACTCATCAGTGGCCATGCTATGGCGATGACCCAGGTGCAAAATAGAGGAAGATTGGCAAAGATGTTGGCTCAGGGTGAATCTTCCTCAGCAAAAACCAAAAAAAAACCCAACTCTGCTCAGCTTCTTGGTCTCTGAGCCACTTTTCTAGATTTGGAAGACAATTTTAGGGGAAAATGAGCCCCAAGTGTCGTGGTCACCCCTCTGGTATCTAGAAGTGGATTTATTTTTATTTATTCCTGGAAAACATCTTTTCCTGGAGTTTTATGGACCTGCCACACCAAAACTGCTAAAGCACTTAGCATAATTCCTGGCGCATTGAAAGGGTGTAAGGAATGTGGCCTATTGTTATTATTGTCGACATTATTTTGAATTCCTTGTTCTCACTTTTAGCCATGGTCGTCCCCAATTCAGTAATTCCATTTTCTTTTCTCCTATTTAGACAGAATCTAGGAAGTCATGAGGGTTCAGTGGGTACACAGCTGACTTTTCCCAGGGAAAATAAATGCCTGGGAGGTAAGAAGGGGCAATAAGTTAGGGATAGTAAGTACTTCTTGGAGTCCCACGCACTTTGATGGACAGCTATCCATACTTTATCTCAGTTGATTTTTACAAGAACCCCATAAAGATAAAATGAAGCACCATGTGTGTGCCAGCAGATACGGGTTGCGTGAGTAACTCCAGATAGTGGTCCATTGGCTCTGTGTTAAGTGCTTATTGGAGCTCATGTCATTCAGCCACTATAATAACCCTGTGGCCCCATTGGCAGCTAGCTAAACTAAGGAGCAACAAGTCACATCATCATCTTAATTATTATTACCAAAGCGTTATAGTTGCAAAGCAGCAGAACTAACAGTCAAAGCCACGGCTGTCTCCTTTGATGTCTGGGTGATGTTCCATTATCTTATGCTATCTCTTTTCTACCAGAAATTATTAGAGCAAATATATTTAAGAAAACACTTTATTTCAGTAAAAATTATCTTACCCACATGGAGATTACATCTTAGTGGGACAGACAATTGCATATGTATGTTTAGCGCATATATATATATGTATATAATCTCACACAGACACGCATATTAGTGATAGTTGCCATGAAGGAAAATAAAACAGGATAAGGGAATGGAAAGAGGGTGACAGGGGTGCTGCCACTTATGGGCTCATTGGGTAAGACCACTCCAAGGAGGTGACATGTGAGCAGCACCTTAATGAAATGGGGGGCTGGAGTTATACAGATTTCAGAAGAAGAGCATTCTTGGTGGAAGGAACAGCAAATGCAGCACCTCAAGAGGTGCATCCTTGATGTCACCACAGAGGCCAATGGGGCTGGACTGGAGAGAGTGAGAGAGAGTGAGATGGCGGGGAGTGATAGCAAAGGAGGCGATGGTGTGTGCAGGGGCCAGCTCACACAGAGCTTATACGCCTGGAGAGTGACGTAGAACTTTATCTGAGTGTCATGGGAAGTCATTGAAGAGTGACAGCCAGAGTGAAATGAGCTGATGGGACTGTTAAATGATCACTCTGGCAGCTCTGTGGAGAACAGACTGGGAACGGTGTTCAGAATGGAGTCAGGAGGACTGCTGGAGGTGATTACAACACCAGATAGGAAGTATTGGTGGTTTGTACTAAGGTGACGAAGCAGTTGGGGATGTGAGAAGTGGTCTGAAACTGGATCTGTTTTGGAACTAAGCACTGCAATGCCTTGCTAGAGCGCTGAGAAGAGGGATGAGAGAAATGAGAGTCAAGGATGACCCCAAGGTTTAAGTGTAAGCAAGTAAAAGAGAGAGAAAGAGAAGATGATTTCTGTTGTCTTAAAAGGGGAGAACTGGCACTACGTAGTGGTGTGATTGTCTTGTTTTTCTCCACCAGCTCTACAATGCCTTTCCACGGATAATGAACTTCCTTCCTGGCCCCCACCAAACACTCTTTAGCAACTGGGACAAACTGAAATTGTTTGTTGCTCGTGTAATTGAAAACCACAAAAGAGACTGGAACCCTGCCGAAACAAGAGACTTTATTGATGCTTACCTCAAGGAAATGGAAAAGGTGAGGATACCAAAGTTGTTTCCTGTGTTTTATTCTTTTTTTTTAAAGTCTGTTTTCCATCTATTTATCTTTTTTGCTCAACCTATGTATTCAGGTTTTTACTTCTACAATTATTAACACCTCTTTTTTTGTCCTTGGTTTCTATTTTGTATAGCTTCTTGTAGTACTTATTTTTCTTTTCTTTTCTTTTTTTTTTGAGGGAGATATTAGCCCTGAGCTAACATCTGCCGCCAATCCTCCTCTTTGTGCTGAGGAAGATTGGCCCTGAGCTAACATCCATGCCCATCTACCTCTGTTTTGCGTGTGGGACGCCTGCCACAGCATGGCTTGATGAGCAGTGCATAGGTCTGCACCCGGGATCCAAACCGGAGAACCCCTGGCTGCCTAAGTGGAGCACGCGAACTTAACCTCTGTGCTGTCAGGCCAGCCCCTCCTGTGTTTCATTTTTAACAAGCAAATGAGGGCAGGCTTGTTTGCTATTGCTGCTATAGCAAATTACCAAGAACTTGGGATGTTAAAACCACACTAGTTGATTCTCACAGTTCGGGCAGTCAGGAGTCTGATTAGCCTCACTGGCTCGAGTCCAGGTGTCGGCAGGACTGGCTCCTTCTAGAGGCTCAAGGGAGAATCCTTTCCTTTCCTTGACTTTCCAGCTTCCTGTAGACGCTACCTATATTGCTTGGCTCATGGCCCTTTCTCCATCTTTTAAGCCATCCATGTAGCATCTTCTCTGCTACCATCTTTACATCTTCTCTTTATGACTCTCTTGCCTCCCTCTTAAGACTCTTGTGATTATATTGGGCCCACTGGGATAATCCAGGATAATCTTCCCATATCAAGACCCTTAATTTAATCATATCTACAAAACCTCTTTTGCCATAGTAGGTAATATTCACAGGTTCCAGAGACTAGGAAGTGGACATCTTTGTGGGTCATTGTTCAGCCTCTTACCTGAAGAGGCAGTATTTCACAGAGTGCAGGAATAGCATTAACTCAGGACTGATGAGGCAAGTGGAAATAAAGATAGGGGTTTAATGACGTTCGTCTTGAGGCTGTGGGAATGCCCAAATACTGCCTTTTCGTTGTCTCTTCTCTACCCTGTACTCATGTCTGGAGGAGCTGTAGACAAAAGGAAAAATAAGAATTGAACCTCAAAGCACTGTTTCATTATTAGTTGATCCTATGCCCAGCTATTGACACCGTCCCTCAGCCCCCAGTGCAGAACAAAGTAAAGCTGAGTAAGAGGCCAGAGTTTAGCCTCAGGGCCTGAGTTGGAGCCCATATCATTCACTTTCCAACGTTATAGGAAAGAAGCAGGGAAAAAAAAACCCAAATTGGATATACAGCCTTTAACACAGAAAAGCGTCTGTTTATATACATCGCTGCATCAGCGTCAGAATCTTTGACTCATCAGATTCTTTGTTCCTCCTCCTGGAGTTGGAAGAATGGTGGATTTCTTTCCATATCCTCTCTTTTTTTCATCTTATTGATATAGCATTAACAGAAACATTGATTTCTGCTCAGAGGAGGAGACTTCACTTGCCATGCAGTGTGCAGGTATGGGACCACACAGTAAGAGGAATGTTGACAAATTGAAGCGTCCTGAGGAAGGTGGTAAAGATGATGGAATGCCGTAAGGAATGGTTGATGGAATCAGAGAAGTTTAACCTAGAATGCAAAAGATTAATGGGGGCCTATGAGGATTGTTGTACAAAAGAGGAATTCAGCCTATACTTTCTGGTGTCAGTACAACCATTTGCTGAATATTTGCTATTTGCCTTTCGCATCTCACGTAATTTATAATGTCGTCTTCTGGGGAGAGTGTTATTATTTCAATTTTTTTTTTGAGGAAGATTAGCCCTGAGCTAACTGCTGCCAATCCTCCTCTTTTTGCTGAGAAAAGCTGGCCCTGAGCTCACATCCGTGCCCATCTTCCTCTCCTATATATGTGGGACACCTGCCACAGCATGGCGTGCCAAGCGGTGCCATGTCTGCACCTGGGATCCCAACCGGCGAACCCCGGGCCGCCAAAGTGGAACGTGTGAACTTAACCGCTGCGCCACCAGGCTGGCCCCTATTATTTGTATTTTATAAAACAGGAAACTGAAGCACAGAGAGGTTAACTTGCCTTATAGGTCATTCAGGTGTGGATGATGTGGCTGATATTGAAACCCAAGTCTATCTTTCCACTGTACTAGTAGCTTTTCCCAAATTATAGGCATAAAGAAATAATAGTCTTGATTTTCATCCACCCAAGCTAACAAAAGCTTCCAGCTCTTGGGGCAGGAGGATGCTGGTGATATTGCTCTGATAAGCCTCTGCCTCCTGAGATGGCCACAGAGAGAGTTGTTCCTCCTGGGGGTCTTTCCTTCCATGTTCTCTCCCTCGGATGATGCCGCTGCATGTTGTGGCAAGCAAGAACCCTCTGAATAAACCAATAAACACTGTCCTTTCTAGTATAAGGGCGATGTCACTTCAAGTTTCCATGAAGAAAACCTCATCTACAGTACCCTGGACCTCTTCTTTGCTGGAACCGAGACGACTTCGACAACACTGCGCTGGGGTCTGCTCTACTTGGCCCTCTACCCAGAAGTCCAAGGTGAGCACGGCAGTGAGTGTGCTTGGGCCCGGACAGAGTGGTTCTTCCTGGAACATACTGCCCCAAAGGCAAGGCCATAAGATAACATGGTAGAATGGAAAGATAGGTAGGACAGTCCAAGGCCATGTGGACTTCATAGCAGGCACGTTCTTCAGTTTATGTCAATATTGTGCTGGGTCCATGTAATACAAATGTAACAGAGGGTCCATGCCCTCGGGGACTTGGAGTCTAGTGGAGAGAGCAGTGAAGTCAGTTGGCATTACACTGAGTGCCAGGAAAGACTTACAGTCTCATGTGGAATCTGGTTGTAGCCGTCCCTTCTTTTCTTTTTTTTTTTAATTGTAGTAACATGGGTTTATAACATTATATAAATTTCAGATGTGCATCATAGTATATTTCAAATTCTGTGTAGATTACATCATGTTCACCACCCAAAGACTGATTACAATCCATCACCACACACATGTGCCTAATCACCCCTTTCGCCCACCTCCCTCCCCCCTTCCCCTATGGTAACCACTAATGCAATCTCTGTTGCTATGTGTTTGTTTGTCCTTGTTTTTATCTTCCACTTATGAGTGAGATCATATGTGGATACCAAATATCATATGGTATTTGACTTTCTTTCTCTGACTTATTTCACTTAGCATAATACCCTCAAGGTCCATCCATGTTGTCACAAATGGCTGGATTTCATCGTTTCTTATGGCCGAGTAGTATTCCAGTGAGTATATATACCATTCTTTATCCATTTGTCCTTTGGTGGGTACCTGGGTTGCTTCCAAGTCTTTGCTATTGTGCGTAATGCTGCAATGAACATAGGGGTGCATATATCTTTACACATTACAGTTTTCAAGTTCTTTGGATAAATTCCCAGCAGTGGGATAGCTGGATCATATGGTAATTCTATTCTTGATTTTCTGAGGACTCTCCACACTGTTTTCCATAGTGGCTGCACCAGTTTGCACTCCCACCCGCAGTGTACGAGGGTTCCTTTCTCTCCACATCCTCTCCAACACTTTGTGTTTCCTGTCTTGTTAATTATAGTCATTCTTATGGGAGTGAGGGGATATCTCATTGTAGTTTTTGATTTGCATTTCCCTGATAGTTAATGATGTTGAACATCTTTTCATATGCCTGTTGGCCATCTGTATATCTTCTTTGGAGAGATGTCTATTCAGATCTTTTGCCCATTTTTTTACTTGGGTTGTTGGTTTTTTTGTTCTTGAGATGTATGAGTTCTTTGTATATTTTGGATATTAACCCCTTATCTGATATGTGGTTTGTAAATATCTTCTCCCAATTGTTAGGTCGTCTTTTCATTTTGTTGATGGTTTCCTTTGCTGTGCAGAAGATTTTTAGTTTGATGTAGTCCCATTTGTTTATTTTTTCTGTTGTTTCCCTTTCTCTGTCAGACATGGTACTTGAAAAAATGCTGCTAAGACCCATGTCGAAGAGGGTACTGCCTGTTTTCTTCTAGAAGTTTCGTGGTTTCAGGTCTTACATTCAAGTCTTTAATCCATTTTGAGTTGATTTTTGTGTGTGGTATAAGATAACGGTCTGCTTTCATTCTTTTGCATGTGGCTGTCCAGTTTTCGCAATACCATTTATTGAAGAGACTCTCCTTTCTCCATTGTATGTTCTTGGCTCCCTTGTCAAAATTATATGTCCATAAATGTGTGGGTTTATTTCTGAGCTCTCAATTCTATTCCATTGATCTGTGTTTATGTTTTTGTCCTAGTACCATGCTGTTTTGGTTACTATAGCTTTGTAGTATATTTTGAAATCAGGGAATGTGATACCTCCGGCTTTGTTCTTTTTTCTCAGGATTCCTTTGGCTATTCAGGGTCTTTTGTTGTTCCATATAAATTTTAGGATTCTTTGTTCTATTTCTGTGAAACATGTTGTTGGAACTTTGGTAGCGATTGCATTGAATCTGTAGATTGCTTTAGGAAGTATGGACATTTTAACGATGTTAATGCTTCCAATCCAAGAGCACGGAATATCTTTCCATTTCTTTGTGTCTTCTTCAATTTTTTTCAATGATGTTTTATAGTTTTTGGTGTGCAGATCTTTCACCTCTTTGGCTAAGTTTATCCCTAGGTATTTTATTCTTTTTGTTGCAATTGTAAATGGGATTGTATTCATAATTTCTCCTTCTGCTACTTCGTTGTTAGTGGGTAGAAATGCAGCTGATTTTTTCATGTTGATTTTGTATCCTGCAACTTGACCGTATTCATTTATTATTTTTAAAAGGTTTTTAGTGGATTCCTTAGGGTTTTCTGTATCTGAAATCATGGCGTCTGCAAATAGTCACAGTTTCAGTTCTTCTTTTCCAATTTGGATCCCTTTTATTTCTTTTTCTTGCCTGATTGTTCTGGCTAGGACTTCCAACACTATGTTAAATAAGAGTGGTAACAGTGGGCATCCTTGTCTGGTTCCTCTTCTTAGAGGGATAGCTTTCAGTATTTCTCCATTGAGAATGACATTTGCCGTGGGTTTGTCATATATGACCTTTATTATGTTGAGGTATTTTCCTTCTATTCCAATTTTATTTAGAGTTTTTATCATAAATGGTTGCTGTCTCTTGTCAAATGCTTTCTCTGCATCTATTGAGACGATCATGTGATTTTTATTCTTCATTTTGTTAATGTGGTGTATCACGTTGATAGATTTGCGGATGTTGAACCATCCCTGCATCCCTGGGATGAAACCCACTTGATCATGATGTATGATCTTTTTAAAGTATTGTTGTATTTGGTTTGCTAGTATTGAGGATTTTTGCATTCATGTTCATCAGTGATATTGGCCTGTAATTTTCTTTTTTCTGTTGTCCTTGTCTGGTTTTGGTATCAGGATAATATTGGCTTTGTAGAATGAGTTAGGAAGCTTCCCCTCCTCTTCAGCTTTTTGAAAGTTTGAGAAGGATAGGTATTAACTCTTCTCTGAATGTTTGGTAGAATTCACCAGGGAAGCTGTCTGGTCCTGGACTGTTATTTTTTTGGTGGTTTTTGACTACTATTTTGAACTCCTTACTGGTGATTGGTCTGTTCAAATTCTCTTACTTCTTCTTGATTCAGTTTTGGAAGGTTGTATGATTCTAAGAATTTATCCATTCTTCTAGATTATCCAGTTTGTTGGCGTATAGCTTTTCAGAGTATTCTCTTAGAATCTTTTGTATTTCTGAGGTGTCTGTTGTAATTTCTCCTCTTTCATTTCTGATTTTATTTATTTGAGCCTTCTCTCTTTTTTTTCTTAGTGAGTTTAGCTGAAGGCTTGTCAATTTTGTTTCTTTTCAAAGAAGCAGCTGTTGGTTTCATTAACTTTTTCTATTGTTTTTTCAGTCTCTATTTCATTTATTTCTGCTCTGGTTTTTATTTCCTTCCTTCTGCTGATTTGGGGCTTTGTTTGTTCTTCTTTTTTCCAGTTTTCCTGTAGATGCACTGTTAGATTGTTTATTTGGGACTCTTCTTGTTTGTTGAGCTAGGCCTGACTTGCTGTAAACTTCCGTTTTAGAACCGCTTTTGCTGTATTCCATGGATTTTGGCATGTCGTGTTTTCATTTTGATTTGTTCCACATATTTTTTGATTTCTCTATTGACCCAGTCATTGTTCAGTAGCATTTTGTTTAATCTCTACATATTTGTGGCTTTTCTGATTTTCTTCCTGTGGTTGATTTCTAGTTTCATATCTTTATGGTCAGAATAGAGGGTTGTATTATTTTGGTCTTCTTAAATTTAGTGAGACTTGTTCTGTGGCCTAATACATGATCAGTTCTGGAGAATGTTCTGTGAGCATTTGAAAAGAATATGTATTCTACAGTTTTTGGATGGAATGTTCTATTTATATCTACTAAGTCCATCTGGTCTAATGTGTCATTTGAGACCAACGTTTCCTTGTTGATCTTCTGTTTGGATGATCTATCTGTTGGTGTAAGTGGAGTGTTAAATTCCCATACTATTACTGTGTTACTGTCTATTTCTCCTTTTATGTCTGTTAATAATTGATTTATATATTTAGGTGCTCCTATGTTGTGTGCATAGATATTTACAAGTGTTATATCCTCTTGTTGGATTGTTCCCTTTATCATTGTGTAGTGCCCGTCTTTGTCTCTTGTCACAGTGTTTGTTTTAAAGTCTATTTTGTCTGATATAAGTATTGCTAGCTCAACTTTTTTTCTTTGCCATCTGCATGGAGTATCTTTTGCCATCCCTTCACTTTCAGTTTGTGAGTGTCTTTAGGTCTGGAGTGTGTCTCTTGTATGCAGCATATATATGGGTCTTCTTTTTTGATCCAGTCTGCCACCTTATGACTTTTGATTGGAGCACTTAGTCCATTGACATTTAAAGAAGCTATTGATAAATATGTATTTATTGCCATTTTGCTACTTTTTTTCTGCATGTTTTGGTAGTTCTCTTCCTTTCTTCTTCTCTTGCTCTCTTCCCTTGTGGTTTGAAGGCTTTCTTTAGTAATATGTTTGATTTCCTTTCTGTTACTTATTTGTTTATTTATTATAGGTTTCTAGTTTGTGATTACCATGAGGTTCATATATAATATTCTACATATATAGCAATCTATATTGAGTTGATAGTCTCTTTAGTTTGACTTCTTTCTAAAAGCTCTACTATTTTACTCCCCTCCTCCCACATTTTATGTTTTTGAAATCATATCTAATCTCTTATTTTGTGCATGTGTATCAATTTCTCTCTTATCATGGAAAGAGATAATTTTAGTACTTTTATCTTTTAGCCTTCATATTATCTTCATAGGTGGTTGATCTGCTACCTTTACTGTATTTTTGCCTTTACCAGTGACTTTATTGCCTGCTTTTTTTTTTTTTAATGATTTTCTTATTCTTATTTGTGATTTTCTCTTTCACACTTAAATAGGTTCCTTCAGCATTTCTTGTAGAACTTGTTCCTTGGTGATAAATTCCTTTAGTTTTTGCTTGTGTGGAAAACTCTTTGTCTCTCCTTCCATTCTGAATGATATCCATGCCAGGTAGAGTATTCTTGGCTGTAGGTTTTTTCCTTCCAGCACTTTAAATAAATGTATCATGCCACTCTCTTCTTCCCTGGAAGGTTTCTGCTGACAAGTCAGCTGATAGCCTTATGGTGTTTCCTTTGTATGTCACTTGTTGCCTTTCTCTTGTGGCTTTTAGGATTCTCTCTTTCTCTTTAATTTTGGACATTTTAATTATAATGTGTCTTGGGGTGGGCCTCTTTGGGTTTATCTTGTTTGGTGCCCTCTGTGCTTCCTGTACTTGGATGTCTGTTTCCTTCCTTAGGTTAGGAAAGTTTTCTGCTATTATTTCTTCAAATAGATTTTCTGTCCCTTTGTCTCTCTCGTCTCCTTCTGGGACACCTATAATACAAACGTTAGTGTGCTTGATGTTGTCCCAGAGGTCCCTTAGACTGTTCTCGTTCTTTTTAGTCCTTTTTTCTTTTATCTGTTTGGTGATTTCCTCTAGTCTTTCATCCAGCTCACTGATCCATTCTTCTGTATCATCTACCCTGCAGTTGAGTCCCTCTAGTGAATTTTTCTTTTCTTTTCTTTTCTTTTAAAAGATTGTCACCTGAGCTAACAACTGTTGCCAATCTTCTTCTTTTTTTTTTTCTGCTTTATCTCCCCAAACTTCCCTGGTACATAGTTGTATATCTTAGTTGCAGGTCCTTCTAGTTGCGGCATGTGGGATATCACCTCAACATGGCCTGATGAGTGGTGCCACATCTGCGCCCAGGATCCAAATCAGCAAAACCCTGCACCGCCACAGCTGAGTGCACAAACTTAACCACTCAGCCAAGGAGCCAACCCCTCTAGTGAATTTTTCTTTTGTGGTATTATATTCTTTATTTCTGATTTGTTCTTTTTTATATTTTCCAGTTGTTTGTTCATTTTCTCACTCTGTTCATCCATTTTTCTCCCAGGATCAGTGAGCATCCTTATGACTCTTTGTTTGAACTATGTCAGGTAGATAGTTTATTTCTGTTTCATTTCGTTCTTTCTCTGGGGTTTTGTCCTGTTACCTTGCTTGGAATATATTCTTTTGCCTCCTCATTTTGCCTCTTTCTCTGTGCCTATATCTATGTATTAGGTGTGTCAGCTACGACTCCTGATCTTGGAGAGGTGGCCTTATGTAGGAGACACCTTTTTAGGCCCAGCATTGTGCTTCCCTCTTGTTACCAGTTCCAAATGTCCCAGGTGTGAACCCTGTGTAAGCTGCTTGTGTCCTTCTGTTGTGGCAGCAGGGTTGCTCTTGCTGCAGGTGCCCAGGGAGTCTAGGCTGTGCCCTTGAATGGCTGGTTGTAATGTTCAGTTGCATGTGGCTGCTGTGAACCCTTCAGTCCATTTATCAGGTTTGGGGAGCCCCAGTACAGTTGGCTGCAAGGCCTAATAACACATTCCTGTTGCAGTTTTCCTGTTAAGTGGGCAGGCCCCCAGTGTGGCTGGTTGAGGCTCAGGGGCTTAGAATTGCTGTAGGCCTCTGGCCTGCAAGGCTGTTGTCAGCTCTCTTAGGATTGCAGCTGAGTGGGGCTGGCCCTAGGCACAGGAACACCCAGTTGTTTCAGGCCTTGGAAGGCAGGGCTGATGCCCTGTGTGGCTGTTTGTGAAGCACAGGTCTTCTGCCACTGATAAGCCCCATCCCCAAAGGTCCACAGACACCATCAACACAGTCCTGCTCCATGCACACTTCCCGACCTCCTGGCTTGTACTCAATGGCTCCACTGCAGAGGCCCCACACTCTCCAACCACGCCCCCCACACTCTACCCGCTCCTTGTGCACACCCTGCCCCACAGACACAGACATACTTGCCAGGTTGCAGAGGATCCAGACACCTAGTCTATGCAGGCCAACAAGTAGCCTGAGTGCTTGCTGTTGGGTGGGGCCAGTCCCTACAGCAGGCTCTCTGCCCTGGCTGAGCAGGATTAAGTCTGCACTCTAGTGGGTGTGGCAGACCCCTGGGCTAACAGGCGAGTGCAAGAACTCCAATAGCATCTGTTAGTGTCTGTGTCAGCACACCTGCAGTAGGTCACAATAATGGCTGCCGCCAATGTCTTAGTCTCCAGAGAGGTCTCAGTTCTTACCAAGATGCACCCAGAGCTTATCAGCTGAGTCTCTTTTCACCAAAGGAATGTGTACCTTTCTTTCTGGTGATTTTAAGTTGCTTTCTGAGACAGGTGAATTTGTGCATGGGCCCTTTAACAGCTGGGGTTTTCTGCTTATGTCAGATGCCTGTCCTGGGGGTAGTCCCCATTGCAGTTAATAGCCAGCAAAGCCAGATATTATGAGACTTGTCTCAGTTGTGCTGAGTCTGAAGGATGCTTATAGCAGTAATGTGCCCCCACTCAGGTCCCCCACTCCTCCAGGGAAAGCTGTGTACCTTAGAATGGCTCCTGTCCCACCAGCTGTGAAGGCCTGCAGCTCGCGAAGGTGGTTTTTCTGTCCAGAAGGAATTTCTGCCTCTCCTACCTCAGCCAGGACTGTCCCTTGTTGTGGTGGTTCTTTTTATGCAGTTTTCAGTTCTCTCTCCAGGGTAATTTTTCCAAGAATAGTTGTAACCTGGTTGTGTTGGTGGGAGGAGGTGAGTTCAGAATCCACCTATGCTGCCATTTTGACAAGATCCAAAGCTATCGCCTTCTCTTCTTTGAGTATAATCGTGCGTCACTTAACAATGCGGGTAGATTCTGAGAAATGTGTCATTAGGTGATTTTGTCATTGTTCAAATGTCACAGAGTGTACTTACACAAACCTGGACGGTATAGCCTACTACACACCTAGGCTATATGGTACTAATCTTATGGGACCACTGTCATATATACAGTCCATTGTTGACCAAAACATTGTTGTGTGACACATGACTGTAATGCCTTCCCATTGCTCTTCACATAGTGTTCAACTTCTCAGTCTGGTATATTGTACCTTCTGCTGTGCCTCTTTGTGCCTTTCCAGCCCCAACTCCACCCACCCCGATGGTGGCCTCACTGAGTCATGTGTCATTCTTTTTGCGCTGTCCTCATTTATGCCTTTGTGCCATCGCCCTTTCTCTTCCCTCTACCAAGAGTGTATTTCTCTAAAACCACAAGCTCTGCTTGAGGAATCTGCTCACATACAACCTCCTCTAAGATGTGTTCCCACTCTTCTGGGAAATTACTAGCATGTTTTTCCTCTAGAGATGACCGAGTGCTCCTCCATTACTGTCCTTAACACATGTACTCTATGTATCTTCCACGCGACTGTAGTCCACTCAAGGGCAGTGACTGTTCTAATCATTTATCTCTTTCTCCAGGTCCCAAGGCAGTTTGAGCACATCGGGAATGGGATCTGTTAGGATACAATTTTTCAAACTATGAGTGACAGTTTATTAATGGGACATAAAATCAATTTAGTGGATCAAGACTCACTTTTTTCCTAAAATAAAAATAGAATAGGAAAGATCAGAGTGTCTCCCAGGTACTAAGCGTAAGTTTGTTCATGAAGCTTTCTTTCTGTATGTATGCATAAAAGTGTGTTAATATGTGTATATATGTATGTTTATGTGTCCTGAATCATGATGTAAAATGCATTTTTAACTGTGAATTACATTTTTTAAAAAGTTTAAAAGCTGCCTAGTTAGGATATAGATTTGGCTTTTGTAATAGAGGCTTCAAAATAACAATGGCTTAAAATGATAGCAGTTTTATACCCATGTTGATAGCAGAATTATTCACAATAGCCAAGAGGTGGAAGCAACCCAAGTGTCCACAATGGATGAATAGATAAAATCTGGAATACTATGGAATATTACTTAGCCTTATAAATAGGAAGGAAATTCTGGCATATGCTACAACATGGATGAACCTTGAAGATGTTATGCTAAGTTAAATCATCCAGTCACAAAAAGACAAGTCTTGTCTTGATTCCACTTAGATGAGGTTCCTGGAGTAGTTAAATTCATAGAAACAGAAAGTAGAATGGTGGCTGCTGGAGGCTGGGGGAGCAGGAAGTGGGGAGTTAGTGTTTAATGGATGTAGAGTTTCAGTTTTGCAAGAATAAAAGTCCTGGAAATTGGTTTCATGACGATGTGAATATACTTAACACTATTAAGCTGTACAGTTGAAAATGGTCAAGATAGTAAATTGTGTGTTAGGTGTATTTTACCACAGCTAAAAATCTTTTGTGTGTGAGGAAGATTGAGCTAACATCTGTTGCCAATCTTCCTCTTTTTCTTTTTCATTCTCCCCAAAGCCCCAGTACATAGTTGTACTAGGTGTAAGTCATTCTACTTTGTCTATGTGGGACGCTGCCTCAGCATGGCCTGATGAGCAGTATGTAGGTCTGCTCCCAGATCCAAACCTGTGAACCCGAGGCTGCCAAAGCGGAGTGTGTGAACTTAACCACTCGGCCATGGGGCTGGCCCCCGCAGAAAAATTTTCATGGACAGTAAAAAAAACAGGCAGAAGTTTTATTTCTTTCTCAGGTAACAGATCTAAGCTGGACTCTGCAGAGCCCTCTGCATTCCAGGTCCTCCCAGTGCCCTGCCCTGTTGTATCTAGAGTGGCGCTCTTGTTGCATTCTCAGAGGTGGCCCCTGTCCGGTCTGCCTCCACCAGCAGCAAAGGCAGAGGGGAGGGGCCCACATGCTTCCTTTAAGGGCCTGTTTCAGATATTGAACATCCTTCCTACTTACATTCAACTGGCCAGAATTTGGTCCACTGGATCACAGGGAATCTGGGAAAGGCAATCTTTATTTTATTTTTGAGGAAGATTAGCCCTGAGCTAACATCTGCCACCAGTCCTCCTCTTTTTGCTGAGGAAGATTGGCCCTGGGCTAACATCCGTGCCCATCTTCCTCTACTTTATATGTGGGATACCTGCCACAGCATGGCTTGATGAGTGTTGCGTAGGTCCACACCCGGGATCTGAACCGGCGAACCCCGGGACACCGAAGTGGAACATACAAACTTAACCACTACGCCACTGGGCCAGCCCCTGGGAAATGTAATCTTTAGCTGGGCAACCAGGTGTCCAGCTAAAATCTCTATTATTGTAGAAAAAGAGGAAAATTGTGAGACAGAAGTTTCTGTCATTTGTTGAGTGCTCACCTACATCAGTTCATGTACATCTCAAAACAGCCTTAAGATGAAGGTTTCTCCTCATCAATAAGAAGAGAAAACTGAGGCTCAGAGTCGAGGTAACTCGCAGCAGTAACGTTGCAGGGCAAGAGTTTGCCAGCCGATCTGTGTATCGCGCAGCCTGCTCTCCGCTCTCCCCTGGCTTCTTGAGAAATTAGCGTCTCTAGGGCCTACTGTAACTTTAGCCATTTTGATCCTGGTGATTCCATTCCTTGGCTTAACTACGCTCGAGGGAAGTTATGAAATAATGCAATAATGGAAACATCTCTTCTTTTCCAGAAAAAGTACACGCTGAAATCAACAGCGTGATAGGCCCGGGGCAGCAGCCGAGCACAGCGGCTCGCACGTCCATGCCCTACACCAATGCCGTCATCCACGAGGTGCAGAGGATGGGGAACATCATCCCCCTGAACGTGCCCAGGGAGGTGGTGGTCGACACCAGCCTGGCCGGGTACCACCTGCCCAAGGTGATGAGGGCCTCCCAGCCTCAGCTTTTCACGCTCATCTTTTTAAATGGTGGGAATCTGAACTTGAAAAGTGACGTGTATTCTTGTCCTGAGGAATCACTTAAATGGGGAGAGAGATGTATGATGCGTGACTTAATACCGGGTTTTATTCTCCGCGTGTGGTCTTCAGAACATTAATTCAAGTAGATCTTAATCGTTATTGTGGAGGGGAAAGGGACTCCTAGTGAGATGCGTTTAGGCACATGCTGATCTTCTTTGCTGTGGGATTTCTCCGCGTTTTCACTGTGCAGTGTGTGCCATGAGTGTGTGGGGCTGCAGGGCAGCAGGTCTCAGCCAGAGTTTGCCGTGCAACCTTTTTCTTTGCCTGGTAGAGCATCTCAGGACTAGGGCCTGCCAGACTGACTTTGGAAAATTCTGCTTCACAATCCTGGGGTTCTAGAATATTAAAATATCAAGGGACGTTTGAGACCACTTGGGCCAGCATCACATTACTGCTGGTGTTTCTAACATAATACCCCCACAGGTATTTTCCTGCTTTTACTTACAGCCCTGCGATGGGGCTGTCCACAAGGGAAACCAGTCCAAGTGTGTGCAGTATTAATTATGAGACAGGGAGAGAAAGGAACCAATGCTTATTAAGCAATAATTATGTGCCACGGACTCTATAGGTTCTTTCACAGTGTCTCCTCAGGGCTCAGAGTAGCTCTGTGATTCATGTTTGATCAGTTGGGAAGTCGAGGCTCCTGGGGACTGAGCCTGTGGAAGGTCCCAACTGCAGAGTGATGGGAGTTGGGTTCCAGACCAGATCTGTTCTGATTCCCAGGCTTATCTTGTTTGCACTACACCATGTTCTCTACACAGGCTGTGCTTTACTTTGTGAACGCATCTCCCTGCAGTTGTGCTCAGTAGGTAGGTCCACGATGGATTCCGCCTTCACAGAGGAAGTTCCATTTCACTGCGCCCACGGGTCAGATGATCTCAGCAGACAGCTGTCCTGCGCCCCTGCGTGTCCTCTGTGCACACTGTACATTCACAGGTCCTTGCTTTCTCACCACCTGGGTCAGCCTCTGTGGACCCATTCCAATTTGTCTGTGTCCCTCTGCATGTGTCCTACCTGGAGATAGACCCAGAGGACCTTACCCACTGGACACCACTTGGTCACTGTCCCTGCAGAGCTAGGAGGAGCAGCTATTTCTGCAGCTGTTGCATTCACTGTTTTCTTACCAGTTGACCATCGTGTGGGTGCAGGCAGAGGTCTAAATTATTTCACAGGTAGTGTTTGTGTTTTTCAAGTAATTCATTTAGCTCAAGGGAACCAGCCCAGCTCAGTAGACTGGTTCTACCACTGATTTTTAAGATCGACTTTAATAACCATCCTGGAAACTGAGAGAGCTAGTCGACTGTGTGTTGTAGAGGCTGGGAGCCGCATCTTTGATGTCACAGGGATCTAGTTCAAATCATAGCTCTACCTCGTCCCGCTGTGTGACTCTGGGCACGTTATTTAACCTCTCAGAGCTTCAGTTTCTTTGTCTGCAGAATGCATTTAAACGTACCTCACAGGTGGAGGGAAAATGAGGTCATGCATGTAGAACATTTAATTTAGTGCTTAGTACAGAAAGTGCTCAAAATAATAGTTTTATTTTTTGTATTAATTCAACAAATGTTCATTAAGCACCGATAATGCTCAGGTCTCGGAAAACAACCCTGAGTAAAATAATCACGCAAGTACGTACTTACAAACCATGATAACTGCCCAAAGGAAAAAACTCACTGGTTTCTATAAAGATGCAGGTGAGCTGGGCTGGGGAGTAGAGGCAGGAGTGGTCAGAGAAGGCTTCCAGAGGAAGTGATGTTTGAGCTGAGGATTAAAGGATGATTAAGAGTTAGCTCCATGACAGAGGAGGAAGAACGTTCCAGGCGAGGTGAGCAGCATGTAAAAAGGCACGGAAATGAGTGAGGACATGGTGTTTTTGAGAAACTGATTGAAGGGCGCTGTAGTGGGAATGCAGGCAGGAGAGTGTCGCAGACAGGGGTCAGGTGATGGGTCCTTCAGCTAAGAATGATGGGAAGCTATTGAAGGGTACCAAGTTCAAGGTGTGGGTGGGTGGGTGTGACTTGGTTAAATCGTGTTCAAAGCTCACTTGGGTTTCAGATTGTGGAGCAGATTGAAAGGGGAAAGAGGGGATATGGGGCATAGCTAGGCACCTATTATAGAAGTATGGGCAAGCAGTATGGCCTGGACGAAGATGGCAGCGGCGGACAGAGAATGGAGGTGACAGAATCAAGAGAAATTTAAAGTTGACCAGGCTCGCTGAAGAGTTGTGTGAAGGCGGAAGGGGAGGCGTTAAGGAGAACTCCTGGGTTTCTTGCCATGTGCCTGGATGGCTCGTTGTTCCTTTCGCTGGGCGACCTGAATCTATTATGAATCCTCCTGTGGAGTGTCCTAGACATTGGAGGGAAGAGAATGGAAGAAACAGAGCTGAGACCTTGGTAGAGATGCCATAGTTATCACTTCACTGAGCAGTTGAGTTAATTTTGGTACAGTACTGACTGGTCAGCTGTTGCGTTATTTTCTCATTGGGGCATACCTGTCCCCTCCCAAGTTCTAAACTGACAAGTCCCCTGAGAGAAGATCTGTTCTGCAGTCAAGAGTGGCTGCACTTCCCTGGTAAACTTCTCACCAGGTAATTCCAGTTCATCATCGTAAGCTGTCCCGTGACCAAGAGCAGGGTTCTGGGGACTGTCTCAGAAGACGGTGGTTTGGGGAGGGTGAGGGAGTTCAGACTGTGGTCGGGTCCTGGCGGGGGAGCCCGAGGACTGCCAGCCCTCTGCATAGGTGTGTCGCTTGGGACCAGCCTGACTGAGTTTTTGCTGCCTTCCCTAGGGGACCATGATCCTGACCAATCTCACTGCGCTGCACCGGGACCCTGCAGAGTGGGCCACTCCCAACACCTTCAATCCAGAGCACTTCCTGGAGAATGGACAGTTTAAGAAAAGGGAAACCTTTCTGCCTTTCTCAGCAGGTGAGTTGTGATACACAGGAGTGGAAGAATCCGCCCTCCCCTCAGCCCTCCCAGCTCTTTTCCCGGCATCCTTTGCTGTGGTTGGAGTGTCTCCAGATAGCCTGCCGAGCGTGACTCCCTCTTGCTCTTCCTCGCCCCGCAGGATCCCAAGCTGGGTGTTGCTTCAGGCTATCCGCACTTCCTAAATCCTCCCTCTAGGGGGACAGTGGGGACAGAGACGCAGACCCTGCCTCTTGCCCCCGAAGAAGGTTGGACACTTGCCATCTTCCTGGAGTTTTTAAATGTCCGGAATTCTTTTTAAGGGCCACCCACTCACACAGAACTAGAGCCGATTTATAATAAGGAGACGGGGAGGGGACAAGGAAAGGGGTTCTTGCTTCTCACTATGGGCATCGAGTGACTCTGAATGCCCTGGGCTTACCTGAATGGGATTCTACTCCATAAGTGCTCCTTCAAGAGGTCCTTTTGCCTTTTTAAATTTTAATTACCCTTTAAAAATCTAGTTAATACATTTATACGGTACACAACTTGAAAGGTACAAAAGAGGATGCAGTGAAAACTCATGTTTCCAAGCCAGACAGTTCCAGAAGGGTGTTTTAACTTACAACATTGTAAAATGAATAATGTACATTTTTGGTATATTCCAGCTACCGAGTTAGATGTGTTGCCTGGATTATTTCAAGTAATTTCCCAATTGCTTAATTCTATAAATATTTCCTGGGCATCTGTTTTGTGTCAAGCATTCAGCCCAGAGGATATGACAATGAAAGAAGTAGAAAACACTGCTCTCATGGAGCATGTGTTCTAGTGCGACCTTACAAGGTTCAGATTACTGTCACCGCTGTAGAGGTAAGAAAGCTGAGGCTTAGAGGGAGAACTATGACATCTAAAGTCATAAACTCATGTGGCAGAGCTAGAACTTAATGTTAACAAGATTTACCAAAAACTAAAGCCTGTGCTCTCCCTAACACTATCTCCTAAAAAAAGTAACTAAATGCTACACAGCATCCACACGTGGATGCATGCTAGTTTGCTTATCATTAACTTAAAATTAAATGCAGATTGGTTTTCTGAGACAGTATCATTTTACTGATGATGACGCTGACGCTCAGAAAGGGAGGAACTGAAATTTGAACCATGTCGGCGTGACCCAAAGCCTATGTGTGACACTGTCCTGAGAGTATCCAGGCCAGTTCTGATTGGATTTTCTTTGTCTTTCTTCATCTAGTTCTCTGTCAGCTTTGCTCACATGAGACAAGTCACTTCCTAGTATGAAAGCTGATACGAGACGTAGGAATACCTTCAGTCTTCTGTCTACAATAGCTTCACGTTTTGTATTACAGTACGTTTCAGCTGTATATTTCCAGTGTTATAATTATTCTTGCCCCACTTGTGCTTTGCTATTGAGAATTATATCACATTCCCTTAATGAAAGTCTTCATTTGCAAGAAAGTTATCTCATTTAATCCTTATAGAAACCCAGTTATTAATAGTTAGGCAAGAAGTGAATTGGTATCTCCTTTCTTAATATAAGGAAACTAAGAATAAGAGAGAACTGTTTCTTATCCAAGATCATGTACCCAAGGAACTGGCAGGACAGGGCCTAAGACTGAAGTTTTATACTTCTAGTGTAGTGTATACTCTCTAGCACAGATAGAATGTAACTCACCTTCCCACTTAGCGGCCCTTCCACTTTAAGATTCACTGAGTTCATGTCAAATGTATCAGTTAGCATGTTCCTGCATAATAAACAGTCCAAAATGCAGTGGCTTAAAACAGTAAGTATGTATATTGCTCACAAGTCTACAGGTCAGCTAGGTAGCTCTGCTGATCTTGACTGGGAGGTCAGCTGGCTGAGGGCTGATCTAGGATGACTTCAGCTGGATCAGTGAGGCTGTTTTCCATGTTCTTTCTTGTCCTCCAGCAAGCTAGCCTGGCTTCTTGACATGGTGGTGATAAGATCCCAAGAGGGAGAATGGAAGCACACAATGCCTCTTAAGATCGAGGCTGGGAACTGGCACACCGTCACCTCCACTGCGGTCTGTTGGCCAATGCAAGTCATAAGCTCAGCCCCAATTAAGGCGAGGAGGAGAATTGTACAATTTCTGGTGGGAAGGGCTATGAACTCACATTACAAATGATATAGATACAGGGGGAGGGGAGGCAATTGGAGCCATTTTTTCAGTCAATTGTTATCACTCTCTCTTGTTTTGACTGAGAAGAATGAAATTCAGAGAAGGCAAGCAATTTGAGGATTACCACAGAACGTCCGACAGAGTGAGGACTAGTTAGAACAAGAAATAAAAACCTGAAAAATCCAATGAATTAACAAAATGTCAACGCAACTGTCTGGGTTTTTTCCACCACACTGTGGTCTTTGGCACAGAGTGGCTTCCCCTTGTCCTTGGCTTTGCACTTTCTAAAGACAGCGTCCCTGGAAGAAGGAGATGTGGACAGCTTCTTCCATTCTCTTGGACGAGATCACCAGGTGTGGCATTCCATGTGCCTAATCAGGGCAGATTGCAAAGCTTTTGTTGCAGGCTCCTATTTTCTTTCCTCGTGTAAGTCCTTGCTGTTTGATTCAACAAGGCAGCAGCCAGCTTCATGAAAGGCAAGAGTCCAGGTCCGCACTGTTCAAATAAAATCATTGGATCATAGGAGATAAGTCGGGAAGAACTTTGCCCAAAAAACCCTAGGTTTGTTCTCTCATTTTACTAATGAGTTAACTGGCCTGCTTAGTTAGTGACAGCTAGTTAGTTGAAACCCCAAGGACAAGGCCCAAGTTTCCTGGAATCCAGGCTGAAGCTTTGAAATCAAGTAGTCTTCATTTTCATGCTTTTGAAAGCAAATTCATACCTGCCACCTTATTGGTATCCTCAGCCAGCCACATAATATAGTTAGGGGAGAGATTATTTCATGTGTTTGACACGTGGTGAATGTTTAACTGTGTGAGAGTGACCCGCCGCCCACAGCTGGTTACTGACGGAACCAGTCCTTTGACCCTAGTTCCTGACTCTGTGGGTATAGTTTTGTCCTGATGAATGGACTCTTCCAGGAGGATTATTCTTGGGTATTTGCAATACTGCTGAGTTTTTATTATTCTAACAAATTTCCTCATCGCATTCTTTGTGACAGGTAAAGAGATAAGGAAGAGGGGAGCACAGGGGCATTAGACACATGCTGGTGAGAAACACAGGCACAAAACAATGCAATGATGATACCATTGTGAAGCACATTTACATTAACTGCACACTTTTGCAGGTCCAGTCTAACTTTCTTTCCTCAACAATCCCTAATTGGTAGATGGCAAAATGGAGGCATGCGTACGCTACGATTTCCAAGAGCATTTCACTACATGGGAAAATACAAAGTAGCAAGTGCAGCATGTAGAATTAACTATGGATGATAATACAGCGATGGTCTGCAGGGGACTCCCCACAAGGACAGCAGGAAATATGTCAAAGTGTTAACAAGGATGTGGTCTGGATTATGGGGTTACAAACATCTTTTACATCTTTCGTTGTCTTCTTTATACTTGTCTTCTCACACCTTTTTTTTTCTTTGCAGTGACAATGTGTTACTTAGAGAGGAAGTAAGTTGTTAGAGACCACGCAAGAGAGATGGTGGTAGTGACCGCTGTGGGCTGTTGTGGGTGAGGCGGGATTAGCAAAGGAGAAGGGGCAGCTGAAACCGAGTGGGTGTCAGAGCTCAAGGGAGCTGAGGTGGGGTTTGCATGGGTGGCTGGGGCAGTGATGGGAGATAAGCTTTATATGAGGGAGACTGATCCAAGAAGGAAACATACTAAGGATATTTGGCAACCATCAGAATAGTAAATAATTTGTCCAAGAAATAGCAGTGGGAACTAGTAGATGAAAGTTCCGTGAGGAATGGTTTATTAACATAGTCTCAAAGTATTTATTAGTGAGAAAGAGAAAAAGAATAATTTTACAGGAGAGAATTTGGTAAACACCTTAATCAAGAGATCACAGTTATCATCACCAATAATGGGACAAGTCAAAATCATGAGCCACCTGATAGGGTCAAATGAGAAGAACACAGTATCACTTTGGTGAAATTCCTCCCCAAAATGCGTAGCCTCCCAACCTGAATCTAATCGTGAGGGACCATGAGAGACATTTACCAAATAATCGGCCTGTCATCTTCAAAAATGCTGAAGGCATGAAAGCTGCGGAGTCACTCACGTGACAGCCAAATGCAACACCTGACTCTCAGCTGGATCCTTTTACAATAAAGGACATTATTGGGACAACTGCCCAAATCTGATTGGGATCTGAGGAGAAGAAGAAACAATGCATCAGTTCTGATTTCCTGATTGGGTGGTTCTGTTTTGGTTATGGCGGAGAATGTCCTTATTTGTAGGAAATACATACTAAAGATTTCATGGATAAGGTAGGCAATTTACTCTCAGATAACTCATGAGAAACAAGTTGTTTGTTTTATTCTTACAGGTTTTCTGTACTTTGAAATTATTTTAGATTAAGAGGCATGGTATGGAAAGGATCCCAGGAAAGATTTGTGATATACTGAAAGCTATTTTAGTAATGTTACCACCCAGAAAATCTTATTTAAAGGTAGTGCTTTAAACTGTGTCTCCATTTTTCGAGAATTAACCAGGTAAAGTTAATGATAAGCTATTTTACAGCTAAAATGTTTATTATTATCCGGGTGATGCGATAAAATACTTGGTTTTGCTGTATAAATTATTAAATGATTTGGTCTGTTTGCATTCAGTGTGCAGCCCACACAGTATATAAAATGAAATTCCCATCTTAAGCATACGCACACATTTCCACACAAATGCCTGGAGAGGTCACTCAATTTACCCCAAATCACTGGAAAGTGGGAAGAGTTGAACTGCATCTCCATCCTTCTGCTCCCAGTTCTGAACTCACGTCACAGGTAGTGAGATATGGATGGACAGTGCCAAGTGGGAGCCGTGGAGTGAAGGATCCAGCCTAGGCTCCCACATTAGAAGCAGAGACCCTTTTCGGGGAAGGACTGCTGTGTATAAGGAGGACGGAATCCATGGCAGCGAGGCCCACAGTCAGTAAGGGGGAAACGTAGGGAAGGATGCTCTGGACACTAGAAACCCTGCTCTGATACTTACTTGCTTATACTTTGGGACAGTTTTCTTTTAAGGATTGAAAACATTAACACAGGGTTTTTTTGTTCTGCTTTCTGTGAATTTTTAAAAGCCTTTAGAGTAGACATCCACTTTCTGGGTCCACCTAGGCCTCCCACTTCTGTCGTCCTACACCCTGCGTCTTCACCCCTGCGTCGCACCTGCCTCACCCCTGAATGCGTTGGAGTTTGTGAGTACAGACTTATGCTTTCTGTGCTTTGGTTAACCCAGGTGGTTGCCAGGTTGAAGGAGTCACTGTGTGTAGGGCCCTGGGGCCTCTCCGGCCCTTTCCTCTGCTCAGGTTTTGGAGGATGTGGTGAAGCTTCCAGTGCCTGTTGCACACTGGCACCAGCTGGAGGGTGACGTCTCGTCTCTTCTGGTCTTGCAGGAAAGCGCATGTGCCTTGGAGAGCAGTTGGCCAAGTCTGAGTTGTTCATTTTCTTTACGTCCCTTCTGCAAAGATTTACCTTCAGGCCCCCAAGCGATGAGCAGCTGAGCCTGAGGTTCAGAATGGGCCTCACCATCGCCCCCGCCGGCCACCGCATCTGTGCTGTTCCTCGGCAGGAAGGTGTTGCAGCCAGAGGAGAAAGTGAGCAAGAGGAGTCCTCTGAGGGCTCTGGCCCCTTCTCAGAAGTGAGGGAGCAGGATGAAGGCGGCTCCGAGGAAAGATCATAGGAAGCGAGCTCAGAGGAAACGGGATCCAAATAGCCGCTTTGCGGTCTCCTCCAGTGTAGCCTGGAGCAAATCATTTGTGTTGTGAATGAGATGCACAGAGAATAATAATTCCTTCTCTGAAGGAAGAATTGCCCTAAGAATCAGAGGAAACAATGGACTTTAAGTGATTTGAAAGCATAAAGCACATCATAAAAGTGATAGCTGTGGTCTGCTTCCTTCCTTCACCGTGGATTGACTTCTGGCCTGTTGACAGGGCTCGGGTCCAGGTGACACCACGTGGCTGGTGAGGGTGGCGCCTTGGGCCCTGGGGTGGCCGCAGAGATTGGCCGTGAAGGCGCTCACTCTTGGCGGTGCTGTGGGAGATTTATTTGGCTCCTGCCTCCGAACGGGGCCTCGGGCAGTCCAGTCCGCAGGGCAGGCTCTCCCTATTTGGATATGAGACAGGCTTCTGGGAAGAAGCGGCGTCTGTGCTTTACCTAAGGAAACACTACCTTGGCCTTAGATCCAAGACCAAGTAGAGTGTGACCACGATAAATAAACCTGGAAAGCAGGTTTGGGGAACAAATGTGGAAATACTTCCTATCTTTAAAGAGACCTTCTTGCTTCAAGTCCTTTATCAACCAATTATTCCCAAGCCCTTTCACGTTGGATTTACTGTGTGGTAGGTGTGGTCTTTTCTGGCCAATAGATTGTCAGCCTTTGAGGGCAAGTATCACCAGCGTAAACTCAGAGGCGCCTGGTAGAGTATTTTTTGGTGGGGACCCAGAAATGCTGGAGTCCTGCTCGACCCGACCCTCCTGCGTGAGTCGCTGAGGGGACGTAGTGGCCGTGAAATGGGAGGCCAGGTCACACTGATGCTCCACGGAGCTTTGACAGCAGCCCAGTGCCACGAAACACACACACAAACCGGTAAACGGGACTCGACTGTACAGAAGGGCTTTTTCTGTTAGTCCCAAATGATGTGAACAGCTCAGAACCAAGTGGGCCATGAGACCATAGGGCTTTTCTTTTCTGTTGTTTGGGCTGCAGAGAAAAGCAAATTCAGTGGACACCACTGGAAAGGGAAACAGAGATAGGGGGAGAGAGAGAGTTTGGCTGGAGCTGACCTGAGCTTGTCTGGGAGTCATGGGTACTTCTGGAAGAAAGGATTGGGTTTCCTAATGTGTGGGAACAGGACTTGGTCCCATTTGCCTTGTAGAAGAATGGGAAGTAAGGACCCAACCACCCCCCCCCCCCCCCCCCGCCCCGGGCGCACTTTCTTTGTAACCTGCTGGAAAGCTGCATCTCTAGAAAACACCCAAATGATAGTCCTAGAAGAAGACCAACCAAATCAGGCCTTGAACTTCCCGAACGGCTTGTCTTCCATTTTTTTGCCCCTCCAATCAGATCACCCAAGGAGGAGACTTCTACTTTACAAAATACTTTATATTATGTGCTCAGGCTCCTCACTGGGAAAATGAAGGACTCTGTCAAAGTCATCTCTCAGTTCCATTCTTGCTCTGCTCTGCATTGTCTGTGATTCTGGATGGGCTGGGGTTCACCACGCCTTGGGGAGTAACTGTAAAACCATGGGTGCTCACCCTGACCTACTGGATGGAATGGGCCCCAAAGCCAAGCAGAGTGTGACCACAATTAACCAGAAACCTTGAGGAATTGATGATTGGGAGTAATTGAATTTTTTGGCCACGTGAAATGTCTCCCTTTTTTCTCAAAACTCATTTGAATATGGAAGATTTTGTTATCTGCACTTTTGTAACTCTTAGTCCCTTTCTATGTTGGAAGCTCCAGGGCCCCTACCCTCTTCCTTTGTCTGGGTGCCTGACACATAGTGCACAGGCATATGACGTTTTCTGTGGCTGTGGACGAGACACAGACTTTACTGGAAAGCAACCCAGGCTGTGAAACTTCTCTCCAGCCTTGTCCTGTGGAGAGACACACACACGCAGGCTGCGGTGTAAACTTAAAATGAGGCTGGAGAGCAGAGGACTCAGGAGCAGAGAAGAAGCAGGGCGTGCGGGAACCCCAAGTTCCTAGGGAAATGTGCCAGGTTGAGCACAGCTGGAGTGCGGGCACCGGGGAGGGGTTCCACAGAGGAGCTGCTTCACAATGCCCTGCGTATGTATGACAGGAGGCACGGGCTGGCGGGGGTCTGTCTGGGTAACAAGGACAGCTTCCTGGGTGAGGAGGCAGCTTTGTCAGAACTGGGAACTCCAGAGCTTTAGGTCTGGTGTCAAGCTGTTCTGCCCCTGAGCTGACCAGCATCGGATCCAGCTTATTGCTAGGCTACCGAGAGGGAAGGGGGAGGGCATTAGAGATGAGTGTCTGAGAGGGACATCCAGTTTTGTCTCTCCTCAACCCCTTACTGTGACTTGGAGCAAGAATTTTAACCCTGCAAGCTTCCATTTTCTTCCTCTAAAACATGGGTTTGAGGGTAAAACCCTCACTCTGGGGGCCGGCCATGTGGCTGAGTGGTTAAGTTCGAACACTCTGCTTCAGCGGCCCAGGGTTTCGCTGGTTCGGATCCTGGGCACAGACATGGTACCACTCATCAGGCCATGCTGAGTCGGCGTCCTACATGCCACAACCAGAAGGACCTACAACTAGAATATGCAACTATGCACTGGGGGGCTTTGGGGAGGAGAAGACGACGAAAAGAAAAGAAAAAAAGATTGGCAACAGATGTTAGCTCAGGTGCCGATCTTTTAAAAAAACAAACACACCTCACTCTGGTGGTGAGTATAAAATTCACAAACATGGAATCCTGTCTGCGTAGCAGATTGATGGCCTGGGATTCAATAGGGAACAAGGAAAAACAAACTACTTCCTCCACCAAGCCCCCACCACTCTGTGAACTACTCCTTTTTGCCTCTGAATGAAATTTTGGGCAGGGCCCATCACTTTTCTCCTCACTCTTAGATAACACATGCCCCTCTTGTCACATTCATTCCCAAGAACTTATTTTGGTCATTACAACTTGCCGGCCAGTGAGTACACAATTTACATAACTTCCTAATTTAACTCAGCTGTGCAACCCAGTTTTAGAACCGGAAGGTTTCTGGGCCAGGTAGCTGGGGGTGCAGCCAGCACTTCTCTCTGTGCCATGTGCTGCCTCCTTCAAGACCATCATACAGTGCCCTGGACCTGGATGTGCTGCTCCTTTAGCTCACGTCCTTCTCTCACCCTTGGGCATCTGCTAATTCAGCTCCTCTTTAGGCCATATTACCCTCGAGGCAGTCCTCTTGCTGGGATCCAAGATGGCCCCAAGATTGCTGTGCCACAGGGTCCACCTTAAGTCCCACATCTTTGTCACATTGTGCCAAAGTTGATGTGGGGCATCAGAATTGACCACCCAAAACATATCTCTTGGCTTGATTATTTTTGAGGACAAAAGACTCTGAAAGAAACCTGGACCTTCCCCCTAAGTGCCTAAAAGAATTTGAGTTAGAAGGCCTGTCGCCAGGACAAGTCACCGTCATAGATAACTCTGGGTATAATACACTGGGAGGATCCTCGCTGAGCCCAGTTTTATCCAAGTTCTCTCCCTCGGGTCACATAGTCTATAGATGGCCCAGCAAACACTGTGTATCAAACAGTTGCTTTTCCATCTCTGTATAAATTGCCTTTCTCCTCTTTGTAGTCCCAAACCACTACCCTCACCCTTGTCCTCTGTCTTTAACTGAAGATAATATTTAAGGTGGTGGCTTCAGCTATTTTGGCGAGTTACTCAGTTTTCCTGGTTTTCTTCCATGTATACATGTTATTAAACTTTGATTTTCTCCTGTTATTGTGTCTCATGTCAATTTAATTCATAGACCAGCAGAAGGACCTAGAGGGTAGAGGAGTAGTTCCTCCTCCCCTGCAGTCACACAGTGTGGAGTTCCCTCCCAAAAGAGCCCTCTCATCACCACAGATGGCTTACCCAGTCTCTGTCCTATAGGAAGTTTCAAGCCTCATGGAGCACTGGTTCTTGGTACTCTGGGACCTCCACAAGGCACAGGTAAATCCCTCTTGGTTGAACTGCTCACCTGGTGAGCAGAAACTATGCCCCTTCCCTCCCTCATGGGAGATGGTAGGAAGTAAGGAGAGCCCTCCTGTCAAAGAAAACCAACAGTAGTAAAGTGGCAAAACAGATTTTATTCAGAACTACTGCAATAGAAGGAAAGACTTTGGCATAGAACTGGGCCCAGTTCCAAATACAGCACTGACAAGTGGCCATTTAGAGCCAAGGAGCAGGGTGTGGGTGAGTGCACAGAAAATTACTCAGAGGAAACACCAGGAATAAGGGAGGACTCTGGCTAAACTGACTTGACAAGATTCCTGCTGAAGGCAGGCTGGGAGGTTGGATATTGAGGGTGGGGAGTTCTCTCGAAACTAACTTAACAAGATTCTTGCTACAACTTGCAAGCCCAGCAAGGACAGACACCAAGGTCAAGGCCGACAGGACTTAGAGCAGCCTGATTCAAGTCTGCTCAAAGAGACAGTCTCTGTCACCCCTTACCACAGAAGTCTCTCTCCCTTTTCCCTTAATTCTCAACTACTATGACCCTCTCTGTAGGCATTGGGCTACAAGGGGCACAAACACAGTTTTCGGATGCGGAGGATGTGACCTGCATAGGGTTTCAAGTGCCTTCCTTAGAACTGTGGGCTGCACCAGCACTTGGCATGTACTAGTTGATTGCAGCAACTGGGACTCCAGCTGAAACTGAGAAAGGAGGAACCCCATTTTCATATCCTGTTGCAAATATAGTATCCGGCCCACAATAAGACCTTGATGAATGCTATTTCTCTTTCTGTGTTAAATGAACGTTTAGGTGAATGGCCCACAGGGAACTTCAGAATCTTGCTGTGTCCCAAGGTGAGTACTGTGGACAGCACAGACAGGACAGGACTGTAAATGGAGCAGAGATTGAACCAAAGCTTTAGAGAGCTGTGAGACACTTCATGAAGGATTCTTTATTTTAACTTTTATTCTATCATCACATGTGTACACTGGTGTTTCTGCCATTAAGTCTCTGAAAGTAAAGTTCCAAATCTATTTGTAGTGGAAGATGCTCCTTCATGATGCTCTGATCAGCTCTGGATGGATGGCAGCATCCTACAGTATGGTTAATAAGTTAACATTTTCATACTCGATAAAATTGCATTGCTTCCCTCAATATCCATGTACTCTTGTGGTGTCTGCTAAGTGTGGAAAAACCGAAAGTTAGGAATTGTCATTTCTGCTTGGAAAGAGTGGATGGAGCTGTGCTTTGGAACCACATCTCACATAAATAGTATTTTCAAGTAAATTCAACAATGATTTATTCAGCACATACCATGAGCCAGGTAGACAGTGGTTATCCCGGGAGGTACAGACCTGTCTCTTCTTAGAGCTCACAGTCCACTGCTGATAGCAGTGGGGTATGGGGGATTATAAACAGACAAATAAGTTCACACTGGTGTTTCCCACTGTGGATGGGTACCAAAGGAAAACTTCGGAAACATATGCAGCCTCACAACACCTTTCATCACTGTATAACAATCTTCATGGGGAGGGATGTGTCAATAACGTCCTGCAGGTTGATTCCCCTCCCCACTTCACCTCTCTGGAAAACCAGTGTAATACATTGTGCCCTGGATTCTCTCCATGTTTATCCTTCTTCTTCTTTTTTTAATGCCACAGAATCTTTATTTTGCTTTCATTTTTGAAGAACAAGTTTTACCAGATATAGAATTCTAGATTAACCAGATTTTTCTTTTAGCTCTTTGAAGATGTCAGTTCATTATTTTCTAGCTTACATTGTTTCTGATGAAAAGTCCACAATGATTCATATCTTTGTTTGCCTATTCTTTATGGATCTTTTGTTCTCTGACTTTTTTTTTTTTTTTTTTTTTTTTTTTTGCTGAGGAAGATTCACCCTGAGCTAACATCTGTGCCAATCTTTTTCTATTTTGTATGTGGGTCACAACCACAGCATGGCCACTGATGGGTGGTGTAGGTCCATGCCTGGGAACTGAACCTAGGCCACCAAAGCAGAGCACGCCAAACTTAACCACTAGGCTGCAGGGCCAGCCCCTGGCTATTTTTAAGGGTTTTTTTTTCTTTATCATTACTCCTCAGCAGCTTGGTTATAACAAGTATTTGTATAATTTTCTCTCTGTTTGTCCTGATTGAATTTCAGTGACCTTATTGCCCTATCTTCAAGTTCACTTTTTTCCTCCCAAAGTGTCTAATCTGCCATTAAGCCCATCCATTATTTTTTTATTTCATGTATTTTATTTTTCCAATCCAAAAGTACCAATTCTTATTTTTATACTTTACATTTCTCTCAGATATTTTCATATGTTCCTATAAATCCTTGAATACATTTATCATATCCATTTAGAAGTTTTTGTCTGATATCTGCATCATTTCTGTCACTTTTGTGTCTGATTCTTAACTGATTTTTCTCCTGGTTATGGGTCTCATATTCCCACTTCTTCATATGTCTAGTAATTATGGATTAGCTATGTAAAATTTTCATTGTTGAGTGTTTGGATTATGTTGTCTTCTTTTAAAGAGTGTTGAGTTTTTTTGACAGTCAGTTAATTTACCTGAAGAACACCTTGATCTTTTTGAGGCTTGTATTATAGCTTTGTTAGAGTGGTTCTAGGGCAGCTTTTGTTCTAGGGTTCCTAAAGAGGCCTTCTAGGGCCTCAACTGGTCACTTAAGGTGTCCAACATGGTCTCTCCATTCTTCAGAATTCAAATAGTTCCAACCACGTAAAGTCATGGTAGTCAATAAGCTGGTAGCTCTCTGGCAGTTGTTTTATCCGTAGTAGATATTCTTTGGCCAGCCTCATGGAATCTCACCCTGCATATGCGCAGTCTGGTATTTAGTTGATCTCTCTGAATATTTATGGAGCTCTTTCTTGGCATAGCTTCCTCCTCTCTGATTTCTGCCCTACCAATTCTGACCATGTCATCACCCTAAATTCCAATCTGTATTTTCTCATCTTAGCACAATGAGACAATTGTGTTCTGATTTCCCCCCCTTCTTGTAATGGGGTCAAGTAAATGCTTTAGGCATAAAGTCAAAGAGATTGTAGAGCTCAGTTCATTTGTCCCTTTCTCTTGGGGATCACAGTCCTGAACTGTCAGTTTTCCAGTATTTGAAAACTTATGTTTATTTACTTTGCTTACTTTTCTGGTTGTTTGTAGCGAAAGGGCTGGTCCAGTGCCAGATACTCTCATAGTGTGAAACAGAAGTTTCATCATATTGTTGTAGTTTGTTTGGAACTTAAGATTGGCTGAGAACATTTGCAAAATTGTCCCTAATAATTCCCCTCCCTGTGTTTACATCACTTTAGTGCCCCTTTATGACTTCTCCCCTCAAGAGACGAAAGCTATTTACATTCCCATTAATGCGGGGCTGGCCTGCTGACTAGTGTTGACTAGTAGAACGTGATGACATGAGTTTTCTGAGCTAGGGCTCAAGAGATCTTCTGTGCTTCTGCCTGCTCTTTTGGAACTCTGCTACCACCATTTACACCCATGTTACCCTGAGGGATGATGAAAAGCATGTGACCCAGTCATTCCTGTCACATTGCCCTAGCTGACAGCTGGTCAACCCCCAGAGCTGTGCATAAATCATCTGAGAGAAGCTGGACCCAAGCATATCCAGCAGCAGAATGCAGATACATGAGCCATCCCAGCTGAGACAAGGACTGCCCAACTGAGCCCAGCCTAAATTGCCAACCTTAGATTTTTGGGTTAATGAATGTTTGTTGTTTTAAGCCAGTATGTTTTGAGGTGCACTGTTGCACAGCAATAGTTAACTGATACAATCCTTGAGGGCAGGAACAGTATCTGTCTTGTTCAGTACCAAGAACAGTGCCTGGAACACGGTAGAACTCAATAAATAGTGAGTTACTGAGTAAAATAAGGTAGAGTCATTGTGGGCTTGTGCTAGATTGGACCTATTGCCCGAAATTAGATCTCTGCCATTACCCCTCTGCTCTTGTCACCTCACACCAGTGATCTTTTTTTTTAGTCCTGATGCCGACTTCTGTTACAGCTCTTCAGGAACACAGTGGAGGAGTATAGGCCTGTTCTTACCTCACTGTTTCCATTTCATTTCTCAGCTGGCTTTCTGGAATGGTCACCTATTCCATTTCCCCATGCTTATTTCTCAAGAACAGGCTGATGTCCCTGGATTGGTATGTTGTAGTATCTGGGTCACATTGTGGTTTTATGCATTCACTGTGAACTATTTGTTCTGCTCTGAAAAGCTAAGCACTTTTCCCTCTGCTTTTGAAACAGATACAAAATCAAATTAAGCTTGAAGAAAGGGTCAAATGTAGAGAGTCGCTTTCAAGGACAGGCACTGAGTTATTGATGGTGCCTGTTCCAGCAGCCAGGGTCAGAGCAGAGGCTGCTCTTCACCTGGTACATCGAGTGCAGAGATACCACAGAACTCTGACGCACATAAAACAACATTACAAGACTCAGGGGGGTTGCATGGGGAGTCAGATGAACGAGGGGTCAGGGCTTTGGAGATAGGCTGGCCCAAATTCAATTCCAGGTTTTACATTTATGAACTTTTGCTTCTTAATTAAACAGGCTCCTTTACTTTCCTGACCCCATTTAATTGAGTTATAAAATATTCCTTATATATTTTGGATATTAACTCTTTATTAGGTACATGCTTTGCAACTATTTTCTCCCCTTCCATAGGTTGCCTTTTCACTCTGTTGGTTGTTTCCTTTGCTGTGCAAAAGTTTTTATATGGATGTAGTCTCACTTGTCTATTTTTGCTTTTGTTGCCTGTGATTTTGGTGTCATGACCAAAAAATTATTGCCGAGACCAATGTCAAAAAGCTTTTTCCTATGTTTTCTTCTGGTATTTTTACAGTTTTGGGTCTCACATTTAAGTCTTTAATCCATTTTGAGTTGATTTTTGTATATACTGTGAATAAGGGTCCAATTTCATTCTTCTGTGTTTATCTGGATCCTCAACAACATTTATTGAAGAGACTATCCTCTCCCTATTGTGTGTTCTTGGCTCTCTTGTTGAAGGTCAGTTGACCATAAATGTGTAGATTTATTTCTGGGCCATTGGTATATACGTCTGTTTTTATGCCAGTAACATACTGTTTTGACTTCTATAGCTATAGATTCCTATAGAAATCAGGAAGTGTGATGCATCCAGCTTGGTTCTGCTCAAAATTGTTTTGGCTATTTGGGGTGTTTTGTGCTTCCATATGAATTTAGGATTATTCTGTTTCTGTAAAGAATGCCATTGAGATTTTGATAGGTTTTGCACTGAATCTGTAGATCACTTTGGGTAGCATGGACATTTTTACAATATTAGTTCTTCCAATCCATGAACATGGATGTCTTTCCTTTTATCTGTGTCGTCTTTAATTGTTTTTTATAGTTTGTGTACAAGTCTTTCACCTCTTTGATTAAGTTTATTCCTAAGTATTTTATTCTTTTTGTTGTTATTGTCAATAGAATTGTTTTAATTTCCTTTTTGGATAATTCATTTTTAGTATACAGAAATACCAATTTTTGTATGTTGATTCTTATCTTGCAACTTTACTGAATTTGTTTATTAGTCCTAACAGTTTCTTGTTATTGTTGAGTCTTTAGTGTTTTCTGCAAATATGATTATGTAATCTGCATAAAGAGAGAATTTTACTTCTTCCTTTCCAATTTAAATGCCTCATTTCTTTTTCATTTTTAATTGCTCTAAGATTTCCAGGGCTATATTGAATAGAAGTGGTGAGTCAGTATCTTTGCCTCGTACCAGTTCTTAGAGGAAAAGCTTTCAGTTCTCCCCTCAACTATGATACTAGCTGTGAGCTTTTCATATATTGCCTTATTGTGTGGATGTAATTTCCTTCCATACCAATTTTGCTGAGAGTTTTTAACATGAATAGATATTGAATTTTGTCAAATGCTTTTTCTTTGTCTACTGAGATGATCATGGGATTTTTATGTTTTCTTCTGTTGATGTGGTGAACCAAATTCATTGATTTGCATGTGTTGAACCATCCTTGTATCCTGAGGATAAGTCCCACTTGATCATGGTGTATAATCCTTTCAATGCTCTATTGAATTTGGTTTACTAGTATTTTATCGAAGATTTTTGCATCTATGTTCATTACAGATATTAGCCTGTAGTTTTCTTTTCTTATGATGTCTTTGTCTGGCTTTGGAATCAAGATGATTCTGGCCTCATAAAATGAGTTTGAAAGTGTTCCCTTCTCTTCTGTTTTTTGGAAGAGCTTAAGAAGGATTGGTATTATTTTTGAATATTTGGTAGAATTCACCCATGAAACCATCTGGCCCTGGGATTTTCTGTGTGGGGAAGTTTTTGATTATTGCTTCATTTTCCTTATTTATTATTGGTCTGTTCAGACTTTCCATTATTTCTTGATTCAGTCAAGGTAGGTTTTTTTCCAGGAATTTATCCTTTTTTTGGTTATCCAACTTGTTGGCATATAATTATAGTCCCTTATGATCCTTTTTATTTCTGAGGCATCCATTACAATGTCTCTCTCCCCTTTCATTTCTGGTTTTACTCGAAACTTCTCTCTTTTCTCTTAGTATATCTAAGAGTTTGATTTTATCTTTTCAAAAAGCCAACTCTTAGTTTCATTGATTTTTTCTATCATTTTTCTATGCTGTATTTGATGTATTTCTGCTCTAATTTTTAGTTAACTTTGGGTTTAGTTTCTTCTTCTTTTTCCAGTTCCTTAAGGTGTAAAGTTATGTTGTTTGAGATGTTTCCTATTTTTTTAATGTAGGCATTTATCATCAAATTCCTTCTTAGTACTGCTTTTGCTGCATCTCATAAGTTTTAGTATGTTGTTTTCATTTTCATTTGTCTCAAGGTATTTTTTAAATTTCTTTTTGATTAATTCTCTGACCCGTTATTCAAGAACGTGTTGTTTAATTTCCACATGTTCATGAATGTTCCCATTTTCTTGATGTTCTTGACTTCTAGTTTCATTCTCTTGTGGTCAAAAAAGATAGTTGGTATGATTTTGATCTTCTTAAATTTGTTAAGACTTGTTTTATAGCCTAACGTGATCTATCTTAGAGAATGTTCTGTGCTTGAGAAGAATGTGTATTCTTCTGCTTTGGGGTGAAAAGTTCTGTATATGTCTGTTAGGTTCATTTGACCTACAGTGCTATTTAAGTCAGCTGTTTCTTTATTGATTTTCCTTCTAGATGTCCTATCCTACTCCAAAGTGAAATAATGAAGTCTCCTACTATTATTGTACTGCTGTCAATTTCTACTTTCAGATCTTCCAGTATTTGCTTTCTGCACTTAGATGCTCTGATGTTCAGTGCATATATGTGTAAAATTGTTATAGCTTCCGGCTGAATTGGCCCTTTTATCACTAGTATGACCCTCTTTGTCTCTAGAGATAGCTTTTGAGTTGAAGTCTATTTTGTCTGATATAAGTGTAACCACTTCTGCTTTATTTTGGTTCCAAATTAAAGGAATATCTTCCATTTCTAAGATTCCTTCACTTTCAGCCTATGTGTGTCCTTGAATCTAAAGTGAGTTTCTTGTAGATAGCATATAGTCTTGGTTTTTTATCCATTCAGTCACTCTATATTTTTGATTGGAGAGTTTAATCAATTTACACTTAAAATAATTATTGATAGGGAAGGACTTACTATTACCATTTTGTTAACTGATTTGACTTGTAGTTCTTTTCTATTTTTTCTCCTGCTGTCTTCCTTTGTGTTTTGTCATTTTTCTGTCTTAGTAGGCTTTTCTTCCTTTTTCTTTTTTCTTTGTGTAATTTCTATAAGTATTTTCTGTGTAGTTAACATGTGGCTTACAGAAAATATAGTTATAACAGTCTATTTTAAGCTGATCACAACTTAACTTCACTTGCAAACAAATCTCTACACTCTTACATCTCTTCCGCCCACATTATGTGCTAATGATGTCACAATTTACATCTATTTATATAGTGTAACCATTAATATGTTACATTTATTTTTAATACTTTTGTCTTTTAACTTTTATACTAGAACTAAAAGTGATTTACCCATCACTTTTATAGTAATATGATATTCTGTTTTTGTCTATATATCTACCCTCGCCAATGTGTTTCATAGTTTCTTATGCCCTTCTGGTTCTGTTTAGCACCCTTGCATTTCAACTTGAAGAACGCCCTTCAGCATTTCTTGTCAGGCAGGTCTAGTGGTGATGAACTCCTTTAGCTTTTGTTTACCTGAGAAAATCGTTATCTCCCTTCATTTTTGAAGGGCAGGTTTGTTAGGTATAGTATTCTTGGTTGGAAGATTTTTTCTTTCAGCATTTTGAACATGTTATCTCACTCCTTTCTGAACTGCAAGATTTCTGCTGAAAAACCTTCTTATGGTTTTATGGGGGGTCCCCTGTATGTAACAAGTCACTTTTCTCTTGGTGTTTCAAAATTTTGTCTTTAACTTCTGACAATTTGATTATAATGTGTCTTAATGTGGGTCTTTTTCATGTCATTTGGTGTCTTTTGGGCCTTGTGAATCTCGATGTCTGTTTCTTTTCCCAAGTTTGGGAGGTTTCAGCTATTATTTCTTTGAATGAGTTTTCTGCTCTTTTCTCTCTCCTCTTCTGGGACTGGCATAATGAGTATCCTATAAATCCCTTAAACTATTTATCTTCACTCCTTTTCATTCTTTTTTCTTTTCGGCCCTTTTACTGGGTGATTTCCAGTGACCCGTCCTTGCTGGTTGATCTTTTCTTCTGCTCGATCTAGTCTGATGTTGGATCTTTCAGTTCAGTTACTGTGTTCTTTGGCTCTATGATTTCTGTTTGGTACTACTTAATATTTTCTATTTCTTTGTTGAAATTCTCACATTGTTCATGGTTTGCCTCCTGGCCTTGGGTGAGCATTTTTATGACCATCATTTACAATTCTCTGTCAGGAAAGTCATTTTTTCATTTGTAAGTCACAAATCTCCATTTTATTAGGGTTAGTTTCTGGAGATTTATCTCGTTCTTTTATTTGGAATGTATTTCTCTCTCTCTTAGTTTTCCTTGACTCTCTCTGTTGGTTTCTGTGTATTAGATAGAACACACATGTCCCCTAGCCTTCACGAACTGGCCTCTTACAGGACATTAACCTCACCAATCAGCCTTGCAAGAGATTCAGGTTTCTCTCAAACCTCTGTACTCGTTCTAACTGCCATCTTTCTTCCTAGTGGCCCCTAGAAAGATAGGGTATGCCAAATCCCTTTAGTGCCTCAAGACAGATGAGATAGAAGCCAGTCACTCACATAGAAGCTGGAAACGTTGGGGCACTAAGTGTAATCCAATTGGTCCTCTTCTCAGGGAGAGGCTGGAGTTTACTGCTCACTTGCTCTGCACTGACCTGCAGAGAGGAGCTGTGGTAAATTCCCATACCCTTGTTTAGAACACACACTCTTTCAATAGGCTGCTTTGTTCTCTCTTGCCTCCAGAGTCCAAGCAAATGCTGTGTCATATTAGCTTTCATAGACAGCTGGGTTAAAACCCAGTACAAGTCCTCCTAGGGAGAGACTGGTGGCTTCATTTTATTGCTGTGGCAGCCTGGGGAGAGGAGCCACAGGAAGTGCCCACACACCCATTCAAACTCCCAAGAGATTAGTTGTTGCCTGACTTGTCAGCTCCAAGAGACAGGCAAGTTAGAAGTCAGACTCTTAGACAGCAACTGGAAAATTCAGGGAAGGAGTATGCAGTCTAACCTCTTCCAGAGAGATGCCAGGCACTGGGTTTTATTGCTGGAGTGAACTGAAAGGAGTAGTCATTTGAAGACTCTGCAGGGCCCTTCAAAACTCTTTCTCTGTAGACCCTGGGAGACTAGGGAATTCCAAGCCCTGTCAACTCCTAGAGACTGGCTAGTTAGAAGTCAGACCCTTAGGCAGAAGCTGGAAAAGCCAGAGTGCTAGATGTGCAGTCAAACTCAAGCTTGGAAGTAAAATTCATTGCTCCCTCAGCACTGAGCTGGGGGAAGAGCCCTGGAAACTGCTCGTGCACCCATTTAAAAGTGCCTCTTTGTTCTCTGAGGTCCCAGAGGACTAGCAAATGCCGGGCACCATCAACTCCCAGAGATGGGCGAGTTCAAAGCCAATCTTTAAAGTAGAAGCCATAGGAAGTTTGGATGCTAAATATGCAGTCCAAACCCTTCACTCCTCAGGGAGAAGCTGGTAGTTGGCGGTTTCCTCTCAATTGTAGGGCACTTAGTGGGGGGATGGGGGAGGCGGTTATGGCAAGAGTGTGTCTCAGCTTTTCCTACCTCTTTCAATGTAGATATGTTCTTAGTCACCTAGTGTTAAGGAGTCTCTTAACTAGTTTCTGGATTTCTCTCAGAGGCATTGATCCATGTATAGCAGTTCATTCACAGAGTCCCAGAATGGAGGGCAAGTTCAGAGTCTCCTGTTCCAGTATCTTGCTTACCTAAATGCTTTTCTAAGTGTGTTTCAAGTACCTCAAGAAACCACATCTAAAGAATTAAAGTTAAGTATGAGAATGATTTCTCATTGAATAGAAAATCAAAATAGGGAGACAAAAATTATTTTAAAAAACTAACCAGAAATTCTAGAGTTGAAACTACAATAAGTGAAAGGAAAAAATTTACTAGAGGGGCTCAGAAGCAAATCTGACCTGGCAGAAGGAGAAATGAGTGAATCTAAAGATTAACAATTAAGATTATGTAGTCTGAGGAACAGAATAAAAAAGATAATGAAGAAATGTGAACATAGCCTTGGAGATTTGTGGACACCATCAGAGGCACAATGGGAATACCAGAGGAGAGGATAGAAAGGGAAGAAAGAACATTTGAGTAAACAATGGCCTAAATTTCCTCATATTTGATGAAAAACATTAATTTTCAGACCTAAGAAAATCAATAAACTCCATGTAGGGTAAATTTGAAGAGATCCTCACCTATATGCATCATAGGCAAACTGTCAAAAGCCAAAGACAAGTCAAGAATCTTCAAAGCAATAAGAGAAAGTGTGTCATCTCAATGATTATCAGCTGAGTACTCATCTAAAATCACAGATGCCAAAAGGCAACGAGATTACATATTCAACATGCTACAAGAAAAAGACCTATCAACCACACAACTCTATACCCAGCAAAACTACCCTACAAAAATGAAGGAGGAATAAGACATTCCATGATAAACAGAAACAGAGAATTTTTTGTTAGCATATCTCCTACAAAAAATACTAAAGATATCCTTTAGGCTGAAATGAAAGGACCCTAGACAGTAACTTAAAATTAAATAAGACATGCCTAAATAACCAATGGATCAAAGAAGATATCACAAGTGAAGTTAGAAAATACATTGAGATAAATGAAAACAAAAACACAGTCTTGCAAAACTTATGGGATGCAGCTAAAACAGGCCTTAGAAAGAAATTTACAACTGTAAATGATTACATTAAATAAGAAGATCTTGAATCAATAACCTAACTTTTGCCTTAAGAAACACAAAAAAGAAGAGCAAATTACACAAATGAAGAAGGAAATAACATAGAGTGGAAATAAATGAAATAGATAGTAGAAAAACAATACAGATAATTAACAAAACCAAATCCTGATTCTTTGAAAAGATTAACAAAATTGATAAAACTTTAGCTAAGCTGTCAAAAAAAAAGAGAGACAGAGAGAGAGGAGATTCAAATTACTAAAATCAGGAATAAGAGAGGGGACATCACTAACGACCTTTCAGACATAAAAGTAATTATAATGGGATACTCAAAATGATTGTATTGCACAAAGTAAGATCAATACACAAAAAATAAAGTGTACTTCTATACACTAAAAATGAACAATTCAAAAATGAAAGTAGACAATCTCATTTACAATAGCACAAAGAGAATAGTTACGTAAAATTTACCAGAAGTACAAGTCTTGTACACTGAAAACTACAAAACATTGTTGAAATTAAAGACCTAAGTAAATGGAAAGACATCCCATGTTCATTGATCAGAATGCTGATTATTGTTAAGATGGCAGTGTTGTCCCAATTGATCTTCAGATTCAAGCAATCTCTATCAAAATCCCAGCTGGCTTTATTCAGAAATTGACAAGCTGATCCTAAAATTTGTGTGGAAATGCCAAAACAACCTTGAAAAAGAAAATTAAATTTGGGGGACTCATGCTTCTTGATTTCAAATCTTACTACAAAGATGCAGTGATCAAGATTGTGTGGTACTGGCATAAGTGTAAAGATAAAGATCAATGGAATAGAACTGAATGTTCAGAAATAAAAGCATACAAGAATGGTCAGGTGATTTTCGACAAGGGTACCCAGATAATTCAATGGACAAAGAATAATCTTTTCAACATGTTGTACTGGGACAACTAGATATCCACATGCAACAGAATGAAGTTGGACCCCTACCTCACAAATATACAAAAATTAACTCAGAATGGATCACAGACTAAATTTAAAAGCTAAAATTATAAAAGCCTTAAAAGAAAGCACAGAAGTAAATCTTCCAGACTTTGGGTTTCTGAAATATGACACCAAAACTACAAACAAAAAAGAAAAAAATTAATAAATTGGAATTCATCAAAATTAAAAACTTTCGTTCTACAAACACGTCCAAGAGAGTGAAGAGACGATGCACAGGATGGTACAAAATTATTTGTGACTCTAATGAGAGATTGGATCCAGAATAAATCAGGAGCTCTTAGAGCTCAAGAACACAAATAGACCCATTAAAAATTAGCTAAGGATCTAGATAGACATTGCTTCAAAGATGCTATACAAATGACCAATAAGCATGAAAAGGTGGTCAACTTCATTGATCATTAGGGAAATGTAAATCAGAACCACAATGAGAGACCGCTTCACATCCACTAGGAGAGCTAAAGAAATAAAGGCAGACAATAACAAGGGTTGGTGAGGACGTGGAAAAACTGCAACCCTCATACATTGCAGGTGGAATTCAGAAACACTGCACACACTTTAGAAAACAGTCTGGCAGTTCCTCAAAATATTAAATATGGATTTATTATATGACCCAGCAATTTCATTGTTAGGTATATGTTTTAGTTTGGGCTTTTATAACAAAAATACCAAAAACTGGGTAGCTTATAAAAACAGACATTTATTTCTCAGTGCTGGAGGCTGAAAGTCCGGGATTGAGGGGCCAGCAGATCTGGTGTCCTGTGAGAGCCCACCTTCTGACTCAAGGATGGTGCCACCTCACTGTGTCCTCACAGGCTGGAAGAATAAGGGAGCTTTTCCAGGCCTCTTCTGTAAGGGCACTAATCCCGTTCATAAGCCTTCTCGACCTAATCACCTCCCAAATGCCCCGCCTCCTACTACCATCACCTTGCCGGTTAGGATTTCAACACAGAAATTTTGGAGGGACACAAACATTCAGACAATAGCAGTACATACCCAAGAGAACTGAAAACACATGTCCACACAAAAACTTGGACCTGACATTCATAGCAGCATTATTCATAATAGCCAGAATGTGTTAAGGACCCACACGTCCATCAACTGACGAATGACTAAAGAAAATGCGGTATTCCACACAACGGAATGATATTAGGCAATGAAAAGGAATGAAGTACTGATACATGCTACTACGTGGATGAGCCTTGACATTATGCTAAACTGGAAAATCTGGTCACAAAAGTCCACATTTTGTATGATTCTGTGCATATGAAATGTCCAAAATTGGCAGAGGAAGTAGATTGGTGGTAACAAGGGCTAGGAGGAGGGGAGAGTGTAGAGTGATTCTTAATGGGTAAAGGGTTTCTACTTGGGGTGACAGAGTGTTTTAAAATTAGAGAATGGTTGGGGCCGGCCTGGTGGTGTAGTGGTTAAGTTTGCGCACTCCACTTTGGCAGCCTGGGGTTCGCAGGTTCGGATCCTGGGCACAGACCTAGCACCGCTTGTCAAGCTATGCTGTGGCGGTGTCCCACATAAAACAGAGGAAGATTGGAAACAGATGTTAGCTCAGGGCCAATCTTCTTCACACACACTCAAAATATTAGACAATGGTGATGGTCACCCAACTGGGAACATGCTAAAGACTTCTAACTTGTACACTTTAAAAGAGTTTATATGGCATGTGAGTGATATTTCAGTAAAGCTGTTATAAAAATATGACATGATAACTCTAGGGGAGAGGCTCAGGGATTGTGCTGGTGAGTTGTAAGGTGGAAATACAAATCCTTTTCTCTTAATTTCTTGCCTATTCAGATGCTCCTTCCGATGCACTCCCCTGATCTCTTCAGAGTATCTTGAGACTGGATTTCTAAAGAAAATATTCTGTGCGTCACCAGCAAGTCTAGTTTCGCCATTACACATTTGTTCACTGTGCACAAGATACTGTGCCAAGTGCTGCCGGGGAAACAGATGAACCGGACATGGCTCCTGACCTCCAGAAACTTAGTCCAGTGGGACAGACACATTAAAAAAATAAAGTGGGTCACATTAAGGTCACTAAGCCAAAGATACTGAAAGTTTTAGAAAAATGGCTCTCTCACCTTGTTTGAAATCTTGGAAGGACTTATGGAAGAGGAGAATGTTTGAGTTGCAGCAAGAAGCCTAAATGGCAGCTTTTACCACTTAATGATAGCAAGTTGCTGCAGCCCAAGTGGGCAAGGGAACAGAATGTTTTACCATCAAAACCACAGCCAGCAGAAGAACCCAACTGCAGCTCTATCCTTGAGCATGTCACTGTGTGCAGGGTGATGTCTGAAAGTTTCACTTCACTGCATTGCTGTGACTCCATATCACCTGGAACTCCAGAGAGATGGAGAACGTGTGCATTCGACCTAGACGTCTAAAACAGAGCTGTCCAACAGAATTTTCTAGTGATGATAGAAATGCTCTTTATCTGCAATGTCCAATAGCATAGCCACTAGCTATGCGTGGCTGAAATGAGGGAATACAATTTAATTAACATTTCTGTTTAAATATCCAATGTGCAGGTCTGGAGCTTTGGGTTGCTCTTAGTGAACTAGTCACAAAATTACGTGGTGATGTTGGGCCAGAGTTAACTTTATAGAATCATGATCTTTTGGAATCATGAGGATCTACCTAAAGTGAGATGGGACTTCCCTTCGGTCTCCATCTTTGCATATCTGGCACATTATCTTCATTCATGTAATTAAATATTTATTGAGCAACCATTAACAGCAACAGAATTAAACTTTTCAAAGACGTTCCAAGAACATGGAATACCTGTGCTTTTCTAAAAGTTCATTTCAGAATTCATTTTGACAAATGTGCATAGATTGGGAAACAGGATACTGGAAGAAAGAAATCCCAAAATAAATTAGCTTTAAAAAATGGCTTAAAGGAGAGAAATCTGGGCTGGAAGTGCAGAGCTGATATGGCTAAATGATGGTTTCAGGGATCCAAGTTCCTTCTCCCTCGTTGTTCCACTGTCCCCGAGGGGTGCCTTCAGTCACATGGCATTCCAGCTGGGGAGGGAAGAGAGCTGAGGAAAGCATGCCTGTTCTGTTGACAGACAGATATCACTACTCTTCACATCTCTTTGGCCAGAACTTAGCTAAGTGGCCCCACCTAGTTACAAGGGAGTCTGGGAAGTAGTTACTTTTCCCCCCTTGGATGGTAAATGTAACAAGATAAAATATGGGGTTTTGTTAATAAAGGAAAAGAGGAGAATGGCTACCGAGGGATAAGTAGCAGCCTCTGCCAAAGAAAACCCAGAAATGTTCTGGCTTCCAAGATAATACAAAATGTCTAAATTCCACTGGTGAAACTGGAGATGTAAAAGGCACAACAAAAATCACTTATACATCTTGTACACCAAAAAAATTCAAAAGAAACATAAAATTAGAAAAATTAAATTAATGCAATTATTCTTTGCCAATCTAAATATTTTAGGTCCTTTATTTAAAGCAGAAAATAAATGAGCACTTGTACCCACTAAAAATCCATCAGAACCATAAGACACAGAATCAGAAAGTTTATTTACTTAAAACATTTCACAACTATTACATTGTTATTGGACAATAATTTATTTAAAATAATATCCTAAATACTTACAAAAATAAATCAAGTATTGCTTGTATTTTTCAAGTGTCAAAGTCTTTGTCATAGAAAATAGGAATAACCTTTTATAAACTAAACATTACATTTAAGCTACATCAAGTTTATACCTACACACTATTTTCTTCTATGGTTGTGTTTTACAGATTTCCAAGCTAATTTTCTCAATGTATGCATACAACCAGATACACACATTTCTACGTATGGATGTTTCTCATTAAATCCAGAGAACCTCACACAGACAGTACTGTGGCCACAGGCCCAGACGTGCCGCAACACAGACACGGTCTAGGTGTAGAAGCGTTACCTAACTGCAAATTAGCACGCCAGTTATCAAAGATGATGATTATCCTACCGAGGGATACTCAGTTTAATGTTTCTAGACATTAATTCTTAATCCATACTAAATCATTAGTTCAACAGACTTGCTCATTGAAAAAATAGAGTGAACTTCAAATATTTCTCAATACATTAAGTTAATCTCAGGATGAACATCAATTGTCATAAGCATATACACTTTTTATTTTAAAAGGAGAAAGGAATATTAATCTTAGAGCAAATCTCAAAATTAAAGACCCTTTCCAAATTTGTCTGTGGTTTTGCTTTACCATCACTGGGACATTCCATTCCTGGTAAAATAGGTAAAAATGCTGAATTTCTCTTCCCTGGTAAATGCACTCTAGCCTCACTTACAACATGGACATGTAAAAATCATGGTTCATGACAAATACTTATAACGCTTTACCACCCACAGGGCGTCAATCTCCCTACCTCAACCAGATGTGGAAAAGAATCTCACTTCTGCTCAGTCCCTGAATTTGTTTCATTAGTCACAATAATAAAAAACTTTAAATTACATTAGTCTTGCATAAATACTCATGTATCAAGCACTCAAAATTCTACCTACCAACTAGAAAAGTGATAAACCACAAAATTTGTTTTTTCTCTATTAAGAAAAAAGAATCTAGCCTTATATCCTTATTCAGAAATTGTATCAATTATCTAGAAATTCCAAGTATAATAATCAAAAGTTATGAGCAATTCAACTGTGAAAATACTAATTTATTGAAATTGACGTTTTACAACAAATTCCATTAAAAGGGAGCTGGAAGAGCTGGTAAAATCTCAATATAGGCAAGTAGTAAACACCGAAGGAGCAGATGACGCACATTGACCAAAATATACCAAAAAGCCATAATATTTAGACAACCTTAATTAGCATGCTAAAATATTTTCAAAGGCTTATTTTATTTCACTAAAAGTTGCCGGCAAGCAGCGACTACAAGCAGATACAAAAATGCAAACCAACAATCTGACTGCACGGATAAAAACATCAAACTCTAAGAGGTAGTCAACAGAAGGAACCCTGATAAAGCAAAATATCCTGACAGGTGCTCCCTAAGCTCAGAGATCCCAAAACTGTATGAAATTCTTGTATTTTCAGTGATTAGAAAAAATTTACGGACAAAGAATCTAAAAACCAAGTATCTAAGTGAATAATGCTGTAAATGGAACAATACTCATATCTGCCAAGAAAGGCTGAGAATAAAATCCAGGCCAGAGGTCTGGAGCCTGCAGGCCCAACGTGGCCTCCCACCAGTTTTAGTAAATAACGTTCTACTGAAACAGCCTCAACCGTTTTCTCTACACACTGTGCACAGCCGCTGCCTCCACACTTACGGCGGTCCAGTACTGGCGACAGGTCATATGGCCTGCAAAGCCTAAAATGTTGATCATCTGTCCCTTCACAGAAAGTTTGCTGTATGCAGAAAGTTGTCTATACATACGCTGAGAGGCATGAAGCTGCTGAACAGCACTGGGAAGACTGACTATGAACGTCACAACGTAAGGTGTTCAACTGTAAGGAATGCAAGATGCTGGTTACGTGACAATTCAATTCCTTTTCATATCTGAAATAGTCCTAGCATTTTTCTTCTTTTTATTTTTGTGGCCTAACATCAGAGGATTTCCAAGTTATTATAAAAAGATTTAGTATGGTGCTGTCCAATAGAACTTTCTGCAATGATGGAAATATTTCATATCTGCTCTGTCCAATACTGCAGCCAGTAGCCACATGTGGCTAGTGAAGATTTGAAATGTGGCTGGTGCAATCAAGGAACTGAATTTTTAATTTTAATTCATTTAAATTGCCACATGTGGCTTGTGGCTACAATATTGGGCAGCACAGATTAACGCAACTAAGCTAAAATTTCCAAGTGTGATTCTTAAAAATGACAAAAAAGAATTAGAAAGTAACACCTTTGAAAATAAGAGATTTGAGCAGAAATGAACTCAATACCATAAACTCAGCCCAAGATAGATTCCTTAGTTAGTAAACAAAATCAAGCTGTTTCCAGGTGTTTCATCACGTGCTCTTTTTGGTGAAGAGGTAAAACTATTAGGCATCTTTTTATAGCAGAAGCCCAGATAATTTTATGCTTAAAAGCACTAAAATTATAATCTTCATTAATTATATTAAAAGTATGTGGATGCTTCGAGCATACTTTTTAGTTTGCTCTTCATCAGTCATCTCCTATTAAAGTCAGTTCATTTCTATAAGCTCAACAATTCAATTGTGCTGTAGACAAGCCCCTGTTTACAGCAGGTACATATGAGAACTATGACCTCTTCTGAATCTGCAAAATTTCCAGTCAGTCACTTTTACTATGACAAAGTCATTTCAGCAGTCTAGTCTTTCAAGTGTTCTATCTTCCATTACATGATAAAATATACCATTCAATGACAGCATCAGAGAGAGAGGTAAAACCTTGTATATATCAAGTATAGTTCTCCATGTGCCTACCTCAAGGCTATTTTCATATGGACCAAAATAATAAAACAAATATAGATATATGTTTAAATTACATATGACTGATTACACATTGCAAATTAACCAAGTTACCAGTACAACTCAAAACATTAACCTAAAATATACAGGGTCAATCTGAAGTTATAATACTCCCAAAGGACAGATGTTTGCTTGAGGTGGGTGCTCAATTACATCCCCCAGTTATTCCACTGTGCTCCCTCAGGGAGCGAGTTAACTCTATATTTTGTTTTCAAAGTCAGCTGGCAAAATTAATTTCATGTATCTTGATTTTAAAACAGCTGATATCCAGCATCATAAACTTCTTTTACAATCTGAGAGTTGAAAGGTACAAAATACGTTAAGGGCACTTCTGTTTTGTTTGCTCGTGCAGTTTAATCGGCTGTCGCAGCAGGAACTTTGACAGAGAGGTTTCTCCTGGTGTGGGTGACGTGCCGCTGCTGTGCCAGGAAAGACCGCGCAGGGGTGCAGGCGCCAGCGTCTTGGCCAGCACCCCTGCCGCTCACAAGTCTAGATTCCATCCCCAGCTTCTGGAAGGCTAGACTCTGCACAGAAACAAATGAGCACATGACATAACTGTTGAGAGTGTGCAAAGTGCTGTTCGCATCTAGAAAGTTGTTTAACCCTCAAAACAATCCTATAAGGTTGGTGTTCTCCTCATATTTTGTAAGAAAAAATAAGAGGTCAGAAGCTAATTTATCTGTACACGGTAATGCTGGTAAGAAAGATTGAAAATAAAGACATAAAACCCAGTTTCTCTATTTCAAATCACTAAATTTGAGATTATTATGAACAGTAGCTTAAAATGTTCCAGATTTAAACTTAAATACAACAATTTAAAAAAGCTTCCGAAGCATGTTTTTCTGTTTCGGCCATCATTCCACCCACTATGAGCAGACACAGCACCACAGAACAGCTTAGATCAATGGCGCTCCAAGTGTGGTCCCTGGATTGACTTAGAACCAGTGAGAATTTGTTAGGAACGCATATTCCACCTGGACTCCACCCAGCCCTAGCGCATCAGGAGCTCTGCAGGTGAGCCCGGCAGTTTGCGTCTGAACAAGTCTTCCGACGCACGCCACGGTCTGAGAACGCCCAGCGCAGTCCAGATTTCCTCTGGTCTATCTATATATCGATACATAACAAATTACTGTAGCTGTGGCTATTGGGTTTCTTAGTAAGGGAAGTCATTCTCTCTCACTAGATCACATAACACAATTTTACTGAACTTAGCATCACCAGTACCTAGTACAATACACAGAATATACTTGATGCTCAAAAAACACAGGTTGAAAAATGAATAAATAATGCATTATTTGGCTCTAATAGTTTTAATGATTTATGTATCAAGGGGCCACAGAGGAAGAAAGAAAATAATACACAGTCCCCAATCTTACCTAGGATGACTAACCCATGAAGGAAGGTTCTGAGAACACCTCACACATAATTCCCTTCAAGGCCTTGCTAAATGAAGCCAGATTTTACCAAAATGTGAAGAGAGGAAATGAGCACAGACAAAAAGTATGGAGGCATGGAGGACAAGGCAGGTTTGAGGAGGGACAACTAAGTCTGCCGCGAAGAGCATCTGTGCGGAGTCTATAAACCGATCTTCTCTCACACTAAATAAGAAACAGCTAAGGGAGATAATGGGTGCACTGTTATCTATTCTAGCTGATTAGAACAACCCAAAAGAACCATATGGATCATGAAATGCTACGCTTGAACACATCCCACTAAGGCTGACAAAATAAAATACATTTCAAATTATTTACCTTTTTTTTTTTTTTTGCAGAGGAAGATTGGCCCTGAGCTGACATCTGTTGCCAATCTTCCTCTACTTTGTATTCAGGGTGCCTCCACAGCATGGCTGATGAGTGGTGTAGTCTGCACCCGGGATCTGAACCTGCAAACCCGGGCTGCTGAAGTGGAGCACGTCAACTTAACCACTATGCCATGGGCTGACTCCTAAATTATTTTATATGATTTTCTCCTTGTTAGGATAGATAGACAATTATTGAAGAGTATTACCAGATTAAAAAAAATATATATTAAGGGACATACTCAGAGGCTTTAGGGGGTGTTAAAATAAATGTTGAGTACTGGAATCACTTAATTTTGCATTATCTAAATATTCACATTTCTACAGAAACTCTTTATGAAGCACAAATTAAATGTTTTAGCTCAAATAAAGCAATTTAAAACATATTTATAGGGGCTGGCCCCGTGGTCGAGTGGTTAAGTTTGTGCGCTCTGTGGCCCGGGGTTTCCCCAGTTCCAATCCTGGGAGCAGACATGGCATCGCTCATCAGGCCATGCTGAGGCGGCATCCTACATGCCACAACTAGAAGGACCCACAACTAGAAATACACAACTATGTACCGGGGGGCTTTGGGAGAAAAAGGAAAAATAAAATCCTTAAAAAATATTTATAAATTGTTGTGTGTGCTTCACATGTATCAACTAGAGGTTGATGAGTTACAAAATTACTGTAGTGATTTTTGAAAGTCAACTAAAAATATTAAACTAAAATATACAGTTAATTAGGATTGTGACCAACATTTAAAGCACATAGAATATGACAGAAGATAGCACTGCCCCCCTCAGGGTAAGTCAGGCTCAGTCACACAAGTAAACATGCACACGTACTGATTTGTGGTTTAAAATACATTTCCTGATGTGGTTCGTGGTCAAAATGTTTCATAGACACTGTTCCAAACATCCAATAATTGGCTGAATTTCAACTCACCTTATTATACCAGGCAGAAACAATGAGTTTTTCTTCATAATCACGGAATTTCGCTACTTTACATTCACTCTGGGAAAAGATATAAAGACTATTACAATCCTAGAAATAGACTCAAATTACTAAAAATGGAATCATCTCTTCACTCTGCTCATGATTGAGAGTATCTGAAGACTGCATTGTGATGCACACCAAATAGTCAAAACGTGAACTGAATCATGGAGAAAGGCACACACACCACCTTTTGGAAAGAATAAGACTGAGTTGTAAATCTTTACTTCAGGAATTTTGCTGGTAGAACAGATATTAAACAAGAATGGTAACAAACAAGAAACTAGTGATTCTTATGCTACTGTCCCCTATGCCTAGAGGAAAACGTAACAATGGTTTAGGTGGCAAAACAGAGCTGCACTTACGGAGGAGTCAAAACAAAGGAGAAAAAGGACGTAGTAAAAAATACCCCCCAAACCCTTTACAGTCTCCTATACAGCTTAGCACAAATTTTTCTCTCTTAATTCTTGGTGACCCGTATACTAGATTGCCCGTGGCCATATTCCCATGCCATCCTAGAGACTGACATCCATTTCTTGATTACTCTAATACAGCCAATTCTGTAATTTTGTTGAGCTCATATAAAAAGTTAGAATCTTGAAACACATGAACGCTCCTACAGCAAGATGCTCGTGTTCTAAAGGCACACAGGAACGAGGAAGGGAAGAGGCGCTCTTCTGCTCACATCCACCTCAGGCGAAGACTGCCTGAGAGGGACGGCAGGCAGAATAACCTCTGCTATTTATATCACTTTTCTCCTTTTTACTTTTTGCAGTGTGTGTACTGATGAATCCACATACAGTAAGGGTCCATCTGCTGTGACTGAACTGAATTTTCCCTCAGAGCCCTATGCTTAGTGGCACCAATTGCCATCGTACTCGTTAGGGAGCTGCACCTCAAGCATCGACAACCATGTACATTCTCGTTGGCTTTCACTGGGAAGTGAATAATCAGAGCAGCTGAGATTTCAGAGTCATTCAGCCCAAGTCTCGTTATTTTATAGACGAGGGGACTGAGGACCGGGAGAGGTGATGACTTTAAGATAAGTTACCAAGAAAGCGGGAACCCTGGCCTCCGAGTTACGTACTATTTAATGCCAGGGTGCAGAGATATAAGATACAGCCTCTGCCCTTGAAGACACTGACACACGCCAAAAAGAAAATCAGTGCTCCTGTGGGTGAATTCATGAGTTCAAAGTGCATGGAATCATTATGGAGAGATAACTAACTCTGGCTAAGGAATACGCAGAAAGCTTCGGAGAGGCAGACACATTTGAGTTGGATCCTGAGGAATGAACAGTATTTCTGCAGAGACACCTCCACCCAGTGCTTTTTACAGCACTTGACACGGCCTGCTCAAGAAGCTACAGCAAGCACACATCAGGCTGGTGTGTACTCCGGATGTTAAAATCTTTAAGTCTTTAAGCAAATTATTTCCACCACAGTCGATATATACTGGCTCAGAAATAACACAAAGAAAACAGTAAATGAATATAATGTGTTTCTCTGAAATATAACATTCCTAGTTAATTTAAAAAGAAACCAACTATCAATTATGAGAATTTCAAGGCTAATGAAAAGAGATCTTCACATAGTGAGGTATACGAGGTAACTATTCAGGTTCAAAACTCATTCAGCTTGAACTGAAGAAGCCGGACTTAGGGCCTATCACGCACACATTGTACATCCTTAACCATTAAAGAATGCACTCTCCAGACAAGAATGCATACTCCCCCTCCTACGCCAGTATTAGTCTCTTTCTCAACATCAGGGTCATGTTGATCTGCTAATGTGCAACTGAATACCTCTTTGAAACTTGGATGAGTATGTGTCCTGAGCACATTTAATGCACGTTCTTTGTTGTAAAGGTATAAGCCTGTGCTGAAAACCAGGCTGCCCTGGAACATTGTCTTCCTCATGGAAACCGCCTTCCCGGAATATGATCCTTGTTATGGTTCAAGTGAAACTCACCTTACCTCTCCTATCCACAGAACAGTTGTTGGTTATTTTGCACTGACATTTCTTGGTGTAGTTGGCAAGATTTCAGAGAAACCCACTGGACCACCTGGGATCTACTTTGAACTGGTGCTCAGTGCCACACAGGCCCATGAGACCCCCCAGCTTCACAGCACTCTTCAGGTGCCCTCAGTGAGTTTCTCCTGAAACCCAGACCTCCCTACTTAAGCCATAGTGACTTTTACTTGAGCTCTTTCAAGTCTAAGACTAGGCATCTTAAGGGGGTAGCGGTACACTTTCTGGGCAGGAGAAACCTGTGGGGAACTGTGGAGGGACTGGGACAGGATGAGCTTTTTAATTTGGCCTTAAGTTGGAAAAAACTGTGTCCATAAAGTCTGAACAAACTGTTTAATAGCAAAATGAGAGACCGAAAACCCATTCAGCTCCAAAGAGAAGGGACACCAGCTCCTCCCAGCCGTAGGGCATCGTCAGGCAACTGAGAACCTAGTGGGAGTGTCTGAGGTTGGGCCTCACGTAGTGTGGAGGTCCCACAGGGAATTCCAGCATGACCCTTCACTCCAAGGAACTCACAGCTCATCCAGGGTTGTGTACACGAGCACTGGCATCCATGTGCTCTGACTCCCACAGTAGTTTTAGACTGTTGGCATGAGAAACCTTGGTACATAAGAGAGTGTTCACAACCCTTTTTCTGACCCACTACACTGTCCTTAGAAATTGTTCAGACTTTGTAGTAAAACGAAACCAAAAGAAAATGGGAAATCTTGCTTCTAACAGCCGACTAATTCCAGAATGGACAGCCTCCCCCTGGAACTCTGGCTGGTTTCATGTACAATACGTAAGGATCTGATACTTGCAAGTGCTTAACAAAATGGGGATAAATGGTTGGATGTTCGGATCAAGACAAGCTGGGACAATTTAAAATTACAGTGGCCACTTCAGGGCTCCTTTGAGCCTCCAAAACTTGAACATTGGCCAGTAGAGGGAACATTCCAATTAGGTAAGATCATTTAAGAAGTGCACTTATTAAGTCATGGGTTTACAGACACTCCCATCATCTACCTTCAAAGGATGGCCCCATATGAGCCCCTCCCAGGGTTAACGAGACTCTGATGTTCTGGGAAACTGCTGTCTTAAAGATTAATGGAGCTGTTCAATACTGTCAGGTATACTCACTGTTTGTCCTGGCTAAAACCTGACAAGATATTTGAAAGGATTTAGCAACTTATGATCAAAAATTCAGCCAAACTGGAAGCTGATATTGAAAGCCTGACAGAATTTTTTTTAGGCTTTCTTCCCTAAACTAAGATAAAACTATGTACCCAGAGGGAAAGAATCAAATTAAGGATAATGTAATTGGATGCTTGTGTCAGTCCTTTGGTAAGTAACTAACCTCCCCTGTTTATCTCAAAAGAACTTGTGACCTCTCTAGGAGCTATTATCTAGGCCATCCCACATTCCTAAGACTGAAAGAAAGAAAGGAAAAAGGGAAAAGAAGCCTTTGGAGATGCAGGCTGTTAGGAAAGCACCCTTGCCTCAAAATTTAAGGAAAGTTTTAAAAACAGAGGTTGTAAAATCTTTGCTGCGTGTGTCTGTGTGTTTAGGTGTGAGTCTATATGTGTCTATTAGAAATGTTTCTATATTATATTATAAATATAAATATTTTCTACCTCCAGATGGTATAATTTCTGAAAGAGCTCTACTTAATTGGCTTAAAGTAAGTGCTTATATAAATGTAATAGAAACTAACCCAAACGTCTTTCAAGTTAATGTGATATAAAATAATCTTTGGTAAACAAAAGCTTATTTAAGTTTGCTGGTTTGATTGAAATAAGCATGTCTTCAAAGTTATCAGCATTGGATACGATGCAGACATGCAGCTTTTTTTCTACCTCGATTATTAATCAAATAAGCTCATGTTATCTCTGTTACAAAGCTTGTTAGCAGAAATAATATTTAACTTGGAATGATACCTAATTTTGCCTAATGTCTCATGAAGTCTTGTGGGCAATCTAAATAATTACTGAGAACAAGTAAACTACATGTGAAAGAGACAAAAGCTTTGGATGAATTTTTTAACAACATTTATGTTACGGTGTATGTACTTCAAAAACCACTTTGTTAATTTAAAATCTTAGTTTTGCTAAATTAAGTTAAATGACAAAATTTATTGAGTCACCAGATCATTTCCACATAAGATATAATATTAGATATTAATTATTAAACATAGAGTTATTTACTTTTGGTTTCTTATTACAGAGAAACTGGAAAATATTCGGGTTTATTAATAAACATGTTTGTGCCATGCAGAGATTTTCTAAGAGAAACCATGTTTCTAGGCAGTATTTGTGGATCTGCCAATCTACAGGATGCCAATACAAAAATTAAAGAAAGTAGGATGTATGTTTTCAGTAAAGAAGATTTAAGGAATAGAGATATTTTTGTTTATTTTCTTAAGATAGATAAATTTGTCATAAAATACTAGGAAGGAAAGAAAGCATAGAACAAATTCTGAACGTATAAAAAAAGTTATTAAAGGTTTGTGGAAGAGGAACTCTGAGGAAAGAATTTTGAGAACGGTCCAGTTGGCTAAGACTAAATTTAATTAAGTAAATGAGTTTTAATATTAAAAGTTAGCAAATGTAAAATTAAAATTTGGGGTTTTTTCTCTCAAAGGATAATTTTCTTCAACTTTTAGTGTGCTCTTGATAAAGAGAATATAAAAGGTTTTCCTTTACCTTTGAGTAGTCTGCCTGAAAGCAGGGATTTTGTTTTATCAAAATAATTTTCTATGTCCAAAAAGCTGAGCCTCTCTATTCAGGGAGCCAAGAGGTTTCTTCCTCCAACTGTTTTAACTTTTGTGTTTGCAACATCTTCTGTTGTCACCCTGGTTAAATAGATAACTAAGCATTGCTTCTGATTTGACCAAGTGTTTCAAAACCTTTTGATTTTTTTTTTTTTTTACAAACTTCTCCAAATATTTAAATCTTAAATAAAGTCTTTCTTTTTACTTGAAAGTAACTTTGAGAATTTCTAATGGGCCCTGGGACTTCTCAAAGAATTTGTTCTCTCTTCTTACAAAGAGTGAGCTACTAAACTAATTAGGTTTATTTGGTGTGGTAAATTGCATCGGAAGCAATGTCAAGTAAATGATGATCAACTTTCTTAGGTTATGTTGGGTAGGTAAATACTATTCATTATCTTAACCCTGCTACCCTGCTTCCAGCACCACAGGAGGAAAATGACCATGGCTGCATTTTATTATCTCATTTGGTTTAAAGATGGGTCTTACTTAAAAGATAATCAGGGACATTACTGGGCTGGATATCCTGTCTAGCCTGGAGAATATCCACTGCTCTCTGTTAACCCTGCTAACCCAGTGAAAGACTTCCTTCTACAGGCTCAAGAAATTGCCAAAGAAGAAGAGAAACAAGTACAACAACAAAAAATGGGAATTTCTGACACCACCATGCAGATGTGGTTCAGGCTGGATAACAAACCATAGTACAGTTGTGGTTTGTTAGAACACAACTGCCACTGCTCCAGCACATACATCAATCACCCATTAGGCACCTGAAAGGGTGATTTTATGGGGAAAATGATATTTTTGGAAACTTTCTCCTACAGTGGCTCATAAAGCATATGCTGGTTGTACTATATGTCCTAAATATAATGCCGAGAAAACAGTTCATTGGTTGCAAGGTCACTTTCCCCTTCCTAAGGGACCTTTTGAGGTATGGCAATTGAACTTTGTTCAAATACTGCCATCTCAAGGATATAAATATCTTAGTAATAATCTGTGCATTCTAACAGCTGTTGCCAAGCTTCCTCTCCTTAAGGCTAGATGAGCTCATTTAGTGTTCCACTGGTATGGAACCACCTAGAGGCTATGTTTGTTCCTTCTTTGGGGCTAGAAGATGTTATATCATATATAGAAGCTCTGATTAAATTTACTCAACAAATCCTTAATGACAGTCAAACAGGAATAGCCTTAACAAATACTGAAATGTCTTTAATAAGAAAGGCTGTCCTTCAAAATAGAATGGCTTTAGACATTTTAACTGCATCCCAAGGTGGTACATGTGCAATCATTCAAACTGAGCATTGGGTTTTTGTACCTGACGAATCTTCCAATGTGTCATCTCTGCTAAAGCACCTGAAAAAGCAGATGAATGCCCTAAGCGACCCTATACCTCGTCTTCATTTGTTTAGTTGGCTCCCTTCCAGTATTGCCTCCCTTTTGTGATATAGATTGCAATTCTTATCATTTCTTGGAATTTCTGTATTAGTCACAATATTGAAACTAATTATTGTTTTCTTTACTCAGTGTTGTAAGACTGGCATGCAGGCTAGAGTAATGATTGCCCAGCACCTTGAGATGGTCAATTGATCTTACAACACTGGACAAATTTCCTTTACTGATAAAGACTATGTCTAAGAACTCATTTTAAACTAATCATTCCAAGTATTGAATTATCTGTTCCACAATTGTTATAAACAATGTAACCATAGGAAGTCATGCAAAACTACATGTACAATGGTTGTGTGATAATCTAAAAATTGACAAGTTACATAACCTATGAAACTCTTCCTCTGCTAATATATACCTCTATCTTTGTCAACTATATCTGACTATTTCCCCCCAACATGGATAACTGGAAAATCAATGAAATAAAAGCCTAGCACTGAGGGACATGATGGACCCAGGGTAGGCAGCAACCATCCAAGCACCGAGGGACAATATTTTGATCATCAATGCTTTCCATCAAAAGATTACTGATTAAAAGGGGAAATTGACAAAAGATTTTCACATATTGAGGTATATGGGGTAACTACTTGGGTTCAAAACCAATTCAATTTGAACTAAAGATGCCTGACTTGTGGCCTATCAAACATACAGCACATCTGCTTTAACCATTAAAGTAAAGAATGCGCTCTCTTAAGAATGGGTATTTCCTCTCTTACGCCAGGATAGGTAACACCCTATTGGTAATGCCCACTGACTTTAAAAACATTATCAAATCTCACCATTGTATTAAAAATAGTAGTTTTGTAAAACACTTTGTAAAGGAAACTAGAACACGTCCAGTTACAAAATCTAAGAATATACAATATTGTACTGACATACTTAACCCAGCTAGTAAAAATAATATAATTACTATGCAAAAATAACTTAAAAATTTAAAGACTCAGCTAATGAATGACACCATCCCATTACTAACATAACTTTGTGTGATTAATAACCAAGACTGCCACTTCAGTTCAAAGGCTTACTGGAATTCTGTAAGTGCTTCCTTCTAACAGGAATTCCAACTGACAAGTTTCCTTAGGTTCAGGTGAGCAAATGGGAGAAGGTAAGAGAGAATACAAATCTGGTTAACTGTATCCAGTTCCTTTTTTAAAAGGTATGCTTGGTTTCTTTATTTTTCTTTCAGAATGAACTCTCATCCACATAATTTTAAAAGGAGCATTACAGCAGGAGTTCTCTAGAAACTAGGGGCATCCACATGATTGGCTGTTGTAGAAGGAGAGAGAGACAGTGGAGCAGGCACATGAGCTCAGGGGCCAGTCCTCTCGGTGGTGAGATGCTTTGTAATAAACACACTGACAGTTCTAACTTCTTGTGCAACCTGATCATTAATGGCAAATATATGAAAGCATGTATGACAGGATTACACAGAATAATTAAGAGGAGATGTGTGAATATGGAAGTTTTACCTCCAGAATCTCAATTCTTCTCTCTTTCTCTGCCAACTGCTTTCTAAGTAGCATGATTTCAGCTGATGCTGGATTTAATTTGGGATCTAAAGTTTTTATTACCTGTTTAAAGAAAAGAACAAATATTTTATGTCCATTTTATGTTATCAAATATTGAAATATAAGAACAGAGTATATAAAATCTGTGTAAGTAACATGGAAAATTTTCCAGAAAGTGATCCAGGAGCTAATGATAGCTCGTTTTGCAGTCTAATTTGAATAACAAAAATAACATTCTATAAACGAGAAATGATGTAAAATTCAGTACAAAAATGGGAATATCTTTGTCCCCAGTCAAACTTACGTTCTCCACAGCTGAGAATGCAGGGATAGCTACTGAGCCTTGTCAAACTTTGAGCACTGCGATCTTGAAATAACCCTTCCCATATTTATCTGACGAGTATTTTTTTAAAAATTAAGATAAATTCAATAATTATATGGGAACTTGCTAATTGTAAAAAGTGTAAACACACACACAAAATTCTTAGCAACAATCTTTTCTTAATTTTTTTTTTGAGGAAGATTAATTAGCCCTGAGCTGCCAATCCTCCTCTTTTTGCTGAGGAAGACTGGCCCTGAGCTAACATCCATGTCCATCTTCCTCTACTTTATATGTGGGATGCCTACCACAGTGTGGCTTGACAAGCGGTGCATAGGTCTGTGCCTGGGATCTGAACTGGTGAACCCCGGGCTGCCAAAGCGGAGCACATAAACTTAATCACTATGCCGCTGGGCCGGCCCCAGCAACAATCTTTTTTACTACGGTTATTTAGTTAAATGTGATTGAATATATAAGACCAATATAATAGACATTGGTGATTTTATCTGCAAACCCTAGGGTGCTCGACCATATTTATGTAAATTACTAAAAGTTAGACAAAAAGATACGTGAGCAGAATGTTGTTCAGAGACTCAACTAACGTATGTACTCAGCAGTATGGTTAGAAATCACCTCAGAAACATCAAGTATAAATTATAAGCAAAAATAAGTTTCCAATAATAAGCTCATCTGTATGATCTAATTACAAATCTACTAAAAAAGGTTTACAATTATTTAAAGATTTAGGAAAAGTTCATTCATATTTATAACGGTAAAAAAAAGAAGACTAGGGGCTGGCCCCGTGGCGTAGTGGTTAAGTTCGAGCGCTCTGCTTGGGTGGCCTGTGGTTCACAGGTTCGAATCCTGGGCACAGACCTACACACAACTCATCAAGCCATGCTGTGGCGGCATGCCACATACAGAATAGAGGAAGAGTGGCAAAGATGCGAGCTCAGGGACAATCTTCATCAAGTGAAAAGAGAAAAAAAAGAAGACTAGAAGTTGATATGCCTAAAAATTACTGTGATTCATTCAGAACAATTTGCTGTGTGCCCACTGTGGCGGATGGGGAAGCAGCAGGTTATGAGAGACCTGGCACCTCTCCTCAGAGTTCACAGCATACAAGCAGACACACTAAAGATTTTCAATTGTGATTTAATTACAAAGAACACATTATAATCTGTCACCTCTAAGGGATAAAAAGTAAGATTGTGACTCTTCCATATTTTCTGAATTTTCTACCATGGACTTAAACATCCCCCCTACCCTCCCAATAATGTAAGGAGGAAAAAATGAAATCATTTTTACCAAAAAAGCTACTGTCTTTTAAATGATAATACTCAATGATGGAAGAACATGGTGTTCATTGTCACTGCTTTGTCCAATTAGTTCTAATCCTCTTAGAATATCATTAGGAAATACATATCAAACATCTTATTAAAATGTTCTTACCCTTTGACCCAATAATTCCATTTGACCCATTAACAAAGGAACAAGGTTAAGATAATAAACCAAAATAAAGGAAAGCTGTCTGCCTATATTTCCAGGGCTTGGCATAAGGGGCACTCAATAAGTATTAAATCACATTCATATAACATGAGAAAATTACTATTTTAAGTTTAAAAATACAAATTATATGTGATATAATCATACAATTCATGTGTGTGTCTATTATGATCAACAACCGTGGAGATAATATGCATTGAAAAAAAATGCACTGTTAAGAAAATACACCAAAACATTAACAGCAGTTGTCTCTGGGAACCTTTCTATATTTTATATTTTCTACTAAAAGCATGCATACTTTTGTAACTGAGAGAAACTGAACTGTGGCAGAGACTGCCTGGGTGTTTACCAAGCCCTGCCTCCCTGGAATTTGGGTGTGGCTATGTGCCTAAGTTCTGCCCACTGAAACGAGAACGAACATGGTAGACACCGTTTCCAGGCCTGACCCATTGCCTGTCTCCACGCACTCTAGGCTGCCTTCCCTCCTCTACCAGCTGGATGATGTCGAGTGAACCTGGGAACCCTGTGTCGAGGAAGGCAACGTCTGTCAGCTTCGGACTCTGAACGACTGCATGGAGCAGAGCCCTGCCCCCGCTGAGGCCAAGAAACACATTTCTCTCTCAGTAAGCCTTGAGATCTCGGGGCTTCTCTGTCGCTGCAGGGACTAGTCACACTTTAACTAATAAGTGTAAAATTTAAACATAAAAATAGGCAGACATATTAGCAGCACTTCAAAGCTTTGTCATAAATTTCTCTTCTTTTATTCAGTAAATAGAAAGGTTACATTAACATTCTCTGTGATAGAATATTTACATTAATTAAGAAAATATATCGTATTCATGGAAATAAAAGATTTTATGAGAACAGTAGTTACAGATATGTAAGTATGAAATAAGAAAAAAGAGCAATTAGTCTGGTGGATATTAGAATAGTGTTTAACTGTCTAATATAGACTAAATGCTAAAACAAATTCAAACAGGTTGGAAGAGCTAAATTTCCACAAAAGGCAAATTTTCACTTTAAGAGCTCAAGATTCCACTCATTGGAGAAATCATTTTCTCTAATGAGGGCAGTGCGATCTGCGTGCTTGTTTCATCTGGTGCTGAGTGAGAGGGAGCAAGCACGAGGACACACGAGGAGGCTGACCAGAAGGCAGGGCAGTGGGGAGCTAAGTGACGCGAGACAGACACAGCAAGAGCAGCGCAGTCAGGCGGGACAGGCCTGGTTAGAACCCAGACCAGACAGGAGCTCTGAAAAAGCAGCCACTCACATTTCTCGCTTTCTCCAGGTACATTTTGTATCTTTCCTCCATGGCTTTCATATCTTCGTCTTTCTTCTGAAGAGCAGCTTCAAGTTCACTGATCTTTTGTACTATTATTGAAAATGAAATGAAACGTGACTAACTACTACCTATTTAAAATACTTCATCCTCAAACAAAAATTATATTTATCATATTAGTTTCTAAAGACTGATAAGAGAACTTAAAAGAGAAACCTTTTACTTCTTCTTTGTAGTGAGTTCTTATCTAAAACTTTTGAACTACCACCAATATATCCTTGATCATTTTCTATTACTTTTTCTTAAAAAAAATCTAGAATCTGCTTCTTTATCTAGCTTTTTTCTCCTGTCTATGAAGCATTTCACTGAGCAAGCACACCTTACAATGTGAGCACACCTATCCTAAGGGAAAATAAAGAATCTTTCCATACGTTTGAAGTTCATTTTAATCTGATTATAAATTATTTTATTTACATTTCCACAGTATTAACTGTATTATACCTTAAAATGTTTGATACTCCTATATATCAATCAGTTAATTTTATTAGATTTACTTTGTTTTTGCTTTAAGATTAGATCACTTGTTAATTACTTAAATCACTAAAAATTATCATGGTTTTTATTTGCAAAGTATGTATCCAAATACTGTCCAAAGATTTACACACAGCTCTTGCAGCCTTCAAGAAGACTTGAACTAAGAAGGATGAGCCCTTAGGTACAGTCTGATGCAGGCTTTCACAAATACCTACCATTCTGGTTTACATCTGGCTGAAGATCTTCAATGAGCTCTTGTTTCTTCTGTAATTCTTCGTGGACCTCTGTTAGTTTTTCCCTAAGTAGTGGAAAGAGCATGGAGCTTTGCAGCCAAACAGACCTAAGAATGAAACTGGCTTCTGCCACCTAACATCTGTGGACTGTGGGCAAGTCTCTTTCTGATCCTTAGCTTCCTCACTGTGAAGTGGGAAGGCGGCCTGCCAAATATTATGCGGTGGTTATGTAGACAGAAACTGCCTGCACATGGTCGATGCCAGAAATATTAAATTTTTTCCCATTGCCACCCTTGCTTCCTAAGAAAGTTAAAGAAAATATTTTATAGGTTAAACATCCCACATTCCCACATAATCTAGTTGTGAGAGTTATCTACTTTGTAAACTCTTCAAATGACATAGTGACTGAAACACGGTGGAGTCTGGGATCACTGGCAGGCAGCTGAACCTGCCCCATGTTTTCTTTTCCCATTTTGGGGGCAGTGGTGAACATTCAATTGGCATCAGAATATTTGCTTTTATAAACAAAATCAGAAAAGGACATTGATTCTAGAAGCTTTTAAAATCCTTCCCCTCATATTTGAAATGAAATATCAGTTTTACTTACATATGAGCTTCCAACTTCTGCTTTAGTTTGCTGGACTATAAAAATTTTAAAAAGTTGCTGTAAGATAACTATCGTGACAAAGACAAATTTTCCAGACATCAAAAATCTCTTTACCTCCTTTTGAAGGTATACTATTTAAAATCATAAATGTTTCAAAAATTTGTATTTCTAATAGCATACTTGTAAAAACGTAAAAGTTTAGGTATTTTTTTACTTCAAAGGGGAAAGGAAAGGAGAACAGGAAATAAGGAAGACGATAGCAGAAAGCAAACTGCTTCACATTTCCGAATACAATGAGAATAAAATTTGAACTTGGAGAAAAATAGCAAATGCAAGATGAAAGTGATATATTGAGGAGTATCAAAGATTAAATACCTAAAGAATCATTTATCTAAAATACAAATTTTAAGATTTTTGGCCCTTAATGAAGAACAGACTTAAAGAACTAAAATAATTATCTTTATAATAAAACTTTATCATTATTAATGCAAGCACTTTAATAGTAACATCAAAATGAACCAACTGGATTTTGTTAAAAAATAAAATTTAACATATAAACTTTTCTCTTTAAAAGAACAAGAATTTAAACTGCAATAGTAGTTCTGTATCATCTACTGAATAGCTAAGAGTTTAAAATACATAATCTGAAGTATAACTTAGATACCAATATATTTTTTTACAAAGATAAAGAAATTTAAAATCTTTAAAACACTGCAATCCAAAGTACACTCCCCCAAACAGATGCCATTTTAAAAGTATTCCCTAATGTGGCTTTTGAAAATATTTGTATTAGAGAGGTTACAATACCGTATATATGCACATATGAGATGCCGCCATGCATGAGACGATTTCTATTTTCCAAGCCCCCAGGGAAAAAAGAGAAAATAGAAAGTATATAAAAGGCAGAAAGGAAAAGCAATCCTTTCAACTTTCCTTTTCATCTCTCCTTATTCTCCATCGCTTTCTCCCCCATCCACACGGGTATGATAACCTAATTTTCTATCTAATCAACATCTATCTAACACCCACGAGCCCTATCTTTTTGTTGTTGTTTTAGTCAAACACATTCGTCCCTGATTATGACTTCTTTTCCCCTCTGCATATAGAGATCAAACTATAGAAACACTGCTGGGTATATTCAGATTTAGGCTGTTTGAGCTCTTAAGTCCTCTTATCTCTGCCCTCACAATATCTGCCACCAGAAACCACTGGAAATGGCAGAGCCGTGAGTCAGTATGGCAGAGGGAAGAAAGGTGGCAGGTTGTCTTCAGGACTGCATACGGCTTCTCTTCTTTGGCGGCTGCAATGCTCCACTTCACGAGTGCTCTTTGGGTAGAAATCATGTCTTATTCTCCCTTTCCTATTAGAAATTTTCCTCAGTTCTGACAGCTGATTATTCTCGTGAGGGTTTTTCAAAGGCCAGCCCGGCTGGGAGCCCAGCAGGACTGTGAAGCCTCAATGGAAGCATGCTCTCCATCAGGAGCTGCCATGAACTTAGGTGTAGCTGCTGAAGCAGGACAGGTAGAAATCAACTTCCAGTACACATGATCAATTGAGAGGCTCCAAGCTGGCAAAATCACTGCACCTGTTATGCAGATATATACGGTATTTAAGGAGACCCTGGGTGATCAGGGCAGCACTTTCAATAGAAGCTTAATTTGAGCATCAGGACCTATTCCAGAGAGTGCACAAGCAGAATTACTCTAATTTGTAAGCTGCTTACACTTTCTCCCTCAGGCTTGGCGCCGTGCTCCTGTAAGGACTTCTGCAGGTCCTCAATCTGCTGCTGCAGTTCTCGGATGCGCTCTTTGCTCAGCCTGTTGGGAGACGGACCACATGCGACTGTTTGTACTGAAAGTCAGAGTACTTAGGGATCTATGAAGGTGCATTCATGCAATTTAACTCATAAAGTATACATTTAATAGCAATAAAAAATGCCAAACAATTATTGGCCAAACAATAGATAGTGGAGTAGGCTACTGTCAAGGAAATATCCTAAAAAAAGAAGACATTTTTTTATCCTGAAAGCACATATGGCCACATTTAAAACTTTAAGGTACTTATGTGTCAGTGAAAAAAGCATAACATTTCTGTACTGTATTCACTGGCATAAAAATTAGAAAACTAGCCCAATTTTCCTCCAGTTGTATTTTCGTTTTTCTTTAGGAAGATTAGCCCTTAGCTAACATCTGCTACCAATCCTCCTCTTTTTTTGCTGAGGAAGACTGGCCCTGAGCTAACATCCGTGCCCATCTGCCTCTACTTTATATGTGGGACGCCTACCACAGCACGGCTTGACAAGTGGTGCATAGGTCTGCACCTGGGATCCGAACCGACGAACCCCGGGCTGCCAAAGCGGACTGCGTGAACTTAACCATTGCACCACCGGGCCGGCCTCCCTCCAGTTATATTTTTAATGAATGGAACTAGGTTTCCTTTTCCTGTTTCAGATTTCACAGTTTAGTGGGAGAAGAGGAAGGTCACCATTTCCCAACCATTCCTTCATGACTTTTTACTTAAATTAGAGACTGGCACTACCAACTAGGGCAGATTTTTAACTTGGCAAAATCTCATTCTTTAAAACTCTGCTTAAGAGTTCCTTCCACTGTAAGTTACCAGCAAGAGACAGCTGGTGTCTGTCTGACGTTCTCTGTTAATAGATATGACGCAATACACCTGCCCGTTCTGCCTTTGGCCCCCTTGCTGAGTTATCAGAAAGTACAGTAATCATCCACTCACACGTCCATCTTCCTACAGCAACTCTCAAAAGCTGAAGCTTAGCATCTCCAGTGCTAACTGATCCTGAACTCCACAGGACAATAATATTTACTGGTCGCTTCAGAAAGCTAAAACGTTATTCTTCTTTTAATGGTATACACACAAGTTTGAGAGACAAGGTTCAAGTGTCTCTGAAATTCCTGGCAGTCTCTAAGATCAAATAAAGGTCGGTGAAAAAATTCAAACACCTTTATTGCAAGTATGTTATTTATAAGAGGCAGGTCAGCATCGTGGTTAAGAGCACAGACTGAGGAGTCAGGTTGACAGATGGTTCAACGTAGGCTCCAGAACTTACAAGCTGGGTAACTTTAGGCAAGGTACTTACCCTCCTTGTACCTCAGCTTCCTTATCCATGAAAAAACGATAATCACAGATACTACTTCAGAGAGCTATTGTGAGGATTTATTACATTAATACCAAAATAGTGCTTAGAAAAGCACCTGGCATATAGGGAGCAATATATAAATGTTGCATTTTTTTATATTATAATTTTTGAGCACCTCACCAGTATCAGATAAGCACACCGTTTGCTTTCAACAAGTTATCTATAATCTTCATGACAACCTGCAAATAGGTATCACCTCCAATTTATAGCTGAGGACACTAAGTGTGAATTTAAGCAACTTGCACAAAGCCAAATGGTTAATAAGTTTAAGTAGAGGTGGGATTAAAATTTGACTCCACAATCTATGTCCCATCTATGCACCAGACTGCAGTAGAAAACCAGACTGTCATTTATTCATGTGTTAAATTTTCTGTCTGTTGTGAAAATATCTAAATGAAATTCAAGAATAAGCAACTTGGTTAACAAAGTCTGCTAAAAGTAACGGGTTAGTGAGAGACTAAACACAAATTTAAACTTCTTTTAAAATCCTAATTATTTTAACTACAATGGTATTTTCCCTTTCTGTGCACCAAGACTTTGTGGTTGGGTAACGAAACTGCCACGACCGTCTAGAAAGGAGCGGGCCACCTCTGCTCGGTTTCCAGTTCGTTCATGCGGCGGTGCTTCTGCTCGAGCTGCTCCTGGAGCTCCTCGATGCGTTCGTTCTCGGTGCCTTCCTGCTGTAAGCGAAGCATCTTATTCTCATGTTGCAGTCGAATAAACACCTCCCTGTGTTGAAAAGCAAAATTTGTTTTTAAATTTTTTAAATGTAAGAGTTTTTATATTCTTAACTTTTTAAAAGAAGAAATTCTTGTCCACTCAATAGTTGTCATTTTAAAATGTTACCAAAGCTTCTGAAAGTTTTTAAGAAAAAACTATGCACATTGTAAGACTATGTCTCAAAAAACAAGTAATAAACTTTTAAAGGTACAGGTATAAGATTATATTATATATCACTAAACGTTAAATACGCAAATCCCTAAGAGATAATACGAATTGTTTTACTTTGATAATTTAGAAACTATTCACTGAAGGTAATAAATAGCACATCTTTAGAAAACATATAACTGAAAAGCAACAGACTTCAGAAACTACAGCTTGCCCAAATGTTTTAAATACACTTTTATGATGACAGTCTCATGACTATCTCTAGATTTTTTGTTTTTGGAAAAATTTTTCAGTAAGGTTGATATACACTTTTTTGTGTGTATGAGGAAGACTGTCCCTGAGCTAACATCGCTGCCGGCCTTCCTCTACTTTATGTGGGACGCCACCACAGCGTGGCTGACAAGCAGTGCGAGGCCCACACCCGGGATCCAGGCCCGTGAACCCCAGGCTGCTGAAGCGGAGCACGTGAACTTAACCGCGGTGCCATCGGGCCGGCCCCTATACATGTTTTTTAAAATGAAAATGATAGGAATGGTATTAAGTAAAAAAGTGATGCTTTCCTAACTGCTACCCTCAAAATCCCATTCACCAAAACCAACTAATTTCAATCTCAATTTCTGTTCTTCTGAACGCCAGCACCATAACTTAAAAAAATAGGCTCATATGGTTATTTTTAAATGATATTAATCTCACTGGATATTAATAACTAAAAACTGCAAGTTGGTTTCCAGTCCAGCACGTAAGGAGCTTTATCTTAACAACAAAACACTGAACAAACAGAAGATCAGCATTATGCAAAGTGAAAGAAGTCAGTCACAAAAGGCTGGTCACATACTGTATGATTCTCTGTACACAAAATGTCCACAACGGGCGAACTGACAGAGACAAAGAGTAGATTACTGGTTGCCTGGGGCTGGAGTCGGAGGAGAGGCAGTAATGGAGAAAGACTGCTAATTAGGTACAGGGTATCTTTTGAGGGGGATGAAAATGTTCTGAAATTAGATATTCACTACTCTGTCACTATACTAAAAATCACCAAACTGTACATTTTTAAATGAGTGAATTATATACCAATAAAGCTGTTTAAATAAAGAGTAGAGTTTGACGTAATAAATCAATAAAGCTGTTGCCACACAAAAAAAAAGAAAACCCTAAACATACCAGATTAGTCAAATGTCTAGAAGTAAACATAGCAGTCAAACACAAAGATAAAAGCTGGGTTAAGAGGAACCTCTAACATCTGTGTTTTATTTAACTTCTGCTTCATCTTCCTACTATAATTGACAGCTTCCCTCCCATTTTTCTCACCATGTGGATTTGAACACCTTGCATTAAAAGGGTTTTCAATAGAGTTTATGGACAGGAAAAGAAGTTCAACACAATAAAAGTCTTATTATAAAAGACAGAATATGTTTTCAGCTAGTTTGTAAAATTTTACGTCTGATAAATTTTAAAACTGCTGTAGTAGTGATAACAATCTGACTTAGAAAGTTCAAGCAGACGAGACAAAGTAATTTTGAGCTCTGCGACTCACAAAATGGCAAGTTTTAAAGGCTCAGAAATTTACAAAAAAAAGAGGAAATCACATTTCTAATATTAAGTATGGATTATCAATTAATAAAAATAAATTTACCTATATTCCACTGGCATAATCTCAGCAGCAAGATTCTCATAACTTTTTGTAGCAGATGCATCTAAACAACAGCAACAACAAAGAGATGAACATCTCAGTATTTCTACCATTAAAAAAAGCTTTTCTGAATCCAACTCAGTTCACCTGCTTGGTTTAGGTGGTCCTGCTGGACTTGTGAGCATCGGAGCTCTTCGTTCGTCTCTTTCAGAGCATCACGCTGCTCTATGAGCCTCTAAAACAGAAGAGTTTATATAAGCCAGGTATTTAATTTTGCCCATAGGTAACATACTTTATACTTATAATAATTTACCTTAACAAGACAATTTGATAATTGTTGCTTAGAAAATGAAAAATAACAATCTTTCAGTTTTACCGCTAACGGTTAATTTTCTTTTGCATAAATCACATACGTAATAGTCTTTACACAACACAAAGCTTGTGATTTCCCCATTAGATAGTTTGTCTTTGAACCAAATGAATATAATTAAGCAACAGAGTACAAACAAGCAACTGCAGAGTAATTAACAAAAAGCATGGACTTTGGAGGCAAAGACATCATGGCTTGAGTTCCAGTTTCACTACTTCCCAGCGATATTATCTAGGCCAAGTTATTTGACTCTCTGACTTTACTCTCCTTGTCATCAAGTGGGAATACTAATACATAAACCCTTGAAAAAGTGTTTTGAGTAACAAATGAGGTAAATTTTGTGAAGCAAGCAGAGTATGGTCTCGTGTGTAAGAGATGCTGGAGACTTTCCACTGAAAGAAGTGATACGTAGCATCCTGGAAGTATGAATTTGTGGAAAAACAATATTTCTGAGGCTAGCATGCTAGGACTTCATCATTAGCTATTTTCTTTTAGAGCCTACAGCCAACGACAAATTCTATGCTCTGTACAAAAGGCTCACATTTAAATCATTTTCCCAGAACCTGAAAAGTGCTTTTGAATATAAAATCACATTTTAAATATTGTTATATTCCAAATTAGTAAACAAAACACTATTTAGACTATTATGTGGTTCAAATCAACCCAACAGTAAACTGGCAATTGTTTCCAAGGGTCCTTAGGCTCCAGTCCACAGATGCCCTAGGGATCTCTGAACACTATAAATTATAACCACATGTAGGCATGAAGACCTCTATAAATACCTACCTTCATAAATGCAATGCAAACATTAGAAAATTGCTAAAAACCAACTTTTCCAGAACTGTGAAAATTAACTAAAGGCCTGTAATGATCTGGGGAGCATTTGTTAAAGAAAATCTGCTAAATCTCAGAACAGTGAGCTTTTTGTACTTTCGACTTGTCTTACTACTACCAATCCTCTCCCCGGCTCTGGAGCATCTTGAAAATCAGCAGAGTTTTGAACAGCAGCAGCATGGCGGCCACCTGAAGGGGCGAACTGGGTGTGGAACTCCTCCCTAAAAGCCCTGTCCTTGGAGAAATGTCATTATTCGACCTGTCTTGCAGAACCCCAGACAAGTCCCATACATAGGTTTTCCATTATTTGAGCTGACTTGGTGCTTGCTGTGCAGGAAAATCCCTATTCTCAAAAGCAGTCATCAGCGATTGTTATCACTACAGCTGCTGGAGGCTGTGATGCCAGTCGGGGCAAACAGGAACCTGGCCAAAAACTTACAAGGAAGATCTGAGAAACAAGATATCCGTAGCAGGCTTTGAAAAGCTCTGACATATGCCTGGAGATCCAGGAAGCCAGCCACGCGCAGGGCTCCGTGTTCGCCAGAAAGGAGCTGAGAGGGCCGCACGTCTCAGCTCTGGTGAACCCGAGGCCCTGTGCAAGCAGGAAGAGAGGCAAAGGCAGAGGTCTACACTGCCTTTTCGAAAACACACACTGAGTCCTGTGGCAAAGACGGGGAGAGTTACTGGCTTAAGGCATCAGTGGAAATATCTGACTAATCATTAACTGACCTCAGTGGTAACTTAGCAGAGAATTCAGTGACTATACGTTACAAAGAATGCAGACGTTACAGAATTAGTCCAAAAAAGTCACTCAAAAAAATCAGAAACAATGACAAACCCTAAGGTTGAGGGAAATCTGATTACCAGAGTTGAAACATTATATTATTTTAAATATCATATTTTCAATAAAAATACAAAACACACAAAGAAACCAGGTAGTCCCTACACAGGGAACAAAAAAAAAAACAATCAAGAGAAACACTTAATGAGGTGACCTAGTGGGTAGACATACTAGACAAAGGCTTAAAGTAGCTAAAACCTAAAAAAGCAGGAAAATCTCCCAATTCACTCTATGTGGTGTCATCTTGATACCAAAACCAGACAATGGCATCAAAAGAAAACTATAAACCAATATCCTTATAATATACATGGAAAAATACTCAAGAAAATATTCACAACTGAAGCTAGTAACATATAGAAAGGATTATACACAATGACTAAGTGAAATTTACCTCCAGAATGCAACGTGCTTTAGTATCGAAAAATCAATGTAATACACCACATTAATATGATAAAAGACGAACACCATGTCACCTCATTGACCCAGAAAAAGCTTACGACAAAATCCAACACCTTTTCATAAGAGTATGCAAGAAACTAGGAATAAAAGGAAACTTCTTCAGCCTGATAGAGCGCATCTACAAACAAAACCCACAGCTAATAACACACATAATAGTGAAAGAATGTGTGCTTTCTCCCGAATATCAGAACCGAGAGAAGTATGTCCTCTTGTGTCACTCTATTCAACACAGTGCTGGAGGTTCTAGCTAGGACAATTTGACAAGAAAGAGAAAAGGCACTCAGATTGCAAAGGAAGAAGTAAAACTACTTCTATTTGCAGATATCCTGATCTCACATACAGAAAATCCTGAAGAGTCCACTAAGTGGATTCTTAGGAGAAATATTAAGTGAATTCAGCAAGATTGCAAGAAACAAGATCAATGTACAAAAATCAATTGCAATTCTATACATTAGCAGTGAAAAATCCAAAAATAAAATGGAGAAAATAATTTCATTTATAACAACAACAACAAAATAAAACAAGAATAAACTTTTAAAAGGTGCAATTCTTGTACAATGAAAACCACAAAACGCTGTGGAAAGAAGCTAAAGACCCAAATAAATGCAATGCCATGCCACATTCATGGATCAGAAATTTAATATTATTAAAAGTGGCAATGTTTCCAAAGTGATCTATATATTCAGACAATCCCTATCAATATCTTGAGCTGGCTATTTTGCAGTAATTGACAATGTGATCCTGAGATTCATATGGAAATGATAGTGCCCAGAATAACGAAAATAACCTTTAAAAAAAAGAACAAAGATGGAGAACGTAGACTTCCCAATTTCAAAACTCACTGCAAAGCTACAGTAATGACAGTGGGGTACTAGCATAAAGCTAGACATACGGATCAATGACAAAGAATTGAAAGTCCAGAAATAAACCCCTACATTTAAGGTCAAATGATAATGTTTTTACCTTTTTAAAAAAATTAATAGGTCTTTTTGGCCATTTTAGGTTTGCAAAAAAATTGAGCATAAAGTGCAGAGTTCCCATATACTCCCTCGTGCTCCTCCCACCTCCAGTTTTCCCTCTTATTAACACCTTGCATTAGTGTGGTTACTTGTAAAAATTGATGAGCCCATATTGATACATGATTATTAACTAAAGGACATAGTTTACATTAGAGTTTACTGTTTGTAATTTACTTTTATGAGTTTTGACAAGTGTATAATCTATTCATCATTACAGTATCATGGTCAATTGATTTTTAGAAGGGTATGAAGACAATTCAATGGGAGAAAGAACAGTCTTGTCAACAAATGGTGCTGGGACACCTGAACATCCACACACAAAAGAATGAAGTTAGACTCTTATCTCACACCATATACAAAAATTAATTCAAAATTGATCACAGACTAAGTCTAAGAGCTAAAACTATAAAACCCCTGAAAGAAAGAAATCATACAACTTTATAACCTTAGGTTACTGAATGGTTTCACAGAAACATCACCAAAAAAGCAGAAACAACAAAAGAAAAACTAGATAACTCTGACTTCATCAAATGAAAAACTACTCTGCTGCAAACAATATCATCAAGAAAGTGAGAAGAAATCTCGAAGAATGGGAGAAAATATCTAAAAATTATATATCTGACAAGGGGCTTGTAACCAGAATATATAAAGAACATTTACAACTCAATAATAAAAAAGCAAATAACCTAAATAAAACACAGGCAAAGGATTTGAGGAGACATTTCTCCAAGGAAGATACACAAATGGGCATAAGCACATGAAAAGATGCTCACATCATTAGTCATTAGGGAAATACAAATCAGAACCACAGTGATATACCACTTCATGCCGACTACGATAGCTAAAATTAAGAAGTAATAAGTGTTGGAGGGGCCACCCCATGGCTGAGTGGTTAAGTTCGCGTGCTCCGCTTTGGTGGCCCAGGGTTTCACTGGTTCGGATCCTTGGCACAGACACGGCACCACTCATCAGGCCATGCTGAGGCAGCGTCCCACATGACACAACCAGAGGGACCTACAACTAGAATGTACAACTATGTACTGGGGGGCTTTGGGGAGAAGAGGAAAAACAAAAGAGGAAGATTGGCAACAGATGTCAGCTCAGGGCCAATCTTTAAAAAAAAGAAAAAAAGTATAAAGGAATAGGTGAAATTAATTAAAAAAAAAAGTGTTGGCAAGGATGCAGAAACTGGAACCATTATAAATTGCTGGTGAGGATTAAAAAAATGGTTCATCCACTAGAAAACAGGTTGGTGGTTCTTTAAAAGGCTACATAGTTACCACATGACTCAGCGATACCATTCCTAGGTATACACTCAAGAAATGGAAGTACATATCCACACAAAAACTTGTACATAAATGTTCACAGACACACTATTTAATATGCAAAAAGTGGAAACAGCCCAAATGTCCACAAACTGATGAACAAATGAATAAAATGTTGTAGACCCACACAACGGAGTGTTATTCAGCAATAAAAAGGAAGTGCTGATACATGCTACAACATGGATGAACCCTGAAAGTAGTATACTAAACGAAGAAAGACAGTCACAAAATCCACAAAGGGATGAGTATAGATTCTGGGTAGACTAGGCAAACCTATAGAGAAAGCAAGGAGAGCAACGGGTGTGAAGGCTGGGGGAGGGGGTGACTAGAACGCACACTAACTGCTAATGGACATGGGTCTCCTTTGGGGGTGACGAGTGTTCTAAAATCTGACTGTGGTGACGGTCACACAACTCTGTGAACATACTAAAAAATACGGTATACAAATTAAAATTACGGTATGTATGTTAAAAAACCGCATATATGGTCCTTGCTCTCAAGGAGTTGACAACTAGAGTCGGAGAGCATGCACTGAGACGTGAGACCTTGGCTCCAGGACTCCACGTTCCTTTGCGAAGGGAACTAACAAAACTGCATGAAGGATTTTCATGAGACTCCCTGTTACACCATCAAGTTCAATTTGGAGAAAGAAAAAGAACTGGCTGACATCAGTTTTATTCTTAGAACAACAAAGACAGGATTAAAAAGTAAAAGAAGACAGACAGATTACTCATAAGTATATTTAAAATTACCTCTTTTTCCTTAAGCAAAGCTTCGTGTTTTTCTTCAAGCCGCTTCATTTCAAATGCCAGCGTGTCTGCCCTTTTGGATTCAGAGGAAAGTTTACTGTGAAGATCTTGAACCTTTTGTCACAAACAAAAGTAAAAAAAAAGAGTATATAATATTGGCAGTTTTTCAGAGTTCAAAAAATGAGAAACTGGAAATAAAATTTATAGTAGGATTATATTTTAATTCTAAATATTTGTAGAAACAGCATATAGATAAAAAGAATTAACATAAATTTAAAATACCCAAATTATAATTTAGCCAAAAAAAAAATCAGCCTTCTACTCTAACATTTATCTAGGTTGTTTGATAAACAGCAAAACAGAATATTTTAGGTTATAGCTCCTTTCTTGAGCCATTTATCACTAGATATCAGAAATGCTAATAACAATGAAATGTCCAAAAAAACACAAGCTCAGAAGCCAATAAAAATGTAAAAGACCTAGATAACTCACGCTGAACGATCGATCCTTGAACTAAACGTCCAGATAGAAGAAACCTATGACAAGCTCACAGCTGACCACAGTCAGTGTTTTCACTTACACATCATTCTTAAAGTATCAAATGGAAGATCAAAGTTGAGCTCTTTGGATTTCACTGGTTAAAAACTTCAGATTATGTCCTTACCTGTCTCTTGTATGTCTCTAACTGTGTGCGGGCTGCATTTGCCTTCTTCAACTCTTCTTCTAAGCTGACGGTATTATGCATATACATCATGTTTGTTTCCTGTAAAGTTTTCACCTGCTTTCGAAGGTCATTCAGATCTTGTAGCTTCTGACGATAAACCTCTACTGTTGACTCCAGCTTACTTGCTTTATCAGAGGTAGCTCTATGATAATAAAGGTTAAATATTACTGCGGAAAAACTGGTAAAAGCACATAATTTTATCCTGGCAGTAAAATGAATCTTTCAAGTAAACTATCAATTGGTTAATAAACTATCAATTAGCTAAATAAAAATGAGAGAGAAAAAAGAAATCATAAACTTTGTGAGAATTTTGGAAACAGACTCAGGCCTAAAACTGTCTAAGATTCAACCTTTTCGCTATAAAGCCATCAAAATAAAAATGCTTCAAATTTGGCATACTAAATTATCAAACTGTTTTATGCATCAGCAAAATGTATGAAAAAGAATGGTTTTATAAAAATAGGTTCACATTAGTGGTTATAAAGATTTTTATTTCAGATGGACATTAAAAACTGTGAGACAAAATAGCTAATCAAGAAAATTTAACCAAAAATATAAAAAACATGTAGACAATCTGTTGGCTTGAGTAACATTTCATTGGCAAAAGGTAAATATAAATTTTATATTGTCAAAGACAATCAGAGAACCCTGGGATAATCCTGAAATAAATGCTAAGATTCTCATCTATATTTACCTATATTTTATAAAATGCCAAAATATGGATTGTGAGAATACATTTCCTTATATAAAAATTTCACACGATATACTTAATGAGTACAAGAGGTCAAGCTAAATGCATCTAAAAGAAACTCAGCTTACAAAATTTTAAGAAAAGGTATCATTTGGAGTTTATAGGTTCTAATATGAAATGTCATAACAAGAATCAAATACTATCCTTAAACTGCAATTACTCTTAACAAGCACAAAAGAAGTACAGACTAGGGGCCTGATAAAGACAGATCAATATTCGAAACATACAGATAACTCTAAGAATCCCTGATGAAAATATGCAATAGTGAAAGACTAAGTAATAACTTAGAAGTGATAGAATTATATTTAGCCAGGCCATACCGAAGAACGTCTATTTCATCTTTCAGGGCTCTTGTTTCCTCAGCAAGACTAGTCAATTCATCATTCCTATGCTGAAATTCAATTAGTTGCTTTTCAAGTTCTTCACAGTGAACACGGTAATCATCTTTTGCAGCTTCAAGCCTTGCACAAGGAAAATGAGTATTTATAATGTAATTTCCATCATTTTTTTCTTACTGAGACAGGAACTTAGCAAGACTTACTTCTAAGTTTGCTTGTTTGCTTTTTATTCCATATTCAAAAGAAGACAGAGTAAAGGAATAAGATACCTTCCGGCTGTCGGTTTTGAAACAGACTTTAGAAGCAAGCAATGTTCTGAATTTTCATGTTCACTTCTGAACATTGTGCTTGGTTATCTCTAGTTCAAACAAGAATTTTAATTTCAAGAGATGAAGAGTAAATGTATAAATAGATCTTAAAATTATTCACCAATATACATAGCATGTAAAGTGGTAAAACAGTAACCCTACACAGACTATGATAAATTAAGGATGAATACTTCAAACTGCACAGCAACAAAAAATTAAAATGACAAGAGAGTGATTAAAATGAAATATTAAATTATTTTATCAACCCAAAAAAATGAAAGAAGGGAAGAAAAAGGAACAAAAGTATAGACATGACAAATGAAAAACAGCAAACTGATAGACCTAAACACAATCATCTCAAAAACTACATAAAAGGCAAACGGACACACCAATCAAAAAGGCAGAAACTATCAGATTGGATAAAAAAGTATATGCCAATTAGAAAAGACATTTTAAATATAATGTCACATATGTTAAAAGTAAAAAGATGAAAAAATAATACCATGCAAACAGTAAGAAGCTGGTTGCTTATATTAATGTTAAAAAACACATAAACTTTAAGTCACAAAGTATTACCAAAGATAGAGAAATATTTCATAATTATAAAAATCAGTTCATCAGAAAGACATATCATAAATGTGTATATACCTAAAAACAGAGTTTTAAAATACATGAAGCAAAAACTGACAGAATCAAAGGTAGAAATCCACAAACCCACTGGTGAAATTTTTAACACCCGTCTCCCTATAAATGATAGAACTAAACAAAAATAGTAAAAATATAGAAGAGATCTGAATAACACTGTTAACCAATTTGATATAATTGACATTTATAGAACGTCAGTCAAAAATCACAGAACACACATTCTTTGCAAGTACACATGGAACACTCACCACAATAAAATATATGATGAACAATAAAATTGGTATTAATAAATATTAAAAGACTGAAATCTCATGGACTACCTTCCCAGCCACAAGGAAATTAAATTAGAAATCGGTCACAAAAAAAAAGTCTACAAATGCCTTAAATATTTGGAATTTAAACAACACATTTCTAAATAGCCCATGAGTCAAGTAAGAAATCACAAGGGAAATTAGAAAATATTTCAAAGTGAATAATCACAGAAAGACAACCAACAAAATTTTGGAACCACAGCTAAACCAGTGCTTAGAGGGAAATTTACACTTTTAAAGATTTATATTAGAAATGAAGGCAGGCTTAAAATCAGTCATCTAAGTTTCAACCTTGATAGAGTAGGTAAAGAAGAGCAAATTAAATCCAAAGTAAGTAAAAGGAAAGAAAGAAAGAACAGAGACCTAAAACTAACAATACAGAAAGCTAATGGAGGGTGTTTGAAAAGATTAATAAAATTGATGAACCCCTAGCAAGAGTGATTAACAAAATGAGAGAAAATACAAATTACTAATATCAGGAATGAAAAAGGAAATATCAATACAGCTCCTACAGTCACTAAAGGGATAATAAAAAGAATATTATGAACAACTTTATGCCAATAAATTCAACAACTTAAATGAAAGAAACATATACCTTGAAAAAAACAACTTATCAAACTGACACAAGATGAAATAGAAAATCTGAAAAGCCCATGACCATTAAAGAAATCACATTTGTCATTAAAAGCCCTTTCACAAAGAAAACCACAGGTCCAGAGTGTTTTGATAAATTCTATCAAACATTTAAGGAAGAAATAATATCATTCTTACATAAACTCTTTCAGAAAACAGAAGAGGAGAGAATACTTCCCAATTATTCTATGAGACTAGCAGAACTCTGATAAAACCTGAAAGACATTACAAGAGAAAAAAGTTACAGACCAATACCTATTATGCAGACAGTTACAAAATTCTTTCAACACAGCAAAACGAATCCAGTCATATGTATACAGGATAATAAAGTATAACCAAAGCAGACTGTCGTTGGAATAGAAGATTTTTTAACAGACAAAAATTAATAGATCACATTAAAAAATGAAAAAGAAAAACCACACTCTTTTTAAGATGCAGAAAAATCATTTGACAAAAATCAACACCAATTAATAATAAAAACTCTGAGCAAGCCAGAAATAAAAAGGAACACCTTAATCTGATAAAAAGCACATTAGAAAACGCTACAGCTGGCTTCATCCTCGATGGCACTTCACTGGACACTTTCCCCTCGAGGACCCGAAACAAAGCCAGAGGCCTGCTCCTGCTCAAGCAGAAGTAAACGCAAGAAGGAAATAACAGAGAAGACACAAAGCTCTGTCACCAGACTCCATGACTGCAGATTCCTTAGGATTTTCTTAGCAAACAGACTACTACAATCAATCAGTGAATTAAGAAACTTCGCAAGACACAAAAGTTTCAAAATACATGATACAAGATAAAAGTTTCAATATACAAAAATCAATTGTAATCTGCACATTAGCAGCAATTTTTTAGAATAATTTTTTAATTGCATTTGTAACAGCATCAAAAATATAAAATACTCGGGAATAAGGTTAACAAAAGACACAAGATTTCTATGTTGGAAACAAGACAACATTGCTGAGAGAAATTAAGATTTAAATAAATGAAGATACCATATTTGTAGACAGAAATTCTTAATATACTTAAGATTATATACAAATATATACAATCCAAATCATAATCACAAAAGTTGTTTTCTTCCTTACAAAACTGACTAGCTGATGCTTAATTTTACGTAAAAATGCAAAAGACTTAAAATAGCCAAAACAAAATTTGAAAAGGAAGAACAAAGTTGGAATACTCACAGTACCTGATTTTAAATGACTTACTCTGGAGCTGTGGTAATCAAGGCCGTGTCATATAGGCATAAAGACAGACAGACTGACCGAGGGAAAAGAACTGAGAGTCCAGAGAGTGACCCACACTTTAGGTTGTATCATTTTTCACAAAGGTGCCAAAGGAATTTGATGGAGTAAGATAAAGATCTTTTCAATCAATGATATTAGAACAACTAGATACTGATGTGGAAAATAAAAATAAGGCTTGACTCCCACATCTCACACTATCTTCAAAAAATCAATCAAAGACGGACCATAGACCTAAGTGTAAAAGATATAACTATGAAAGTTCTAGAAGAAAATAGTAGAGCGTATCTTCATGACACAGAAGTAGACAAAGATTTCTTGGACAGTACACAAAAAGCACTAATCTTAAAATACTGATAAATCAGACTTCACCTAAGTTAAGAACTTTTATTCTTTGAAAGACGCCATTTATAAAATAAAAAGGCAAGCCAAGTAGGCTAAATGCGAAGAGACAATTCAGAAAGTAAGATATATTGCCAAGAAGCAGATGAAAAGGGGCTTTGCCACATCATTAGTTGTCAGGAAAATGCAACTTAAAGCCACAATTAGGGGCTGGCCCGTGGCCAAGTGGTTAAGTTCGCACGTTTGGCTTCGGCAGCCCAGGGTTTCACTGGTTCAGATCCTGGGTATGGACAGGGCACTGCTCATCAGGCCACGGTGAGGCAATGTCCCACATGCCACAACTAGGAGGACCCACAACTAATAATATTACAACTATGTACTGGGGGGGTTCGGGAGAAAAAGCAGAAAGAAAAAAAAAAAAGAAGATTGGCAATAGTTGTTAGCTCAGGTGCCAATCTTTAAAAACACAACCCACAATGAGATACTTGTACACGTTCCCTGGAAAAGCTAAAATTAAGAAGACTGATGCGACCAAACTGTCTGACACAGGCAGAGCAACTAGAGCAACTCGCTCCAGCAGCACAGTGGGAACACAAAAAGGTAGGGCCACTCAGGAAAATAGCTTGCTGTATCTTTTCAAATCAAATCTAGACCTACAGTATAACTCCGCAATACTACTCTATGTATTTGCCAATGGGAAATGAAAAAATATGTTCACAAAAAATCTTATATTCCAGTGTTCATACCAGCTTTATGTATAAACATAGCCAAAATCTAGAAACCCAAATGTCCGTCTAAAGGAAAATGGATAAACAAAATGTGGTATAATGTGGAATAATTCCATACAATGGAATATTATTCAGTAATAAAAAGGAATGAATTACTAACATATTCAACAACATGGCTAAGTCTCACAAAAATGCGAGCAAAAGAGGCCAGTCACCAAAGAGTTCGTTCTGCCTGGTCCAACCCACGTGAAGCTCTAGATCAGAGAAAACAAATCTATGGTCAAAAGAATCAATGAGCCTCTGGGAGGCGGGGTTGACTGGGAAGGGGCATAAGGGAACTTTATGCAGTGACAGAAATGACCTATCAAATGACAAAAGTGTGAGTGACACAAATGCATGCATTTGTTAAAACACACCAAACTGTCCTCAGTAATTCATTTCACAACACGTAAATGTTACCTTGTGAAAAAAAGAACTGTAAACATACTGAAGTCTAGTATTAGTTGCTGTTTACAGGTGCATGGGTAAGCAATTCTTAAATTACTTTCTGTGCGTTTTGGGATTGAGTAACTGAGAAAACATATTGAGGAAAATGGAAACCAGTTCTCTCACTAATGGAGAAGGGAGTTAGAATATAGAAATGGAGAAGATCAGAATGAACCCTGAAGTCACTGGACCAAAATGAAAGATGTCAATATGAACTCACTGTTCATAAATGCAGACATAAAAATAAATGCAGATGTGTATAGACAAGTGTGTGATCATGGGCATGTATGAACTTGTGCAAGTGCATTTCCTATCTCTGTGCACCAACGTGGCCTAGAAGCAATGATAGAAAAATTCATCTGGAGCATGGATCTCTAAGTAACATTCTTCACTAAAAGGAATCAGAACTCTTTGGAGAAATGGCTGATTCCAGAAGTGGGAAAGGAAAAGGACAAAATGAGTCTGGAACATTTTCTTGTGCCAGAAAGTAAGAAAATGCTCAAAGAAGGATAGCAACATGTTGCAAGGACACAAGAGGCCATCTGAAAGGCTTCCCGATGGTCAAATCTGGGATTATTTCAGCATCAAAATAAATGATGATAGCAATGGATTTAGAGTCTATTGAATAAGAATCCATCCGAAATGCAATATATAATCCTGGATTACATTCTGAACCAGGAAAAAAAATAGCCATAAAGGACAGTGAGACAACTGATGGAATTTGAATGTGATCTCTGGATTAGACAATAAAATTGTATCAAGAACAAATTCTCTAACTTTGGTCATTATGCTGTGCTCTGTAAAAGAATGCCCTTTCTCTCAGGAAATACATACAGAAGTATACAGGGATGAAGAGGCATGTCTGCAACTTACTCTCAAATGGTTCAGAAAAAAACTTGTATACCTATGTACATAAATAGAGACACGCTAAAGCAAATGGAGAAAACTGTAAAACAACTGCTGAATATGAGCGAAAGGTATAAAGAGAAGGTTCCTCGTACTTCTCTTGCAACTTTTTTTTCATAAGTTTGAAATTATATCAAAAAAAGGAACAACAACAAAAATACATACACTACAATCAGAGCACCTGCTCTCAAGGCCTCCTAGTGCGAGGCTCAGGAGCAGGCACACAGAACACAATGAATGTTTAGGAAAGGTAAGATGCACACCTTTTTTTTTTAAAGAAGAAATAACAAAAGTTAAAATGAAAAGTATCTCTTTAGCTGAAGATTTACAATTTTTCCATTTATTATCAGGTTCCCTCTCCTCTGTAAGAGGAAACCCCTCATTCTCCCCAGGCTTTAGCAATCACTCTAAACTCCTGGTAGACATGCCTCTGGCCTTCATTTGGCCCTTAGCACACGCTATTTTGAACTGTTCTGTTTTTGTGTATGTATCCCACTTGCCTAACTGGAGTGTGAGCCCTGTGAGGGCAGGAGACACTTATACCAACTGGCATTTTCAGTAGCTTAATCAGTGTCCTACACAAGTTTTATAATGCTTAGTAATTGTTGATATTATAATTTTTTAGCTACCAGTTTAATAGACAGCTCGACAGAATGATTTCTACTAAAAATATTACCTGAAGTTTTCTTCCTGTAATTGTTCTAGTTGTAACTGTGCATGAAAATACTTTTTTGCAACCATTGTATTTGGATCATCAAAAGATCCATCCAGCTGGTCAAGTTTTTCATTCATCATCTCATTCTCAGAAACCAGTGAATTCTTTTCATCTTGAAGTGCAGTCACCTAAAAACAAACAAACAAACGTAAGCCTCAACAGTGAAAATAGAGCCCAGAGTTCTGGATTCTCATTCTGACTAAGCCTAACAGCTTGGTCAATCAGATTAGGGAATTTCTAAGGAAACTTTCAACTCTGGAATTCTGGTTCTAGGAGGTTTGGGTCAAACACAAGAAATAAAATTAATTTGACTCATACAGAGAAAACAGTTAACACATATAAGGAGACTATCTTCAACTGTCATGCTTTGGTTCTAGGAAGAAAACGTTTCTAAGTCTCTAAAATTGGATGCACCAATCAACCTCAAAAAATTAATTTGTTCCTCTTTAAGGTATGAATTTATTTTTAGGATGCTGTTACCTAGTAAACCAAAACACACACATATATGCACAAAGTTATCATTTTAGGTTGATAGTGGAAAATTATCAGTTACACATCACATCTTCCGGGGGCAAGCATGTTCTTTGACTAATGAATCAAGAACAAAAAGCTGAACTGAATCCATTTGCACACTGAGAATGTGTGCTTATGATTTAAAATGGATAAAAATACGTAACTTTAGAATTCCATCAATATCAGTACCTGATACACTTTTATTTTACTTACATGTTTATGTAACAAGCATGATTTGCTTCCTTGGTTCTACTTTTTTCCACTTAAAAAGATCTTTAAAACTTTATAGCTGAGGCTGTGAGCTTTTATAAGACCAGAAGTTTACATGTGATTTTATTAAGATTAGTTTGAAAAAAAGCTGACCTATCATGACTTCCAAATATTACTGCACAAGTTTGCTATTTTTATTTTCAATAGGTGTGATTAACTCAGTCCAATTGTGGGAATGAAACTACATATTGACACACTGAGCTAATAACAGGAAATTAAAATTGCCTGATTGCCTTCAATACCGTATAGGCAAGTTACAGACATCGTCCTCCAAACGAGAAACACAAACAAAGACTGGGAAACTTCTTCAGGCAGAGGATAGGAGGGAACAATTTCTCTTCCTAAATTCAATGCCTTGTCATATAAGCAGTTTAGTGACTACTACTGTGTCGTACAATCCTAAGTGACTAAGATACAAAAAAGAATGAGAGTCTGTGCCCTTGAGATCCTTACAGTAGAAAAGTAAACAAAGATAGGAGAGAAAATGTTGAAGGTACTTTGAAGGAAGCAGACTACAGGATCGGGGTGGGGCACAGAGAAAGGAATATCTCATTCTAGATTGAAGGGCAGGGCTGTCATAAAAAGACTGGCAGAGGAGAAACAATACCCTTTCTGTTCAAAACTGGGTAGGAATCCTCTAAAGAAAGCAGAAGAGCAAAGGCAAATTTAGTTTTCAACACCTGGTGGGTCCTCATTCTTATCCATGTTTCACATTGTGGTTCCAGAGCCACAGACATGCACATTCCTTGGACTCGCCCCAGATCTATGACCTAGAACATCCAAGGGTGGTTCTAAATACCTGCTTTAACAAGTTCCCACAGTGATATGTTCTTTAGGTTCACTCTGCGCCTGCCTCTGTCCCTCTCTTTCTATTTCTGTTTTTCTCTCTCTTCTCTGTCTCTCTCTCTGAGCTATTTAAAAGAAAAAGTTCAAAAAGCTAAAAAAACTAATAAAAGCTCAAAAACAAGACTTATTTTCTCACATCACCCAGATTTAACTTCACAATTTTTATCATATTTATTTTTATATTATTTATTTTAAATAAAAAAAATAAAATCTAAACTTCTATAGCTGGAGTCCTCTTTATCACATTGTGTTCAGTCCCACATGATTCTTAGGCATATTAAGGTTTGAAAATCACAGCCTCAGAATATGAACATATCTGTACAATGCTGGGCAGAAGTATGTTTTCTCTAACATAGTAAGAACAGGCCACTGCACCACGGGAAGTGAAGGGGTGCCACCTGCTGCCAGGCGTCAGGAGCAACGGCCGAGAGGGGCAGCAGACAGCCCTTGGTTAGCAGCCCGTAACTTCCCCGAGGGCCGCAACACCCTTGCCTGGAACAGAACTAGCAGACCACATCAGAGTTTCTGAAACATCACATCAAAATCTCCTGAGGAGTTTTTTGTCTTTCTTTTTGTAAAGTGCACATAATCAGGCCGTCCTCCTGACTTGCTGAATCGGCACTTCAGTTGTTCCAGTATTCATAACCATAATTTGCAAAGAACTAACACAGTTTTGTATTTAAATGAATTCAGGCTTCACCACCAGATCTTTCACCACAGAATCTCCATTCTTGCATTTTGTACTCTGATTAAAACACGTTTGTTAGCTGGACTGTGTCGACAATTTGTTTCTCTCAAGAACTCAAGTGTTTGCATGGAGCTCTTCCTCTGGCTTCACTGCTGTCCCCTCCCGCAGCACAGTGTGGACCTTGCTCCTCTGTATTCTGGCATTGAACTTGTTGGGGAGCCTGATTTTCTTGTCCTTGTGTGTGATTTACCTTTTCTACCTGAATGACTGAGTTGTTGTTTTTTTCTTTAATCTTCAAGTTCAACAGCTTAACTAGAATAAGGCTTGTTGTTAAACATTATTCACTGATCTGGGTCTATATCTGCAATCTCCTTTGAACCTGCACTGTGCTTCCTACAACCTCGTCTATTTTACTGATGTGTTCTTATGACATTGTTACATCACATGAAGCAAAAGTTATTTTCTAAGTTTGGCTATTGTCTTTTACATGCTCTTCTCTATTTCTGTTTTTAATCTGTAATGTTCCCACAGATGTCATGCTTTTCACCTACTTCATGCTTTGTTGGCAGTCAAGATACCTATTTGTTCCGAGGTGGTGTTGATGACTTCTTGGCGACCCTCTCCACTATACCCAGGAGCTGTATATTTTCCCCTCGAAGCTATGGTTAGGACTGTTTTCTCTCCACGCTGCTCTACGTAGCCTTGCGAACGGCCAGGCAAAGGTGGGGGGCAGCTGACGCAGTGGACCATCTTTTTACAACACCTGGGCTAGCCTTGACTTCTGAGGTTTAAGTATCCTCAGCCAGGGTGGTGAGAAGCATATCCCACTCCAATGAAGGATGTCCTCTGGGCATTAGACTGTTTCCCTAATTCAGTGTGCAGCCCTATAGCCTTTGCTTCTGTTAGAAGGAGTCAGCCTTAGTTTCTTAGCTGTCATTTCTACTCCTCTCCAGTCCAAAGAAAGAAAAGGAAGGAATCAAAGGGTGAATTTCCTTCTGATTGGGTAGACTGCAGTGAGACGGCTCAAGGTTTCTGTAGATTCCCCTTCACGGGCTGGGGATCAGGGAAGAATAATAGTGCCTGCTGTGCAGCACCTCTGTCAGTGTCATCTGCCTGCTTCTTTCCCTGATTACCTGCTTTTTCTTGTTTACCTGCCCTTGGTGAATTTCCTTATAGCTTATTTTTCTTTTTTTGGTTCATTTGGTTAGGTATTAAAAAAGAATCCTTCCCAAATGTTAAAATCACCCCCAAGTTATATATGATTAAAAGTAAACATTTTTCAAAACAATTTTCCTTATACAGTTGGGATATGTGTCATATATACTTGTGTGGATTTCACACTGTTAAATTAATAAGTACTTTTTGTTCTGATTATATGCAGTAATCATTCATTTCATGTGTGCAGCATATAGTTTAGAGCTGACTCTATTTTAATATTAGAATTAAAACACCAAAACTTGGGCTGTCTAAACTTTTCAGCTAAAATCAGATCATCAGATACTCTTTATTACGTGTTAGAAACACTCAAATCTTTTAACACACAATTGTGTGTCCTTGTATAAGAATTTCTCAGAAAACTGTACAGAGATCCTACATCAGACCAATAATACCCAGATGATTCAATCCTCTCTTCCTTACAGGAGGTAATCTGGAGGGTAGATACAATCTTATTTGAAAGTGATCCATCTCAGATGCTTTGCATGTGTGTGCATGCGTGTTACAATGTGTGAGATGAGTGTGGTTAGGAAAGGTGGAAGGAGAACAGGTGGAATTCCCCCAATTTTGAGACACTGCCTTTGTTCAAACACAGAGGGCTGATTTCTAAAGATGAAGTTAGAAGACCCGGATACTAGTGCTGCCACTGCCCTACGCAGCTGAGTCACCCTGACCAAGTCACTTCTCTTTTCCTTATTTGCAAACCATGGAGGGTTAGAAATATTACCCAGCCCTATCATTCTAGATATTTATTTCATCAAGCAAGGATAATGCTACCATAACCCTTGTTCCCTGTCCTCATACTTTTCAAAGTCAACTATTTATGTAGCTCATCATTTGAACAAAAAATGCAATTTACACACAGCATATTAGGATGGTACATTTAGCATTCTGTGTAATTTTCCAAGATCTTCACATCTGCATTTTCATGTAACAGTCATAACAACAATATATGCAATCACACACATACTGCTTCTGTGCCAGGCCCTGCTCTAAGTGATTTAGGTACATTAACTCATTTCATCCTCATAATCGCTCACTCCGGGAGATACAGACTATTATCACATCATTTCTCAAAAGAGAAAATTGAAGTACAGAGAAATTAAGTAATTTGCCTGAGAGTATACGACCAGCTACTAACGTGGCCAGGTTCTGAATACAAGTAGCCTGGTTTGACAATCTACCCCTTTAACCATTAATTATTGTCCTTCATGCCACGTTTATTTTGTTAACATGTATGTGCATACGAACACAAGAACTATATACGCGTGTTGATCACGTGCAGATGTTAGCGAAACAAACTTGGCAGTGGCATTTATTGGGAGTCAAGCACTTCTAAGTCCTTCCATAAATGACCTCACTTGATAGTCACATCCTATGAAGAAGATACTGTGAGTGCCCCCCCTTTTTTGAGGAAGATTAGCCCTGAGCTAACATCTGCCCCCAATCCTTTTTGTTGAGGAAGATTGGCCCTGAGCTAACATCCACGCCCATCTTCCTCCATTTTATATGTGGGACACCTGCCACAGCATGGCTTGACAAGCAGTGCGCAGGTCCACACCCAGGACCTGAACCAGCAACCTCCAGGCCGCTGAAGCGGAGGGCTCGAACTTAACCACTGCGCCACCAGGCTGGCCCTGATTCCCCCTTTTGACAAAAGAAAAAACTAAGGTCTCATATAAATAGTTGAAATTCAACAATTAGAATGATCTTCTCAAAGAAGTAGTTAAGCCAACAATTTTTAACTCTAAGAGAAAAATAATTATGAAATTCATGCTTGAATATTCACACCTAAAATGAATCCTTTTAAAGGTCCCGCCATGAAACGAAACCCAACCTCAGAAACACTTTGCCAATTAATTAATTACAATGAAACCCTCGTGAACTTAGAGAGGAAACCTTCTCAGCTCAGCTCTCTTTCCCGCACCTGCATATCCAGTTCTTGGCATCGCTGCCTCAGTTCTTCTTTTTCTGCCAGTGCTTCCTGAAGGTCTTCCAGGGCTCTCTTAAGCTGAAATATAAAATGCCCTAATTCTTAGTAAATCTGTTTTGACACAAACTGAAAAAGATACTTTTATCAAAACATATGTATACAGTATTCTTGGAAATGAATTTTAAATTTACCTATTAACAAATAGGTCTTAATATGTTGTTCTTTGTGAATAATGTTTACACAGTCTCATTAACATATAAGACTAAGTTCCCATAGAAGTAAAATTTTATGAAAATCCTCCTGAAATATTTAAACAAGAGTAGCAGAGGATGCACTGCTTAAAGTCATCACAGAAAAAAATTACAACACGGCATGCTTAAATTTAAATAAAAATTTTATAGGAAAAATTTTTAATTTGAAATACTTGAGATGACTGGTGACACTCAGGAAAAAGAGATGCACAAAAATGTAACAGGAAAAGCACAGGAGGCAGCTGCTTCTCCTCATGCCCTTTCCCTTCCACCCAGGCGGGGCCACACGCAGGGGAGACTGCCCCTGCCCCACGCAAATCAGTCACGCAATAAAACCAGGCAAACGGTCGAGCTGTTTTTTCAACATCAGGAGAGAGGACACAACTGGGACAAAAATCACAATACCTTATTAGATAAATAAGAACTTCACAGAAGTTTTTAAATTGTCTACTATTTAATTGTATAACCATATAGAATGGGCCACATATGTATCACAAATGTCAGAAGGGAAGTTCAATGCCACTCAGCACTGTGAACATAACCACAGAAACTCTGGAGGGCACTACTTGCACTCATGAAGGAAGGCATAATAATATTCAATTGAGGTCTTACAGCAGGAAAAAAGGTCTACGTTTCATAGAGGGAAATAATCTTGTATATGCTCTCCTATGTAAGCCATAACATGACAGCAACTGGCAAGGGAACTGTGGGACTGTTTTCAACATTTTCCTCACTTACTGAAATACTCACCTGTTGCTCTAATTCTCCAAGAGCATCATTTGTAGGAGAGCTCAGTATTTCTTTACTCATCAACTAGGAAATTAAAATGGTAAAATTAAAATTAAGTACCATAAAGTGATATTTGTGCAATAAAAATATGTTTATTTGAAAGGGCAGTAAAATGCTCATATTTAGTTTTTCCTTGTCTTAATTTGATGATCCTTAGAATATTATTCCAATAAAAATTTTTTAGAGGTTTAAGCTAAATAACACAATGTTCAAGCATGATATTAGTGAGGACATTATAAGTAAAGTGTCCTTGAAACATGTAGAGATATTTAAAATACTTGTGTACTGAAAACTTACAATCCAAGTTCTAAAAGATGAATTACTAAATAAAACTGAATACATTAAATAATAAAAAATGATTCGTCCATAAAATAAATTAACATTTTAAAAATATGAGTGCTATGGTAAAATTCCTAACTTGAGAAGTCATTTTAAAAGCAGGAGCTATTATTATGTGAAAGAAAAGATCCTGGAAAACAACTTTTTGTATATGAAAGGCAGATTCATTTTTGGGCAGCGATGCTTTGGATTCAAACCAACAATGCAAATGCGGAGGATGGAGACTTCTCAAGGCCCGTGTGATGTCTCCCTCCAAGTCATGCCCCTTCTAACTCTGTCTGTCCTCCCGACGCCCGCTCTGCTTCCCCTCAGGTCTCCTCTGCACGGCACTTCACCTCAGCCAGGCAGGCTGATTTCAAGACTTGACACGCACCATACGGTTTTTGAATCTTTATGGTTCAGCAACGATAACTAGTCTGGCTTGAACCCAGTTTAGCTGGCTCCAAACCCTAAGTATCACCAAAATTGCTCACAGTTCTAACATTCTGAAAATGCACATGAGAGAGAGACACATACATACTTTAAAATTTGAGGACTGACTGCCCTAACTGGCAAGAAAAAGAGAAGAAACAAAAATGCCTATCTGGGCTGAGGTTGTTTATCCTGCTTAGATAAAGTTATTTGAAGGAACGTGACAATATTTATCTTTTAAAATGCAAAGGTACTAAAATTGGGCTTGAAGTCTTTTTAAGGTAATTTGGAAAAAAAAAGAAAAGGGGAGACAATAACTAAAGATAAGCAAGCTGGCGGCAAAGGGCAAGTTTGCACAAACGGAAATATACACATCCATAAAATTTATCTGAAAAGTTTTACATCACGTGGTTTAGGATTTCCATGCCTATGTGAGCATGGCATAACCTACCTCCTGAATAGCAGTCATGACCACATGCTGAACAGACTCTTCCAGTGTCATTATATTTTGAATATGTTCTGTGATTTAAAAAAAAAAAACAGATCTGAAAAAAAACTACTCTTTACCCACAGTACTTCAGCCATTCAATTAACAGTATAAAAATTCATTTACCACAAGTTTTTATGCAAGTAGATTATTTTTCCACAAGAAATACGTCCACTGAAAACAAATATACAGAATTGAAAATAGTTATGTAAATATTTTATTTTAAAGAAGAAAACCTCTCATTTTCTCATGAGGAAGAGAAAGACAAGAAATTGCAATTAATCTTAAAACAATTACGACAATTTCTTCCCTCTTGTTAAATATTCAGTGTAATGGGATGAATTCACACGTATTAAATGAACTCCCGAAATCTTAAGCCCAGAAGTTTCATTTTACCACCTACATTTCGGGAAGTTCATTTCAGGAAGGCTTTCAAAGAAGAACTCCCACAGCTTCCTGAAAACACCTGTTCAGCATTCACCAGGCTTCGTCTCAAGGAGAGCCTTATGCCTGACCACAAACACACATCAGTAAGTTAAGCTGCTTCTGTCTCAGTCAGAAATGAGGAACCACGACACCTTTATTTGCAGATTTAAATCCACGTCAGCTACATGTTCTCCAGCTACAACTATTTTCCCAAAATTTGCAGGACTTATTATTTTCTAAAAGTTGCATTGTTCTGATGATTCTTCTGGAAACATCTAGAAGTTCTCTAATCTTTCTTTTATTTGTCAAGCCAAGAACTGGACAGACTCTGGTAGGCACCTACCACTAAGCGCTATGGGGTGGGGAGGGGAAGACAACTAGAGAATGCTTTCCCGTAACACAAGTTTTTAGATACCAGAGTGTTTCAGGTCTGCTGAAACCTTCATAACAATGATCTCTTTCCCCACCAAGATGAGCAGGGTACTGTAATCAACCAGTTCATTCCTGCAACACTGAGCTACAGCAACACCTCGGAATCATTTTGAAAGTCAACCCTCACCGCAAAGCATTAAAGGCGTGGAAGTTGTTTATATTCCGCAGCTGTTTTGGCTTTAAATTTTAATTAAATTACTAAAAGCTGCTCTTCATTTATCTGCTCCCTCCTAAAAGTCGGAAACCTAGACTCATACCTCCAAAAATAAATCCAATTAGATAATCCTGATCTTTTAAATAATGAAAATAAAACTATTTCTTTATATTTACTACCTGCTAAACTTTTATTTATGTATCCAGGAATTAAATTTCCTTTAAAAAATCTGAGGACAAAATTGCTAAGTAATGCTTAGAACTAAATCATGAAAATACTACATGTTATACCAAAAATTTGCAGGAGGCAACAAAATCATAACTTAACGGAAATTATGGCTTAAAATGTCACTTACAGCTTAAAATAGAAAAAACTGATTAATTCACAATAGAAGAAGTGAGATAAAAGATAAAAACAGACCTTAAATAGTACAAACAAAATAGAATCAAAGCCAAAAGTTGGTTCTTTGTGAAAAACAAAACTGACAAACGTGCTAAAATTAAACAAAAAAATACTGAAAATAATCACTAATTGAAATAGAAACAAAGCAGTAATCAAATAAAAAAGGATCACAATAATAGAAAATTGCTAATTTATAAATGAATTACTATTTACCAATTTGTAATTAGACATTTATAGAAAGTTTAATTTTCCATGAGCAAATGTTCCTTGCTTTTATGAAAACCCAACATACAGATCTTTGACATTATCTGTGAGAAATAAAAGCCTATGGAAAAGTACTGACTTGCCCTGGAAAAAAGGGGCTAGTTAATGAAAGCAATGGACTAACACCAAAGTCTTCTGATGCCCAATCCCTTTTTTATTGATAAACTACAACTAATTTCATGTATTTTATTTTCCTCCTTCCTGAACTTGTTCTTACTGAAGGTATCCTGTCTCACACGCTCTCTTCATTACTTGGATAACACTGAACGTGTTTTCTAAGGCCCTGGCTTAAAGCATTTTACCAACTTAAGCACCTAACATTCTCTTATAAAGATGATGCACTAAGGCCAAGTTTGGACGAATCACGCGAAAAACATCAGTATCAAAAAGCTCACCACCCACACTGATGCAAGCCCCAGGGGAAGCAGAATTTTGGTAGAATTCACTTCATTCTACCAGAAACGCTCTTTTTGTACTCAGCAGGATACGAATCACTGTGTTTGGATATACCAAATTATATACCAATTCCATTTCTATCATGAGACTGGCTTATCTGCAGGTTACACTGGACAGGCATTCTTCTGAAAAGAGAAGAACATCATCTGAAGATGCCTGCATTATAATTTAGTTGCTGCATAGTTGTTTATAAAGATCCGGATCAACCTAAGGTTCTACATCTCACATTATGTATGGGATGAAGTGTAATTTTTACCGAATATCCACTAAGTCCTAAGCACTCCATACATTAAGTTCAACTAAAATACATTGTATTTAGCTACTGAATCTGAATCTCAGAACCCAGGTACAACTAGAAGGCTGAAGACGTGCAGCTTTTTAACGGCAGAACTGCGCTAGAACTCAGATCTCCTGGCTTACCTTTCAGGGCGCTTTCTGCCGACCTGTAATAGGACATTTTTATGCTACTTTCTATAGAAATGGAGGTTGATTCTGAAAGCAGATATCCTCAAATGATTGAAATTCACTTACCTTGCTTCTTTTCACAGTTGACCGCACAGCCTAAAATGAGCTGGAGCAACCTCCCGAGCTCCACAGAATCTGCGCATTCAGTTATCTGGGTTAAATCAGGGATAAGTTCTTCAGAAACCTGTTGCCCCAAAAACTGCAGTATGGAAACAGGAAATTAGATCAGTCATGTACATAGGCTACAAATTTACTGCATTCAATTATTACAAGGAAAATCCACTATAAATAGGTTCATGAAATGACTCAAATGAATTAACAAATGACAAATCCATAGTTAGTGAAGAAAACCAGTTAGCAAAGTTGGAGCAACCTCCCCAAGCTTTGAGCAACCAACCAAAATCATCGAAAATAGTTTTACACCAAATAGTCTACGATCCCACTGTCAGAGAGAGGGAGTGTTTAAGAAATCCTTGTCCTAATCTATTATGACAAAACTTGTGTCTTTCCACTAAAAAGTAAACAGATTGATGCTAAGTCAAAGGATAGCCATAGTATTTTGACATATGATCTCTTAACAGAAACCACAAAATAAACAGCCACACTTTTACAAATGAACAAATCTGATGGATTAATGTTTCCTGGCCTTATCTTTCTTTTTAGCTTATTAAACAGTTTTCTTGGCATTAAAAAAAGCTTCAAAATGAGTTTTAGGTATTAATGAAATGAAAAATTTCAGTCTTAAAGTTACTTGGAAGAAATTAAATTGTAATTGTGTGACAACTTAAAATATTGAAACAAATTCTTTAAAAGCAAAAACCAAACCAAAGCTTCTAAACATTAAGCAATAAACTTTCTTATATCAAATAATCCTAATAGAAAACTTATCATGCTGAATAAGAAAAAAAAAATACTACTTGAATAATGCACTATCTAATGTGATGTTAATATTACTTTCATTTTTCACTTTTCCCCCCAGTTCACTTGCACAAGCATAATTTCACAGTATATCTTTGCAGCTTTTTACACTGGAAAGAAATGTCAAAATAATGCTTTACATAGAAAATTACTTCAATTTAATTATAAGGTCTACTATATAGTATACCATACAATCAAATCACATAAAGATGAAGGTAATTCTATTTGAGGAAACAATCAATCTAAAGAGTATCAATATAGAAGCAACATTATTTTACAAATCAATGTATTAACTTTAAGCCTGTTTATGTTCACAAAATTTGAGTGTTCTAAAAATGGCAAAAAACAATAACCTATTCTAATGATGAATTATATTCCAGTAAAATGTTGTAAACAAAAAGCCGCCATTTTTCAGCATCAATATAACTATAACATAGCATTTTGTATTTAAACAAAGTCAGATATTTTTCATACCTCATTGTAATAACTCATAATTCCTTGAAGTACCTTCTTTAAATTACTAGCCTAATGGGGAAAGAGAATAAGAATTAAATAAATTATTTATATTAATAATAAAAGAAAACATATGCCAAGGTGAAAGACGACAAAAACTTTCCCCTGATAAAAATGACAACATAAACAATCAGAATTCTACAAATACAAGTACATCATAACTTTTAAACATCAAAGCTTTACTCAGACTTTGAGTAAAAGAAAAAAATGTCTTCATGCTTACAGTTTAACCAGAGTGACTCTATTTAAAGTGAGTCACAATGAATTCAAGTACCAATTAAAGATTTAGCTATGAACATGTCCACCTTCAGTCATGAGTGAGTAACAGGGTCCAGACTACTCTCCTGCCACAAACTGGAAAACAGGAAAAAATACAAGGAACAATTGTTTTCACATTTTAGCAAACAGGCAATATAGAACCCTAATTTCTCAGAGAAGAGAAAAAAAGATGAGCCCTACTCTAGTCCAGGATCTCTCCCTGGATGCAATTTTCATACCACAGCATGGGGGCGGGGGAACTAAACAATGCCTGGTGTTCTCATTGAGTTGAGGAGATAGACATCAGAAGTTCAGGAAGGTAGAGATACTCAGAACTTGCAGGGCAGACAAATGAAGAGATGAGAGCTATGAGAGAAAGAGCTCCAGAAATCTACAGAGTGGTTCCTCTGACTCTGGCTGAACACTAATTTGCATGTGCGTGGGTAAAGCTCAATGAGATTAAACAAAAATAATTTCCAAGGAAGGAACAACTGAAGGAACTATATACTGAAGAATTCCCAAAGATTACACAAGGCCAGAATTGTTGACATTCCCACTAATCAGAGGAGACTATGTTGTATAGACAAGCATTCCCTAAAGATCCCAAAAAGGTCACAACTTAGTAGTTGGTCTAACCTAGCCCTAGAAGAAAAAATAACTCTCCACCTGCCTCTCTCTCCCAAAACCTTGAAGGATCAACCTGATTCACAAGTACCACCTGTAAGAACAAAGTCTAACACTCTTTACAGGAATACAAAGCCCAGCACCCAACAATAAACTTTACATGGTCCAGCATTCAATCAGTCACTACACTTGTGAAGCAGCAGGAAAATGTGGCCATAAAGAATAGAAAACTTGGTCAATAGAAACAGGCCCAGAAACGAGAGATGAAAGAATAGAAGATAATAATGTTAAAACTCTTAGTTTAAAATGTTCAAGGATTTAAGTGAAAACAGGAATATATGAAAAGAAATGGAAGATTTTAAAAAAAATATTGTCATTGGAAAAAAAGTGAGACCCAACTATTAGGTGTCTACATAAAACACTTTCAATATAAAGACACAGAGAGATTGAAAGAATAGAAAAAGATATACTAAAACAAAAAACAATCATAAAACTGGAGTGGCTACATTAATATCAGACAAATTAGACTCCAGAACAAAGAATATTACCAGGTATAAAGAAAGACATTCCATAATGATAAGTAAATTCATCCATCAAGAAGACATAAAAAAATTAATGTGTATAAACCTAATAACAGAGATTCGAATTACATGATTTAAAATTAACAGAATTGAGAGAAATTGACAAATCCACAATCATCATTAGAGATTTAAGGACTCCTCCCTCCTTAACTGATAGAACAATCAGACAGAAAATCAATAAAGACATAAAAGATGTAAATAGTACTATCAACAAATTTGACATACTCTCTATTTACAGAACTGAAGAATACATGTTTTCAAGCGCACATGGCATATTCACCAGGACACTGTACGTTAGGTCATAAAAGAAGTCTCAGTAAATGTAAACGAATTTCTCAATACAGAGTACGTTCTCAAACCAAAAGAGAATTAAATTAGAAATTAATAAATAAAAGAAAGGTACCTAGAAAATCCTCAAATATTTAGAATTTGAAATACCTACTTTGAATTTACCCATGGATCAAAGGAAAAATCACAAGAGAAATTACCAAATGTTTTGAACTGAATGAAATAAGAACACAGTATGTCAAAATGTGTCTAACGTGACCAAGGCAATGCTTAATATCAGGAAAAAGGGACCCACAACTGAAGCAAGAAAAAGAAGAGCAGATGTAAGGAGACGAAAGGAAACAACAAAGGTCAGAGAGGAAATCAATAAAAGAGAAAACAAAAGATAGTTCTTTGAAAAAACATCAATGAAACAGAAAAACATCAAGCCAGACTTACCAAGAATAAACTATGAAAGACATAAATTACCAATATTAGGAAAGAGAGAGGAAACAGAAACAATTCAACATCCATCAACAGGTGATGGCTGAGCAAATTGTACATCAATGTGATGAAATACTGCCCAGCAAAACAGGAACAACTCCTAGCACAGGCAGCGTGGATGAGTCTCAGAGGCACCGCACTGAGTCAAAGACGCTAGACACACCGAGTACCAAAGACAACATGATTCCTGACTCCATTTATACGGAGCTCTAGAAAAGAAATCTATAGTGACAGACAGCACATCTGTGGCCACCTGGGGCCAAGTTAGGCATGAGGATTGACTGGGAAGGGGCATAAGTGCGTGTTTTGGGTTAATGGAAATATTCCTTATCTAATTATGATAGTAGTGACATAAGAACATACACAAGTGTCAAAACTCAAACCATACATAATAAAATGCACCCTTAAGTCAGTAAAAGAAAAAAAGATTTAGTTGAGTTTAGTGCTAATCTTAGAACCACTGACTAGATCAAGTGCTTCTGCCATTCATTCTGCATACCTTTATTCTCCAGTTGTCACCAATATCCTCTTTAATTCGGCTTAACCAAGATTCATTGAACCAAGCTACATCACTGAAACAAGAACAGAAATGGTAAACATTAAAGCATTTTTATTACATGAAAAATGCCAAACTTAATCAATAAAGTTATTTTATATCTTAAAGCCTGTCCTTAATAAGAATAGTGAATATTATGTAATTGAACCCATTCAATTTTTTGATATTCCTATGGATTTCTTTTGGAATTTCTCATAATAAATTACTTATTAACATCTTCAACAATCATTTACTAAATATGTCATACTAGGCACCCAGGTAGCAGTTTTTGGCAATTATGAAGGAAGCTGCTGTACACACCCACGTGCAGCTTCCATGTGGATGTAGGTTCTCAACTCATTTGGATCAATTTCTGGGAGCGTCATTGCCAGATGGGATCGTAGGTGTTTAATTTTGTAAGAAACGGCCAAATTGTCTTCCAAAGTGGCACTACCATCTTGTACTCCCACCAACAATGAATGAGAATTTCTGTTGTTCCACATCCTTGTCGGCATTTGGTATTGTCAGAGTTTTTTGTTTTTTAAATTCTAGCCTCTGTAATAGGTTTGTAGTGGTATCTTCTTCTTGTTTAAATGCGCAGTTCTCTATTGACACGTGATGTTAAGGATCTTTTCACATGCTTATCTGCCATCTGTATATCTTCTTTGGTGAGGTTTCTGTTCAGATCTTTTGCCCATTTTGTAATTGGGTTGTTTTGTTGAGTTTTATGAATTCTTTGTATATTTTGGATACAGGTATTTTATTGGATATGTGTCTTGCAAATATTTTCTCCAAGTCTGTAGCTTGAGTTTTCATTCTCTTAAAAGTATCTATCACAGAGCAGTTTTTAAATTTAATGAAATTCAATTTAACCAATTTTTTCTTTCATGGATCATGCTTTTGGTGTTGTATTTAAAAATACCGCTGCATCCAGAGTCACCTACCTTGTCTCCTATATTATCTTCTAGAAGTTTTATGGTTTTGAGTTTTACATTTAGACGTACAGTTCATTCTGAGTTAACTTTTGTGTAAGGTGTGAGGTCGGTGTCTAGATTTATGTTTTTTCCCATGCGGATGTCCATGGAGGACACTGACTACTATACCACTCTTCCAACTGACTCTAAAAAAGAACCTTCACATATGATTCTATAATTCTACAATCACACTGTAATTCACCTTAGAAAATGGATCTAGAGATAGCCTCTTCTAGTTTTTCCTCCCTTTGTCTTACATTCATCCTGGTCTTCCTTTCCATTTCAAATCAACTTTAGCCTTACGTCTTAGTCTGCTTAGGCTGCTGTAACAAAATGCAGACTGGGTGGCTCAAACAACAGAAATGTCTTTCTCACAGTTCTGGAGGCTGGGAAACCCAAGATCAAGACGCTGGCTGGGCTGGTTCATTCTGAGGACTCTTCTCTTGGCGTGCAGGTTGCTCCATCTTGCTGTGTGCTCACAAGATCTCTTCTTTGTATGTGTGTAAAGATTGAGCTCTCTGATGTCTCTTTTTATAAGGAGTCTAATCCTATTGGATCAGGGCCCCACTCTTAAGCCTCATTTAACCTTACTTGCTCACTTAGAGGCCCCATCTCCAACACACTGGGGTTCAGGGCTTCACCACATGAATTTCAAAGGGATACAAACATTCAGCCCATAATACCCTAACTGAGAAATGCTATCTAACTTCTCCACAAAAATATATCTCCTGGTTTCTTTCTTACAAACAAATTCATCCTTCTCAAACAAGTATAACAGTAGTCAATCTTTCCCGCTGTTAAACTTGACATCCAACCTCAGAACTCTATTGACACATCTTTTACTTTCTTGCACTGCCACATCTGCATGCCTTTGCTAGACTCTTGGCCCCCAAAATTAGCTCCTTTTGTTATATTTTCCAGAACTTCAGTGAAACTCAAGGGACACCAAATAAGAATGGGACATGAGACTAAGGAAACAAAATATGATCCAACTGTTTTCCAATAAAACTAAGTAGGAATGACTACATGACTATTTTTTAATTCCACTATGGCATTTGTCTTCAACAACATTACCAAGTAAACACAGGTAGTACTTAATGCTACTCATCACTATGTACAACATAGCTATGTCGCTTCAATGGACACTCTGACACTATTCTTGAATTTTCAAGAATATCTTGAATAATCGAAAGGCCTTTTGTGCTTAACTCATCAAACTGTGATCTGTATTTTGGACACGCACATCTGGCCCTTCATTTATTAAGACCCCAAAGTACAAATCTATCCAGAGGGGTTCCAGACACCAGATTTCAATGATTACAGCTGACTGGGAGGACGAGCTTCAGAGTCAAGTCACCTGACACACATCCCGGCTCTGCTGTGTACTCATTACTTGATTTTACGAAAGTCATTTCAGCCCTCTAAACCTGTTTCCTCATCCCTAAGTTTTGGATAAGAATAAGGCCTACCTCAGAGAGCAGCAAAAATTAAATGAAATCACATGGATAAGGTCAACAACAACGTCTTATATGCAGTAAATACTCAGATGTTGGCTATTGTGATTTACCATTTTAAATCCTCAAATATCTGCTGAATGAATGAACAAATAAGTGCACGATACTTGAGGTCTCTGAATATTCTATATTCTCTGTCTCATTCTTTTCCCTCTTGTGAAAATGTCTAGTCAAAGACAATAAAAAAGCAGAGTAAGTTCTCTGATGCTTAAAGGGACAGAGCTAAGCATTTCTTTTGGGGGAAGTGACAACACTATTTATAATTGTTGTGGGTTGAATTATGTTCCCTGAAAAGATATGTTCAAGCCTAACCCCTGGTACCCATGAATGTGACCTTTTTAGAAATAGGGTCTTTGCAGATGTAATTAAGTAAGATGAGGTCATCCTAAATTAGGATTGGCTTAATCCAACATGACTGGTGTCCTTCTGAGAGGAGAGGAGACACAGAGATACACAGAGGGAAGACAGCCACATGAACACGGAGACACAGACTGGAGTTACACTGCCACAAACCGAGAGAGGCCTGGGCTGGCAGAAGCTGGAAGGAGCAGGGATGGACCCTGCCCTAAGGGCTCTGCAGGGAGCACGGCCAGGCAACACCTTGATTTAGGACCTCTAACCTCCAGAATCGGGAGAGAACACATTTTTGTTGTTTTAAGCACCCCGTCTGTAGCACTTTGTTATGGCAACCCCAGGAAACTAATACAGTTGTAGCTATAGTTTTTCCCCATGTGTTTTTTAAATAACAGCAGTTTCTACATACATTTATAAAAGAGACATACATACTATGTATTCAGACTATAAGCTAATTAAGGAATTGTAGAACCCCAGCAATAACTCCATGACTCCCCGTGTCTAAGTCAGATAGTTTGGGCACTGATTATTAAGATTTCATTATTTACAAGCATACCTGCCTCAGGTAAATAATGAAAGAATTATTTGTTAAACTTTGCCAATTCCTTAAAAAGCAAAGTTTCCCGTCTCACCTTAACAACTTTGATGTGATTTGATGTGAGTCACAATAGCCATAAGTGTAATACACAGTAAATTGAAACATATATAAAGTGCTTAGAATTGTTCAAAGAAACATGGTAAAGTCTGCCCTTTTAGCAGGAATATGATACGGTGACCCAAGTGGTGGACAAACGTATGCTACAGGTGCCACCATCTGGATCCAGACTTCTGAAAAGCTGCAAGACTGGAAGCAGTTCAAAAAGAAAAAATTTCAAATGGCCCTTAAATGATAAGGAGGTTTGGACATCTAAGTACATGCAAAAACAGGCAAACAAAACAAAAAAGAGGTTTAGGCTCAATTTTAGGTCACTGTCATTTGTTTTATGAAGAAAGAGAGCTTTCTGATTGGTTGGCTATTTTATTATTCCTGCAGAAAAACTATCAGAAGACAGTAAGATCCAAAAGAGAGACTAAAAAGAAAATCAGAGACAGAGAGCATAAGCAGTAACGGGAGAATCCAACAGCTTATGGAAAAATAAGATGGTGGTAAGGGATACAGTTTAACTAAAATTGACCTGACCCGACTCTAAACATCAGGCATGGTGCTAGTTTATAGGAGGGCAAAGAGCCATATGCGCTGTATCATAATAAAAACAGGTCTCTTGTATTGTGGTACAAAACTACTAAAGCCACCGCAATGCATATAAATGACATCCTAGGATGGCACTGTTGAAGTGAGTGAACACACACCAGCCTGACATCTATACCAACCACAGTGTAGCTGCATCTACACCAGTACCCACAACACACCACAGTGACAGCAGGCAAAGCGTACATTCTAAGAACAAGAAACAACCATGGCTTCCCCAAATCACCAGGAACGGACCATGTTCAGAATACGTGGCTCTGACCAATTAAATCAGTTTGAAACCAATCAGGGTATACATAAATAAAATATTTAAGAAACATTTTTAAGAAAACAGGGGAGGAAGGCATATTTTAGAATAGCTGCCCCCCAAAAATGTTAACATGTTAGGTTTGTCTCGTAAAGTGTTAATCTTGAGTTAACCATAAAACATCTATTCAAATTAGATCATTTTAAAGATTCCAAGTAATTAGGATTTTGATATTGCTTTAAGGTGTTTTTCTAAGAGTGGTAAAGAATTTTTGCTAACCATCTACAGAGTTCTCAATGTCAATCACAAGAAAGCTTTACAAAACGACGGCAACAATTAAATAAACTGTCTCTGACTATGAAACAACGTAGCAGACAGAGGATTCCGGTCTCATTGAAGATTATATTATCATGAAAGTAAGATAATACAAAGTCAATGACTATTAATTAATAAATTATGACTACAGAATTGGCCCTGTTTGTCCTACTAAGGGTACAGCTCATATTGTAGACATTATAATCCTAATGCTTGCACCATGTGTGGCAAAAATTAGGAAATAATGGATTTAGGAACTCTTGATATTATATAACTTATATTAAAAAGGCCTAACCCAAACAGAATCACTTTAGTTAAGGTTCCCCAGCATTTGTGACTTCAAATTTCATTTATACATCATTTCATTATTGTTAGATTCATACAATTACTATTAATTCAAATACAGATTTTAAAATTTAATGTTTTTTCCAAATCCAGTATGTTTCAATTATCTCTAAAATAATCACCTCCGTGTACTGATACCTTAAAATGACAACAGCATAACTGACGGAGACATTATGAGCAATTGTAAAATTCATTTAACCTGTTTCTTTCCCAGTTACTATAACTTGTGAATATGACCAGAACAAGTTCAAAATTAACATCTCTTGAATAGATAAGAATCCTGACTGCTCATTTAATTAAGACGTATCTCTATAAACAGCAAGAAATAATCAGATGATGAACTTCTTATTTTTAGTTCCCTAGCTGCAAGAACGCCTTGGTACCATATGCTTGTCATCACTGAATAGAATAAAGTTTCAGTAGCCTTTAGAATACAAGTCTAAATTTTCTTTCTCAGTATTGGGTTTACAATTTACTCAGGAAGAGTCTGGACCACCACTTACATTTGATGAAGAACTTGTGCCATGGCAACTCCATTAGTCAGCTGTTTGACATCTTGACAAGGGGCAGCAGTATTGAAAGTCTGCAGCTAAAACGACATAAAGCAAATTACTTTACCACCTCTTTATACCTAGAGGGTAGCATTACCTTCCTGCAAAATATACATATATGCTTGAATATTAAAGAGAAAAATAGCTAAAAATTGTCCTGTTTTGTTTAAATTCAGACCTTGCCAAAGAAATGAAACTGTACCAATAAGTTTCTATGGCTGCGTAATATTTTTATAAAAATAAACACTTAACATTTCATAAAATCATGAAAAATTTTACCTAAAAAGTCAAATATATTGATGTCATGTATGAAGTACTTCAGAATTTCTGAAAGCCACATGTAGAACTCTTAAGATAGCAATAGTCTGTCTTTTGTCTATTGTTAGAATAACATCAGAAAAAGAACTTTAAGATAACATTTGCAAGTTAAAATTTCACTCACATGATTCGGTAGGAAAACACAGGCTAGCAGTTCAAGTCTTAACACTAGGTGTCAAGGAGCTCTAAAAGACAGCAGGACCTCTGCCTGCTGCCCAACACCTAGCCTTAGGGCATGAACGGGCCAGCGCCCAACCACCCTGTCAAGCTGTTTCTGTCTAGTTTGGCTTTAGGTATTACTAACTTTTAAAATCTTTATTTGTTAAATATTCATGTATATATTAAAAAGAGAAGTGTAATGGTGGCATCTAATAATCAAATATAAGACAGAAGAATTTTTAAAAAGCAAAGTACAAAAGAAGTAACATGGATCATATACTTTCTAGAAATCTAAGCTCAACCCGTATCTAAATTAAATAAACTACGATCCTTTTTTCCTACACATATTCATCTCCTTTAATATTCAATTATAATTCCTTAGTTTACCACTTAACTATCTTAATCCAATAAAATTCTCTGCCACCATAATTCACCTTTAGTGGTTCTGTGTATTACGAGATTCTACAAATCTGTCTCCATTATCCTAATACAGAATGGAGGAATGACCTTTTGGAGACTGGAGAAACTAAATCTAGCTTCAGTTACTTTCAAAGTGCACAAAGATACCTTCCCACACCCCTACTCTACGTGGAGCAGTGCAGCACAGGATGGAGCTACAAAGGAAAACCACCAGGTTTCTACCTTCAAGTAGCTTCAATCAAGAGTTAAGGAGAAGAGAAAAAGACACAAATCATTTCTAGAGAATTCCATTTCTAGTCTCATGACTGCAGTAGGCACAAAATATTCTGAAATATACAAGAGTCAACTAGTCTAACTGGGGACTGTACTTAGGAAAGACTTAGAGATGATCTCTCTCTTTTTTTTTTTAAGATTTTCTTCTTCCTTTTTCTCCCAAAGCCCCCTGGGTAAAGAGCTGTGTATTTTTAGTTGTGGGTCCTTCTAGTTGTGGCATGTGGGACGCCACCTCACCATGGCTTGATGAGCGGTGCCACGTCTGCGCTCAAGATTCGAACTGGCGGAACCCTGGGCCGCTGAAGCAGAGCGCGCGAACTTAACCACTTGGCCACAGGGCCAGCCCCACAGAGATGATTTCTGAATGGAAGATCTTGAGTAAAGAAAAGGCCAGGAGAAAGAAGCTTCAGGAAATAGGAACATGATACAAGCACAAATACATGAAAAGAGATGGTATTTCAGACAACGTGCAGCTCAGTATTACTGGATTCCCAGCGCAAGGATGGACAGGGAAGGCCTGATGACCAAGGGGGTTAAAAACAAAGGCAGGGTCAGCACTCTGGAAGGCCACGGCAAGAAGCTTGGACTTACCCTTAACAGTATCATCTGTATTATGGGAAACAGCAGAATAGTTTCTACATCACAAGATGGTTTGAGAATTAAACGAATTAGCAAACATAGTGTACTTAGATCAGTGCCTGGTGTCGGGTACAAGCTCAATAGCTGTTAGCACATTAGCTATGAGTCAGGGTTTCTCAAAGTGTGGGGCCTAAGAACATGTATCAGGATCTCCAAACACATTAAATCAGAACACCCCTAAGGGATTCTTATGCACATCAGTTCTTTAGACTAGTGCTCTGGGTGAGGAAGAAGCACCGCAGAACAGCAAGGCAGAGAGTGGCACTTTAGTGTGCTTTGGACGGCAGCGACAGGGACGCAGGGAGCAGCAGAGAGAGGCTTTAGGCCTGAGTCAGTTAGAAGGCTTGTTAATAATGGTCTCACTCATAAACAGATAGCTTACAGACAATTAGGGTAATGCTGACTGAGAGGACAGAGTAACCTCATGGAATATTTAAAATAAAATAGGAAGGATTTTGCAAGTGGGTTGATGTACAGGGAAGAGAAACCCCACAGTTTGGGGCATCTTTAAAAGGAAGATAATCACTATCCAAAGAACTTGAAATCAGCAATTCAAAGAGACTTATGCACCCCTATGTTGATGGCAGCATCATTCACAATAGCCAAGACGTGGAAGCAACCTACGTGCCCACAGACTGATAAAGAAGATATGGTATATATATACAATGGAATACTACTCAGCCATAAAAAATGATGAAAGTGTCCCATTCACAACATGGATGGACCTTGAGGGTATTATGTTAAGTGAAATAAGCCAGATAGAGAAAGACAAATGCTATATGATTCCACTCATATGTGGAAGACAACAAACGAATGGGTAAACAGAACAGATTAGTGGTTCCAAGGGGGAAGGGGGGCGGGGGGTGGGCACTGAAGGTGAAGGGGTGCACCTATAAGATGACTGACAAACAACAATGCACAACTGAAATTTCACAATGTCGTAAACTATCATAACCTCAATAAACAAAAAAAAGGAAGATAATCATATAGTTTCAGTTAAACTGTGGCTTCCACTTCTCAACCCTTCCTACTTACACTTTACATCAACTTTTTACAAACTGGGTATGATTAGTGATTTAAAAAGGACAATTTCAGAGCACATAATATTAGGCAAAATAGTAAATAAATATGTAAAAGGAGTATATATATATATATATATATATATTAAGTAGCTGCCTGGTTGCCCACCATGCCCAGATTAAGACCAGTTTCTCCTTCTCACAGCCATGGAAATTGGAGTGTCTTTGGAAGTTCTCAAACTAGTTGCAAAACAAATTACGTAACAGAGAATATAATTTCATTTGGCTAAACTGAAAGGCTTTATAATCAAGAGTGAGTATTTAAAAAGCTCAATGGGAGGAGTGAAGCCAAAGCAGAGGGACAAAAGGAAATGTATTCTTCCACACTACTCTTCACAGACATGAAGAGGCACAAACTTTTCAGCAGGCAAGCCAACAAGAACAGACAGGGCTTCCATCACTAAACACAGTGTTCTGGCAAATAACCATCTTATTTTCTTCTTTATTTTTAAATACCGTGAACAACCAGAAATGTGGAAATGCTGTTTCTGAACTGCTTCAATATAAATGTCACAGAAATCAAGGAAGAAAAGGGGTTTTTCACAACTGAGAGCCAAGAAAACCTCAAGCTTGGGTCAACGCTCTTCTCATACTCTCCTCCTCGAGCTGCTCATTTCACAAAGATCACTGTTTTAAGATCTTCATAAGAATGATTCAGCCTTTAATGTTTCTTGTTAATTTGGGCATATATTTGGTATTAGTCTTTCTTCACCTGTGTGCCAAAGTCAAGGAATGCAAAAAACAAAGGAACCATTAAAAACAATCTTGTCCAATCTCTGATTTTATTGGTGAAAGTAAAGTCCAAAGATTTTCCATTTCCTCCAAATGTCACAGAGCCAAGAAGAAGAGTTACATTTATCTTCATGGCAAATACTTCAAACTCTCATACTCCCTCCACCACGGATGCCCAATTTTATCCATCAGCCCTAAATTTTTTGCTAAGTAGCAGTACAACATTTCTAAAAATTATTTTAAGATGAGTTCCAAATCATAAAATATAACCTTTTAAAGACTGCCAAAAGGGCAGCTCTTCACCTAACCAACTTTTTCTCATGGCTTCTCACCTCCATACTTTGGCACCATCATAACTTTTAAATCTTATCTGTCCTACTACTTCCCCTCAACACGTCACATTACTTAGCATGGCAGGGAGCACATTAAGAGACGGGGGATATCATGACAAACGAGTCTCCCACTATCTCCTTTCAATCTACTGCCCAAGGAGACCGTTTACATTAATGTTAGGGATTCTTCCCTGTGTCTGGAAAACTCACTTCTCTTGATTTCTATTTGCTGAAATTCATCAATCCTCTACGATATAGTTAAAAATTCACTCCAGGTATCTACAACAACCTACATACTGAATGGTGAAATACTGGTCTCTGAGGTCAGGATCAAGACAAGGATATTTACTATCACCACTTTGATTCAGGTTGTATTGGAGACCCTAGCCAGGCTTGTTCCCGAGAAGAGAGTAGTAAACAGGTCAGACAAGGGTTCTGACGCCAAGGAGCAAACGGAATGACTTTAGAAAGTGTTAAGTGTTACAGACCCAACAGAAAGGGCTAACAGGTTACAATGGGACAGGAGTGGGGGACAGGTAGGCCACTCACTGTCACAGTGTCTCTCTAAAAGATGACAACAGACCCAAGAACTGAATGGTGAGAAGAAGCTAGTCACTGGAAGAACTAGAAGAAGAATATTCGAGGTAGACGGAAGAGAAATATAAAAGCTCTGGTGTGTATGTATATATAAAAAGCTTAACTTACTCAAGACACAGAAAGTGGGCGCAGCATGGTGAGCACGGTGGCATGAGGGGAGTCTGGAGAAAGTCGGGGGGGTGGGGCAACATCAACACAGCAGTGGCTGGCAAAGGCAAAAGAAGACAGCAAAGTCCAGGGAATCATCCAGAGGTAAAGGAAAGCCAAGAGACAAGCCCTCAGGAAACTAAGGCAGAAGATAATTTCAGAAAGGAACCAACGAGTAAGACAAGGATAATGTAACAGTTCTCAGTTTACCAAATCCAGTAAGTAAGTGAAGGCCTTAGAGAAAAGCAGCTCAAGTGCAGTGGGTTGAGGGGTGAATGAAGCTTCAGGAACTATGAAGGGTGAGTATAAAAGACCCTCAAGAAATCTGACTGGGAAGGAGAAATGCAGTGTGGTTTAATAAGGAGTCCTGGCTCTGTTCTTTCATTTAAGCTGGGGAAGATCTGAGCAGATTTACATGTAGAGGGGAAGGAGCCAACTGAGAGGAAGAAGTAAATACAGAGAGAGGATAAATGACAGAAAAATGCAGAAGGGATGGGATCTAGAGCCAGAGCCAAAGACAAGGGGGAGGCCATTTTCCTGAGGGGGAGAAGAGTTTGGGGCTGGAAGAGGGTAGTAAGAAAGGCTTGCAGGGAGACATGCGTGAGGAACTGTGGTTACTCTTAGTCACAAAGCTGGGCAGCGTCATGGGAACAAGGGAATGCCGCTGTCGCAGCAGTGGTAGAGGCAACACAAGAATTTCATTTTCTCCAGTGTTTTCAGCAACCTGGCAGAGAAATGGAGAAGTAAAAACCAATGCTACGCTGTCATCTATGATTCCTCATGATTTGGTTTATAACATTTTTGCAGTTTTTAAGGAATTTTGCCTTCCATTGTAACTCCAACTCAAATTAAAAGTTCCTTGATTATTCTGGATATCTGTCTTTCTCAGTGCCTTCTACAAAGCAGGAATTCAATCAATACTGGTTAAAAGAACAGACATAATCACACAACATTTTAAAACATTGTACTAATACAATCCAAGAACATCCTCTGTTTCTCCACCACCTCATACATAAGTCACCACGAAGACCAAGTTTACTATGAAGTCAGAGCAACAGAGCAACAGACTAGGGTGTACCATTTAATTCGTCAGTTGTTTTAACACATTAAAAATAATGTTGCCTCGTTTCCTGACAGTCTTAAACACAGCATCTAACCCCTAACACTTATTTTAAATGAACGTACAGGTGACCTGTAATTGCTTTTCACTCAGAAACCCTAGATACTTGCATTCCACTTAAAGCAAAAGCTATTTTCCTCCGAAGTGTGAAAGCTGCTTTAAATTACGGTTATTTCCAACAGACTTCGTACACTGACAGAGCCTCCCCTGATTTCTCATCCTTCTGAATTACACATGGTAGGAGATCACTGGGAAATCTTATCAACCGATTACCGCCGCTGACCAGTCTGTTTACATTCCATTCTGCGCACACTCCTACATGCAACTAAACAAGTGGTTCGCAGATGGGCACCCTCAACAGCACTGTGCGGGCCACTGAGCACCAACCTTGCCCATCATGGTTCAGAAACCACACCTGAGTGCCAGCTCCCTGGTCGCTGAGCACCTCCAAGAGGTGAGACGACATTTTGCTGACGGGAATACTGGGGACTGACTTCCTGTCCAAACCCAACACAAATTAACAAAAATAGTAAACACGGATAAAGCGCTAACGAAAATACCAAGTCTTTTTCTTGAACAAAAATGTTTCTTCGTTGGACGGGGAGGGGGACCAGCGAGAAAAAGGGACTATGAGCCCCATTCCCAACAAATCTTTTTCTCCATGCAGGAAATACGTGGAAACATATCTGCTAAGAGGCATCTCCAAATTCAGATGTCCTAGGGTCCTGGAGAACCACTGATCCAGGAACTAAAACCAGCTCTTCGCCACCTGTGTCCAAGTAGAGCAAGGTGGTTGGGGTGGGAGGGCGGTTTCGGAGGGGGTCTTCACTCCCAAGTGGCACAAAGGTCCCCTGGGCAGGCCGTTCAGCAGACACAAGGCGAGAGGGTCGGCGATCCAGGCTTGGGCGCGGGGCAGGGAGAAAACGGGCCAGGGGGCAGGAAAGGGGACGGGGGCTCGGCTCCAGCCCCAGCCGTTAGGAGCACGATCGCGGGAAGACGAGCCTCCCTCCCCCGCCCCCTGGAGCTCCTCCACCCCGCGCACCCGCGCACGCCCCTGCCGCGCGACCCGCAGGTGCACTCCCGCCTCGAGGGCGACGGCAGGCGCGGGGGCGCGCGGCCCGGCCGCTCCTCGGGCTCACCTGGGGACAGACGGGCGGCCGGCCGACTCGCCCGGCCCCGCGCCTCGCCTCGCCTCGTACTCACCCAGATGACGAGGCTGTCGCACAGCGACAGCGCGGCCTGCGGCGGCGGCCGCGTCTCTTCCATGGCCGGGCCGCCGTCCCCCGCGCCGCCCTCCCCGCCGCGCTGCTGCGGCGCGGCGTGGACCACCTGCTCGCCGCGGGAAAGCTCGGGGGCCGCCCCGCGCCGCTCCGCGCCAGGCCTCGGCCGCCGTCGCCGGTGCGCCCCTCCTCGCCGCCCGCCTCGCGGCCCCGCCGCCGCGCCGCCGCACCTGCGCCCCGCCCCTGCACACCTCTCCCGCCGCGCTGAGTGGCCTGCGCGCGCACCAGTCACAAAGAAGGTCGGGCCCCAGAGGGGCGGGAAGAGCGGGCGTAGGTTGCGCAGGAGGGATTGCTGATTGGACGCGCCCTCTTGGGCTCCGACCAATCAACAGGAGACAAGACTGAGCCTCCGGGAGGGAGCGCGAGCCGGTGGAAAGGGGTTTGTGACCTGGCAGGTGCGGTCAGGTGGGGGCGGGAAGCGCGTGCGCGTGCGCGGCAGGGCGTGGAGGGGCCTCCCTCCTGCGGTGGGGCAGCTCCTGGCTACACCTGTGGAGACCCACACTTTGCTTCCATGATGTCTTCAGAAATAGGTCTTACCAATGAACAAAAACCACTCGAAATAGGGAGAGCTGATTTTCTCTTAGAAGCTCCTTGGAAAAGCATATTTTGGTTTGCAGACGTGGCAAAGAAATGTTTCCTATAGGAAAAAAATACCATAAAGATGCTTAAATAAAGTTTCACAAGATCACAAACCATGGGCGGTTTTATTTTAAATGGGGCAAAAAGGAAGTCCATTTTCAGGTAGGAAAATGAAAAATGAAATAACCTTTTAGGTTTCAAAAAATCGTGGAACATATCAATGTACAATGCTTCCTATTTTCCTTTGGCGATTGAAAACCTGTCTTTTCTGAGAACGTAGGGGAGCGTTGGCGTAAAATTGGAAGCTCTCCAAGGTACTGACATATGGCTTAGGCTATTAAAATGGGCGAGAATAATCTTACACTTGCTGTTATTTCCATTACTTCACTCATTCATAAACTCATCAATTCATACTCTGTGTAAAAATGCAGCTGGCTCATTTACATTGCCGAATCTTTATATTTAGACATTGAAAGTTTAAAACTGATGGATGACTGCAATTAAAAGCCCCCAAACGTAAATCAGTCTCATTCTAAAAATACAGTACATGCATTTGCTACCGAGTCCCTTAACGTTATTTCAGAACTTTCTTAGTCCACGTGGAGTCATTTTATATTTCTGGACACTAGCAACGTTGGTAATATGACTTAATGAAAAGTAAAAGATCTAGGAATTAAAGACCTACTCTGAGTCTTGACTTTACTCGCTACTGTCTGTGCAGCTTTCTCCTGTGGAACCCAACCTCCACGTTCCTAAAATAATGCTAATGGCGCTGACATGCCCTGCATACTTCACAGGGGCAAAAATGATGATGCATGCGGAAGAGTTTTGTGAATTGAAAATTCCTTTACAAATATGAGTTACTACAGTCATATATGCTTAGAAACGTAAGAGAACACATCACTAAGAACCACAGGCGATTGACGCACAATATTTAAGAAGATTAACTAGGAAGCAATCCAGTTATCCCTCTGGGCTCTGTACAAGCACAAGTAAGTTCTTGGGGGGGATGCCCCATTCTCTTCACAATATTAGATCTGATGGAAAAATATGTGAAGGACATGATCAGTGAATTCAGAGGAAAAGAAATGCAAATATTTCAAACAAATACAAAAAAGTTAGAAATAGGCAAAACATGAATCATTGAAATAAAACAACAAAATTATTGTCAAGAAGAGTGAAGTGCACTTCCATACACGACTGGAACAAGCATTTTGGAATAATTTTTTGAACTTTTAAAATGAATATTTATCAAGAAACTTTAAAATGTCCGTACTATTTAAACCCATGGTTCCATAATTCCACTCCTGGTCATAAATTCTATTGAAATCATCAGAAATACAGCCAAATATTATGAACAATGATATGTATTGCAATTCTATGTATACTGATCTATACATGTCTAATAAGCAAGAAAGTTTATCTACCTTATAGCAGATTCATAAGAGAATATTTGGCAACTAACAAAAATAATGCTTTGGAGAATATTTGATAAAAATTTCATGATATGTAACATTAAATTAAAAATTTAGATATAACAGTATGAGCCATGTGATTTCCACATTGTCAATATTATTTATTTATTTAATATGTTCACAGAAAGAAGACAAAGGAATGTTCATCAAACTGCTGTGTCATTTTTATATACGGGCAATGTGATTATTTTCTGTAATCTTTTATATTTTTCTATCTTTCTGCAATTAGCTTGTATTACTTTATAATCAGAAAGAAATGCCTAATACAACGTAGGCTATCATTTTTCCAGCTATTGGCATTCATTTCTAAAAATCGGCATCCATATTTGGAAAGTTGAATAAAACTATCTTTTAAACAGTAGCCGTGGGATTGTAAATTGGCACAATCTTCCTGAAAAGTTTTTGACAGTAAATATCAAGAATCTTCAAAATACTCAAAGTCTTTAAGCCATTAATTTCACTTTCAGAATCCATTCTAAGAAAATAATCAGATACCAAGAAAGTTGTTGATTTCAGTGCTATTTATCAAAGCAAAATAAAAGAAACAACCTTTTGACATAAGCAATGTCTGAAAGAGGAATGCTTAAATACATTATGGTATGCCATACAATAGGATATATTGTAGCTATTATTTTGAAAGAAGTTTAATTACTCAGGAAAGTGCTTACAAAATAATGTTAAAAGAAAAAGTGATGATACAAATCTGTACATAGAGTATGAATATCTCTCTTTTTCTGTCTCTCTCTATTCATCTATCTTTTATTTATTTATTTCTGGATCCCCGTGTGTGTGTGTTTGCGTGTGTATGTATATATACACACCAAGAGAGAGAAAGAGAAGAGAGACTAAAGGAAATAAACCAAAACGTTAATAGTAATAATGATGATATCTAGGTATTGGAATAACAGGTAAGTTTTTGTGAGTAAGTTTTGCCTTCTTTATACTTTACAGTAATTTTGAAATTTTCTGCAGTGATTTTATTATCAGATGAAGAACTGAAAGAATGATTACAATTTTTAATATGGTCATATCTCAACTGTGGAAGAATGCATATAAGAATACACACACGCACACACTGCTATGTATCTGTATGGAGAGAAGATTGAGAAGAGAGCTGGTTAAAATTAAACACAAACTTTCGTGTTAAAGAGACCTGATATGACTTCTTATTAACTGGATGATACTGGGCAAGTCACTTAATTTCAGTAAGCCTCAGTTTCAGTCTCTGTAAACTGGAATAATACTTATTTATTTCTGTGTTTCTCCATATTGGCTAGGGAATTTTTCATGGTAGGTGGGAGAAATCAAACCTGGGTAACTTTATTAAAAAAAAGCAATGGCGTGAATGTGTGGGAAAGCTCAAATATTCAGAGGAAAATCTGAAGAACTCAGCACGGGAATGGGCAGGTCCCTGAGCAGCTCATCAGATCTAGGGAGCAAAGACTATGGGAAGTCTTTTCACTCTCCATGTGTCGTTTACTGTATAGACGAATACAGTAAAATGGTTGTGAGTTTTCCTGAGTCGTTCTCTTCAAGATTCGAGTGCCAGGGAGGGCATCTGATTGGTCTGCCTTGGAATGAGTCCAACCCTTTGCCAGAAGAGGCTAGAGGACTAGACTGGCTCCCCCACCAGGACTGGAGACCCAAGCTGAAACCCCAGGGCAGTTGCCCCATGTAGATGGAAGGTGGAAGCCTGAAGACAAAAACAGAAACAGCAGTTCTCTCCACATAATCTCGTGTGGTTGTTGTGAGGACCAAATGCATATAAAACACTTAAAAGAAATTCTAGCTCATAATAGTTGCTCCATACATTTAAGCTATTTTATATATGTGCATATGTGTTGGGGGTGTGTGTGTGTTTATGTTAAAATTCATTTAAAAAAACTGAAAGAAAATATAGTAAAATGTTAGTAGAGGTTATTCATGATGATTATTAATTTTTTTATTTTCTGATTTCACCACAATGAACAAATATTACCTTTTTAATTAAAATAAACCAAACTTTTTTTTAAGAGAAAGACAGGGTAAGGATGAGATTTTAGGCTGTGAATTGAGCTGTTAGTAGATGAAAAATGATAAAAGGAGAGAATCCCTGATTAGGTACCTTAACTATTTAAGCAGTTTAAGTAATTTAAGCCTGTAGCAGCTCTACCTGTAAAGAGGAAATCTGTGCTTTGCACATAAAAGTGATGGAGTGAAGAAGTGAAGTCTGGGTTTTCCCTGCTGATATCTAGATGCCCTGAGTGGCTGAGGGTAGATGCCAGTGAGAAGAAAACTCTGCCCTGGATGGGCAGAGATCTAGACATTCAGAAAGAGAAGCCGTGTTAGCAGAGTGGCCATGCTAGCAGCCAACAACAGTCCAAGTGGACCTCACCAGCAAAGCATTCATTCCTGAAGCAAATTATTGGGCTCCTGGACAGAGAATCCTACAGCATTCCTTAAGTGCAGCTGTACCTTCCATAGTCCCCCAAACAGGAGTCCTACAAATATTTCCAAGACAGAAGGAAGAAAGAGGGATAAAGAAAGGGAGGGAAAGAGGGAGAAAGAAAAGAGCTGCAGCCTAGACCAGATTTCAGCAACAGAGAAATGGAAGAAGCCAGAATGGTGTAAGATCCACCACAGGGGTTAACTTGGTTCTCCGGATGAAACCCTAAGAATAGTCTGCAGCCCACAGTGCCCAAAGGACTATAGCAAACTCAGGCTTTGTCTGATCAGCATCAAGGACCACATGCAGTTAAATGCAACAGCAGCCTTATAGATTGCAACAATTTTCAGAATCTGAGAGACACTTTGGAATAATAGTGTCCAGGCCCTGGGAAAGGAGATTTACAAGCCCTAGGCAGAGTCCTATGGAAGAGAGATGGTGACAAAAATTGACATTTTAAAACAGCTTCTAGTTCTTAGGCCTTTAATCACAGTGGATGTGAATGTCTAGCACTATGAAATACTCTACTGGGTTTAGAGAAGCAAGACCAATCCCAGACTCTAACCATGGGTGAGCTTTAGCTTTCTGATAAAGAGACAATCTTGGACAGAATTGACCTGGACACCTAGGGAATCTGAACTTTTAGGTGATAGGGTTGGGACAGACTTCATCCTCACAGATATTTTCAACCGGGGTGACTGTTGAGGAAGAGAGTGGAGAAAGGGGATCGAGGACGTAGACTGCCTGCCACTGTCTGCATATTTATCTATACTAAAGGAAATACTTATTTATTCCTCACATTGGGCCGGGAACTGACTCCTGTTATGAGATCATCTCATTTGGAGACCTGCACGTGATACGGAGAATTTTGTTTCTGGGCTTTTATAGACTTAAGTTTAAGTGATTTTATCACACTTAATGAAAATGCCTTTTAATACATTTTAATTCAGTGCTTACAAGTGATGTTATCACTAACCTGTTGGGCTGCCCAAAGCAAGATGATTCTAAGATTTCAGTGGAGAAATTCAAGCCAAGTTCAAGTTCAAATTAAGGGTGAAGGCATCTCTGACTGTGAGTATACATCTATAGTGCAAGGGATTTTAAAATTACAACCAAGCAGGAAAAAAATGACAGGAAGTAGACTCTGAGACAGAGATTAGCGTGCAGGAGGTTTATTAAGAAGTGCTTTTTGGACTAACAGCTGTGGAAGGGAAGGGAAGGAAGCAGAGTGTGCAGAGGGAGGAAGCAGGCTATGGTGCCGTCCTAATGAAAGTCTCAACTGACCTCTGGGGCGTTCTGGAGCTGGAATGGCTCTTCCGGGTTGTCCAGTTTGGATGAAGGGGACTCGGTCTTTATGCCTCCATGGTGACAAATCAGCGGATGTGGTCTTTCCTGGAGAGGTGGCTTGACAGCCAAGGCAATTCACAAAGGCTGATGGCTGTCTGCCAACGGTACTCCTGGATGTTGGATTTGGGGCGTCACATCACAGCATCCTCTGAGCAGCAGTAGTGCCCACGGTCATTTTGAGTGGAGGTGGGGATGCTGTCGCTCGGAATGGTAAAGCGTGGTGTCAGAAAAAGCATGGACAAGTAACCCTAACTGTGTAGTAGTATCATAACTGCTAATTAAAATGGTCCCAGAGGAAGAATGTTGACATCCTTGGTTCCAGCATCAAGAAGGCTCCAGAACAGAACGGAGTTGTAGCCGCAGTTATAATTCCATGTAGGGGCTTGGTGTTAAACAACTAGACAAATGTTGCCCTGGAGGATTGAAGACTGGGGTGCCTGGGGAAACAAAAGCTACGAAAAGATAAGTCAAAATGCAGGGTAATATTATCAATTGTATTTAAGCTGATGGTGGGAAAGAATAAATTGTCATTTATTGAGTGAAAATAAATATAACCATTTCATTTATTAAGCATGTTTAAACTCACCCCAGAGCTCTATAAAGTCAAATAAAACTGAACATAATTATTTTATTTTGTCCTAACTAACTCAGATAAGGAAAAAAAATTACTAGCAAGGCATATGTACTATATTTTCAAAAACTTAAAAGTAACAGGTAACAAAATAGACATTTAGTAAAATGTACTGATAATATAACTGATCTAAAGTATCATTTAAACATATAATTTCTGTGCTTTTTATCTCAGTTAGTCTAAGTGAATCACAAGACATGTGATTATTTACATTCTATGAGAAAAGGTGATCCATGCTTCTCATTCCATTGGTGACCTATTTTTTATGTACAACAATCTTTCTAATCCATATAAACAAATTTTTAAAATAAAGGCCAAACTGACACAGAGTGGCTAATTATTTAATCCACGGATGTTTGTCTCTAAAAAGAGCATGATTTCTAAAAAGGACAGGGACCGCTGTCTTAGAAATACTGCTTATGTTTTATTATAACTTGAGAAAACTGTATTTGAAACCAATGCAGCTAAATATGGTATTCTGAAACCTCTGCACGTTTATCAATTGGAAATTCATTTAAGCGATGTTTGCCTGAGGAGATAGGATATCTTGCTCACTCTCCATGTATCAGATAGTGTAACTTATATAGAATATTATACGTCTTAAAATACCAAAATGCCAGAAGGAAGGAATGTATCAGATCACTTGAGGACAGCAGAGGAGGGGCTCCCTACCATGAGTATAACAAGTTGAGCTCTAAGAACAAGGAAGGAGATGCTAGGAAAGATGTGGGAAGGGTTTGTTAATATGAGCAATTTAGGAAATACCTAGAAATCCAGTTATGGTTAATCAGGTTTTTGGAATTATTTGACCAAATAAACAAATACTTTGAAGTATGTTTTGGAAATATTTTCCAGAGATCCTAAAAAGAAAACAAAACAAACATAAATAAAGAAAAAAACTGATCAGGGCTATTCCTTTCAGAAAAGAGCGAAGCTGCACATTTCGTTACAGTAGGAACACACTTCAGCAGCGTTTGTATGACCATGACTGGTGACCAAAAACATATCCAATCCTGAGGCTAGAAACAACAGCAACAACAACAATAATAATAATAGCTAAAATATACAGTGTCCTTATTAGGTGCTACGCACTGTTCTAAGTGCTTCATCTGTGCTAAGTCATTTATGCTCAACAAGCTGACAAGGTAGGTGACACTTGTAATCTTTATTTTGCAGATGAGGAAACTGATGCATAAGAAGTACCCAAGCTCATATAACAAATAAGTTGCATATTTTAGAAAATCTCTTTCCAGATGCAAAGAGGAGAATCCTCCTAAGGGAGATCAGAACTGACTTTTTAAGCTTTATTGAAGCATAATTGATACACAAAAATTTACACACACTTAATATACACGTATAGGTGAGTTTGGACATACACATACACCCCTGATACCATCACCACAATCAAGGTTCTAAACATACCCCTCACCTCCAAAAATTTCCTTGTGTTCTTTTTTGTGTGTGTGTTTTGTGGTAAGATCTTATTTTTAAAGATAATCATTATAAAATAAAATATAGCACGTATAATTCCTCAGTCATTATTGCTTGTGTGTTTTGTCTTGTTACTGAAATATTCTTCAGGCGGTCAAGATTCCCTTTGGGTAACACTGTGAAGCACGCAAAGCCATCCTGTCTGGGTGAGTGAACTCAACGGTCGCCTGTTAGAGATCTGCCGGCTGAAGTTAATGACTCAGCAGATCACCCAGAGACCTTGAATGTCTTAAACTTTTGACATTTGTATCTGGAGATGAGCTTGAACTATTATTCTGAACACAATTTTTTTAAAAATAAATTTCACATGATTTCTCTGAAGAATAATTATGTTGATCATTTGGATTAAGTAACTGGCCTACTCTTGGGGGTGTGTTTTTTTATGTTCAAAGTTTTTTTAGGTTATAGTTGCCAAGTGTTCCCTCCCTCTTTCTCCCTCTCTCCATATATACATGTTTCAAGAGTAACAAAAATAATTACCCTTTACTCTTAAATAATTCAGCACATTTATTCTAAGAATAAGGACAATCTCTTACACAACCACATATAATTATCACACTTGGGAAATTTCACATTGATACAATATTATTATTTAATATGTAATCCTTCTTTAAATTTACTTAATTGTCCCCAATTATTTTTTTTCCTCTTGGATCCAAAATTAAGGCATTGAGGATCATGTATTGTGTTTATTGCCATGTTGCTTTAGTCTCCTCAAATCTAGGTCAGTTTTCCAGCTTGCGTGTGTGTGTGTGTGTGTGTGTGTGTGTGAGAGAGAGAGAGAGAGAGATTTCATGACAGCAACATTTTTGAATTGTCCAGTCTAGTAAGATTTGTCAGATTGTTTCTCCCAGATCAGATTTGGTTTAACCATCTTTAGCAGAGATTGTATTGTGAGCTCTGCGCATCACATTGGCAGGAACGTGCTACTGGATTGTCTAATAATGAAAGATGTTAAGTTTCATCGTTTGGTTAAGATGATGGCCACCATTGTAAAGATATTTTTCCCGTTGTAATTACTAATTGATTTGATATGTGTAAATATATGGTTCCCCAAACGTTTGCCTTCCAGTACTTTTAGCATCCATTGTTAATTGTTTCCTGAATTAATTATTACTGTTGTGGTTTTCTATTTTCATTATTCCTTTTACATCTGTTAGTTGGCATTATTCTGTTTTTAAAAATAGTTTTCTTCTTCTTCCTATACCCACCTTTAAATTTTTTAAGTGTAAATATGGACTCAAATTTATTTTTAGTCAATATGATACAATCCATTCTTGTCACTATTCATTTTAATCATCAAATTATCCAAGTTCAGCCAGGAGGCACTCCTTCAGGTTGGCTTCTGTGTCCTTTCTGCATACTTCTACTGTCTTTTAAGCACTTCCATACTTTCTAGAACAAGACGTTCCAGGATCACTTTGTACTTTCCTGTCCTGTCCTGGAATCAGCCATTTCTCCAAGAAGCTCAGGCTCCATTTTGTGGGCAATAGTGTTTAGTAAGGCTAAATTTCTGTGTCCAAAGCAGGTTCCATTTCATAATTACAATTTCATTCCTTAGATGTTAGATTTTAGTCCTCTGTTAAAGACATCTCTGTAAAAACTAAAATATTGAAACCAATAGTCATTTACACTTTAGAGTGAAAGTAGTTATCATCCCATTTATTTTACAAGGGACTGGAAGGTGAGAGAAGGAGAACACGCGACAATGTGAAAGTGGGAGGGCAGTGGAGCAGTGAGAGGGGCCCACTGACAAGGGAATACAGTGAACATCGATTTCTTCTGTTCCAGGCACCACCACATACACAATTTAAACTAATCCTCATGACAATCCTTATGTTTGCAAATGAGGAAGCAATTTGTTCAAAGTTGCGGTGTATATATGGCAGATAGCCCAGAGCTAAAACCCTTTTTGTTTGACCCAAACCCCTCATCTATGCCTTCTACTACCCCATGCCATTCTGCAAGCTAAGAAAGGAGGTCAGTGGGCTGAGAGGACAAGGTTCACCTGCATCAAGGTTTAAGAAGGGCAAACTCTGGTCGTGCTGCCTTCTCTGTTTTACTTAGAGCTGTTCACTGTGACTTGCATGCATAGCCACCTTCACAAACATTGTCCTTCAGTTAAGAGTAAGGTGCAAAGGTTTCTCTCTACAGCTCAGGAAGGCTGTGGGAAACAATTCTATTTCCTTTGCTTTCAGTGTTGATTCAAAAAGAACACATAGGCACCTCAAATTGAATGCTGTCTCAGTTGGATTATTCCTTACAAGCGCTGCCTGTTGCCAGAAGTTAGTGCTGGTGGTGGGAAATCTTGTTGCAGGCTTGGAAGAGATAACTGAGGCAAGCTCCCTGAAAAGCCATGTTGGGACAAAGCCCAGAAGAACAGGATTTCCTCCCCTCATTGTTGTTACCTTGGTCAAGCTCCTGAACTCTCTTGGTTCTCAGTTTTCTCACTGTAAATGGGGATGATAATAGCTTGCCTGAAGAAAAGAGGCATGATATCTAGGACAACATCAACAACCACATATTGAGTATCTTCTAGAGATAGAACATTTCCTTTGACAGCGGCAATGTGGAGAAATATAAGGCAGAGGCTCCACCCTTACCATGCTTACCATCTAATTAGGGATGCTGGATTTGCATGTAAAAAAGACAAATAACACAGAGACATATTTGTAAACACACTATGTGAGTGTTAAAGATGAGAGAAAGGATTAATCATCAAGGACACTCTGAGCTTCTGAATTTAAAATAATAACAACATACAACTTTCAGTTTTTCTTTACCAACGTTCTAAAAAAAAAAAGAAGGAACAAAGGAATGAAGGAAAATGGACGGGGGAAAGGGAAGGAAAAAACATAGGAGCAGTAAAGGTAACTACATAGGACAATATAAAAGTCAGTATTAATGTATTTTTAGTTTGTAACTCCTTATTTTTCCCATGTGATTTAAAGAAAATTGCATAAAATAATAATTATGAATCTATATTGATGGGTACACAATATATAAAAATGTAATTTGTGACAATAAAAACGTAAAGGGAGGAATGGGGTTATATAGGAGCAAACTAGTTGTATATAAGTGAAATTAAGTTGATCTTAATTCAACTATACTATTATAAGTTAAAATGTTAATTGTAATCCCCACAACAACCACTAAGAAAATAACTTAAAAATGTCTAGAAAAAAATGAGAAAGGAATCAAAATAGTATAGTAGAAAATATATCTGTAACACAAAAGAAGGAAGTAAGGGAGGAATTGAGGAACAAGAAAAGATATAAGACATTGAGAAAACATATAGCAAAATAGAAGTCCTTTCTTATCAGTAATTACATCAAATCTAAATTAAATAAAAACTTCAATCAAAAGGCATATACGGCAGAATGGATTAAAAAAACATGACTCAACCATATGCTGTCTGTAAGAGATACATTTTAGATCCAAAGACAAGCTAGGTTGAAAATTAAAGGATGTGAAAAGATATTTCATGCAAACACTAACCAAAAGACAGCTTGATTGGTTAAATTAATATCAGACAAAATAGAGTTCAAGGAAAAAATTGTTATGACAGGCAAAGGACATTACATAATGATAAAAGGATCAATCCATCAAGAAGATATATCAATTATAAACACATAAACAGAGCCCCAAAATATAAGAAGCAAAAACTGGCAATGAAAGAGAAAAATAGACATTTCTACAATAATAGTAGGACACTTATATACCCCACTTTCAATGATGGGTAGAACAACTAGACAGATCAAGAAGGAAATGAAAGACCTGAACAACACTACAAGCCATCTAGATCTAAGAGACATATAGAAGACTCCACCCAATAACAGCAGAATACACATTGTTCTCAAGTGCACATGGAACATTCTCTAGAATAGACCATATGTTAAGCCACAAAATAAATCTGAATACATTTGAAAAGACTTAACCATACAAAGTATTTTTTCTGACCATAATGGAACAAAATTAGAAATCAGTGTGAAACTCCTAGAAATAAATATAAGGGAAAGGCTCATGACATTGAATTTGGCAATAATTTCTTACATATGACACCAAAAGCACAAGCAACAAAAGCAAAATTACACAAGTAATCAAACTAAAAATCTTACGCACAGCAAAGGAAGCAATCAACAGAGTGAAAAGGCAAGCTACAGAATGGGAAAAAATATTTTAAAACCATATATCTGATTAGGTATTAATATTCGAAATATAAAGGAACTCCTACAACTCAATAGGAAAAAAATCCCAAATAATTTGGTTTAAAAACGGACGAAGAACTTGAGTTGACATTTCTCTAAAGAAGACATACAAGTGGCCAACAGGTACATGAAAAGGTGCTCAACATCACTAATCATGAGAAAAATGTAAATCAAAACCACAATGAGACATCATCTCACACCTGTTAGGATGACTGTTATCAAAAAAGCAAAAGGTAGCAAGTATTGGTGAGGATGTGGAGAAATCGAAACCCTTGTACACTGCTGGTACATGTAAACTGTAAAGTTGTGCAGCCTCTATGGAAAGCAGCATGGAGTTTCCTCAAAAAATTAAAATTAGAATTGCCATATGATCCAGCAATCCCACTTTGGGATATATATTCAAAAGCATTGAAGTCAGGATCTCAAAAGGATATACATGCTCTCACGTTCATTACAGCATTACTCACATTAGCCAACATATAGAAACAGCCTAAATGTCCTCAACAGATGAATGGATAAAGAAAATGTGGTACACTCATACAATGGAATATTATTCAGTCCTAAAAAAGAAGGAAAACCTGTGATATGTGACAACATGGATAAACCTGGAGGACATTAAGCTAAGTACATAACCCAGTCACAGAAGGACAAATACTGCCTGATTCCACTTATATGAGGTATCTAAATTAGTCAAACTCATAGAAACAGAGAATAGAATGGTGGTTGCCGGGGCTGGAGGGAGGGGGAAATGGGGAGTTGCTGTTCAATGGGTACAAAGTTTCGGTTACGCAAGATGACTAAGTTCTAGAGATATGCTGTACAACATTGTGCCCACGGTTAACAATTCTGTATTGTGCACTTAAAATTTATTAAGAGAGCAGATTTCATGTTTCATGTTCTCACCACATGTACAAAAAAATTCTTAAGAAAGAAGGAAAGGAAGGAGAGAAGGGAAGGAAGGAAGGAAAAAAGGAAAGAAGGAAGGAAGGGAAAGAAACAAAAAGAAAGAACAGAAGGAGAATTGGCAAATTCACAAATACATGAAAATTAAACAACACACTCTTAAACAACCAAGGGTCAAAAAGGAAATCACAGGAAATTAGAAAATACTGTGAGATGAATGCAAAAGAAAACACAACACACCAAAACTTACACGATGCAGCTAAAATAGTGCTCAGAGGGAAAGTTATGGTTCTAAATGCCTACATTCAAAAATAAAGAAAAATCTCATATCAATAACCTAAGCTTTCTAAGAAACTAGCAAAGAAACAGCAAATTAAACCCAAAGCAAGCAGAAGAAAGGAAATAATAAAGATTTGAGTAGAGATAAATGAAACAGAAAATAGACAAATGATAGAATAAATGAAATCAAAAGTTGGTTCTTTGAAAAGATCAACAGTTACCAAACTTTTAGCTCTCCTAATCAAGAAAAAAAGACTCAGATTACCAAAATAAAAAAATGAAATGTGGGGGCTGGCCCCATGGCTGAGTGGTTAAGTTCCTGCACTCTGCTTAGGCGGCCCAGGGTTTCACCAGTTCGGATCCTGGGCTCTAGCCTAGCACTGCTCATCAAGCCATGCTGAGACAACATCCCACACAGCAGAGCCGGAAGGACCTAGAACTAGAATATACAACTATGTACTGGAGGGCTTTGGGGAGAAGAAGAAAAAATGAAATGGGGACGTTATTATTGACTTTATAGAAATAAAATTGAGGGTAAAAGAATACTATGAATATTTGTCTATCAACAAATTAAATAACGTAGATGAAATGAACAAATTCTTCAAAACACACAAACTGCACACACACAACCAAAACTGACTTAAGGAGAAATAGAAAATGGGAATAGACCTAAAATAAGTAAGAAGATTGAATCAATAATCAAAAATCTCCACCAAAGAAAAGCTCAGGACTGGATGGCTTCACTGGTAGACTCTACCAAATACTTTAAGAAATAACAGCAATCCTTCTCAAACTCTTCCAAAAACATAGAAGAGGAGGGAACACTTCCTAACTCATCCTGAGGCTAGCATTACTCTGATATGAAAACCAAAGACATCACAAGAAAAAGAAAACTATAGGCCAATATCCCTTATGAATATAGATGCAAAAATCCTCAACAAAATACTAGCAAGCCAAATCCAACAGCATATGAAAAGGATTATACCCCACGACCAAGTGGGATTTATCCCAGGAATGCAAGGGTGGTTCAATATAGCGAAAAACAATCAATATATTACACCATATTAATAGAAGGAAAGAAAACACCCACAAATCATCTCAACTGGTGCAGAAAAAGCATTTGACAAAATTCAACAATCTTTCATGATAAAACTGCTCAGAAAACTAGGAAAAAAAGAAAACTTCCTCAACATGATAAAGGCCACCTATGAAAATCCCACTCAATGTGAAAGAATGAAATCTTCCCCCCGACCCCAAGAACAGAAAGAAGGTAAAGATGTCTGCTCTTGCCACTTCTATTCAACATTGTAGTGGAAGTTCTAGGCAGGGCAGCAAGGCCAGCAAAAGAAAGAAAAGGCATCCAACTTGGAAAGGAAGAGACAGAACAATCTGTATTCACAGAAGACATGATTTTATACATAGCTAATAAAGGAGTTCAGCAAAGTTGCATGATACAAGATCAACATATAAAAATCTTATAATAGTATTTCTATACACCAGCAATGAGCAATCTGAAAAAAAAGAAAAAAATTCCATTTGAAATACCGTCGAATGAAAAAAATATTTAGTAACAAATTAAACCATGGAGATGGAAGACTTGTACACTGAAAACTACAAACCATTGCTAAAAGAAATTAATAATTTCTAAATAAATGGAAAGACATCTATGTTCATGGATTGGAACTCTTAATATTGTTAAGATGCAATACTCCTCAAATTGATCTACAGATTCAATGCAATCTCTATCAAAATTCTAACTGCCTTTTTGAAGAATGGACAAACTGATTGTAAATTTCATATGGAATTGCATGGGATACCAAATATGCAAAATTCTGGGAAAAAAAGAACAAAGTTGGAGAACTTATACTTCTCTATTTCAAAACTTACTACAAAGCCACAGAAATGAAAACACTGTGGCGCTGGCATAAGGATAGAAATATAGATCAACGGAATGTAATTCAGAGTTCAGAAGTAAACCCAGACTATGGTTAATTGATTTTTGACAAGAGTCCATTGACCATTCAATGGAGAATGAATAGTCTTTTCAACAAATGGTGCTGGGATAACTGGATATCCACATGCAAAAGAATGAATTTGGATCCCTACCTCACACGTTATACAAAAATTAATTAAAAATGGATCAAAGACCTAAATGTAAGAGCTAAACTGTACAATTCTTGGAAGGAAACATAGGTGTAAATCTCTATGATCTTGGATTACGCAATGGTTTCTTAGATGCCAAAAGCACAGGCAACAAAAGAAAAAATAGATAACTTAGACATCATCAAAATTAAAAAACTTTTGTTCATCAAAAGACATTGTCAATAAAATAAAGGCAACCTACAGAACCTGATAAAATATTTGCATATCATCTATCTGATGAAAGACTTGTATCCTGAATATATAAATAACTTACACTCCAACAACAAAAAGATCAAACAACCCAATTTAAAAATGAGTAAAGGATCTGAATAGACATTTTTCCCAGGAAGATTATTAATGGCCAATAAGCACATATAAAGATGCTTAACATCATCACTCATTAGGGAAATACAAATGAAAACAACAATGAGATACCACTTCACATCCACTTTATCTTATGTCCAGCCGTATCCTAGGTATTTCCCATCTGTTTTCTCATCTATCCAAGTGGACATTTGTCCATAAACAAGTCCTGACTTAGTTCAAAAGAATCTCCACAGTGGAATTAAAGCTTTGACATTTGCTCTGACTCCACCTCCTCTGTGAAGGATTCCCCTAACACTCCTAAGGAAGATGGCTACGTTTCATGTAGTGTGTCTCTATCTTTTCTGACTTCTGATATTTGCACATATTATGCTTTGGTTTTATTTTTACATTTGTTTTCTTTCACAAGGTGACACGTTTGTTGTCTTTCTCTCTTACTAGTTGAGGAGCTCCTCAAGATCAGGGCTGGCCTTTGTGTTGACATCTCTGCACTCAGCACACGGTACGTGCTCAATAAAGGTTTCCATGGGCGAGTTGGAACTACATATTTGGTTCCTGTAGTTAATGGCTCCTAAAATAGCCATGTCTGTTTGACTTGCCTGGGCAACACTCAGCATTCATTTCCCAGAATGAAACTAGGTCACATCTGGGACAGAGGAATAGTTTTAAGAAAAGTTCTATCTGAAACACAAAACCCTTAAGTGTACATCAAATATAATCAAGCTGATCACGCCAAAAAATTGTAAAGGATTAGAACTTCACTTCATTATTACATTTTTGGTGCTTACTCTTTCACTTCATTTATTAAGTTATATAGCAACAGAACGATTTACACACATTGAAAATCAAAACAGGATGAAAATGGCAAAAAGGAAGCAAAATGTTTTCCTTTATGAGCCTTTTTCTTTGTGAGTTCTCCCTTACTCTTATGGTTATTTTATACAAGATCTGTCTGTTTGGTTATGGAGACAGCCTGTGCACAGAGAATCTGAGACATCTGCTCTCCTGTAAAAACATGCATCAAAAGAGAAAGAAACCTCTATCAACAAAGAGGCTGGGAGGGAGAGGGCTCTCCCAACCACAACGACTTGTGGGATACTTTATTAAGAGAAGCACTAGGAATGATCTGACTTTGGCAGTTTCTAGGGACAACAATAGAATTTACTGGACGCCCACAAACCTTTAGTTGTGCCTGTGCTAGACACTGAATAATCCACTTTGTGGGTGCTAGTTACTTTCTCTATTGTTTAAGTCATTCTTAAAATTCATCCATTTTTTGTGAAAAGGAGGCAAAATACTTCCTTTCTGATGGCACATTCTTTCAAAATTGTAAATCATTACAAAAATGGTTAGGCATACAAGAACACTAGTTGATATCAAACCTGAAGTGAGTTCGCTCACCCATTGTGCAGCAAGCCAATCTCTGACACCGGGGTAGTGGAAGAAAGTAGAAATTTTATTATTGCACAGTGCTGAGCAAGGAGAGAGGGAAGCTAATGCCGAAATACCAAACTCCCCAAAAACCTAAAAGGAAGGGTTTTTATTTGGGGTTTTAGGTAGGGGAGGGGGAGTATATGGCCTTGCTGGTCGGGACTTTTCCACCAGCCTGTGTTTGGCCTTGAGACACTTGCAGAGAGGAGGAGGAGGAGATAATGAATCCAGGTGCTTGTCCTTGGTGGTGTCTGTCTCCGTGGTGGATGGTGGATTCCGGAGCCAGGAAGCCAGGGAGTAGGCAGGAAATGAGTGCTTTGGTTTTAACCCCACATATGTTTGGTTTAACGTAGGGAAACTGATATCAGGGCCAGTATCATAGTCATTCCATTAATTAGGTTATGCCCACTCACTTCTACCCTACATCTGATACCAACCCTGATATCAATTTCCCTACATTAAACCAAACATATGTGGGGTTAAAACCAAAGCACTCATTCCCTGCTCACTCCCTGGCTTCCTGGCTCCAGAATCCACCATCCACCACGGAGACAGACACCACCAAGGACAAGCACCTGGATTCATTATCTCCTCCCCACAAAGAGATACAGGCTGGCGGGCAAGCTGCTGACCAGCAAGGTCACGGGCTCCCTCCTCTCTGCTAGTCTCAAGACCAAACACAGGCTGGTGAGAAAGCTCTGACCAGCAAGGCCATATGCTCCCCCTCCCCTACCTAAAACCCCAAATAAAAACTCTTCCTTTTAGCTTTTTGGGGAGTTTGGGATTTCAGCATTAGCTGCCCTCTCTCCTTCCTCAGCACCGTGCAATAATAAAATTCGTACTTTCTTCCACTACATCCGGTGTCAGAGATTGGCTTGCTGTGCAACGGGTGAGCAAACTCACTTCAGGTTTGATATCACTTCTCAGGGCCTAAAATGGCACAAAGGAAAAACCACATACTTCCTCTTTGCTGCGCCATTTCTCTTTGAATTTTATTAAAACCTAGAACAATATTCTACATCTTCATAAATTTTGTTGTTGTTCAGGCTAAATGAGCTGATTAATCCTGATTCTCTCTCTTTTTTCTGTTCACATTCCATATTTGGAAAAGGGGATTATCAAATGGCAAGGATCTGAGTCCTGTGTCTCAAATTATCATAAAACCTCCTGTCCCTTATCCTGTCTTGTACCCCTTACTTCAGATTTATCAACATTTATTGAATATCTACTATAAATAGCACCTGGCTCTGTGCTTAGCCTATAGTGGGGACTCAAAAATGGGACCCTATTCCCCCACTCTTCCAGCTTGTTATAAATATTCATTGTATCAGTCAGGGCCCTGGCCAGAAGCAGAATACGTGCTCATATTGGATTCTGATGAGAATTTAATGAAGGGACTATTTACAGAAGTATGAATGGGGCTGAGGAAACCAACAAGTGATCCTGAGGCACCTGGGGATAGCAACATCAAGAAGCCGTTACTGTCTCATGCCTGAAGGAGCAAGGGGAGGTTGCAGTCTCGGAGCTTGGTGAGAGCTGACCTGTAGTCATAAGGGAGCAGCTTCCGTTAGACTCTTGGCATCGAGGCAGTGGGAGAGGTCACTTCTTGTTGCCTGAACCAAAGGGGGAGTCAGAGGGCAAAGATTGCCTGGGTGATGCAGTTTGCAGGGTCAGCCTCCCAGGGAGGAGGACAGGGCAGAGAGATGAGAGGAATGGACATGGGCTGGAATAAAGAGCGTGCTCACTTCGTAATGTAACTGAGAACAGTTTATGAAGCAGCAGTATCACCCAAAGTTTACAAATGAAGACAGTGGGGTGGTCAGGTTTAAATAACTTGCTCACAGTCGGATGGCTACTAAACGGCAGACCTAGAATTAACACTCCTGTCTTCTAGTTCCACTTTGATTCTTTTCTGTCGAAATGTGTCTTACACTTTATTTATGTGACCTGGCTTATAATGTTGACAGGGTGAATCTTGTAAATGGTTATGACTTCCATTTTTAATTTGACCATGAGGAAATTCAGAGTCAAATTTTAAGCCCCCTTTGCTAAGTCTGCAGGATTTATAACTTGCATTTCTCAGTGGCCATATCTTGCTATTTGATCTTACTTTCTTTTGGCCCCAATTTCTTTATCTTTTTGTATTACATATATTTTCTTCCGTGTCTTTTTTGAGGAAGTGGAGGATAAATAAACGAATGAGTGATTAACAGGGTAGCTTTGGGCTGGTGCTTAATCAGCCTGTTCCCGAATATAAAGCCATGACTGTCACTGTATAGCGACTGCTAACCCCTCACTTCCACCCACAGACACACACATCCAGGATTTCTGCTTTAGAATTCGTTTTACCATCATAGTCTTTTTCAACAAAGTGCCCCCAGCAGCCACCACCAATCAATTAATATTTGCAGGTGAACTGAAACCTATTTGCTATGCTAGGTATAACACGACCAGTAGATTAACTGACCATGCTACAGGATCTTTAATACAGAAATGCCCTATGGAGAGAGTGGCTTCCATGTTTAATAGCAGACATCCTGAGAGACTTTTACTCAAGCTCCTGGTAGGTGATGGGCATCATTATAGCCTGTTTCCCATACTTCAAATACTTTAGTAAAGGCAAGATGAGCAATGTGTGAATGTACTTCTTCTCCAGATAATTAATTTCCTTCCCTAGACTCAAATTTGTGGCATTATTCCCAGAATACCTCAGTGATTATTTTTTTAAAAAATGCTGTGCTATTTGTTTTTCTCATCCTAGATAAAGGCCTATTTGGCCTTATTAACAGAGTTAGTTCCACTAAAGCTGCTGGGTCACAATTCCATTACCCAACATCATGAAGCAAACTTCCAGCACCTTTCAGGAGAGTGTGGGATTCGCTTAAGCAATTCAAGACTTGGATTCCATTCGAGACCACTTGAAGTTCCCGAGAGACCGTGATTAAGAAGGATTACCGTGCTGTTAGAAGATTATAATGACATGGAGCAGCATAACAATCAAAATATTACTGATAATAGTAGATTCTTAGAGTTCTGTAAGTATTTGTAGATTATAACATGTTTTCACATATATTATCTCATAAGCCCAAAACAAAGCTCTAACAAGTTTCCTTTTAACACACAAATGTCTCTATGTGTATATAAATATATAATCAAAACAAGAGTTTGAGTCTTTAGGGGAACTGTCCAAACTCGCTGGTTGGCATCATTAATATATGCTTTAGCCCAATTGTTCACCTTTTACTCTGTTGTGTGAAACTCAGGTGCATTGGCCTCTGAGCTTCGATCGTGGGGAATGACTATTCCTTTACCTAAGCTGACAGCCTGAGCACTTTTTCTTTCTCTTCTGAGTCAAGTTTATGAGACTTTGACATTGCCACAGATGAGGCTAGGTCTGCTTAAAAACATTTTATTATTTGATATGTTTGAGAATTAAAATCAAGAAAACGTTAAGGATTCTGAGCCCTTCCAATATGGAATTTTCCTTCATATCATTCTTTTCCATGTTCTTTCCACTCCTCCAATTGTTTCAAGGATGAACAATGAACACTTTAATGATGTTTTTATCTTTTAAAAATTGCTTTCTCAGATGTCATCTCATTATATTTATATATCATCCTGTAGAGTCGATCTCATGATTCGTACTTTGATGAAGACATTGATGTTCTTGTGTTCGGCACTAGACCAGCTCTGGGAGGGTCAGCTGATCCAATGGTGCCGCAGTCATTGGTGTTCATTAACTATTATTGATTCACAAATATCTGCTGTTCGTCTCTGCATATACAACACAATACCAGAAATGGTGAGAGAGACACAGACATACAGAACACTTCAGAACTTGTCTTCTATGCTCCAGGAGGAATGTAAAGACAACATAGTTCTTCCTGTCTGTAGGCCTTCCCAAATGCTGCTTTCTCTGCCTAGAAGATTCTTTTTTCTTTTTAAGGTTGGCCCTGAGCTAACATCTGTTGCCGATCTTTTCTTTTCTTTTTCTTTCTTCTTCTCCCCAAGTCCCCCAGTACATAGTTGTATATTCTAGCTGTAGGTCCTTCTAGTTCTGCTACGTGGGATGCCGCCTCAGCATGGCTTGATGAGTAGTGCTAGGTCGGTGGGCAGGATCTGAATCGGTGACACCCTGGGTGGCTGAAGCAGAGTACGCGAACTTAACCACTTGGCCACAGGGCCGGCCCATTTCTAACTTTTCTTATCTCTTCCTCATTTCTCTAAACTCCATGAAGTGGGGGTGAGGTCTGTATTCATGGCTGTATTCCCTATCACTAGGACAGTGCTGTATACATGGTAAATGCTCCACCAGTATTTGTTGAGTGATCATTTGAACTTGGTACATTGTCTGATCATCTCCTGCCTTCCTTGTAGTAATTACACTTCCTTGCTGCCCTGTTGTAATTACAATTCACATTTCTCTTGCTCTTGGAGTCCTTACTGTCATTTCTGCTTCTGACTATGAAGTAAACTCCTAAAAAACAGATGATACAGAAGGTCTTTTCCTGCGACAATTTGTATTGAAACTCTGCCTGAGCTCACTGTCAGTCCAAAATCGGAAGAGCTGGTCAGAGACAACACTGGGAACTAACCATAAAGCCTGATAGAATTCACCAGTTTAAAAAACTAGCTAATTTCTCACTTTTTTACTAGAAATAGTAGAATCATAAATAATATCCTGTTTGCAAATCCAGATTTTCAGCTACAATAATTGTTAATATTCAGCATATAATATCTATGACAAAGTTAGGATGAAATTATTGCTTCCAAAATGAGTAAAACATAAATTTAAAAGAGTTATTAGGAGGAAATATCATAACTCCATTATAATACTCTGATGTTATGTAGATAAAAGAAATATTATGTACATATTTATCTCTATGAAACTTTGCTGTCATTATCATCATAATCTTCTATTCAAACATCTCTACATTTCTGGCATGACCACAGGGCCTGGCACATAGTGTGTATTCAGCAAATGTTTCTGAAATGAATGAATACATGTGCTATGACTGAGAGTTGACAAGAATTTTGTGGTCTTGTGGTCACAAAGTGAACAGTTCTCTAGCCATTATTCCATTTGAACCTCATAACAACCCAGTGAGTTGGGAAGTGGAATAATTACCAACTCTATCTTAAAAATGAAAAAAGAGCCACCCAGAGGGATTAATTGATTTATCCAAGCTCACACACAGTTAGCATATGACACAGGTGTCACTCAAAGCCAAGTCTTCCGGCTCCAAGTTCTGAGGCTCTTCTAGCCTGACTTTCAAGCTTAAATGGATTTATGGTGTAAGGCCTGAGAATTCCTTAACAAGTTAAATGGCACTCGGTATATTTCTAAAATATCAAGAGGAATTGTTCTCATTTTTTTAAGTTAGGGAATCATTAATCTAAATAAGCATAGATACCATTAGAACAAATTTAGGACCTGAAAATAATTGAACACATTGTCTTAGGACTAAAATGAGAGGAAACCACAGGGAGTATGGAACAAAAATAACCATGCTGTTAGTGAACCGTCAGCATCTCTTAGTTTGAAGGAGTAAATAATTATCACAAGAGGAAAGGAAAATTAAACCATAATTAAGCAATAGTTGTAATAGTGTTCCTCCGGGAATAATTATTTGTCTTGATTGCATTCTAACAGTACTACTCTACAGATGATACAGGACCTTCTATTTTCATTTTATAGTTATATTTGATCCATGCATTTTAAATCTATGTTTTTAGTAAAGAAATTGTTTTCTTAATGTGTTTTAAACTTAGCAAACCTTTAGATTTTACACGACACTATAAATATTTTTGAATAGCCACTGCCTTTATTTAACAAAAACAACAGACCATTGTTAATTCATTTGGCCCGACAATCAATAAACAGCTAACTCTGCAGTAATTAGAGCTGTTCAGAGAAAGAGAACAACCTCAGGAGCGCTGCATGACCGGAATCCTCAGGCTCAGGCTGGCAGTGGTGCTAAAGAAAAAAATCCTGCATCGAGTGCTAGGAGGAGCTTCTTTGTTCCTTTCTTAATTTTTAAGAAATGTGTTAACTGTCCTAATTTCAAAAAAGGTCTTCAATTTGCTTACAGTAAAAGTGCAGATATAATAAAGTGAAAAATCCTAGTATTCGTTAAAGGCAAACAATCAGTAAAAGAGGAGGAAAGGAAAACAGTTTGTCAAGAATCCAAGCTGAGGAAAATAGAGCTGAGTGTGTACAAAACACACTCTTGAGCATTTTAGCAACTGAGGAAAAGAGGGAAACATTGTTCTTAACATTTAGTAGAGCCTGGAGTTCTGGGAGGCGTTGGATATAAGTGTGTTCCTAGAAAAGACTTTGGGTGAAATAACAAATAATGTAAAGGAGAGCACACTTTACAACAAAAGTATATGAGCATCCCTCACAGGGGTGCATTTTATAGATATGGCTTTGGTGAAATTCAGAAGCTGGAAAGGTTAGACTGTAGTGCAGACCTGAGTGATGTGGCGGGTGTGAAGCTTCCTGGAGATGACTGCCAGTAGAGAAGGGCTTCCAGGAGGTGGTGTGCGAGAGCTGAGGAAGCTGGCGAGAGTCTCACTTCACATATTCCTACATTTCTATGTGAAGTAGAATGCACCTTCCTCCCCTACTTGAACCCTTCAGTGGCTACCCATTGCCTTCACAGCAAAGTTTGAACCCCTCAGCATAGCCTTCCAGGCCCCATGTGACCCGGCTTCTGCCGGTTGGTAGTCACACTTCCCTGGATCGCACTGCTCTCACCATGATGGACCTCTTCCAATTCTTAAAATTCATCCATCTCTTCCTGTGTAGGGCTTCTTCAGATGCTGCTCCTTCTGCCTGAAATGCTCTCTCCTTCCCCTTGCACCTGGCTAACTCCTGTTCATTTAACAGATTTCAGCTTAAGTATTCCTGCTGCAGGGAAGACCACCCTGACCTCCACTTTACCCCATTTATAGTAAATCACACCTATAATTCTTTTACAGAGAATGTGGCTTTTTTCTTCATGGCATTTTAAAAAACCTACTTGTGCTTTTACTAACTTAAAGGCTTCTTATGTGTCAATACATGGGTTAGTATACATACATACGTATATTTTCCAGCACTGTCCACTGAGAGGGCCCAGGAGCACATCCTGCACCCAGATCTTGGTTTCTAATACTATTCTCCAGTAAAAGGAACCAGGGCCTCTTGGAGAGATGGCAGAGTCCAGGGCCGGGGCAGGAAAAATACAAGATAAGCCTAGAGCATTTTGTAGTGACAGAAAGCAAAGAAGTGCTTTAAAAATGATGATATGTGAAAAAGACACAGTAGTCAACCTGGAAGAGCTCCCAATGGCCAAAGCTGGATCCATACTGATATGAATGAGTGAATTGATAGATAATTGGAGGAGAAGGGACAAATGTTTCTTATAGAAGAAGTACAAATAATAAATGTAGTTGGTCCCTCCCTCCAGGAGGTAGAGCTTAATTCCTCTCCCCTTGAGTATGGGCTGGACTTAGTCATTCACTTCTAATAGAATATGAAAATGTAAAAACTAGTGACTTTACAGTGAGGAAATCTGACATATACGACCGTAACTAAGTGATGAAGGTTAACATCACCAGTGATAAATCATGTCTACAGCATGTATCCTTAACATGAGGTGACGAGAAAGGCACTCCGCTTTTATATTATTCATCCCAAAAGTCCATAACTCCAGTCTATTATGGGAAAACATCAGACAAACTCACACTGAGAGATTTTTCTACAAAATACCCAACCAGTAATTTTCAAGAGTGTCAAGGTCATAAAAAACAAAGGAAGTCTGAGAAACTATCACAGACTGGGGAAGCCGAGAGAGACACGATGACTAAATGCAATGTGGTGTCCTGCATGGGATCCTAGAACAAAAACATTAGTGGAAAAACTGATAAAGTCTAATAAAGTCTGCAGTTCAGTTAACAGTACCGTACAAACATCAATTGCCTAGTAATGATAAATATGCTATGGCTGCGTAAGATGTTAACATTGGGGGAAGCATATATGGGAACTCTCGTACTTTTTGCAACTGTTTTGTAAAATTAAAATTATTTCAAAATGAGAAGTTAAAAATATCTTCTCCCGGCAAACTATAACTCCATTAGCAGAGATCACCTCCGTAGTGGCCGCTACAGTCGGTCCACTCCTAGAACAGGGCTTTGTGCTGAGTGGGGCTTTAGATTCTGGAGGCCAGCTGCGTGTTCGAGTCCCGGCTCTGCCCCTTTTGAATTAAGTTGCTAGCAAGTTTCTTCAGCACTCTATGTCTCAGTTTTCTCATCTATAAGAGGAATATAAGGTGGTTGTGAGAATTGGGGGGCTTAATATGTGTAAAACATATACAACAGCACAAGGTATCAATGATATAATTCTCATTTAATATATCATTGCTGAATGACAGAATGAATGATGCAAGGCTTTTTGCTAAGAGTGAGTCACAATTCAATTTAAGCCAGAACAAGAGTGTTTGGAGCCTAGAGATTCAGGGTACATAGTAGTCTGAATGAATGAGGACTCCATGAGGCACCATAGATGGGTTGGCATAACGATGGTAGAAGCATAAGGATAAATTGTGGGATGAAGCAAGGAGCAGTGTCGATAGGCAGCATGTGTGGGCCTGTATTTGGTTAGTGGTGATGGCCGACAAAGAAGAGCGCTTAGGCTTTCTGGGGTGTACTGCCCTCGGAGAGGTTCTCCACTCTTCCCTGCCCTGCCCTGTATTTGCAGGGGGCTGGCCCCAACAGTCTGCATTTCTCAGCCTCACAGTTCAACTGGTTTCCAGCTGCATATGGCCAATGGGAAGCACTGGTGGGAGACTGGAGGGTGGGAGGAAGGTGGGAGCCAGAGTTTTCCTCCCCTTCCTCTCTGTCTTGGGCAATGACTCCAGCAGCAGCTACATCACTCCATGAAGAGACCTGCCATGGTCTCAGCTTTTGCCCAGGGGCCAGTAACACCACCCCTTCCTCTGTCCCTCTAGTCTTAGTGGCTTCCTTCTGTAATCATTCTCTGAGTTGCATCACTGTCCACGATTTGCCTCAGTTCCTCCATTACCTGTAACTTATTTCTGGTTTTGAAATCCCTGTTATGAATGTTCAGGTGGCTTCTATTTCCTGGTTAGATTCTGACAGAAACAAAAGTTGTGATAAAATTCTCTGCTTTCCAACTGACCAAGACTCTGGGACAAGATTTTCCGGTGCTACCACAAGCAGAGACACTGGTTGTTTTCCTAAGTATTTATTAGGGACAGTCAGTGTGCTGTGGACAGTCCTGGGGATTGTGCAGTTTAGAAGAAGGTGCTGCTGAGACCTTGTTTAGGATTACCACTGCCTTCTGGACAGTCCCAGACACATCTGAAAGATCTGATGGGAGGAGGAATTTCAGAATCTCAGTGACACAGCAGCCAGACCCAGTGGTGGCACCATCAGGGGTTATGTGGGCTGAAGATCCCCTCCTGCTCAGACGTATGCCAGAGTATTGGAGTCAGAGCAGGGGCATCCATACCGTTCCAGTCCCCGTAAATAAATCTGGCTTACTCGTGCTAGGATTTCAAACAAAAAGATGCTACCATCATCAGCATTTTGTCTCTGGCATTCATTTATATCAGTACCTCTGGCTTGAGACCTTGCTCTCTGTCTTCCTTATTTGGGCTCCACATCTCACATCTATCCATCAACTAGCCCTTGGAGGTAACACCCTGGCTTGGCCAGCTGTTCCACCCTCGACCTTGGTGTCTCTCCCAGGACATGGTTCTGGCATTTGTCCGCCAGCTTCTCACTCTCCCACCCCAGCGATGAGGGACACTACTTCCACACCCTCAGTTAGGATCCCACTGGGGTCTTCCTTTTACTTGATTTTATTTCACCCTTAAAAACCAAATGAAAGACAAGATGACAGCATTGATGTTGAGATTGGCAGCAATAGTCAGGCTAGATTCAAGAGAAGAGGGATGGAGGCATAAGGTTTTCTAGGACACTGTTAGCTGTGATTAGAACCTAGAATTGGAGAACAGACGAGGTGAGGATGTATGGGAAATCCAAGAAATTTCTTTTAAAGGGGGATAATAATAATAATATTTAATTATAAAGACACAATATAGCTTCCAGAGTACCTTGTTCATTCATTTTAACCCCAAACAGATGGGTTCACAAGTACCTGCCTGAGGGACAACAGCAGTAACAAGCAGGCTTGTTCTGGTGAGGCGGCCTTAGCTTCTCCGCGGTTTCCACCAACTTTCCCCCTCAATTCTTTGGTCTGGAGAGTCGACATTTTCACATTCTTATGGAAAGGGCTTTGTGAAAGCAGTTTATGACACCCTGCTAGCTCCTCCTTTTTAGCGTCCTGAGTACCTGAAACAAATCCTATATAGAAATCCTAGATTCTGTGCTGAAAGAAGTAGTTTATGGCTATCAAACATTGATCACTGCACTTAAAATGCATATTTTTAAACACTACTATTAAGTAACAATTCTGAAAACCCAGGAGCCTTATGCCAGCCTCGCGAGTAAGCCAGTCGTGTCTGCATTCTTCCCCTCTCCTGTGACAGAGGGGCTGGAGGCTCACCTCCCCAGACGGAGCTCTTTGATGAAGAATAATGAAAATGTTCGTCACCATAGGCTGATGCTGAGAAATTATCTGCTCAGCCTAGACAGCAGCCTATTTTTAGCTGAGTGAGGAACAAAATATGTCTGAAGTGTGATAATCATGAAGAGTACGGGTCAAATAGTTTGAGTCATGGCTTCACCATTTACTGGCTCTGTGACCACTGGTAATTTATTTAATTTACTTGTGCTGCAGTTTATTCATCTATAAAAATGAGGATAATATTATGTCCCATATGGTGTCTTTTTTAAAGCATTAAATAAATGATAGCATCTCATCTGGTGTGTCTGGCATTCAGTGATTTGTTATTGGTGATAGCATTTTGAAATGTATTTCCTGAAGGGTATTTTCTCCTTCCTGCTCCAAGGAGCCCCTCCTAGAGATAGCGTGCTGTTAGAGCAGTGCATGGATTGCCATGGTTCTTCCCACCAGCTGCGCTTTAATTATCTAGGGGCATTTTCAAACATGCCAATGCCACAGCCCAGAGCAATTCAGGCAGAGCCTGTGGAGGCGGAACCTGAGCTGTCCGGGTAACTGGAATATGCAGCTGGAGTGAGAAGCACTGGGTGAGAGGAACCAAGGATGTGAATTTGGAGGGTGTGATGGGGCAGCTCGACAGGGCCACGGGGTGCCTGGATGTTTGGTTACACGTTATTTCTGTGCGTGCCTGTGAGCATGTTTCTGGATGAGATTAGCATTTGGATCTGTAGACTGAGGCAAGCTGATTGCCCTCCCTAATGTGGGTGAGCATCATGCGATCTCTGGAGGGCCTGAACAGAATTAAAAGGTGAAGGGAGAATTTGATCTCTCTGACTGCTGGAGCTGAGGCATTGTTTTCTCCTGTCCTTGGACGGACTTGCACTGTCGGCTCTCCTGGTCTTTAGGCTTTTGGACTTGGCTAGAACTACGCCACTGGATTTCCTGGGTCACCAGCTTGCAGACTGCAGATTGTGGGACTTCTCATCCTCTGTAATTACGTGATCCAATTCCTTATAATAAATCTCTTTATATACACATATGTATATGGGTACATATATACACACTATCGCTTCTGTTTCTCAGGAGAACTCTGACTAACACAGATGACACTGGTATGATCTTGTGTGCTCTCCAAATTTGAGAAGACTATTATTCTCCCTCTCTCATTAGGAACGTGATCATGTTTCCCTAAAAGGGACAATTACAGTTTAATATCACCATAGATTCAGGTCCAGGTTAGAAGGGTTTGGCTGAATATATTTGCATAAAAATGATTTGATGAGCAGTATGTTGCAGAGTTATCTAGTGGGTAAGTATAAATTGTCATGTTCATATTTAGGGACCACTCATGGATGTATATAAATTTGATACAAAGATCTTCTTTTTGTTATTGCCTACAACCCCATTGTAAGTTGAAAATGTATTTAAGACACCTCACATACTGAACATCATAGCTTAAATTAGCCTACCTTAAACATGCTCAGAACACTTACCTTAGCCTATAGTTGGGCAAAATCATCTAACCCACAGCCTATTTTATAATGAAGTGTTGAATATCTCATGTAAACCATTGAATACTGTGCTGAAAGTGACAGACTGGTCGTGTGGGTGCAGAATGGTTGTAAGTGTGTTGCTTGTTCACCCCCGTGATCACGAGCTGACTGGGAGCTGTGGCTGCTCCCGCCCAGCATCATGTGAGAGTATTGCACTGCATATCACTAGTCTGGAAAAGGTCAACATTGGGAATTCCAAGTACAGTTTCTACTGAATGTGTATCACTTTCACACCATGGTAAAGTTGAAAAATCCTAAGTAGAACCATCATATATTCTTTGTAGTCATTCCTTTTTTTGATGCAAAAATCGTCCTGTCTTTGGCCAGTAGAAACCCTTCAAGCTGGCTTGTGTTATTTTAATATGATGCAATAGTCTCATAGCCTGTATCCAACGTGTGTCAATTATTATTAGTTATTCATAATGGCAAATGGACTGTCATATTTTTCAAAATGAAAGTTGTGTTTATAGTATAAGAAACAATAATTTTTAAAACACTGAATTAAGTTTTTCTCCAAATGCAAAATGTTGCAGAAAGAGTGAAATAATGAGGAAAAGTTTCATACGGTAACCCATTATTACCTCATTCTACAGTTATAGTCATAAAGGCTTTTCTGTAACCAATTCCTTAACAACTCAGTCACCTTTATAACAAAGTCCACATTGTATTTATTTCCTGTAGATTTTATAAGCTCCCAGAAGTTTCCTGGTAAGTCCTTGTATTAAAAAGAGCAGGTAATATCAAGGCCAAATACATGTTCCTGATATAAATAGCAGGAAGTCTAGGAGGCGTTTGTTTAAGAAGAGTAGGACTGAAACATATGCTTGAATACATATAAGCACAATATGTTCCCCAGTGATATATAACACCTGTGTGGAACAGCTAAGCCATATGTTTCAGAAATTATCCTTTAAAAATTATTATGTAGATGTCAAAGAGGAAAATGCACATTTGTACAAAAATGAACACACATTTGCTATTAACATAACTCAACTTCATGGTTTTTTCAAATCGTTTTTAATTGTTACAAGTTTTTATCTTCTAGTATATGCCAAAACTTCTTCTAAAACCATTAAAGATAATAAATTAAAAATATCGGAAGTATATTATTAAAAGGATGCTATTAAAATTTCTATACGGTATTGGAATTTACACCAGCACATCTTTAATACAACGCAGGAAATTTAGTATTAGAAAATCCATGTGTCACAAACAGCTAACGTTACATACATTATCCTTTGGTACTTGGTCTCAAGGAAAGAGCTTTTTACTCTTTATAGCCAAAGACCCCACAATGCATTAAAGTTGTCTGTGTATGTGTGCTTTAGGGCTAGAGTGTGTACGAGAAGGAGGTAAGAGCGAGATGTCCTCTGGCCATTGTGTGCGACCAGGGAGTTTCTCTCTTGGAAAATATAATAGAGAGCAAGAAGACCTAAAAGTTAGGGTAAAAGGAAATGCTACATTTAAAAAGAACCCAAAGAAATGCAGGAGGGCGTTCTTGTTGGCATTTGACACTTGCTATCCCAATGGTTTGGTCTCTGGGTCTTCCAGACCTACAATGTAACTGAAAGGACAGTTTACTTAATTGAAAGACTTCCTATAATGTATTTCTAACTAGAGGTCTCCTTAAGCCTGTTTTTAATGACGAGTTTAGACGTTGACAATTAGTAACATTCATATTCACACATCAAGACACTATTTGATATAGTAGTGAATATAGTGAATTGATATAGTAGAGAAGCAAATAGCATTTTGTTTCCATAATTAGGTAAAACAATCAGATTTCATTTAATGGCAATTAATTTGCTGAATAAACCTCCTTTTCACAGATATTATGGAAAGAAACATTCATACAACTCAGATCAAAACACTATGCACTCTTGGTTAATTAGGGTCCAGATTACTGTGTGGTTCTCTGGGTGCAGTAAAGTGCTCTATACAAAATCTCCTCTGATGGAACAAGTCTGGGAGATGCTTCACAGCTTCTGTCTCTCTAGGAGACTCAACAGTGCGTATAGCATATTAAGACTATTCTAAGACATTCTATAATAACAAAGCCAGTGTTTCCCAAACTTAGTTGACCACGGCTCTTTTTTCCAAGTAAAAACTACTGTTATTCTGGCAAACCATGTCAGCTGCCTTCACAGTTCTTCCCTTCTCTCCCTTCCTAACAGAACCATGATTTCACGGGAACAGCAATATGCCCAGGCCCAGTGCATCCCGAGTTCTCTAGGCCAGTCTTGACAATCCCTAGTGGCAGGCCTGCAATGTAGAGTTTGGCCAGTGAGACCACGGAGAAGCCTGCTGGGAGGGTCTTCCTTGATAAAAAAGGGAGGCAGAGAGGGAAAGTCCTATTACTCTTTGGATGCTGTTGTTTGAAAAGAAAGATGCCTCTAAGGATGGCAGCATCATGCAATCAGGAAGTAACAAACCTGAGGTCAAAAGCCAACCAGCTGAGGCCAGGGAATGGAAGGATACAAAGGGCCTGGACCTGTGATGGAACTGTTGAATCTGCAAGTCAACTCGATGACCGTCTGCCTCTGTGTTTGTTAATAAGGAAATAAATACTTGTCACAGAAGCCACTGTCAAACGGGTTATTATCACTTGTGGCTAAACACCATCCTGACTGATAAATATTCTCTTGGGAAGCCCTGAAATAGAATAAGAGGCTTGTCCTGCTGACTTCCTGTGAGACTGAGCGCTCAACACACACTAATGGGGAATGGAAGCACGATGGGTTGTTCTGGGCTGTGGCCAAGGGGATTAATTTAGCTACAAGTCTTTCCCTAAGCAAGACAGAGCCTGCTCTTCTGATCATGGCAAACGTAGCCTCCTATGGCTCAGTGTGGCTCTAATAGTATGAGCTATATCAGTTATGAGGGAATCAGGAAGGACAGGAAAGATAATGCAGAGGTAAGAAACAACGTTGAAACCTCAGCGCATTCCACGAAACGGTATATTGTTTCACTCAAGCTACATGCTCATCGTGGGCTGTTTTGGGGCTCTGCTCTGAGTCATCTGGAACCCAGGCTGAGGGTGAATCCCCATCTGCAACGTTGCTGGTTGTTGTACAGGAGAAAAGAAAGCTCTGGGGATTCTCGCACTGACAATCAAACACTTGGTCCAGAAATAACACCCATCACTTCTCCCAGCTCACTAAACAGAACTGGTCACAAGATTCCACTCAACTCAAGGGGGCCAGGAAGAGGAAGCACTCAAAGAACATCCTCAACGGCTGTCACTCACATCAGCACAGTTGGCAGAGCAATACAAGTTTCTAGTCAGAAAGTATGCTTAAGTCCCTTGGATTCTCTCTGGAAGGCCTGTCTGCCCAAAAGCAAGGCCCAGGGTGGTGGCTGGAGAATATAGAGAACTGGATGTGGCCCTGCAGCAGAGGGCTGGTAAGCACGAGATAATGGTCCATCCAGGCAGCCTAAAAGTCAAGACAGGACTCCGGCCCTAGGAGGGAAACTGGAGGGGAAATCAGATACTTACCTCCAGTTTCCGTTTGCTGAGTGCAGGCAGAGACACCTTCCACGTGGTCTAACTTGAGCTAGGGCTTTCTGCGGGCAGGTGGCACGGCAGCAATGATTTATAAGTCAGAGTAGCAGGAAGGAGAATTTAACCAACCTGTGGTTGAAGGAGTGCCCAGGTTCTACCCAGGGAGACAGTTTCAAAACTCAAATTTAAAGGGAGTAGTAAGGCTAGAAATAAGAGAATAAGGAAGCAAGGCCTGGGCTCAGGAGGATTCCAGGTAGAGTGAAACATGCTAGGAGGCATGCACTTTGACAAACGGCTTAGGAATAACACAGTGAACCAGGTGAGAGGACTCAATATTTCTCTTTCTTTGTGCCTAGCATAAGGACGATTGCGTAATTTCAAGGGGTCATGCCAGACTGGACAAATATGTGTGTATTTTAGGGGAGAAGCCTGTGTTTTAGTGAGGCTTCTGGTGGTCAGGGGCTAATGGCAGAAAGACAAATTCCAGACTTAGCGGCTGGGGAAGAGTTGGGGCTGGTGTGAACTGGGTGTGTGTGGCCTGCCTCAGCCCGCCTTACCTGGGGGATGGAGAGGAGCTGAATCTTCGAGCAAAGACCTTCCGCACTTGCAGCTTAGCAGAGCTGAGGAAGGCAGGTGGACACGCCTCGCTCTCATCATCGCCAGAGAAGCCTTTCCAGACCTCCCTCACTGGCATCCTGAGACCTCTGGCAGCACCTGTCACCTGTGGTGCTCTTAGGGCACCTAGCACAAACTTTCTGTGCTTGTTAAATCTCTTTCTCTGTATGCCGCTCCCTCCTCACCCTGATGCTGGCCCCTTTAGGCAGGGACAAGAATGATTCCAGCACTCTTTTTTTTTTTTAATCCCTTTTTTTTTTGAGGAAGATTAGCCCTGAGCTAAGTACTGCCAGTCCTCCTCTTTTTGCTGAGGAAGCCTGGCCCTGAGCTAACATCATGCCCAACTTCTTCTACTTTGTATGTGGGATGCCTACCACAGCATGGCATGCCAAGCGGTGCCATGTCTGCACCGGGGATCTGAATCAGGGATCCCCGGGCCTCTGAGAAGCAGAACGTGCAAACTTAACCGCTGTGCCACGGGGCCGGCCCCCCAGATTCCAGCACTCTTGACAGTCAGCCCAATGATGGTTAGTTGTTGTTGATGAAATAGAGACATTTTACCTATAGGAACTGGATATAAAGTTGCCCAACTTGACTGGAAGCAACGCTTCTAGAAATTCTGTAAGATAAACATGGATTGGCTGAGGAGAAAAACTGACACTCGGCGCCCTTCTGTTTCCTATCAAGCACCGTGCCGGCACCTCGAAGCATCATCTCGTTTATTCCTCACACCAGCTGGGAGGCAGACTTTCTTCTTTCCCACTTTATAGAAAAGACGCAGAGACTCCTAGGTTAACTGGCTGGCATGGATTCATACACTGTCGATTCGTAACTAGTGAAGCTGTGATCTGAAGGCAGGGCTCAGTGGCTTCGTGGCTCAAGGCTTCTCCCGTTACTGCTCCACTTGCCAACAGAAATAACACAGTGCTTTGCTCACCCAATGAGCATCAGAGGGGCCTCCAGGCTGTTTACACATCTGCTGAAGAGGGGAACCCTAGAGGAGAGAGCAAGGAGCAAACTCATGGATCATCCTCTGTTGCACAAATAAGCTATGAATTTATTTAGGAAGCAGCGGCAGAGTGGTCCCGCCTCCACGTTCCAGCTACACAGTCTTGGGCCAGTTACTGAAACTCTTGGGGCCACGGTTTTTGTATTTGTAAAGTGGGACCCCACTCCTTGCCAGGCCTTCCTCACCAGTTTATTATGAGGAACAGCTGAGATAAGGTATGTGCAAGCAATATGGAAACTGTAAAGAAATATTCAAAGGCAAGGCATCATTAGTAACTTCACCTAAATACCAGACATTAATAAATAAAACATTTTCCATTTCAAATGTGTTAAATTTGTACAGCAGGGAGCCAGGTTCACCCTAGATTTTAATAAGGAAATACTTCTAATTAAGACTTCAGGAATGACTTAAGCAAAGAAAAACTAGTCTTTAGAAACATTTATTCTAATACGTAATTTTAAGTGATTTTCTATGTAGAACGGAAATTGACCATAAGATTAATGGGTGAGCTAGTGATAAACTGAGAAACCTGAATTTATTGGGAGTAGGCTTTGTTTTTATTTAAGTTACCTTTGTTTTACAAATTTTATGCAATTGTCAAATATTCAGAAGTACTAGGAGAAACATCCTTTTTTAAAATGTACTTTTTATTTTTAAGTTCTCCCGCTGAAATTGGAAAAGGAAAAAAAAAAGCTTCTAATAGTCAAGACTCCCTCCCATTACTGTCAACAGCAGTTAAGTGCATTTATGGAGACACAAGACCGTACAAAGATTCTTCATAAATTCATCAGGGGGCCCATTCAAGTATAATTACGTCACATAGCTCCACTCAGTCATCAGTTTCTTGTTTGGCGACAATGTCCTTCATTTTAAATCCTTTGACAGTGGTTATTTAAACTACGTTCTTGAATTCTGAAAGCATGTGAGCCGCAGCCTTGGTGAACAATGGGTATTTCTGGACGACAGCGCAACTGGTTTCCCAAAAGAGACCGTACAGGAAATGGTCTGGAACAACACCGAAAATTCGCAAAAGGTTTCTGAGCTCGAGCTTCAACCTGAAATAAGTTGTGTGGTTATCCGTGTGTGTGCAATAAAAAACTAAAAGCAAGTCATTAGGCATAAGGCATGATTTTCTTAACTTTTAATGACAAGTTTTAGACATTTAGACATTGCTTAAGGTAAGGTACATTAACACATATCCTAGATTGACCTGAAAGTGAGACATCTTGGAGACACTTTTAGTTCTACCAGTCTTCTTTGTGCAGAAAGATGTCTTGTGCTTTTGTACCTCTTCACTCATTAAGCAGCCATATGTGCGGGGAGCTGTTGGGTGCACAGAGCACAGGCCCTGAGAGCTCACGGGCCAGCAGCAGGGGATCAAAGAAGGAAACCCGAATAACTTGATCACTCCAGGCATGTGAGAAACCATGGATCACAGCAACATTAATCAGCATCCCAGCTTGTCACCCTCAGGACCTCCTCAAAGCTGGGAGTGTCCAGGGATGTCCCACAGTGTTTTCAGTGCTCCCCCAGAACTTCCCCTCCCCTCCCCCTCTGCTCCCTGAGGCACCGGCAACAACGCAGACTATGCTGTGAATACGAAGCCCAGCTGCCCCGTCTGGGCCTCGCCAGGAGAGGGCGTGCCTTTTAGATGCCTCACACGGACTCCAGCAAACGCTGGCATTGGGTCCTGTTGTTGACTACAGCTCTGCAGCGTGCCACATCTCTCTGTCATCCTTGTCTCTCCCAGCTTTTGTTCTCTTAGGCTCTTTTGAAAGCCACATTTATATTATTCACACATGGGAAGTATTTTTGGTCAAACCTAAAAACTCATAATGTGTTCCTAGGCAAAGTGATTTGCTAAGCAAGGCTGGCTTCAACTTGAAAGAAACGCTTTCAGTAGGCCACAAAACTCCCACAAACCACCCTGGCCGCACTTTCTTATTCATAAAAGCTCACACTCATACTTTACATGTGTTCATTTAATAAAGTCTCCTTTCCCGGTGCAAGAAGGTGAGTTTTGGAGTCATTAAAATTTTTATTATCAAGATACGCATGGTTATAGAAATACAGATAGACATTTACGTTTTCCTCAGACACTGGCTTTATAGTAGGAACCAGAATTATTTTCTCAGGGATTAACCCTCTGGCCAGGTGGCACAAAGAGAACACTGTAGAAACCATATTTGCAGACTGCCTGTTATCTGCAAGGCATCGTGTTAGGGGCTTCACACACAATTCTTTCACCGCATCCTTACCACCAACCCTAGGAGCAGGATGATCCCAGTAACAGAGACAGAGACTGAGGCCAGAAGTGAAGTATCTTGTCCAAGGTCGTTCAGCCCTTCGATCAGGCTGCTCTTTGCTGTTTAGATGCCAGAGGACTCCTAGGGTTCCCAAGTGACTTGCCGCATCTGTGTGTGTTTTCCTTTTTGTATAAAGCAGTGGGAACCCAAGGTCAGGTTTGGGTTGGATACGAGTTGTCTGAGAGAATGACCAGCACCCAGGGCCGGTCACCACAGCAGGAGCACTGTAAGTAAAGATCAGGTGGTGGGGCTGAATTCCTCTCCAGCTGTTCCAAGGGGGAGACCCCCTAAGTTTTGCACCTAGACAGATCTTGTCTCTACTACTACCTGAGGGACTCTGGGAAAGCTGTTTGTCTTTTCTGAGCCTCAGCTTTCTCAACTGCAACATGGGGTTAATGCTGCCTACCTCTCAGCGCTGTACTAAGGATCAGAGAGTACATACAAGAAGGACTTGGCAAATAGTTGGCAATCATTCATTCTCCTACCTCTACGTTCCTAGCCATGTGCAGTGCTGCATTCACCACTGCTGTTCGTGAGCAGGCCCAGGCCTGCCCCAGTTTCTGAGTCAGCGCCCATCAGCTTTAGCAGCTTAAACCTGTCTGACTGTGCTCCTGACGTCTTGCCTAGATCCTGCTGTATCTGACTTCTCCTCTGAGGTGCTGAATCCGACTCTCTGGTCCTTCTCATCCCCAGGACAAGCTCTGGCTGGGGTCTAGATGAATGAACTGGGCTTCCTCCTGCTGCTGGGCCTGCTGGATTGGACACCCACACACACCTTTACCCTAGACCATGCCCAGGATGTTTATATCCTTTGGAAACTATAGAATGCTATTGTAAAGCTGGCCTTTGCAACTGGGTGCGGTCATCCTACTCAGTAACGTTTATTGTTACTATTCTGAGCACCTTCTAGGTGCTAGGCCCTGCAAAGAGAAAGGCATGGTCCAGACGATTGAGCTAACTGCTTTACATATATCACCTCATTTATCTTCACTATAATCCTGTAAAGTACGCACTACTAATATCTTCATTTACAAAATGAGGAAACTGAGGCTTAGAAAGGTTGAGGGCCTTTCTCCAAGTCATACAGATAGTAAGATGTAAAGCCAGGCCTACAACCCCAAGCCAGGCTCACAGCCATCACACCATGTTACTTTTCCTCCCACCTGTCAACGCTCCACTGCGTCCTTTCCTGTCTGTCTGACGTGCTGCATGGCAGTAGGTGTCTTCTTTGATCGCGGCACCTCTCACAGCACACTGTGGTCAATGCGCTCGTGTCTATTCGCTTAGACTGGGAGCTCTCTGAGGGGAGGGACCTTGTTTTATTGATCCCTGTACTCCAGTGCTGAGCACAGAATAAGTACCTCAAAAGATGTTTGCTGGGGCTGGCCCCGTGGCCGAGTGGTTAAGTTCATGTGCTCTGCTCCAGTGGCCCAGGGTTTCGCTAGTTTGGATCCTGGGAGCGGACATGGCACCGCTCGTCAGGCCACACTGAGGCGGCATCCCACATGCCACAACCAGAAGGACCCACAACTAGAACATACAACCATGAGTTTGGGAGAAGAAGAAGAAGAAAAAAAGATTGTCAACAGATAATAGCTCAGGGCCAATCTTTCAAAAAGAAAGATGTTTGTTGACTGAGTCTTATTGGCTTTTTCTCTTCTACCTGCTGACTTGTATTGCACAAGTCCCGTATGTCCTCTATCAGACTCATCTGAGCCATGACAGCTCTAGACTCAACATCAGCAGTTATTCTTGGGTCTGAAATGTTGTGTGTGTGTGCGTGTACATATGTGTAAATCTGTGTGTGCTTATGTGTGTGTTGCGATAGCAACCATAGATATTTTTCAAACTACACTGAAAGCTTTTAGCCTTCATGTTTCTTTAGTTTCCTTTAACCTGGAAACTTTGCATAGTCTTTCTTTTTCTTTATGACATAGACATTTTTGAAGAATGTACTCCATTAAAAAAAAAATAGAATGCAGCCCAGTTTGGGTTTGTCTGATGTTTCCTTAGGATTAGATTCAGGCTATGTGGTCCCAGGCAGAATGGTGCCATGTCCTTCTCAGCTACCACATGGGGAGGCACAGGATGTCCTTCTGCCCATGTGAAGTTAATTTTGATCACCCAGTCAAGATATTGTCCTATTTCCCCCTTGTTAACATTCTTTATCCTTACGTAACTAATGAGCTGTGAGGAGACAATTTTAAAACCACGCATACATCCTGTTACTCATCAAAATTCTCTCCTGGATCCATTGATGATTCCTGCCTGTACCCATCTTTAATATGATGATCGCAAGATGACGATTCCGCAACTAAATGAAATATCTGATTCTAGACTAGATCTTGCACAGGAGGGAAAAAATGCCACAAAGCACATAATTGAGTTACTGAGAAAATTGGTGTGTGAATGGCAGATTAAATGAAAGTGCTGTATAAAATTTGTGTACTGAAATTTACTCTCAAATGACTCATAAAAATTCATGTGTGTCTATATACGTACATACATATATACACACATGCATACGTACATATATGTGTGTGTGGAGAGAACATACAAATGGTAAAGCAAATGGGTAAATGTTATGAGGCACAAGTTAGGTACGTGGGTGTTCCTTGTATTATTCCTATTCTTGCAACTTTTTTGCAAGTTTGAAATTAGTTCCAAATAAAAAGTTAATAACAAGCTTTTAGCCACTTATAGAATAAACATTAGACGTCCCACCTAAAGCCATGTCAGTCTTTCATTTAACGGCTGACACTGGATTAATTCACACGTACAAGCTTCCCCTGGACTGAACGATCCCCAAGGTCTAGTCCCTCAGGAGGGCCTCTGACCCTAGCGGCCTTCTGTCCCCGTGAGGTGCCCGAGGAAACTGCAAGCACACAATGGTGCCATCATGAAACGGAAGACTCTAGTTCTGGTTGCACATGTCTCCGTTTTCTTTATTAAAAGACAGTACAGAAATGATGAAATGATACCCAAAGGGTCTTGGATATAAGATGAGATGACAGAGGTCCCTAATACAATGACACAGAACCTTCCGGCGTCGGCTCTGTCTAGTCCCCTTTCATGATCGCTGCATACTCCTTCTGGTGTTCAACCAGCTTCAGGAACACTTTATATTTCTTGTCATAGTATCTGTGGGAGAAAAATGAGCACGTTGAACGATCTCAAGACAAAGCTGTTATGCTGCTCCCCTTACATTAAGAACAGGAATAGATTTGTTATTGCGGTTTTGCAGACACCTCCCATTTTTGAACGCTTGCAGCACCCTGAGCAATGGATCAGTGTGTTTCACACCTAACTTTAACCTACGTCTCCATTTCAGAGGTAAAGGCATTTGTTCAGAGAGACATATCTAAAATACTATAGCCCAAAATTGGCAGAGCTGGAATTCAAACTCAGGTCTGTCTGACTTCCAAGCCTCCACTGTAACGTCCTGAAAGGCCCAGGCTTACCACCGGAACTCTCACACCCCAGCTTCAATACACATTTCATATATGACAAGTCCCAGGTTTGATGACTGGTTTACAACCGAAGCCTGACCAGGGATGGGACTGAACATTTGTGGATTCCACACTGTGTTTCCTTCACAGACTGCTTTCTCTGGGAGGGAAACTCCATGGTTACATGACTCATGTCTTTCCTGTCGCTGTGCCCTGCCTTCCGAGCATCCCCCAGTGGACCTTGCCCTCCCTGTTCTCTCCGGCTGGCTCTTGAGGTGAGACCTGTTAGAACTGGTGTTGGCCGTGAGTCAGACGGCAGAGCAGCCCAATCCTGAAAGGGATAATAGCAGCTGAGCCAAATTATACTTGAAGACTTGCAACTTTGTCCTTACTCCTTCTGGTTGGGAGAGCTGACACGGGTGAGGGGTTGATGAAGCCAGTTTCGCATGTCTCGTAGATTCTGGGGTGCTCTGAAAAGAAGTCCTCATGAGGGAATTTTGGTGCAAGCTCGTGAATTGGGGGAGAGAGATTGTAAGAGTAACCCTGGATACACACAGGGCCTTCTACTTGTACCACGCAGAGCTAAACAGATTAATAGGAGTCTCCTACTCCTCCTGAATTTCTATGTTAAGTATCCTGGTAACTCAAGAGCTATAATGGGGCCAAACACAGGGTTAAGAGGTGGACTCTTGAGGAAGACGGGCACAGATGTTAGTTCAGGGCCACTCTTCCTCAGCAAAAAGAGGAGGATTGGCGGTGGATGTCAGCTCAGGGCAAATCTTCCTAAAAAAAAAAAAGGGGGACTCTTTCTGATGCCTGGATTTGAATCTCAGCTTGACCCACTACTAGTTGTGTGATCATGGATATGTTACTTAATCTATTTGTGCCTTAATTTCCCCATCTGTAAGTGGGAATAATTATAGATTCTATCTCAATAGACCTGTTATGTGAATTAAATGAGGTAATACATGAAAAGCACTTAGAGCAGTGCCTGGGTCATGGTAAGTAATATCGGTGGTAGTTATGGTTACCACTTTTTAAAAAATTAATATTCCAACATTATCATCAATCTTGCTATATGTAGGTTCTACTAAAACTTGTTCTCTGAGCTTCCAAATTTATTAATCACAATCACACAATGCGATTTTGGGGATCTGTGCAATTTTCTCTTTGTCTGATACTCTCTGACAATTGAACGTTAAGCCATTTTTTCACTACAAGACATGGATTTCCTGACTCTGGAATCTCAAGACTGCCAGAAGGGAGTGCAGGCCAGCACCCTCCTCGTCTACTTGGAGATTTCCAGTTTCAACACCAACAAGCTTGTGTTCCTTTGTTCACTGGCCAGATCCTTTGTCCAGTGGGAGGGGCATCAGCTGCGCAGGCAGAGAAGCCTGGCTGACTCTGGGCAACTTCTTTAGATGGTTCAAGCCCAAGTTTCACTGCTGTAAGAGGGATGGTAACAGTACCTACATCACAGAGCGACTGCATTCCAGACAAGAAATGAACGTGAAATCTCTGTGAGCTGTCACCTGCCTACAAGTGAGAACTGATGTGTTCTCATATCCCTCTGTTATCCTGGAATGCCAAGAGACGGATAGACTATATTTTTCCTTTTTTACACACAGGAAGCTGAGATCCAAGTCACTTTTTTCCCTGTGCTTTTTATTTTCCAATTTTTTTTTTGTGGTAAAATACACATAACATGAGATTTACCGGTTTTAAGTGTATAGTTCAGCGGCATTAAGTATATTCACAATATTGTACAACCATCACCACCTTCCGTCACAGAGCTCTTCCCATCTTGCAAAACTGAAAGTCTGTCCCCATTAAACACTAACTCCCTGTGCTCCCCTCCCTGCAACCCTTGGCAACCACGATTACAATTTCTGTCTCTGTGAATTTGACTCCTCTAGAGACCTCACATAAGGGGAATCATATAGTATTTGTTGTTTTGTGACTAGCTTTTTTCACTTAGCACAATGTCCTCAAGTTCCATCCATGTGGTAGCATGTTTTTTCTTCCTTCACAAGGCTGAATAATATTCTATTTTATGTATATACCACTTTTTGTATATCCATTCATCCATCAATGGACACTTGGATTGCTTCTGTGTTTTAGCTACTGTGAATAATGCTGCCATGAACATGGGTATAATAAATATCTCTTTGAGATCCTGATTTCAGTTCTTTTGGGTATACACCCAAAAGTGGAATTTCTGGATCATATAGTAATTCTATTTATAACTTTTGAGGAACCACAATACTATTTTCCATGGTAGCTGCACCATTTTACATTTCCACCGAAAGTGTGCAAGGGATCCAGTTTGTCCACCTCCTTGGCAACACTCACTATTTCCTGTTTTTTGATAGTAGCCATCCTAATGGGTGTGAGGTGGTATCTCATTGTAGTTTTGATCTGTATTTCCCTCACGATTAGTGACGTGGGGCATCTTTTCATGTGCTTATTGGCCATCTGTATATCTTCTTTGGGGAAATGTCTATTCCAGTGCTTTGCCCGTATTAGATTTGGGTTGTGGTGCTGTTGTTGTTGTTGTCGTTGTTGAGTTTTAGGAGTTCTCTACCTATTCTGCATATTAATCCTTTATCAGATATATGATGGGCAAATATTTTCTCCCATCTGCGGGTTGCCTTTTACTCTGTTGATAGTGCCTTTGGAAGCACAACATTTTCCAGGGCACCTTTATGTGACTACTCTAAGTTCACAAATAAATTTGGTCTGGGCATAAGGATGAGATTTGGGATCTTTCTAAAAAGGGTACTGAACCAGTCACTAGATCGTGCTCTCTGTGATCCTAACTTTTAAAATCAACTGAACCCTCCCTCTTCTAAAGTCTCCCCACACTCACTCAGGTGCTTCTGTGCAGCACAGACTTAAGGAAATGCCTCATGCAGATAACCACGTGAGGGGAGGCAACGAGGAGAGGCGAGAGTAGCTGGGCAAACTGGTGCTCTTTCTACTTGTGAATCTTCAGGCCGCCTGCAGGCGGTGCTAGAGCACCACGCGTGTCTGCCCCACAGAGGAGGGCTACCAGCCGACAGCAAGAAGGCAAGAATTCTTTTCAAAAGGAACACATGGGATTTACTGAAAGAACTTAAAAACAGACTTCTCTGAAAAGTCTTGGGAGGGTCAGTGAAGAGACGGAGGAGAGTAATCTGCTTCTAATTTAAACAAAAGCAGAGTGCAGCTATGGCTCCAGGGCAGTGGGGCTCCCATCTCTCAGTGTCCTGAGCCAGCTCCCAGGCGAGGGCCTGCTCCTCTGGTTTAGAGAGGGGTTTGTATTCAGAGGGCAGCAGTGGAAGACTTTCTTTAACAAAATGGAAAGAAATGGGATTGCTTTTTCCGCAGCATTTCCAACCTGTTAAATACGACCGTGTTTGGTGGGGTCAGCAGCTTTGCCTGTCAGTCCTGTGAGGGGTCTGAGGTCTTTAGCATGGCCTCAGAGCTCCCTGCAAAATGACCCCTCTGCTCCCTTACTTCCTGCCACTCCCACCTCACTCTTCGTAATGCAGAATTACATCTGTGTGTAGCCACCTGAACGTACCATGCTGTTCCCTCCTTTATAACGTCGCATATGCTATTCCCTCTATGGAGAATGTCCGACCCTGTCTTGGCCTGTCTGACAACGTCTTTTCAGCATTTAAAGTCAATCTGGACTTAACCTCTTCTCCAAAGCTCCGCCTCACCCGACAGGGTCACATTCCTCTCTTCCGTGGGCTACTCTGTCACCGGGTAGTACTTCAGTTGTAGAACTTATCCCTTTGTTCCGAAATGACCCAGGTGCATAAACAAGATTGTGTCTCATTCCCCCCTAAATCCTGCCTACAGGCTAATGAGCATAATGCCTTCAATACAGCAAGAGCTCAATAAATTAGCGTTCTGTGAATTGGGGTTAAAACACCAATTAAAGTCACGCTGTAGCCCTCAATGCTGAGCGACGCAAAGGGTGAAAGAACTGTGTCCTTTGACGGAAGCTGTAAGAGATTCCCATTTTAGAACAGAGAAGACCAGATTCGCTGCTCAAGGCCCAGGGAAAGAGAACCAGCTCTGTGATCTTAGGGGCCTGAGAGTGACTCTCTCCGGGGCTGAGTATTAACAACTATTAAAGGAAAGGACTGGATTCCCTGCCCTCCGAGGTTTATTCCAGCTCTATCATTGCCTGTGTCTGCATGTCCTCACTCCTTAGAATTCTGCATGTAAAAGATATAAACCCACCTTTTGTCCTCCAGTCTGGGAAACACAACTTTCCCAACTTTGCTCATTTTCGCCATTGCCTCCTGTAAAGTGGAAAAGAGAACACAGGGAGCTGAGTTGGAAAGTGAAAAACCAAAGTGAGGCTCGCCACAGGAAAGGACATTCTAATCAGAATTCATTTCCCCTTAAGATATTCAGTTAGTCCATTTTTTTCCAACTTATTTTCTCTGGTAATAGCAATCAAACCCAATGAACATTAACAGTTATGTCTATGACCACACCGCCTGAGCTTAATAAACGGTTGTGTATCGAGGCCTCCAGGGCATAAACAACCCAGAAGGCCAAGCACTTTTGTGGTCGCCTGCAGGGAGTGGTGGGAGGGAAGAATTTTCCCTCCTCATTGCCTGGACACAAGGGTTTAAGGCGGCAACATAATCAGCCGCTGAGCACACTGTCTACGTAACTCAAGAAGGCGGTAACTGAACGGAACCTGCTCTGCGCATGTACCTTAGGATAACACATTTCAGACCTCTTCATTTCACCTTCAGCTCATTCCCCAGCAGTCTCTGAAACTGTGAGCACAGATGTGAGATCCCTGGGCTGAGTCTAAACGACTTGAGCTCTGGAATGTGGCTTCAGGGCACTCTTGTCTATACAAGGGGCACTTGGGCAGGGCAGGTCCCAGCATCTGGGCGGATGTGGCCTGGTGTGCAAAGCATCAAGATCAACAGTAGGTTGTGTCGGTTCCACTCTATGAGCAGAAGGGTTAGGTCTCCTTGGGCAGTCTCCCAGTGTTGGTAAGACCATGGGAATGGAGTGAACCCAAACTTTGGTGTCTAACAGACTTGACTAGGGAGATTGCAAGCCACAGCATGACAAAGTTCCTCAGAATAGGCCCTGTCTTAGGGACAGCTAGTGTTCTCTTATTGTTAAGGATGTAGTCATTCCAGGGTCACATATGTACAACTTTCTATTCCTTAGGAATTACTTATTAATTACTACGTACCAGAAACTGTGCTTGGATCAGATTTACATAAGAAACACTCTTTGTCCTGGAGAAACTCACATATTAGCAGGAGACAGAAACCTGTAAAAACCTGACTATTGACTACCACACAGAATGTAAGAGCCCCTGAGTGTCCTCAAAACATTTCCAAGTACCCCCTGCCCAACCCTGCCACCTTACTGTGAGATAGATGTATCTATATTGATATAATTTACCACTAATTCCCTTCCGGCATGCCATGTATTTACTGATTTACGTGTTCCTTATCTGCCCTCTCCACTTCTTGCCCTAACCAGAACATAAGTAACACGAGGCCAGGGGCTTTGTCTATTTAGTACTCAATCTCAGCACCTAGAATATTCATAAAATATACCGAGTCCCCTCTATGTGCCACGCACAGTACTCAATATATACGGGATACAGAGATGAAGGCAGCGTGGGTCCTTCCATCAGGAAGGTCACCATAGAAGAGACGTTGCCTCTGATCAAACTAGAGTGTGATAAACACTGTGCTAGAAGCAGGTAAACTTCTTTTCAATAGTTATTCAAGGGTTAGGAAACTTGATACTTTTTCATCTCTAATCATTTACACATATTTCCACTCCCGCCCGGACGCTCTGCCAACTCTTCCCCAAGGATGGCATGGACATTCTGAACTGGTGATCTGACTTCCTATCCCTCGCTGGATTTAAAAGTGCGGATGCGAGATTAGAGATGCTGCGAACAGCAAGCACACTGGCAGCAAGGAAGAAATGGCAGCCTTACGTGAGGAGGAGATTTAAAAATTACGAAAAACTACTGAAAAAGAAACCACGGTTAAAAGACAAGAATCAAAAAAGGGCAGTCTGGGGCCATTTTGTGAAGGGGCAAACAGTCAGACATCTGAGTGAGGTCGCTGCCTTTCCACTTAATAAGGATATTTTAAGAATTCTGCTCACCCCAACACGTGTCGGAACATTTTCCTCCTTACACTAAGTTCTCACTCCCTTAAAGTCAGCCCCGCCTCTTGCTGAGAGGGCCTCAGCAACGCCCTTCACTAACTTTGCCGCTCATTCTTCCATTTTGTTCTTGCTTCTTCCGTCAGAGTCCTGCTCTGCTGTGCTTCTAGAGAGGACTCTGCCTCCTCAGATTCTTCAGAATGCCCTCCAGGAACCTCCTCTTGGTGGAGCTCAGGCCTCAGACTTGAGACGACATTCCAGGATGGCCTTCCAGGGCGGGATCCAGAAAACATGCATTATAGAAGGTGGTCAACAAATGTCACACCCTTCCCACTGTTAACAGAGGTGTGGACAAACAGCAGGCAGCAGGGACTTCTTTCTTCCTTTCTTCACATCACCTTTGTTTGTTTTTAAAATAAATTTTTGAGAAACGAACACCAGCAATAGATATCTCAAAGGTTTAATAAAGGTTATTTTGTTTCTCAAAAAGCACAGACTTGAACGTTAAAACTTAGCTCAACTATTGACTCCACTGCAAAGATTTATTCTAACTCATTCCCGGGGCCTGCCTCCCACCTGGGTGGATAGATTTGCTCCCAAAGCAACTCAAGCTTCCCTCTCTCATGGCATTTATGACACGGCACTGCAATTTTTGTTAGCCCATCAGCCTCCTCAACCAGACTATGAGCTCCCTAAAGCAGGAACTGTTATAATTATTTACACTGCCAAACTCAGCATCTGGTACATTTTACACACTCAGGGAACGTCTACGGGATGAATGAACTTAAGGATCACACACATAACAGAATGCTAAAATGGAAGTTTGGGCTGAGATCTAAAGATGACAGATGTAATATACCAAAGTGAGCTGGAAACAGACCACCCTGAAGAATTTGTAAGAAGGGTGGTTGAGCACCCACTAATCAATGATTAAATCTTTCATCCACATGGAAGGTCAGGGAAAGATGGCTTTTTAGGAGACAGCTGTTGGTTTACTGCACGTCAGGCTTCCCTTCAGGGGAGGGTGAGAGCTGCCTCCCCCATCACAGGTCAAGAGAGCAAGGCTTCACTGAGACCAACAGGGAGCTCGACGTGTGTCCTGAGGTTGTAGGACACGGTGGATTGAGTGTGACTCCTGTCTGGAAGAGAAGCGCTGGCTGGCGGCTTCACTGTGGAAGTGAAGGAGCTGTTGCACTAGGATCAGCCAGCACTGCCAGAGTCTGTCAGACTCCAAAAGGCGTGACTGTTTCCCATGGACCCTATGTGGCCCACATGTGAGAGAACTACATGGGTTGTCTTAGATCCTGTTTAATATGGCCATCTAATGAGGCTGAGGGAGTGAGCATAAAGAAGCTTGAGAGGACCTACTGCATTTCTAAGGAATTAAGAGAAGAGTAAGCAATCTACAATAGAGGGGCACTAACAAGGCAAGCTATTGTAAGTGAGATGTTTTCAGAAGCATAGGGTCCTCAGAAAAATCTATGATGGAGCCTAGCTATAAACACCTATTAGGCTAAGAGAGCGTAAAGCCTATTTATGACAGTGATGATCAGACAAGAACTTTCCTACACCCTTGACCTTATACCCTCCAACTACCTCTGAAGAATAAGAAAAAAGCCAATATGCTGGAGAGGAAGTAAATGAGGAAGAAAGAAGAATCTGACCACAGCCACCTCTTCTCATTTGCAGCAGACCCAACTGGAAGAGTTGGGAGATGTCTAATCTTTAGACGAAAATTTAAGTGAGGATTATTATATGTTCCCTAATATTCTAATTTCTGAATTTTGGCTATGTCTTACAACTTAAAGCGACCATAAAACTTGTACTATCGAAGCGACTTTATACTTATCTAAGAAAGTAATGGAATTACCAGAAACTTTAAACAGAGCAGAGAAAAACTGGCTCCATTGCACAAACGTGGAGGGATAGTTGGAGTAAAAAGTACAGTTGTTTCTCAATTCACCTCAAGCACTGTGTTTGTCCTAAACATGAGTTACATATGCATGATAAACACTGGAAGAAAATATACTAAAATGTTAACAGGTTCAGGAGCATGGGAGATAATTTTTTCTCTTGTTCACTTGTTTTTTGTGCTTTCTAAATTTTCTACAGTGGCATATATTGATTTGATAGTTGTAAGGAAAATAAAAACATACTGCATTCTAAAAAAAAGTCCTGCTTACACAGGCAGTCACAAAAACTTGTGTTCACTCTCCTCTCTCCTGGGAGGCAGGGCTCACTATGGGTATTCAACACAACACGGAGAGCGCCCAGAGAGTCAGTGCTGTCATCAGAAATAGCACTGCTGACTTTTCCAATCTCTCCAAATAATTAACACAAAACTGAAACCTCATGAACCCTGGAAATTACCACAGCATAACAATATGAATTTATTATGGAAATGCTGACACATGCTAAATATAGTCACTCCAAACAATATATTTCTGTTCAAAAGGATTTATTTGAAGTTGGCCTCAAACTTTATGCTTTCTGTCAGCAGGCAGGAGCCGGATAATCTTAGTTTGTGGCACGCTACCCTCCTGGTTTGAGAGTCTAGACAGCACAATGAATACAGTGACTTTTCTCTCTCCTTTTTGCCCACACAATGAAAGCTTTTTAAAAACAAAATATTTTGTAAAATTGCATTTTAATCACTTCTTTTCTTTCTGTCTATAAGGCAGAGCTATAAATAAACCATGAAAGTTCACATTTGATCATCACTTCTGAAAGCAAGCCAAGGTTTTCTGGAGGAACAAATAGAGGCCCTGTACCACGGCCGTGAAAGACCACATTCATGGGGTTGACCCTTCCCGCCAGGTCAAGGCCGAGACACCCGTCCGCACACTGCTCCCCACTCCTCTGGGAGTAGCATTGGCACTCACCAGGCCTGTGTGGGCACGGGAAACACCCAGTTCTCATGTATTATGGCCTGGCTTTGGAGCTACCAAAGGGCTTTAGGCTACACTGGGGTGAGTTATCCAGGGAAATTAGGTTAAGGAAGAGAAGAGGCTCTCCAGCACCCTTGGGGGAGACAGGGATTCCATGAGAGGCAGACACACTACAGTTGTCACTTTGGGGAGCGGGGGATCTGGTACCTTCTCCCCTACCCAGGGCAAGGGGAACAATGGCCTTAAGATTTTGGGAAGGCTATCGGCTAGTCTAGACCTAATCACCAAAGGGCACTGCAAGCTTGGCAGTGTCCAGGAGCGTGATCCACAAGGACGAATAACCAGAACCCGGCATGGTGGGAGCCACGCTGTGAGCTCCCGGAAGGCAGGAACCAGGCCACTGCAGGTCTCCCGCCTGGCACAGGCCTAGCACCTAGAGGTGCTTGGCTGAGGTCTGCCGAGTTGCTGAAGGGAAGGCCGATGATGTCTTCCACAACAGAGGCCATGTGAGGCCCTCGAAGCCGCGTTTCTAAAATGGCACGCACCCTCCAGAGAGTGTTCAAGATGACCTACCAGGATTCCAGATGGAAATACGGGAGGTGCCATTCAGATGATTTTTAGTTTAAAGAAATTAATTCAGCTTTACCAGCATTTAATATGAAGATTGTCACCAGGTCCATCAGCTGGTGCCCACATCAGATAGTCATGAGCCATGTAGGATGGGCGAGGGCTCCTAAGAGAACCACGGAGGCTCCGCGGCACCGACTGACGGCAGCCTGCAGCTCCCAGCTATGGATCTGGTGTCCAGGGGTTTGCACACGCTGTTACTTTATCCCCAGGTTAGTGCGTTATTTACAGGTATTGTCTAGTTTTATTTAAACTAACCCTCACAAAATGGGCAAATGGCTGAAAAAGTTTCAGTGAATGGATTAAAGGTAATCATGATAATTCAGATTCAAGTAAACAAGAAAATGGTGACACTTTTACTTGGTGCCGGCACTTCATATCAGAAGGGACAATGAAGACCTAGTCAGAAAAGATAAGAATTGGGAAAAAAAATCAAAATCATCAAGAATAGTGTTTGAGATATGGATACACAAGCACATACAAAATCACTTAGAAATCATCAAAAATCATTTAAAAAATCATTAAAAACTCACCTGGTCATAGCTGTATAGTGTATCTTTAGGTATTGCACAATGTTAATATGAAGACATCATGATAGGCAAATATTTGAAATATTTTATTTCAGCTATATTTCACCTGTTTTATAGTGTACAGCCTACAAGGAGCATATCTATGCTTTTTCATAAATAAGTTTCCAGATATTGAGGATGTAAACTGAGTTTTTTTTAACTGATGGGGTACATGATCCAAAAAATGTGGCGTCTATTGACTAGGCAGTCAATTTCCATCGCCATTGTTACGTTACTGGTTTAAGTCAACATTTCTCAGGTGTTTACTCTGTGCCACACACTGTGCTAACGGCTTTAATAAACGACCTTTTTAATCCTCAAAACAACTTTTTTTTTTAAAAGATTTTACTTTTTTCCTTTTTCTCCTCAAAGCCCCCCAGTACATAGTTGTATATTCTTCGTTGTGGGTCCTTCTAGTTGTGGTATGTGGGATGCCGCCTCAGCGTGGTTTGACGAGCAGTGCTGTGTCCGCGCCCAGGATCCGAACCAACGAAACACTGGGCTGCCTGCAGTGGAGCGCGCGAACTTAACCACTCGGCCACGGGGCCAGCCCCAATCCTCAAAACAACTTTTTGATACACATTATCATCTACCCCACTTTATGAGTCAAGGAAGTGAACAGGGAAGGCGTAAGTAATTTGCCCAAGGTCATAACCTGATATGCAGTAAAGCCAGAATTCAAGCCCGGTTCTGACTCCATGCCGTTGCTTAGCCCTACACTCAGATCCTGTGCTCCTGTCCTCCCCGTAATGCAAAAGCCCTGATCCCTGAGTCCCCTGGGCTTGAGTTCAAACCCACTTCTGCTGCTGATCCGCTGTGTGATCTCGTTAGGTGAGAATGAGTGAGTGTGTGTGAAAGTGTGTGAGACACACCAATCAGTCCACTGTACCTTTTTCAGAGATGCTGACACATAGCTCTGAAACACAAGAATCTGCTGTCTTGAGGAACTGACTCATTTACTGGAACAACAAGTTCACACGCTAATGTGTGGGCTGAGGCACATGACTCCTCCACAGAAAAACAGAAAGTACAGCAATGTGATTTTCCTCCAGCCAGTGTTAAGAAATGGCTAGTTATTCTTTTATTCATCTTGCTTTGTTTTTCTTTTTGATACAGTCATCTTTTGACCTACACCTGGCGTTCTGTGTCACCACCATGCTTTGGAGACAACAATGTCAATTTAGAAGCAGGAAGGGATGCGAGAAAGGCAAGAGTGGGAGGAGTCCTCATCATTAATCATGATAGGAAGGCTGGCACCTCATTTATAATTTTAATTCTACTGTATCTATCTATCTACCTACCTACGTATACACATGTACACATACATATATCTTGTTTAAGGTGTTGATTATGTTGATTACATGACTCTAAAATACACCTTAAACTAGTCTCTTCATCACAAAGGAGGGGTGGGGTGTGGAGCTCTCTAATTCTGTAGGAAATGGAGATATTAGTGGAAAGATACTAGATTTTAGAGCCGAATAGGCTGGGGATAGTCTCCGGGCTCTGCTACTGACCAGATGTGTGAACCTCAGTTTTCCCATCTATAAAGTGGGAACAATAATATCTATTCATAGCGTTGTTGACAATTCCAATGTCCTGCTCTCTGATTGCCCTCTCGTAACTGGTCCCCTAACTTCCACTTTGGTACCTTAAAGAGCAGTCAGGGTCAGTCAGGATGAGTTTTCAGAAAGAGAGAAAAGATAGTGTGGGGATTAAAATCACAGTGTCTGATGAGAACAGATTGCCAGGGTGTGCAGTCAGGAGTTATCACTTACTCACTGCATCACCATGGACAAATTACTTAACTTCTGCATGCCTGTTTCCTCTTCTAAAATTGGGGGTATAATAGCATGCTTCTCGTAGGACTGTTGTGAGGATCATGTGAGGTATTTCAGGGAAAGCCCTTAGAACGGTGCCAGCACACGGTAAATGCTCCGCGAAGCTTCCACATTTCTTATCCCACCAGTAGGCGAGCTGCACGCGCCAGGCTCTACCTGATCCACTCTCTGCACTGAGGACCGTGCCTGCAGGGCCGGCAGACGTAAATATTTGTCGGACGAAGCAGTGAATGATGTAAATTAGATTTTGTCTCTCTGGGCTGTTTTTACTCACAATACTTCTGACATCAAATGTGTGAGTTTTTTCCTCACACCAACTACTTTTCTAATTATGGACACCAACCAGGTGTCCCACAATTCAATTCTGACACTAACTACCCAGAGTTAGCCTCAGACTCCGTAAGTCTAAGGGCTCAGGCTCCCAAGGGAGAGGGCCCCTCACTCAGATGGCAGTCACAAGTCCCCGGCATCCAGCACTTATGACCAACCAGCTATAAACTGGAGATTCCCATGGCCAGCCCTCCCACCTCAGATTTGATAGTCTGCTAGAAGGGCTCGCAGAACTCAGGAAAACCATTTACTTACTATTACTGGTTTATTCTAAAGGATACAATTCTAGGACAGATAAATGGAAGAGATGCACAAGGCAAGGTCTGGGAGGTGTGGGGGGTGGGGAGCGTCCATGTCCTCTGGGGGGCGCCCCACCCAAAGCTCTCCAAACCCCATCGTTTTTATGAAGGTTTCATTACATGAGAACGATTGATTAAATCATTGGCATTAGATGGATTATAGAGCAACTTCAAACCTGCAAACCATCGCTCATCTAATAACCTATTGTTGACTGGAAAAGAAAGGGTCCTGCTGATATTTCTGGCTGAGAAGGCATAAAGTACTACCGTAAGCTGCAACAGAAATAAAAATAATAGTCATGGAAGCTGACATTTACTGAGTACTTTCTATGGCCCAGCACTGCATCAAACACTTTACTCACTTTATATGCCCACCTGAAAGGTGAGGAAAGTACAGCCTTGAAGCCTGTCCTCTCAACCGTGCGCTGTGGAACAAAGGCTTTGGTGATCCATAGACCAGCATTCAAAAACCAGCCGTGCCGTTTAACACTTGGGGTCTCCATTTCCTCATTGTAAAAATGGAAATTTTAATACCTATTTTATCGGCCTGTTGTGTGGACTAGATGCTTAAAAGTATAGTTATTATTATTATTACTACTACAGTCTACCCATCAACTGAAACAAGGCTTATTTTCCCAGAAACTTTATTAAAAGGTACGAGTTTCTCTGCAAACACTCAGGTGTATGTTTCAGGTGGGTGGGGGCGCTGGGCTGGGGAAGGTGCTGAGTGTCAGTGTGCTCGCGGCTCTCCTCACTATCATCTCCAGACAACTATTCCTCCGTCTGCAGGCAGACACCCTGCTCCTCTGAAGCTCATACCACCTGACAGTAGAGACACAATCACACCTGTCCCCCACGCATCTCACTGCTGTCACCGCCGGCCTCTAGCTCACATCTCTGTGTTAAACGAGGCTGAGGCCTAGATCGTATCCTCCCTATCCACCTGGAGGTTTGTCAGGATCACAGAAGACCTCAGCACCTGTTTACAAGACCCATCCAATGCCGAGTCTCACGGTTTCAAAATGTTTCCAACTCCAGAAACTTCCATCTCCATTTCACTTCAGTACTCACAGCCAGTGCCATGCCCTGAAACTTGTCCACTGAGGCTGCCATACTTGTGTATATTCCAATATTCTAACAGCCATTTGCTTCCTTCAATTGCCCATTAGTCCAATTCTTCCATTTTCCCCATCATTCCTACAAACGTCCTCCTCCACCTCATGGTAACTTCCAGAATCTCAATTTCATCCTTTTTCTTTCAATCCTTATACTCCTTCTGGCTCTAATTTCTTCCACAGCTAGGGTAGAGTCCACCATCTATTACATCAAAAATATTGACCAACGAGAATCACCACTGAGACTCTCTGAGTTGCCAAATTCAACTGGTAACCCTAATTCACAGAAACCCTTTAGCCAGGATATGCTTCATTTATAGCTGTAAGGGAGAAACTTTGTTTAGGATGGAGCAGGCCAATAGGAGATTGCAACCTGAGAAAGCACAGCATCTTGGAGGCTCTCAGGGTCTGAACATCTTTAAAATTCATGCTGCCTGCTTCAAAGTTAATCCCATACTGGGAAGATTCTTTGCCCAACAGATCAGGTACCATAATTGGCAGCAAAGAATCAAAATGTGATGGCATTAACGGAGTGCACAATGATTGAGCTGTAAGAAATGCTGGGTGTCACTAAGGTCAATTTCTCCATGTTTAGGCCAGTAAATATCAAAATTATCTAAGATACAGGGTATCTACCCATCCACCCATGCCTTCAAACCCTTTAAAGCTCCCTGTTTGGGATCTCCAACTTTCCTAGGCCAGAGCCATATCAGAGGTGGGACTGGACACCCTCGTCTAGCCTTTGGGGATGGCCTTCAACTGGTTTACAGTACAGAAGTCCCTCTGGTTATGCCAGAATTCATTTGAAACCAAATTCAGGAGGGAAAAGAGAAGCAGAAAGGCTGAATCTGAAGCCAGGAGTCAGGGCACCAAAGGACCAAAGCAAGAGAAGGGCTGGAAGGAAACTGGGAAGCCCATAGGGTAGGGAGGGAGCAGAGTCAGACGGAAAGAGGGAATGCTGCGGAATGCAAGTCTGGGATAAATCACTGTGCTCTTCTTTAACCTGGTTTATAATCTTTTCTTTGTTCCCAAAGCCCCATGCTTTCTCTTATCTTAGCCCTTAGCACAAAGTAGGATAAATGTCTGTTTACTTATATGTCTCCCCAACTAGACTGCGAGATCTAAGAGGCTAGAGGCCATTAATTTTCATCAGTGTTCCCAGTAATCAATACAATGTGACTCTTCAATAAATCCGGAGGGGGCTGATCCCATGGCCAAGTGGTTAAAGTTGAGTGCTCCGCATCCGCGGCCCGGGCTTTCACCAGTTGGGATCCTGGGCGCGGACGTGGCACTGCTCGTCAGGCCATGCTGAGGTGGCGTCCCACATAGCACAACCAGAAGGGCCTATAACTAGAATATACAACTGTATACTGGGGGACTTTGGAGGGGAGAAGAAGAAGAAGAAGAAAAAAAGAAGAATGGCAACAGTTTTTAGCTCAGGTGCCAATCTTAAAAAATAAACAAAGAAATACACGTTGAGAGAATGAAAGAATGAATGAATAGATGAATTAAGGAGGGGTGGGACATCTGTACAAAGTCACTTTGGGATCCCCCTCAGTTGTACTTTTTGGTATTTCCTGTTAGTTCAACACATCCTTCATTGTCAGATGTCATACAGTTAAGATCATGGATTCCGGACTGCCTAGGTTAGAACCTTGGCTCTTCTAACCGAATGGCTTAGGCAATTTGCTAACTTCTTCATGCCTCAGTTTACTCATCTGTAAAACAGAAATAATGGACATAATTGCTCATAGAGTTATTAAGATAAAAGAGAAAATGCACGCAAACCATTTGAATTAGTGCCTAGCACAAAGTAATAGCTGAAAAATGTTTGAGTTATTTTTACTCTTACAATTATTATATCCATCTCCACCCCAGCACTACATAGGATCTTATGTTTTCTTGAGTGCTACTGTTTAAAGACAGCGCTTCCTAATCTTATGCTACATGAGACATGCTGCCCGGGCAGGGGCGTGATAAAGAGCGTGGAATGAAGGAACCATTCAACACTGAATACCAGCTGATGCCTCTGGTTGATGAAGGGACGGAAGATGAACAACGGGCAGAATGAGGGCTGTAGGGAGTAGAAGTGTAGGAGCTTCTAGGTCTAGAAACACTGAGTTTATTTTTGGGTGGGACTTCCAGGCCTTTTACATCAAACAAACAAAGAAAACAACAACTATGTCAGCTGTGTTTATGAATACGAGCTTGCTCGGGCTTTCCCAAGACATAGGGAATTCAGTCTGCTCTCCTCTGGTTACTAAGTTACAGACAAGCAGATGACGTACTGGGAAGAGAACTGATCTGGAAATCAGGAGGCTATGGTCCTGGATGAATCTTAGGTCTGTGCTCTGTAATTTTGAATAAGTTGCTTCCTTGCTTTGGATCCCAGCTTCCTCTTCTTCAAAATGGGAAGTTTGAGCCAGATAATGTTAGTTTTATTGTTTAACAAATAGTTTTTGAGTACCTATTGTGTGCCAGGCATTGCGCTGGGCCCTATGGGTGCATCAGTGAGCTAGACAGCTCTGATCCCTGACCTCACAGAGCTTAGAGTCCAGTGAAGAAAAACAGGTGCTGTAGGAGGGGGTCCAAGGGAGACGAGACTAGTCTAGGGGCTTAGGAAACTACCTGAAGTTTCAAAACGAGTTGGCCAGGTAAAGAAAGTTGATGAAGAGGGTTCCAGGCTCAAGGAAATGCATATTTGAACTCAAGATAATATGGCACATTCAAAGGACTGAAAGAAGTCCCAGATGGTGGGAGTAGATAGAAGGAAGGGAAAGAGTGATAAGAGATGAAGCTACAGATGAAGGCAGGAGTCAGGTTTTGGATGGCCATGTAAATCGGGTTAAGGGCTTTTGACATTAAGCCAAAATCAAGGGGAAGCCATTGCAGAGTTTTAAGCAGGAGTGATTCTGTTCAAGTTTGGCTGATGTGTATCAGGGAAGGGTGAAGGTGGAGGCAAAGAAACCATTAAAGAGGCCCCTAGAGCAGTCCAGGTGAGACATCATGGCCACTTGGACTAGGGTGGTGAGTGCGGAATTAAAGCAAGATGGAAGAATTCAAGAGACATGAGATGTGGTTCAGAAAGAGACTGTGAGAGACAGAGGTAGAGGAAAAAGAGAGGGTGGGCTCAGAATATCTCTGAGGTTTTGGCAGGAGTGATTAAGGAGATGGGGAGTCATTTACAGACAGCGCCATGTACCGGGCTGGTGCCAGTTTTGCAGGCAAAGGTGGGGATGATGAGCTCAGATTTGGGCATGTTTAAATTGAGATGCCTGTGAGCCCTTTCAGTGGAGATGATATGTGGATAGCTGCAGAACTGCTGGCAAATAGTAAATGAATCCTGAGAGGTGGATGAGATGGACAAGAATCCTGTGGAAGACCAACATGTAATATTGGGTAGAGGAGAGAGACGAGCTGGCAAAAGGATTTGGAAAGCAGCACTCAGGAGCAAGAGGAGGCCGTGGCTCCCATCACCCAGAGAGAAGGTTGTGGGGAGAGGACCACAGGCAGGAGTTGTGTCTATGGTAGATACATGGTAGGTGGACCAGGAAACTGTAACAACTCAGCAAGGAGAGAACGGGGGACAAACACTTTCCTTCTATCTTCCAGGCTCCTGCTGCTGCCTCCCACTGGCCAAACCCAGCTAGAAACTAGGGGGTAATGGAAGCTGTCTAGGGACAATTAATATATAATGATAGAAGCCTGCCTTACGGTTGCAGTGTTTTTTATAGTGTTCAGCGGCCTTTAGGCAGGCATAAGTAAGGCAGAAAGCTGGATTCATCCTGGACTGGGGTTTTGTAAGGCAAGAACAACAGGAAAAAATTAAAAAATAAAATGACCACGTGGGGATTAGCCATGTGGAAAGAGAGAAGAGGGGTAGGAGGAAAGTAAAAAAGTACACGTTAATTCTGTTTTAGGGACAAGGAAACAAATTCAAAGCAGTAATGTGGCTTACTCAGGACAACAAGGTTAGTTAGTGGTGGAGTTAGGAGACAGGTCTGTCTAGCTTGAAAGCATTTTCCACGCTACTGTTCCACCTGTAAGCAAATGAGTGGTTTGATTGAATTGGGGAGAGGGGGCACATTTTTGTGTTCATTTATGCTTTTAGTTGAAACTGAAGTATTATCGGAATTTTCTACCCCCAATATATAAACTCATGCACACTGAAAAGCAAGGATGCCCTTGGGCATCTTCATTACAGATGCTCATCCCAAAAGTATAAGCCAAGAGGTAGATGACGAGTGTGCAAGGGTGTCTTTTGTGAAATGAAAGTGGAATGAAGTTCATAGGCATGCTCTGTTCCCCATTCCACATCTGCTCTGGTCTCCCCTCTAGGTGGTACCTTACAAGGTCACCATCTTACTTACTCCCAGTGGTATAGGCGGAACAAGAGAGAGAATGCGAGATGACTTGCCGTGTGCGTCTGGTACATATATATAATCTATGGGCATTCCCAGCGCCTTGGCACATGGTGAATGATCAGAGATTACAGGGTGAACAGAATCCTTCAAGGACCATGTTTTGTGTGTCAGGTATTACATGGTCTGACAACAGGATAAAAAATTAGAAATCAGAGCTCCAAAGCTGGGAGCAGTCCATAGAAAGCACTGGAAATAGCTAGGTTGGAATTCTGTGGTGTAACCTTGGAGTCTAATCTCTCTTGGCCTATTTATGAAAGTTCCTCATTTATAAAATGTGGCCTAGGCCTAATGGTGGTTGTGATGACTAGATGAGAAGCTTCTGGCACAGGTAGGTGCTCGCAAAAGCCCATTCTTCCCACTTTCCTGTCCTTCTCTGGTCTTTCTACTCTGTTTAACCATTTCTTTCATCTCCCAGAATTATCCCTTTCTTCTGACACTGGATTCCATTCACAGAAGATAGCAGTGGTTTTCCACAGCTTCCCATCATGATTACTCTAGTTTTTTGTTGTTTTGTTCTGGTTACCCCAGAGGGTTGGTAAGTGGAAGGGAGATCCTTAAGGGGGTCAGGAATGTGTACGGGGCAGGGGGAGAGCGAGTGGAACTCTTTTTGCGAATGTCCTTTAGTCACTCTGAGAGGTTCTCTCTTTCTGTGTCTTGGAGAGTGAAACTCTAAAGAACAAATTCTTTCAATGAATGTTTTCGGATAGGGACAGACAGATAGGTGGGGCTATGTTTCGTAGTTTGGGCAGAAAAGCTTTGTTAGTTTATTTGCAGAGACCAAATTAATCTCTGCTAGATAATCAAGAAATAATCTACCAGTTAGAGGCAAGTAGAAAAAAGAAAGGATCTCTTCCACAGCTTTCCCCTTGGACCCTCTGCTCAGAGTGTGAGGAAGGGCAGCGGGAGAGAGCGCCTCAGACGGCTGTCTCTTTAAAGCCTTCCCCTTTCTCTTGGAGAGCAGGCAGAATCTGAGAGATGAGCCCTCCACCAGGGCTGTTTCAGGGCACCAAGAGGCCAGGGAAGGTCTTGGTGTGGGCTTAGGTTAGGTACAGTATGCATGCATGTATGTATACGTCCTGTATATGTTATGGCTTAGCTGACATTCAAAGGATGTGCGGGCATTAGTTAGGTGAAGGATGGGAGAAGCATGCATCCAGCAGACGACAGAACCACGTGGAGGAAGGGAAACTGACACGGTTGAGGAATGAGAAGGCCAGCGTGTTTGGAGCAGACAGAGCCCAGAGGCAGCAGAGGCCACAGCACACGGCCATGCAGTCTCCTTTCCCAGAGCACTGGGAGCCAGAAGTGCCACCACCTGGCTGCTCTGCCGTGCTCAGCCTGGCAAGGGCAAGGTGCAGGGGTCCAGAGGGAGACGAGGGCGGCACTGTGGGATGAGGGAGACGCGCTCAGATATGAGACATGCTCAGGGGGCTCCGGTGACGGATCAGATGGGGTGTAGGAAGAAAGAGTTGTCAGATAGAATGAAAGAACTCTTAGATTTGTGGGATTAGGCATGTGCCCCACGTAGGCAGTGGCAGAGTGAGGACTGGCGCTCAGGGCTGTTTGCGTAGAGCCCACTGCTTCAGATCTGAGCAGACTTATTCAGCATCATGGGTAGTGGAGCAGCAGGGCCTCAGCCTGGCTTCCTCCTGCTCAGAGGACAACAGCCACAAGAAAAGAATAGCAAGAGAAATAATGTTGCAAAGATTCCTCACAGACCTGGCCAAAGCTTACATCAGCCGGTCATGTGGGTTTGAAGCTCCATTACTCAGTAAGAAATGGATTTGTCCTTGTAAGTGCTGCAAGATCTGGCACTTACACCTGCGATGTGAAGGCACTTTTCTTTTTCTTTTTAAAGCAGCAGAAGCTCTGGACAACCTGGGAGTTTAAGTGTAACCTCTGGAAACCCAACACAGTGCCTGTGGCTCAGAACTTTCCACAGAGGCATCTCCCAGTTTCCTTAGGGTGGGGAGGAGAAGACGAAAGGACAGAGAAATGTGACCCTTCATCTCTAAGATTCTGCCTGCTCTCCAAAAGACAGAGGAGGCTCTAAAAGAGACAGTGGTCTGAGCCGCCCTCTCCGTCCTGCTCACGCTCTGAGCACGTGAGGTGTGAGGTGCTGTCAAGACAGAAGACAGGAGGCCATGGGAAAATGCTAGGGCCCTGACACACAGACATCTGGGAGCAAGAAACTATGGCTGCCTGGAACCACATATGCCCTTATCTTGGGTGCACAGGGTTGGGAGGGCTTCACCTGGGACTGTGTGTGTGTAGGATTCAGACAGGGAATTCAGGGGGAGCTCGGCAGCTTTGCAAGGCTGGAATAGAGATGGGGAGATCCATTTAAATCAGAAACTGGAAGGAAATTTCCTTCGACTCCCACTTACTGATCCCCGACCCTTGATTCCTACTTAGGGACAAGATTTTACTTCCATCATTATGGAAGAGATGGAAATGGAAATAAGAATCATCAACACTCACTAAGCACTCATTAGTAACAATAGCTAACATTCTTTGGTACCCTATGTGTTTGGCACCATGTTAAGAGTGTGCATGCCTTATCTCATCAATATTTGTGGCAACCTCAAAAGATGGGTATTATCATTGTTATCCCTATTTCACAGGGGAGAAAAGAGAGATGAACAGAGGTTAAGCAACTTCCCAAGATCACCCGGCTAGTAAGTGATAGATCCAGGATTCAAACTCAGGCAACAGAATCCATTTACTTAAGACAGTGGTGTAGCAAAGGGCAGGGTGGTGGGCTGTTCACTGGGGTGTGAGCAGTGGGGGCCGAAGCACTGTCTTAGAGAGTTAAAATATAATAATAAGACCAGTTAAAGGGTTCATCTGCTTGTCAGTATCACATGCATCGGCAATATCTTGGTGGTAAAATCTCACCTCCTTCCCTCTGGTGTGTCTCCTGCCTCCCATAAGCTCACCACTCTAGAAGGTAAGAATTACTAGTCACATGTGGAAGATCTTGAATCCCATCCAAACACTCCTATCACACCATGTACCTCTCCTTTAAGCCCTCATAACAAGCATATTGGTTATATGTGTGACTATTTCTTTATTACCTGTCTTTGCCACTGGACTCTCAACTCCGTGAGGGTGGGGACTGTGCCTCCAGGTCCTGCTGAAGCACAGGGCTTCGCTTGTGGGTGGTGCTCACTCAATAAATATTTGCTGAATGAATGGATGAGTCAAGAAATGGTCAACCTAAAATGCCACCCCCTTCATGAAGTTTCCCCTGAAGGAAGAAGAGCGCAGCTCTTTAGAGAGGACGGCAGAGCGGGTGATGTTGGAGGAAGCTGTGATGATGAGCTGAGCCCTTCTTCCCTCCAAGGCAGCACAAGGAGTTCTCTGCCAGGTATGAAGAGCACGGGTCCTAGTGTAGCTTTCAGCTTCAGGGTATCCCAGCGTTCCTCCTTATGGCACGACCATCCCCAGGGAGCGAGAGGGTCCTTGTGGGACTGGTATTTGAGAACTGATAAGTACTGGATCTGTCCAAGGCCAGAAACTGCATACATTTAGGCATAGACTTTGGATTATCTTTAGGACTGTACAAACCTTGATTAAGATCTAGATACAAAAGATCCCAGCATTTTCCTTCGAGACTCTGTTCTGTTTTTGGTATGTTTCTAAGTTGCTAGGTAAATGTAACTGCAAACATCTCTGTGACCTGGGATGTCGTTTTTATTTTAAAATGGGAGCATGAGGGTTTATAAGTTCATTAAACTAAGACATATTTTGCTAAAGCACTGTGGAGTCGGCATTCCCACAGTAGGCCAGCTCACGCCCATCTGTTAGCAAAACCGGAATCCTTTGTAAAACATTCTAGATGTTGTGTTGTATTACGTACTCCTTTTTCAATCCTTCAAAATATATTTTTGTAGTTTTCCACTACCTGAAAATAAAATGATGTTCCAGGCAACCTTTGAGGGAGTCTACTCTAGAGCAGTCAGCTGCCAGGTCTCCTCTGGGAGCTGGACCACAGCGAGGCGGGCGCTGTGCAAGAGCCCCACACAGGAGGGAGGCTCCGTGAACTGCACGCGGGTGCAGGCCAGGGGCGGAGCCGCTCCGGTGGCGCAGCTGGCCATGGGCAGACCCAGCAGAACGGCTTAGAACTTAACATGGAGTAAAGCAAAGGACTCGCCGAGATGGGGTCAGACGAAAAGTCTCCTGACCCCCAAATTCTACCATGATATATTTGAAAAGTTTTGTGGTGTTGGGGGAAGGGCCTTAAAGAGGAAGGGCCCCAGTGAACAGGTGACACCAAAAAGCTTGCTTATCTCTATGACTCACTACCTAGAATTTTCATCCTACAAGATAGTTTAATTAAGACAGTGTCTCCAGAAGACGAATGTTTACATATTTACTCCATTTAACAAGAAGGAATTGGTGGGACAGTCAATATACTCGAAGGCGTCTTGGTCACATCAACTAGCTACGTGATGAGGAAGCCTAGAGCAGGGTCCCAAAGGACTGGGACACAGGGAAGATAAATGTGGACAGAGGGAGCTAGAGGCAAGAAAGTACTATGCAGCCTTGATCCCTGAAGGAGTGGGAGAGAACTGGAGTCCAAGGAGAGTGGCTTTGGAAGTACTTTTTCTTTTTTCCCCATAACCTTTCTTTCCTTTCCCCCTGTCCCCCTCCCTCGCTCCCTCCCTTCACATGTGTTTACTGAACACCAACTGTGTGCCAATCCCGACTTCAGGCTCTGGCAATCACTGGTGACCAAAATCAGCATGGGCCCTGCCCTCGGAAACCCAGCCCTACAGGAGAGACAGACGGCAAATCAGTATTCACAGAAATCTCTACTCTGACGTGTTACACTAAGTACTGTGAAGCAGAAGTACAAGGGGCTATAGGATACTATGTGAGGGGAAGCTGGGGAATCCTTCCCTCAGGAAGTGACACTAACGCTCAAGGCAGAAGGAAGAAAAGGACCCAGGTCAAGAAAAGGCTGTGTGTGGGGGGAAGGGGCAGCGTTACAGCCAAGGAAACAAAAGAAATACTAATTATAGCAGTGATGATAACGGCAATAGATAAAACTTATTGAGCAGTTACTATGTGCCACTTGTTATTCTAAATATCCCAAAACACTTTATTCAGTTAATCCTTGTGTCACTCTGTGAGGCAATTACCCTTGGATAAGGAAAACGAGGCACAGAGCACTAAAGTAATTTGCCCAAGGTCATAAAGCTGGAAGGTAGGGAAACCTAGATCAAACTCAAGTCACCTGGCTTCAGGAAGAAGGACCAGGTGCAGTGAGGAAATGCACAAAAGGCAGGGGTAGGGGTGGCAAGTACAGGGGTGGAGGGAGAGGGCATACCCACGCACTCAAGGGCCATGGGATGGGTTCTAGAATTTTTCCTGAATTCCAGGGTGGAAACCCACTGCAGGAGTTTTAGAAGGTGAGATTAGCACTTTCCCGTGCCCGCTCTGGTTCCAATGGGAGAGCAGCCTGGAGCACGAGGCCAGCTGGGAGAGTACCCTAGTAGTCCAGGTGGGAGTAGCACAGTTTGCGTGAAATAAGCAATTAATAGCTAACCAAAGGCAGAGCTTCTCACTGCCTGCCTTCCCTCACCTCTTTCATCCTCTCTCTTTCCCTTCGTCTCTACTGCTCTCTCTGTCCGCAGCCCCTTCTCTCAGCAGATGGTGGAGGACACAGTGCTAAGACCCCCACCCTACTCTGTTTGCAGAGCCACTGACGGACAGACTTTGGCATTCTTTCATCTCTCCGAGGCGCCCTTCCTGCTTCCCCGACTCAGGATCCTCCTTTCTGGGCCTGCGTGTGGAGAGGGAGCAGCTGCTGGTATCTAGAACAACTCCCAGCTGTTCTCCCAACTTTTCTCAGTGTTTCTTAGCGTCAATGCCTGTAATTAGTTAAAATAGGAAGGGGGATGGGAAACAGAGGGGCAAAGAGAGACCTAAGTTTAGCTGTAGCCAAAAAGGCTCTCCCTCAATACACGGTGACCTCAGATGTGGCACAGGGCACGGCGGTAGGGGGACTGAAAGAGCCACAGAGGAAACCTTCACAGGCCACGTGGGGCAGCTCTGCCTTCCCTCAGGACCGGATTGGAAAGGAAGGCAGTGGAGACACTGACTCCTTCCCCTGCACCAGGCCCTGTTCTGGCGTTCTGTGTGCGGCAGCTCAGCAATTCATCTCCTCCCAACGGCCAGAGGCTGATGCAGAGACCAGGATGACTGCATTTTACAGACGGGAAACTGAGGCTCTGTGAAATTGAAATTACTTTGTCTGAGATGACACAGCTAACAGGACAGCAAGGATTTCAACCTGAGTCTCTCTGACTTGACCATGTCTAGCAAAAGATGGGGTCTCGAACCCAGGACAGATGGGGTACTGGGCAGACAGGTTAAGCAGAGATTCAGGGCAGAGCGAAAATCCAGAGGATGCTGGCTCTCAGAATGCTTGGCAGCATCTCCGTAGGAACTGGCACGAATCACTCAGGGCCTCGACTTTTTCCAACCCAGAAATCCCTCCCAGCCCTCACAAGATGTGCCCGAGGAAGGAGCAGGCTGTCACTAACAATTTATAGGTAGAGAAATCATTTGGTAAATGCCACCCCCTCGCACCGCCCCTCATTCCAGCAAAAAAGACCACTGCTTTCTGCGATCAAAGAAGATGCATTGTTTGGCAAAGAATCTGAACTGGTTAATCAGCCCCCCATGCCCTACTGCCTTCTTAAGATTATGGTGGAATCTGGGCTCCTTCAGAAAACAGGCCACCTGGTAGGACTCATCACGTCAACTTCCTTCATCTTAGTTCAAGCTTAAAAGGCCTCTTCACTGGGAAACTCCCCAGTGAGGTTTCTACACACATCTGGAGACTTTCCACAATGGGCCTTTGAAGCGGCCTGAAGGATTCCGGGAAGTCCGCCTCACTGGGCCGAGGTTTAAAGAGCAGAAGCCCACATTTATTTTTCTTTCCCGCCTTCTTTAACAAAACTCCCCCAGTAGTTTGTGGGCATTTGCAAAGCAGCCCTGATTTTCAGCTCACTACTTCTAGGACTGAAGTCTTTAAGAAAAATGACAATAAAGCAAATTCAAAGGGAGGGCTGGTAGCATAAAGATCTGTTTATGTGTTTGGCTCCTCCACCAAACTCTGACTCGAGCTTTAGTCATCTGTGTAGCAGAAAGAAAACGGACTTTGGCCTCAAAGGGACTTGCTCCATCACTCAACATTGGTGACATCCTGTCGAGTCACTTAAACTTTCCGATCTGTGAAATGAGTTAACAGTGCCTGCCTCGTAGGGAGGACTAAACGTGACATGAGGTGGGGTGAGAAAGTCACTCTGCAAGGTGTCCAACATGGACCTCATCAGGTCTATGCTGTCCCCTCTGCAAGGACCACCCTCCTTCAGGTAGGCCAGCAGCTACTCATTCTTAGAACCCAACTCAGGGCATGGTTTCCTCCTCTGGAAATGTCTGATGTCCCTCTTGCTTGGGCTAGTGTAGGTATGTGTGTTCCATGCTTCAATACCTCCTTATCCTCTAACCTATGGTTTATTGTTATTGCCATTTAAAGTGTACCTCCACCATGCCTCCTGCCACCTCTGTGAGAACTGTAGACATAGGGGGTCTTTCTTGTTCACTGTTGTATCTCCATACCAAGTATAATGCTAGTATATTGATGTACTCAGTGAATATCAACTGATTAATTAACTTATTTAAACAAATATTTATTAAGCACCCACACAGAGCCAGGTACTATTCTAGCTACTGAAGATATAGCAGTGAAGAAAACAGACACTGTCCCTGCCTTCATAAGTTTACGTCCTTATAGGAGAATCAGGAAATGCATTAAGGAAATATGTGAAGAGACTTCCAGTTTCAGCTCCAACATGTAAAGAGCTTAGAAGTTGTTACCCCCCCACCCCATTCTTACAAGAGGAAAAAAGCTAAGAAACTGAAAATCACTGATCTTTCTTGGAACATTTGGAGAACTCAGGTTACAAGGCAAAACACCACCCTGAGATCTGGAGAGACAGGAGAATCCAGACAGTCACAGTGGAGAGCTCCTTACTGAGAGCAGAAGCCACTGCAGCCACAGACTGGAAGAGATACTTGAGTTGTAATTTTGATGAAGTGCTTGGGGCTGAGTGTGGATTCTTATGAGACTGAGACACTTCAGGACCATAATCTTAGTGGGGAGTCCATATGTTCATTGGTTTTCCCTCCAGGAACCCTACTAGGTTCTCACTGTGAAGAGGCAAGAATGATCCCCTCTTGGCTCTAACAGGGGCAGGAAAAGAGCAAACACTGTGAAACGGGCCAGAGAGTTCTCTACAACAAAAGCCTGCTCTTCACGGGAAAAGATTTTACCACAGCCTTATCCCACTTGGGAGAAAGACATCTCTCCAACTCTAGCCCCCTCTAGCCTTCCCGTCTCACTTAAGAGGGAGGAAAAATGGTAAGAAACATTTGTGAAGGTCGCAGCCCAAAGACACAGGCCCACTGAAAGCTAAGATTTAATCAAAGATTATAGCGTGCTTTTCTTTCCCTCACATTAAAACCACACCAACAGGGCTCCAGAATAATAACAGTGGATTACAGCTGAAAGAGCTACAAGATGCAGACTCCATCTAAGGAGGAGTTCTTAGGAAAGCCCAAAGACAGAGGAGCAATTTAAGCCGAAGAAGAAAAGAAGAAGGAAAGAAATAATAAAAAACAGAAATAATGAAACTGAATACAGGAAAACAATAGAGAAAATCAATGAAAACAAAAGCTGGTTCTTTGAAAAGATCAATAAAATTGATAAATCTGTGACCAGGCTAACCAAGATAAAAAGAGAGAAGACACAAATTACTAATATCAGAAACTAAAGAGAGGTCATCATTACTCATCCCATGGACATTAATCAGATAATAATCCGATGAGCAACTCTATGCCCACACATTCGATAACTTAGATGAAATGGACTATTTCCTTCAAAGACACAAACTACCAAAATTCACGCAAGGAGAAATAGATCATCTAAATACAGCTATAACTATTAAAGAAATGGAATAAATAGTTAATAACTGCCCCCCCCGACACACACACAAAAAAACACAAAGCACCGCATCCAGATGGTTTTATTAGTGAATCCTACCAAACGTTTAAGGAAAAAATTCTATCAGTTCTTCACTATCTCCTTCTGAAAAATGGAAGCAGAGGAAAGACATCCGAACTCATTCTGAGGTCAACATTACTCTAATGCCAAAAAGAAAAGGACATTACAAGAAAGGAAACTCAAAAACCAATATATCTCATGAATATAGACGCAAAATCCCCAGTATTATATTAGCAAATCAAATCCAACAATGTATAGAATGAACTACACACCACAACCAAGTGGAATTTATTCCAGGTATGCAAGGCTGGTTTAAATATCAACCAATGTAATTCACCACATCAACAGATTAGAGAATAAAAATCATATAATCATATTAATCGATATAGAAAAAGCATTTGATAAAATCCAACACCTATTTATAATTAATAGCTCTCAGTAAACTAGGAATACATGGGAACTTCCTCAGTTTGATAAAGAAAACCTACAAAAAACTCTACAAATAACATTATACTTAATGCTGAAAACTTAGAGAGAAACTTTCCCCCTAAGATCGGGAACAAGGAAAGGATGTCCTTTCTCAGCACTCCTATTCAAGATTGTTTTGGAAGTTTTAGCTGGTGAAATAAGACAAGAAAAGGAAATAAAAGGCATACAGATTGGGAAAGAAGAAATAAAACTGTCTTTGTTTTCTGATGGCGTGGCTATCTATGTAGAAAATCCCAAAGAATAAAAAATAAACAAACAACACCTCTGGAACTAATAAGGGGGCATGGTAAAGTTGTGGGATACAAAGTTAATATACAAAAGTCAATTGTTTTCCAGTAATTACCAGGAACGAAAAATTGGAATTTGAAATAAAAAAGTATCATTTACAATAGGATACCACAAAGAAAAATACTCGGGCATAAGTTTAACAAAAAAGTATAGGATTTTTATGTGGAAAAAATACAAAATTCTGATGATGGAAATCAAAGAAGATCTAAATAAATGGAGAGAAATTCTGTGTTCACGGACTGTAAGATTCAATATTCATGAAGATGAACTTTTCTAACTTTATCTATAGGTTCAAAATAATCCCAATTGAACACTCAGCAAAGGACTTTGTAAATATTGACAAAATTATTCTAAGATTTATATGGAAAGGCAAAAGACTTAGATTAATCAACATAATACTGAAGAAGAAGAGAGTCAGAAGACAGACACTACCGACTTCAAGGCTTACTACAAAGCTACAATAATCACAATAGTGTGGGACTGGTGAAAGAGTACTTATCTCTTCAATCTGTTTATGATCAATGGAACAGAAGAACGAGCCCATAAATAGATCCTCGCAAATATAATCAACTGATCTTTGACAAAGAAGCAAAGGCAATTCAAAGAATAAAGGGTAGTCTTTTCAATCAATGGTGTTGGAACAACTGGCCATCCACATGCAAAAAAATGTTAATCTATACACCGACATTACACTTTTCACAAAAGTTGAATCAAAATGGATCACAGACCTAAACGTAAAATAAAGTGCAAAACCACAGAACTTCTAGAAGATGCACAGGAGAAAATCAAGGCGACCTTGGATTTAACAGTGAAGTTTTAGATGTGTACTTTTAAGAGAATGAATAGACAAGCCACAGACTTGGAGAAAATATTTGTAAAACACATATCTGATAAAGAACTTGCATCTAAAATCCACAAAGAGGGGCCGGCCCAGTGGCGCAGCGGTTAAGTTCACACGTTCCGCTTCTCGGCAGCCTGGGGGTCACCGGTTCGGATCCTGGAGGCAGACATGGCACCGCTCATCAAGCCATGCTGTGGCAGGCGTCCCACATATAAAGCAGAGGAAGGTGGGCATGGATGTTAGCTCAGGGCCAGTCTTCCTCAGCAAAAAGAGGAGGATTGGCAGCAGATGTTAGCTCAGGGCTGATCTTCCTCCAAAAAAATAAATAAATAAAATAAAATACACAAAGAATGCTTAAAACTCAACAATAAGAAAACAAACAACCCAATGAAAACATGGGCAAAAATATACGAACATATGCTTCACCAAAGAAGATAGAAAGATGGCAAATAAGCACATGAAAAGATGGTCAACATCATTTCCTGTTAGGGAATTGCAAATTAAATCAACAATGATAAACCACCACGTACCTATTTGAATAGCCAGAATCCCAAAAAACTGACAATACCAAATGCTGACGAGGACATGGGATGACAGGGACTCTCATTCTTTGCAGGTGGAAATGCAAAATAGTACTACCATTTTGGAAGACAGTTTGGCAGTTTATAACAAACCTAAACGCAGTCTTACTATACTACCCAGCAATTGCATTCCTAGGTATGTACCTGACAGATTTGAAAACTTGTATCCACATAACATCCTGCATGTGAATATTTATTCATAATCACCAAAAACTGGTGGCAACCAGGATGTCCTTCAATAAGTGAATGGTGCATCTGTGTAATGGAACATTATTTAGCAATGAAAAAGAAATGAACTACCAACCCACAGTAAGACGTGGGTGAATCTTAAATGCGTATTACTAACTGAGAGAAGCTAGTCTGAAAAGGTTACAAACTGTATGGTTCCAATTATGTGACATTGTGAAAAAGGCAAAACTGCTAGGGCAATAAAAAGATCAGTGGTTGCCAAGGGCTCAGGGAGAGGTGAGGCAGGATTAAACAGGTGAAACACAGGGGCTATCTTTTTCAGTGGTAAAACTATTCTACATGATACGGTAATCATGTATACATGACATTACGCATTTGTCAAAAACCATTGAACATTACAGCACAAAGAGTCAACTGTAATGTGTGAAAGTTCAGAAAAATAATTTAGGAGGTGAGGGAATCCTAGGATGGAAGGTATCATGTGACAAGTGTTCTAACTGTATCACAAATGTGTGAAACGATCTCACTCAAGGTTGTGGGTGGTAAAGGTGCTGACCTAAGTAATGTGGGAAATAAGGAGAGTTTGTAAAACTCAAGGCAGAAGAAACCGTACGTAAGCACCGTACACTAGTTGACAAAGCTGCATCCTGTAGTGGTCTGGGTTAACACTTCTGATATTGCCATACACGCACACTGAAATCGAACAATTAAGAAACGGAATGGTGGACGGGGGGAGCCAGTTTGCTCACCATTTGAGTGGGAGTTTACAGATAAGTAAGAGGGGGAGACTAGAATGATCCATGTGGTAACAGATTATAACTGGAGACATCAATATGAACTGATGTTTATCTAAATGTAGACAGAGATGATTACATATAGAAATATTTACAGATGTGGGTATATACACAGATTAGTATACACACAGATATTTCCTTGTACTGTCAGCTGGGGGGGTCTGGAAGCAACAGTAGCTCAGTAACAATGAGCATGCTTAGTGGCCAGGTCTTGGTTTCTAATACCATGATCCAATAAAAAGAACCAAGGCTCCTTGGAGAAGCAGCTGGTTCTAGGACTGGGGCAGGGAACACACAAGATGAGCCTGTAATATATCGTAGCGCCAGAAAGTAAGGAAGTAACTGAAAAAACCGCCTCCACAATTATGGGCTATGTCAGAGAGATAAAAGAGCCAACTGAGGGCTCACAATGGCCAAAACTGAGCAACAAAATAAATATTCAATTATAACCCAAAAGATAACGTAAGTATCTATGAGTCCACATTATGAGAAAGAAATGATTTAATGAATAAACAAGTGACTGAGAAGAGACATCTCTCCCATGCAGAAGAATTCCAAATTTCTGTAGATGCTCCTCACCAAGGAGGTGGGGCATAACTCCCAGTCCTTAAGTGTAGGCTGCACATAGTGACGTCCTTCCAAAGAGTATAGTATGGAAAGTGGTAGGCCGGGCCTGTGGCCGAGTGGTTAAGTTCGCACACTCCGGATCCTGGGCGCAGACCTGGCACCGCTCACCAAGCCATGCTGAGGTGGCATCCCATATAGCAGAGCCAGAAGGACAAGCAGCTAGAATATACAACTATATACTGGGGGCCTTTGGGGAGAAGAAGCAAAAAAAGAAAAAGATTGGCAACAGCTGTTAGCTTAGGGTCAGTCTTTAGGAAAAAAAATAGTATGAAAAGTGGAAAAGCACGGAGTAGTTTTACAGTGGAGACACTTGACAAACACGACCTCAGCCAGGTGAGGCGAGCAAGGTCAACATCAACAGTCATGCTGATAGTACGGACCCTTGATATGATAATTGTATTTTATCTCTGTGTTCTTCCTCCCAAAAACCTTTAACACCAGTCTAATCATGAGAAAAACATCAGAAAAATCCCAATTGAGGAACGTTCTACACATTTTCTGACCAATACTCCTCGAAACTGTCCAGGTCATCAAGAATCGGCAAAGCCTAAGGTGTCGTGACAACTGCCTGTCATCCACGTCCTGGACAGGGTCCTGGGGCAGATGATGGACACCGGGCAGAACAAGGAAATCGGAATAAAGTACGGACTTTAGCTAATGATACTATATCAATACCAGTTCATTAACTGTAACAAATGTGTCATACTAATAAGATGTTAATAGTAAGGGAAACTGGGTATGGAGTTAACAAAAACTCTCCGCGTATCTTCACAATTTTTCTGTAAATAAAACTGTTCTAAAAAATAAACTTTATCAAGATAATATATGTCTATGTACATATACACACACACACATAGGTTGTGTCACGTAGTGATAAGTAGGCTGGGGAACAGAGAGTGACAGGAGCGGACCAGGCATTCGTACAGGGTGGCAGGAATGACAGCTCTCTGATAAAATGATATTTAAGCAGAGATCTGGAGGGAATGAGGCTGTGAACCATGTAAACGTCTAGGAGAAGAGGATTGCATGCAGAGGGAACTGTAAGTGTGAGAGCGCTGAGGTGGGAGTGTGTTTAGGGAGCCAAAAGAAGGCAAAGAGGCCAGGCAGATGGAGCGGCCTGGCAGGGGCAGAAGAGCAGGAGATGGCCTCAGACAGAGGCCGGGCCTCGCAGCCACAGCATAGTCTAAATAAATGAATCAGTAAATGAGGTGAATGGAAACTCTTCATCTTGAAATTTGTCCTAGGTACTCCAGCCTTGTTTTCACATTTAGAGGAAGAGTCATCCTTCATGATACACCTTCCCCCAAGCACACACAAACACTCCATCCTAACAATTCCAAACTCTCTGAGGCTGCCATTGCTCCAGCAAGACCCTCCAGCCCTCAGAAGCAGCCTAAGGATGCCATCTCCTCTCTGAAACAAAACTGGAGACAGTTTCTAGACAGGCAAAGTGAAATGAAGGCTTGAGGCCAACTTTTCACATAATTCAATTAAAAAAAATTTACATATGCCAGAAGTCTTTGGATAATGGAAAGAAATGTAGAATTTCCTCTTTTCATTATTAAAGCAATTGGCTCAAACTCTCATTTCATTTTGTCTATGTAGGCACAATCCAGAGTCTGTAATTAGTTTCAAACCACCAAAGTAGAAACAGAATAAAACCTCAACCAACAGAAGGACCTTTTTTCCTTGACATACTTGGCTTTCAATGGCTTGACACATACGGCCTGAATCCGAAAAGCAAGCTTATGACTGGGACTTGCTTAACGGACAAAATAACTTGCAAAGTGTGCCTTGGGAGAGTCCAGTCGGAGCCCCGTCCCTGCCACCTTCTCCATCTCTAGTTCCCATCCCACGTAATGAGAGAAGGTGTCTGAATGAGGCTGAACTCCCATCATTGGAGGACAGCCTGCGACCTACAAACCGCGACGGGCATGAGAACTCTCACCTCTTTCAGAGATTTGTGCCGATAAGGATGAAATCAAAAACACTTTCCTGTGAACTTCTCTTCAACCGGAAAGGTACATCAACAAGGCATTCTACTGCCCGAGCACGGGAGTCAAGTGCGCCTCTCTCAGTCGTGGGGACTTGATCTCAGAAGGTCTTGGTTTATTTGAGGGTAGCTGGTGCCACACTCAATTACTGGCCACATTTTTTGGGAGTTAACCTCTTGAACCTCAGTTTCTTCACCCGTAAAATGACAATTATAATGTCAGCCTGCAACGCCCTTATCAAGATTAAATTAAATAATGTCCGCAAACTGCCGAGAACAGTGCCTAGCCTACAAGTGATTAATATGTGTTGGTTCCTTTTATAAACATAGCTATACGTCCTATATTTGTACCCGACACAGATCTGGCAAATAGCAGCCTCCTGAGAAATGTTTGTTGAACATCTGACTGTCTGAATGACCTATCTCCAGGGCATCTTGAGTGATACTTTATGTAGTGACACTTAACCCAACGCTGATGGGAACGACCATTTACTGAGCACTGACTGCTGGGCAGGCGCTATGACACGTGCTCACACACATCGTCTCACCGAGTCCTCACAACTACCTTCTTTTAGCTCCACTTTACAAATGAAGAACTGAGATGGAGCAGTTTTCCCAGGATGACACAGCTAGCAAGCAGTGGAACTGGACTTTGAACTCATACCTTGATTTCAGAGGCCAAGCTCTTAGCTGTCATGGCACCTGTGCAGTATTTTAGAACACATATTTAAAAAGGCATTTCGACTTCTTTTGTTAAGAAAGACTCAACTCGAGTGAAGTCGTCTTCTTGCAGCTCCCCAGAACAGCTTCAGCTGCTTGGATTGGCAGCTACCAGAAACAGGTGGGCCTGGAAAAGCTGCCAGGGACTGGCCCTTGAGAAGGTGCCTGTCTAGTCCTGTTCTGAGAAGCCAGTAGAATCTGATGGGGATGCCAATCATGTGGGCTGGCAGGGGGAGGAGAATCCTGGGTGCTGAGCTGGAGTGTCACCTTGAACAAAAGAGGTAAAAGTCCCCTGAGGCAAAAGCAAATGCTCCAGAGCCAGGAGCTGGAGGAGTGGCCCTGGATACCAGTGCTAGAGGGCCAGAAGCCAGAGCCAGGGGCACCAGCACAGCCAGGAACCAGGAGGCCAGGGGTGAGGGGCTGCAGAGGATGCAGTGGAAGGTTCTAGACAGGCTGTGAGCAATCCCAGGCTGTGGCAAGGCTCCTTCTCAGTGGGAGGCCCCTGAGCTGTTGTGTAGAGGAGGGAGAGTCAGCGTGAGGGAAAGGGGTGGGATGGGATCACTTTAGCCCCAGAAAGCTCCTCTGGGTAAACCCACCCTAGAGGCAGTGAAAGTGACTAAGAGCATGGACTCGGGCCAAACTGCCTGGGTTCAAAGTTTGGTTTCTCTCTTTACCAGGTGTATGACCACAGCCCTGCTACATAACCTCTCTCGGCCTCAATCTCCTCACCTGTACAAAGGGGATAACAATGCCCCTATCTCATGGGGGCTCCATGAAGATTAAACGAGTGAATATATAGAAAATGGCTACAGGAGGATCTAGGAAGTGCTGGCACACAGAAGTATTGACATGTTACCTACTGTTCCAATGACTACCACCTCCCAGAGCTGCTGGGAAGACGCCGTGAGATGCGGTGTCACTCAGTCAGCAGAGAATTCGCCCCTTTGCCCTCTTCTTCACACAGCACATTTCAGCAGTGGGACCAGGACTGGAACTCCAGAGTCCCGGTCCTCTGCACCCCCAGCAGGGCTGTCTCACGGTGCGTTCTGAGCAGTGCTGAGGGTCGCCCTGTGGCTCCAGACATGTGCCCTTCTCTTCCTGCCTTGTCCTCTTCAATCTTCCCAAACCCGAGCTCCTGTGGCTCAACCCGAGGTCGCCTCACACCTGCAGATGACGCTTCCGGGCTCACACCACCTCTACCTGTCTTCCCAACTCCCCTCCAGCCTGACTTGGTTGGCAGGGTGGTTCCTTTCACTATGGTATCCCCTGCTCAAAAGCATTCCATAGCTCCCCACTGCCTGTGGTGGGAGGGATCAGACTGGTCCAGGTGGCACAGAGCCTCTGATTCCCACTCCTTTCCAAGTCCATGAGCAATTGTAATAGATAGTGGCATCAGAACAAGCAAGAACAATTTTACAGGCAGAACCTAAGATTAAATTGTGTGGATACGCTATCAAATCCACCTGCCAGCACACGTATCCACACAGCTAAGTAACAACACAAGAGCCCTGCACTGCTGAACTCAGCACGTGCAATATGTCTCATTTCCCATGAAGATTTGATTTCTACAATCTAAACCTCAATTTTCTCACCTGCAACATAGGATAATACCTACATCACAGAACAGATGGCAGGGTTAAAGGAGACAGTGCCTGGTCAGCAAAGCTGCACAGAAGTGCTATCTTAGTTATCCCGATTATTACTCTAATACCTAGACCCCTCTCTCTGGCCTGCAAGGTCCTGCACAATCTGTCTCCTCGCTACTTACCCATCTGATTTCCCACAGCTCCCAGGAATTTGCTGGGCCCGTTTCTCCGAGATATTTCCATTCCTGTGCCTTCTCTCCATGGTTCTTTCCTCACTCTCATCATGACCAAATTTGAGCTTCTCCTTTCTAAATGCTGCCCCACACTCAAGGCCCAGCTCACACTGGACAGTCTCCAGGAAACTGTCTGCACACCCAGTACCCCTGGGTCCAGTCCCTTGGCCCAGCTCTCTGAATTCAAACTCACTTACATTCTGTGCTAAATAATTTTTAAAATACCTGCTGTTGTTCCAACATTTTGGTTTTCTCGCTCCAATTAGATTGTAATCCTTTCTTGAGTGACTGAAGAGATTTTTTTCTTTAAAGGTAGTTTTCAGCATACAACAACCATTCCCAAAGCCCCTAGCAACATTTCCTCTGAGGGTTCCCAAGGGGAGCGTAAAGATTCCTGGGAGCTCAGAGGTCAGGAGTGGTCTGTTCATCTTTTAAATGAAGATAATGATATCCACCTCTAGAGTTGTTTGACAGATTGAGATAATGGGCATGAAATTACCCAGAAGTCTGCCGAATTGAAAATATGATCTGGCAGAAGAGAAGGAAAAAGCAACTGGAATCCATAGGAATCTGTGCAGGAGGCAGAGGCAGGGCACCAGGGGACCCACACAGGACAGCTCAGGGGACAGCGTGCTGAGATCTCCTGTGTCAGGTGCCGGGCGAGGTGCCTTACGTAGATTACACACAGGACACTGGGGAAGAGCACGAGTTCTGGAGTCAGGCTATTGGGTTCCGGTCCTATTCTGTATGTTATCAACTGTGTGACCTCAGTTAAGTTTCTCAAAATGCCTGTAGCCTATTTTCTACATCTTTAAATTGGGATAATTTAAAGCAGGGGGTGGCAAATTTTTCCTGTAAAGGGCCAGATAGTAAATATTTGAGGGTTTTTGGGACACACAGTTGCAGCTGCTCAGCACTGCACTTGGAGCATGAAAGCACCACTGAGTCCATGTGAACAAAGGGCAGTGACCGAGGTCCAATGAAACAGTCTTTGCAGAAGGGGCAGTGGGCAGGAAGCAGTCCACAGGAAGTCGTTTGCCAGCCCCTAATATTGACTCTATCTCACAGGGTCCATATAGAACTGAAGACTTAGTATAGTTCATGCTCTTAGAACAGTGTTCTGCTACAGCAATTGCTCAACAAATGTTAGCTGTTGTCATTTAAATGAACCCTGGAATAGATGTGAGCGTGCCCTTTGACACAGAAGAAAACTAAAGCTCAGAAATAACTGAATAACTTTTTCTTTTTTTAGGAAGATTGACCCTGAGCTAATGCCTGCCTCCAATCCTCCTCTTTTTGCTGAGGAAGACTGGCCCGGAGCTAACATCCGTGCCCATCTTCCTCTACTTTATATGTGGGACGCCTACCACAGCATGGCTTGCCAAACGGTGCCATGTCTGCATCTGGGATCTGAACCGGTGAACCCCGGGCCGTCAAAGCGGAACGTGTGAACTTAACTGCTGAGCCAGTGGGCCGGCCCCTGAATAACTTCTTTAAGATCTGCTGTCTTCTAACAGTGGCAGAGTCAGACGCAGAGCACAGGTGGTTGGACTCTAAAGTCTGCAGTCTTTCCAGAGCAATTTTTATCAGCTTCAAAGATCGGATCAGAACCAAGAGCTTATTTCATAGACCCAAAGGGAACCTTGCTCTGGTCCTGTATCTCCACGTGTTTTGGGACTTGACTCAAACGCTGGTGAGACATTGAATGGTGAAATCAGGCCTGGGATGCAAGTAAGCATTGTGGGCAAGCCCTCAGCTTTACTTTCTTTGAATCCCAAGCCCGGTCAGTGGGGAACAGGTGTGGAATCCATGTCCACGCCCCTCTCTGGGGCGCACCGTCTTAGCCTCCCCGCCTCAGTGTCAGTTTCCTGTGACACCGATGCATCTGCCTTTGGATAGCCCTAATTAAGTGCACAAATAGGGCAGCCTTCCCAAATCCCACATTAGTTCTGCTTTGGAATGCCAGAACGTTTCTACCATGGAAAAATTCTTCATGCCCTGACTCTTAACAAACCCAGCAAGTTCAAATGCATTTCTGGGGGGACAAGAATCCCAAGCTGTTATGTGAGAAGGCAAGGAAAGAAAGGGCTTTTCTTGAAAGGGAAAACAAAGGGCATCCAGAAATGTCACCAAAATGCCCTTCAAACTCTCCAGCTTGCCCCAAGTTGTTTGCTTAGGCCTTGAAAAGGAGATTTATGTAACTCTTTCCTTGGGTCAATGATCAGTTTCTTAAACCTGAGACTCTGAAGCCAGTATCAGCAAAAATTTCTTTTCATACATCAAATACGTGGAATAAAAAGATAAAACAGTCCCCAATCAATGGCACAGACTTTGTACATTTCAAAACTGTCCACCTATCTCCTCCTCCCCTGCTTCCTCCTCCTTCTCTCCTCTCACCCCAAAGCCCCGTCTACCGACCAGTGTGCTCTAGGGTAAGCCTCTCTGGTTCTGTAGCTAAGAGGACACTATCGTGGCTGATTTTGTGCACGTAGATTGAAAAGCAATCAGCTATCTGCTGTGTGTTTAATCCTACGTCTTGTGGAGTGAAAAGCCACTTAGGCTACAATCTCCCAAGGCACTGGAGGTTGTCCATTTCCAGAGTTCAGTGGACCATTGTGTTGATGTATTTCCCCTCATCACAGGACAGAAAGTGGCTTGGCCTTCAACCTGATGTTCCTACAAGACAATACAACGGTGGAGGCCACTGGGCTGCGAGTCAGTCACACACCACTAGGTCTGCGAAGCCCAGAATCCAAGTGGATCCTCCAGGTTCCAGGCTGACACCCAACCCAGCCTCAGGCAAGACAGATGCCACCCTTCAGTTGGCCACCATGGGCTTCCTGCCCAGGGCAACAGCGACCTCTGTGGAGCTTGCTGCCTCAGGAGAGATGAAGGGCCTTTCATTAGGGTTGCCAGAGTTTATTATCCCAATAAACTCACCTTTGAGTCCTAGATATTTTTAATGATCAATTACTAATAATTATGCCAGGACTTAATACACAAGCTGGGTTTGTCCTGGGTGTCTTATTACCCCTCCACTTTACTTCTCAGGAGCTGTCGACAGTTGGGGGATTTGGAGAAATGACCGCCATCAGGTCCTGTTCTCTCCAGGGTCGAGGAAACTGGGAAGTGTCAGACTTTGAATTTTGATTGTGATACCCTTATTCTGTGTTGCCCCTTCTGGCAGATTCCATCAGACTTCAGAATTCATAGAAGCAAACGTGCACCTAGAAAATACTGAAACAGACACCAGCTAGTAATGGCACGCAGGCTGGAGGCTGCCTGGCGCTGGCGGCTGGGGCAGAGGCTCCATTCCCAAGAGCAGGGAGGGCCATCTTCTTGGAAGGCCTAGCTCAGGAGTCTCAAACTTTGGACCAATAAAATATCCAAAGCTTTTGGAGACCTGCAAAGAACTATCAACTTTTATTTTGCCATATAAGGACCTTAAAGAAACAACTACTCAACATGTACAATAATCACTATATTATAACAAAAGCAGATTTTAACACCAAAGGAAAAAAAATGGTTACTATGATCTCAGAATCAAGGTAAATCATTTAAAGAGCCTATATTTAGCTTTGTTAAAAACTTGATACACTGCCCTATTTTTTCATCTCTCACGGACTACTGAAACTTTGTTAAGGACTGCAGTGAGGGCCAGTCCATGGCAGGTCATGGAGTCAGCCAGTGCCCCACACCAGGAAGGGCCCAAGTCCGGGGTTGAGTGATCTGCAGTCGCAGTCCTGAAATTCGTAATAATTTTGCCCTCGAGTCTGTGCTCTGTAACCGGAGGCTGACGCAGAGACGGAGCAGGTGCTGGGAGCCTGTCCATGCCTTTCCTTTTCTAGGGGCAGTTCTCGGCTGTCTGCTCCCTGGCCTTGGGCGCCCTACCCCACATCCCCACTGCTACCATGCACGGCTGCACTGGTGACAGGGTTACGTGGGGTGAGGGTGTGTAGGGGTAAGCCCAGGTGTGGGGAGAGCCAGGCCAGGTGGTGGGCCCGTGGCTTCTCAGGCTGAGGCAAGGCAGTGGCTCTGCCCCACCTCTGCAGTGGGGTGTCGAGTGGGCAGCTGGGAAGCTGGAAACCTTTGGGGTCACCTGTCGGCCATGAATTGAGGCAACAGGCCTGTGGGAAGGGGAGACTTCCCTGCTCTGGCCAGGGCCCCGCATTTTCATTTTGCACTGGGTCCCACAAATAACGCTGCTGGCCCTGCCTGCAGTAGCCCTCCGACGGCATTCGGGACGTGAATGACGTCCAGAGCTGTTGAGCTAGCTGATAGATCCTTGCCTCAAATAGCTCCCCCCTTCTCTTCTATGTAGGCAGATTCTTCCAGTAATGGCTGTGATTCCCAGACTTCCGTATGGAAGCAAATCCCCAGAGGCTAAGAACTGGCTTCTTGGGAGCCATTTTATTCCTGGCTTGGGCTGGGCGGCTAACTGTCATCCTTGTCATCCTTATTATTCTTCACTGGTGGGGGGCGCTCTTTCACTGTGTGTACAGCTACAGTCGTGCGCCACTTAACGACGGGGATACGTTATGAGAGACGCCTTGTTAGACAATGTCACCGTTGTGTGAACATCATGGCGTGCACTTGCACAAACCTAGAGGGTGCAGTCTGCTACACAGCTAGGCTCTAAGGTACTAATCATGGGTCCACTGTTGTACATGCGGTCTGTCATTGACCAAAATGTCATTATGTGGCACGTGACTACATTAATCTCACTTTCTCTAGCTTGATGAACCTGAAAGAGCCGACACTTTGGATTTTCAGACAAATCTAGATTCAGGTCCCAATTCTCTCACTTTCTGGCCATGTGGCCTTGAGCAAGTGATTTGCCTTTCTAAACTTCTAATTTCTCATTTGTAAATGGAGATAACAATATCTACCTACCTCAGCCTAATTTAAAGGTTAAATGTGGTTATATCATCAAGCATGTTATCAAGGGATCAAATAACTGTTGTCGCTTTCTTCCTCCTCTCCTGTGCCCTAGAGAGGAAGAAAGATGCCTGGGGAGGCAATGTCTTAGCCGGGAAACCCTCCCAATAGGGGCTGAGCCAGGCATCCTTTGGCCAAGTGGCCTTTTCTATTGTTCAAGCCGCAGCACTGCCGTGGAAGGAAAAGCCCTGGATAAGAGAGCAGCTGTAACTCTGGAAAGTCAAGAATCTGCTTCTCAAGGAATGAGATGTGAGCACACAGGACTAGTTAGTTTGATAGGTCAGAAGAAATACAAAAATGGGGGGAGAGATATGGAGGGGATGGTGATAGCATCCAGGACAAACACAACCAGCCCCCCACCTCTCCACAGTCGAGCCCTGCCCTTGGAGGAGCCAGGAGACTTTTTGTTATTGCCTCGGGAAGGTTCAGGAGTGCAGCATTCGAAGTGTTTTGGACTAAGAATCAGGAGGCCCAGATTCCAGTCTCAGGTTTTCTCTCTATAACCTCGGGAGCATCACCTCCCAGTCTGGAACCAAACATCCCCATCTTTTAAATGCATTAGACTAGATGACTTGTTAAAGCCTCTTCCAGCTTTGATACTCTTTTTTTTTTCTTCCAAATTAGAGACAGGATAGCTATAAAAACGTCTTCTGTGTGAGCTGGGACACTGCCCGCTGAGCTGGGACGGGCCCCTTCAAAGCAGTGGCTTTAGGAAGGCCTGCCCCTGTGCAGGGATGCTGCTCCTCGGGTGGGCCCATTTGCTGAGACTCCACGCTGGCTGTTCATCTGATGGTTCGTGCATCTCTATTCACAGCCAAGGCCCCTCTCTGGAGGGGGCTGCGACCAGCCTCACGAGCAGTACCAGATGCAGCCGTTTTCACGCGGAGTGTGTCGACAGTCATCTCCACACAGAGGAGCACAGTGGGCTGTTGTGGTGAGAATTCTGGGCAGTGCTATTTATGGCAGTGTTCTGGTTCACCCTCGGCCTAGTACACAGGGTACAGTTGAAAATGGCCTCAGCTGAAAACACTCTCTTGTCTTTCAGGGCAAAATTTCCAAACTTTTACTTGCAGCCTGTCAGCTCCAGGCCCACCACCCCTGAGTCTGCCTCCTCCGGTCTCCCAAAGCAACAAGGTCACCGCTCTGTCCCCTTTCCCTCCCTCTTGGCCTCTGAGGTATTCCCAACAGAGGCAGCACACACATTAACAGCATATCATAGGGATTTGGAGCCAGACAGACCTGGGCTCGAATCCCAGTTCCTCCACTTCGTAGTTGCGTGACTTTGGGTAGGTCACTTAAGCTCTCTGACCCTCAGTTTCACCAGGTGAAAACTGGACGCAACAGTACCTACCTACAGGACTGTTTGCAGAATTAAAATGAGATACACTACAGTAGAAAAATTCTGACAGACATCCTTAATGGTGTTTTTCTCTCTTCCCCAACCATTTTGGTCTGGTGCATAGAAATCAGCCTTCTGCCTTATTTCCCCTCCTCAGTTTTGATCCTCTTTCCTCCCTCTCTTGTGCTGCAGACCCACCAGAGTGGACTGGGCTGGGGCTCGGCTGTGCTGCCATTCCTTCTGCCCAGGGACCCCTGACTGTCCCCTTGGATGGACAGGAGAGATGAGTAGCAGTAACAGTTAATTTCATTAAACACTTTCTATGTCTCCAATTTATTATGATTTCCTCTTCATAAGAAGCTGAGAGGAAGGCACCATTGTCAATCCAATTTTCGAGATTAGGAAACTCAATGTTGGAGAGTTAGGTCCAAGGTCACAGGTCCAAGAGTGGTGGAGGCTGACTTCTAAGCCTGTGCATCTGACTCCACAGCCATCTCTTCTAACCACCAGCCTCTCTGCAACAGCCAAGAGCTCAAAAGAGCAGTGGGTACTCCCTGCATGTTCATTCCTATCTTTTTCGATAATCATCACCACCACGTATTCACAGTAGTATTGAATATCTGTAAACATGGCCCCATTTGACTTTTCCCAGCAACCTCATGCAGTAGCTATATTCATGTCCACCTTACAATTGAGACAGCTGAGGTTGGAATTAGTATGTTGTCCAAGTCAACCGGCTGTGAAAGGAGAAGCCGAGATTCAGGTACCATGGAAGATTTCTTTGTAGCTCCTTGAACACTGTACTATGTGCCAGAGCTTTATAAATATTAACTCTTGTAACAGCTCTATGAGGTAGGCAATAGCAGCACCCCCATTTTACACATAGGGAAACTGAGGCAGAGAGAAAGTAAGAAACTTGTTCCAGGCCTCAAAAGTAAGAGTGGCAGAGCTGGGTTTTGAACCAAGGCAGTATGGCTCCAAGTCTGGCCTCCCAGCCTCCAGCGCTGTGCTGCTGTATGAAGTGAAGGATGCCACGCGAGCTGAGGGGGAGAGGAGACAATTTCAAAGGCAGAGCGAATTATCCCTGCGTAGGCAGGAGGCTTGCGAGTCCAGGAACCAGAAAAGCTCTGGAAGAAACTCTCCACCCACATGGATGGGAGCCGTCCCCCAGAGGCCTGGCTCCTCTCCTCCAGAAGGCGCTGGCCACCCTGGAGAATGTTCCGGCATTGAGCAATGGTGTAGCTGTTTCATTTCCTTTAGGCCCACTGAGATGCACGATGAGGAAATTGCCTCAGACTCTTGAGCAAGCTGTGAGTCCACTATTCAGCTATAAAATCCTCAGAAGAGATGAACGTCAACAGTTTTAAATGACCAGTTACATTTAAACGTCCAGGAAAAAAAAAAAGGCCTTTTATCAGGAAAGGCAGAAACAAACATGTATTACCCCCTACCATGTGCTGAAACGTGGGCGACATTAGCTTCATAATGACCTTTCAAAACTGTGACCTGCCCCCTTTTACAGAGAAATAAACTAAGGCTCACAGTAGTAAAGGCACGTCCTCAAATCAAGCGGCAAGTACAGAAGCCTGGAAGTGGCCCATGGGCTACGTATGACGTCAGGCTGCATGCTCTGAGCTGGCCTGCCTCCTCTCATTCACCGGTGACTGGTCCCCACGGTGTGGGAGCTCCCCAACAATTAATGGCGACATTATCAAGAACGTCTGCACAGACACAGAGACCATTCTGCCAACCTGGTGTGTTCCGGTCTAAAACGCTATCATTCTGAAAAACAGCTTCAGGAAAAGAAATGGTTTACAGGGAAAATTTCCAAGAAATCTTGAAGAAAGAGATTTACAGATGTGAGGATGTGAAAATTTCAAACTCCTGTAGAAGACATCATAAGCAAAGGTAGATGAAGTGGGCACCTTTAAGAAAGTCTTCAACATATGCGAGAGACAAAGGATTGATATACACAGCATATAAAGAACTCCTCCAGACCAATGTGGAAAAGACAAACAACCCTGCAGGAAAAAGAAGAGAGAATATGAATAGGCCATTAAGAGAAAAGAGAAATCAAGCGACTGAGGATACAGAGAAAATGTTCATTACTAGTAACAGGGCAAAGCAAAGGAAAAGAACAATGGACAGTCATTTTCTGCCCAAGAAACTGGCACAAACCATAAACGATTGACAATATCCAGTGCTGGCAAAGGCACAGGGGCACCATTGGCAGGAATACAAGTGGCACAGTCTTTTTGGAGGACATTTTGGCCACAGCCAACAAAATTTTTAATGCACAAATCCTTCCAGTAGAAATTCCACTTTTTTGTGTCTCTCCAAGAGAAATCTTCATATTTGTAAATAAAGAACCATAGCAAGGAGGATCCTTGTATCACTATTTTTAAAAGCTAGACACTACAAACTACCTAACGTCTATGAATAGGACATTGGTTAAATAATGTTTTATATATGCAGACTCTGGAATTACTACCAACATGTACCAGACACAGGGCAGCTCTGTATGCATTAACACACCCCAAACTATCTGTAAGTGAAAAAAAGTGGCAGGATAACTTGCAAGATATGATCCCACATATATACACACACATCTGTGAATGCACTAGAAAGGTTAAAAGACACACAAAATATATAATGTGATTACCTCTGGGACCAGGATAGGTTTGTGCCTTTCATCCCTTGCTCGATATTCCTATATTTTTGAGTTTTTACAAAGTAAGTGTATTCCTATCATTTCTCAGTTACTGAAAGAAGAGCAAGTCGGCCACCGAGACAGAGCCACTTGCCTCGTGCAGTGGGCTGTGTACTGTTTACCCAGGACTGAGAAATACTCTGACCCAGGGTGAGGCTCCCTCCTCTGCTGAGGGGAATGGGAAACGACCCACTTGGAAGCTGCCTTTCCCTCATTCTTGCTCTCCCTCAGTTCCAAAGGTGCTCACACACCGAACACGTGTGCACATATACACATTCCTCTTGTGCACACAGACACTCAGCATAGTTACTGCATAGGCTAGTTCACGGCCCGAGAACTTTTGAATCACGGCCCAAAGTAACTCTTGTCATCTTGATAAAACTCGTACACAAGCACACTCCAAGACAACTGCAACAAAAATAACAAATTGTCAGGCCCCATCAGCACCAGACTTGACTTAAGCCAGGGCTCCAATGGGCACACGCTGGATGTGAAGCTCCTTCAGTAATGCTCTGCTGGCCTGAAACACGTCAGATGTTCCTCCAGCCTCAGCTCCCCCAAGACGTAAACTACGCGTTCAAGAGAAAGCGAAGTCAAATGGCTCATGACAGACTTTGTTTTCAGTATGAATGGTCTTTTCTGGCTCCTTGCTGTTAAAGACGGAGCCTTTTCGGATGGGCTGAAGCAAAGGCTGCTGGGAGCTGGGCTCAGGGGCCACGCCTTCTGCCCCTTCTGAAAGCTGGAAGTGGGTCCCTGGGAAGGAGCTCTTATTTCCCATTATGATCACTCCCATCATGCACTGCTTCTTCTTTTTCTTTTCAAAACAAACCACGCAGGGGCCAGCTGGTGGCGCAGTGGTTAAGTTCATGTGCTCTGCTTTGGTGGCCAGGGGTTCGCAGGTCTGGATCCCAGGTCTGGACCTACACACCACTCATCAGGCCACACTGTGGCGTGTTCCACATACAAAATAGAGGAAGATGGGCACAGCTGTTAGCTCAGCGACGATATTCCTCAGCAAAGCCCCCGTGCAATGGCAGCCTTGTGGCGAGGTGGCTGAAAGGGCAGTGGATTTGGAGCCAGAGACCTGAGCTCCGACCCCAGTGCTGCCATGCACTGACTGAGGGATGCTGGGAAGGCCGCCCGCTTCTCTGGGCTGCAGCTTCCTCGGGGTGAAAGGGGAAGGATGAGTCTGGAGCTAGACTGGGATGGGGATTCAGGGAGCAATCTAGGCTAAGTGTCTGCCCCACAGGAGGCACTCTGTAAACGGCACTGGACTGGACAACTCAGGGCATGATGTGTCTATTTACCTCAGCATCCCGACTGCTTGCCTGAGGACACGACAGAAAATATTTGAGCAAGGAAGGTAGCAATGAAAGGCTACAGGAATAGTCATTACAAACCATAACATTCTTTGTACTTATCACACGCCAGGCACTGTTCTAACTACTTTATATGGATTATCTCATTAATCCTCACAGACAACCCTATGAGGTAGAAACAAACGTTATCCACATTTCATGGCTGAACAAACTGAGGCTAAAAGAGGTTAAGAAACCTGACCAGGGCCACACAAGGGGTTGCTGGAGAGGCTGGGATCTGAATGCTTGTAGTATGGCTCTCGCGTGGGAAGGGGAGAGGGAAAATGGGCAGACCAGAGGCTCCCTATAGGGAACCTAAGGAATAGCTAACTCTCAGATCAATTTAGAAGAGCAGACACGGGAGGAGAAAGACATCAGGGGTGTGGTCATTCATGGACCTGTGGGAACACGCAATGGAAAACCAGAACCCACCAAGCGGATGGCAGATTAGGGTAGCTTCTTAGGGTTCTGGGCTCAGATCTGCCCATGCTTCTGGAGGAGCAAGTACCCCAGGACAGGGCTGCTGGCCAGGAAGGATGAGGGAGCTGTCCAGTTGCTTCCCAGACACATCTACTACCTCCCTCTCCTCAGCAGATAGAACCAAACTGAATGCAGAACTCCAGAGCTAGAAAGGCCTTTGGACATTGCCTGGTACCACTCCGATGTACAGGTTAGAAGACTATTACTTGCCCTATGCCACACCACAAATTAACAGCAGAACAAAGACCAGAACCCACGTCCCTGCTTCCCAAGCTTCCCAGCCATCTGTCTCGGCATCTCGAAGACATCAACAGCCTCTTGCCCCCTTCCATGCATAGGCTTGAGGTCATGACTTCTTTTTTCAATCATTCCTCCATCCCATAGTTCTCATTCAAGCAATGTTCAGGAAAGATAGGAATGTTGGCCATTGGGCTTTGGATATGTCCAGTCTCATTGATAAGACCATCCCCGGAGTAAGATGAATGCTTAGCTTGCCCTACTGATAAATTATTGAATAACCTACCAAGCAAGCAACCTTTTGATAATGATACGGGTCTTCATAAGAGTCTGCCTACAGGGATGTGATGGGCAGAACTGGAATGGTGATTTAGAAGGTGAATTAACAAAATGCCTTTGGCTTTATAGCTCCATCTCATGAGCTGCCCCTACAAAACCATTAATTTATCCATTCACTCATATTCACATTTTCACCTAATACACAACTGAGTTCATCTCTGGGTTAATGAATGCTTTGCTCCCAAGATCTAAAATTCTGCACATTTTCCCCCCATCTCAGCCCCTCAACACACATGTGTATGTATGCATGCACACACACACACACACACACACACAGACACACAGAGTTTAGTTAACACTTTCAAGTCCTGGCTCAACTGTCACTTCCTTTGAATGTTTTTCCTGACTCCCTGAAGCAGAGAGAGGTACACCACCTATCATCACACACTCTATTCTAGTTGTCTATTGTATTGCATTTCCCTTCAGCAATATTGTGAGAAACTTGGGAAAAGGCCTGAGTCTTTCTTCGTCAGAGCTGTGTCCCAGAACAGAGAGATGGGCCTAACACAGACGGCTGCCCACAGATGGCACTCAAGAGACATTTGTTAAATAAATGGATGCAAGAAAGAAAGATGATTGAAGAACGACGACGCCAGCAGAGACTCTGCCCTCAAGAAGCTTTCCCCCAGGGGTGGGGCAGATGCACCACGGGAGTCACCGCACCCGTGAGAAGGACGCTCTCCAGGTCTGCTCTGCGCTCCAGGAGCACTCAGGAACCAACGATGGCACCGCGAGGGCCAGGATGCACTTCCGCCTTATGCTCAGCTTAGTCTGACTTGACAGGATGGAAATGTTTGAGTGTGAGCATATGTGGAAGATACACAGAGTATAACTTCCTCAGGCCAATTCTCTTGCCTGTGTCCCTCCTCACTCCCTGAACCGCCACAGCTGACACCTCAGGATTTGCCTTCCCAAATCATGTCTTGAATTCAGTAAAACCAGGGTCTGTGGCAGAAAACAGTGTCAGAGCTCTGAGAAGGGAAAGAAAAGGGAGAGATCCACACCATAGAATTCCCCTTACTTAACACACTCCAGCTCCCAGTCTTTCTGCTTTTCCTCAGACACGTTCAATTCACTAATACCCCAGGGCCTTTGCACTCGCTGTACTCTCTGCCCCTCAAGTGTCATCTCAAACATCCTCTGTCTGAATGGCCTTTCCTCACACACCAGCCCTTCACGCTCAGTCAGCCCAGTCCTTCTATGTTCCCTTACATCGCTTTACTTCTTGCACAGCATTTTTTGTTACCTGAAATCATATCATTTGTTGTGATACTTGTTTCTGGAATTACTTGTTAGTGAACTCCTTTTAACTGGAACAAGAGCTCTGTGGGTGCAGACGCTGCTTTTTCAATAGACAGAGTGGAGGTGCTCCATGGGGAGAAGGAGACAGGAAACAAAGGATGCAGGAGGCACGCAAGCTCCCACAGGGAGAGCCAGAGAACGGGACAAAGAAAAGTGACCCCAACTGACTCTCCTAGTTGAAGAAAGAACGAATAACACTACCTTTTTTATTGCACACAAACCACAGCAGGCTCACACAGGGTCTTGTGAAGTCTTCCTTGGGGGACTCACAGGCCTTCCACGAACATGTGTAAGGGGATAACAGCTCCTGTGAAACGACGCTGTGGGGCCTAAGCGAGGGGATTCAGGTAAAGCGACGTGAACATGCGTGGCACATGGAAGGCACTGACAAATGCCGCCTGTCACCATCGTCATCGTCGTTCTCGCCATCTACAAAGACATATGCCACAGAGACAACACCTGTCTACACGAATTATACGTATGGTTATCCTCTATACGTACTTCTTCTTAAAATGAATTTCTGCAGTATACCAAGTTAAACACATCTTCTATTTCAAATTTAATATAGTGCAAAAAGAGTTTTATAAAGATTATCAGCATTTATATGATCAAAGAATTTTACTGTGTTTTTAATAAACACATTTCTGATTATTTTAATCAAGGATTTAAAAGTTTTCAGACAAGTAAACACGAAGAACCTGTAAGAACTCTGGGAAACTAGAAGAAATGATAACGAAATATCAGCAGAGAGAATAAATAGACTAAAAGGCTGAAATAAAACTTCATGAGGACTAATACAGGGAACACCGAAGAAAGAAGAGAAGACCTTTTGGGGACGTGAGAAGCAAGACATCGCAAGACAGCAAAGCGAGGCGGTGCAGCCAGCACCACGTGGCCGCGCTCCCGCGGCAGAGCCGGCGCCGAGGCCGGAAACAGCAAACTGCCGAAACCAGGAACAGGAGGGGCGCGCGCCAACCAAACACAAGGACACGGTGAATAACTTTTAACAGTCCGCTAGACAGAATATATCACTCCAAGTGTGGCTAGTTCTTTATAAGACTCTTTTCAGTTACAGCCCTTTCTGGTTTGTCACTGGAGCGGAGGCTGGTGGACGAAGCGAGCCACCTACCTCCCAGGCTGCCATCTGCCTTCTCTCTCCATCAACCTAGAGAACAACGAGCATCTGTCATTGCATCTCCAAGAGCAGGGGGAACTGCTTTTTCAAAAGGTCCTGAGCCCATGGGAGCAGCACATGCGATGTTCCCGAGAGCCCTTAGGTGTCACTATTGCAAAACTAACAGAAGCCGAAATCGTCGAAAGAAAAAAATCAGCACAGTACAGTTAGTACAAAACACTAAGAGCAACAACAACAAAAAAGGCAGATACTATGTATTACAGAAGCTACAAACAATTTTCTGTCTCTAAGACAATTATTAATTTCCTTTTGACTTCAAGGGCTCACCCCATGAAGAAGAGACATCTCATTTCTCAGCCAGAAAAAATCTCAGGTGGTTCTCTCTCTACAATATTTGCATTCAAGGGCTCAGTGGAAACCCACACAATGCTAAACGTTTGTGGGATAAATTGTTTTATAATCAAGATTGGCTTGATAGCACAAAAGGACTAGCGCTCAGAGTAAAAACATAAGACAGTGAATGAGGGTGGGCCGGGCAAAAATACAGTTCCGTTAGTTTGATATGGAACCAAAAGCTATAATCTTGTTAAATATATTTAAAAATGGTTTTCATTTAAATTTGGCAACTTGATTAACGAGATGTACTAAATAATACCTGGCTGTTAAGAGTACATTTAGGAATCAGTGCCACATAAAACACACAATATGTACAATTCAGTTTCATTGTTACTTAAGGCCTCTCTGTTCTCTTGGCTGTGGGCACACACATATTAAAAATTAAGTACACATGTTCAATGTATGCTCGACCTTTTTAAAAAGCTTTCTCTTTAAAACAGAAACATGCAATGGAAAATGAACTCAACTCTGGTGAAAGGTAATGGATTCATCCCTGTGGTGACGGCTGCCCTGTTTATCAGAAGAAAGGAGAGGGGAGGGTAAGAAGCAGAAAAAAAAAAAAATTTCCTAAGTGGTCAGCAAAGAGATGCTTAACTTCAGAGAGGAGCCGAAATCAGTGTCTATGCCCAGGCTTCCTTCTTTGCCAGAGTTGAGAGGTCGAATGAATGGCACTTTTCACCATGACACCATGGGGGCGTCCGAATGGGAAGAGAGTATCTGAAGATGTGGCGGACTGTATTAAGTGGCCAAATAAATGCAGGCGGATGCTGACTGATTCCCAATGTATTAAAGAAATGCTTTTTTAAAAATGGGGGGCCATCTTAGTTTTCTGGGCATTATGCCAGGCACTGACCAAGGGGTGGCAGTTGGGGGGCAGGAGTGGTTAAGACAAGCCAGGGAGACAGAAAATGATAATGATGTGAACGGAGAGCTGAGTGCCATCATAGAGTTCTATCAGTGTTTCTGATGAAAAGTAACATACCTGACATGCAGAAGCTGCACAACAAAGGAGCGTTCTCTTCTTTCTAATACCATGAGGTTCCCTAAAAATCTTGAGTCTGGAACAAGACATCTCAGAGTGGCCAAAATGGCAGATAACATCACATTACCAGTAAAAGAGGTCACAGTACTATAATTTTTTAATTTGATAAACTAAGTTTAACTCTAGAAAAGTACAGAAAATATTTACCACTCAGAAGGAGAAAAAAACCCAAGCTTTTTTGATACAAGTACTATTTTGTCTCTTTCCAGATAATAGAACTGAGGCTCTGAGAGGTTAATCGTATCATCCAAGAGCACATATTTAGTAAGTTACAGAGGTTGAACTGGAACCCAAGGCTATTTTACTTGAAAAGCCACTTTTTATCCTCACCCCCTCCCGGCCCCACTGCTCCTCTGTGGCTGACTGAAGATGGGTGCAGGAGCTATAGGAAATTGGGCATTGGGGGGCACGGCACGCAACCTCCCTTGTCACCTACTTGCAAAGACTGGAAGAGGGCCTGAGTTCTTAGATACTGCTTCCCACTGCTGCTGTCGGCCACCACTGGGCCATCTATTTCCTCCATCAGACAGAAGCCACTAAACGTCCACCATGCCAAAGTCCTCAGAGGCATGGTGGTATAATCAGGGGCCCAGTGCACAGCCTGTGTGGCATTAAGAATATCACCAGGAAGGAGGAAATGCTGACACGCGCCACCACGTGGACGAACCTCGAGAACACGATGGTAAAGGAAATATGCCAGTCACAAAAAGACAAATATTACATGATTCCATTTGTGTGAGGTAGGTAGAATAGTCAGATTCATAGAGACAGAAAGCAGAACGGCAGTGGCCAGGGCCTGGAGGGAGGGGCAGTGGGGAATTGCTGTGTAATGGGTACGGAGTTTGCAAGATGAAAGAGTTCTGGAAATTGGTTGCACGATAATGTGAATCATACTTAACACTACTGAATTGTACACTTAAAAACGGTAAATTTTATGGTTTGCATATTTTACCACAATTCAAACAAACAAACAAAAGAATACAACCAGGAGAGCCTTCTCCCGTGGGCATTTACAATGTTCCCTTGCCTCGCACAGCATGAAGCACAACCTTCCAGATTTTTAGATTTATGGAAGTAAAAGTCCTTTGTGGTACATTGCTGCTACTTTTCTGAAAGGCAGAAAATGTTTTTTTTGTTTCACATGTAAAATTTTACATCTGCATGTTTTGTATGAATTCCCATTCTGGTCTGACCAGCTGAGAGCTCTGAACTAAGCACTTCCCCATTCTGTGCCCCAACTTCCTCATCCATAAAAGGAGGGGTCCGGTGGGATGACGTCTGAGGCCTTCTCAATTCTGAGATTCTCGTTCCTGTTGTTCCCATACCAACACTGTCCACTCTGCTGGGTACACTTCATTTATTACTGACATCCATCAGAAGAGTTTTGCAAACCACTAGTCACTTCCGGAATACCTACTCTTTGCATTTCCCCAAAAGACGAATGGAGGGAGAAAGGGTGCAGGGTGAGGTAGGCAGACAGGAAGCAAGAGTTAAAGATGTTCTGGAGGGAGCACTGGACCAGGAGTCGGAGGCTATGAGGGTTAGCCCTGGGCTCTGCTGCTTGCTGCCGGGCCAGTGAGAAAGGAGGCGAGCGTTGCCTGGGACTCCTATGCATGAGACACTTTCACACATATGATCCTATTACTTCAAAAATCATAGTAATTCACGCACCTTCATAATTGTTTCCATTTCTAAGTACTAACTGTAGTATTTATGTATGTAATATTTTTTCTAAATTCTCAACAACTTTTTTCTTTTTTTAAATTGCCTTGTTCTAAGCAAAAATGTCCATGAAAACCCAGGTGTGGTGCTGGTTACATTTTTTCTATACACGTTAAAGTAAATATATAACTATTGGAAAAAGAGTGTCCACATGCCAGCTAAAATCACCCTGAGTGCCACTGATGGCGTATGTGTGCATTTTGAAGATGCCGCATTATTCTACTTCAAGTACATTTAAAGCTGCTGGACACTTGAGCCTGTGGAGTTTAGTAACTCATTCAAGTTTGAACCAACAGACCCAAAGCAATGTGCTGGTTTGTAGTCGTCTCGTCTCCAGAATGGGTGTGTTCTATAAAGTAGCATACAGGGTATTTCCAAGATTTTTAAATTTCATGGACACCAACACTTCCAAAATTACTTTGGAGACTGACATACAGTTAGTAAGTTTTTATTTTGCCAAGTAAGAAGTCAAAATAAAAAAAACATTCTCATACAACGTAATATAAAAAAAGCATAGGGCTGTCTACACCAAACAGTTGGGAAGGGTACTTCTCAGGGTGACGTAAGTCATTCAAGAAGAAAAGCATTTATGATGTCCTGCTTCCCTCCTTACATTCCTCAGTCTGGTGGAAACCCGGTCATGGACTCGCCCCCGTCCGGGCTCCTCACTGGCGGACCACGGTACAATGGGAGACGGCTTTGGAATCATGCAGATCTGAGTTCTGGTCCTGGATTTGTACTAACTGCATGTGCAGCTTTGTGAAACCTTAACCTGAGCCTCAATTTTTCATCTGTAAACTGAGGCTACTACTCACTGTTGTGAAGACTAAATGCACTAAGTGTATAAAATGCCTGGCACAGGGCCTGACCTACAGCAGAGCTCACTAAGGGGCAGTCCCCACTTGCCTTCCACCACTCTCATTGCGTTGAACCAGGATTGCTGTGAGGAGGCGACGTGGCAGGGCCTGGGAGGGTGCACTGAAAACGTGTTACACAGCTCTAATTGCTCCTTTGGATCTTAGCTTAGAAGATACTTCTTCTGGGAAGCTTTCCTTGACCCACCAAGTCGGATAAGAAGCCCGTGCCCGGGTACCGTGGCACCCTTCGCCCTCCCTCTGCTCACTTGTCGCACTGTATTAAAGCCGTCAGGCAATTTCTCCCTCCCCAGCTAGGCCCTCAAGACCCCCAAGAGGGTGGGAATACATTGGCCTTGCTTGTCGTTGCTTCTCCATCCTCTAGCACGTAGAGGCTGCCAGATACAGCATTGGAGCTCTTTTAATTTATTAAATGGACACGTAAATTGATGGGAGGATTAATTCAAGTTTTCAAACCTGTTTTGTAGTATTACTTGTATGCTTGATGGTCTTCACCATGGGTTTACAGCAACACTTCCCAATGCTTGGTCTTTCAAACTTTAGCAAAGTAAGATGCTCCATGAAAAACTAATTCTTTGGTCAAGTAAATTTGGGAAAGACTATATCCAATATGCCTCCCTACTCCAGGAAATTCACAATGCATGTTTACATATTAAACTCTTACAAGAAGTCTTGCTATAAAGACACCTAGTTAACTTGAACATAGCCTTTTCCAAACAAATTCTTTCCAGGAATACCTTTTAAGACAGCAAAGAGCACTCTTTGGTAAATCCTGGCCTGTAGAGAACTTGGGCTCTGAGCAAATTTTTCTTATGATTTCTATCAATTCTTTGTCCTGGTTCTTCTTCCCCCACTTAAACGGGACAGCTGGAATCAGGAGAGACATACACACCGGACGGAACAAAACAGCAACATAACGATAGAACCTTCGAGAAAACTGCACATATGAATGAGCCAATTGCCCAGGAACGGACCGAAAGTATTTGACAACGACAGGTGAATGCCCTCACCTGTATCATACCTCAGACTTTCACAGTTCTATGCACATTTATCATTGAAATCACTCTTCTTCCTCTTCTTCTCCTCTCCATCATCATCACCACCACCTCTGTCACCATAACTACCACCACCACCGCCATGCTTAAATTTTAAGGGACAAGGCACGCTGTCTGTGCAGGCATTGCTCTAAGTGCGCTCCCTGTATCAATGCATTTAATCCTCACCACAACTCTATGAGGGAGGTGCTAGTGTCATCTCATTTGACAGAGGTGGAAACTGATGGGGAGACAGGTTAATTAAGACGGGGAGAGCATTTGATAGATTTATACTAAGAAATTTTACTGATTAAGACACAGGCTCTGAGCATTTAAGTGACTTATTCAGGTGAAGCAGTCGTAGCCAGCCACGTCTGTCTGATTCTGCTGCCAGTTCTTTCCACCACATCAGGCTGCCTCCTGGTATTAACGCTATTTTATATTTGTGAGCTATTTTATAGTTTACTAAGCACTTCCGCATACTTCATTGTGTTTAAATCTCCTGACAATGCCTTAGACACATATTATTCATCATTTTATAGATCTTGAAATGGAATCTTGGAAAGCTACTACTACTACCAGTAATCATAATAATAATGATAAAATTAATGACAACCACCTCCTACTTTTGATGACCTTATTGTTCAAGGCAAGAGAACTCAGAAAGGGTAGATTTGGGGCTCAGATGCAAGTCTTCTGAAGCCAAGCCCAGAGTTTGCTCCACCCTCGAAAGGCTGGTCTCGCCAATAAGACCATCGCCTGAGCAGCCCAGCTGTGGCAGGGGAGAGGCTCACAGCACCAGCTCAGCCTTCGCTGGTGTGGTCTTTAAAGTGACTCATCTGCCGTTAATTAGAGTTCCTGTTGCCATGGGGATGGTTTATTATTGTGAGGTTGAGAAGATGGCCAATTCAAGAATACTACCTTCCTCTTTTACCCTCTCACCTTCAAGCAAAGATTTTTCTCTTTTATTCTCCTCTCAACTAACATAATTGACCTTCTGCTACATGGTACTATGCAGTGGTTCTCAAACAGGATCCCTGTTGGATCCCTGGCAATAATCTTTGGAATTTTTTCCCTTTTCCTCAATGCAGAGGCTCTGTCAGACGAACTTGGATTCAAATTTCATCTCTGACACTTACTAGCTTTCTGATCATGAACAAGTTAAATGTCTTCCTTGGGCCTTATTTTTTCATCTGGAATAAGGCATAAGAAGACCTAACTGGCAAGGTTATTTTGAGAATTTGATGGAACAAATATGAAGATGCTAGCACAGAGTTGGGAATATAGTAGGAATGCAAAAAATGTTAGCAATTATGATGGTTAAAATAATAGCAATAATTATTATGTACAAAGGGAGGAGATGAGACAGAGATTTAGGGTTGGGAGTGAGGTCATTTTACTTCCATTCACTCATCGATCATTCTGATTTGTTCTTCCATTGAAGCTGTTCTTTTCCTTTATAGCCCTTAACCCAAGATACAGTATTTACATTTATTTGTATTTATTTTTTTAACTATCTTTTCTACTCAACTGTAAATGTGAACAAGATTTGAGATGATGGTTATTTTGCTCATCACCGTCCTTGGGGGAACATTTGTTGAATAAATGGACAAATATTTACGAAGCTGCTGCTCTTCACCAGTCTCTGTGTGAGGCATTGGAAATATGAAAACAACTAAAGGAAGATTCTTCCCCTTGAGGCATTTACATAAAGGATCTGTGAAAACTGACAAAAATAAAGGAAATAGGGCATTCATCCCTGACTCTAAAGGGTTTTAAAAAATAAATCCAATGACCAAATGGAATTAAATCCTTGGTAATCTTTGAGCACAAATCACTGATGTGGGGGTGGTATGGATTTCTCAAAGCTCTAAGTGCCAAGAAGGATTCAAACTGGTGGTATTAAGCCCCACAAATGATCAAAAATTCCCTTTGAAACATGCAGTTAAAAAAGAAAGACAAAGAAAGGGAAGGGCTTCCAGAGGCTGGCTCACCGACTCCTCCCAGAATGATCTGATCCCCTGTGCTGGTGAAGCAAGAGGTCAGGTCCCCAGACGGAAAATCAGTCTCCAAGAGCCACTGGGTAGAATTCCTAATTCTCCAGCGTCACCACACGCAATCTGCTTCCAGCCAAGGAGGGTGTGGCCAGAGGCTTCAGCCTCCCCCATCTGCTGGACAGGGTTGGGCCAGGCTGATGCCCTCCCCAGGAACACACAGGCAGAGGGACCACCTACCTTTCTTAATGGCCTGGATCTCTCACTTTGAAGTTATTTTTTTATTGTGTTAAGTGTTACTATTAGTCGTTTTAATACATTTTGGGTTATTTCCTTTGAAACATTCGAATCCACTGCTTCTGTTGTTCAGCACAGACCCCCTGAGGCTGCCATACTGTGGGGACAGGGAGGGGTGCCAAGGCGAGCATGGGACATGGCTCTTCTTCCGCTGTACACATTGGCCTCCCAAACGTCCCACTGCTTTACATGTTTTGAAGACCAGAACATGATTCTTTCAGTTTAAAAAGGTGAAGAATCTGAGGCCTAAAGAGGAAGACCTCTTGCCCCAGGTTAAACATTGAGTTGTCTGGTAACTAAAGATGCGGAAACTTATCTTTGACAAACAAGAGTAACAGAATCACGAGGAGCAGCGTGGAGCCAGTGCCAGTGCGAAAGGGGAGAGCCGTTCAGAGAAATGGCTGACCGGATTTTACTGCTGCAGACTTGAAGCCCGAGTCCATCCACAGCAGCACAGAGCTTTCAGGGCCGGCTTTCTGTGTGACCAGCCCCAAGCGGCTGCCTTCCCAGCCAGCTCCAGGGAAACCACGGAGCAGCTGTCAAACCTCACCTCCAGTTTGGTACAAGACGCCTTTAGGCAGCATTGACTGCTGACTAAGGACGAGGAACCTGGGACCCCTCCCTGGAAGCTCGCCCTTGTGGGGCAGGTAGACACCGAGTCATCAGGGCAGGGTGGGAAGCAGAGGCAGTAGGAAAGGGCGGAAGTGGCCTCCCCGGGAGGAGCTTCCCAGAGCAGCTTCCTAGGTGGGCTTCAGTAGGACCCCTGCGAGCAGACCATAGGGCAGACCCTCGGGGTTCACATCTTCCTAGGTGTGACCTTGGGAATGTTCTTAACTTCACTGTGATTCAGCCTCCGTGTCCCCAGAGTGCGATTACCATCAGGAGCTCATGGGATCGTTGTGAGGATCGAGTTAATAAACAAGAAGTGCATAAACAGGGGCCAGTGCACACGACCTGAATCCCCTCTGTGTTCAGTCTGGTACAACACACAGGCTGCAGCCTGCAGCTTCCTGGGCGTCTAAGCACTTGCTAGAATCTCCACTTTAGGATTGTCTATCAATCTCTCCTCTGGCGTCTGTAGTGGTTATTCAGCTTACTGAGACGAAGACAACTACGTAATCCAATTATCCAGACCTGTCATCTGTCAGGATCCCTCCGCATCAGAGATGCTGACAGGTGAAACTGACACAGCCCACGTGGTAGGAATTTCACCCTCATCACCTCCCTCTGACACACAGGCTCCTGCAGGCCCAGGTGCCAGTGGCAGGAAGGGATGTGGGAGGGGCGGAGGCAGAATGAGACAGCTACGAGGTGGCTGCTTGCTTCCCACATCTCAGTGGATCGTCTGAGAAGGCGCCTTCTCTGTCCTCTAATTCTCAACCGTGCTGTGGACACAGATGCTCTCCAGTGAGACAGGGCAGCTTTCAGGGGGTTAAAGAGTGTGCCCCTTTTGTTTCAAGGACTCTGAAAACTGTTAGAGATAAGTAATAAACCGTTGTTATTACTCCCAGGCTGAATGAATTTACAGCTGTTTTTCTTAAGCAGGAAGCAGTATTACCATCTGAGAAGCACTTAATGTTGTTGATTTTTTCAAAATTAGACCATCAGTCGACGACATATTTTTGACGACAGACAGTCAGGGAACGTGGGGAAAGGGCACTCCCAAGACTCCTGATCAGACTCCCAGTTAATCTATCGATAGCCAGCACCGCAATCACCCACAGTGCTTCTGTGCCCAGCTTTCCCCCCCGCGGCTCCTGAGCGGGGTCCTCCTGGCAGCTGAGCTCCTCTCTGCCCTTGCCAGCGCCTCCCCCTGGAAGGCCTTCTCCCGCCGCTTCTCTGCTGGTCCTGAGCTCTGGTCTCCATGTCAAGCCCCCTTTTCATATAAAACCACACTTGTCTTTCCTCTCATAGCCCTGACCAGAGACTAGATTATGTAATGCACTCTCTGGTTTCCGGTCGCTTCAGTTTTATTTCTCTAGCCTGAGTGTCTGTTCCTTGAAGGTGGGGAATCTGGCCCTGTTTTTTCTCTTTTACTTATTTATTTACTTTTTGCTGAGGAGGATTAGCCCTGAGCTAACATCTGCGCCAATCCTCCTCTATTTTTCTGTATGTGGGATACCTCCACATTGTGACTGCTGAGTGGTGCAGGTCTGCACCCGGGACGTGAACCTGCGAACCTGGGCCGCTGAAGCGGAGGGCGCAGAACTTGCCACTTGGCCACGGGGCCAGGCACTCCTCTTTTATTTTTATATTTTTTATTTTTATGCTTTTTTAATTTATAAAAAACACTTGGCCATATGCCATAACCCAGTCACCAATAGAAAGACTGTGCGCTTTAGACAGAAAAACTCACTTAAATTCCAGCTTGAATATTAACACCCAGTGTGACTTTGGGTGAGTTTTTTAAATTTTCTGAGTTTATGGAGAACTCTTTTAATTTATCTCATTTACAAAGATGAAAACAATCAACTTTCCACATAACTTACTATGAGCATTAGGTGAGAAAGGTTGAATATTCTTTCTGTAAGGAAACGTCCACAAGAAGACCAGACCAATATGGTTGAATATGCAGCTTTCTTACTATATGCTTTGATACAGAAAGAAAGCCTGGAAAATTGGAGGGACAGATACAAGTCACTAACAAACAAAGCCTCTGAGACATATAGGCTTAAGTTAAACTCATAACACCATTACTTAATAGCTGTGTGACCATGGGCAAATCACTTGCCCTCTCTGAGCCTCCATTTCTTCATTTGGGCAATGAGAATAATCACAGACCTAATACAGTGACTCACTTGGATTAGTGAATGGTCCAGAGCTCTGGCTCAAGGAAGAGGAGTTTCCATTCCTTGGAATGAGACACTACCCGGAACTGGGCTTTGCTCTGACCTTAACGAAGTCTTATCTCCTCAGAGAGGTTACAAGCTATGTGAGGCTACTGGCCTCCATGCCTGACCCAGAGCCTGGTGTTCACTAAAGATGCTCAGGTCAATTTCTTGTCTCTTGGTCATCACGTAATCAAAGTGAACTACTCTCCGTGATAGCCAGTCAGCCCTTCTCCAGCTGGCCTAGCTCATTCCAACAGGGAGAGAGGAGGGGAGGGGAAAGGGAAGTCACTGAAAGGACTGACTTCTCTTTTAATATTTAAAAGCAACTATACCAGTCAGAGTCCAGTCAGGAGAAACAAAACTACTCTAGGTCTTTCAACAAAAAGAATTTAATAGAAAAAATTCGTTTCATAGACGACTGACGAAACTAAGAAGCAAACAGGTGATGCTGAAGCAGCTCAGGGGGCAGCCACAGCAGAGGGTGCACCCTCCCAGGGCAAGGGGCGACAGGAGGCTGTGCTGGAGCCAGAGCCAGGACCTGGGGCCATCAGGCTGCTGCTGAAACCAAAGAAAGGCTGAATGGCCAGAACTGGGACCTGGAAGGGAGAGGCTGGGAGCTGAGTCACACAAGAGGTCAGCTGGTGCCGTAGTGAAAGGGAGAGACAAGTGACATCTCCCCTCTTCCTGCACGTCCATCTTCCACTAGTATCTCCATTGGCCAAACCTACCCAGAGGCCGGCGGCAAGGGAGCCTGGGAAATGCAATACACAGCAGGCAGGGGCAGGGGGACAAGCTGTCTGAGAGCAGACGGGCCAACGCTGGCCAGCCCTCTTTCAGGAATGCACGTGAAGCACTAGTGTGATTTACAGTCAGCTAACAATAATGGCAGTTATCAACACAAATATTACTAGAATTGTGTATAATGGTCACTGAAAGTTTCTTCATACCAGTAACCGTGCTAAATGGTTTACGCATATTATCTCCTTTAATCTTCACAGCAATTTTATGACGTACACACTCTTAATAGTCTTATTTTACAAACAGGAAGCCAGCTGAGAGAACTGAAGGGGCTGACCTGAGGCACAGTTACTGAGTTTGAACTCAGGATGGGAACCCAGGTTTATGTGCCGTCAGAGTCTGTGCTCTTACCTACAGTCCTACTTACTACTCATAATAAGAATCACACTGCTAACAGTGAAAGGGGCTGCTAGACAAGCTGAACACAATGACCGGGAGGATATTTTGAAGACCTACATTTCCAGGGCTGAAAGCCTACAACACTCTGTGAGCATTAAATTTGCCCTTAAAACAAGTAGAGTTGTGAAAACAATACGTCACTTAAAGCAGTTTATCGAAGTGCATGGCGTTCCCTCTTGAAGGCAACAGGAGAGTGGCCAGGTCAGCGGCCTCTGTGGGCTTGCTGTTGGCCAATATTTGACACACCTCTGCATCCGCTGCCCTTGTCGATTGACAGGTGCTTCACGGTAGCACTTCCCTGCTGCCAGGCTGGTAAAGAGCTGCAGAACCCAGGTCCTCTGAGACACTCCTAGGTGAGGGACGCAGCTTGTCTGTAAAGCTGCCTAAAGGAAGGGAGAGTCAGGGAAGAGGGGTGAAGGGACATGCCATCCACCTACACTGCTGGGTATTCTCAGTTCTACCCCTGGGGCAAGCGACATCACTAGACAGTTATAAACCTGGGCGATCCTTAATCTGAATTCAAGTTTTAATGCCACACTCTAGGCTCTTAACAAGGTGCCATACGATGAACTCTGCTCCTTCTGTGAACGTTCCATGGAAAGACTTCTAGGTGAGTTTTTAAAGGGATGACAATTTTAGAATTTGGTACCAGGGAAAATGTGGTCTCTCTTGGAGAACTGGTATACTTCCTTGACTCTGTGAACACTATATGACTTGACATATTTCCTAGTTTTGTCTTGGCTGCCTGGAAGCTCAAAGTAATCCCTTTATTTATGGGTCAGAGACCCATAGGCCAAACTGTGCCATAAATCTGTTTAGTTTGGTACTCACCAGTCCAGGGTTAAAACAATTTGAATCTCGACGTCCTTAGGCAGAGTATACACTCTCCAACCTGGCACATAATCAAATCATCTTGCCCTTTCCTGGTATCTTCCCACATTTGCATGGGTTACCTGGCACCTGAAGGCATACGTTTTGAGGACCTCCTAGTCTAAGTGGTTGCTCTATTCTTTTCTTTCTAGAAAGTTTCTGATTTGTGAGTTTTATTTTGCTAGTTTTATTCTGCTTAGTCATTGATTATAAGCGTCCTCAAATCCTTTATGGAAGTAGAGTATGAATGATAAGCAAATAAATTGTTTTCTTCCCTAAGCAAAATTGTCAGGATCAGTGCGGGCAGCTGTGCCCCCACTGTGTCCAAGGACTGGCTGTTCCTGGTGAGTCACTCTGGCCTCCCCACCTGTAAAGGGTGACCACAGCCATAAGCTCAGCCTCCCATTCCTTCAAGCAGGAGGAAGAACTTTTCACTAGCGAGAGAGGGGGCTGGACACAATCGAGTGGCGCGTGCCTCATCTTAGCAGGTAACATGTAAATCCAGCTCTCGGTGCCTCTAAAGCCCCGGGTTGCTGGGGATACACAGAGGGCGGGTCTGGAGCCAGGCCCCCCAAGTTTAAACCCTCATTCCACCACTAACCATCTACGTGACTTAGACCAGCTCATTGATGTCTTGATGCCTCAATGTCCTGCTTCATAAAGTGAGACAGTGATACCACCTACTTCACAGGTTTGTTGTGAGGATTAAATTGATACAGGAAATAACAATAGTACTTTTACGTGTGGCAGGCACTGTGCTAAATGTGCCTTCATTCAGAGAATCGATGCAGCAACTCAGTGGAACTGAGGTTCCCAGAAATTAAGTCCCTTGCCCAGCCAGGTTCATTACATAGCTAGCAGGCCAAGGAGATGCCATCGTCCTGGAGCCTAGCAAACTGTCTTAGAGGGCTACTTTCTCTCTTCTGCCCCATTTGATCCCCTCTTGCCCTGCCCACAATGGATGCAGATCACCTACCCTCTTCCACCCCCCACACTTGGCAGGCAGCTGCGGTGACGCCATGTGACTGAGCCTCCAGCGGTTATCACTGACATGTTCCTGTGCTGAGCTGAGTGGAGAGAGATTTGTGTAGGACTGAGGCATAGATTTCCTTCTCTGCTCTCAGAGAGGGTACTCCATTGCAAAGATAAAGAGCAGAACTGGGGGCACACAGCCCCCCTCTGGAGTTCCATCTCCATCACTAGCTAATCCTCCAAGGCCCAGTTCAAATGTTGCCTTCTCGGAAAGACTGTCCTAGGCCTCAACACAGTGGAAGACACTCCTTCTGTGGTGCTCCGTACCCCATTGTATAGTAACCATAGTTTAATAAACACCATCTCACCTTACATGGACTAACGTGTTTACTTCTTATGAGTTGCGAGATAACATATCTATGATGCAGATATTACAGTTATCTTTTACAGATGAGGGCTCTGAGGCACAGGGACATTAAGTCACTCACCCATGGTAAGTGGCAGAACCACGATTTGAGCTCAAGCAAGGCCCCATGGTCTTTGCCATATACTTAGTACTCACTGTCTCATAACTGTGTCTGTCGGTGTCCACCTCCTTCCCACTAGACTGACGACTCTGTGGGCACTGACAGGTGTGTAATTCTTTGTCCTGCTACCATCGAGGACTGTCTCTGCCACATGGCAGCCTCCTGCTGATAAAGCCTGGCTTAAAGAATTAAACAGAGAGCCTCATCATCAGTTGAATCAAGGCCCATACGCACACCTTCTCGAGATCTTGTCCACGGTCCTCTGTCAGCCTAGCTATCACAGCCGGGCCGTCTCCAGCAGTGGAGAGCAGAAAATGCATCCTGACATGGCAGGAAGGCCCCAAGTCACAGGTGTATTAATGAGAGCAGAAACAAGCCATCGGAGTGATTCATTTGGCATCCCTTCAATATTATGTTTTACACAAGTTGATTATATTGCACTTAATTACTAATTTGCCATGCTTAAACCAAGAGTGCTTTCAATTTTTAATGAGATAAGGGAAGAAGATGCTTTACTTACTTAGTGAGGAGCAGCTGTTTTCTCTCTTTCTCTTGTTTTGCCCAGCCAATTAATAACATTTCTAAAGAAACAGATCCCTCTCATGAATTCTTTCTCCCTATCTTCTTCCCAATCTCCCGGGTTTAAAAAGAGATGGAAATAGGCAAAAGCCATCTAGAAACAAACTAAGTTTGCCTTCTGATCTGGCTGGCTAGGCTGGGAAAGTCCTTGTAAAGGGGAGTAACATGAGACTCAAAAATGGTGCTCCCTGATTTTTTGGGAGTTCGAGTGTATCTATTCCCAGAAACCAGGACTTGGTTGTTGCTGAAACAGAGACTACAGCCATGGGTCTCCAAACAAGGCAACCCCCCTGTAACCTGCATGGCTCCCTGGGTGTTAATGTCAAACAATTTTAAGCACGGCCCTGGGGCAGTCTACATACAGAAACAGCAGACGCTGGAGTCAGCTCCAGGCTTTCCAGCTGTTAGACCACAGCCACGTGACTTAAACTGCATGAGCCTCAGCTCCCTATTTGTGAAGGTGAGGTGACTAACCTAATTTGAAAGAATTAAATGTCACCTAAGGCACCTTACCGCAGTGCCCAGCTCAGACGGGGTGCAGAAAAATATTAGTTTTTAGCATAAGGTAAGGCAGGAAAATGAGAGAAGGGCTAAGGACATCCCTTGGGAGGGCTCCAGCATGACTGTCATGATCTGCAGGCTGTGGAGTCTGGATCAGTGCTACTCAGAGGACAAGAGGAGCCTGCCCCAGAGTATAAACACACAGGCTGATTCCTTCATTGAGAACATCTTGCTAAGAATAAAATGTCATAATTGATTTATATTCTGCTACAAATTCCTTATCTCATTGCAAATCTGTAACAAACCATTCACAGACTGGCCCTTGGTCCGTGGACTGACCTGAGCAGCCCAGTCTGGACGGCTATGTTGGACTTCTGCACATGCTCCTGAAGATCCCTCATCACTGTTCTCTGGGCCCAGCCAGGCTCACTTGCACTGATTACATCAACAAGCTCCTTTGCCTTCTGACTTTGAGTCCAGTCAATGGGGAGCCTGGCAGCCGATCAGAGAGGAGGAGGAGAATCCAGTCAGAAACTCAGCCCTTTCCTTCCAGGGACACTGGCAAGCCAGCTGACTCAGTAGTCTCCACACAGCCCTCTGTTTTGGGGTTCCAGTAACCGTGCTCTCCCCTCTTCAGGTCTAGCTGTTCTAAACTCCAGGGTATCATATCCTCCATTGTGATTTCTCTATGCCCTGGTCCACAATTTTGTAAACAGTCCCTCTACTAAACTCTCTAACGTTATCCTAATTTGAAGGTGCCCTCTGTGAGGGCCTTGACTAACACAGTCACATTTAATGTACATCAAATTCTAGTTGTTGATTTCTGATACTAATTTTTTAAATAATGGCAATCACACTCAGCCCCAGAAGAGCCCGTTTCTATTTGTGATTGAGCTAAACAATCCTCAGCTTCAAAACCCTAGGCTAGGCTAGGATTCTGGCTCCTTCCCTTTCGAGCCATTGGCTTGGGTAAGTCACTTAACCTCTCTTACCTTGTTTCCTCCTTTGTAAAATTATGAAGACAATGGTATAGAAAATTGCCTTATCCATAACTTTTAACACAGTACTGACTTTTTAAATGTTCAAATGTCTTTGATCTGCATGATTAGAGAGATGCCACTCAAGCCTCCGAAGCCAGGGCTTTCCTGCTCGCTGTAGGCTCCTTGACTATTTGCCCCAGTGCTGGAACGGGGACTGTCTCACAGACGCCAGTAAGACGTGTGCATCCCAAGACTCTGAATCAAACTTTGTCCAGTAGTACTTGGTACATATGTGTATATGTGCATGTATGTAGTCATTTTTCAGGGCTCTTGTCTCAGTTACAGAAAATTCCTGGTGTAACTAAAGGTCTTGTCTTCTCTCATCTCTTATTTGGTTCCATAGCCAAATTTACTGTGTTGAATATGAAGCTTATATAGCATGGATCTGCTATTCATGAGTTATCCTAGGATAAAGGGGAAAACCCCCAACTTATTCATTTCCAATTTACTCCAACAAAGAATTTTAATACTAAAAGTAAAGGCATAAATGATAATTATGAGGAATTAATTACCTAGAAGCATTTGTTTCTATGGAATAATCTCACATATTTTTTCAAATTTGCACCAGCATGAAATGTTGTCTTGCATAAAATGAAATCAGAGAGTTGGGCAAACTTGACTGTGGAAACACAGTTCTGTGACCCTTCTAAGCCGCAAGACTCAGCTGATGTGTGGCTCCTGTGCGTTCGCAAAAGCCTAGGTCTTAAGTTCCTGAGTAAGAACTGCAGGGAGAGGGGGCATTTGGGGAAAATATTTCTTAGCCTAAATCTTTGTGTTAATAATAATACTATCAAAAACGTCTTCTAATTAAAGCTCTTATTTAGTTAAAGTGTTTTTTTATATCTACCTCTATAAAAACTAAATGGGCAGATTATGATTCAAAGCAAATAAATAAAGCAAAACAATACTGGTGAGAATGGTATGAAGTCTTCTCTAGGCAAAGGAATTAGAAAATGTCCAAACCAAAGAGGGTACATTTCTTTTTCCTTTTTTTTCTATATCCCATACTCAACCAAGCAGTGATGACAAATGTATGATGCTGATGTTTTCTATAAACCATACCATCCTGTGAAGGGCAGCTGAGTTGCCACATTGGAATCTATGCCTTTTCCAAGCGATGGATATATATTTACTGGAATACAAAGGGTGTGGTTTGATGGAATAGCAACAGCATGGACTTTGTGTTAAGCAAGGGTATATGATCCCTCCATGCTTCAGAGTCCTCAGCTGCACGGTGGGGACTTTGAATACCCACTGTTGCTGCAAGGTTTCTGTGAATGACAAGGGATGGATGGGAACGGGAAAGTAACAGGCCCTGTTCCTGGATCACATTGTAAGGAACAGGAGAGTCAAATGTTATATATCGTATATATTGAAATTATTTCCTAAAAATGGAATTCTAATTCAGAGCTAACGTTTTGACTTTCATATCCATGATGCCATTTTACAAATTAGATTTTTAATTTAATTAACAAAGAGATTTTTAATTAATCAGAACTTGAATTTGTTTTTCTTTCTTTCTTTTTTTTGTTTTGCAGAGGGAGCAATTCTTGAAAAGATAAGAATGTACTGCTAATGAGGTGTGGCAAATAAGTATAATGAAAGTTAGGGCCAGCATCACATTCTTAATTTAATCTTTCTTTAAACTATTAATTACCATTCCACGATTTTCTGTTGACTTTCTATGAGGCATTGACATATGGGATAGGACATTTAGAAAATTCAATCAGAAATCTGAATCTATTTAATTAGAAGCCAGAATCTCATATCTCCAGAAACACATGTTTAAACAGCAAAGGGCAAAAGGCTACTAAAAACAGTTGATAGTATCAGGACCATATGTGAAATGAACAGGATTATAAGAGGCCGGGGTATGAAAGCTAAATGGAAGTAAAATTCACAGCAAAAGACTCCTTGCACACAAGGAATGTGAACTCTGAATTTCCATACACCATCGCTGGGAGTATAAAGTGTTAATATGTATCAAAATCCTAAAAGTTGGGCTAACTTTTTGATCAAACAACTATACCTCCATAATTTATTTTATGGAAATAATTTAGGGTTTGTGCAAAAATGTAGCTACAGAGATGTTAGTTGCAGCATTCTTTACAACAATGGAGACAACCTACATATTCACACCTAGGGAACTGGTGAAATAAGTCATGGCCTATATATTCTATGGGGTAGAAAGTTATGCAGGCTACAGAAATGACAAAGATGTTTACCACATATTTTCGGGTGGAGGGGACGGCTACAAAACATGCATTGTATGAACACACTTTGCAATTTAAAAAGTATAAAATGATTTAAAAATCTGTACAAAAAGGCTAAAGGATAGAAATCAGAATCTTAAATAGTGGTTATTTTAGAGTAGTAAGATCAATGTTTTCATATTTTTCTTTCGGCTTAACTGAAGTTTCTTATTTTTTTCCAAATGAATATGAATTATTAGTTGTACACCAGAAAAAGAAAAAACAAATTAAGATTGAATGTGCCAAGAAATGGGATGGTTTCTATTTCTGAACATTTATTATATATCAGTCTTTCCAAACCTCCAGAATTTAAAAATCATCCTAATCAGCTTTACTTTGCAAAATGTAAAACTGGTATTTACGATGACAGAAAGGCAAACAGAACTCAAGTCACAGGAAGTTTACTCTCACAAAATAAAACAATGGAGATGAATCATATCATATACAAGGCAATCACCTCGGAGTGCATAAGGCGATCACTTCAGAGTGCACAAGGCAATCACCTTACCAGAAAATTCCACCCACTATCCTTCTCCTTCCATTTGGTAAAATTTCCGCAGAATTGAAATACATAAAAGTGCGATAGCTGTAAGTAAAATCCACAACTGTAAGTCCTTCTGATCTGTTGTTACAAGCAAAGGAAGGTACAGGCCTCCACTCTGGCTGAAGCCATCCATTCACGGGCCTTGCAAATTGAGGAACCCTGTCCCCGGCATGCGGGCCTCTGCCCCGGGTCTGCAGCCTGAGTCTTCTGGACTCTTCCCAGCCTTTCCTTCACCTGAAGGACATGACTCTGCCCAGGTCTACCGAAGTCTGCCCATCTAGATAAAAAGTGAAATCCTTCATCCAAGGATGTGTGGTCCCCGAGAAGACAAAACATCTGGCTTGCAAGAATTATTGAGTTGCTGGCAAGAATCGCTCAGCTTTCTTTAAGGAAGGAGTGGCAGCACCCTGAAGACCAAGCAAGGATCTTTGAAGTTCAAAGAAAAAAACAATTCTATTTCAACTCAGCTCGCCAGGCTCCTGAGCTGGTCTCCAGGTCTGGGGCACACAACTTGGCTCCTCTTCTTTGGAGAGGGCTGAATGAAGCTGTCTCCATGCATTTACACTTCCAGAGCAGTTCCAAACACAATCATTCTAACAATGCTGATAATTATACCCCGGGCTCTTGGAGGTCCTCGGAGCTTTCAAAAGCTCTTCAACAAGACAGTCCCACATGAGCGGGAATTCTTATTTAAACATTTTTTTTTTAAAAAGGAAATAAAACAAGCTCCTGGAGAGGTGAAGTGACATTGTCTGAGGACAAAACAGGAAGCAAGCAAAGCATCCCCTCCTAGACGACATGGGTTCGCTCAGGCACGTGATGACAAAGAAGACTTTGGTCTCTCCCAGCTGGGGGCTTTCTCGGCTAGACGACAGTGGCTACCGAACCCCTCAGGAGAGGCACACACTTCCTCGGGCTGAAGGCGAGACATGGCTTTGGCTTTAAGATGCCGTGAGCCTTGCAGCTGCTACTCACCCACCAATTCCAAGATTCCATCTTCCCCATCTTATATTCCGTTCCAGAGATTAACAGAAAATCTCATATAGTAAAGACGACGTTGGTGTGGAATGAAGCTCAGTTTCCACTCAGGGGATGTGAGCGGAATCCTCCCAGAGCCAGGAACTCCAATTTTGACTAAGAGATCACTGAGGTGCCAAAAGTCACGGTATGAGTATCTAACGGAGCCTCTCGTCACACTGCTCTGTTCGGGCTGCGGACTGTCTCCTGATTTGTGGCCAATGACATTTCTTTTCAGAAAATACATCTTTGAACATTTAAGAAGCCAAAAGTTATATTTAAAGAAAAAAGTAAAGTAGAAAAAGAATGAAAATCAGGATAAGATCCAGATCCAGAGAGAGCTGAGGTTCAGTTCTGCTTCTGCCCCTTATTAGCTGTAGCCTTGGGCAAATTACTTAAAACCTCTCTGAGCCTTAGTTTCTTCATACACAACACAAGGATAAAAACATCTATCCCACAGGCCGGGAGACTGTCAAGATTAAAAGAGGTGTCTTAGTCTGCTTGCGCTGCCATAAGAAAAATACCATAGATTGGGTGTTTAAACAACAAAAATTTATTTTCTCACAGTTCTGGAGGCTGGAAGTCCAACATGAAGTGCCAGCATGGTCAGGTTCTGATGACGGCCCCCTTCCTGGCTTGCAGACAGCCACCTTTTTGCTGAGCCCTCACATGGCAGAGAGAGAAAGTGCAAGCTCTCCGGTGTCTCTTCCTATAAGGGCGCTAATCTCATCATAAAGGCCCCCCCTTCATGACCTCATCTAACTCGAATTACCTCCAAAGGCCACGACTCCAAACACCATTACCTGGTGGCGTTAGGGATCCAACATATGAAGTTTGAGGGGACACAAACATTCAATCCGTCACGTGAGGTAACCTACGCAGGGCCGCGGCGAGCATATTTACGGCTCTGTTTCAGCAATTACGATTTGTCCCAGGAAGGGCAAGGCATCTAGTCCTGAGAACATCTTCATAGGTTGATACATTAAAATAATAATTGACAAGTCATTGACATTTCAACAATAAATACATATCTTCCTGTGATGTTTCTGAAAGAGTATGAGAAAATCCAGCAAAAGTTGAGAATTCAACTCTACCATCTTTGTTTAAACACTTCAGTTAAAATCCACAAGCATCCGTGAGAGGACTCAGTTCTCTGGGAGAGACATTGCACAGGCATCAATTCCAGAGGCTTGGACAGGCTGTCACATACCTCACTTCCCAGGACATGGTGCAGACACTGCGGTCAGACTTTCACACGTGTCTATTTCTATTAGGGTACGCTCCAGTTCTGGGATCTTTCTGGATCTCTGTTGCCAAAGTAGTTGTTACAGGTATCAGGAAGGTTACACACAAAGCCCCTAGCATAGTTCTTGGTCCATAAGAGGGTCACGATAAACAGGCTGTAATTACTGGACCACTGTGGAAAACCTTGCTCCTAGTGCTCACCTCGAGACCCTGGGCAAGTCATTTAGGCTCTCTGATACTCAGTTGAACAAATATTCTTGAACTCTCAGTTAAGACTTGGGAGCCAGACTTCTTGGTTCTGGCATTTACTAGCAGTTTCAACTTAAACCAAATTATTTAACTTCTTTAATCCCTCAGCTTCCCCCACTATAATATGGAATTAATAGAGCTGATGTAGGGCTAAAGGTACCTTCTTGATCCGGAGAAAGAACTTATCATGTGCTATTGATTATTACTGCAGATAGAGAAATGGAGTGGAGAACAGAATGGTCAGGTCCCAGAGGAGGAGGCCGTCAAGCTCGGATCTGGGCCCAGGCGTCCGACTCCAGAGCCCGTGCTCTCAGCCTCCACCTGGACTGGTTTTCTACCTTTTTGTAAAACTGCTGTTAATATTATTATTTTAATACTCAAAGTCTCCATAAAACCCACGTGTGAAATGTCTTCTGCAATTTGTTGGTAGGAAAAGCTTTGTCTCCCACTAGAAACGAACACGTTTCCTCTTTTTGAAAATAATTATGCAACTTATCATGTGTTCTTTTTTGTCTTGGCTGCCAGGAAGCTGAGAGTCAAATTGTGTCCTCAATCCAGCCACGAAGTTGTTTCCTTCTTCCCGTATCTTTCTTCCTTATGTTCCCATTTAATTCCTCTTTTACTAACGTTTTCATTTGTGTCTCTTATTGATAGAGGCTTCAAAGGTATTTGGAAAGTGGCAGGTGGAGATGAAATAAGTAAATATAAATCTGAAATTTACATAAAAACCTTAAGTTTTAAACCTTACCTTTTTCACGTGCTAAAAAGAAAAATGGGCAAGGGGAAATTTAAAAGAAATAATTCAAGAGCTATTTTAAAGGAGAAAAAGAAAACCAACAGAAAAACAGAATGACCAACACTAACCGAGGCCAAGTCAAATGAAAACTGCAATAAATATGTCTGAGGCTAGAAGCATCTGTGCTTTCCCCGGCTGGAACCTATCATTGCTTAATTATATCCTGTATGTGTTTTGCAAGATGCGAGTTGCTGTCAAGAGGAAGGACAGCCTCAGACGGGAGGGGCCCGGCTCAGCCCTCGGTGCTCACATACCTGCACAGAAGCGAAGTCCCCCGACGCGCAGGCACCCAGAATAGCAGCGCCCACGAGCACGGACTCGACCTCTTGGGACAGGATCACAGGCATGCCTGCGCAGGACAAGGCCACACGTCGGTTAGGGAGCAGGGCCAGGCCAGCATGGGGAGCCAGCAAGCGGTCCCAGATGCACCTCCCCACCCCCTGCAGGTCCCCATTCTTTAGGATCACCTGGTTCTAAAGGGTTTCACGGGCATACGCCTGCTGGTGCGACAGCCAAGAGTCCCGGGGGGCCACACCACATATATCAACTCATGAGACTCTGCTGCCCACGTCTCCCAGGTCTGCCAGCTGCTACCTGCCATTTGGTTCAAGTTCAGTTCAGCAAACATTAGGTGTTTTGCTGGGCCCAGGAAACTCAGAGATGAATCAGACTCTGTCCTGTTGTTCAGGTCTCAAAGGGGAGATGGATGAGACAGAGATAAAGGGCATGCAGGGCTGAGTTCTCTAACTGAGATGCGCTAAGAAAAGGGAAGTCTTCAGAGAGGGCGTCATTAACCCCTCCAGGCTTCCCATTTCTCTCAGATACAAGCCAAAGCCCTGACCACTTCCCCAACCAGATTCTCTTTTTCTCTCCTCCCAGCCACATTGCCCTGTCTTCCTTGCTCTCTCTTGAATCTGCTTCAGGGCCCTTGTCCATGCTGTTCCTTTGGTCTGGGTCACTTCCTTCCAGCTGTCCCCACGGCAACTCCCTCTCCCTCCTTCGAGCGTTTGTGCAAACCTCCCCTTCCAGGGCAGCCTTCCTGACCACCCGATTTCAAATGACAACTTGCTCATGACACTTCTTATCCCCCTTCCATTTCCTCTTCTCCTCCCAGCGCTGCCTTATTACTCATCTTCTCTGTCATCTGACTCCCCTGCTAGAGCGTAAGCTCCATGAGGCAGGCCTTTGTTCAGTCCTCTGCCAAGTCCCTAGAACTGAGCCCAGCACCCAGCACAGGGTATGGGCTTAAACGATGAGAGAACGAATTCCCGGGAGGGAGCAGAGGAATCACAGTGGAGAGGAGGACAGAGGAGGCAACAGAAGGATGCTGGGCTCTGCCTGGCAGGAGGAGCCCTCCACATGCCAACCCTCAGAGGTCGAGGGTTCCCGGGGGTTTAAGATTAATAGAAAAAATTTAGAATTCGTGGGATTTTGTATATATATTTATATATGTACATTACATATATATAAATAAAATACATGTAAAGCATACACACATACATATGTGCTAACCAGGGGATGCAGCAAACTCTGGCCAGACCTATAAAACCCACCTCTACTCAAGACAGTACAGTTATCTTTCCAAACACAGGATTTCTCCCCCTCTCTCTTTTGGGAAGCCTTTCCTGACACATTCTCCTCTGCACTCCCATCACCTCCTCACCCGTCCTCCCACTCCAAGGCGGGGTCAGCTGCCCAGTCACCCCAGACAAAGAGGGCAGGGCACAGCGTCTCCACATGCATCCCAGGGGACTGAGGCACACCAGCTCCACCCTGCCGGGCCAGCCCTGAGACTTTGCTGGCAAGCATCAGGTGAGTAGGGCTCCGGGAAATGCTCAGACCTGGCTCCACCAGCCCTGTGCCCTTCAGCAGGTCACTGAAACCCTTTAGCCCTGGTTTCCCCATGTGTAAATGGGGATGATGATAAGACTCGCCACACAGGCTTGCTGTGAGGATTACCGGGGGTTACCACAAGGCCTTGAGAATGGCTCGTGCTGCTGTTAGAACAAACACTGATGGTGAGTGGAGCCCTCTCCATGAACTTCACCTGGGCTGGAAATAGACAGTGGGGAAGGGACATGGAGATGCCCCCTTCATACCCAGGGGACAGACACCAGGTCACACTGAAGGGCTATGGTGGCCAGGTCTGGAGAGCACTGCGAGCCTTTGCAGCATCCGGGGATCCTGCAGATGGCAGCCGGACTGTGACCACCCCAGGGGCCTGGGACTTTTTAGAAGCCTGCACCTCTAAATGCCATTCACCTCCCAGCCCCTCCTTCCCCTCACTCACTCTGACCAGGGAGGAACTACTCACTCCCCTGCCCTTGGCTGCTGGAGACCTGAGTCAACCTGGGAGCACCCCATCAGCTCTCACCTTCAGCCCAAAGTGCCCCGAGGCCAGACAGCCAGGCTTTGAATTCTGGCTTCCCCACTGACTTAGCTGTGTGACCCTAGGCAAGCTACCTAACCTCTCTGTACCTCAGATATCCCATCTACAAAACGTGGTTAAAATCCCACCTTCCTCACAGGGTTGCTGTGAGGATTAAAAGTGCCCTGTAAGTAAGGCACTTGGAACAGTGCTTGGCTTAGAGAAAGCACTAATTAGCATTAGCTGTTATGATTCTTAAAGTTTACCTCATCTCTGAAGTCTCTCCTCACCCCTACTACCCCGGGTGGGACCAGCTCACTGCTTCCATTTCCCCCTGAGGCCAACCTCGCCGCTTCCTCCACCTTCCCAGCCTGCTGGGGCCCTGGGATGCTGGCCTGTGTGGACCACGTCCTTGGCCCCCTGCCTGCTGGCTGCGCCCCTGATTGAGCCCCTCAGTCGCAGGTTGGTGGCCTCCCGGCCCTGCCCCTGCCAGCCTGGGGTGGTGAGACTGCGCAGCTCTGGGTGCTGCCTGGCCCCCGGGGTTCCCCTCCACCTTGCCCACCCTCCTTCAACAGACTCTTTACTCCACTTTTCTCCAGCTAATCCCATTGAGTGTGTCAGCTGTTCTGGGCCTGGACCTGACTCATATGACACCCACGTCCTCTGGGTCCCCAGTGGACTCCCCGGACGTGGGTCAGAGCACCGCGAGCACTTTCCTGCTTGCAGTGGCCTCTCGGCAGGATACCACTGTTCCTCTTTGCATCCCCAGGCCAGGCTCAGAGCTGGGTGCACCAGGTGCTCCGAGAAAGCTTTTGAGTGAATAAATGAAGGAACAAATGATTAACATAATGAATAAGACAGAAAGAGGGAAACCCTACTGAAATTGCCAATCCTAAAGAACAGAATCAAGAGGGAGGAACACTGAGTCCCAAGTCAGTGGGAGAACCTACAATTACTTAGTACACAGCGAGCAGTTCTGGAAACCACAGCTGCCCAGACGCCCGCGGCCCAGGGCGGCGCCCCCCTCACGGAGGGGACGGCCCAGAGTTGGTGAGGCCCTGCTCTCCCCGCTTGCACGGAGCAGGCTGTTCCCCACACAGCACAGATTTGCTTACAAAATACAAAGCTGTTTTTTTTTCTCAAGCGCCCCTCTTCTCTCAGGCGTGGGGCTGCCTTGAGGAAGAGAACCAGCACAGATGGAACTCCTGCTTTGAGGCAGGCTCCCAAACTCGTGAATATTTATTCCTCAGTACGATCTACATGAGGGAATTTAAGACTGTGTCTATCTTTCAGAAGAGGGAAATGAGGCTCAGAGAGGTAAGGGAACTCGCCCAGAGTCACAGAACCGGTCCCCGACTCTGACTCTTTCTATTACTCCACTTCATCTCCAAAGAATTGTTCAAATTCCGTTGTGTTTCTTACATGTATTCCTGAGAATCCCGTACCAGGTCTGTGGGCCTTTCTAAGTCTTTCTTTGCAGGAAAACTAGAGCAATCACAGTGTTAAAAGGCACCAAGACTCCCCTCTGTGCCCAGCACTCGTGTGCTGCCTTCTACAGAAACAAAGCAAATGTGTCCTGCTCTCTAAGTGCTGGAGGAGGGGCAAGCAGCTTTGCCTGGAATGTGAGCTATTTTATCTGATGCATTAACGAGTTTAGCAGAACCCAAAGCTTTTAAAGGCAGACGCACTTTGCCATCACTTGTCAGTCACAGCCTTTCCAAGGCCGAGGAATTCCAGGCCAAAGAAAAGGCCCCTTTGTCCAGAACTGTAACCAGTCCACAGCGAGAGACAAAGGGTCCAGTTTCCATCGGAATCCAAATAACGATTAACAGCCTTTTCATTCACCAGCTTGAAGGAGAACAGCTTCGAAAGCAGAACATTCTGTGAAGCCCCTGTGCCCCGGCTTCCGTGGCAGCTCAGGGCTGCCAGGCCTGGAGGAGGATCCCTTTCACACAGGCCAGAGCCGCAGTGCTGAGTCAGGGCCGGTCGCTCGCTGCCCTGCTCTCCGCCCTGTTTTCCATCCCCTCGGGTGATGTGTTGGCCAAGGCTGATCTTATCTCCCCTCCTGCCTCCAGGTGGGAAGTCTTTGTGGCGAAAGGAGGCTGGAAATGGGACAGTCACTCACAGATCAAATTTTAAGGCTGACTCTTATCTGAACCAGCTAGCTAACTTTAGATAAAATGTAGTTAAGGTATTTCTCCTGGGGAAACAACAAGGTAATCTGGGCTCCTTTTTATGTCTTTTGTCTTTCTGCCTCAGAATGGCTCACCTCCATGGGTTTTGGACACTTCACGAAAGGAGGTGTCATCATCCAGTGGTTATAAACCAGGTAGAAAAATTGAGAAACCCGGGTCCAAAGCAGAGTGGAGGGGACACTGGGTCTGGACACACCTGGGTGACCATCCTGGTCCTGCCCCTTACTGCATGTTTGACTTCGGATGTCAATGTAATCCACCTCCCTCATCCTCGGTTTCCTTGTCGTAAGATGGGGGCACCAGTTCCCACCTTTGGTGGTGTGTGATACCTGTATACAAAGTGATTCACACTGACACACAGTGCAGCTCGGTTACAGGTAGTAATTTCTGTACCTGACATCCTGATATATTTATCCTTAGACTGTGTGCTTTTTTACACTGTCCTCTGGCTTGTCTGTCAGTCTGCTTATCTCTAAGATGGGGATAAGTAACTTATTTAGTTTGATCTCACAATGGCAGGGTCGCCTATGCTCATTACTTCTGGTAGAGCCCTCATATACAGGACCTGCATTGCCTGGAGGGGGAGGGAGCTACTCGATGAGGTAGAGTAAGGGGCAGAAACCTTGACCCACCCAGCTGTCAGAGGCAAGGGATCCAGGGGATAGGGGACAGCAAGAGATCATGATGAAGTCAGGTCAGTGCAGGATGGGCTCACAACAGACTGGAGGTGTGGCTGTGTGTGAGCAGAGTCCAGTCAGCCCCTACTTCCCTCCCCTTGCTCTGCCCTGGTGCCTGGGCATCCTGGAATGGGTCCTGGGTGGGAACACCAGTCTCCAGGAGACACTGGAGGAGAAGGGAACAAGAGACTTGAAGGTGCCGGGTCCAGAGGGACAGAAGTCCCGGCCAGCCTCTGGGATACCAGCAAGCCTCCTGCTAATGGAGTGCCTTCCTTGGGGCCCAGGGTGTGTGCCTCACATCCTGCTCTGCTTTTGTCTGCTCGTGTCTTAGAGGAATCTGCCCATTACTCTGGATTCTCTCTCTCTGTGTCATGATCCCCATTCTGGTGAGCTGAGAAGGAATCATAGGATCTCGAGGTCTTGGGGCTCACATTTCCATCTCCAGCCAGACCCACACCAGCTAGGCTCTGCCATCTTTCTTCAAGACAGCTTCCTATCCCTTTCTCCAGATCACTTGCTCTGCAGTGTTGCAGGTCCAAACCAGGACACAGCGCCTACTGTGTTTCCATAATATCCTGTGCTTTTCTCACTTGGAGCTCTTGCTGCACTGTATTTAACATGTCCATTTGCTGTTTGCTTTCCTCAACAGACCCTGAGCTCCTGGGGCAGGAAGAGATCTTACTAATCTCTTATCTTCAATCTTCTCCACAACGTGTGGGTCATAAGTGGAACTCAAAACTGTTGAGTGAATGCTTGAATGAAGACCTAGCCCTTGCTGATCTCTCTTGTCTTATTTCTTACCGCTGTTCAATAGTTGGATTTGCATAGAAGTTACTTTCCCCATGATGACTACAAAGACTTCATAGTTATCTTAAGAAAAAAATACATTGAAACATAAAAATTCAAAGCAATTTGGCATACCACCTATAGCCTCCTATTCTCAAGCCCGTCCACGTCTCGGCCATGCCCATTTGTTGTCAAGCCTAAAACGATCTTCTCCCCTCCTCCTCAGACTTACCAGTGATGTCTGCATGCATCTGCACAAACAGGGGATTCTTGCTCAGGCCTCCACACAAGAAAAGGGTGCTGACAGAGTGCCCTGCGGCCTCCATGGCCTCAATAATGAGGCGGGTCCCAAACTTAAAGGGAAAAACAGAAGAAAGCATCAGTATGGGAGCAAAGGGAAATGATGTGGAACATTTTTGAAGGGTTTACCCAGTGCCAGACACTAAGCTAAGAGGTTGACATACACCATCCCCGAAAGCTGAACTCAGAGAGATTATGTTGCCTCTGATCACACAGTTAATTAGGTTGCAGAGTGGGAATTCCAAGCTGGGCCTGCTTGACTCCAAAATCGTCTTAATTACTACACTATTTGCTTCTGTCAGTAGTTATACAACATTGACAAAAACAACTGACAATGCTGACTCAGTTAATAAACACAGTTCATTCAGACACATAATTGATGAGTGTCTCTTATGGCCCGGGTGCTGAGAATGGAATGATCAGCAACACTGCTTTGAAAGTAATAGTCAGTGGTTCCTGGGTCAGCCTTCTTTCCCTAAATAGGAACTCAACTCAGTAAAAATGGCTGATGCTTGAGAAGAGGACATTACCATAGGGTCACCAAGGTGAATCTTAATTTACAATCATTTAGCTTTAGCTAGGATATTTGAATAGCTAAAAATCATAATTTATTGGTAGTTCAAAAACTAGAAGTCCACAAGTCATAATTTATTTGGGCTAAGGATTTATAATAAAAAGATGAACTGTGATATGACCTTAGGAGGCAGCCACACGGCAGTGTCCAAGAAAGTGGCTCCAGAGAGATCTGAGGAAGAAGGCTTTTGGAAGAGAGAGCCCTTGAAATGTTTAGAGAGTGAGCAATTCTGGGGGATGATAAAGTCACAGGGGCGGCGTGGGTGTGAGCTGCCGAGGCAGAGGGAGGAGAGGTTGAGGGAGATAAGGAGGCCAAGATGATGCAGCCACCACGAAGAAGGGGAGGTTTGGGTTGGAGCGTAGATGTGAACCAATACCACTGATTTAGTGTGTGATACTGCTGCTAAGAAGTTGGTACCCAAGCGCACAGAGAAGGAGAAGGTAGTTCAGCTTGAAGGCGTGGCATATCAGAGGCTTAAACAAAGGAAAGGAAGCAGGTTTGGGGAGCGAGCAGTCAGGATATCCCCTGACTCCCAAGGAGTGGGATGCAGGGCAAGTGGAGCCTCCTTTGATGAGGCTGTCTGGAGAGCTGTCTCCCTCCCCTGGGCTGGGGTGCTTTTGGGAAAGACGGTGGCTAAGGGGTCATTTGGAGACCCTTTCGCAGGGCATGAAATCCTGGCTGCTGTGGAATAAATGATGAGGGACAGCACAGTTCAGAGCAAAAGCACAGCATGTCCAGTCCAGAGGTCTTCACGGTTTGTTGAAGCTATTAGCGAATCTGGTAAGAATATGGATTAGGTGAAACCTGGGCCTCCAAAGATAACCCACAGATGTAGTATGTTAAAAAAAATTAAACATGTTATACCATATAAGGCTAGATCCTGCTTATTGATTATGGCTGATTTCCCCCAGATGTTCTTTCTTAAGCTTTTCAGGGGTCATGAACCCTCTTGAGAATATGATAAAAAAGAAATTGACCTCCCCAGAAAAAAGTCGCATACAAAATAGTATTATAAGTAATTTCAAGAGGTCTACAGATGCCCTTACCTCCACTAGGGGTCATTTTGTCTCTGTGGACTCTTGGTAGCCTTAGTCCAGGGGCGTGAATCTACAGTAGCTAACAGCACGGCTTTGGAATTCACGGAATCCAAAACGGCATTAAGGCATTTCACCTATTTCTCGAATCAAATCTGTACCCAACCTTTCTAAGACTCAATTCTCATTTTTTAAATGGGAATAATAATGCCATATTTGTTCATTTGAAAATTCTATAGATTGTCAGAAGTGTAATGTGAAAAAAATGCAGTCTTAGACTTGATGAAATTAATAAAATACAGTAATACATATCTTGCAAGGCTGCTGCTGTCGATAGTGTATGTAAACTCGTAGAAGAGTGTCGAGCACCTGGAAAGTGTTTATAAATGAGCCTTTTTCTGGTTATTTGCTATACGCTAGGCACTTTGCTATGCACTTTAACGTCATCTCTAATCTTCCGACAAATTCAAAAACTGCATATTGTTACCCCCATTTAGGAGTTACATAATTTGTCTAAGGCAATGCAGTCTGTGTTGGAGGAGAGTAGCTGCCTTCCAAATGCCTGGACATGCCATGCAAAGTGGACATTTCTGATGTTTCTAAACCAGGGAGCTGGGGCTCATGTGATTAGCAGGCCTGAGTGGCAGGTAACACAAAGCAGGTTCCCTGGGAAAACGAAAGAAAGGCTCGGAACAAGAGGCCCTCCTTCAGCGGGGCTGCGGCCGCCTGTCCCTGCCCCACGTGGCACTGGGGGCCACATTTCCCTCTGGGGTGGCAGCGAGTTACAGGGCATCGTTTGGCGCCCCAGCCTCCACTCCGAAACACTGCGCCCTCCTTCATCGCCGCGCCACCGAGAAAGGGCTGATGCTAAATGACTTTGTGCTCACCTTTCTGGAAAAAATGTTTTCACAGAGAAATTTAAATTAAAATTAGGCTATTCCACTGGGAATGTACGGAACCAAATGCAAATGAGGAGACTTCAAATGCAAATGGTACTTTTTAAGGGTCTATTCTAAAAAGAAAACTACAGATGAACAGGCTATGGATAAACTGGTGTCTGACAGGTCTTTTAAGCACCCGTGATGGAGAGAGAATTTTACTTCATGGAGGGTTTCGCACAGCCCCGAGTTAAATTCATGACAGTATTGCTTTAATTTCATTCTATTCCTACAAAATACCAACCGTAGACATTACTCTAGAGGGCATTTGCGTAACTTCTCAACAACCAACAGGTGCCAGGGCCATATACAGAGCCAAGGAAATAAATTTTTTCTCAACTTGAACATCATGGGAAAATATTTGTTATCACAATGCTTCATTAAAATGCACATTTTTGCCTAAAAGATCAACACACGCAGATACTTTTGAAAACAGACCAAACTCCTCACAATTCAACTGACTCCACAATAAAGCCCTATTAAAAAAATCTGCCTTAAATTGCCTTCCCTTTGTGGCATTATAAAGCTCATTAAGACAATGAACAGAATAAATATGATGGCTTTTAATATATGTACACACACCACATGAAAGCGTGTGGTATTTGGGAGAACGTAGCTGCCCCCCCCCCCGCCCCCCCCAGCCTGCACGAAGTTTAACCTCATCTCTACGTGCTTGGACTTCTGCTGCAGCAGAAGGGACCTCTGTGAGACAACCCCACTTTGACAGTGTTTCCTAAGGTGTGTCAAGTCAGAGCTGTGCTTGGGAACGCCTGGAAGCTGACTTCCTGCACGTGGCTTCTACAAATAGGCCAAAGAAAATGCAGCCTCATCAAGCAGAAAGAGCAGCAGCCTGCGAACAGGAGGGGCAGAGGTTCAAACTCTGATCCCACCTGCCCTAGCTGCATGACTCCGCGAGCCGTGTTCCCTGTCTGTACAATGAGGACACTCACACCGACTTGCAGGGTGACTGTGCTAAGCCACTTGGGTAAGGCACTCTTTTTGGTGCCTGCACAGAGTGGGTGTCCATGAGAGGTGACAGTATCACGTGATGGTGCCCCTTGGTTCATCCTGTGTGGTCTCGTTCTTCATGTCCACCCCTCAGCGTGGACTCAGAAGGATGAGCATCACACAGCTCTGATTTTCCAGGATTATTCACTTCGGTGCAAGCAATTCATTCCACTATAAGACTGTTCATACAATGAAGTTAACAAATCAGAAAATCAAAGTTCCCCAATACATCATATAGCTACTTTTATTTTGGACAGCTTAGGTTCAAACCCCAGCTCTGCCATTTACCGGCTGCACGAAACTGAGCCAGTTCACTGAACTCACTGAGGCTCGGGTTTCCAGGCTGCGGGATGGGTATGGCAGCACCTCCCTCACCAGGCTAAGGCAGATAATGTGTGTTAAATATCTAGCACCGTTCTTGGCAAATAATACCCCAAAACTATATTATTTATCATCATTACCGTACAACAGGCTCAGTAAATAACTGTCTTTACTACTGACGTACATTTTTGTTCTCTATTTTCATCTTATTAGGCACTCCCTCCATTTTGACAGAGGTCACAACTGCCTGTTTTTGACCAAGTTCCTAAGAACATAGCAGGCTGACTGATTTCACTGAACTGGCCAAGCTATTCAATCTATACGACAAATGGCCTCAGGAAGATGCAGTCGCACTGGCCTGTACACTAGAGAACTATTTAATCAGGGCCGACTCCAGACTCCACGCAGCTGCCCTGGAGGGGCAGAGAGATAGAGAGCTCTGCTCTCCTATCATGTGGGTGTGGCACCCGGACAAACCTGAACATAAGAAAAGCACTTTTGTTGGTGATGTGAATATATTGGGAAAAAAACGCATGTAGTTCTGTTATTGGAAGCAATGAGGTTTTTGAAGGCAGTATGTGGAGAAATAGAATAAATAATTGACCGGTATATAAATATATCCATATAGCATTAATAAACAAATAGGTATGTTTCTGAAAAATAAATATTGAATCAGAATTTAGTGAACTGACTTTTTCCTTTCTATTGGTCCCTATTTTCTTTCCAGAGTGGCTAAGCCTCACTGAATGAACTGTTATTTTGGGGTTCCCACCAGCTCTGAGCCCCTGAAAGCCATGACCACCCACCACACTACACTCCCAAATGCGCGCACACAGTCTTCCGTGCGTGGCCCAGGCTTTGGAACCCTCTTCTAGCCACTCACGGATCATCTCGGGAGAATAAGCTTCCTTAGACAATGATGTCTGAGCTTCTAGGATTTGGTTTTCTTTTTTTATCAATCTTCAGTTTAGGAGTTCCTAACACTTTAGATTTAAATTTTCCCCTTTCTGCCTCCCTAACCATCCAAACCTGTCATTTAAGCAGCTAATTATCTAAAAACAATTTCATGTTCTAAGGAAGTTACCATTTAAAGGAAGCCTACAATGAATCCTTTTGCAAAGTGAACAATATCATGTATTTTATAAATCTGGAAATTCTTAATACTAGCTTTTCTTAATGAAAGTATATATGGCATTTACTTGCTTCTATTTAATTGATCTGAGAAGACAAATTAGATTAATAACAAGAATGATGTCTAAAGACTTAAAGTCCTTTCAGCTTTCAGGTATGTGAGCCTATTCGCAAAGCAGGTGAAAACCTTCATCAAGATTTCCTTCCGGACAGACAAGCATCTCTTTTTGGCAAGTTCCCTTTTAATTAAGAATTTCTGTCTCAAAAGCATATGGTGTATCTTGGAGACTATGTGGTCTAAAGTTTATTGATGCCTTAAGTCTCTTTAAAAGGGGCATTAAAGTGTCTTACAGCAATGGCTTGAACTGTGGCCAGGTAGAGAATGGCAAGATCATCGAGGTCCTGAGACAGTTTCAATCCGGTGACCTGCAGGGACGAAGAAAAGAAAAGAAGGAGATGGCCAAAAGGAGCTGCTGGGGATGGAGAGAGTTCCCATGAAACAAGTCAAGATGTGTTTTCTGGCTGAAACAAGTTCATATGCAAATCCCCTTTTTGTGAGCTGCACGTGAAATGACTACTAAATTGTTTAATCTCCAGGCCTGGGAGAAACTCTCCCTTCTGCCAAAGAAATGCCTTGCCTTGGATTCAACAAAACAGACCCAACACATACCACAGGAAGAGTGTGTTTGATATTTCTTAGCATGGAAATAACTATCTTCCTTCTTTAAAGAAATGTTCTTTTATTATAAACATCTTTGGTTTACCAAAATTAATATGCAGCAATGGCATTCTAGTAAAAGATGATCTTATTCTGAGTTCTGCTACCGTCAGAATTCAGTGTAACAGCATCCAGGGTGTATTCAGGGTAAAATAATATGTCTCCTAAAAATGTTATACCTACTAGAGGATAATTTAGAATCTGTAATTTGCAAGGGAATCCCATTAAAGTCAATCGGAACCACATGCTTATATGGAGTGTGTCAAACTCTGAGAGATTGCAGAGCTGAACAAGAGGCTGGCTTTTGATGCCTCCAAGATAGCTTGAATCACATTCCTTCTCTCACATTTCCCATTCATTAAGGTGTTCTCTGGAGGCATTTCTAGAGTGTGAAGAAATGCTGGTTTCTTCAAGCCTAATCTGAAGCTTGTGGGCATCAAGACCAGAGGTCGCTTTATATTTTCACATTACAAAATTAATTACCATAACATACATTTTCTCAGGATCTTCAGTGAACATGGTCTTGAGTTCAATGAGGTGGCAACATGCACCCTGTATTAAATAGGGGAGCTGAGGTCTCCCCAGACCCCTTTCCTTCATCTCTCAGCTCCATTTATTACTCTTTCCAGGTTCCACCCCTGATGACTAAGGGGCCAGCGCTGGCCTGTTGCAGGGCACAGACTCCATTCCATTGCCCAAACCAGAAACCTAGGAGCACTCTTCCCTGACACTTCCCTCCCTTCCCATATCTAACCAGTCTCCAAGTCTGGGACATTATCTCCCAAATCTTCCTTGAATCCATCCTCACTGTCTCTCACGTCCTTAATCCAGGTCACCATATGTCCTTCCTGATTGCAGAAATAGCCCCTGAGCAAATCTCTGTTTCTAATGATGCTCCTCTCCACAGTGGAGCTAATGACTATTCTCAATGCAAATTTGCATTAAACATTCTCCCGCATTGCCCTCATTTCAGAGCAGAAGTGTCTTTGCCGTCTTACACGCTTCTTCCTGGGCTCGCCCTGCTCAGTCCTCCTGTGTCTGCACTTGCCTTCCTCATTGAGCATCCTGGTCACTCATCTGAGTCTGTGATGGGGAGATTCCTGAATTCAGTAGAGCCACCTGCTCATAGTTTTTCTTGGCAAATAATTAGGCAAGTAGGTGAGAACAACGGCTATGATTTTCACACACAGGAGCATGGAAGGTTTGGAGAGGAACTCTGGGGCTGCATCTTTGCAAGCCAATAACTCTGTGAAGAAACATCCCTCAGAAAGTTCCCCCGAGACCTAACATATAGTTTGAATGCCGGAACTAGGACAGAGCACGGACAACGCTGACGTTATAGAAGTTCACTTCACACTGTGCCTCAGGGAACACAGAGAGTGGAACCAGAACTAGGTGTTTTGACAGAATTGTGTTGTTCACCACAGTATCTCCAATGCCTAGCACTGTGCCAAGCACTAAGTTAACACTTGTTGACTGGGTGAATTGGTGACAATTCAATGCTCCTTTTTCCCTTTGTACACTACCTTCTTCCTAACACCTTGTCTTCTCTGCCAGATTATACAATTATAGGCAGACAAAATTTACCACCTTGGCTCCTCATGTATTTATAAAGGGAGGAGACATTTCCTCCACGTTCCAAGAGAGAACACTGGGTTATCACTTTCAGTTGCTCACTTCATGCTCCCAAGCACTGTCCCCAACCTCCACACTTACCCTTCCTCATCAGAAGAGTGGCTTATATGAGATTGGGGTAGCAGGAGTGTTCCTGTAGCTCATAGGGTGACTTTGTGTGGATTAGAAAAAGGTGCTCCCTGCAGGCGGACTAAATGCAAAAGGCACCCCATCTGGAAGAATGAACCACAAAAAGGAGCAGAGTGAATAGGATTTCAGCCCTGTCATATGGCACCCTCAGCCGAATATCTTATGTGAGCAACCAGCACCGTGCCATGTGGTGGTCCGTGGTAAAGGTCACTAGTCATGAATGGGCTCTCTCTCTTCTGTACCAGCCTGGCCTCAACAGCATCATTGCAGCTGATCTCTTGGGGAAGCTGACTGGACTATGGCTCAGGGCTCTCTTCCAGAGCCAGTCCAGGAGGCAGGCTACCTCTGGCTTCCTCTTCCTGGTCATCGATTAGATGGGAATGAGGCTACGATGCTCTGTGTGGCTGGGTATGTATCTGTCTGGCAGACCCACATCCCATAGGTGGATCCTGAAGACTGGCTCTGGATAAACTGTGATTGGGGGTGGGGGAGGATTTCGACTTTGTATATAAGATGCATTCTCCTATTCATTTATTAGCAAGCCCAGTGCTCTGCGTAATAACATTGACAATGTAACTGGTTCTGATATGCTTCTCAGTCAGGAAGACCCCGGAAGGGAGAAGCTGTGTGATATCACCAGATTTAGCTTCCTTAATCCCAGCAAATGTTCATAAGAACTTCCCAAAAGTATTCATATTCAAGCAAAAAGATATCATGGACACTTCTCTAAATTTCTGGTGCCTCCAGAACTCAGAAATCATAGGTGAGAAAAGAGAAGATAGTTACAGAAACTGAGGATGAGATAAAGTAAACGAGCATGAAATTTAGCTCTTGAGCTTGCTGGTAGTGATGGCAAAAAGGGACACGATGAGTGACATAGCTTTTTTTTTTTCTGACAAATAAAACATACTCATTCTTCAAGAGAGAGAAAATTATTCCTGAGAAGAAATCTAGAAGGGATTTACTACATGGATCACTCTATGGAACGTACTCAGTTATTAAAAGGGAACAGCAAAGCACAGCTCACCCATAGCCATTTCCAACATTCCCTCACCACTAACACCAGGACCACAGAGTTGAAATGTGACCCAATGAAAGACATTTCTCTCTAAAGTGTGAAGTTACTATGATCTGGGGTCCTTGCTTCCTTGACATCTCACCTGATGTGCGGATAGAGAGACTAGAAAGGAAGAGCATGAGGATGTCCCTTTGATTCTCTCTCAAATACCAGGCACCTCAGCCCTGCCTCGGCAAAAGACAAATGACAGTCAGCCCAAAATGGACCATTCTAAGGAGTGCCTGCATGGAAATCATTCAGGAAGCTACGGAGGGCCCTCAGAGAGCTCGCAGTAGGGAGGTGGCTGCAGTGCCCTGGGAGCGCCAGGGATATCCTGGGGGAGGTGTGGCTTGGTAAACAGTGAGAAAGCTGGGATAGGCCAGATGAGCCGATACCTCTGGCTGAAGGCTGAATGGCTCCATTAATAAGAGGAAGTGGGAAAGAAACATAAGTGGAAGGAGTGTGTTTACAGAAGTGCATGTGCCTATTTTGAATGTTTGGGCAAGAGAGTGAAATGTGCGGGGAAGTCCCATGGGAGACTCGCAATGGTAAGCACATTTTATTTATTTTGACTACTGTGTAATGAGGAAAACTATAAGAGAAAGCACTTAGAATTAATATTTAGAGACGTGTGAAAGCTGCATATGGTGGCCAAAGAGATGTGAACTGCAATTGATAATTTCAACATCCTAGATAGTGTTATAGAATGTTTATGTAAATGTTGGCATTTTTGAGCTTGGAAGAGAAGTGTAGGTGAGCTTTGGAGTAAGATACCTGGTTTAAACCTGGACATTCTCCCTAACTGGCTGCATGACAGTGTGAGTTTTCTAACCTCTCTGAGCCTCAATGTCTTTCATTTGTAAAATAGGAATGATAATTCTCAAAGCATTTGTGTGAAGGTTAAATGATACATCATCTGCAAAGTGTCTTACTTTTCAGCATGCTGTACCGAGTCAACAGGAGCTAGACACTCCTCTAGCTCCTCGAGAGCCAACCATGTGTGCGCAGGTCTCACTTGATCAATGTTCATTCTCTTTCTCTTGAATTGAATAAAGGGTTCAATCTCATTCATTAATTGAGATACAGCAATACAGGATCTCCTTCAGCTTGCTCTAGGTACCACCAGGGTATAATGGGGGCACTGAAGACTAGTGGATGTACAGGAAAGGGAAGGTAGGGCAGACGGTACATTGACCACCAACATCAGGGTCATAGTGTTGAAGGCATGGATATCTTAGAGTGTGGAGAAGCAGTGTGTCCCTGATGAGTGCCCAGGGATAGCACAGTGGGGGACTCACTGGCAAGGAGTCCTTGGAGAAGCCTTAGTCTTTATCAACCTGCACACTTCCACACACTCTGTGACTAGGAAAGACTGACAGTCTGCGACCTGGACTTCAGCTTAAGTCCTTCTGCCACTTAGTAGCTGTGTGAATCTGGACACGTCTCAACTCTTTCCTGGGATCCTAGTTGAATGCAGATTTCCTGGCATCTGACTCCAGATTTCTCGACCCTTTGGTGTGGGCCCAGCAAGATGTATTTTCAGCAAGGTCCTAATGCACAATAAATTGTGGGAATGATTGTCCTAAACCTGGGGATTGTGAATTACAGGTTCACAGGGCCTAAAATAGTTGAGATTATGAACAAATCTATTACTAATTTAGTTAGCTGAGTTTTTTCCTTCCTAGTTGTTAAAGGAATTGAAGTTATTACATATGTTGGTAAGGAAAAAAGGGCAAGAAATAGTCTCAAGGGGTCTCTTAAGATTACAAAAGACATGAAAACAGGATTCCCAGTCCTGAGATTTCCTAGAGCTTCCTAGAGAGTCATCAGAGCTTCATGTGGTGTCCAAGGCTCAGGGGAATCGGCTGAAAGCTTTTCAGAAGACAAAGCAGCAAAAAAATGCTCCACTCAGTTGAATAATGAAGGCAGAGCTGACGGACAGACAGCAAGAAAATGAGGAAGGCCAGAGAGAGAACCTCTGGAGAGAGGACAGAGATTGGAGGACAGGTCTGAGATAATCAGTAGCCTGGAAGACAAAGAGGGACAAATGTCCCCAACAATAGTCAGAGGTTTCAGTAAGTATCAGGCATCGAGGCTGATAATTGGCATTGCCTAAAACTCACCCAGATCTGGGTGCATATAAACGTATTAACAGAATGTGATAGGCAGAATTCCAAAGATGCCCCCCCCAAGATTCCCACCCCTCCAGAATCACTCAAACCCGAATCTAGGCACTGCTGCAGAGGGATTTTGCAGATGGAACAATTTACTAGCCAGCTCACCTTAAAATAGGGAGATTATCCTGGATTACCCAGTTGAGCCCAATGTAATCATATGATCTCTTGAAAGCAGAAGAGGAAGGCAGAAGAGTCAGTCAGGAGATACAGGAAGAGGAAGGCAGGAGAGATGAGGCAGAAGTGGCAATAAAAGAGATTCAAAGCAGGAGGGGTACTTGATCCACTATTGCTGGCATTGAAGATGGAGCAAGGGGGCGAGGAGCCAAGAAATGCAGGTGGCTGTAGAAGCTGAAGACCCCTGGCTGACAGATAGCCAGGAAACAGGGGCCTCAGCCCTTCCACTGCGCGCAGCTGAATTTGGCCAACAACTTGAAGGAGTCTGGTAGCAGCTTATTCCCAGAGCCTCTAGAGAAGAGTCCTTGGTTCTGGCCTCGTGAAAAGAGAAGCAGAGAGACCAGCTGAGTCAGCCTGGGCTTCAGACCTCAGAACTGGGGGTAATAAACTCAAGCCTCTAAGTTTGTGGTTAACTTATTACAGCAGCAAAACACAACTAATACACACAAGACGAGGGGATGACGGACTGACATTCTCTCTCACAACCTCATTCTATTGGTGAACTCTGCAGCACACAACGCTAGTCCATTTGCTGTTTGCCAGATGTACCAGGCACTTCACACACACTCTTGGTGCTCCAGACCCACGTCATTTTAATATGCTCTCGCACGCTATCCCAAAGCTGTTCCAGTTAGCTGTCCTGGCCCTCACTCGCTGTCGTCTAACACCGTCCTGGGTTTGCATGTCAACCTGGGTCGCATCCTTGGTTCTCTGGCCTTAGTTCCTTCCCATTATTGATCTCTTGGGTCTTCCTGGCAGATTTCCACCTGACTCACTCAGTCTCTCATCCTTATACTCTACCTTGGGGAGGGCTCCTGTCCAGCATCTACTTCCCACTCCAGTTTTACATATTGTTTGGTGTATGTAGGGAAGACAAAAAGCACTAAGAAAGAAAAGTCTGATTCTGTAATATAATTTTTAAAAAATCACTAAATGAGGGAGAAATATTAGAGACACATTAAAAACAGAGCAGAAGTGCGAAAAATACAAAAATCTAGTTTTTTATTAAATTTTTTTTCCTACCAAAGAATGTCAGTGACTTCCGTTTGAACTGACCAGGTTCTAATACCACTTTTGGTCTTTTCTCCTCGGGGTAGAGTACTTATGGTAATTACTGGGTAATGAGTACTCTGAGCCTCAGTTTCTCCATTCTTTTAAACGAGGCAACAACATTGTCCTGCAGGGTTATTGTGAGAGTCAGTGACGATGCATGTAGAGCCATCTACCACGGAGCCTGGCACATCATGGTCCCTGAAAAAATGGTACCTACTATAAATCACAATACCAGCTGGTGAATTAGTTGCTTCAATAAGAAAACACATTAACAGAAAACCCATTAAATGATACTGAGGATATTAAGCTCTGTTATAGGATTCAATTTTTCACAGGCAAAAACAATATGCAAAAAGTAACTAAATAGGGGCTGGCCCGGTGGCATGGTGGTTAAGTTCGCATGCTCCACTTTGGTGGCCTGGGGTTTGCAGGTTCAGATCCTGGGTGCAGACTGACACACTTCTCATCGAGCCATGCTGTGGTGGTGTCCCACATGAAAAATAGAGGAAGATTGGCACAGATGTTAGCTCAGTGACAATCTTCCTCAAGCAAAAAAGAGGAAGCTTGGCAACAGATACTAGCTCAGGGCCAATCGTTCTTACCTAAAAAAAAAAAAAGGCTAAATAAAACAGCATTAAATCATAACAAAAACATCAACAAACTCATGTCAAAGAGGAACGTGTTTCCAAGGCTTATAAAATATCTTTCAAAAGGTGCTTTAATTAGCTGAGGGGCTTCCAGCTCCATCATCCATCTTCCCACCAGAGGAAGCCACAGGGATACAATCTCTGGCTTCTCCCGAGCTCTTGCAAATCCTCATTGGAGTTGTTGTCTTCATCCACAGCTCACTCTGTTTAGCGATGCCCATCCCTAGCCGGGGTCCAGTCCTCTGGGAACTGGCTGAGGACCTCTAATGCCTGTCTCCTGAGCGCCCCGCCAGCCCTGTGCTCGCTCTGAAGGGGCTGCTACAGCAGCGCTCGGCCCCCCAGCAGTTAGAGCAGCACATGGCCTTATGAAAGAGATCACAGTTCTTCAAGAAGCAAACAATGACTTTCCATCCCAGGTAGTACTGTCCTTGCAAAATGAAGCAGAGAAAACATGATTCAGCTGATAGTGAACATGGTGCGTCCTCACAGCCTGATCTGTCTCTGAGGTAATTCACTTCTTTGAGTGGGTATTTCAGGAAAAGAGTTTAAAAACCTCACCAAAACAAAGAGGTCATGTCAATTTGAGAACAGAAACTGGTCATACACACAAGGCTTTCAAAATTCCTACAGCACGAGCTGTGTTGTAAGGCAGACCAAGTTTGAGTTTCCTGTTGTGCTGATGAGGAAACTGAGGGCCAAGGACTTAAACAGGGACAAGACTAGTCTCTACCCTGTATGAAACCGGGTTCCCGTGATGGACCTCATGACTGTTCAGCTTCTCTAGCTGGTTGTTCATGGCTGGTGACTAAGTCCAGTCAGTCCCGGGCCTAAGGTGGATGGCTCATACTGGCTGTCCAGGATTCAAAGGCCGCACTTAGAATCTGGTTGGCCATCTTGTAAACATGCAAATAAGGGCCACTAAGCAGGAGCTACAGACTCAAAAGCATTTGCTCTTGTCGTCTGTCCACTATGTGACAGTCTCCCCATTTGATTCTGACAGTGACCTGCAAGGAAGCCTGTGGCGTCCCTGCTTCCTGATGAGCACGTTGACCTCACAGAGCCAACCTCAAAGGTCACATAACTGGTACATTTCTAAGCCAAGAGGCAAACACAAGTCTGACTTCAAAACCTGGGCTCTGTTTACTGTTTGACAGCGGTAAAAACTATCCAACCAACCACTCAAAATAAAAACAATCACACACAAGAATCTAAAACATGCAACCACTCCTGATGGTATGTAGTTTCATCCATCTTTGTGCCACCATGTCATGTTTCTTTACTTTAAAAGTAAGCATTCTGCTTTGTTTTTAAAGAACCTAGAATTACCAGCATTAAACGTTTTGATACTGCTATTCCCCAAGCTTCTGCTTCTTTTAAATATCACGTATGCAGCCCTTACCTCTCTGTGCCTCACTTACCAAGTGGGGAGGAGAAACATTCACATAGGAGGCTGCTTGGTCCAGGTCGACTAGTGAGGTGCCCACCCCCTAAGCTCCACCTCTTTCTACCCAGTACTCTAGATCAATGTGCATCACCAAAGGAGTAGTGAGGCAGCCAATCACACGGCAGGGAGCCAACTGTTTCCAGAACAAAAGAAAATGATTTTATCAGGCATAAGGGAAGGATTCCTGGTTACGCCCTGTTCCTGATGACAAGGGTAGGCACCTGGAGTGGAAGGGTTTGGAGCCAGGTCAAAGCAGGAGTGGTGATGACTTTTGAAATCTGAGTCAGTGAGGCCGGGAAGGAAGCTAGAACCAGCACTGAGGAGAGATGGCGTCAGAACTCAAATCCAAAGACCAGTGTAAAAGTGAAAACGGCCAGCAGGTGAGAAGCCTGGTGGTCAGAACAGGGTAGCGAGGCCGAGGCTGCCAGGTCAGCATCACCCCACGCAGGATGGAGCTGCCGGGACTCCTGCTCTACAGTCCTGAGTGCATTTTATGAAGTCCCGAGTAACGAGGCAAGCAGCCTCGTGGGGTATGCATCCTGAAAGTCGGGATTCATGGGTCAGCTAAGCGCCCGCATCTCTCGGCATCGTGACCTTGGGCAGGTCACCGTCTGTTCCTCTGTTGACAAATGAAGACTGAAATAATTACTGAACCGTAAGGCAATTACTCAGTGCCCGGCTCTGACCCAAGCACTGTTGAAACTAAAAAAGCAAATAAACCATAGCCCCTACCCTCAAAATGTTTTTCTAATAAATTTAAAATATATGCTATGTCTTATGATAGCTCTGATGTTCTGTTCTTTAGTAAAAATTGTTTCTTATTGCCTTTCATGCAGATTTTAACCCTGCTATTGGATTTTTAGTTGTCTTTATCATTTCCTTTTTCTTCTCATTTCATTGCCTTTTCATCGGAACTCATTTTTTCCTGTTTCTGCCCTATTTTGTAGAGATGTGTCCCTAAAAAGCAACCTATTGAATATGGCAAGGAGTTTTTAATCGTTTCTTTTGGTTTTAGTAGTAAACAACTTTTTAAGAGGCCTTTCCCTAAATGCTGAAAATATTCCTTTTTCTTTGTATGCAGCATGTTTTTCCTAGCGGACTGACTTTATTATCATTGTTTTGCTCACTTTAACTAGAGAGCCATACATGTTCAGGGATTCCCAGCACAGGGTACACACGACTTACTCTCGCCCCCCTCATGGTAACTTGGATTTGCCTCTTCAGATCTACAGTAGCTGCCAATCCCAGAGCTGAGGGCTCTATTTTGGACAGCTTTGTGGTCCTGAGGCAGACCACCACGGCCCGGCTTCACAACCCTAGGACAGACAGCAGACTGCAAAACTATAGCCGCCTTCCACATTTGCAGGCTCTTCCTATCTCCGGCCCTTTTACAGAGTTTTACTCAGGATCCTTAGCATGCAGGGTATCCCCTTTCCTCCTCAGTCAGACTTCCTGCCCAGTTGGCTCCTTCGCTTGGCGGTTTTCTAATGGATTGAACTGAAAGGGAAGATGAGGTCTGGGTTGTGGAGGAGTTCTGGGAAATTAAACTCACTGGCTGCTTCTAAAAAGCAAAAGAAAGCAAAACAAAACCCTAACTGTCAGCAGCAGAGGGATGACTGCTCTGTTTTCAGACTGAAAGGGACCTTGCATTTTTCAGCTAGGGAGCGGAGAGCGGAGACGTCCAAACTCGTGCAAGGCTGGCAGCTTACTCTGTTCATGTGTCAATATTATGTTTATCAAACCAATTACATTTAGTCTTTTAGATTCTGGAAAATCTTCCCAGATTCTCTCTGAGAATGTCAGTCCTATTTTTCCTTGTTGAATGTCATCTTAATTGTCAAAATTAGCATCAGTTTATGCTTTTTTTGCATCTTCATAGGTATTTTCAAGTGAAGCAGAGAAAGGCTGCATGAGAACTTGCCACTTAAATGACCCCTAAAAAAAATTCAAAGTCAGACATTTATTGAGCACCTTCTTCAGCTCGCACAGATGTCTCCGGTACAGGGCTCACACTGTGTAATGACTATGTACACACACACACACACTCTCTCTCTCTCTCACAAAGGTACAATAATTACCTCCTCCGCTCTAGAACTCTGCACACACTGGGATCTCCCCGGCCCCAAAACCCCTTCCCTGCCTCACACAGTGTCAATGTCACCTCCTACCTGAAGCCTCTCCTGGCCACTGAGACTGGCTGTGCAATCATCGTCCATGCATCGAGGAGCCCGGGACAGCGAGCGGCACCTGGAGCTTGACCCTGTATCCCCACTGTCTGTTTATACATTCTATCTGTCTCCAAAGACAGTAATATTCCTGAAGCCTGGAATTGTGTCTAGTCACTCATATCCCCCACCAACTATAGTGGCCTGAATTTGTTAACATTATTAATTGATGAAAAATGTACTCATAATTATGGTAAAATAGGAACTTCTTAGCTTAATGTACCTGGACATTAATGCTGGCAGTAAATACTTATCAAATGGATAGTAAGAGTCACTAGCAATCTAATCCATTTAGCATCAGCTGTATACTTTTTCTAACAACAGATGACCTCTTTATTATCCCCTTGTTGATTATGAATTATCACTAAGTACACATCAAGCACTCCGCATGTGCCCAGAGCGCTGTTTCAGGAGCCCAAAGAAGCAGTCACATGTGGGTCGTGCCCTGCTGGGAGCACCCTCATCATCCTCCTTGCTAGGTACTTTTTAAACTTAGCACTTTATCCAGCACTTCCGTCCCCTCCCTTGAAACATGCTCCAGGAGTGTAAGAGCTGGTGGCCCTGCCGGCACCGGCAGCAAGGCCTGGCATGCAGGAGGGACCGGAGAGGCATGCACTCCCCGTGTGCTGGAGACAGCAGTCACGGCAGGTGCTGCAAAAGGGTAATGTGGCAACAGACAGGTTTCAGGGTGATTATTTTGATGTCACCCAAAACTGGATTGAGAGAAAAAGATTTGGGGGGAAAATTTTAGCCCAGAGTTTCCTTCCTTCTGTCTTATCTAGGTCACCTTTTCCTTCCAGCGGTGTGCCACAAATTCACGGAGGGACAGCTATTCTGACAGAAGCCAACACAAGGACGGTCATGAAGGGAAATTGCTGCTAAGAAATATCAGGCAATATATGAGGTGTGTTTGTAAAACAATAAAGCTTTTTAAAAAAGTAAACTTACTAGAATTTTCAATACAATGGAGCATATGTCCCCAGGCAAGAAGTCTCCTTTGGCGACTATGTACTTATTCTAATGAGTCAGGCATTCTTCAAAACATTTCACTGACTCCTTTGGAATTACATTCTGCGTGTGGGTTACCTTTACTAGAATATCCTCTGATGGAAATTCTTGAGTCTCTGGGTGTCAGGTTTGGTTTTAAAAAACAGACAAAAGTCACTGGGAGCCACGGCACCTGCCACGCTGGGTGCTGAAGCTGGGTACCACAGATGTTGGCAAGGGAGGGACCCAAGGGAAGACCTCCAGAGCCACCAACATTATACTATACAACCCTGCTTTGTTCCGGGTCATTTTATGAACTGGCCAGGCTTCTTAACTTCTTTAACATTTTCAGTGTTTACTATATTTGACTTCATATATTTGTCTCTAATTAAGACACTCACTTTTGCACTCATATGAAAAGTGTTCTTCCCCAAACCTCTGTTTGCACCCAGAGAGACAGTTATCTGAATGTACTGCTTTCTAGTTGCCATCTGTGGCCACACAGCCCTCTCTGGACAATCTTCTTCTGCTTCCACAGGCCAAAAAGGGAGGCTGAGCTTATTATTTGCTGTATGGGTGTGCTTCATGGACTCCAGACAGATAGAACTTTTGCTTTGTCCAATTTTCTTTTCTCTCACCATGACTCCTTTTTATCAGGCGAAGCTGATTGTATCCACTAGGTAATGAAAATAAAGATCAGGTTTTCCTGTTGGCATCATACAAATATTTAAAACAACCTCAATAAAATTAACCACAAACCCTAGAATTTTGAGTCTTGAAGCCCTTCAAGCCAGCAGGCCTGCCCCACTGTCACGCAGTGCATAGATCGTACACAGCTCGCAGCCTCCATTCTGAATTTCCTGCCTTAATTTGCCTCACACTCTGCTTCTCAACTTCTTGACACCTTCCTGGATTCTGAAATCGTGGTTTATTTTCTTATTTGTAGTCCCTTGGAACTGAGGCTTAGCTTTTTTCTTTAGCTTTCTCATGCTCCGTCCATCCTCAAACATGAGTCTTGTGGCTGTATTGCTCTCAGCCGCCAGTCTCAGTTGGCCACCAGGACGCCGTGTCTCCACTCCCTTAGCTTAGGTGGTGGGCGGCTCCCCTACCAAGTTCACCCTGGCCCTCCTGAGGTCCCAAAATCGCTGCACTGGAAGTGACTCTAAAGGTCATTAAGAGCTGAATTTATCCACCAACCTAAGTTCTTAATTGTATTTTACTTTTACCGAAGTTTAATCTGAAACCCTAATAATGTTAGTAGGTACTCTGAAGAGCCCTGATTCAGAGCCTAGACAGATGCGTGGCTGTGGGAAGCAAGACCATAAGAGGTAATATTTACCACTTATTTACCAGGTGGCCTGGGAATGGAGGTGGAAAACATGCCTCTACGAACTGATGTAAATACAAGAAGTACACAGGCAGGAGCTCACGACTTCCAGCCACTACAGGGGACAAAGAGGCTGCAGGAGCTAAATGTACGAAATACTGCTTTGAAGGCTCTCAAGACTGGCTGAGAAACGACGAGAACTTTCAGCAGATCAGCGCAGGCAGCAGCAGCAGCCTTCAGACGGCAATGCACGTGCAAGAAGCTGGGGGCTGCTGGCCGGTTTTGTTTATTTTTCCTCTCTCCCTCCCCTCACTTGGCTTCTCCCAAGCTGTGCAGTCATTTGGTCTGCCTTCTTCGTGCAAGGACTGGCTGTTACTTACCATGCCCTTTAGTGTCAGATCTGCTAGGGGAGACCGGTTGCCATGGAAATCTGGCCAAACATGTAAATCAACAGTGAGGAAACCCACAGGCTGCGCCTTCTTAATCAGATCCAGGTGACTGTTCAAATATGCATATACACTCTGGCATCTGGAAGAGAAGTAGATTCTGTTTTTAAAAGGGGGGTAGGGCTAGGGAGCAAATTGTTTTGCAGAAAGAAACCATTTGTATTTCCATATCAAATCCAGAAAGTAAGCAGGGTCCCAAAAGCTTCAGCAAAGAAACTCCCCCAAAGCCACAGAAAGCGGCATACTCTCAAATCACACTGTATTATTACTACGACGAGGTGGCATGTCCCAGTGGAAAGTGGGAAGGGCTGGGATCAGAAGACCAGGTCCAGAAACCCCTCGTAGGGTTTCTTTACCCCCTCATAAGTGTGTAACCACTTTCTGAACGACTTTCTTTGCATCTGTAAAAACAGATATCATAATCCCTGTCCAGCTTACCTCACAGGGTTATTGTGAAGATCAAAGGAAACCATGGATGTGAAGATACAGCATTTTGTAAACTATACAATACTGTACATTCGTAAAGGATTTTTAAAGAATCGGTACTCCTAATTGTAGTAATAATGATGTGACCAGTGGAGACAAACATAACTTCCTGGACTCAGGATAGGAGTTTCCAAGGGAAGTGACAGAAAAGGGTGAACGCAGTTAGGGTCAGGAGTAGGAGACCTGATTCACAGCCTAAACCCACCAAAGGACATTGCATTAGTCCTTTCTCCTTTTTAAGCCTCAGTTTCTGCACGTGTCGAATGAGGGTGTCAGACCACTTCCCCCAGCTGTACATGTCCAGCTGAAAGGGGGACAGAGGTCATGGGCTTGGTGATCAAGGCAGTCCTGGGGTCAGATCTTGGTGCTGTCTGTCCTAGCTGGGTAACATGGGCCAGTGACTTCACCTCTCTGAACTTCTGCTTTCCCATGCATCAAATGGGTCTACCACCACCGACCTCACTGGGTTAAATCGCACTGCATGGGACAAACATTAAAGTTGGTTACCCTTCCCTGCTTTAGAGGTGTTTCCTTCTCAAAGTCCAGCGCCAATGATTCTAGAAGAAAGTGGGTATACCAGAGGTGGGCACGCACGCCACTGCCCACTGGTGTCTTTGGAACGATAGCTTTAAAGCTTAAAAACATGGCTTGAATGATGGCAGAAAAAAGTATAGGACATCAATGTCCACAGGAGGTTAATATCTAAGACACTTAAGATAATAGTTATTATTCATATTTAAAAAATGTTTTAGGAGTACGGCTCAGCGATTTCTAGCTCTAGTCTTTCGACACACTCTGAGTGTCCCTCTGAATCCATCAACTTCCCGAAAGTTCTCTAAACTAAGTTTAAAGAAACAAACAAGTAGAGCGGTGGTTTTCAAGCTCTTTTATTACATAAAAATTTTATTGTTTTTTTGTATGGAACTCCAAAATATAAACTATAGAAAAGTAAAAGAGCTCTATGTAAGTGCACGAGTGAGCGTACGTGTGAGTGTGTGTGTGTGACGTGTGTGGCGGAGGCGAGGGCGGGTCTACCTAAGAGGCCGTCTCTTGGCTTCTTTCTGTGACCCCTCGTTCCCATCTGTAGGAATCTCTGCCTTAGCTCACATTAGGACGACACTGCGGGACAAGGCTCCCCAACCACAGCAACATCAGCTGCTTCTCCCAGAGTGTGCACCAGGCCTTCAGCCACAGCCGGCGAGCGGGCACCGTGACCATCCCTTTTCAGGGAGATACTCAAAGAGGCGAAGACACGTGACTACGTCCAAATTCAAACCCTCCTCTGTGTCATGCTGAAGCCATATGCTATCCGTATCCCAAGTCAGAAATGATTTGTGACAGCCCCACCTTCAAACCCTGTTTTAGCCTGATTTTAGGATAACGTTAAGAAGGGCTCCATGGAAGGCAGGGCCAGAACCACGTTTCTGGGTAGAACAGGGTCACATCCTGGTTTCCTATTTCCTACCTCTCTCTGCTCCTGGTCCAACAGGAACCACACTGACAACAAAAGCCATGAGAACATCCTTTCTAGCCCGAAGTCGAGAGTCTGCCCTAATTCTAGCAGCACCCGCTTCAGACCAGCGTCACTGCACTTAGAGTAAGGGATTGTTTTTTTTAAAGAAGCGCGTGTCTATAAATCTTTTCTTTGCCTCTCAAGGAATCTCGGAGCAGGACATTTGGTTTCAGACATCTGGGTCAATAAGAACCTATAGGCCTAATTGCTATTGATTTGTCATTGTCTCATTTACTGCGGGTCTTTGCAAACAGCGAGATTCATTTAGCCTCCACATTTACAATCCCTCCCGCACTAATGAGATCCCCGGGGAGGGCGCATATGCTCACCCGCTTTGACTCCTAACCTCCTCGCAGCTGGATATTTGTTCTCTGAACGCACCCCTTCTCCTGCATGTTGTTTCAATTACACCTCACCATGTGTGCTATCTGAGTATATTATCCAAAATGAAGTGCACTTGAAAAACATTAAAATAACGAATGCACATCATTATTCACATAATTTAAACTTGCACAATGCCTTTTTTGGTTCTGACTTTGTTTCATTTGTGTGTTTTATCAATCCCTTCTCCAATGGCGGTCTGCCCTCTTCCAGCTTGAGCATCACAGATTAACTGTTTCAAGCGGCTCATTCTCCCCCTCACGAACTCCAGGCACGTATGTGCTCTCTCAGGAGGAAGAATTCTTCCTGTCCTAGTCCCATTGTGTGTGATGAAGAAAATACAGTTTCAGCAGCCACAAAGTGACTTCACATGTGCCACGGGGTGATCAGGCACACTAACCTCTCCAGGCCTGGCTTACTTTTTTACAATCAGGTCTAATACTTTCACCTCACAGGCTGCTCTGAAGATTAGACATAAGACTCCTGAGCACTACAAAATGACAGGTGATTGATAAATACTTCCCTCTCCCTTCCCATCACAGGAAATTAATTTCTAGCTTAAAACAAATCTAAGAGTCACGGGAGATTTTTTTCAGACTTTACTTCTTACAATCTTAAATGCAAACAGCACCCCTGAATCGCCACACGCCCCTTCCTCTCCATCAATCATTTAATTCTTTGGAGTCACAGGCTTCCCAGAAGCATGGTGACCATAATTTCAAACCGAAAATCACAATACATGGTCTAACAGGAGACATTTGCGCCCCTTTCCAGAGTAAGAGAAAGTCTTGGAAAAGAAGCTTCCTCACCTCCTGGCCCCTGCCGCCCACGCTCCTGGAACTCCCACAGGAGGAATGCCACCCTCTGGGCCGATAACTCCAATGGCCTTGAGTTTACTTGAACGCTTGCATTTTGTACCACTTGACCACTTCTTACTCCTTCGTTCTCTTTCCCTTTTTCCAGGACATGATACTCTGGTTTTCCGGCCTCCTCTCCAGCTGGTTCTCTTCCTTTGCTTGTCCCTTACATATCTGAAGTCTCTCCGAGATCTGTCCTTGTCCCTCTTCTCACTCTTTATAATCCCTTGGGTGATCTATCCTCTTTTCATGCCTCCAGGTACCATCCAGGGCTGAGGACTTCCAAGGGCATGCCCTTACTTCCGGCTGATTTCTCACTCACGAGTTCCAGGTCTAATATCCAACCACCCAGCAAATGCTCCCTCTGGGATGCCCAGAGGGACCACAACTAAAAATGTCTAATATGATACACGTCGTCTTTTCTGGTGTTCTCCCTTCCTTCTGTGTCCCCTGGTTTAATCAAAGCCAATCTCCCTTAAGCGGTTTAAGCAACAATTTGGGGGCAGAGTCAGAGTCGGATGACTCCTCCATCTCCCTCTCAGCTCCCAAATTTAATTTTTCATCGACTTGTCAATTTATTATATTAAATATTCCTCTAATGAGCAAACTTTCCTCCAGCTCAACTGTTTCTCTTTATTCAGGCTGCATTCAAATGGCTGCATTAGAGCTTTGCTTTCCTAACTTATCTCCCCTCTTGAAATCTGGACCCCTCCCCGCAACGGGCTTTGCTGCACTCCTTCCTGGTGATTCTTCTAAAATGCCACTCTGATTAGGACTCCACCTTACCTAAAATTCTTCAGTGGCTCCTCCCCACTGTCCTCAAGATGAAGCACAGACGTCCTTGCCTGGCGTAAGATGCTCTTCATCATCCAGCTTTCCCTTCGTTGCGCTATATTACGTGGACGTCTTCCACTCCTGCTCCCTCCTCACCCCTGCACACGCCATGCTGTAACCACACTAAACTACTTTTAATATTCATCATACGCCTCAGAATGTTTGCCTATTCTGCTCCCTCTTACTCAGAATTCTCTTCCTTGCCTTCCTTACCTGCCTATGTCAACCACATCCCAGACTCATCTTTGATAGCATCCTATCCCTTGGAGGCTATTCTTGGACATATGCTCCTTTCACTGCCCATGCTCACATGGCACCTACAGTGAACACAACTGCTTCAGCTCCCCTCCTCACATCCCCAATCCTAGCCTCATTAGAGGAAGCAGGAGTGATCCTGACATCTTCAAGTACCCTCAGGAGTGGTATGCCACCTGCCCTCATCACCTGTGCTGGGGGTTTGATAGTAAAATCTGTGCTCTCTGGTTTGGGAATAAAAAGATTTTCTGCGATAACACTGATTGCATTATTTCCCTGCTTAGAATCCTGCAATGGCTAACCACTGGCCTCCAGATAAAATCAGTTTCTCAGCTTGGCTTACAAGGCCCTGGGTGATCCAGACCCTGCCCTCATCCCCAGCCCCCCTTGCTCACTGTGGTCTGTGGCCGAGTATCAATTCCTCAGCCTCTCTTCAAGGGCTTCATACATATCAGTCCCGGAGCCTAGAGCGCTCTTCTCTGCTCTTCACACGGTTAGCTCCTCTCACTCTTCAGATCTGAGCTGTCCATCCAGCAGCCAGGGCTTCCCTGACCGCCCCGTCTCAATGGGGTTGCCCTGATAACTTATTACTGCGTTCTGTTAGTTTCCTTCACATCAGGTGTAGTCACTGGAGACTTATTTACTTGTTGACTACCTATGGCCTCCTCTGGACTTTAAGCTACACGAAGGCAGACCATCACCACTATATACTCAGGATTTAGCAGAGAACTTGCACATAGTACCACACAAGAGTATACATCAAATAGATGAAAGGAATTTCCTCCACTGTATGATAATTGCCTCTTTACTTGATCTGTATCCGTCTCTGGAATCTGAACTCCTTCGAGGAAAGAGCTGCATTTTATTCATCCTTCCAGGTGCTCAATGCATAGTTATTGAAATGTATAATGAATGAATGCAGACCCAACACAAAACATTAGAACTAGAATTTCTGGGTTGTTTATACCTCTACATCTCATTGTAGCACTGGGCTGCCAAAGGGTGGATCTCTGGAGTCACAGGGACACAGTGTTCCAGACATGCCTGGGTGTACCCCTCAGAAGGGGGCAGGGAAAAGGAACAAACATTTTGTGACCCCCACCCCTTTCCACTTACATGCCAGGCAGTGTGCTGGGCTCTAGGCAACCAGCTGAGAAACAGAAAATGGAGAATTTATTTCCTAAGTCAGCACAGCCCTAAGTCTTCTTGGGAGGACCCCAATGCCCTGAGCACTTTCTTATCCTTGCATGCAAAATAGAAGCCAAAGGAGCCTTCAAGAACTTACTGATTATCCTGGAACATCCTAGGGGATAAAAGGTGTTAATATTTCCTCTCTGCTTCTATGATTGCCCTAGCATAGGGAAGCCTAAGTAAGTACTTGACAGACTGATGGCCCCAGTTGTCAGACTGAGGGACTGAGGTGGAAGAAGCCATAAAGGCCAAGGGAGCAATGTGAGAACACAAGAGTCGAATGGAAAGTGAGAGCAATCTTCAGAAGTGGAGTATATCACGTGTGTGTGTCTGTGTGTGTGTGAGTATAATTTCCATGAAAGTAGGGACTTTTTTTTGCTTTGTTCACTCTTGTATCTTAAGTGCTCATAAGACACTCATCAGACAGTCAGAGGACCTGGAACTCAGCCTTGGCTCTGCTGCCAACCTTGCATCCAGCACTTATGGATTATGCTAACATCTTCCCACCAAACCCTGCCACCAGCAGAACCTCATTCTGAGACATTGGTAGCGAAGGCTCTTTAAGAGAATTAGGACAATAATGGGCAGTTTAGAGGAAAAGAGCTGAAGTTATAATCAATATAAGGCAGACTCTGGCTAAGGAGTGAAATACCTGGATATCTGGCCCCACACAGAGAGAGACTCCGGTTGCCATTTACATGCACAGGCACATCTAGTTACTGTTTACTTAATTTATAAGCTCCCAAAACATCTGTCTTCAGGGATGGGGCCTAAAAGGACCATGATAAACCAAAAGTATAAAACAGTAAATCTGCTATTTATCAACATTTGTTTCCACAGTTTCAAATAGGATTTGCTGATTCTAAGCTCTGAGATAGGGGTGACCTGCATTGCTGTTTTCAGAGAGCCCCAAGTCATACACAAAGAGGACTATAGTTTCTGATTCCAAGGGATGTGTCATCCCTTCCAAATAGCCCACTTCACTTTAATAACAGCTATGCTTACTTCTTTCTAAGACCTGAAGCATAATGGGTCCTATAGACTTAGAATATTCTATTCACAGATCTGATATCATACAGATACACTTTCCTTTGCAAAACAATAGAAGGAAAATGGAAGAGAAGAGAACCAACATTTATTGAATACATACTAAACATGTGAGATGGACATAAACTTTTGGAGTCATCAAAACATAGAAAAAAATGAAGCCAAGAAAGTAGATAGGATCATGTTGGAAGAGACAGCAAAGAGAGAAGAGAGCCAAGAATGTAGCTGTGATGAACTTTGATGTTAATGGTCAAGAAAAGGACCATGAGTTTAAAAAAGAGAGTAAGAAGGAGGAGTCAAAGATACAGGAGGAAAACTGGGAGAGGGTGACATTCTGGAAAGCCAAGGAAAGAGTGTTAAAAGGAGAAGAAGGAGAAGCATGTGGCAGACTGGTGCCACATGCTGCTGAGAGCTAAGGAAGGGAGCCAGAAGACACTCTATGTCACTGAGGACATTAACATTCAATGTTTCAGGGGTTGATGGTAACAGAATTCAAACTGGACAGAATTCAAAATGAGTAATAGTGACCAAGAGTACAGGCAACACTTTGGAGAAACTTACTTCTAAAGAGAAGGAGAAATACAGGGAGGTAGTCAGAAGAGGGTGTGAAGTCAATCAGCCTGTGAAAGAGCTGGGATTCAGATCCAGTCTGACTCTAAGACTGAATTGCACAAACTGCTGCTCCTGGATCACCCTATGCTGCTCTTTCTCTGAGTTTGCATGCTAATCCATAAATCCTTCCTTCTTCCCCATTTTCAATAAAAACCACTCATATGAGGTTCAGCCATAGAAGAAAGTTCTGGAAATTTTAAGTATTTCATTGCAAAGACTAAACTATCCCTTAGGTTTGTGTGGAGGTTTAAGATCTTCAGAGATTGGCATTTCTATGATCTACCTTCATTCTCATAACACCTGGAAAATGAGTGAAGCAGGGTGGTATTACTGTAAATTTATGAGTGAGGAAACTGAGTCACCAAGACATTTATGGCAAGAGTGGCACAAGAACCCAAGACCTCTCATCCCCAGCCCAGTGTTCTTGCTACTCCACCACACTTTCCACACGAGGCCGGGCAGGCTGCGGATGACTGATCCCTGCCGCTCAACCCTGGAACAACCACCACCCAAACTCTCTTCTATGATGGCAGCAGGAGTAGCGATAGTTGTCGTCATTGTCCTGGTACAGTTTACAAAGCCTTCCAAGATACATTACCTCCCTGAACCCAAAATAAGCCCTCAGAGGTATCCGGGGCTCATTGTCTCATAGCTACTATCCTACGATCTGATGAGGAAACTGAGGTTCATACAATGATGCACATTGGGGCTGGGATTTGAATCCAGATCTTGGAACTCTAACTCTAGTCCTCTTTTCTTTGGGTTGGTGATTTTTAAATGCTGGATCCCTTCAAGAATCTGACGAAAGCTATCACCCCTCTTCACAGAAATATATGAGCAAGTAAATAATCAACAAAACTCTGCACACAATTAACGGGTTCACTGATGATCTGAAGTTAGGAACCCCTGCTCAAGCTATGTGGTGTCTCAGCTAACTAAAGTACTAGCTGACGCTGTTATGTGGTGGGAACCCCCTCAGTGGTAATGGCATTGTAACTAGAGATTCCCAGAAGGGAAGGCTTATGGAGCATCTCAAACTCCTTGTCAGGATCAGGCTTCCTTCTCTCCAGCTGATGACACACTGCTTCTAATCTAGTACAGTGTGCATTTCATTCTGCTCTGTGCAAGAGTGACTCCCTGTGAGAATGTAAGTCCCTTGTGGACTGAAAACACCTAATATAAGTAACTGCAACAACCATAACAATAACTTCTATCACTACCACTATATCACTTACTGAATACCTATTACAGCTCAACAATGTCACTATGCGCCAGACCCTATTCGAATTCATTTAAGTTTCTCAACAACCTTATGAGGTGTTGACTGTTATTATTTCCTTTTACAGTGAAGTACTAAGGCGCAAAGAGGTTAAGTGAATTGCCCAGGGTCACACAGATACCAAGGGGTGAAGCGAAGAAACAGTCAATTTGGCGCCACAGTCGATACTAACCTCCAGCTTAGACGGTCTCTCTTTTGCCATGTACTGGCTACATGGGGTCTCTTTGTTAATATTAATATTGAAATATTATAATATTAATATTTAACTTTTGTTAAAAAGCCCAAAATAAATATTACCATGAAATTCATTTATTGCTTTTCAAACTTTTTACTTCAAAATAATTTTAGATTTACAGAAAAGTTGCAAAACTAGTACAGACTTCCCTTACACTCATCATCTAAGAAATTAACATGGATACAATACCTTTTTAAATTTTTTTATTTTATTGCAGTAACCTTGGATTATAACATCATATAGCTTTCAGATGTACATCGCAATATATTTCGAAATCTGTGTAGATTACATCGTGTTCACCACCCAAAAACTAATTCTAGTCCATCCCCTCACGTGTGAGCCTCATCACCCCTTTTGTCCTCCCCTCCCCCCCCTTCCCCTAGGTAATCACCAATCCAATCTCCATTGCTATGTGTTTTTTTGTTTGTTTGTTTTTATCTTCTACTTATGAGTGAGATCATATAGTATTTGACTTTCTCCCTGTGACTTTTTTCACTTAGCATAATACACTCGAGGTCCATCCATGTTGTCACAAATGGCCGGATGTCATCATTTCTTATGGCTGAGTAGTATTCCATGGAGTATATATACCACATCTTCTTTATCCATTCGTCTCTTGATGGGCACCTAGGTTGCTTCCAAGTCTTGGCTATTGTGAATAATGCTGCAATGAACATAGGGGTGCATATCTTTATGCATTTGTGTTTTCAACTTCTTTGGATAAATACCCAGCAGTGGGATAGCTGGATCATATGGTAGATCTATGCTTAATTTTCTGAGGATACTCCATACTGCTTTCCATAGTGGCTGCACCAGTTTGTACTCCCACCAGCAGTGTAAGAAGGTTCCCTTCTCTCCACATCCTCTCCAACATTTGTTGTTTCCTGTCTTGTTGATAATAGCCATTCTGAGCGGAGTGAGGTGATACCTCATTGTAGTTTTGATTTGCATGTTCCTGATAGCTAATGATGTTGAGCATCTTTTCATATGCCTGTTGGCCATCCATATATCTTCTTTGGAGAAATCTCTGTTCAGATCTTTTGCCCATTTTTTAATTGGGTTGTTAGTTTTTTTGTTGTCGAGTTGTATGAGTTCTTTGTATATTTTGGATATTAACCCCTTATCTGATATGTGGTTTGCAAATATCTTCTCCCAATTGTTAGGTTGTCTTTTCGTTTTGTTGATGGTTTCCTTTGCTGTGCAGAAGCTTTTTAGTTTGATGTAGTACCATTTGTTCATTTTTTCTTTTGTTTCCCTTGCCCAGTCAGACATGGTACTTGAAAATATGCTGCTCAGACCGATGTCAAAGAGTGTACTGCCTATGTTTTCTTCAATAAGTTTCATGGTTTTGGTCTTACATTCAAGTCTTTAAACCATTTTGACTTGATTTTTGTGCTTGGTGTAAGGTAATGGTCTACTTTCATTCTTTTGCATGTGGCTGTCCAGTTTTCCCAACACCATTTATTGAAGAGACTCTCCTTTCTCCACTGTATGCTCTTGGCTTCCTTGTTGAATATTAGCTGTCCATAAATGTGTGAGTTTATTTCTGGGCTCTCGATTCTGTTCCATTGACCTGTGTGTCTGTTTTTGTGCCAGTTCCATGCTGTTTTGGTTACTACAGCTTTGTAGTATATTTTGAAATCAGGGAGTGTGATACCTCCAGCTTTGTTCTTTTTTTCTCAGGAATCCTTTGGCTATTCAGGGTCTTTTGTTGTTCCATATAAATTTTAGGATTCTTTGTTCTATTTCTGTGAAAAATGTTGTTGGAACTTTGATAGGCATTGCATTGAATCTGTAGATTGCTTTAGGAAGTATGGACATTTTAACTATGTTAATTCTTCCAATCCAAGAGCACGGAATATCTTTCCATTTCTTTGTGTCTTCTTTGATTTCTTTCAACAATGTCTTATAGTTTTTGGTGTATAGATCTTTCATCTCTTTGGTTAAGATTATTACTGGGTATTTTATTCTTTTTGTTGCAATTGTAAATGGGATTGTATTCTTAATTTCTCTTTCCGCTACTTCATTGTTAGTGTATAGAAATGCAACTGATTTTTGTATGTTGATTTTGTATCCTGTGACTTCACTGTATTAATTTATTATTTCTAAAGTTTTTTAGCGGATTCTTCAGGGTTTTCTATATATAAAATCATGTTGTCCGCAAAGAGTGATAGTTTCACTTCTTCTTTTCCAATATGGATCCCTTTTATTTCTTTTTCTTGCCTGATTGCTCTGGCTAGGACTTCTAACCCTATGTTAAATAAGAGTGGTAACAGTGGGCATCTTTGTCTGACTCCTCTTCTTAGAGGGATAGCTTTCAGTTTTTCTCTGTTGAGAATGATATTTGCTGTGGGTTTGTCACATATGGCCTTTATCATGTTGAGGTATTTTCTTTCTATACACATTTTATTCAGTGTTTTTATCATAAATGGATACTGTATCTTGTCAAATGCTTTCTCTGCATCTGTTGAAATGATCATGTGATTTTTATTCTTCATTTTGTTGATGTGGTGTATCACATTGATAGATTTGCGGATGTTGAACCATCCCTGCATCCCCGGAATGAAACCCACTTGATCATGATTTATGATCTTTTTAATGTATTGTTGTATTCAATTTACTAGTATTTTGTTTAAGATTTTTGCATCGATGTTCATCAGTGATATTGACTGGTAACTTTCTTTTTTTGTGTTGTCCTTGTCTGGTTTTGGTATCAGGATAATGTTGGCTTCGTAGAAGGAGTTAGGAAACCTCCCCTCCTCTTCAATTTTTTGGAAGAGTTTGATAAGGATAGGTATGAAGTCTTCTTTGAATGTTTGGTAGAACTCACCAGAGAAGCCATCCGGTCCTGGACTTTTATTTTTTGGGAGGTTTTTGATTGCTGGTTTGCTCTCCTTACTGGTGATTCATCTATTCAAATTCTCTACTTCTTCTTGGTCCAGTTTTGGAAGGTTGTATGTTTCTAAGAATTTATCCAGTTCTGCTAGATTATCCAATTTGTTGGCATTTGGCTTTTCATAGTATTCTCTTATTATCTTTTATATTTCTGAGGTGTCCATTGTAATCTCTCCTCTTTCATTTCTGATTTTATTTATTTGAGCCTTCTCTCTTTTTTTCTTGGTGAGTCTAGCTAAGGGTTTGTCAATTTTGTTTATCTTTTCAAAGAACCAGCTCTTGGTTTCATTATTTTCCTATTTTTCAGTCTCTATTCCATTTGTTTCTGCTCTGATTTATATTATTTCCTTCCTTTTGCTGATTTGGGGCTTTGTTTGTTCTTCTTATTCCAATACCTTTAGATGTACTGTTAGATTGTTTATTTGGGATTTTCCTTCTTTGTTGAGGTAGGCCTGAATTGCTATAAACTTCCCTCATAGAACAGCATTTGTTTCATCCCATAGATTTTGGCATCTTGTATTTTCATTTTCATTTGTTTCCAGGAATTTTTTTTATTACTCCTTTGATTTCTTCATTGACCTAATCATTGTTCAGTAGCATTTTGTTTAATCTCTACATTTTGGCAGCTTTTCTGGTTTTCTTCCTGTAGCTGATTTCTAGTTTCATACCTTTGTGATCAGAAAAGATGCATGGTATTATTTTGATGTTCTCAAATTTATTGAGACTTGTTTTGTGGCCTAACACGTGATCAATCCTGGAGAATGTTCCATGTGCATTTGAAAAGAACGTATATTCTGTGGTTTGGGGATGGAATGTTCTATATATATCCACTAAGTCCATCCGGCCAAATGTGTCATTTAAGGCCAGTGTTTCCTTATTGATCTTCTGTTTGGATGATCTATCCATTGGTGTAAGTGGAGTGTTAAAGTCCACTACTATTATTGTATTACTGTCTATTTCTCCTTTTATGTCTGTTAATAATTACTTTATATATTTAGGTGCTCCTATGTGGGGTGCATAGGTATTTACAAGTGTTATATCTTCTTGTTGGATTGTTCCCTTTATCATTATGTAGTGCATTTCTTTGTCTCTTCTTACAGTTTTTGTTTTAAAGTCTATTTTACCTGATATAAGTATTGCTACCTCCACTTTCTTTTCTGTGCCATTTGCATGGAATATCTTTTTCCATCCTTTCATTTTCAGTTTGTGAGTGTCTTTAGGTCTGAAGTGCGTCTCTTGTATGCAGCCTATATATGGGTCTTGTTTTTTTTATCCAATTGGCCACCATATGCCTTTTGATTGGAGCATTTAGACCATTGACATTTAAAGAAGCCATTGATAAATATGTATTTATTGCCATTTTGTTACTTTTTTTTTTCTGGGTGTTTCAGTAGTTCTTCCTTTCTTTTTCTCTTGCTCTCTTCCCTTATGGTTAGATGGCTTTCCTCAGTAATATGTTTGATTTCTTCTGTTTTACTTTTGTGCTTACTTATTATAGGTTTCTGATCGGTGATTACCATGAGGAACCTATATTATATTCTATGTATATAACAGTCTATATCGAGTTGATAGACTCTTTAGCTTAACCTCTTTCTAAAAGTTCTACTTTTACACTCCCCTCCTCCCACATTTTATGTTTTTGAAATAATACCTAATCTCTTGTTTTGTGTGTGGATATCCATTACCCTCTTATCATTGAAATAGGTAATTTTAGTACTTTTGTCTTTTAACCTTCATCTTATCTTCACAGGTGGTTGATCTGCTAGCTTTAGTATATTTTTACCTTTACCAGTGACTTTATTGCATGGCTTTTTTGGCGGAGGTCATTTTTTTTTGATAATTTTTTTATCCGTATTTGTGGTCATCACTTTCCCTCTTAAATAAATCCCTTCAGCATTTCTTGTAGAACTGGTTTCTTGGTGATAAACTCCTTTAAATTTTGCTTGTCTCGGAAGCTCTTTCTCTCTCCCTCCCTTCTGAATGACAACCTTGATGGATAGAGTATTCTTGGCTGTAGGTTTTTTCCTTTTAGCACTTTAAATATGTCATGCCATTCTCTTCTCACCTGTAGGGTTTTGGCTGAGAAGTCCACTGATAGCCTGATGGGCTTTCCCTTGTATGTCACTTCTGGCCTTTCTCTTGCTGTTTTTAGGATTCTCTCTTTATGTTTAATTTTGGACATTTTAATTATAATGTGCCTTGGTGTGGGCCTTTTTGAGCTTAGTTTGTTTGGAGCTCTCTGTGCTTCCTGTACTTGAATATGTGTTTCCTTCTGTAGATTAGGAAAATTTTCATCTAGTATTTCTTTCAATAAATTTTCTGCCCCTTTGTCTCTCTCTTATCCTTCTGGGACACCTATAATATGAATGTTAGTATGCTTGATATTCTCCCAAAGTTCCCTTAGACTGTTCTCATTCTGTCTAATTCCTTTTTCTTTTTTCTGTTCTGCTTGGGTGTTTTCCTCTAGTCTTTTGTCTAGCTCACTGATCCATTCTTCTGTTTCCTCTACTCTGCTATTGAGTCCCTCTAGTGAACTTTCATTTCCAGTATTGCATTCTTCTTTTTTGATTGGTTCTTTTTTCTATTTTCCAGTTCTTTGTTGATGAGCTCACTGTGTTCATCCAGTCTCCTCCCAATATCTGTTACCATCTTTATGAGATTTTGTTTGAACTCTTTGTTGGGTAGGTCGCTTGTTTCTGTTTTATTTGGTCCTTTTCTTGGGGTTTTGTCCTGTTCCCTTGCTTGGAATTGTATTCCTTTGTCTCCTCATTATGCCTCTTTCTCTTTGCTTATTTCCATATATTAGGTGAGTCAGCTACATCTCCTGATCTTGGAGAAATGGCCTTATGTAAGAGATGCCTTTTGAGGCTCAGCAGTGTGCTTCCCTCTTGTCAGTAGTCCAAAAGACCTTTGTGGGCTACTTGTGTCCTTCTGCTGTGGCAGGGTTTTTCTTAATGCAGGTACCCAGGGAGACCAGCCTTTCCTTCCCTGGCCAGCTGTTTGTAAATCTGGTTTGACGAGCCTCAGCACCATTGGCTACAAGGTCTAACAGCACACTCTTGTTGCAGTTTTCTTGTTACTTGGGTAGGTACCCAGTATAGCTGGTTGCCAGGCTCAGGGGCTTATAGTTCCTATAGGCCTCAGGCCCACAAGGCTGTTGTCAGTTCTCTTAGGAGTGCAGCTGAGTGGGGCTGGCCCTAGGCATGGGGGAACTCAATTGTTTCAGGCTTTGGAAGGTGGGACTGATCCTTTTTATGGCTATTTGTGAAGCACAGGTCTTCTGCCTCTGATAAGCCTCACCCCCCACAGGACCACAGACACCATCAAGACAGTCCTGGTCTGTGCATGCTTCCTAATCCCCTGGAGAGTACCCTGATGCCCCACTGCAGGTGCCCCCACCTCTCCACCAATGCCCCCTACAGTTCACCTGGTCCTCACACAGGCCCTGCCCCACAGAGGCAGACACACTCACCTGCCTGTAGAGGATCAAGGCATCCAGTCAATGCAGGCTGACAAGTAGCCTGAGGGCTTGCTGTTGGGCAGGGTGGGTCCCTAGGGTGGGCTGCCTGCCCTGGATGAACTGGATTAAATCTGTGCTCTAGTGGGTGTGGCAGCCCCCTGGGCTAACAGGCCAGGGGGAGAACCTCAATGGCGTCTGCTGGGGTCTGTGTCAGCACGCCTGGGCCAGGTCAGAACAATGGCCCCCACCAATGTCTCAGTCTCTGGAGAGGTCCCTCCTCTCACCAAGATACCCCCAGAGCCCACCAGGTGAGTCTCTTTTCACCAAAGGACTGTCAGCCTTCTCTCTGGTGATTTTAGGTTGCTGAGATGGGTGAGTTTGTCTGCAGGCCCTTCAAGACCAGGGTCTTTTCAGCTTTTGTCTGATAACTTTTCTGGGGGTATTCCCTGCTGCAGTTACTAGCCAGCAAAGCCAGATAATAAGATACTCGTCTCAGTTGGGCTGCATCTGAAGGACGTTTATAGCAGTATCAGACCCCGCTCCGGACCTCACTCCTCCAGGCAGGGCTGTGTACCTTAGGGTGGCTCCCACCTGGCTGGCTGAGAAACTCTGCTGCTCCAAAAGGTGGCTTTTCTCTCATCACCAGGAATTTCTGCCCCTTCCGCCTTAGTCAAAACTGTCCCTTGTTGTGGGAGCTCTTTTTATCCAGTTTTCAGTTTTCTATACAGGGTAATTTTTCCAAAAATAGTTGTAACCTGGTTGTGTTCATGGGAGGAGATGAGTTCAGAGTCTGCTTACACCGCCATCTTGATGAGATCTTTCTACAATACTATTAACTAATCTACAAACCTATTCAAATTTTGACAGTTTCTCCGCACTAATGTCCTTTTTCTGGTGCAGGATTTAATTCATGATACTACATTCTTTCTAGTTGTAACATCTCCTTAGTCTCCTCCAGTCTGGGACAATTCTTGAGTAATTCTTTAAGTTTCATAATCTTCTTTTGAAGCATATAGGCTAATAATTTTATAGAATGTCCCTCAGTTTGGGTTTGTCTCGTTTTCTCATGTTTACATTGAGGTCATGCATTTTTGGCAAGAATATCACAGAAATGATGGTGTGTCCTTCTCAGTGCATCATAAAAAGGGGTTTATGATGTTGATGTGTCTTATTGCCAGTATTGTTAACTTTTATTACATAGGTAAGGTATTGCCTGCCAGACTTCTCCACTGTGAAGTAACTATTTTTCCTTTTATATTAGTAAGCATATCTTGTGGTAAGATAATGTGGGACTATGCAAATATCCTGCTGGACATCATACTCTCACTCACTAATTTTAGCATCTATTGACGATTCTTACCTGCAATAATTATTACTGTGGTGTTTGCCTAACGATGATTTTCTATTCCCATTATTTATTCTACATTTACTAATTTTAAGTCCATTGTACTTACAGTGGACAGGAACATCTGTGCTTTCTTTCCTATTTATTTATTTCTTCAATTATTTACTTATGTTGGTATGGCATCACAGAGTTATTTTATACTATCATTTATTCTGCTGATCAAATTGTCCCCAATTAGGCCATTGAGAGATTGTTAACGTTAGCTCCTGTGTACTTCCACAGTTTCTTTTGAAGTATCTCCTTGCTTTCTGGCATCACAAAATATTCATGTATTTTCCCTACCCTAGCCCTGGAATTGGCTGTTTTTTCCAAGAAGTCTTGAAGTCCTGACTACTTCTACTGAAGAACAAGGAGAATGGTATTTAGAAACCAAGACCTGGGTGCTAGGTGTGTACATTGCTACTAGGGTGTCATTGCTTCTAGGCCATCTCAGCAGAGAGAGCCATGGAATATATGTATGTATACTCACAAATATACGCAGCTATATTTACTTCTATTTATATCCAGCTATATATATATATTTAAAATCACCAGTTGATACTGATACTTCTGATTTCCATCCATTACCATAGGGCTCATTCTAACCCTCCTCATTCCTCTTTGTGGGAAAGCTGGCCCTCATTATCCGCAGTGTATGTATTTATTTGCTCAACTGTGGTATACACATAAAGGGTTCTCAGAATAGCTAACCCACACATCTATGAAAAACAAATCTGGTAATTAGCATATAATATTTATGTACACTTATTTTTATCTTCAGCCATACAGCATACTGTCAAAATATTCTTTCTTAAAGTTACTTAGCTTAGTTCTTTTCTTACCCAACCCCATTTAGTGTGGCCATGTTATTTATTATTAATACAACAGGCTCATTTTTTACTGTTTGTATTTCATTGCCCAACTCCACCACCCACATATATCCTGGTATCCATCTATCTGTCTATATTCTACTTGTGCTCAGGGGGGCATGAAGCATCACCACGGTTCTAAGAGTTAGAGTTACATGAAGAGGTATACTCAGAGACGGGTTGCTCCCTGCTTCCACCCTGTTCCCATTCCTCTCTTCTTTCCAACCCATTCCCACCTACCCCCTATAGCAACCAAGCTCAGTTTCTGGTTTAACCTTCCTGTATTTCTTTTGCACAGATGAGCAGATACACATATATTTTCTTATGTTGCCTTCTTTTTACACGAAAGGGAGCATACTATAAACACTCCTTTGTACTCTGCCTTTTTCACTTAACAACACATCCTGGAAATCACTCATATCAGTTATTATCCTTGGTTTTATAGATGAAGAGGTAGGCTTAACAAGGTTGAGTAATTTGCCCAAGGTCACACAGCTAGTAAAGAGAAAAACTGGATTTGAACCCAACAAGTTTTGACTCCAAAATCCATGCTCTTCCTTCTGTATCAGAGTGTCTCACCTGTGGTCCCTGGCAAGTTCTTGGGGGACCTCTAGGCTCTTTGAGTTCTCTTAGAAATCAATACATGCATGTTCTGGGTCATTCAGATGCCTATCTTATCACCAAGGACTACCAGGCATTTTCACTGCCCACAGGACTGGAGACTCACATAGGAGCCTAAAGTTAGTGCCCCTGTGCACCCTCATGGACTGTGGGGGAGGGAGGGCAGGTACCTGGCGGCGGCCTTGGCTTGCAGTTCAGGGAAGGCAGCATGGCCCTGTACCATATGGTCTATCTGAAAAACAAGAGAGATGGGTCAATTTTATAGTTTCTCTGAGAAAAAGATCTATTATGATATCTATTTCTTTCAACTCTTTGTCCACAGAGGATCTAAAAATGATAAAATGTTAACTCAGCAAGAGCATCTCAGCTTTCAGAAATCTAGCTTTCTTAACCTAGTGTGGCCTTTTGGATTTGTAAAACAAAGAAGTTTAAAGAGAAGAGTAGCAGGCATTGGAACTCCCAAGGCTGAACTGGCAGCAGCAGGTACTATCAGGGCCAAGAAGGAGGGCAACTCAAAGCAGTGGTGGGAAGCCAGGTGTTGGAGCACCAAGCTCTGCCTCACGCTGTTTCCTAAGCCAGGCTCCTCCCCAGGGCAGGTCAGACTCCAACTGCTCACTGCGTCTTACTAATGGAGAGGTTCAGTGAAAGAGACAATGAGGTGGGAGTCCCAGGTAAAAAGAAAGAGTCGCCCAGAGCTGTCAGGGACCCACTGTTGAAAAGTCATCACATGGAAACAGGGAGGTGGCTCTGCAAGGACAGGACTGTCAGCTCTGCAGACGGCAGCTTCTCCTGTGAAATCCCATGGCTGGGTCTTTATTCCTTATCCACTTGCTAGCTCTCAAGAAAATGATTCGCAATATGCATCAGGAAGAGAAGTGCTTCCCCATGTTGTTACTCCGCTGGCTGAAACACACCCACACTGGGCTGGAGTCCCTGAACCTAATCTGTGTATTTTCTCAAGCTTTACACGAGGCTCTAGGACTCAAGAACAACCAATATGACCGACTTACTTTCATTCCAACTATGAACCAACTGGTTATTTTGGCCTCATGGAGATAGTCCCTTTGTGCATGTTTCCTGAGAGCTGGGCTTGTAAAGAGGAAGACAATTTCTTCTGGAGCCACAGAGGCTGGGTGCAGATTCCGGTTCTGATACTAACTAGCTGTGTGACTTTGTGCAAATCACTTAACTGCTCTGAGCCTCAATAACCTCCCCTGTCCTCCCCCAGCCTCCTTTAAAAACCAGATCGCTGGGACATACAGAGTGTCTTCCATAAGGCCAACAACAGCATAAATAATATCACCTAAAGTTTATTGACTCATTTACAACATATCAATGCTAAGCTAAGCTAAAATTTTATGAAAAAGATGCTATTCTCCACTATGGAGATGAGAAAACTGGGACTAAAAGAGATTAGAGAACTTACCCAAGGTCACAGAGGAGTAAGTGAAAGATGCGGAGACCTCTCAAACTGAGGTCTCTCTGCATCTTAAGTCCCTGTTCTTAACTCCTATGCCATACTGTCCACTAAACTTCCAGGTATATTGTGAGCTGTTGAATTCCATTTGTCAAGTTTGGCAGAAATGTTTCAAAATAATACCAAAGCAACTGGTCATTTCAACGGGGAAAAAGCCCCGATGTAAGTTTTGAATGTTGACTTCCTCCAGGTTCAGCTTTGGGTTACTGTGACGAGGCACATTCTGGACCTCGGAGAGTTTGCATCAGTGACGGCTAACGGCATGACTTGATTTGACACTAATTTCTATGGGAAGCACTTTCGGAGTTCAGAGAAGGGAACTTGATTGAGCGTCCAGGAGGAAGCACGGAACCCAGCACGTGTGGTACATGCAGGAAGGCAGCTATTCAGACTTCTCTGCAAGCCTGATGCCTCGGTGCTGTGTCCAGGCTTGGGAACACAGTGGAAGATAAGAAATACAACACATACAATACATAGGAGCACAGAGAAAGAGGTCAATGATTTGGCAATTTTTATCTAGTTGTGGAGGGCGAGGCTTCAGCTCAGAGGCCAAGAACAGGCGGAATTTAGAGGAGTAAGGACTGGAGGCCAGAGGGGAGGTTGTGATGAGCAGGGATATAAGGACGGAAAGATCTGTGTGTGTGGCTGTGGACGGCAAGGAGGCTGGTCAAGCCCTGTGCCTGGTATATCACAGGTGCTCAATAAATACTTATTGAATAAATGTAGGAGGCACAAACCGTAATGGAAGCACAGGCCACAGAGTACCATGTACTTCCTGGTGGCACTTACCACACACTTTACATTTGTGTCTATTTGTACAGGGCACACACTGGGTAACTGTATATTAAATTACAGAATAAATGAAGTGGTGGAAACATTGGATGAATGAGGAGGCCGGGGACATGCAGTGGGTCTCGAAAACCAGATAAGTGTTTGTAGATTTATTGGATTAGAGGCTATAGGAAATTATTTTGATTTGAGGAGAAAAATGATGAAAATTTAAGAAAAACTAGTCTGGTAGGGGATGCAAGACAGAAAGATGACCAGGTATAGAGAGCAGGAAACTCAGACAAGGTACTACTTTAGCCTACACATTGAGCTCTTTTCAATCAAGAGTCTCATTATTACCCACTCCCCAGTGCCTACAACAATGTTAGCATCTCGAATGAATGAACGAATGAGATACACTTTAAAGAAAATAAAACAAATTTAGTGACTAGCCAGTTACAGAATATAAGTAAATCAGAGCCAAGGATGACTTTGAACTTTTGTGTCTAAGAAAAGAAAATGTGGAGCCGGCCCTGCTGGCCTAGCAGGTAAAGTTCGCCACGCTCTGCTTCGGTGGCCTGGGTTCAGTTTCTGGGGCTGGAACCACACCACTTGTCTGTCATTAGCCACACTGTGGCAGCAGCTCAGATAAAAGAGCCAGAAGACCCTACGACTATACACAACCATGTACTGGGACTCTGTGGGCAGGGGGAGGGGGGAAGGAAGAAAAAAGGAGGAAGATTGGCAAATTTGCTTAGGGCAAATCTTCCCCTGCAAATAAATAAATAAAGCACTACTTTCTTTAAAAAAAAAGAAAGAAAAGGAAATGTGGCCATATTAATCATGTCTTTTCATTTTCTGTATTTCTGACGCTCTGATATCTGGAGGTTTATTGACTCTGGAGAGACTGTGTCCCTCCAGGGCTGGCCAATTCCTAGAGATAGTAAAAGACTCAGCTCACCCCTGATCATGCCTGCAACATGCGAACTGACTAATCCAAAGCCCGCCTCCCCACCACTCCTGTATGGGCCAAGATTTCCCTGCTCATCACCCCAGCGCCAGGGACCAGGCAACTAGCAACAGGCCTCGCGCTTCCCATGTGGCCCTGCGTGGCGTGGCATGTCCCCACTTCTGGAGAACTCTAAGTAACAAGTTACTTGAGAGGTCAAGTTACTCAAGTTACTTGACCTCTGAGAGTCTCATCTCCTGCAACTGTAAAATGGGATAAGAAAATATGCTCTGCAGGGAAGGTTGTGGTAATTGCCTGGTATGTAGGTGGCTTTCTGTTCATAAAATCGATTATTAAAAAGACAGGGGTACCATCAAAAGGGTCAAAATGGTTGGAAGAACAGGGTCTCGAATGGTCAGCTGCACTTTTTGTTTTTCACAGCATCTGGTGGTAAAGGTCCGCCCTGATTAGCAAAGAACAAGCCAGTTTGTCAACTACCTGAGCATTCGTTTCCAAGGCCCAGAGTGCCCTCCTGGCGTTGGTCTCTCTATTTGCGTCCTGTGCTCCAGCGTGTTTAGCACAGCACAGAAGGACACAGTGTCCCCTTAGTGGTTATTTGCTTTCCAGCGAAATAACCAGTTTGACCACAATGATTGTATCTGCCAAGTGGTTGTCTCAGAAATGTACAGGGTTAGTCTAGTGCTATGACTATTTTCTTGTTTCCTCTATCTTCCTAGATTTCAGCTCTGAGAGCAGGCGCTGGCAGAGTAGGCAGAAAAGTCTACAGACTATCTGGATAGGCAGGAAGCTTGAGCTGGATAGAGACAGATCCTCAGGATGGCTTTTAGGTCCAGATCTAGAGGGAGAGGCCACCTTATAATACATAGCTAGGGTTGGATTTCTAGGCCCTTCCTTATAAAGGTGGCATCTGCATTTGGAACATGGGAAGATAGAAATGCAATATTTCATAAACGGGTAGTATGTTGTGGCATCTGGCCCACAGATGTATTTTATTTGGGGTATACAATGTTTTAAAAAATGAGCCAATACTTTAAAATTGAGAGATTTCCCTTAAAATCCAGATTTTGATTTCTCTTGAAGAATTGGTGAATGAAAGACACTGGCCACCCATAACCCCATGGCAAGAATCAGCAGATGACCGATGCCTTCAGACAGGCCTGCAGCCTTCAGTCTGTAAGAGGCACCTCTCCTCCCTGTCATTCCCCACACAGACACCAGAGTTCATCTGTTTATCACGATGGCACTAATATTTTACTTTGGTTAAGGTCCATTTCTCTACGCCCCTCTCCCTGTCAAAGGAGGGAACATGGAATTCAGCCCTAGAGTTCTATGAGGTGAAAGAAAGGCTCTCTGTGGAAGTGAAAAACATTTCTTTGCTTAGTCTGTTCATCCTTCATGCTCTCTGTCTGACTGCTTTGGGCATTTGAGTTTTTGACCTGATACGGCAGAGAGCACAGTCGAGGGCTTCTGAGCGCTCAGGCTGTGACCTTGGAGGAGACCATTTCTAATTCTTTCTCTAAAACACTTAATCAGTTAATATGACAAACAGTCAAGTGTTTGTAAAATTATAGAGAATGGCATTGCCTGAGATATCAAAACTGTGGCCAAAGAGTTCACAGGCAACAAAAGCAACCAGAATTTAAGAATTTTAGGTTCTATGATCATTTTACTAATAAAAGCTATCTTATAGCATGATGGGTTTTCTCTATTAAAATAAGTTTTATGTATCAGCCTTGAGGCTGTCTTTTACCTTGCTTTGTAAATAGAGTAAAGAAATCATTAGGCTCAGAGACACGCTCACTACTTGTCAAAACTGACTTTTTTCCGTTTGCTTCTATCTATAATGTCACTTTTTTCATATAAGCTATTTCAGCTCTTTACTTACCTACTTTTCTTATCTCAAAGCAAAAACATTTTGCCTGATTTTTTCCAGCCTTGAAATTCTCATGAAAATCTAATGAAAGAAGAAAACCCAGATAATTTCTTTTATGCTGCTGGAAAGGATTGTGGGTTTCAATACCAAATGGTTCCTAAGAATAACAATTTTTTCCTGGAAAAAAATATAAATGATGGGTTTTCTTTTTTACAACTTTAATATTAGATTTACATGGAACAGTTTCACTTACAAGTTGATAAATTCTGCTTTAACGCAGAGCTTGTTTAGTCTGTTTCATTCGCCACCCAAGTTGGTAACTTTGTGCATTTTTACAGTTTGTTAATTAGTTCATTTATTCATGAAACTAATGTGATATATGGCTATCTTGTGCTAGGCATCATTCTAATAATTCAGGACACAAAGATAAATAAAAGCTCTCTCAAAGCTCTTACAAAGCTCTGCCTGGGAGTGGAAAATGGGCATGCCAAAATTCAAATAGAGTCTAGATGGATAAAGGCCTTTATAGAGTCAACAAATGGTAATTGAACACCTACTCTGTTCTAATCACAGTAACCGAGCACAGGGAATTCAGTAGCAATTAAGATAGATGTCATTTCTGTCCACATGGAAATTACATTCTATTGAAATATACAGTCAACAAATAAGTATAATAATTAGAGAGAGTGATTAGTGCTTGGAAGGAGATAAAATGGGTTACTGTAATAAGGACATCAATTTTAGATAGAGGATTCAGAGGAGACAGGGTGAAATTTAAGCTAAGACACGAAAAAAAAAAAGAACCAATAATCTCCAAGTAAAGAGAATAACAAATGTGAGGATTCTGTAGTAAGGAAGAGCTTCCTATGCCCTAGGAATTGACAGGAGTCCAGTGAAATTAGACTGGAGTAAGCAAGTAGGAAAGTTGTGTAAAACGAGGATAAAGAGTTAGAAAGTGGTCAATCAAGCAGGCTGTGGCTAAGGCTTAGACTTTATTTTAAGCACAATGGGAAGATGGAAGGACTTCAATCAGGGGAGTAAAGTAATCTTACTTACTTTACAAGAATCATTCAGGGGTTCCACTTCTTATACTGGTTGAATAGCTCATATCATACCATTCTCCCACAGATGACAATTGTAAATGCTGATCAATATATTTGAAATAATTCTCTGAAGACACTGAAAAGTGACCAAAACTAGGTAGAAACTGGACAGGAGTAGACATGTGGAAAGAAAAAACAGTACTACGTGTGTTTCCTGATTTCACCGAGTTTTGCCTGAGGGAAGGCCCCAATCAATGCCATGCAGGATAGCTAATATGCAGATAGAAATATGCAGCCTTCCTAGTTAGAAAATGAGAGATCAGAGTTCAAGGCAACCATAGCAGCTAGAAAGTAAGGGGTGGGGGGAGATCAGTGAGGAGAGAGACATAGAAAGGGAGCTCAACACTATGCATTCAAACACTGCTCTAATCCCTGGGTGTCCTCTGAAATACATTATAAGTAGTCCAGCTACAGCTGAAAGAACTCAGCAGAGATTTCAGTAGGTGCTCATCACAGGAGAGACAAAACTTGGACTTTGAATTCAGCCAAATAAACTACCCCTTAAAAACAAACAAAAACCATATTCTTCAGAGAAAAAAAAGTCATCCAGTGTCTCTACAATATATCAATCACAATGTTCAAGATGTGACCCAAAATTATTAGACATATGGAGAAACAGGAAAATGGAACCCACACTTCAGAGAAAAGCCATTTAGTGCACAATGACTCAGAGATGACACAGATGCTAGAAGTAGAAGAGTTCAGTAGTTTAACAATGCTTAAGGATACAAAGGATAATATTCTCCTAATTAATAAACAGATAGGAAATAGCAAAGAAATAAACTATTAAAAAATAGAAATTCTAGTATTGATAAATACAACATCTGAAATAAATATTTAGTGGATGGGCCCCTCAGCTGATTGGAGATGACAAACAAAAGAGTCGATAAACTTGAAAACAGACCAATAAAGAGTATCTAATTGAAAGAGAGAAAAGGAGAGAAAGAGATAAATATTGAGAATAAAACAGAATCCCTCAGCAGCATGTGGGACAGTAGACAAAGTTCTCAAATATGTGTAATTGGAGTCACAGTAGGAGGAATAAAAGCAAATGTTGCAGAAAAGATATTTAAATGAATAAATGCTGAACATTTTCCAAACTTAGTGAAAGACAGCAATTTACAAATTCAAGAAATTTGGCAAACCTGGGAGAAGGATTAATCCAAAGAGCGTCACATCTGGGCACACTACAACAAAACCAAAGGTTAAGAGAGAATCTTGACAGTGGTCAGAGAAATATAAGACACTGTGCACAGGAGAAGAACAGTACACACGATGGTGCTGGGACACAATACAGTGACATCGGAAGTGCTGAAAGGGAAAAAAGCCCTGTCAACCAAGAACTCTACATTGAGAAAAAATACCCTTCAAGATAGAAGGTAAAATAAATTTATTTTAAAAAAAAGAAAGCTGTTTTTTTGACAGTAGACCTGGAAGAAATGCTAAAGGAAGTTCTTCAGGCCGAAGGGAAATACCCAATGGAAATTGAAATTTTAGAAAGAAAGAAAAAACAATGGAAATGGTAAAATACGTAGGTAAATAGAAAAGATTATGCTTGTTTCTCAGAATTTCTTTCAAATAGGTGTGACTGTTTGTTGTAGACTGAATTGCCTCCTCCCAAAATTCAGATGCTGAAGCCCCAGCCCCCTGTGACTGCATTTGGAGATGGAGACTTTAGGGAGGTAACTAAGGTGACGTGAGGAGATAAGGGTGGGGCCCTAATCTGATAGAATCGGTGTCCCTAGAAGAAGAGGAAAGGTCACCAAAGCTCGCTCTCTCCCTGCAGGCATCTAGGAAGGGCCACGTGAGGACACAGTGAGAAGGCTGCTGTCTACAAGCCAGGAAGAGAGCTCTCACCAGAAACTGAATTTGCCAGCACTTGACCATGGACTTCTAGCCTCCAAAACTGTAAGAAAAGAAATGTCTATTGTTTCAGCCACCCCAGTCTGTGGGACCTTGTAACGGCATCCTGAGAAGACTAATACACTATTTAAAGCCAATAACACAACAACGATTGTATTATTGGGTATACAGCATATGTAGATATCACGCACATTACAAGTACAGCATAAAGAGCTGGGGGTGGGGATAGGTGGAACTTAGAAGGTGAATTCTTTTTATATTTTACATGAAGTTATACTATATGCACTCTAAGTAGACTGAAAAGTTTAGAATATTTATTGTAATTCCTAAAGAAATTATTTAAAAAAGAACGCAAATACTGATGCCTAAAAAACAAACAGGGAAATTAAAATGGAATTCTGAAAATGGAAAAATATCCAATTAATCCCAAAAATGGCAGAAAAGAGACAGAGAAAGAAAAAACAGAATGGCCACAGAAAACAAATAGCAAAATGGAAGACCTAAATCCAACCATATTTATCTCTACACTAAATGTAGAGACTTAAAACATCCTAAGTAAAAATCAGAAATTCTGACTACAGAAAAGCAAGACCTGACTATATGCTGTGTACACAGATGCACTTTACAGAGACCTGGACAGAGATGATGGTGCTTTGGCCAATGGTGCTGGGAGGGAACATGAAGAAAAATAGGTGGATTGGTGATATACATTTTGGAGTTAGAATTAATAGGACTTTTTTGATGGATTGGATGTGGGCAGAGAGGGAAAAGCAGGAGCCAAGAATTAATCCTAATTTTCTGGCTTTTATAAAGATATAAATGATGGCGCTTTTTACCAAGATGAAGACACACAATGAAGGATCAACTTAGGGAGTGTATCAGTTACTACAGTGAGAAAACTGGGAGCAATTCTTGACTCCTTCCTCCTGCTGCCTCCTTGTCATCTAATCCATCTTCTCCATTGATAGCAGTGCTATCCTTCGCAAACCTTGACCTCTCTCTTTTTCGCACATTTCACAGCCAATCCATCAGGAAATCCTGTTGGCTCTGCCTTCAAAATATATCTAAAAATCTGACCAGTTTTTACCAGTTCCTCTGCTGTCATCCTCATCTCTCTGCTGGATTACTGCAATAGCCTGTTTCTGGTCTCCCTGCTTGCATCTCCCCGACTCCCACTCAAATTTATCCCCAACGGAGCAGGTAGCAGCCAGAATGATTTTTTAAAAACCTAAGTCATATCATCTCTCTCCTGTCCTCGTTACTCTCCAGTGGCTTCCCATTTCACTCAGAGTAAAAGCCAAAATCCTTACAGTGGCCAGTAATATAGCCCCCATTACCTCTTTGAACTTATTCCCTACAACTCTCATTTGGTTCACTATGCTCCATCCACATGGACTCCTTGCTATTTCTTTAATACCCTAGGCCAGCAAAGCCCACAGCATCTTTGCACTGGGTACTCCCTTGGCACGGTACGTCCTTCCTCCAGGTTTCCAAATGGCTGACTCTCTTCCCTTGCTCGTTGTTTGAACATCACATCAATGAGATCTCTGACTGCCTTATTTAAAATTGCAAATTGCTCACCTGAACGCACAAGATTTCATCTTCTATTAGTTTTAACAACTTAAACCATAAAATAAAATTTATTTATTTATTGTTTTATCTTTTACACATTATTGTGTATTTCTTGTCTCCTCTTGTTAGAATGTAAGTTTGATAAGGGGACAGATCTTTGGATGGGGGACTGAGAGGCCCCATTATTATTATTCACTGCCTTTTTCTTACTCAGAACAGTACCTTGAACAGAGTAGGCACTCCATAAATACTGGTTGTCTAAATAAACGTCACCCCAAAGAGTTTAGAGAGAATTGGAGAGCTATCAAGATTGACAGGGTCACGTCTAAGTTTTAGAAAGACTGCTTTAGCCGCAATCTTTAGAGAGGGTGTTGTGGACTGAGTGTGCCCCCCCAAATTCATACACTGAAACCTTAACCACCAGCGTGATGGCACTTAGGGAGGTGATTAGGTCATGAAGGTGGAGCCCTCACAAATGAGATTAGTGTCCTTACAAGGGTCTAAGGAGCCCAGAGTCCTCCCGTTCTGCCATGTGAAGACACGAGGAGAAGCTGGCCCTCTGCAATTCGGAAGAGGGCGCTCACCAGAACCTCAGCACACTGGCGCCCGGATCTTGGGCGTCCATCCTCTAGAACTGCGAGAAATAAATTTCCGTTGTCTACGGTACTTCGTGATAGCAGCCTGGCCTCACTGAGACATGGGGGTTAGAGGGGGAAAGATGAGAAGCAAGAATGTAATTGGGAAGCTGTGAAGGAGTCCAGCAGGGTATACAAGAACACAGTGGAGCCCGGGCAGGATGGGGAACGCTGCGGCTCTGGCTCCTGCAGCGCTGGCCTTTGTATCCATGAAGTCGGTGCAGTCAGCCAAGTGAAATGCTGGGGACACACCAAAGTCTACACGGAGAGCCTATCAGTTACTGACACACGTGCGTTTCTCTCCAGGGCCTTCCAAAGCCGTCAACTGCATTTGCTTCAAAATACTTGAAGAGAAAGTCACACTAACTGACAATAACCTCTCCTCCAGGAGTCTACAGGAGGACTATAAGAAAAGGTCAGAAATGCAGCTCCACAAAAGTCAGGTCCAGCTCTGGAAAGATCCAGGGCTTCTGGTAGCTAACTTGGGTTTGAATCAAGGCTCTCCCACTTAGAACCGTGAGACCTTCACCAGGCTACCTCACTGCTCTGAGCCTATTTGTTCGCTAGTAAAACTGACACAACAGCACAGACCACACAGACACGCTGTGCAGACCAGACGGAAAATGGAATCTTACTAAAGTAGTGCCAAAAGCGCTTGGCACATAACAGATACCCCCAGTAGGCTGCAGGGTAGTGCAAGCAACTTTATGTGCTACAATAAATTATAATGATCAGCTCTATATCCCACTTTCCCATTGGATGAAAAGCTACTAGAGGACAGGAATCACTTGACAATATTCCTGCCTGGCCCAGAGCAACTGCATGAGTGAGTGACTGAAGGGACGACATCACTGTCTGCACAACCTGGGCAGCGCCGTGCACTGTGAGTGCCTCATGCCCCACTGACAGAGCACCGACGTCCTCCTGAGGCCAGCCCCAGGCTGAGCAGTATTGGCGATAAAGGAGGAGGCAGAGAGGCATTCAGTGCACAAATCCTAAAGTTCCAGAAGCACAAAGTGACTTGCTACATTGTGACCCTGTGGCTCAAGTTCAAATTTAAATTCTGGGCTTGAGAAATTCAAAGCTACCCACCATCCCCCTCCCCCCACCCAAGTCCAGTGATCCCAGAAAGCCAATGCCATCACAGGGGCAGCTCGGGAATGTGTCTCGGCCTCCATACCCAATGCTAATCCCAATAAAAATGACTTCAAGGAAGACAGACAAGAGTTCTTGGAGAGAGGGATGGCTAAGTTCCGGCTGGAAATGAGCTGCAGCATCCGGATGCAGTGCCTGCAGGAATCGGTATTCTGTGGAAAAATCTGGGCAAAAAGCATGGTCTTTTGCACAGCTATCCTGGAGAGATTATCAACAAGCATGTGCCAGTCTTTGTTGGGTGCTGGTGAACTGAAGTCAGTCACCCATGGGAGGGCGTATGTGCCCTTCTCAGAGGAAACGCGTCTCAGAGGCACAAGCCTGGAATGAGTGGAAAACAAGCCCAAATCTCAACCAGATGAAAGTGCGGGGGCTGCAGAGCCAGACACATTCCACCCCATCTTCTTCATCCTCAAGTTAACCAGATGGACATTTTTTAAGGACCAATCTATTCACATACTTGAAACGAAGTATTTGCTTTGTGATAGAAGATCTGTATTTAACTGGAAAAATGAGACAAAGTATCTATTTTTCAAATCTAGAGTTCAGATAATTTTTGTTTCTTTTCTTTTTTTCTCTCGTTTCCCCTCCTTTACTTCCTTTTTCATCTCCTTTCTCTTCTCTCCTGCTTCAGATGGTGTATCTATGATGCGTGTTTAGAACAGACTATGGACAAGGTAATAATGGAGCAGACACTTGCAGACGTGGCATATGAGAGAAGATGTGCATATGAAACAAAGAACAAAAAAGATGGACCTCCCTCTTATGGCATCCTATATGACAGCATGTTGTGAAACCAGAGCTCAGAATTCTCGAAAGAATAAATGAAAATAAGTAAACGGAAAGGAAAGTTGAAGGGCAAAGGAACCATGGCTATTGACAACGCACCAGTCTTCTCTCCAGGCTGTGCTTACTACCCTGGGTTTCCGTGACCCAGCTGGAAAATACGGATAATAATAGCTGTACCTATCTCATGGGGGTTTTCAGAGGATTAAATGAGACAGTACATGAAAGGCTCTTGGAATGGAGATTGGGAAATAAGTCTTCAAAGTAGATATTAGGCATTGTGATTATTATGAATATTATTCAAGGATTAACAAGACTATGTATATAAATCCTTCCCATAGGAAAACATACTCACTAAGGGGCAATTATTATTGTTATTATCTTGTCGTTATTGTTATTCTCATTTTCTAGGCGGTTTCTTTCTCTTTGCTTGGCCTCTCTGGACTGACACTTTATTGGATAGTCTATTTTGTTCTTGATTTAGATTTTGCCAAATACGCTAGCTTTTAGATTTCCTAAGATTTCACTCTGTGACCCATGGGCCAATCACGTCTCAACCACATGTCCAGTGAAACTATATGTGTAGAGTTGCCCAAACTGGAGCTCCGCACGCAGCTGGATTGGTTGGTGGTGCAAAATCAATTACCCAACAATTTTCACGACTCTTGTCGAAAACCATAGTGGACTATAATGAAGATTTTGTTAATAGCAAAAAAGAAGTCACGTTTTTAATATAAATTTAAGTTCAGGAAACAGGCATAACCAATTCTTGTCCACAAAGGTATGTCAAAATGTTTGGGCAGAGACAGCTTACATCCATAGCAACAGAGCAAACTTTGAGCCAAAAGCATTTCCAGACTGACAGAGATGTTTAATGTGCATACTTAAGTCTCTGAAAACCTGTCGATGGACAATGCACCCTGAACAAAGAGTTGGCTTACTGGATCATTATTCTTGCTAAAAAGCCTCAGATTGGGGCCGGCCCAGTGGCACAGCAGTTAAGTTTGAGCACTCTGCTGTGGCAGTCTGGGGTTCGCAGGTTCAGACCCCGGGTGCGGACCTACACACTGCTCATCAAGCCACGCTGTGGCAGCGTCCCATGTACAAAATGGAGGAGGACTGGCACAGATGCTAGCTCAGAGCCAAACTGCCTCACAAAAACAAACGAACACACAAACAAACATAGCCTCTGGGTTGTGTCCTCGGTGAGTTCTGGGTCTACTAAGAGTGACAATACCATGATGTGGAGTTGAAAAAGGCTGTATTGCAGGAGTGGATTTTCAATGTGTCACAGAAAGGGAATGGATATTTAAGTTGACAGTTGTGTAAATACATGACACTAGTTTAAACAGGAGAATGTAAACTCCAGTCCCACACCACCTTAGGTACACAATGATGTCTTACTTCTCAACTTTTCTAGCACTGGTTATTAAGACCAATCAGATGTTATTTATTTTATACTCACTGAGCTTCCTTACTAGACAGTGAGCTCCTTAAAGCCAGGGACTCATGGCAGTCTAACTCCTTTCCTCCATCTCTGTGGCCTGGCACAGGAGCAAAGGCACAGAACACGCTCTTTGAAGCCAGCCATCTACTGCGCTTCCAGCGACTGTGAAAGAGAACTGAGGCAGCTAAGAATAAAGTAGCAATACACTAAGAAGTGGAAAGTAATGATTATGTGCATCCACATCCAGCTTTGGATCAGATCACTTTTAATTTGGCTTAACATTTAGAAGAGCTGGTAGGGGAATCAGACCATAAACAGATGCTTTCAACATAACATAGTAAATGTGCAGCTGGGTAACCGAGCCTGGGTCTCTCTGTCCTCGCAACATAACATAGTAAATGTGCAGCTGGGTAATTGAGCCTGGGTCTCACTGTCCTCGCAACATAACATAGTAAATGTGCGGCTGGGTAACCGAGCCTGGGTCTCACTGTCCTTTGCCCGCCAGTCCCTCTGAGGCCCGCTGACCTTTACACCTCAGTTTTCAGTCAGCATTGCCACCGTGCTCAGGCAAGCACTCGGCTTTTTGTCCGTGGATTAGCCTCCTAAAACCAGTCTCCCTGCTTCCAGCACGTGCCTGCAGGCACTCCTCACTGCTGCCAGCCAGAGTCATTTACAACTGAGATCTGACTATGTCCGTCTGCTGTTCCAATTTCGCACCGGTTCCTCTTGGTCTTGGTCTGCCAGCAAAGTTCATTTCCTGAGCATGCTCACAGGGAATTCTTATGATGTGGTTCCTGCCCATCTCTCTAGCTTTTTTTGTAAGTCATTCTTCTAAGGACAGTTTGTGCCATAGCTGAAATTCTGGACTATTTGCAATTACCCTCAAATATGCCTTGTTGTTTTTCACTCCCATGTCTTTGTTGCTATACCAGTTCTCCTGCCTAGAAGAGTACTCCTCTGCTTCTTTGCCTGGTTTGTCTCTATTTCTCTTTTAAGGCTTAGCACCAATGCCTTCTCTCCTGCAAAGAGCTTCCTGTGGTCGCTCTGTGCCAGCTCCGTGCCTTGTGCCTCTGGCGCAGTACTCATCTCATGCATATGGATCTTTTGTCTTCCTGATTCCACAACCCCATGAATTCAACAAACTTTCATCAAGCACCTTCTATGAACCAGGCACTGAGCTGGATACAAAGAGAAGTATGATATGGCCTTTGCCTGTAAGAGGCTCATAGATTTCTGGAAAAGACAGATTAGTAAGCCAATAAGAATAATACAATGGGATAAGAACTGGTGTTGTGTCTTACAGGACAAGTGAAACCATCCAGGTGGTAAAGAAGTCTCTGAACAAGGCCAGAAGCACATACAGAGGCATAGAGGCCGGGAATGACATGAGCCGTGGGGAAGCTGTGAGCAGGGCACTCCCAGTGACAGGGACGTGTGTGGGACTGGAGGCAACAAAGGGCATGACGTGCCCAGAAAACTACCTGAACTGTTCCAAGTGCTATGGACTGTCGTGTGAGAGACAGGGGAGAAGAGAGGCAGCCACCACTTCCCGGACCAACATTTAGTCATTTGGCAAGCACATACTGCGCATGCATCGCACATTAGGCTGTACACTAGGAGAAAGAGAATTCTTCTGATTTAGGAGACTGGAAATCTGGATACCGTGTGTATGGGTAGTGTGACAAAACGAGCTAGTCAAGGTGGTAAAAACATCAAAGACCACACTGAGAAAGGGTCAACTTACCAATTTTCCAGTAACACTCTGACCACCTTCATTCAGCCAGAACCCAGGGACCATGGCTGAGAAGTAAGGGCCCCAGACTCCTGGTACAAATATCGGATCTCTGCTGATCTGGAAAGGAAGGGGCAACACGGGTGAAAAACAGTGGCTCACTGCTAGAAGGAACCTCATCCTCTTCGCATCTGATGTCTCTACAACCATGGAATGCAGCTTCTTACTAAATACCTTCTTCAGTGGGGAAGTCACTTCCATCTTTGGAAACCTTTCGGATAAATTCATTTAGATGTCAGGCAGGGTAGCAAAAAAGATCATTTTGGAAAGAAAGTGACGCTTCCTTGCTGGTTCCCTCTCTGTGGGAGACCGACTGTAGAAATGCTCCCCATTTTCCATCCGCCCCCCCCGCCGCGCCCACCTCTTTTGCAGCACGGCTTTGCAGCTCCTCATACTGGGAAGTGGGTCTGTTCCCGACCCCTTGAATTTGGGTCAGCCTTATGACTTGTTTTGGCCAACAGAGTGAGGTGGCAGTGAGGCTGTGCCAGTTTTCCAGGCCTAGGCCTCAAGAGGCCCGTGCGCCTCTACTGCTCCTGCCACGAGAACAGGCCCAGGCCGGCCAGCTGGGCACAAGGGAGCTGCGTCAGCCTAGCGGCCACAGGTGATTTCTCAGTGTGAGAGCCAAACAAGATCAGCAAATCCTCTTAGTTGCTTGGCAGCCAACAAGCCCAGGTCACCAGAACAGCCCAGCCGACTGTCAGACTTGTGAACAAAAATACATGTCTTATTGTATGTCACTAAGATTTGGTATGTGTTTGTTCCCAGGCATTTTTGTGGCAATAGGTAAAAGATACATTCCCTTCCTTCTGCAAATACTTACTAGCCACCTAAGAGCTTGTCATCCCCCTCTACTGGGTGCCGGGGACACAGGGATGAATCAGAAAAAGAGTTCTTGTGTTCAAGAAGCCCCCACCCAGATGGGAGCTAGACAAGTAAACAGGCAAATAGAATACAGTGTGGCCCATGGGATGGTAGAGACAAAATGCAGACTGCTGTGGAAGGGTACCCGGGATGAGGAGTGAAATGGGCCAGAGGCGGCTTCTTACAGAGTGGGACATCAGCTTAGACTATAAGATTCAGCAGATGAAATGGGACAGGCATTCCAGGCAAAGAGAACAGCTTGAACAGAGCTGGGGAGATGAGACAGGGGTGCTCTTAGTATTCAAGAAGCTACAACGGTTTTTTTGTAGCAGACCATGAAAGCCGCTTTAGGTGTTGGAAGGCATATCAAGAGATGAGCCCAGACTGGCAGGGAGGGACCCTGTGTTCACTCATCTGGGATGGAACACGCGACTCACTCATCCAGTGCGATGGATGCTGAGGTCCTGTCTGGGGGTGTGGAAGGGTAAGTCGGGGGAGGAGGGGAATGGAGTTGGTACTCCAGGTCCACTCCTGCATGTCTTGAGGGGGGGCAGAGAATCTCTTCATTCATTCATCCTACAAAGATTTATTCAGCCCTTATTGCATGCTCGGTACTGCGGCGGGTCCTAGGATATGGAAACAAACTGAATATCCATCACTTCTGCCCTCATGAAATGGATAGCACAGCATTTTAGCACAGGGACAAACCTTCCTTAAACGTCCTGACTCAAACTATGCCATTTCCCTTTTCAGTAAACTAGTGAGTGTCCTCAAACCACTAGGATTTCCCACCCCCAAACGGGAAGGAGGTGAGAGAAGGCAAGGAAACTACGCAACACTGTCAACTTTAAATTTTGTCCCAAATAGAGATAATTTATTAAAAAAGGGGACATTTGACACCTAAAATAGGAGGAATAATTTCAGGAAAAAAGACAGGCTTCTGCAAGAAAAGACAGTTCAGCTCGCATGGACATATCCACTCATTTCCTTACGGGATCAACAGACGTTTCCTGAGTTCCTCTTGTGATCCAAGTCTGTAGCAGTTCCTGGGGATAAATGGTGGCCCAAAGAGCACAGTCCTGCCCACTGGAGCATGCTGTCTTGACAGCAAGGCAGACAAGGGGGACCAATCCTTCAGGTTTGGCCAGGATTCTCCCAGTTTTAGCACTGAAAGTCCCATATCCTGGAAAATCCATCAGTTCCAGGCAAAGGGACACCTGGTCACCCTAAGACAGACAATCAAATCATCACACAAGCGTGTAAGTATAAACTGTGACAAGGAAATGAAGGAAAATCAAAAGGTATAAAAGCACATAAGTGAGGTACCTAATCTCGTCTGGGGTAAGAGAAGGCTTTTCTGAGGAAGCGATACTTGAGTTAAGCTGTAGGACACGCAGAGAAATTATTCAGGTGGGTGTGAGTATCTGTGTATGTGTTGTGTAAGTGTGTGTGTGTCTGTGTGTGGGTGTATATGTGTATGTTTGAGTGTGTGTATGATACGGAGTGTTCCAGCCAGAAGGAGCACACACTAAATGGTCTTTACTTTTGTCACTCTGTCTTAGCTGGTGAAAATTTTATCACATGCCAGCCTTAGAAACCACTGCCTTGAGCTGCATCCCAAAGCTGCTTTGGGATGAATAAGACAGCACATGTTCACAACCACTAAGACCCGGCGTTGGGACAGGTAGATGGACAGCCACCCAAGTCAGATCATCTCTTTTCATGCCCTGCACCCCTTCCCTTCCAGAACGCTTAGCCCCATTTGATAAATTACTCTCAGAGCAGTTGTATAAGTTGTCCACAGCCACACAGTTAGTAATAAGCTGAGGGGGAATTGGAACCCAGGCAGATATTGGCCTCAAACCTTACGTTCTTTTTTAACTCGTATACATAAATTACTTAGGAATGTTATGCATAGCCCGCCCCGCCCACTGCCATCTCACAGTTTAAACACATTACTGCATCCACTGCAGCAGAACTGCATTAGGAGATGGTGGGTCTGCTGCTCAGAAATGTCAGGTGAAGGAAGGCTTTGCCTGGCTCTGTCCAGGGAGGAAGCTCTGAGTCCACTCATGCCTGTGCTCACTTAGGAGGAACGACACGCGCGTCTCATCAGACATCCTGAGTAAAGCAAGGAAACAAAGACCCAGAAGCACGTGTCGCAGAGCACTTCCCATCACTCCCAGACACGGTGCTTCCGGAGGAAACCAGGAGCGGCTTGTGAGAGAGCGAGAGAGAAAGAGCACATTTGTATATTTACGTGTGCTTTGCTCCTTTGCAATAAACCTGAATATTTAAAAATGTTTTTGTGAAAGCTCTTTCCATGCTGATGGCCATCTTGGCCTGGAAGCTTCTCTGTTACCCAAAAAAAGGGAGTTCATTTCACTCCACTGATGACAGGTGTCGGTATAGGACACTGACTTCTCAGTAATGGTGCTGTTGGCAACAACAACATTCAGATTGACTGAGAACTTAGTGAAAGCCTTATTCTGAGCACATTATAAGAACTAAATCACTCCATCCTCACAAAAACCCTAAGGGAAGATTCTACCATTATTCCTATTGTGCGGATGTGTAAACTGAGACAGAGAGAGTTAAATAGCATGTCCAAGGTTATAAAAATGCAAAGCAGTCAGGCATCACATTCTACAGGTTCTATGATTGTCTCCACCAAAGTATGGTGTTGTTTTTAGGCTACAGTTGCTTCTCCGAATCCTTCACTTCCTTTCAAGGGCAGAAAAAAGGGCCATTACAGCCAACACAGATTAGCTCAAATTGAACAAACCTCCGGACCTTGAAGACAGGAGGTTAGGGATCTTCCCTTCCAAAAGGCTTTCGATAAGTTCCCCTGAACACGCTTGTGAAGTGCCGAGGAGAGAGTATGGGTGAGTCGGAGACCTACCCTGACTCCGCTCCTGACGGCCGCATGCGAGTCAGGTGGTCCTACGCAGGGGCATCTTTCTGGGCCTCAGCTTCCTCAATTCCAAAATGAGAGGAATGATATGAATATTGGAGTACTTTGTGAAGATTAAATAAGGTGTCACATATAAACAGCTTATTAGATGTTAAATACCACACAAACGTTAGTTCTTGAAATGAGGCTTGTACGATGGAACAGCCAGGTGACTGGGTTGAATGACCAGAGCCAAAAGTAACTGCAGCCATGGAGGGAGGTTGCTAGATTCATCCTTGGTCTTATGTAGTCAATATCCTCTTTTTTTTTTTTTTTGAGGAAGATTAGCCCTGAGCTAACTGCTGCCAATCCTCTTCTTTTTGCTGAGGAAGACAGGCCCTGAGCTAACATTTGTGCCCATCTTCCTCTACTTTATATGTGGAACGCCTGCCACAGCATGGCTTGCTGAGCAGTGCCATGTCTGCACCCGGCATCCGAACTGGCGAACCCCAGGCTGCCAAAGTGGAATGTGTGAACTAAACCACTGTGCTACCGGGCCGGCCCCTATATAGTCAATATTCTTAATAATGAAGTAGAAGATGATATAGAACGAAAGCTTATATTTTCAGATGGTATAAACTTGGAAAGAGTGTTTATTATGGGGGCATGTCCAAATCAAGATTCAAAGTTACTTCAAAGAGAGGGAGCATTAAGCAAAATACAAGAAGAAAATACTTAACATTTATTTAATCATATAGTTAAAATTTTGCACTTAAAAGGTACTAGCAAGGGGGCCAGCCCTATGGCGTAGTGGTTAAGTTCAGCACGCTACACTTTGGCAGCCCAGATTCATGGGTTTGGATCCCGGGCATGGACCTACACAACTTGTCAGCCATGCTATGGCTGTGACCCACATATAAAGTGGAGGAATATTGGTACAGATGTTGGCTCAGCAACAATCTTCCTCAGGCAAAGAGAGGAAGATTGACTAAAGATGTTAGTTCAGGGACAATCTTCCTCAACCAAAAAAAAGAGGAAGATTGGCAAACAGATGTTAGCTCAGGGCTAATCCTCAGCAAAAAAATAAAAAAAAGGTACTGGCAATATTCTCTTTCACAATGTTCTTTTTCATGGGGGGTGGTACACGGCTATTCAGTTCAGTATTGTTTAAACTGTATGTAAACATTCGATATCTTCTTTCATTATGTGTAATATAAATAAAGTTATAGAAAGCTGCAATAAAACAAAACATATAGTTGTACACCATATGCCAGGCACTGACATGAGCAACAAGGCTTTAAAAATAATAAGGAAAAAAATTAATAATAAGGCAAGGCTGCTTTCCTTAGGGAGCTCCTAGTCTGTCCGGGAGACAAAGAGGTCGAACTAGATAAATTACAACAAAACAAGCTGCATGCTACAGTGAGAGCAAATGGAGTGTGGCAGGAGGCCACGCTGCCCGGGAGAGGACCAGTGCTGTGCAGAGGCGGCCAGCTCGGAGCCAGGCCTCGGAGGAGGAGCAGGGGCCATGGCCAAGATGGAGGCCTCCAGGCAGGAAGGGCTGCACGCTGAGGCTCAGCCAAGAAGCTGCACAGCATCGTGGCTCTCACAAGGGCCTAGAGTTCTGCATTTTACTTTAAACAAAAGATCATTTGGTTCACAGGATGGGTATATTTTTGCATCAACATACCCTACTGCTTGTCAAAAATTTAATTTTAAAAAAGCTTTGTGGGAAAAAGCCCCAATGAAACCACTCTCTAAGTCAAGAAATAATAATATAAAAATAAGAAGAATAATCAAATAGTAATTGCTAATAGTTATTGTGGGCATATTATGTGCCGAAGACTCGTCTAGCCCCTTTATGGACATTATCACATTTAATACTCATGACAACCTGATGAGACAGGCCTTATTATTATCCTTACTCCACAAACAAGGACGTGTGAGCCAAAGGAGCTCAGAGAGCTGGTGAACAGGCGCAACTGCAGGGTCCAAGCAGGATCCAAGCTACAAACTACCGACGTACATGCCTCTCTCAACCTTACTCTCCTCATCTATAAAATAAAGAGATTGGATAGAGATGTTTATGATCTCTTCTGTCTCCGGGATTCCCTGAGATTCCAGGAAGCTGAGTCACTCTTCCCCAGCTGGCCAATCAGAACTCTCCAGCAGCTATTTCAACACAACTCTGCAGTCACACGGCTGGGCTCGCGGGCTGCACTGGGTGGTCTCTTGGAGCTTCTCCAGGTACCCACTTTGCTCTGCTATCCCTCTGACCTGTGGCCAAGATTATCAGGGGGGTTTCTCAACTGTCAACTTCATGGGTTTTATTTAATGGCGATTATCTAGAATACCTTACGTTAGCTGAGTAAATATTCTGCATTTACTGGATACACACTGAGTTCAAACTATTGTTGTAAATATGAAAAGGTATAGAAAGATGGGCATCAGAGTCACATAAGGGACAAATCCCTGTCCTCTTGCAGTTTACAGTCTAGGAGGATTTGGGGTGCAGGACAGGCTGGGCGTAACTGACTGGCAAGTGTACGTTTGCACTCTGACTTACAACTGCCTGGCACTATGTGGCATCAAACATACACAGCCCGGGTGATGGCTGAAGACACAAGACCACAAGGATCAGAAATGGCAGAGCAGGGAAGAGAAGCCTCTCTCCCTGTGCTCCTGCCTCCTTCCCCATCTGTGCCCAGTCTGTGCCCAGCTGGCTCCCTCAGTGGCTGCCCCCGGCTGAGGTCCATCTAAGGCTGGGCCACTGCCTGCTGAGTTCTCTGCACGAATGAAGGCCAGGCGCCTGCTCACATCTCTTTCTGGGAGAGATGGCTGGGCTCAGAGCAGGGAGCTGCTCCCCCAACGGCCCCTCTGCCCCCCACCCTCAGAGGCAGGCCTAAGCCTCTGGCAGGGGCAGCAGGCAGGCTGCAGGCGCCAGCAGTCCCGGGAGGGAACAGCAGGTTTTGTTTCGAGTGCCTCCAACCAGGTTGGGAATGTCAGAGGGCAGCCTGGGTATTTCCGTGGTGGCTCATCCCTCCCTCCAAAGGGACTGGGCTATTGTCTTACTAGAAAAAACCATTTAGACACATTCCAGCCAACTCCCAGCTTACTACACAGTACAAAAGAGCACAGAGAATTCTGTCTATGAATGGGGCTCCTAGCATTCACCTCGATTTCCGCACTTCTCAGATTAAACTGTAAACAGCTGTTTGCCTATCCTGCGAAACAGTGAGGAATCATGTCTTGTCTTAAAGGCAGTGAACACAGTCTACAGTACGAGCACAGACCGTGGAGTCAGAAAAACCTGAGTTTCAATTCTGGTTAGGTTGCTTACTAGCCATGTGACTTTGAGTCTCTCTGAGACTCAGTTTCGTCATCTATAAATGGAGATAATCTCATTGATCACAGAGTTTTGTGTGAGTCCTAAGTGGTAATATATATAAAGATCCTAGGACACAATACGCTCTCAAGAAATGTGAAACAACAGACGGTTTAATTCTGCTCCTCTTTGGGACACTGCAAAGACGCGGAGTCCACAGACCTGTGTGTGGGCTGCGTCTCTGCCCCTTATTAGCTCTGTCTCCCTGGTAGACCCCTCTTCCTCTTCCCTCCTGGATTTGTCTCACCCACATCTCCCAGGTCAGCCCATCCACTCCCATGTGTGTAATGAAAATTTAGGCTATTGAGTCCCAAATTTTTATCCCAAACTCAGGCCTTGCTCTTGAGTTTCATACTGGACATTTGATGCAGATGTCTAATCAACATGTCCAAACAGAAGCCACCATCCTTCCTCCCAGGGCTACTCTTGTTCTGGGGTTCCTGTCTCATTGAATTGTACCCTATTTACTCAACTACTAGAATACCATTCTTAATTTATTATTATTATTATTATTTTTTTGAGGAATATTAGCCCTGAGCTAACATCCGCTGCCAATCCTCCTCTTTTTCCCCGAGGAAGATTGGCCCTGAGCTAACATCTGTGCCCATCTTTCTCTATTTTCTATATATGGAACACCTACCACAGCATGGCTTGATAAAGGGTGTTTAGGTCTGCTTTGGGGATCTGAATTGGCGAACCTCAGGTCTCTGAAGGGGAGCGCACAAGCTTAACCACTAAGCCACCGGGCCAGCCCCACGATTCTTAACTTCTTAATGTACTCATCTTTCTCTTCTGCTCCACAATCAGTCACATGTACTGTCAAGTCTATTTTTCCAACAAAAGCTTGTTTCTCCCCATTGCAAATACATTAGTCCAGGCCTTCCTCATCTCTTGCTTAGATTATTGCAACAGTGATTAAGCTAGACTCCCTGCCTCAAATACGATCCTCCACTCTGCACCCCCAAAAGCCACACTCAGAGACTCCAACTTCCATACCTCCAGCATAAAGATCTTCCTCACACACTAACCTAATTATATCACTTCCCTTACTCAAATCCTGTAAAAGTTCCCCACGAAGTCTGAGAACTTTCTGATCTGGCTTTTATCTATTCGTCTGGCCTAATTACACAGGTTATCATTTCCCCATCATGTTTACAATAAGCCCATCACAGCCTAGAAATTCTCCAAGTGTGCCAATTTCTTTCTTATCTCTGCATCTTTGTAAATTCTCCTCCCTCTGTCTGAAAGGCATTCCCTCACACTTTCCCCTGGCTAACTCTTACATGCCCTTTTATAAGACTCAGCTCAATGCCACCTGCTCTTGGAAGCCTCTCGAAACCTGACTTCTCCCTCAGCGCTGGGTTAGGTGCTCCTCCTGCGTCTCCCCTTAGCTCTCCGGATATCCACCATGTAGGCTGTCATAACACATGTCAAGTGTGTAAGTGTATATAGCTATATCTACAGATACATATAGAATGTATACTTAATCCGTAATATGGATGTAATATGCTTTATAAACTAAGTCACCACATAAATGCAGGACAGGGCTAAAATTATTATTAACATATAATGTCACAGATATTAAGAGCAATAACAGAATCTAACACACGCCCAGCCACCTGTAAGTGGAGCATAGTTACTAAAGCTCAGGCTCACCAAATTTTCCTCTCCTCTACTTGGGGGTTTCTGGAAGGTTAGCAGTCCTCCAGGAAATAGTTTGCCTTCTAGAAACCCAACCCCTTTATTTAAGTTTGCTCAGAAGAAGAGCACACGAAAGCTGCTCCCAGGCCTCCCTGTTGCTGAGCCTCTGAGCCAGCCGAGAGGGCCCTGGGCAGCTCCGTCACCCAACCAAACAGCCCTCAAATCTGGGACAGAGGGAAGCAGCCAAATACCGCCTGCAATGTCCTGAATTACTTGCAAAATATTTTGGACTCCTTAAACCCCGAATTCCTCATTCCTCGTCATTCTGAAACCCATATGTAACCACAATAGAAACGTAATCCATATGTTTCTCATTCACTTATACTTAAAGTACCCAAAGTTGCCTTGCAAGAGAGACTGAACAGCCAAGAAGTCTTTGAGTCCTTCTTGAAGTTTCCCCCCAATTTTATTTTCCCTGCAGACAAGAAACCACCCTTGGCCTTCTCTATACAAATGCCTGACTGGCTCCAGTGAGCTCAGCCTGGCTTTCAGCTTTGAAAGCTCCAAGAGCTGTTTGACTCCAAAGATATAAAATCATATCTTGCATCTTTTCCACAGCCTAAACAATCTGCGGTGGGTAAGCAATTTTTGCTCTCTTCTGTGGACCCTGTGAGGGAGGAAGGACAAGGGGGTTGGCGGGGGGAGGCGCTAATACGGTGGAAACCTGCATGGTAGGCAACACACGGATTCTCAGCTGTTCTGATGACACTCAGTGCGCTGGACCCTCAGAGTCAGACCATATCTTCTATTTCTGTCACATCCCCCAGGAGTGGGCACAGAGCTAATTATTAACTGGTTCTCAAATATGGACCAACTGATGCTCTCTTTTGATTTGAAACCAGCTGTTAGGAAAAGCAGGTCCCTCTTACAGACTTTAGGGGTCAATTAAAAAGATGCCTGCAGCAGTCTCACAGCCGAGGCTCATCAGCTGGTGCAGAAGAGATGACACAGCCTTCCCCTCGCAACAAGACCCTGGGCCCCCCTACACGGTGCCTCCATCAGACACCTTCTGATTCCTGCCTGCTAAGCTGTGGATGCTTTCTTCTCCTGCCCCGCTCCTGGTCACTTCTCTGTTTCTCTTATTACTGCCTTTTGCTCTGATACCAGAGTGTGGCCTCAGACATCATCTCATAAATCTGACACAGACTTAGATTTTCTGGTTTGACTCTCAATATTCTGTCTTAATTTGCTGTGTGACCTTGGTCCCTGGGGTATTCATCTGAAAAATAGGGCAAATAGGACCTCTTTTATAGATTTGTACAGATGAAATGTGGCTCAGTCTATTATGGGCCTTGGTACAGTGCCTGGTACATTCAGTGACCCAGAGAAATGTAGCGGTATTAATATCACCCCCTCATACTGGCCAGGACGTACTTCTTATTTATGGACTGGAGTACACATAGGCATTTAATTTTGAAATGTAAGATCTGACACCATCGTGACTAGAATTCTAAAGTAGGGTAGAGAGGTTTTGCTGGCTCTAAGGAAGAGAGCAAGATAAGAATCAACACTCACTCAGATGGCTCATTTCTATTTGCAAGATCTGTCACCAGAAAGAAAGACAATCAAGGCTTTCCCCAGTTAACAGCATGCTGTGTAAAGGCGAAGAGAAGCTTGGCTGAACCACATTAGGGCCTCCTTTGATGGAAGTCAGAGTTCCCTTGCACATGCATCACGCGCTGCCTTTTGGAGGTGTTCCCCAGAAGGACCCGCGCCTGCTGCTCAGCCACACTGGAGACAAGTCCATGCACGTCCAGACCTGAAGAACCTTGGTCTTCAGAACTCTCTCTCCATTTTTGGCCTAACAGAAGAAGAGAAGGCTAAACTGGCTGGGCAAAGAGAATTAAAAACTATCCACAGGCACTTGGGTAGCTCCCCCACTGAGTGACTGCAGAAGTATTATAAACTGAAAAGCGTTTATCGAACATCAGCCAAGGTGATTAGGGTGAAGAAGTTTATTCCTCACATCCTCTCTATAACCCACAAGACCTACGAGAGCATCAAAAAATAGTGAAGGTTGCCAGGAAGGAGGTCAGGAGAAGAGAGGTGGAGACAGAGGCTATGGAACCGGACCTTCTCTGGCTGCTAATGTGTTACCAGGGACAGCACATAAGTGGCAGATGTGCCAGCCTGTCCACGGCGGACAATGATCATGGCCCTCCTTCCTGCTGTTCCTGGACTCGGCCTCTGAATCCCTCACATGCCACGTGCCAGGGAGCCCCTGCATCAGCTGAAGTGCCCTGTGCTGTGGAGCTTCTCTGCATCCCTAGGTGGGGCACCTTCATATACACCCCCCAAAGATGCTGGGCAAGCCCGCATCACACCCATTTTGACAGAAAAGGGAACCGAGCTTCAGAGATGTTCAGTCGAGTTCCCAGGCTCATACACAGGCCAGAATCAGGATTCAGACTCAAATCTGACTCAAGGGTCCATACGCTTCCTGATACACTTTTTTAGAGAAAAAAGACTGTGAAAAGGAGAGACAAGGACACAGGAAGCAGGCAGCTCCTTCTTCAACGTTTGGTCTGACACCAGTGCAACTCCTGCTGGGCCCGGAGTAGAATGCGTCTTTGCAAATTCAGCAGACATGCCGGGATTTTCCCAAGTTGGTGAGAGAGAGAAATCACACATTCCGTCACACCCAACAGCCCTTCTATGAGAATGTTAAGTGAGCCTCACGTTAAAGAAAATACTTAGGGCCGGCCCCATGGCCTAGTGGTTAAGTTCAGTGTGCTCCGCTCTGGTGGCCTGGGTTCAGCTCCCTGGCACAGACCTACACCACCTGTCAGTGATCACGCTGTGGGGTGACCCACATACAAAATAGAGGAAGATTGGCACAGATGTTAGATCAGGGCCAATCCTCCTCATCAAAAAAAAAGAGAAAATACTTAAAAATTGCTTTCCCAGGGGCTGGCCCCGTGGCCGAGTGGTTAAGTTCACGCGCTCCGCTGCAGGCGGCCCAGTGTTTCGTTGGTTCGAATCCTGGGCGCGGACATGGCACTGCTCATCGGACCACGCTGAGGCAGCGTCCCACATGCCACAACTAGAAGGACCCACAGTGAAGAATATACAACTATGTACAGGGGGGCTTTGGGGAGAAAAAGGAAAAAAATAAAATCTTTAAAAAAAAAATTGCTTTCCCATTTAAATAAGTTCTTATAAAACAGAAATGGCTTGTCCCACAGAGGCAAGAGCACGGAAGCAGAAAGGGTGCCGAGAGGGAAGCGGACTGGGAACGTCTGCCCTCTGCCTGCACTCTCTAAAGACCAGGCCGGCAAGGAAGACATGAAGCAGAAGAATCAGGAGCAAACGAGATGAGGCCTCAGGGGAGCCATGTTCCGCTGTGGGCAGTGGCCAGGAGGCAGCTTCTGTCATGACTGGAGCATCTGCACGGCAGCAGGTGCTGGCTGTCTAGTACACGAGGGGCATTGGGGCCTGTCTTTCCTTAGGAAAAGGGGAGGGAGGAAAAAGGAGAAAAAGCAGCTATATGTAAAATACACCACCTGACATAGGACAGGGTTCCAGTTCTCTGAGAGTGGTTTAAATAGTTGCTGTGTTATTAATCAGCAATGTATTTAGCTTACAAAGTAACCAATGACAATTACAACGGCTTTTATAAAAAATAAAAAAAAGGCATACAAATGCAGGCGGTGAGACAGAAGGAAGGCGACTGCCAAGCGGCTCCTGCGTGCTGTGCGTCACACACTCTCAGGTCGCCTTCATGACAGCCCTGCCACTTCCTTGGGTTTACAGATGGAGAAAGCATGGCTCACAAAAAGCACAGTCACACAGGGGCCAAGGCAGCGTTGGGATTTGATCCGGGATGTCTGACTCCAGGCCACGCTCCTCCGACCACCCCTGGCTGCCTTTTGGGTACGTGGGAACCATGGAAGTCAAATGAATGCAAGGGCTTAGTGGGACCAGCCCTTCCCCTGCCCAGATGTTTTAGCTTTCGCTGTGATTTAGAAAGAGGGGCCCAGGGCGCTCGTACAGGTAAGAGGCCAGCCCAGGGTCCTCTCAGTGAGCAACACAGCCCTGTTCCTGGAGACCAGTGAGCTCCCCTGTGGTCCTGCCTGCATCCCTCTACCCACTCATCAGGCAGCAATGAGACAAGATGAAATGAAACTGGCGCCCAGGGCCAGCCCGGGTTCCAGGACGTGAGAACGCGGGGAGCGCTCTCCCCGTGCTGGTGCCGTGTGCTGTGGGCTGATCTGCCATTGGCCTGGCAACTTGAGAACCTGGCTCTCACCCATGGGACAGATGTCAGAGTTAGGAGTAAGAGCTATTTTTCCACTTCACTGGCCTGTTTGGAGGACGGTGACTAAACACTCAGCCACAGTAGGAGGTGACACCCCTCCATGACTGCCTCTGGGGGCCAGTGAGAGGGGTGCAGCCTGGGGCTGGTAAGCCTGCTTCGTCGAGGTGACCAGTGCCATGAAGAGAGGGGTTTCAGTTCAGCCAGGTCAGGAATCGCAGCTCCACGCAGCAAGTTATGAGGCCCTGGAGAATCCTGCTTTCTCCCGTGCAAAAGACAGACAAGGGTATTCACCTCCTGGGATGTTCAGGAAGATCAGAGGCCACGTGGAGAAGCCCCGACATACTGCTCACACACAGTAAATAAATAATCAACCAGGGAGAGCTGATTATTTAACTTTCTGCGCTCTTATTTTTTTAGCCCAGAAATGTTTAATCTACATTTTTCTGAGTTCAAAGTACAGACCAGCCTGGTTAATCCTGGTAAGGAGCAAATAACAGAGGTGCTGGCAGAGGATCACTGGAGAGATAGCAGGTTTTAGATGGAAAAAATCTGGGTCTCATTTTTCATCGCAGACAGAGGATGGCTTGGATTTCAATTTGTGTCCCTAGTGGGTTGATGGCAAAAAGGCATCTAATGTCCACACTTGAGGCATTTCTGTTAATTGAGGCTCTGCATTCAACTGTCAAGAGTTTACATAACAGCCGCCTTTCAGGGCTGTGGGGCTATTAACTGAGATCGTGCATGCAGAGCCCCTGGCGTGGCTTCTGACACAGACTAGGTGCCTAACGCAGGGTAGCAGAGTAGGGCCCAGGAGACATCTGGGGGCTGCTGAGAATCAAGATTCTCCAGAACAGAGACACTTCACACAGCCTTCAGCAAATATCCAATGGAACACCTACCACATGTCAGGCCCTGGGGAAATGGAGATGAAAAAGACACTGTCCTTCTGCCTTTCCACGTAGTTAGGATGCCTGACAGGTGATCCAAAAACGGCAAGATACTCTGATAAGCACCTCAATAAAGGTATAAGTTCTTAGTACCACAGCGGCTTGAAGAAGGTGCTATGGTTTGGCTGGAATGTAGAATACACAGTAATAAAAAAAATCACACAAATGTTGACTTGGCGTATGCCGTGAGCAAAAGACCGGGTTAGTAGCTTCACTTGCACGATCTCATGAAGTAATTATTACAGGCCTGTAAGATAGATATCTGTGTCCCCATTTTACAGAGGAGGGAACTGAAGCTCAGAGGGGTTATATAATTTGTCCAAGGTCAGGCAGCCACGGAGCAGGAGATGCAAAAATTAAACATAAAATCTATGAGAAGAAGGGTAGGCAGAGGTCAGATCACAACATGCTAAGAAGCAGGAATTTTATTCTTGAAGGCAATGGGGAAAAGAATTCCAATTTACATTTTGGTTGCTTTGTGGTTAGAAGTCCACAAACCCACCGCCTCCCCCTCTCAAGCCCGATTTTTGGATCACCAGAGGGCAAACTTGTACATGGTTCATTTCAGCGTGTTTTGATTCATAACTGAATGCACAGTGAATGATAATCGTCTGTTCCGTTGCCCAAAGTTCTAGCAGTCACAGGCTACCTAAGTGCTCCACACAGAGCCAGCTTCTCTGGCCTGCTGGAGCCACCCAGCTCCAGGTCAGCCCCACGGCGCGTCAGTATGTGTGCTTTCTTCTAGTTTGCTAAGTCAACAGTTCTAGGCAGAGGAAACGAGCTTTGCTTCAAATACGTTTCTAGAAAGTCCTTCGCTATCTCACCTCATTCAATCCAGCCACTCTCCCCCAAATCATCCTCTTCACCACATCCTACCCCTCTGTGCTTTGAAAGTTCCAAATCTGCCACTTTGACCCTGGGAACCTTTAAATGAGCTGACCAGCCCAGGTAGAAAAGCCAACACATAAATGGTGAGACTTGGACACCTCCAAGGGGCAGGGGGCAACTGCCAGCCACGTCAGACATGCCTCAGCTCTCATTCAGTTAACATCTGGTCCAAGACCCTTGGCGCCATCTCCCACTCCTGACATGCCTGGCCTTGAGGCCTGGCATTTGAACTTAGCCTCCCAAACCCTGACTCTCCTTGACAATTCTGGCTTAGATGACTTCCACTTGCTCTCTTCACTCTAAAAGTCTTGGTAACAATAACCATCCAGAGCTGGACTCAAATCAGGGCACCAGCATGGCACTCAATACCCCACAGAAGGGTTTTTGCATGTTGCCAAAAGCAAAGGTGCTCTTCCATGGAGAAAATGTCGCACATCAAGGACGTTCCCCATTAAACTTCCCCTCCTCCCAGCCCGCCTAATGCCCCTAAGATATCTCCATGCTACTGAAGGTTTTCAGATAGTTGTCATGACGCTAGCTCAACCAATCCTTGAGATACCTCCAGAAAGTAGAAAAGATCTTCATTTTTTTTTTTAAAGACTTTACTTTTCCTTCTTCTCTCAAAGCCCCCTAGCACCTAGTTGTATATTCTAGTTGTAGGTCCTTCTGGTTCTGCTATGTGGGACGCCACTCAGCATGGCTTGATGGGCGGTTCTAGGTCTGTGCCCAGGATCCGAACCAGTGAAACCCTGGGCCACCAAAGTGGAGCACACGAGCTTAACCACTTGGCCACGGGGCCGGCCCCTTCATTTTTTTTTAAATGAAGAGATGGAAGCTCTGAAAAGTCAAATGCATTACTCAAGTTCACCTATATAGAAAGTGTATTTTGTTTCTAAGGCCAGTGAGTTTTCTGCTGGCATAATACTGAGAAGAGATGTGTATGATTTCAGAGAAGTCAGAACACCCTTATATTCCCCCAAAGCCATCATCCTACTGGGCTCCTATAGGATGATATACCAGAGAGAGCCTCGCTCAGTTTAAAACTTTGACTCTGGTAAGAAGACAGATGTTACATAGGGACACTTCCTGTAGTCAGACCAGAAAGTAAAGGGACCTGAAAGCATATTTTCCTCAGTGGCAGTGAAGATCAGACACTCTGAGACCATCAGGGTTGGGGGTTGGCCTGCGTATGCTATGCCAGACCTCGGTACAGAGCTTGGCGCAGCTCCGCAACGCTCAAGCATTAGAGATGCTAGTGAAAAGTGGTGGCATCACGGAATGGTGGGCTCCTTTAGATCCTCCAGACTGGGCGAGTCTGCAAGAACACCTTGAAGAGACCAGAAAAGGCGAGCATCCAACACCACCTCATCTCCAACGCTCGTCCCCTTTACACTGAATCCTGGAGAGTGATTGTTTCATTCACAATCCACCAGCTTTCTGCAGGGACCGTACTGGCACTGTGATACAGAAGTGCCCAGTACATGATACAGAAGGAATTGACAGCCATGTGAACAAGGAAGACACCAACCCAGGTAACTAGCAATAAGCATGGCGGAATACGCACTGTGATAGAGGTGTGTATATAGGGGCACAGAGACACTGCACCCAATGTAGTACGAAAGCTTCCCGGAAGAGATGACGCTTGCGCTAAGATTGGAAGGCTAAGTGGGAGTTAGACAGGAGGAGTGCAAGGAAGGGCCCTGCGGGCAGAGGGAGGGGAAGCAGAGAGTACAGAGCAGTCATGCATCGCTTAAGGACGACATGTTTTGAGAAATGCATTGTTAGGCGATTTTGTCCTGGCGTGAACATCGTAGAGTGCGCTCACACAAACCTAGATGGGGTGGCCTGCTCCACACCTAGGCTATGTGGTACCAGTGTTATGGCACCACCATTGTACGTGGGGTTCGGCACTGACCCAAACGTCACCATGTGACGCATCAGTGGATAGCAGGGCAGGACAAAGAGAATGTGAAGGAGAACAGTGCAGTGGTTTAGAGGTCAACACAGGCCACGCTGTGCACAGGGCCATCAGACTTGCTAAGGGGGTAGAGTAATTACTCTACGGGCAAGGGAGAAGAGAATATGATTCAAACTGGTAGGAAAGATAGAGGCCAAGGCCCTGTTTCTCTCTGGCACTCAGTTTTGTCACCTGTAAATGAAAGCACTCAACGGGAAGATCTTTACAGTTCCTTCTGGGTCTCTTATTCTGTTTATCAAATAGAGAATCGCAGTTACAGAAATATTTTTGATGTTGTTACAGAGTTGGCAGCTAGACATTATAAATGGGTGCCTGAAAGATCTTTTAAGCTCTAATAAGGGAGAGAGAACACAGAATTTGGCTCCAAGTGATTTGAATTCAGAGCCAGGTGATTGGGTAAATCATTCACACTCTTTCTCTCACGTCTATCACACAGGGACAATGATGCTTTTTAGGGTCACTATAAGGAGTAAAGAACACCAAATACTTCAAAATACCCAGCACATAGCCGTCACTCAGCAAATGCCTGCTGACTCTGTCAACCGGATTGGGCAGTCTGTAGCCCAATATATTCTTTCAACTTTTACTGTATGTCTGTCACATGCCAGGCCTGGGGTACGCAGATGAATGAGCCACTGTGGCAGCCCTCGGGACTCAATGTCTAGTGGCAGAGACACACATTTACTACATTTTTATAAAACAAAATGAGTGCAGCAATATACACATGAATAAAGTACCACAGTAACACAGAGGAAGGTGAGATTACTTCACCTGGGGTCATGGGAAGAGCATGAGACAGGGAGAAAGTGAAAAAATGAGAAAAAAAATGAGTTCATCTGTACATTTTTTACCTTTTGTTTTTTTTTTGAGGAAGATTGGCCGTGAGCTAGCATATGCTGCCTATCCTCCTCTTTTTGATGAGCAAGACTGGCCGTGAGCTAACATCCGTGCCCATCTTTCTTTACTTGATATGAGGGACGCCTGCCACAGCAAGGCTTGCCAAGCAGTATGTAGGTCTGCACCCGGGATCTGAACCGGGCAGCTGAAGCGGAATGTGCGAACTACCTTTTCCGGGTTTTGTCATGAAATATTACCATCTTCTTGGCCAAACATGTAATGGGCTCTTAGTAGGGAGGCACAGAGCTAAGGGACTGCCCAGCTTCATCTCCCACACCATTTCAGGGAAGACAGAAAATGACGTCGTGTTCTCAAAGGCCTAATGTTATTTCCGCCATATGTAAATGAGATGCAAAGTTTATCCAAGTTTATTCCTCTATTTCATGTGGGACGCTGCCACAGCGTGGCTTGATGAGCGGTGTGGAGGTCTGTACCTGGGATCTGAACCTGTGACCGCCTGGCTGCTGAAGCGGAGCACATGAACTTAACCACTGCGACCCTGGGCTGGCCTCAGGAGTATTTTATGCTGAAGAAGAAGAGAACAAAAACGAGGAAAAGAAGGAGGAGGACAAAGAGAAAGAGAAGGGAAAATATATGTGGTAGGCCTGAGGGACTGAAAATGCTGCATTCAGGATTTTCACCATTGCATGGAGTTCAAAGACAGCATGAGAAAGACGTGTGGCGGCTGAGTTAGTCACTTCTAAAACCTAAAAATCAAGAAAGCTGTGAGTCTGAGATGCCGTGATGCGGGGATTCAGAGCATGAACCTGCGTAAAGTGAAATATGACTGAGAGCCGAGCTCTGAGAGAGCGGTGGGACCTGAGCACGGCCACCCACCACACACAGCAGGTGGGATGGAAACGGAGTCTGAACAGACGCACAGGGCCTTACAGGCTTGGAGGGTGAGGATGTAAGAAAGGGGGTAAAAGGAAGCTTTCTTGCCTGAAGGAACAGCACGTGGAAAGGCCCTTCATTAAGAAGTACCTAAGACAGAGTCGTGGAAAAACAAAGTCCCACCTTCACGGAGCTTACAGTCTGTGACCACATGAACGTTCAAACAGGTAACATGTCTGCTGTCATAACGCCATTTAGAAAAATAAAGCAGGACAGAAAGGTTAAGTAGTGTGGTGAGGCCAAATGTTGTCATTTTAGTACAGGGTGGTCTGGGTGGAACTGAATGGTGAATTTACAATAAGCAGAGACCATACGGGAGTGAGGGAGTGAAGCACGCAGTCAGGAGTGATACAGCAGAGAGGTCAGGCAAGTACAAAGGCCCTGTGGTAGGGATGTGCTTGCTATCTCCTGTGAATAGCAAAGAATCAGTGCAGCTGGCGCCATGTGAACAAGGACAAAAATGACAGACAAGGGCAGAGAGGAAACACGAGCAGATAAGCGGGGAACAGGAGTGGAACGTGGAGTCAGTCAACAGAGTTTTTCCCCTCCCTCTCTCTGTTCTTTAGAAGGGAGCTATTACAGCATGTTGTGGTCTTATATGTTGAAGTAGAGAAAGAGATTGGTGAGTGCAGGAGGGAAGGGAGAATGGCTGGAGCCTTGTGGACGTCCTGGTTTACAGCAGGACCTGTGCTGTCACAGATGCACAGGGGAAAGCCGCGTTGTTCACGTCTCTGCTCCCTGTGAAATTTGTCCTGTAAACTGTGATCCCTTGTCCTGGGATGAAATCTCAGATGGCTCCATAGGATTCATATGCTCTTAAATAATAAAAAGCTCTCGGTCCACCTCCAAGCATTAACTGTGTACACACTATTGTAATATTCTAAACTCCCAACTCATCTACTTGAAGATGTCCCCCTCTTGCAGCCACAGCTTATTTCAGGCTTAGAACCACGCCTGGGGGGCGGCTCGCTGCGCCGATTCCCTCTTTCCTCGCTCCGCCTTCTCCTCCGCTGGCTAGCTGGCTGCTGCTTGCCGCCCCCCCCCCCCCCCAGGAGACATGGTGCCTAGGGAAGGTCTTACCTGACAAGGCCATGATATGGCTTCGATATGTCCTCAGTGTGGGATGTGTGTCCAAAAAGGACTCTCTCATAACGTGATTTTTGTGATTCACTCTAACAACCCCACTGGGGACGCCCTGCAACCCACTGTCGTCAGCTTGAAGCTCGCTCTCTCCACTGCTCTGCTCACGACTCCCTTTCATTCCTGGCCTCCAGGGGTAAACCCAACTGCTCCTTCAGTGGATCCTCTTGAATGGTGTCCCATTTCAGATGTGGCCAGCTCCCTCGGTCCGGACCCACACACACTTTTGCCTCGTTGTTAGTGGACCTACCACCTGTTCCCAAAGCAGCTCTCACTTTTTGCTTTACTATCTCAGATACAACAGTTGACCTTGGCCTCTTTCCTTAGTCCTCACCTCTGACTTCTTCCACTCTAAGATGCTGTCACATGGGGCTGGAGCAGGGAATGCATGGTGGGAGAGGAGGCGGGCACACTGGCCACTATAAGATGCTGTCACACGAGGCTGGAGCAGGGCATGCATGGTGGGAGAGGAGCCGGGGGCACTGGCCAGGGCTAAAGAAATTAACCTTTACCTTCTAGGCAACAGGGAGACATCAAAGGCTCTTTGAAGCTGAGTCCCAAGGCAGGAAAAAGTAATAAATTTCTGGACACTGGACATTCTAACATTGGGTGTTACGTTAAGTAACTTATTAAATGAAATCCCCTTTGAGATGGGAAGCACATACAGGATTAGAACCACCAGAAAGTATTTAAAACTACTAAGACATTCCTACCTAACTGCCTGTTTTATGCTCACCAACCTCCCTCAGTTATTCATCATAAATTTGTACGTAACCTCACTCAGGCACGCAGCTCTACTTGCATGTACACACGAAGCTGCCACTAGACACAACCCTTCTCCAATTTAGTACTGGAATTCTGAGCCCTCTAGTCACACATTAAGACAATCCTTTGTGAATACTTTTGTCTTAATTCAGAATAATCACTTCTATTACTTCACTGACAACATATATAGATTGAGAGACAGCGGCATGAGATGAATGGCCAACTTTAAGGACAAAATGAAATAAGCACTTATTCCATTAAAGAGAGTATTTTACTTTTGTCTTGATTAAATCATCATTAACCACCTGGCTTCAGTTCAAATAAATGTGAATCTTTGGGGGCAAAGTCTAATAGCCAGCAGCAGAATGTTCTGTGATTGACTCATTCATTTATTCCTTCATATGTCAAATAACTAGCTGACTGTGCCAGGTGCTGAGAGGACGTAAGAATGACAGTGCCATGAACTCAATTTATTGTAAGAGGGGTATGGAAAGCAGCTAGATTTTTGGCTCACTTTAAAAAATAATTTGCTAACTTTAATTCATTCATCCAACAAATACTTATTAAGTATCTTCCATTCATTCACTCATTAAATGTTAAATGCGTAAGTCCCAGGCACTGTGCCAGACGCTGCGGCTCCAACGGTGAGTCAACGGCCTCTGCCCTCCTGAGGTTTGCAGTGATGGGGCTCTGTGGTTGTGGAATGGGACTGTCAAATGAAAGAATCCTCAGTGGTTACTCCAGCCCAGGCTCCTGGTCATCTGTCCTGAATGCTACAGAAGATCGTTTCCTCAATTTCATAAAGGGCATATCTATGGAAAGTCTCTAGCAAATATCATGATCACTGGAGAAATTTCAGATACATTCCCTCTAATATCAGGAACAAGATGAGATTGGTTTTTGTTTTTGTTTTTTTTTTTTTTTGAGGAAGATTAGCCCTGAGCTCACTACTGCCAGTCCTCCTCCTTTGGCTGAGCAGGCCTGGCCCTGAGCTAACATCCACGCCCATCTTCCTCTACTTTATACGTGGGACGCCTGCCACAGCATGGCTTGCCAAGCCGTGCCATGACTGCACCCAGGATCCGATCCGGCGAACCCCGGGCTGCCGAGAAGCGGAACGTGCGCACTTAACCGCTGCACCACGGGCCCAGCCCCGAGACTGGCTTTTATTATCCTAACAGTTCAGCCTAATACTGGGGGTCCTGACACACACAATTAGACAAAAGTTAACAACCACCACCAAAGGTAGACAGGAGGGAAGAGAGAGGCAAGATTTCGCACATGCTGTGATCTCCCAGATACATCCTGTCTCCTATATGTGGACCACCCTTTTTTCTAAACCAAATATCACAGTTGAACATCATTGCCTCCCAGAAGCCTTCCCTGATCATCCTAACCACATCAGATCACCTAGCTCTACAGCTTAAAAATTACGGTGAATGACATCACGCATACAGAATGTATAACACACGTACATTTCAAAACTTAACTAGATAAGAACATTTAACAAGGCTGGTGGGTATAAGATCAATTTTTAAAAATCAAATATATTCCCCTGCTCCAGCAATAGCCAAATAGGAAACATAATAGAAAATGAGATGCAATTCATAAAAGCAGTTAAAAGTCACTGTATAAGACTTCGACCCCTTCGCTCTATCTGTGTTCCTTTGCTGTCCATGAATTGGAGTGCAGAAGTACTTTACATTTCCAAAATCAACCAATATATTTCATTTTTATTTACTTTAAAATTGTATATATCTGTCACTTCTTTTCACAAAGGGTGTGGTAGGCTGAATAATGGCCCCCCAAAGATACCCATGGCCAAGTCCCTGACCTGTGAATGTTACCTTATGTTGCAGAAAAAAGGATTTTGCAGATGTGATTAAATCAAGGATCCTGAGATGGGGAGATAATCCTGGATTATTCAGGTGGCCTTTAAATGTAATCACAGATGTCTTTATAAGAGACGTGCAGAGGGAGATTAGACCACAGATGAGAAGAAAGCAATGGAGTGATGCAGCCACAAGCCAGGGTGTGCTGGCCGCAAGTTGGAAGAGCAAGGACAAGATCCTCCCCCAGCACCTCCAGAGGGAGGAAGGCCCTTCCGACAGCTGATCTCCACTCAGTGAGGCTGATTCTGGACTTCGGGTCTATCGAACCTTAGGAAAATAAATGTGTCTTGTTTTAAGCCACTAAGTTTGCAGTAATTTGTTACTGAAGCCACAGGAAACTCATGCAAAGGGTTTAAGGTATTTTATACAGCCTCCCCAACACACACACACACACACACACACACCCAGATAGAAACTGTAGTACAAAACTAATGAAAAGAAGGATGGAGACATGACAAACGGAAAGCTCAACATTTTAGCTTGAGTGTTAAACTTCAACTTGGAGTCTCTTGTCTTCCAGAGTCAGAAGAAAAATATGATCAGCTGCATAGCTTTTATTATGAGAGAGAAGAAAATATACCAGTTCAGATTAAATATCACTTTTCCAACCAGTAAATTCTAAAACAGGTTCTCCAGTGGGACTTTATATGAGGTAGGAGTGACATACTAACTCATCAGCATTGTTATAGCAAATATAGGCAGGACCTTCACATGGCTATTACTTTGTTTTTGTATTGTTAATTTTGTTATTCAAAAATGATTTCAGATTTACCAACAAGTTGGAAAACTAACAAAGAATTCCATATACCCTTCACCTACATTCTCCCAATGTTTTGCATAAGCATTCTATCCTTATTTCATATGTATACTCATGTATAGGTATGTGTATAAAATTTTTTTCTGAGTTATGAGAGTAAGTTGCAGATATGATGCCCATGTGCCCATTTACTCCTAAATACTCCAGTATACATTTTCTAACAACAAGGCTATTCTCTTACAGAACCATAACACAATTATCACATGAGGAAGTAAACACTGATACAATTCTGCCATTTAATCTGCAGACATTATTCAAATTTCATCAACTGTCCACAAAATGTCCTTTACAGTAAAAGAAAAAAACCATTTCTCTAGTCTGAGATCCAGTCAGGGTCACAGGCCGCCCTCAGCCATCAGTCTCTTTAGTGTCCTCTAATCTGGAACCCTTGTTGGGTCTTTCTTTTTCTTTTACGACTTGGATATTTTTGAAGAGTACGGTTACTCTGTGGAGCACCTCTCCACCTGGGCTTCTGACATCTCCTCATGATTAGACTCTGATTAGGCGTTTTTGGCAGGACTACCACAGAAGCAGTATTGTGTTCACGTGGCTACATCCTGGGGAGACCTTTAACAGGAGCCAGGGACAAAACACTTAAGATTATATACAAACATGGTTGACAGTGTTAACTGAAAAAGCTTCTCTCTTGTAAGTCTTGTCTGTCCAAGGCTGGCCCGAGCCCCTGCCGCTGTCTGTCCAGATGTCTATGCTCACGGGGCAGCAGATAACCATGGAAGACTGAGTGAGACAGTCTCTGTCGCATCCACGCTGCAACCTGGGCATTTCCACTGCTAAAAGTGCCAGTGATTTTATCTTCTAGACATCTTTCAAATATATCCACTTCTCCCTATCTCCCCCACTATAATCTGAGACAAGCCACCATGGTATCATCTCTCACCCAGACCCCCAGTCTCCTTTTATGTGGTCTCCTAGCATCCACTTTCGTCCAAAATGCATTTATTTCGATCCCTTGTACAAATCCACTTATGTAACCCACTGTGCTTAAAACCTTTCAGTTTCCCTTAAGACAAAGACCAAAGTCCTTCATAAAGCTTACAACCCAGCACGTCCTGCGCCTTTTTGCTTCTTCAGCCTTAACTTGTATCACTCCTCCCTCTTGCTCCACTCTGCGTCTGCCAGCTTCCCTCCCATTATCCTGCTGCATTCTCTCTCTGGACCACTTTCCTCTCAATCACCACCATGCAGAACCCTCCTTCCTCTCTGTCAGACCCTGCTTAGTTACCCAATCAAGTATCTCAGCTCAAACATCACGCCTTACGGAAGCCGACCACCCAACTCCATCCGTTACTTGGCTTCACGCTCCATGGCTGTTCCTCTGCTTTACCCCACCCACATATCACACCTAGAGAAGAGTGTCTAAAACCTTTATGTACGTTTTAAAGACTGATCACAAGTACTCATGCATCCCTCACTGGTAAATGCCAATTCCCCAAAGTCCCTCTGGAAGGCATCTTTTTTCCTCAGCAACCAGCACCCCCTGCCATGTAATTAACTAGTGTCCTGATATTTGTGGCAAGCATTTCCTTGCTTGTCTTTCTAGGTTTAGCGCCTATATATGCATTCCTAAAACGTATGTCTCTCTTGCCTCTTTTTGAATTTTATATGAATAAAATACTTCTGTATTTCTTTCATATCCTCTTTGGCTTAAAATTATTTGATTCATTCATGTTGTTCTAAGGTAGCTGTACTTCCTCCATTTTAAATACGTACACCGTTGTAGGAATATAATACAATTTAGTTTTTCATTCTTTTATTGGTGGAAACTTGGGTTGATCCATATTTGGGGCTATTATGAAAAATAATGCTATGAGTACTCTGGGCACACACCAGTACACGAGTGCAACAGCTTCTCCAGGTTTTTACCTAGGTGTGGAACTGGCGGAGTGCAGGGCATGTGCATGTTCAAGTTTATCAGACAACGCTTCTCTGTTCTCCAAAGTGATCACCCCTATTTATACTCCCACCAGCAGTGTATGAACGTAAAGTACTTATCAAGGCCTGTAATTAGACATTTTTGTGACTGTTTGCTTGGCATCCATCTCCTCCCTAGACTGGAAGGTCTGTGTCTACTTTTGCTCACCATTTTCACCCAGTGCCTGGCACACAGCAGATGCTCCAGATCAACCGGCCGAATGAAAGAAGGTCCTCTGGATAAAAACATTTAAGTATTCTGGATGTGAACACGTGTCTATTTGACTTCAAAACCTGTGTCTTTTCTACTACATTACATTTTTCTTATCTCAAAATGATGATGATCATTTGGGTCCTGCTGATTAGTTTCCAGTGTAATGGCAGCAATCAAATGAGATTACGGATGTCAATCCAACAAGTGCGGAGCACATACTCAGTGTCCACCCGTGTCCCATTTCCATGTACCTGGACCCAGAGGTCGGCAGATCAGGCAGGAAGGATGGCTGTCAGAGGCAGGCACTTTATGAATGGATGTGGACTGGTCACTCTGGAGAGGAAGAAGGGGTTTCAGGTATCACCGCAGGGAAAACCAGGGAGACCAACGGATGTGCTCAAGTCCACATTGCACCTGTGTCCCAAATTATTCACTAGCACAAACAAAAGAAACTTGCTCCAAGCCCTGATCAGAACAAACATTTTAAAATGCTTTCACCCAGGTGGCATCATCTTTCATCTGGGCTCACAGAAGGGCTGGGCAGAGAGCTGGATTAAACACTGAACTTGGGTTCGGCATCAAAAGTAAACTCTGACTTCCTATCAACACGGAAAGGTCACAGGCCTTGTGGTTTCCTGTTGCGTCCTGGTCTGTCTGTGCTTTGGTTTCTGGGTTTGTCTGCACAGGGCTGAAAATGGGGTGGCTCGCTGTTTCTCTTCATCCTGCTTTTCACAAGAAAATAAGAATTCTACAGTCTCTAATTGTTGGCAGATTCTGCCAGGTACTCTAGCCAAGCTTGACTTCTCAGTCCGTCTGTACCTGAGCCCACCATGAGAGACTGTTTTCGAAAGGATGGAGATTCAAGGAACCTCCCAGAGTGCCCCAAACTGGCCGGGACCAACTGACTGTCTGACTTGATTTACTTCATTTTACATTGATCTTACATCCATTTGCTTCACTCTTACATTCATCCAGGTAAGCTTCGAGTGCCTTCTACGTACACGGTGCTCCGCTCGGCACTGAGTCAACAATGACAGAAGGATGTAATTGCTACTCTGAAGGAGCTCCAGAGTTGTTTTTCTGAAAGTCCCCGATGAGAATCACCGGGGCACACATTAAAATTACAGATTCGGATGTACTCCTTCCCGGCAAGACTTACGGAATCAGACCCTGCGCGAGTGGGAGCTGAGGCACCGCATTTTTAAGGAGCTCCCCAGGTACATTTCATGCACATTAATTTAGAACTACCAGCCTGCAGCTCAATGGAGAATTTATAATCACAACACAGACCAGTGACACAGGATCAGGAGCCCTTCCTGTGACGGACCAGACTGTCCCCAGCTGCAGGATCCTTCAATTTGAGTAAATGAGGATGAACCAATTAATGATGCAGTGGAAATGGCTTGGGTTTGCTCAACTATGTATCTGAGTCTTGGCCCTATTGCTTACTAGCTGTGGACTTTGGACAGATCACTCAGTTTCTTTGAGCCGCATTTTGAAAAAGAAAACAACGCCTGCTGTGACCGCCTCTCTCAGTCATTCTGAGCATCAAATTCCACAAGCATTTTACAAACCCTAAATCACCAAGAAAGAGTTAGTCATTTTATGATCACAAAAACTTTCATAAACAAGAAAAAAAGCAAACCCTAAGGTTGCTCTTAAGCAGTCAGAACTGCCCCATCTCTTAAGCATCCCCAGCTGTGCTCGTGGGGCCCGCTTTCTCTCAAACATTGTAGCTGTGTCTTAAGTGCTTCCTTCCAGGTTCTAGCAGCTTTTCCCAAAAGCACAGCTCAAAACTAGACCCAGTCCTGAGTAGGACAGCAGGATATACTTCCGGTACCATGTTGACATTTTCAAGGAATGGATCTAAAAGACAGGAGCCCAGCCAGACCTGGCTCCCCTGCCACATCCGAGCTCTGTAATCTCTCTGACCTTAATTCCATCAACTCTAAGATGGAGAAATGTACTCTATTGGGCCATTTTAGGCTACAACCCCTTAATGACATTTAACTTTTGTTTAACCTGAATATATTAGTATTACTCTTTATTCTGACCTAAAACATGATTACTACATCTTTTTCTTAAGCTCACATATTTGCTGTGAGAATTAAAAATTCTATATTCAGACTGCGTCACATAGAAACTGGCATGTGCTCAGTATTCAGTAAATCCTAGTTATCACTCCTCTTAAGTACAAACATGTTCCTTGCATATCCTTGAAATGCTGTTCCCAACAAATTTCTCTTCTTTACATACCAGGCATAAACCTGAGGAGCCTTTTCCTTTTTGAATATCTTTCTTTTTTAGATCCAAATTTCACATACTTTAACTTGTGAGTTGGTGTCTACTATCGATTTCCCTGGGAATACAAATTACTTGCTATCTGTGAGAATATCTCTATGGGTAACTTGATCACAAACTGTGTGTTGAGTACCTACTATGCTTCCTAGAGACAGAGCAAGAAGTTGACTTCTCCCCAGCTGCTCAAGGAGCTCAGCTGGTGGGAAGATGGAGAATGCGCTGCACGAAAGCTGTGCATAAGGAGCCATGAAGGCCCACAGGAGGCACGATTAGCTAAACATGGTGGAAGAAAGGAAGAGGGCCCCACGGAGGTGACACTTGAACTGGGACTTTGGGGAAGACACACATAAGGATAGCGTAGTGACTAAGAACACAGGCTTGGGGTCCCTGTGCTTTTTTTTTTTTTTTGAGGAAGATTAGCCTTGAGCTAACATCTGCTGCCAATCCCCTTCTTTTTTTTGCTGAGGAAGCCTGGCCCTGAGCTAACATCTGTGCCCATCTTCCTCTACTTTATACGTGGGATGCCTACCACAGCATGGGGTGCCAAGTGGTACCATGTCCGCACCCAGGATCCGAACCAGTGAACCCTAGGCCACCGAGAAGTGGAACGTGCGAACTTAACCACTGTGCCACTGGGCCGGCCCCCCCGTGCTTTGGTTCAACCTCACTTCCACCTCTTCCTTGCTCTGTGACCTCTCCACGCCTCAGTTTCCTCATCTGGACATTTGGGATCACAGTACAATGAGAACCACCCCAGAGTTTACTGAAAGTATCAAACAACACAGTAAATGCTCAATAAATGAGAATTATAATAATGATGATGGTTCTGGTGATGATGACACTCACCAGATAGAAAGGAGATGCAGCCATTCCAGGCAGAGAAACCAACAAGCCCACAAGCCAAATGAGAGCGCACAGGCTCTTTTCATGAAGAGTCAGTACAGCTCTAGATTTCTTTAATCGAATGCGTCTGTAACACCAAGTGTTTTCATGATTCATTTGATGGTAAAATCTGATCTGAACTGATCAAGCTATTTAGACTCTATTTAATCTACTTTGTGTGAAAATTCATCAATTTTACTATAGAAATATTAATGTGTTTGATTATGGGCGCTGCCCCAGACCTCACTGGCAGTGCTATATAATATACTATATATATAGTATTAACTTTCTAAAATCTGGATTGTCTCTATTCTCAAACATGTTTGTCTCCACGGAATTCAGATAAGGTAGATGTACCTGCTAGAACGTAGGATGAAAAGTGAGGGACAGTGGGGGACAAGGCCAGAGGTGGGCAGGCCTCAGATCATGTGAGACCTTCTATGCCCAGCTGCCACTAGGAGACTCCCCAAGAGATTTTAATTGGGAGAGTGAAGGCATCAGACTTAGGATCAGAACCTTCTTCACTGTGAGTCTATCGGGGTAGTCAGGTCCATGCAAATTAGCGTCTTGCACACCACAGCAGACTGAATACCTGTACTAATATATTGACCATTCTCTCTGTGGGCTCCTTCTTCTTTTTCATGGGCCATTTCTCTAATTTCAGAAAACCCTAGTCCTATCTTCCAAGATCACAGCAAATCTCTTAGCTAGGGGTTACATGCTAACCTGAGGAGCATTCAGTTAACTTTAACACACAGGCAGATGATGGTGCACAAGTCCGGGTGGCCCCAGGAGTGCTCGGGGTCACGCAGCTCCGAGGCAGCTCATGAAGCACTCAGAAGTGCCCTACTGTCAAACGTGCCCCCAACCAACAGAATCAAGGCTCAGTCTTCGCCTGGTTCCACACAAGATAAAATCAATGGTTGAAAAGCCCAAACACAAATTTGGCAATTGGATGATGTGGATACTTTTCAATCAGTTTTCTGTTTTTACTCTTGGCCTGCTTCATGGTATAAATCAGTGAAAAACTCAGCTCTCAGGTGGATGGAATTTTGTGACTGAACTGATCAATGCTGCTGCGTCAAGTGGGAAGGGTCAGTCAGCCACAGAGGAATCTACAGCCTCACAGAAGAGTGAGAGCTCACATGGCTGCCAAAGCACCAAGAAGAGGAAACCCAACTGGCATGGCAGCATTTGCTCTTCCACAAACTTAATGGTTCCTACTGGTATATTTCTGTCTGTCCTTCTGCCCATCTATCGAACCAAGATTTACTGGACCCATACCATTTGTCAGCTACTATGCTAAGTGCAAGTAAAGGGGAATTTACTGCTTTGTGGTATCTTTCTGCTACCTCCCAAGATAATAAAGACCACAGGCTGGTATCATTCCATAGTGTAACCTAACAGATGGGCACTAAATCTTTCTCAAACATCACTAAACTCAGTTCTCTAGAGGTTTTAAAAATAAATAGGAGAGGTGAATTTTATGGTATAGAAATTATCTTTCAGTAAAAAAGTTAAATAAATACATGACAACATTGCAGTAACTTTCACCTCCTTAGGATTCAAGACTCCTGTTCCTTTCTACTTTAACATATGCTGAATCTATAAGAACATGGCCAAAATGTCTACTCAGTTTCCCCATTTGAACTTTTTCTCCTATTGGCAGTAGGGAGCCACTGACTGTTTATTAGGAAGTAACTTTCAATCTCCATCCTTCAGTGTTGACAGCTCAAAAAACTTCTCACAGGTCTGCTGGGGACTCTCGTCTCAGATGCTCTCTCTTCCGGTGCTCTAATGCTGGGTAAGTGGAAGAAAGAGCAGAATCCATTCCAAACTTCTGATGGCTCCGGGGGACAAAAAATATGAAAATTTAATGTATGAGAAAAGAGGCCCTTGGAGTATATGAGAATAGTGGCAAAGGGGGATGAAAAAATAAGGGAAATGCAGCAAGGCAAAAATACTAAAACACCTGAATTAAATGTACGTAGAATGAGATGAGCCGACGCTTGTGGAGGCCCTCAGGGGTGCCTGACACTTAATGAGGGCTCTGTACTGGCTATCTGCAGCATCGTTTTCATCTACACTGAACTGCTGGAAGAACACAAACATTTCCATAACTGCGAGGTCACCCTCAGCAGCCACAGCATCAGAGTGGCCCACCCAGCAGATGAGTGGTAAGTAGGAAAAGGAAAAAAATCAATGTGGTTTTCATTTCATGCTCTTCCAAACAAATACAAAAGCATCTCCATGAGCTGGGAAGTCGGTTGCATGTCTTCCGATGGCCTCATGAAGTACTTGACCACAGAGCAGCAGGGAAATAGAGAAGATTAAATGTGGAGTCTTATAAATACGTCTCTCCCAGGGGACGATGCTGACAAGCAATGTTGCTTTTGCTTATTGTTATCCTTAGATTGGTGGCCTCTTGGAAGGCAGCGATGTGAGAGACTGAGACGAAGGGAACACGAAAGCACGTGGTCCAGTTGTGATCCAGCCCTAACTCTGCAGTTCTCATCAAGCTTTGGAAAATATCTGCCTTGTAATCATTTGACCTCCATTCCCACAAAACACAAGTGAGCGTGGCCAACCCATCCCACAGCCTCCATCTCATTGTTCTGCTAAGATCTGAGAGCGTGAGCTCTGGAATCAAACAGCCTGAGCTGGAAACCCATCTCGAGGACTTACTGCTACGTGACCCTGGGTGTGGACTTTGTCTCTGTGAGCCTCAGTTTCAGTCACTGGAAAATGGGAGGATAATTCTGATAACGGCATAAGGTTATTATGACGGATAGATAAAATAATATATTCAAATTTCGTAGCCCATGATAAGCATGCAGTAAATATTAACTGTTACTGTTATTGCTGCTAATTTTAATTTTTTCCTCTGCTGCTGTTTCCATTCTTCCAGGCAAGCTGCCGCCTTTTGTGGAAAGCTGGGCTCAGGCCAGTTGACAGACTCTCGCCAAAAGCTTTTGTTTCTGACCTTCTGAGAGGGCTTGTTTCACCTGATTTTGCTGTGTTCCTGGTGGGCTTCCAGAAATATGGGACCAGACAACCCTGCCTAGCTTTTATAGAAGTGGAATGGCTGGGTCACACAGTAGGTGTGACTTTATAAGAAACTGCTAAACTATCTTCCGAAGTGGTTGTGCCGTTTCACATTCCCACCAGCAGTGTGACAGTTCCAAGTCCCCACATCCTTGCCACAGCTCCAGCCACTCGAGTCAGCGTGCAGCGGATCTCCCTGTGGTTTGAGTTTGCACTTCCCTAGTAACTAACGATGCGGAGCATCTTCTTAGGTGCTCGTCACTCCAATCTTTTCTTTGGTGAGATATCTGCGTCAACACTTGCCCACATTTTAATTGTCTGCTCTCCGCCTCTGAGCCTTTGAGGGAAGCTATTTAACTGAAAGGGAAGACCAAGGACCCCTGGGGAGCTCCAACAAGGATCCCCTTCCTGCATGCGGTGTGACCCACTTACTTACTCTTTGCCTCAGTTTCTTCACTTGTAAAATGGGGACAGGAACGGTGCCTACCTAGTGAGATTATTGAACTGATTACACAGTATAAAGGTTTTAGCACAGGGATTGAAGCACACTGCACATGCTCAATAGATGGTGGCAGCTATTACTATTGGCTGTCTCCTCATAATGACTGAGGCTGGGGAGGGACGCTAAAGGTCCTCTGTCCAGCACAGTGCAGAACCGTCCTGCCTCAAATGCCAGGAGAAGCACTACCCTGAGCTTCTTGAGGGCATGACCTGTCTCTTATTGCTCCCTGAACCACAACAACCCTCTCCTTACCAAATCAATATCTAGCATATAGTCTGTTTTGAATCTCTGCTGCTGCAGGGCCCAGGGCTGGCCTCAGGACAGAGTCTCTTGACAAGGCTGGTTCCTAGAGTGCTGAGAACAGTAAGTCCTCGTGGACGAGGAGGGAGCTGGACACATCCCAGACGGCGCCCCGATTCTTTCATGGCTAGGTCCAACAGTGGTCCCATTTGTACCTTATGGACTCCTTTCCCTCTATGCCTCTCTCAGTGTCCTCTGCCAATGCCACCTGTGAAAGAGACCAAGACAGAGAAACTGGGGCCACTTGCTCACTATCTTCTCAGCTCTCTCATCGTGCTAACAGGAGATCATTGGCCAAAGCATGAGGCGATCCTCCCGGCTCACGGTGTTCCCAACGGGGCTGCACACACCCACATCCCCTCCAGGACGTGGAGGAAGTCAGCTGTGTGGTGCTGTGGACACAAATGACGAAAACAAAGGGGAGAAGAGCGAGGACAGGGCCTAGTGCCTAAATCTAGTGAGGCAGGGACAGTGTCCAGTAGGTGCTGGGAAAGCAGGATCCTGCAAATATCACATTTTACGGGAAAACTTCCCTGTCTGCTGCAGACCTGAGCAGGCCCCTCTCCAGAGCCCCCTCCACTTGTCATGAATTTGATAGTGACAACCACTCTGCACTGCACTTACCTCCTCCTTGTCTGTCTGTCTCAGTGAAGACAGTTTTTCTTATTTATCTTAATATCCTTAGCACTTAGCCTGGCAAATAGAAGAAAATGTTTTCTTAATGAGTGAATGATCTAATGAATGATTTTTTTTAAATAAACTTTTAATTTTAGAATAGTTTTAGACTAAGGAAGAGTTGTGAAGATGGTATAGAGAGCTCCCATAGACTCCATATCAGTTTCCTCTGTCGTTAATATCTGACATTAGGTGCATATGTCACAATTAAAGAACGATATTGACATAGTATCACTAACGAACGACCTCGCTTTATTCAGATCTCCTTAGTTTTTACCTAATGCTCTTGTTCTTTTCCAGGATCCTGTCCAGGACACAACATCACATTTAGTTGTCACATTTCTTTAGGCCACTCTCAGCGGTGACAGCTTCTCAGACTTCCTTGTTTGTTGATGACCTTGACAGTTTTGAGGAGTGCTGGTTGGTATTTTATAGAATGTCCCTGAGTTGGGATTTGTCTGATGTTTTTCTTAAGACTAGACTGTGGTTATAGGTTTTGGGGAGGAGGATAAGGTGCCACTCTCATCACATCACCTCAGTGGTACATATTAACAACATGACCTATCACTGTTGATGTTGACCTTGACCACCTGGCTGAGGAAGCGTCTGTCAGATTTCTCCACTGCAAAATTACTCTTTTTCCCCCTTTTCACACTGGCCTTTTTGGAAGGAAGTAAGTCAGTATGTGCAGCTCATACTTAAGGAGCGGAACGTACGTCCACCTCCTTGATGGGAGAATATTCACAGAAACCACTTGGAATTCGTCTGCATGGGGAGATTTGTCTCTCACTCATCTATTTACATCAGTATGGACTCATGATATTTACGTCGTGCTCTGGCTAGAACCCCACACGACTTCTCTTCTGCATTCGCACTGCTCCAGTTCTGGCCAGGGAGCTCCCTCAGCTGGCTCCTCATACTTCCATCGCTTTCTCCTTTTTTCTTTCTCCTTTTTTTGGTCAGCATTTCCTTACTTTCTGGTGCTACGAGATGCTCCAGGTTCACCTTGTCTATTTCCTGCCCCGGTCTGAGAATCAACCATTTCTCCGAGGAGTCATGGTTCTTTTTACTGTAGAATGGTATCAGATAGCAGGGCCTGGGCACCCAGCATGCTTGGAACAACCAGTGGCGGGTTGCTCGTGCTTCTGGGCCTCTCAGCTGTCAGAGCCGGGAAACACATGCAGCATATGGGGTAGTAAAAACACCTACCTACACACGCCTATAAATACTTCTATATGTATCCAACTGTACCTAGATTAAGCCAAACATGAGTTCATCCTGAAGTCCCTAATTCTACTCCAGGACCACATGGAACATTCTAGCCTTAATGAATACTTTTTAATAGTATTTTGTGCTAGGTACAGTTCCAAGCTGTTTACCGTGAAAGATCACCTCATTTATTACTCAAGACAACTTTATAGGTAGACATTATCATCCACATTTAACAGAAGAAGAAACTGAGGCACCGAAAGATGAAGTCTCTTATCTAAACTCACATGGCGAGTGGTGGGGCCAGTATGAGCCTGTCTTGAGGGTCCAAGCCCACTAAGTGATAGGGAACCAACATCCTTACATTTTCCTAAGATTGTGCAGAAAACTCAGTTCTGAGTGGTTTAAGATGAGGATTTAATTCCCAACTCTCACAACAATTGTTGTGCCCAAACCTTACCTCTCAGTACTTCCCCACCCCCTTCCCAGGGTCCTCTCTCCACCAGACATGCCAATGGGATGACAAGTTGCCAAGTTACAACCTGACTCGGGAGCAGAGGAGGGGCGCGGGCGCCATGCGGGGATCAGCTCCATCGGACCCTCGGCTTTTCGACCTCGGGCGAACCCCACTGGGTATTATCTGGGGTTTCGGTGACTTGGTAGTAATTCATTCTGAACAAGCAGCCTGCTTCCACAGAGTTAAAAAAAGGACAGTATTTTTTCTTGTTAATTAAATCATCTGCAAGGAAGATCACGTGCAGCCCACACTTGTCTCCTCGGAAACATCAAAGGCCTGATGAGCAAGTCTTACGTTCAACCTCAGGCTTTTTCTCCAGATTCTTGGAGTCACAGGGACCTGGAGGTAGAGGGCTTCTAAGGACCTATAATATTTGCTTCCTTGGACATTCAACCATTCACTCATTCTGCGTGATCTGGAGAGAGGTAAGCTGGATCAAGCACAACGTTCCTGAGAATTTTGACTCAATCAACCTACTGAATCAGAAATATCAGCAATGAGCAGACAGGAAGAAAGAGAATCCTTCAGACCAAGTTGAAAACCACTGTTTGAAAAGCCCACAGCCCCCCTGGTCCCTGTGTTCTGTTTGGTGAATTTTTCCTGACAGTTGGTGGTTTTATTTGCCAGAACCACAACAAAGGGGTTCCTTGAAGTTTCTCTGGGAGTGTTTCCTCAGACCTCCACCTCTGCTAGACCTCACAAAGGTGTTATTGTTGCTGGCTCGCTGGGCACCCAGCACCTGAGCCAGATCAAAGGCGCTTTCTGATGCCAGCATGACCGCAGTCTCGCCCTCAGCGCAGAACATGAAAGCCGATGAGTAATCCCCTGGCCCCGAAGGTCCCTCCCGACTCCCAGGTACAAAGTGGGGTGGGGGTGGGGATTTATTTCCAGCCCAACATGACCATAATAAACTGGCATTTTATGGCCCTCATTCATTGTAACCAACTGCAGCTGCCCATCAAACGCGTTAAAGCCAAACAGGTGGTTCACATGGGCCTTTTCTATCGCCAGGAGACTGCGATACAAATTCCTCCCCTCTCTGAGTGCCTACTGTACTAGGTATGTGTACACAATTCATGTTATCCAGCAGCCCTGTGAGGCTGGAAGTGCCATCCCCAATCCAATGAACAAAGACTCTGAGGATCAGAGAAGTTAAGTAGCTCATCTCAGGTCACACAGCCAAAAAGCACATGAGCAGATGTTCAAACCCACATCCGGATGGCTCCGAAGTCCATGCTGTCTCCATCCGCTGCGGACACATTATAACCATGCACGACAGGGAGGTGTCGAGGGGAGGCACCTGGTAATCAGACAGAGCTACGTCCGAGTTCTCAGCTCTAGCTTAACAGCTTTGTGACCTTGGGAAAACCACTGGACTTTCCCATGCCTTAGGTGCCTCATTTGTGAAATGACTACTGCAGGAAAAGACAGCATCATCCCCATTAAGAGACAAGGGGACCGCGAAGCAGGGGCGTCACAGCATCACTCACATTCGTTTGGAGTTACTTCTGCTCAGAAATCTGAACTGAGTGCAGTAACAGTGCCTGAAATTCAGACTTCACCAGAGAAACTAGATTAGGTGTGTCCCTGTGGAAGTGGGAAATGATCACACGGCGCACCCAGCTGCACGGTAACTCTCCACATTTTGCAGACGAGGACTCTAAGGCTCAGAGGGGTTAAGTGCCTTGCTTGTGGGGCATACTTAGTCAGTGCAGGAACTGGTACTGGAAACCATGGGGCTGGCTCCACCCTCGCTCTCAAGTGGGAAGCCACACGCGAGAACATCTCGTGCAATGCCTGGCACAGAAGAGATGCTCAGGGTCACGACTTCAATATGAATGTATATTTTGGGGTCTTTTATTGTATTATAATACCTGTTATAATTCTATCTCATCAATGGGAGGCCCTATGTCCCCATGCTTTAGCTGCTTTAGCACGGCTCCAGACACAAGAACAGGGCATCAGTAAAGAAGTAAATGTATCAATGTTTACTCAACCCAAACATTTAACAGCAAACAAGCCTTGCTGAGCAGGATTCCCTCCGCAGGTGCAGCGCCGCCGCCCTGACTGGACCCCCTCTAGCCCTTGCTTATCTCCCCACTCTTTCCCCATTTACCTTCCTCTCCCCCACCTCCCATTTTACTCATCTGGGAAGAATCCAAGGCATCGTCCATCTAAGTTTAACAGAGTAAGGACTTTTAAATAAAAATAGGGTAGAAATGGGTACTTATCGAAATGGAATGCTTTCAGACTCATGCATTTAAAGAAGATATAAATTTTAGGGTAGGCACTAAATTTTAACTGCAATCTTAGAGAAAGCCTTTCCACTAATTCATGGAGAAAAATTAACAAGGTGAAAATTGCTTATCAGTGTTCTTTTGAAGTCATGATATGCAGCCTAATTCTATAGATCATCAAGCCGCTCCCAGACAGATGGATTTATATCGACTGAGAGATTGCTCAGCGGCCAAGGGAAACAGCCAGCCTTCTGCAGAGAAGAATCGGCTACCCCTTAGGGACAGGTCAGGCTGGGAGCGAGGCACTGCCATCTTTGGATCCGATTTTGCCCCTCATGCTGGGCTCTCCAGCCAGGGTGATGTCAAAGGTAGACACAACCGCTTTCATACTTTTTAAGAACTTGGCCCCTGGAAAAAGATCTGGGAAATCCAAGCAAGGCTGTTGGAGGCAGGGCTGGGCTTCCAGCTGGACGACGCACAGGGGGCAGGAAGGGAGGAGGTGGGGGCCACGGAGGGGCCGGCTGCTTGACTCTCCTTCTGGGCCGCCCTCCCCTGCGTGTGGGGCCCCACCCCCAGCCTGGCAAACTCACCCCCATGTGACAAGAAGATGTTCCACAGATGACAGCCAGCCGTGACGTCACTGGCTGTCCCTCACAGGAGAGGCCGTGCCCCCTTACATCGGCTCCAATCACTCCTGTGAGAAAGCAAAACAAAACACAATCCTCTTAAAAAAAAAAAAAAAGAGGACAGAAAGCTAAAAACAAGCCTAAAACACTTTTTTTTATAGCCAAGCAATGTTGAGAAAGAGTTCCACAGGTAGGCCAGTCTCAAACAGAAACCAAAAGACCACACTTGCCCGCCACGGGGAAACTTAGAAACATGTTCCGTTTTTGCTGTACTCTGGTCCGTGTACAGCACCCAACATTGTAACAATAACAGTAGCTGTAATTAGAGCAATAAAAGCAGCAGGCATCAGTACGACACTGAATATTTACAGGCATAGCCTCATTTTCTATTAAGCCTGTCAAGAGGATATCATGAACGCCACACCCATCAGTGGAGACACGAAGTCATGTGGAGAGGCTGAGTGACCTGTCCACACACACAGCTAGTAAGGACAAAGCCGAATGGAATCTGGTTCAACACACCACACTTCAATCCCAAAGGCGGCAACAGAATTGTTAGACAGCTGGATCTATTTGGCATCTCTGTCACCATTCCTACCACCATCCATCACACTTACCACAGAACTCCCAGTGTAAATGCTGGGGTGACGGACAGTGAGTTTTTGTTAAAAGAATGCCAGATAGGGAGAGTTTCCCATAAACGGTATAAACGCAGGCCTCTCCACAGATTTGTCCTCTGATACTTGCTGGGCAGTGAAGTTACAACGTGATGAGAGAGTTGGAGAGACTGTTGAGAACCTAGAATTGTCCGCCACTGATTCAAAGATCCAGCAAGCACCTTCCATGCACCTTCTACCAGGCGTGATGTGGGAATCGCACACGTGCAGCTATTCCTAGCGACAGCACAGGCAGGAGGTGACAGGCGCTCGGGGCAGGGCCGGGACACTGGGCCGCAGGAGGCAACGGCTCTCACCGACCTGACCTCCATCTCCAGTGTCCACGCCCCTTCCTGCTCCAAGGTATTTGCATTTGCACCTCCCTCCACCTGAAATGCATTCCTCAACTTTTCTGCCAGGCTAACTCCTGTTTATTCCTAACTCAAATATTACTTCCTCAGAAGGCTTCCTTGATCCTCCAGGAAAGATGGATTCTCCCTGTTAAATGTTCTCATGCATCCTTGGACTTCCTTAGCACACCAGATGCTGGAAATTTAAAACTATCACACACGGTCTGCCTCTCCCAAAGGCCGCAGGATGCCAGTGCGGCCTGACCCACGCCAGCAGCCGGGGACCTGCCCCAGCTGCCAGCACAGAGCCAGACGTGAGAGCACGGACACTCGGGGGTGCGAGGATAAAGAGACACCTCCCAGACCCTGGGTGCTCTCAGTCCTTTGGGAGGGAGCCTGTACCCTAAATGGTGCGTTTCAACGCGGGTGGATCAGCACAGCACAGAGGAGCTGCAGGGGCAGCTGTGCTCGCCTGTGGAGGCTTCCCACGGAGCCGGGTCTCCGCCGAGGCTGGGTGCAAGGTGGGGCAGGAGTGTCTGCTCGGGCCACAGATCCCCAGATCCTGAAGGTGCAGGCTGCTCAGCAAGCAGGCCTGTCCAGAAGGAAGATCTCAAGGGCCACTGGCAGGCCTCTTACATTCCAACAACTTTCTAGGTTCTTCCAATGCTTTTTCCAAATTCTACCTTCCCCAGCACAGTGCCTTGGGAACCTCTGCTCTTGTCCAGAGGGGCAGCAGCAGAGCAGGTGTGACTCTTTCACACTTTCCGAGTGGCTATGACAGTCGTCAGGCCCCAGCAATCAGGCGACTGAGCGCTGGGACTGAGCCTGGAGGAGCCTGGGCCGGATGGCTCTCCCCAAGGCTCTCGCCCCGCTCGGCACCGTGGGACTGCTCCTGCGGGCTGTGGTTCCCAGACTCCAAGTCAGCCAAAGCTGGCCCTACCGGGAGACCCAACGGGTGAGGGAAGTGGAAGCCAGAGTAGGGCTCTCACTCTTCCCTCGTCAGCTGGCGGCTTCTCCTCTATGACTTCAGCACTGCTGACAGGTCCGCCACGGCTCCGTCATCTGCTCGTGTCCACTGCCCATGGGCCCCAGTACCACCACCTCCCTCCTTCTTCCCTCCTGCTCAGGGGTAGCGACAGCTTCCACTCTGCTGATCTTGGCTTGCTTCATAGCTCCTTCATCATATGGGTCACTGTTGTTGTGTATTAAATTTCCCCTGTATACTCAGAGTGGTTTATGTTTTTCTTGTTGGATCCTGAGTGAAACAGTCCCCCATACAGAGCACAAGGGATTCTGGGCAGGAAGGAACCTAGATATGAGCTTTTCTTGTTTTGAGGAAGATTAGCCCTGAGCTAACATCTGCCGCCAACCCCCCTCTTTTGGCTGAGGAAGACTGGCCCTGAGCTAACATCTGTGCCCATTTTCCTCCATTTTATATGTGGGACACCTGCCACAACATGGCTTGATAAGCAGTGCATAGGTCCGTACCCGGGATCCGAACCAGTGAACCCTGGGCCACCGAAGAGGAGCGTGCACATTTCACCACTGCACCAACGGGCCAGCCCCAAGCTCATTTTAACGGAGCTCTTTTTGCACGCTCTCTCCCTGCATGTCTCATCGCACTCTTAGAACCACTGAATGTGATTGGTACATTATCAGACTCATCTCACAGATAAGCAAATTGAAGCTGAGAAGCAAGAAGTCACTTAACCAGGTCCACACAGCCAGCTCCCAGGAGGCAGTGCTGGGATTCACATCCAGGTAGTCTGATTCCAAACAGCTGGTTCTTAGGTTTTTCGCCAAGATAAAAACCCAATAACCAGGTGGTCACTGTTTACTTCTTTGTATCTCTCAAATACTGGGGGCCTGAGAGCCTTCACAGAAAAGGGGTTAGCCACTGCTGGTTCACAGTGTTATAAATAAGTTCAAGGAATTCCTAATGAGGACCCGCATTTATGGGTTTCACATACACAAAGCATAGTGTGTTATTACGAGAAAAGAATGAAATTTAGAGACAGAAAGACCTGCTATACAATGAAGAGAATAACAATATCCTATGGTTGTGCTGATGCTGAAGAAACGTTTAAAAATAAAAGCTTGACTAGTGGTAGCTGTGCCACCACCACCACCACCACCACCATGATCCTTACCAACATCACCAACATCGCCAACATCGTCGTCTGAACGGTTTCTCAAGAGACAGTTGTATTCTTTCTTTCTAGCAAACACATAACAAACATCTAAGGTAGGCTGGGCACTGTGATAAGTTCTTTAAATATTACCTCTTTTCATCTTTACAACAACCATAAAACATAAACATTGTTTCTTCTCTTCAACAGATGCAAACGATCAGAGTGTTCAAGTAACTTGCCCAAGGTCACACAGATATGAGAAGCAGGATTTGACCTGGCCTGTCTGATTCCGAAACGTGTGTTCTTTCTATCCTTCCTCACTTGATGTTAGAATTGTCTTATATATAGGAACATATTTGGAAGTGTCAGTTCACCATGGAAGATTACTAGGTGCCATTCTCGAGTTAGAAAATCTGAGTTTTAGCTCCAATTCTGCCACAAACTCTCTGAAAGTTTGAACTGTTCCCTCACGTTCACGAGACAAATGAATTGCAAATGGAGGTCCTTTCTCAGGCATTCTCAGTACACAATATACACAATCCTTCTTCTAAAATTCTAGGTAAAGTGGCTTCCTTCCTGGAAACAGGAGGGCAGAAAAAAACGTTTCCAAAGATGCTACCTTCTCAGGTCCTGAGGAGACTTACATAACCTCAGGCCAGGCTGTGGAGCACCGGCCAGAGGCAGGTCTGGCCCAACGTCCCCTCAAGAGAGGTTCTCTACGTCCTGCCTAACGTCCACTTGATCTAACAGCAGTGCACAGCTGGTGCCGCTGTGAGACCCCGAAACTGAGAGCTCACATCTCTCACTTTCCCTTTGGCCACGTGGAGCTTGAGAAGCCATCCCCGAGAAAAGAGGACCAGAGCAGGGAAAGCAACAAAGGGCAGCAGGAGCCATCCCCTTTCTGAGTAAGGCATTTCCCCATCCACAGCGGGCCACGTGCTGCACACGTGCCTCGGGGAGCAAGTCATGCAGCGAAATTCTGACAAGGACAGCCCTCACCCTGCCGGGGCCTTCATATGCCCCGACCGTACAAGCATCAGTCTATTTGGCATGCCTCAGAAAGTTTAAAGGGCAAACTTAGCAGTGAAGAAACAGGCATCAAAAGAAAAAGAAATTGTGACCTATTCCACTCTGTTTTCCCTGAAACTCACACAATGCTCAACTACCGGCAGTTTCTCAATAAATTTTTGTTGAACGAATAAAACAAATAGCGAAAAACAAGCTTACTGAGTCAATGAATGAATTCAGGCCCTCTTATTTAATGACTCCTACCCTTCGACACACACAAGAACACAGTTCATATCAAGGAATATGTTTTAAAACAAAATTAAAAAGGAAAATTGAAAACTTCACGAACAACTCTCTTACTCACCCTTACGTGCTGTCTCCCTTGGTCTCCCCCATCCACCGATCCGCCCTTCCATCCAAACACTGATGGACTATCTACCACATTTATGTAAAAGAAAAAAGAGATTTCACTTATGATTAAGAGTAGGTTATCCTGTAATTTATAAGCCACGTCTCTTTAAAAAATTTAAAGGGTTATATAGAAGAAAAACATCCCAAGTTCCAGCATTTGTGTTATAATTATCTTCTACTTTATAGCTATATAAAGTACTTTATAGCTTGCAAAGTATCCTCAAACACTGCACCCTTCATTTAGGTTTTAGAAAATTCTGTGTTATGTTTTATTTTATTCCAAGATCACAGTTAAAGAAACTGAATTTCAGAGACGTGAAGTAACTGAGTCAAGTTTATTTAGCTACTTAGAGGCAGAGGCAGGCTCGAGCTAGAATTTTCAGTTTCCTAGTCTCAAGTTTTTTCCCTATGTTTGAAAAATAAAAAGGTTATGGATGTGCTGGCAACTTGTAAAAGATCCTCTTGAAATAACAGCCTCAAACACCTTCTCTAAAGGAAAAAGAAAGCTGAGAATGGTTTTGAGCATCACCTAAGACTGTTGCAACTTGACACTCTTGATGTGGCCTTTTGGAAGAATCAACTGACTGATAAATTCCATCGCGTGAGTTGCTTGACTAAGCTGGCTGAGGGGTCTGTGGGGCCTCTGAGGAGGAGGCTCTCCGGAGACCACCAGCCTCAGGGCTGCAAAGCCTGCACTGACTGAAATCCCGGAACAGTAAGCATCATATCCCAGACGTTTTCTGGGCAGAGGACCAAACACCAGTCTACATATAAGAAGACATTGAATTCTATTCTTCGGACTAATAGTCATTCATGTCATACAGAATATAATTTATGGGGTTGGCATTGTAGTGTTGTGCTTAAAAACAAGGACTCCTTCGTCATGTGACCTTTGTTGTTTCTCTTTTTTTGGCCTCGCTTTCCACATCTGTACAATTTGAATACTACTACCCTCCACCTAGCACTGTTAGAAGGCTTCCATGTGGTATGTATGTAGAACGCTCAGACCAGTGCAGCCAGCGGCACTTTCTGAGATGATGGAAATGTTCTGTGTCTGTGCTGTCCGCCACAGCAGTCAGCGGGCACACGCAGTGACCGAGGACTTGAAGGTGGCCAGGGCAACTGAGGGACTGAATTTTTCTATTTTAGTCAATTGTGATTAATTTAAATAGCCGCCTGTGCCTAGTGGATACTGTCTTGGACAGCGCAGGGCAGAACATGCCTAGCAGTCGACGAAGGCTTGCTCCTTTTATTACTGTTGTTGCCATTGTCCTCAGACTTAGGCCTGGATCCCCTCACACACCCTCAGGCAAATGCCTTGATCCCTAGAACAGCAATTTCCATATCTGAAGATTCTGGATGACAATATCTACCTTACAAAATTGCTGAGGGGTTAAGGAGATGTACCGGAACACGCCAGCACTCAGTAAATGGAGCTACTCGACGTAGGAGCGATCGCAGTGCCTGGCACAAATGTGGAGCCTTTCTACTTATTTCTGAATATGCCTTGCTTGTCCACACACTGAGCATTTGCTCACGCTGTTCCCTCCGCCTGGGATATTCTTTCCAAAATACACAATCTACCCTGACAGTCTACCCGGGGAACATGGACTCCAACTGAAGACTCAGCTCTTTCATCAGAAGCCTCTCCTGACTGCATGCGTGCCCGTGCCCCCAGGCACCCAGCCAGGGAGAAGCACGAAGCCGGTTTCTTTTGTATCCCACCCCTGACACTGGACAGATTCTATCACTGTATCCGTAATTTGTTTGCAGATCACAAATGACTGCCTCTACTAGATGGTGAGCAAACTGTGGCCAAGGCAGGTCTCAACACTGCAGTGGCTCACCAATCCTTGTCACTGTTGTTGTTTAACAAATGAATGGATACGTGTGGGCTAAGACATGTACTCATAAACCACAAGGCATTTTCTAGATAGACATAGCAGCTTTAATCACGGACAAATGCTCCATGTCCTCAATACGACTAACGGTGAAGGATACCAAAGAGCTTTGAGTGACCACTCATGTGGATAGAGAAGTTATTGCTGTGGCCTCAGAGTGCACTTGCTCAGAGTTGTTGAATCACGGGTGGAGAGTAAAGGTCCTAAGATCCTCACGACTAGTGAAAGACTACTTTGAGCATGACACTTTGCAAATACTAGCGTATTAAATTCTTAGAACAATCTTGAGAGGTAGCTATTACCACACTGTTTTACTAATGGAGAAAATGAGACCAAAGTTTTTCAAGTAACCTGTTCAAGGTCCCTCAGAGCTAGAGGGGGAAATGTCACCCGCAGACCTACCCAACTCTGTATCTCGTGGAGCCCACAGAAACTAGTGCCTTTCTCTCCAAGCACTTACAAGGATTCTAAGTACTCACAGACAGCACAGCTCAACTCAGACCTCCTTCGGGATTGATTGTCATCATGCCACTAACGCAAGCCCACAGGGTTTGGCTCAGGCCCAATAAATGAAGGGGGTGAAACGGCTGAAAAGATTCCTGTGATCCTGTGTTTGATGAAGCCTCGCCTCGGCTTTGAAAGAAATGCCGCTTAGAGTTCACCCAATCTAAAGCCCAGAGCAGGTTTGCCATAAAAGAAAATCTTATGTGATAAATCTACAGAGAAATTTTACACATCTTGACACTGCCACCATCCCCTCCCCACACTCCACCCTCTGCAGACCCAAGAAGGTCTTTGTCTAAACGAGATGTGGACAGACTGTTAGGAGATATCTGAACCAGTCAGGACACAATGGTTAAGAATGAGGGCTCTTGAACTGGACTGCCTGAATTAAAGCCTGGCGAGGTGGTCAAGTCCCTCAGCCTTCCTGTGCCTCAGTTCCCTCACCAACAAAACTGAAACGATGATGGCGTGCAGCCCATAGGGCTATTGAGAAGATTAAGTGAGTAGAACAGCGTGTGAAACACAGTTCACTCGATATATTTCTGTCCTTGTTGTTACCACTGACAACTCAGTCTCAGTGTCAAGAGCAGGGCTTGGCGCGAGAGCTCAGGCTCTGCTTTCAGCACAGTGTGTGCTTTGCCAGGTTTATTTGGGTTTACTGAGATTGACTGGAACATTTGTTTTCTGTCCTTGAGTACACAACTGATGACATAATAATGGTGGGCTGAGCGGAACAAGGAAACGAGGTGCCAAGTAGTAGGAACGATCCAGGGTAACATGTTCAACATTGTTGACAACAAACCGAAAGCTGTTTACATCCCTAAACAACATGATAACATGCAAAACCCCTCTTCAACTTGGTGATGGTACTTGCCCTTTCTGTCTAAATGATACACTCTTCCATGACTGGCACCAATCAGAAGCCAACACGAGAGCCTCGGGAGGGCCAGAGCGCAAAGAACAGACCCTCAGATAACTGGGTCTCACTCCTGTTCCTCCCTTCCACTCAGAAAGATCCAGTCTCAAACGCAGGCCAATACGTAATAGCTTGGAGAACACTAGCAAAATCCACAGTAAAGACAAAGCAAAAACTTGCTTTCAGAAATCCCTTTCAGCACAACCTCTAGATGACATGGACATTCTCATCTATGACCTCATAAAGACCGTTCTTCACTCGTAGACATTAGACATGGTAAAGGGTCAAGTGGAAATCCAATCCAAACGGCCAAGTTAACTCACAAAAATTACTTTCTAAAATAAGGAAACCGAAATTAAGAGAACTGGCCCAAGTACCACAAATGTATCTTCTGGAACAAACCCTTAAATAGATCTAAAACTGTCACTCTAAATCACACAGCTGTTCTGATATTTTATAAATTAATTAATTCAGCAGCTATATATTGATCCCCAATGATAAGCCAAGGCACTGTGTGAGGAGCTAGAAATCTAAAGATGAAAGTTGTTTCCTATCATTCTACAAGATTGCAGTCTAGTGGGAGGGGAAGGATATATAGGCAGACACTTCTAAGACAGTATGAGACAGCCGGTGACGCAGATCTGAATAAGTCTAGTGGAATTCTGGAACCCTGACAATGACCTAGCTTGGATGGTCAGGAGGGCATCCTGAAGGAGGGGAGGCAGCCGTTACGTCAGTCTGCAGGGGGAGGGGAGGGAGAGAAAGGCATTTCAGGTAGACCTTGAGCCGAAGGGGCCATAAAGCAAACACATAGGAAAGAGAAATCATCAGACGACATGAGGTTGCTGGGCTGCACACTGGGAAGGAGGGGAGCCTTTTGTTCTGAAGAGTGGGGCTGGTGGAAATCTCTGGGTCTGAAGTGAAACAGATGGGAGTCAGCAGCACCACAGGTGTGCTGTGCAAACTCCGGAGAGCTAACTTGCCCCTTCGCGCCTCCACTTTCTCGGGTGTAAGGTGGGCATGACGGCACGGACTTCACAGGGTCATTATTCCCGGTTTCAGCACTGCACGTCCAGTGCCCCAGGAACCACCTCCCAGTCCTGAGCAGACTGGAACAGCTGGTCACCCTCTGTGCACGGCAAGCTGCCTTGTGCCCGGGACACAGGAACTGCTCAATAAATGCCAGAGTCCATTGTTTCTCAGTCTCCCCGTTTCTCCCGGGAGAAAGTAGGACCAGGTGTCCTTCAGCAACCTTTTCTCGCCCTCAGAAAAGTGGTCTCGTTTATAAAATTATAAGCCTCCTTGAAGGTTGAGAGAGGAAGCAGTGGCCCTGACAATCCCCTAAAGACACAGAGCCGACCAGGGAGACGCTTCAGGAAAACGCCAGCAGGCGTTGGGCCCTTCCAGGACACTGGAACTACTGGAAGAGGCCTGGAAGGTCAAAGAAAAAGATCTAGTTAGCGGGCTGGCTCTCTCCCCGGCCTCTGATGCCAAGCTCAGCACCTCCTCTCTTGGTGTAAGTTTCGGTTCCATCAAAAATTTCCTGAGGTTTTGTGGGGTTAGTTGAACATTGACAGATTCTGCAAAGCCTAGAATTTATTACGAGACCCAAAACCAGGCCAGGTTTCTATGGGGTTAGGATTTCCTCGGGAGGTCACAGGGCTCCACCCTTCCTAGACTGGTTAATCTAACCTTGCCCCAAGCTTCAGACACAGGAGACAACAAAGAAAAATAGATCCTGAAGCTGGACCCTGATTCTCTGCCCCGCATTCCTGGGGGGAGCTGGCTGAGAGTGTAAGGCGACCCCATCACTGGATAGGGTCAGGCCCAGAGCTCTGAGAACTAAGTGATATGCAGAGCAGCTGGAGAGAGAAAAAAACAAAACCTGAGCAGGATGAAGGGCCGGGGTTTTAACACAATGACTGACATGTGGCTGAAATCATTTCAAAAAGAACAAAGGCTTAGGTAAATAAATAAGGTGGAAGACGAGAGCAAAACCAGAAAATCCCATGGGGATACATTGGCAAGAACTGCAGTGGAAAGGGCGTCTCTGCAGCAGCAGAGATCCAGATGCAGCCTCCCTTCCACCCAGGCCCCTGCCCCCAACGTCCCCCCCCTGGCACAGCCACAGCGCCGGGCCGGGCCTTGCCCTGCCTGCTCTGCGCCCATCCTGAGCTCCTCGGGGAATGGGTGGAGCTGGAAGGGGCACTGGCTTTCAGGGAAGTGCTTCCAGACACGACCACCGACCTCTGGCAAATGGGCTGACTTCCTGGAGCTTCTGATGCCTGTCTGTCAAAGGGAAGTGATGATTTCAAAGTAAAAGCATAAAAATGCAATCTGGCTTTGAACAGACAGGGCTGGCACACGTAGGCCCAGAGTAATATCCTCTCCCTCCTCCGTTCAGTAGGATTCGATTCGATAAACTCACTGAGCACAACTCTACACCAGGCACTGTGCTCGGCCCTGCAGGGGAGCACTACTCAAAAAGCACAGTCACTGTCCTCAAACCGCTTCCCATCTCCTGCGAGCCCAGGACGCGGGTACACAGCAGGCTGAGCAGGGCTGCAACAGAAGCACGCACAAGCCTCAGGCTGGAGGAACTCACGCCCCCGTGTGGTCCACGCAGGCTTCTCCCCGAAGCCCTCTTTCTCTTTGACCTGATGATCAGAGCTCTCCTCCACCTCAGCGGCAGCCACTCATGCCCAGTCCTGCCCCGGCCCCCTCGAAAGCCTTAGGTCTTCCCCAGCTCACCATCATAACAACTAACACGGTGTCATATTCACGGGTGCCAGGCGCTCTCTAAGTGCTTTACGTAAATAAGCTTCCTTAATCCTCACACCTACTATCACGACGCCCATCTGGGAGATGAAAAACCGAGACCCTGCAGGTTACTGACCCATGATCACAGAGAGCATATGTGACGGCATGGAACTCAGGTCATCTGCCTGGGGAAATCATGCTTTTGTCTAACCATTAGGCTGTTGGAATGATGTTACGGGTATTCTTGTACTTTTTTTTTTTTGAGGAAGATTAGCCCTGAGCTAACATCCGCTACCAATCCTCCTCTTTTTGCTGAAGAAGACTGGCCCTGAGGAAACATCATGCCCATCTTCCTCTACTTTATATGTGGACGCCACCACAGCATGGCTCATTGAGCAGAGTGTATATCTGTGCCTGGCATCTGAACAGGCTAACCCCAGGCCACTGAAGCAGAGTGCAGGAGCTTAATGGCTGTGCCACAAGGCCAGCCCCTGTACATGTTTTTTGGTCCACACAGCTACACATTTCTGTTGGATATAAGCAGTATATCCATATTATTTTTCACTCTCCCTCTGCTTTCTCTCCTAAATTCTGTATGTCAAAGAAAAGAATTTTTAAATGATTAAAAAATAGCCCTCACTCTACCATCTCAAAGCATCCCTAGGCAGGCCTGGAAGGCGTCCCAGCCAGGGCTGCCCTGCGAGCTCCGCGGAGCAATGACTCAGCAGGCCTTCCTCAGCACGGCCAGAGGCAGCAACCGGAGGACAGGGAGAGCAGCTACCACTTGCCAGGCCTTCAGCTTCACATGGGCCCAGCACACCTGCTGTGCCGTCGCTGGACACTGTCCTCCTCAGCCACTGCCTCCCACATCCCGCCATCTGCCTGCCAACTTACAGCCGAAATTCGGGCAGGCCCACAGGTGTTATTTTCTTCTTCTTTTCGTCTGCTGTCTGTGGGGCTGGGTACCTGTCTTAGTCAGTCTGGGCTGTTACAACAGATCACCACGGAATGGGCAGCTTAAACAGCAAACATTTATTTCTCGCAGTTCTGCAGGCTGGAAGTCTGAAATCAGGGTGCCAGCATCCTCAGGTTCTGGTTGACGTCCTCTTCCCGGTTTAGAGATGGTTGTCTTGCTGTGTCCTCACAGCAGAGAAAGAGCAAGCTCTTGTGTCTCTCCTTCTCTTGTAACGGCACTAATCCCCTTCATGGGGGCTCCACCTCAACGACCGAAAGATTTCTGAAAGGCGTCACCTCCTGACACCATCACATTGTGGTTAGGAGTTCAACATATGAACCAGGGGGGGCACAGACACTCAGTCCATAACACGGTCCAAGGTAGAGATGGAGGGGCTCGAGTTCCTGGTTACAAGTACAAGAGAAGCTCCTCGTGTTAACGTTCTGTGGAGAGCACAGTCACGGACCGTCCACCTTCAGCTGAGGGGATGGGATTCCACCTAACACACTGGTCCAAGACAGGCTTACTGCTAAACCACCAAGGAAGAAAGATATGCTGCCACCCTTACCAGTAACATGCACTGTGCACTGAAGAAAGAGGATTTTGAATGTAATTTCTCCCTTTCTTGATGACCCACGGTTACCAATACAATGAGGTGGTATAGGAACTAACTTTATTAAGCAACTGATGTGGGCCAGCAAGTGTGCTGACTGATGAGTTGCTCCTCTGGGCGCTGATACATCCTGAGTTCCTTCCTATCCAGTGACTTCTCTGATCGCCTATTAAACCACTCACCTCCCTGACTCTACTCTTGACGGCCAGACTATGTTGTAGTCACGTCTGCATTCCAGCACTCAGTGCAGAGCTGCACAGGTGTCAGCGCTCCATGGCTTTTATTCTCTTCCAAATTTTTAGTAGGCTGTATCAATGAAGTATAACATATTAAAAAGCCACAGGTTTTAAATACAGTCACATGCCACATAATGACATTTGGGTCAATGAGGGATCACATACGTGACGCTGGTCCCATAAGATTAGTACCATGTAGTCCAGGCGTGTAGTAGGCTGTTCCATCTAGGTTTTGCGTGAGTACACTCTGTGATGTTCGCACAACGACGAAATCGCCTAACGACACAGTGCTCAGAATGTATCCCCATTAACTGACGCATGACTGTAAATTACTGAATTCTTAGGAAGTGAACACACCTATCCGAATCAAAAAATAAATCCCCTCATCCCTTTTCCAGACATCATGCCCAGCAAATCAAATCACTATCTAGATTTATCCATCTAGACCTAGGATTTGCCTGATTTTTAATTGTTCAACCATTCAGTATGTTTTCTTCGTGCCAGCTTCCGTCATCCCTGTTGGTGAGATTGCCATATGTAGCAATGTCTGTACATTTTTACTGCTGCATGAGATTCCACTGCATGACTACACCAACCATTTATTTATCCATTCTACCATTGATGGACATTTGGGGGTTTGTTTCCAGTTTGGGGCCATTCCAAATAATGGTGCTCTGTATTCCTGTACACGTTTCTGTTGGATATGTGCCCAAGACGAAGACTGCTTAATCACAGAGTAGGGACACTGCCAAACTCTCCCAGAGTGCGGGGCCAGGCCCTACTTTCAGAGCGGGGCTCGAGCACTTCAGGGGTTCCTGTCCCCACCAACACTGGGGATTATCAGCCTGTTTAAACTGCAGCCAGTTCGAAGGGTATGATATCACATCATGGTTTCAATTTGGATTTTACCGATGACTAATGAGATTGAGGAAATTTTCATATTTTATTGTCCACTCAGACATCCTCCTTTCTGCAAAGCTACCCAAGTAATGTTGACCATTTTCTGTCAGTGTGGCTGTGTTTTCCTCTTAATCTGTAGAAATTCTTTATACACTCTGGACACAAGCCCTTTGTTACGCATATGGCAGATAGCTTCTTCCACTTTGCGGCCTGCACTTTCACTTTTAATGGCATCCTTTGAGGAAAATAATTTTCTAATTTTAATGTAGTCCAGTTTATCACTCTTTTCCTTTATGGCTGTATTTATATTGATGTCCTATTTAAGAAGTATCTGTCTATCCCAAAGTCATAGCTATCTTCTCCTATATTGTCTTTTAGAAACTTTATTTTTTAAGATTTCATATTAGGCCTATGGTCCATCTAGAATTTATTTTTATGTATGGTATAAGGCAAAGGCCAAAATTCCATTTTTCCCATACTGACATTCAATTAACACAGCACTGTTTCACTGAGAAAGGATACTGATTCTTCACAGCTCTGTAGGACCACCTGCGTTACAATTACCTGTCCAGACATGTGTGAGTCTGTGTGTGGACTCCTTGACCTGCTCTCCTCTGGTCTGTCTGTCCTCGCTGCGACACCCATCTCAATAACGACATAACAAGATCTGCTTCCTGGGGCGTTAAGCCTTGCCAACTCTGCTCTTCCTCAAGGTTGTCTTGCTTATTATTGGCCCTTTCCATACAAGCTTCAGAATCTGATTGTCAATTTTTACTCCTTCACACAAATCTGCTAGAATTTTGAACCGGACCGCATGGAATCCACAGAATAACTCGGGGAAAACTGTCCTATTTACAACATTGCGTCTTCCAATCAAGGAACACCATCTACCCCTCCACTTCTCTGTGTCTTTGGTTTCTCTCAATAATGTCTTATAGCTTTCTGCATACCTGTCTTTTACATCTTTAAATTTATTCCTAGGTATTTGATTTTTTGATATTATTATAAATCATGCTATTTCAAAAATTTTACTTTCTAAATGTTTGTTTTTGGTTTACAGAAACAAAATTTATTCTTGTATTTACTTTTTGCAACAGCAACCCTGCTAAATTACTAATTTTAATATTTTATCTATAGATTCTTTTGATTTTCTATGTGCATATAATTGTGTCATCCATAACATCAGCTTTCTTTCTTTCTAATCTTTATATTTTTAATTCATTTTTCTTGACTTATTCCACTGGCTGGGACCTACAATAAACTGTAGAAAAGTAGTAATGAGAGTGGGAAGGGTTTCGGTATTTCACCATTAAGTATGCCATTTGCATTAGGTTTTTTTTTTTTTTGTAGATATCCTTAATCAGAAGAGGAAAGTTCCTTTCTACTTTTTGTTTGCCAAGATTATTTTTTTAAATCATGAATCTGGGTTGAATTTTACTTATGAAAGTCCTTTTTTTACACAACTATTAATATGACCATACCATTTTTCTCTTTTAGCCTTTTAATACGGATTGCATTAATTGATTTTTCAAATATTAAAATAACTTACTTGAATTCTTTTACCAGTTTTGGAAAACTTGTGGCGATTATTTCTTCAAACATAGCTTCTGTTTTATTATCTATTACCTCTCATTCTGGGACTCCAATTACATCTCACCTAGACCCTTTTACCATGCTCCATATATATGTTATACTCTTTTGTGTATTTTTCCATTCTTTTATACTATGCTGCAGTATGGATATTTTTTTCTGACCTATCTTCTAGTTTATGAATTCTCTCTTCAGTTGTGTTGAATCTGCTGTTAACTGTATTCCATCTATTCAGTTCTTAATTTCAATTACTGCATTTTCAATTCCAGAATTTCCATTTGATTCTTTTTATAGTTCCAAGTTTTCTGCTGAATTCTTCATCTTCTATAATTTCTTGAACATATTACTCATAGATATTTTAAAGTCCACATATAATACTTTCAACATTTGGATCTTCTGTGGGTTTGGTTTTTTATCTCTTGATGTATGAAAATTCTCACAATTTATATGCCTAGATTATTTGTTTTTGAATGCACAAACTGTTTGTGAAAACTTATAAATTGCGCCTTTGATTATGTTATATTCCTCCAGGAAAAATATAACTTTGCTTCTTGCAGTTAGCTGAAATAGAGATAGATTTACTCAATTTAAGCAGGTGTTGAGTTGATTCAAAGCTGGGCTTTACCTTTGTAAAATTTTTCTATGTCTAGTTTACTCTTAGGGTCCCAACTAAAAGCCTAACCCTAACTGTCTTTCACCACACCTCCTCTCCGCCCTCCCCATGGCTCTGCAGCTGCTCAGGTCTCAGGGAGCAGGGTTTCTCATTAAACCAACCTCAACTCAAGACAACGAACTTGAAATCACATGAAGAAGCCCCCCTCCTTGCTCTGATGCGCATCCAGGAGCCCCAGGGTCTTCCTTGCACTATCGGCTCAGGCACTCACACCCCTTTTCTCTTTCCAGTTTCCCCAGCAAGACTTTATTGGCTCTTCTAATCCCCTCCATCCCCTACAGACTGTCTGCCTGCCTCTTTGGACCCACCTTCTCTTTTTAGTGGATGCGCTCCCTGCCACCCTGAGCTCTTGGCAGAGCCTGGGCCTGGCTCCTTCTCAGCAGTTTGGTCTGGTTTGGTCTGATCTGTCTACCTGGAAGCTGCACATCAGTTCTGCTTCTGACCCGTGTGCCCAGAGCCAACCCATCCCACAGGCTGGCTCCTCTGGGCACCAGGTGACGCCTCCCACCCTGTAACTGTCTTCCTGGGACCCACCCCAGACATGCAGACTTGAAAACCTTGGGGGTATGGCCTAGGAACCTACATTTTTTTAAAGGTTCCCCCACCCGTATTTAGCAATCCTTGTGTTTGATCTTTCAAATCCTCTCACACTTATTAGCTTAATTCATTCACTGAAGACTGACTGTGGGTTCCATGTTGGACGACAGGCGTAATGAACCTGATTTGGCGGGAAAACTGAAATAGGTGTAAAGTGTTGCAGAAACACAGAGAAGGGAATGATGCATTTTTTCTAAGAGGGGGGGTTAAGTTTGGAGAAGTTTCCACAGTGGAAGTAACATTTAGATTGAGTGTTGTCTAGGTGGGGGGCACCCCAGATCCAGTGAACAGCATGAGCAAAGGTGAGGAGGCAGGAAGTGCACGGTGTGTTGAAAGAAGACATGTGGTCTGGTGTGGCCTGACTCCCGGTCAGACGGAAGGGGTGGGAATCATCTTGTACTTCCCACTCCTTGGTCTTCACTTTATTTTCTTATCTCACAACTATTTTCACTGAAGAGTTAATTTCACAAAATATATTTTGACAAAGTACTAATATATTAGCAAAACCCTTATTCTGGGCTTCATTTTGGCTTGTACAGAAATAAACTGAACTGATGAGGTTAAATACTATCATCAGAAGTGTTTCAGCAAAAAATAGGACTTCCCATGCTCAGCACTAGTGACATTTGGGTCTGGATAATCCTTTGTTGTGGTGGTTGTCCTGAGCAGGTTGGACACTTAGCAGCATCCCTGGCCTCCACCCACCATGTGCCATACCAGTGCCCCTCTTTCCCAGTCTGACAATCAGAAAATGTCTCCAGACATCACCAAATGTCCTCTGGTGGTGTGGGTAGGGTTGAAATCCACCCTGGTTGAGAACCACTGATAGAGAGAAAAAGAACACGAGATTTGGAGTCAGGCTCAAGTTCACATCTTGCCATGACAATAGTTATGCGATGGAGGAAATGTTTTATTAATTTGGGTTAATCGTATGACGGCTGTGGCTGGCACGAAATTTACCAACGCTGTTTAATATAACTTAGTTGAACTTTCGCTCGTGGCTTAATTTTTATCACCGCTGTTTCCTCTGCCTTCACCCTTCATGGACAGAATTGGAAATCACCTCTCCCTTGCAGGATTACTGTGAGAAGCAAAAGAGAAAGTATCTGAAGTGCCAGGTGGAGTACTTGGCACTAGAAGGCATATAAGAAATGGTCATAATACTATCAGTACCAATAAGAGTAGTGGTTCTTAGACTTGTTTTATTAATGATGTCGTTGATATTATTATTAGGAATAAAGCCTAACTGAAGTTTAAAAGTTACAGTGAGTAAATAAATTCCACTTTACCAAGAAGCAACAATAGGGCGGGAAATGTTGCAATTACATTACCAGACATCACTTCCTCTAGGAATCCTTTCGTAATTCTTCAAGTCTCAATTTGGGGCCCATTCTCTGTTTTTCCAAAGCCCTACATACTTGGAACACATAACTGTAATTGTTTATTTAATGCTTCTTCTCTCTACTAGACCATAAATTCCTAGAAGTCCAGTGCTCTCTCCTGTTCACCTTACACCCTGATTAACGAGTAAGTGGGTCATCAACAAATACTTATTGAAAGACGTTCCTTTTCAATATTTGCTGCTTGCTCAAATGATATTCAAGGGTCAGATTCAAGGGTAGACTGGCTCACGTCTTAATAGACACGCCATTCCATACAGCACAGCGACGACATGTGAATGCTGGAGTCAGAGGGTGTGGGTTCAAATCCTGCATTTACCACTTACTGTGTGACTTTGGTCAGGTTAGGTGGCCTCATTGGTTCATTTCATAAACAGAACAAAATAATAGTATGTGTAAAGTTGCTTTGAGAATCAGTGTTATTTCTAGACCACTGATAATGGGGAGGCAATAAGTTGGCAGGTTTTATTGCTCCCTCGAGTAAACTACGTTTTGCTCTAGGGAGGCAAGGACCAAAAGTTCTTTCTGCGAGACTGGCTAAACCAATTCTTCTGCTGTTGGAAAAAAGAAAGAAAGAAAGAGAGAGAAAGGGAAGGAGGGAGGGAGGGAGGGGAGGAGGGAGGGAGAGAGAGAAAGAGAGAAAGACAGAGGGAAAGAGAGAAAGAAAGAGAGAGAGAAAGAAAGAAAGAGAGAGAAAGAGGGAGAAAGGGAAGGAGGGAGGGAGAGAGAGAGAGAAAGAGAGAAAGACAGAGGGAAAGAAAGAAAGAAAGAAAGAAAGAAAGAGAGAGAGAGAGAAAGAAAGAAAGAGAGAGAAAGGGAAGGAGGGAGGGAGGGAGGGAGAGAGAGAGAGAAAGAAAGAGAGAGAGGAAGAAAGAGAGAGAGAAAGAGAGAGAGAAAGAGAGAGAGAGGAGAGAGAAAGAAAGAGAGGAGAGAGAAAGAAAGAGAGAGAGAGAAAGAAAGGAAGAAAGGGAAAGAAGAAAGAAAGAAATTCAAAATCCTTATTTTGGTTTGATTCTGCAACTCAGATGAGCAATTTAAGCCAATTCAACATCTGGCAAAGAATTCAGCGTCTGCAGTCAAAGAGTGATGCTAAAGCTAGGCACAAACTTTGCTCTTGGCCAGCACTTGCTAATGTGATGGCAGCAGAAAGAATACCAATTTCTAGACATCTAGGAGTGGATCAGGGAGTGCTCAAACAAAACTCTTGATTCGTGGAGAACTGAGCCAGGTAGACCTACTGTATAGGACAAATGCCTCTGGAATCTGAGGTTCCTATATTTCTCAGTTGTAATATCCATCCCGCATGGAGGGAATGCTATTCATTCATTCATTCATTCATTAAACACGGACATGTTAAGGGTCCTCCATGTGCAAAGCACTGTGCTGGTTGCTGAGATAGAAGAATAAAATGGCACAGTGCTTTCTCTCAAAGTGTTTACAAACTAGTCAATGAGGCAAAGTTGCACACACACAACTGGGCGATATGTACAGTAATGGAAGCAAATCTAAGACATAGTGAGAGCAAAGACAACTGGGAGAAAAGGGCCTGAGACAGAAATCAGGTTGTTGTTGCCTTCAGGACAGCTGGGGTGCTAGAGCCAAGGACAGACCTGGAACAAACTTCATACTATTTTTATAAGCTAGAAAAATATCAGCAGCAGGAGCCCTGGCCAAAACCACCCCCACAAAGAGCAGACAAAGCTCCTCCTATCTTCTGGCTGGCTGCGGGAGAACTCACTGACCAGCACGTTAAGAACAAGATGTTCTTTTATCTTTGATTTTTATTCCCACAAAGTCCTTCCTCCTTTTTTTTCCAGAACTGGAAAAGCACGTGTTGAGTTTTACTTGCTTCTTTGATCTTTATCCCCCCCTTTATTCATAGAGGAATAAACTTCTCAGGACTATCTTTATCTGGATTAGGGTTAGGGTAGGGTCAGGTTTAGGGTTAGGGTTAAGGTTAGGATTAAAGATCAAGCAAGAGGGTTATGCCCCCTCTTGCTTCTTTGATCTTTAGCCTTCCTTTGAGAATGAGAATCCAGGAGTATTTCTCCAAAGCAGATGCTGATCCTGCTACTGGTCAGAGTGTGGGGTCCAAGGCAAATCACGCCAGACCAGCACATGAAGGGACCACGGTTGTCAGGGCGTGTTTGTGCCAGGGCTGGATGGCATCCAATTCCGAGCCTCAAGCTAGATTCTCAACCTGACATTCAGCCACCTCTCAGCACGGAGTGTGCCTAACCCTTTTCTGATGTTGTTTCCAACCTCAAACCATCCAGACTCTTAAGGCAGTGAACGCTGCCTTCTGTGCCAGAGTGCCAGCGAAGGAAGGTTATGGCAGATTCAGGGAAGACAGATGGAGTCCAGAAGCCTGAGGCTCTTCTCCAACTGCCTACCCACAGGGAAGACAGTTCTGGTATCTTCGTACCAGGATCACAACGCAGAGACTTCCTAAAAGCCCCTACTTTGTGTCAGGCATTGTGATTCTAGAGAGAGAAAGTCAAAGAGAGAGAGCTTATTACCATATGCCTCCTATGTTCCAGATGCTATGCCAGCTGGTCTGACCTATTTACATCATTAGTTCTCATAACAACCCTGTGAGGGGGCAGAGCTATCTCTTACTGCAGAAGAGGGAAACGAAAGCGTGAAAAGGTATGATATTTGACCCAAGGTGCACAGGTAGGGAGAAGAAGAATTTGAATCCGAATCTTCACACTTCCTGGTCAGAGCCCTTACTACAGCATCACGTATGTCTCATGGGTTAGTTGTCTCAAATCAATACTATTAAGCTACAAGCATGCAGGCCAGGAGAGAACCACCAGAATTTTCTCTCCAAAAGGAGTGGAGCTTTGTCTGCTCTGTTCACTGCCATAATCCCAGTACCTGGACCAGTAACCATCAGGCCTGCAGGCACTCAACATACGTCTTTAGTGACGACCCAGTTGGATGGGTGCACTATCTTCTCAAGACTTTCAGGCTTATGTTCTCATCCAATCCTGATGCGGGCACAGGCAGGGTGGGGAATGAGAGGGGACCTCTGCTCTCAGGCCTCCTCCCTTTCCCAGACATCCTGATCCTGCGTTGGCTGTGAGAGGAAGGGGACAAGAGGCAGAGGCAGAAAGAAGTACAAGTCGGATAAAACTTGGTCAATGGTGTCAAGATCCTCGCTATCCCACAGCTACTGAGAATCCTCACCCTGTGCCCTCCCTAGACACCACTGGCCCTAAAGTCAGCCCTGATTCCAAGGTTCTGATTTTGTCTTTCCACTGAAAGAACTTACTTTTGGAAAGCACAAGGGGAACCCACTAACTTGAGAGCACCAGGATTTTAAAGGGAACAAAAGGCCTCAGCCAAAGCTTCTAAGGGTAAAATTTGTCATTGAACCTCTCTGCTTTACGAAAAGAACAGGCTCATTTAATGGTCTGGATTCCCCTTAGAGCAATTCACCCAACACTCTCTGAGAGTCTGCAAGCAACAGGTGCCACAGAGGAAGTGCTTTCCCCTCCTGGGGACACAGTGGGTCCTGGACAGAAGGGAGGAGGTGTGTTTTGGTTCAAACCTGAGGGAAATGTGGGAGACTGACAAGGAAATGAGAGTCTTGATGCTCATCAAGGTGCAGACCTCTCTCTTCCAGCATGTGGTGGTCCAAGCCAAGTGCCTGTCACTGGGAGGGTGGAGGATTGAGACTGTCGCCCCAGGGGTAACTGACAAAGGAGAAAGCTTCCCTGGCCTCCAACGTGATACGGAAACTCAGGAATACCAGGGGACAGGAACACTGCATGTCTACCTACACCACAAGTTCTCTCGGTGCCTGTTCTTAAAAACCGAAATCATGACAGTCCAATCAAAACTACACAGCACCCCCATGGAAAGCGAGAGAAACACCCTTGCCCATACTCAGTACTCTCTACCATTCAACCAACCCACATGTATTATTGGCTGTTACTATTTCCCGGGCACAGTGCTAGATCCTGAACACATGACGAACAAGACAGAAACACTCATAGATGGCCGAGAATTACCCTGTTCTAGAAGTCCATGGACTATGTGAAAGAACTAGACACTGCTTAATCATCTCTCACACAGAAAACACTAACGCTCGCTCTGAAGGTTCAGGCCATTTTGCCTTGTTCTCGCCTTAATGCAACTTTATTCATTTAATAAATTTATCAAGCTCTCAGAGGAACTAGACACAGGGCTCAGCACAGGTGACACAAGATGAAAAATATGATGCCCTCAAAGAGGCCACGGTCTAGTGGAAAAGACAAGCAGATAAATCAATAATTACAACATTTACAGTAATTACAGTGTGATCGTTTCTCGCATAGGGCAGGTAGAAGCTGAAAGAAGTACACCTGAGAGAATTTCTAAATAAATCTGAATGTCCCCAGAAGGCTACACAGAGGAGAAAGCCTCTGATGTGAGTTTTCACGTCCGAGCAGGAGTGAACCATTGGGAGAAGTCAGGACTCATCCTTCCGAGATGCAAAGACACGGGGGTGTAAATGCTCGACAGCGTTCTGGGAGCAAGATTCGAGGTAAGTACTTGAAAGATAACTTTTGGCTGTCATATGAAGTACGGGCTAAGAATATCTTTCAAAGTCTCTTTGACTATGATCTATAGTGAGAAATTCATTTTGGGGCTGGCCTGGTGGCATAGTGGTTAAGTTCGCATACTCTGCTTTGGCAGCCTGGGGTTCACAGGTTTGGATCACGGGCATGGACTGGGCACCACTTGTCAGGCCATGCTGTGGTGACATCCCAAATAAAATAGAGGAAGACTGGCACAGATGTTAGCTCAGGGCCAGTCTCCGTCACACACACACACACACAAATCATCTTCATCATGGCCCAGTAAACACACACACATACATACCATCTTCATCATGGCCCAGTATACACACACACATACATATAAAATGTAACAGGAGCTCCATAAACAGTGCTTGCCCTTACTAGGTGAGATGTGCTCTGAGGTTTTCTTGTCTGGTCCATTCTATTCTGAAAATTCAGTGGTCATGACCTACTAAATTGACCTCATAAAGTCTGAACCATAATTCAAAAAAAACACTGTTAGAGAGAAAGGCTAGGAAAAAAGATATGTCTGTAGTTGAAGTGAGAAATATTAAGAATCTGAATAACCAAAAAAAAGAAAAAACTGCAGTAAGGAAGAAGAAGAGGATAGAGACAGCACACTTTACCGTATTCCTCGCCTCACTGTCTGCCTTCCCATTACAATGTGTGGAGGGACCTTGGTTTTGTTTTAACTTCACTGTCCCCCCGCACCACGCCTGGACAAAGTAAGTGTTAGGTGTCTTTGAAGTAATGAACACATGAATGCCAGGTTTGAGAGTTATTTAGGAGATGAAATCAAGACTACTCTCAAGCAATTGGATATAGGATATAAGCCAAATATATTATGAAAATAAATCAACTAGACTTGTGAGGGTTTTGGGAGTATTTTTAGAAAAAACAGTATAGGTAAGTATAGCATCATCATACCTGCCAGGTAGAAGTTAATATCTCTTTTTCAAGTTTTCTGTAGACCGAAAAACCATACAGATATTGATTCAGATCAATTTTTTTCTATTATTCTGTATGGAAAAATTAATTAAATTATAAATAAATTCTACATTTGATAAAAAGTTCTATAGTTCTATCCAAATGCCCAACTGTAAAAAGGCTTTTCATTCCTATATCTTGAATCACTAGCCTGCGATCCGTGCTTTACAAACAGGGAAGGAGAGCCTCAGCTTCTGGGAATATTCCGCGTGACGCACTGCGGGTCGTGGGCCCTGCAGAAGGGATTACCTAATCCTCCGGCGTGGGCATCAATGAGTGAGGCTGCCACTGCAACTCCAGCAGGAAGGCCAAGGTCTTTTGCTGCCTCTGGTGTGAGCCCATTTCCAAGAGAAGCTCCAGGAGGCAACACTTGGTTTCCTGGGTAGACATGAGAAAAAATAAACACCTGTCACTTTGAAAAACCCAAAAGCAAAAATACGGTTTTCTTATGAGAACCTCTCCGCACGCTTGCCTCTCCTCTGCATTTCCTCCATTTCATGGAGACAAAAGCCATGCAGCCACAGAGTCCTTCTGCTCATCTGGTGACTTAGTTGTATGTCCTTGGTTCCCATGGATCAAGCTCTGGAGTGCTTTACAAAGCCAAGAATTCTAACGCATCTTTCAAATTAAAGAAAGACTCCATTCATGAGAAATTCCAAAGGACAGAAACACAGTGGCCTCTTGAAGCCCTGGTGAAAATGGTCAAATTGTTACAAACAGGCTTTGTAACACAGCAGCTCTACCAGCACACCTCACACACGCACACACGCACCTGTACACACTCCCTGAGTAGCATATATTCCTAAGGAAGCTGAAGAAATTTAATTGTGTGGCTGCTTCCCACTGGTGGGTAAGGGAGTGAACTATTTCGCTCCAATAAAGAATTTCTCAGAAGTTTCTCCTGTTGGAAGAGAACCCAGTCTGAACCCTGCAGATTCTACAAGGCTGCTACTGGCACAGCCACAGAATGCAAGGGGCACGGCGCTCTGTGGAGTTGTGCAATGCAGGAACCCTAATGTTTCAAGTGACCTTGAATTCTTGTAGTCAGTCTGGCCTTCAGTTAAGAATTCATTGATTGTCTTGCTTTGTGTGGGTGCCAAGGCGCTCTAAAAGGCAGTCCTTGCCCCCAACCTAGTTAGCGAGACGAGATCAGGACCCAGAGAACCATGTAAGTCAGAATAGAATGAAGTGATCCATCTGTTCTCAGGCGTTTAGCAGAGGCTGAATCCCCCCACCCCTGCCAAAGAATTTATAAGCATTCTGGAACTGCAAGGAGCGGGTGGGGGTGGGCCCATGTATATGCTAACATCCCTCTGAGTGCCAAGGTCCTAAGATTCTGAACATAACGTCAGCACTGCTCACTGCTGAGGTTCCTAGCATCTGCTCACTGTCCCCTGGCGCTCCAGGGATAGGTAGGGGGCTTCGGGACTTCGGGAGGCGGGGTCAGGGTGGGGTTAGAAGGAAGCAGAGGGTGAATGGCTCATCAACCTCCTCTAATTGGGAAGGAAAAACCTCCACAACACCATTTTTATCCATTTTAGGTAATAAACTTCTTTCTCTAATTGAATTTCCAAAAAGTTTATGAAAAGGAAGCAGAAGAAGACAAACCCTGCAATGGTTTCTAGAGCTCCATTGTCCAGCACGGCAGCCACGAGGCACACGCAGAATGAGTGCTGGAAATGAGGCTGGAGAGCTAACGGGCTGAATCGTTCACGTAATTAAAATTCATCTCAATTTAAATTTAACGACTGATACTCAGTTCAGTTACTGAAAAACTTCTAAATATGTTTCAAACAACTTGGGTATGCAAATCTACTTTTTAAATGTTAATTTAAGAACGCTAAATCAAGTATTTACAATGAAAACTTAGTGACTTTGTTGGTGGTAAGCACAATGCAGTCTATACAGAAATTGATAAACAATAATGTATGCTTGTAATTACACAACGTTATAAACCATTATGACCTCAATAAAATAACTGGAAAAAAAATTTAGTATCTGAATGAGCTGTACTTAGTGGAAAATGCACACCAGACATCAAAGATTTCACATGGAAAAATGAATGTAAAATATCTCATTAATAATTTTTGTATCAATTATATGTTGAAATGTTATTTTGGATTTATTAGGTAAATAAGATTTACTAAAATTAACTTTGCCTATTTCTTTTTGCTTTAATGTGGCTACCAGAAAACGTCAGACTACGGATGTGGCTCCCATTCTATTTCTACCGCACGGCACTCGTCTAGAGGAGACCGTCAAGATGGTCCAGCAGCGCAGCGGGGAGAAGGAGAAGCTCTCGTCTGCTGTGAAGGCCCAGCTCAGCAGAAACCTGGAGGGGAACAGTGCTCCTCGCTGTAGACCGCTTGGCCCTGGGCACCAGCTTAATCATGTCACTGTGTCTTGGATCCGGCACATAACAGACAGCATTCCGCCTGACTGAGCACTTCGGTGCTACGGTCTGTGCTAAGGACACGTCATGCATTTTGTCACTTCACTGTCACAATGACCCTATGTGAAGGGTACTATGACTGTCTCTGTTGCACAGATGGATGCGGACCGTCAGGTTTACAGAGTGAAAGGAAATCCCCCACAGTCACACAGCTTACGTGTTGGAACACAGGTCATGGATTCCACACAGACAGACACCAAAACCTCTTTCGGTGCAGCTATTTAAAAAAATGTTTTCTGAGTGAGTGAAGGGATTGAGAGAAGTATTTTTAGAAGAAACATTATATATGTTTAAAAAGTAGCATCATTTGGAAATCATGCCCACTACACTGAGATTTTTTTAAACAGGGTTAATTTTTGTAGGAAGGGCAAAGTGGGAACTCTTGTTCCACCTTCATCTCTAATCTTCACAAACATAAAGGGTGTAATTTTCATAAAGAAAAGGTTCCAGGCAGAAAGAGGATTAGTAGGTGGGATACGCTTCTGAGTCTTCCGGACAGTAATTTAGGAAGAAGCCTTGGCTGCTGAGGTAAAGAGTGAGCCCTGGGCTTTCAGCCAGGAAATCCAGGTTCAAATCACATGCTGGAGGACCAAAGGCCAATTTCCTAGCAGAGGGAGCATCCTGAGCAAAGGCTAAGAAAGAAGGGAGACTGCCAAAAGGGTGCAGTAAACTGAAACATAAGCTGGGGTGGGACCTGGCAGCGGGTGCAGGGGACAGACAAGGTTGGAGAGGGAAGTGGGGACACAGTCTGCATTACAATCCAGACTAAGGTGTTTGAAGTTAATCACAAAGACTGCAGTTCTCGGGGCCGGCCGGTGGTCGAGTGGTCAAGTTCATGTACTCCACTTTGGCGGCCCAGGGTTTCACCGGTTTGGATCCTGGGCACCGACCTAGCACGGCTCATCAGGCCACGCTGAGGTGGCGTCCCACATAGCAGAACTAGAAGGACCTACAGCTAGGATGGGCCTTTGGGGAGAAGAAAAAAAAAAGACTGGGCCAACCTTTAAAAAAACAATAAAGCCTACAGGGAGCCTCTGAAGGAGCACTAAGCTGGGAGTGAGGAGCTGGGATTTGTGTAGTTTCGGAAGATCCCTCTGGCAGCTTTGTAGCATAGGACAGAGCAGGGTAAGGGGAAACAGTTGTGAAGCTATTTCAGCAACCAAAAGAAAAGGTGAGGGTCTTCATTAAGGTATTGGGAAGTGAGATGCAGAAAGGCAGGCAGCTGCGAGAGGTTTTGTCAGACAAGAATGGCAGGTCACGGTGGCCGCTTGGATACTGGGAGTATGGCAGACATGGAGACGCTGCCACCTGGATCCCCATTAAGGGTGGACTTGCTGCCCAGTGTCGGGGACTGAGGTCAGCAGACGGCCCCAAGCCGCCAGCTCCTTCAGGCCACCTTGCCGAGGGGACGCCTTTCCCAGGGCAGCCCAGCTGGTGCCTTGGCAAAGGGGAGCAGAGGGCTCTGACGGGCCCCACTCACCCCACAGCACTCTGCTGAGTCGCCCAAGGTGCTGTGGGACTGCACCCCAGTTCAACTTCTCCCTCTGCCCGATCCTGCCCCCTTCCTTCCACAGATGGTTACCCCTAATAAGCACCTTATACCTCCAATCTGTCTCGGCATCTGCTTCCAGAGAACCCAACCGAGGGCAGCGAGCCAGGCCTTCTCCTCAGCCCAGTGGTCCAGGAATGAAAATAAACATGCACAAAGATTACCATCCTCCTTTGAACTGGAACCACAGCCTTCAGGAATGGTCTATCTGGACCTCAAGCAGGAAGAGGCTTGTTTACCTAGAGACCGAAACAGCTTGGCCTGAGAGGTAGATAGAAATAGGAGGAAATCTCTGAGAAATCACCCCATCAGGCCACACTTTATCAGCCAGAGGCACACTGAGGGGACTGAAGGAGCGGCCAGAAGGCAAGCGTTAGTGCATCTTGACAACTTTTCTGGAAATAATCCTTCTTTCATTCTTCTTTCACCATAAAATTAAATTAAGCAAGCATCAGTTTTCCCAGACTTAATCAGGACTTCACAGCCTCAGGTGTGCAGTTTCTTCCAGTGTTCATTCAGCCGCCCCTTCAGGTATTTTAACAAACTTTTCAATAACCATGGTAATGCTGATGGTCCCCATGTATTTCACCTGCCCTGCACCAAGATCCTGGTGCTGGGTTGTGAGTGAAAGACGGCCTCTGACCGCAAAGGCTCACTCGGTGCTCTGTGCAGATCAGGGCTCACAGGACTACATACAAAATGCTTTCAAGGGGAGATTTACATGGTGCTCCCAGAGCACCGAGCAGGGATGGTGAGGCTGGCCCAGGCAAGTGCAGGAAATCAAGATGAAGGTGACATTTGAATCTGGTCTGGAAAGACAAGTGGCTGATTGCTGGATTCAGTGCTAGAATGCTCAGGGGAAATGGATGCCATTAGAGCAAAAGCGGTTCACTGTAGGAAGCCCCGAGGGGCACAGAGGGTTTGAGGTGTTCACTATGTTGGCCAAAAGGGCACCAGTGCAGAGCGGAGAAGTGCAGCCCAGTGGACAAGAGAGGCAGCCTGGGAGCTCCAGTTAAGGCAGCGGGCCCTGCCAGCCGACGGCATTGACACTCATTTTGTTTTTTAAGAAGATAACCCTGCAGTGTGGAGAAAGGCAAGAATGGGAAATAATTTTTCTCTTTAAAACAATCAAGCCAACTGAAAACTGCAAGCTGCAAAACATTATGTAGAGTATGTCATTTTAAGAACAACAGAGATGGCAGGTGGACCATTTGTAAAAGTACATTCCTACGGAGAAAAAACACAGAGAATACGTTTTCTCTGGATGTAGAAATTATGGGTGATTTGTTTTTTACTTTCTACTAATCTATAATTCCTAATTGTTCTACCTTGAACATACATTTCTTGTGTAATTTTTTTAAAGGCATTTTCTCCCTTAAATCTGGGCAGGGTAAAGAAATTAGGGCACAGGTATTCAGCAGAACCCTACGTAGCCATTAAAAGGAATGTGGAAGAATGAAGGGTTTGGAAGGCAGTCCAAGATAAGAGAAAATGGTAAGATGCAGAAAAGTATTCAGAGTATAATCTTATTTATGAATTTTGCTAAAGGATACAAAAACGTAAGCACATATACTTCCAGACAAATCCTAGAAAAACAGGCAGAATATTATCACCCAGGGACCGGCACTCCGTGACGGCACTTCTCCAGCCTTCGTGTCTCCTCTACTCCATGACCTTGTGTTTCCTTTGTGATGAAAACAATCTATTTTAAGTTAAAATAAAAGCAAAATTAAATTAAGGAGAATGCTGCACACCTTTTCCTGCTCCTCAGCCTGAAGCAGGAGAGAGGCCCAGGGGCAGGCCACTTGTTTCCCTGACAGTGGGCTTCTGTCCCTGGGAACACACCCCCACCCTGGCGTGTCAAAAAGCAATCGCTGAGGGCTCCTGGGCTCAAATCCACTGAGCTCCCAATCAGCTGGGCAGATTCAGTGTGAGCGGTCAAAGCTGGAGCCCGCCGTGACCTGGTGCTGCTCCTCTTCACGGGTGGGGCCGCCAGGACACCACATCTTCCCCACCAGTTTTTCAATTATCTACGACTAATGAGCACTCCGGGAACAGTTTCAGACACACACATAATCCTCCCTCCTGACGTCAGGAGCAGAAATTAATGACTGTGTGGATTGCCAGGAGACAGAAAATGCATTATAATAGTCAACAGAACTGTTATCCTCTCCAGGAAGGAGGAGGTGGGGTGGGGTGTTGTATTAACTGGAAGGTTCAGTGGTCCTTTGTATTCCCACAAACAAAGATGACATCCAGGGGAGAGTTGGCTCAAAGCCCATGGAAATGTCAGAGAGAGGTTTGGGCGTGGGTGGCATCGACCCTGGCTGCTCCGTGCTGGGCACTGGGGCGCTGGTCCCTGCTCAGTTTTGCCTAGGTCAACAGACCAACCAGATTGGCTGGGACAGTGCTAAATGACACCCTGTCCTGCCAGCAGAGAGGGTCTCTGAGTCCTTTCAGAATAAATCCGCTTTCAATCTGGTTTAGGAGTGAGGGAACAAAAACAAGAACAGGAAACTCTCCAACAGGCTGGAGTCGTTTTACAAGCACGTGGTGGTTTCTGAGTTGCTTCACGCAGGCACACTATGTGCTGGGGTGGTTCCAGAGACTGTCCAGAGACCTGGTCCAATTCTAGTGGAGCTCCCAAGTTTGAGAAGCAGGAACCCTCAGCAAACGAAACAACACCATCATGGGCTTTTGGCTGCAGCCAACTGGCTGTTGACATGGACTTGTAACATAACTGACACAAGCAGGAGCTTGACACCCCCCCGCCCCAGATTCTTCTACGGAGATCTCAGTTCACTTGGGCAGGGCAGCTCAGGGAGTTTTCCAGACCTGCAGCCACAACTGATACAAGACTGACTGAAAAACCTTCCGGTAACTCTTGCTTCTGAATGGAGTTACACGTCCACAACTAATCGATCAGAAAAATTAATGAAAAAGTCAAACTTGACACATTCTGCCACCTGTTGAAAGACATTTTCTGAGACATTCATTTGTTCACTTCCCTTCATTTCTCTCCCCCAAATAATCTCATTTTAACTAGGAATTAGATTCTTTTAAAAATTATTGATTAAACGTAAAAGTTTCTGATGATATCCACATCATTAAGGAAATGTGTACTGAGGACCTACTAAGTGCCAGGCACTCTTGTAATGCTGGAAATGCAGTAAGACAAGACTAATGAGTCCTGCGCTCAGAGGGCTTACTCTCACTAGACACTATTCCCATCCAATACCGCCTCTGATTTACACCTTGGAATTATTGTATGTTCTTCTATGTAAGTTCCCTGTTATGTATTTTTCAGATCCTTGGCCTTGTATTCTGATCTACAGTAGGTGTTTAATAAATAAACACATCACATAATTTAAATCCAATTCTGAATGATCCTGATGCTATGTTTTGTTTTTTCCCTATGTTGATCTCTCTCCTGTCAGACAGAATAGCCCAAAGATGATTCTATTTATCTCTGCATTCTTTTCCCCTCCCCCCAGGACCCAGCAGTGTCTGGGTCCTCAGTAATGTTCATTCAACTGAATTTATAGATTTTTTTAAAAAGAGAGAAGACCATAAGACACAGATCAATCAACTTAGACAAAAAGATCACATACACACACACACACGATGCTGACTACAGTTGGGTACATAAAGTGAAGACACTGTTTAAATCTTGAATGCTACTGGGACAAGTAATGCATCTCTTTGTACCCTAGATGAGAGTCACACGCTGTCCTCTCTGACTCAGGGACAACAGACTGTGTCAAGGCCTATGTAAGTGCCTAGACGATGGGCGACCAGCAGGCCAAGCTTCTCCAGGTCCAGAGATGCTACAGCGGCAAGACGTCATGGATGTCACCAGCTAGTGGAATACAGGCTCTCCGATCCTCCTTGCCTGGTCAAGTCTCATTCAAGAAGTAGACGGTGGTGAACTTTTAGATAAAAGCCCCAGATCTTAAAGCTAAGTGGATCTGAGGAAGGCAGGCAGGACATCAGGGTGTTTTAACTTGTTCTAACAAGCAACTGGTAACTATTGTAGGTCAGTGAGCTGAGAAGTGGTGTACGCAACTTGTATTTTAGGAAGATAAATATCATAATAGTAATAGCATCCATTTATTGAAACCTGTGGGCTTTCAGTTACTGTTCTTGACCCTTCTCAGCTTCTATCACCTTCGATGCTAGCAACAAACCTTTGAAGCTAGTGTTAGAATCACAATGTCATAGTTGTAGAAATCAAGGCACAGAAGGTTGCATAATTTTTCCAAAGTCACCTCTCTGATGGAGAGCATGGTCATGCTTTCAATCAGGGTTCTCAGATTCCGAAGGCTGGAATCTTCCTACTATATCATGCAGACCGGAGGAGTATCTACGGAGCCAGGAAGAATTCTCTCAAGTGCAGTTGACTGTGAAGGACAGAAAAGGAAGACATCCTCATTTGCAGGAGGCTGCCCTGCTGGGTCACATCCAGGAACATGAAGTCCTGGCATGCTGCATCTTCTAGCTCCTTCCTTTCCTATCCTAGATGGGTTCCAAAAACAGAGACTCTAGACTTCTAAACAGCCCCTGGAGACCATCAAATTCAACATACTCCTTTTGCAGTAGATAAAACTGAAGGCAGAGAGGGAGGTAACTTCCCTGGGGTCACCCACTGTGTAGCAGAGTCTGGCTGGAACCCCAGCGCTCCTGACTCTGCAGGCTCTCTCCACTTTTCCATGACCCTGCTGGGCCGTGCCACCCTGCACCCTCCCCAGCTGGAGCAGGAAGCTGCCCCAGGCCAGGGCCAGAAGGCAAAAGGAGAATAGGAGAGCTGGCAAAAATCCAATGGGTTCCAGCAGCTAGAGGCCAATTCCGAACTATTCAGAGCATAAACTGCAGTCTCTTTAGCTTGAAATCATCCACACTGACACCCACAGTGACCTAATTCTCTAGATAATTGCTGATGCCCTATTTTGCTCTCACCTAGCCTGAGGCCACCTCCACAAAGACTTTCCTGGGGAGACTCTGATTAAGCGCTCTCTCCTCTGCCATCCCACAGCACGTTTCTTGGAATTACATCATTCTGTTCTGCAGAAAGGCTTGCTCCTTGAGCCTTGTTCTTCCATTTTAGACTATCACCTTCTTGAGGGTGAGCTCTTTTCAGAGATGCATTCACTGGAGGCAGGGGTTTAGCAGAGCACTCAGGAGCTCAGGTTAGGAGGCAGTGAGCTTAAATGGGGACCCTCATGGGGCAGGTGACCTTGGGCAAGTGATCTACTTTTCCTGCTACAGCTTCCTCACCTGTAAAAAGGCTATAGTAATGCTATTTTTCCTTCAAAGTGCTTATGAGAATCCAACAAAATAATACATAGAAAGTTCTTTAGGATGCTGTCTGTCACATGGCAAACTGTTGATGAATGTGAGGGACTGTTTTGGCTACCATGACTTGGTATTCTGGTGCGCTGGACATGGGTCGGCACATAGCAGTTACTCAGTTCATTGTGGTGAATTTATAAAGCGTGGGGAGTGATCCTTGATGTCACAGCACGTGGAGATATATGCTTTTGGGGTCACGAGAGCAAACCACAGAACCCGTGAAAGCTGTTCAAATATTCACAGTGAAGGAATTCAGTTTTCCAGCACGAAAAGCATCTCTGCACGGTCATGGATCCACGGTGGTCTCCAGAGTAAAATGTTCTAGAATGGTAGAAGCTGTTCTCTTCAGAGTCAGTGTAAGGACCAAATGTTCGTTTCAAAAGGAAAAATCATTACTTTGTCAGCAAAACCCTTAACTGTTAGGATGACCAACGCTTTCCAGACCCAGGCAAACTGCTCTGCCATGGAGCGGGCCCCACTTCTGGGGAAAGGCAAATGTGGGAGGTATATGAAGATATTTTAGCTGTCACTGTGCTGAAGATATCACCAGATCTAACACAGCGCTCTTCATAGTTGTGTTTTGTTTTTTCACAATCCAGTAAAAAAAAAAAAAACAACATACAAAGAAAACTGGGAACTGACATAGGCTTCTCAATTTTTCATTTAGTCCCATGGATTTACTAAAACAAACTCTAGAGTCAGGATCGGGGGACAGAACATTATATAGAAAGGAGACAGTCTCAACATAAAGGACATTTGCATCGTCAAATGCATTTTCTCTTATTTTCTCGCCCATCACACACCAGCGCACACTCCGGCGGGGGCCAGTGGTGGCCTCTAGCCTAAAGTACTGTGTGCACACTGTGGGTTTACAAAATGACGACGGCCCCTAACAGAGGGTGGACCTGCAGGGTATGGAACAGCAAGCTCTCACATGAAAAAATCAGTGAGTCGGGCTGGGGTTAGCCACACAGCATCAAACATGTGGTGCTCTGAAGGCATCTGGGGCTTTTCCATGATGTAGACCAAACACGATTCAGGTAATTGACCAAATTTTTCACTTCCCAACCAGATGTCTTACTTTCACATAAATGAAACCAATCTTGTACTTTCATGTGCAAACAAGCTAGACAGAAATTCACCTCTGGGGGGCAGAATTAATTGCTTATTCTCAATGAATACTAAATTACATATTATTTCTTCTTTTTTTCCAAATATTTTACGTTTGGAAAAGGTTTTCCACTCTTGTTTTGAGAAGTATATATTTCATCTTGGAAATGTCCCGTCTTTTTAAATGTTTCTTCCTCTGTATGTTTTCTACAGAGAGGCAGTGTGCTACAAGGAAACGAGTGTGGATTTGGGAGTCAGGATGAAGTGAGTTCTAATTCTGTGCATATTGCCATCCCCAAACTTTTAAGGGCCTTGGAGAAAGTTACTTCAAGTCTCTGAGTTCAGTTTCTTCGCAGATATCAATCAGGAACGTGTGTCAAGGGCACTGGGAAGACTTGAGAGCGAATATTCACTCCTACAACACGAGCTGGGCGCCTGCGGTGTGTGTCTGTCACCGGGAGACAATGGCGAACCCAGCGCTGTCCTCCGGGGTCCGTCAAGGACACATGGCAGGCACTCAGGACGGGGTGCTATAAAAATCATGCTGAACACACTGAATGACACACATGCTTTCCAGCAAAGGAGCGCCTTCATTCAGGACCTTTATGGAAGCATGAGCAACTCCAAATGCAGCTAAGCTTTAAGAGGAGTATCAAGTTTGTAAAAGGAAGGACCTGTCGAAAGCTTTCCTCTCTTTTACTGCTGTCAAGCCCACACTGGAATTTGCTCTCACCCTGTTTGTTTAAAGAATCTGTGTGGTTATCACTGACCCTCCACCTCCTATGCCGTTGCCCTGACAACCGACCCTTTACCAGACAGAATGTGGGAAGCAGACAACAACAGGTCCCTTCAGTCGGGTTTAGGAGGCAAAATGCTACAGGACAGAATCAATATTCAAAGACCAGGATCTTTGTGTTTGAGATCCTTCAAAGCAGTTCCGAGCACCCATCTACACACACGTGGAGGAGAGAGGCTGGCGCAGAGAACTAAGCTGGGAGAGAGGCTGCCCTGCAGAACTTACCTGCTGGGTAACATCCACTGTGTCTCAAGAGCCGGGTTACAAATACAGACTGCACGTAATGACCAAGTGCTGTCTGTGGTTGTCGTTTACCCTGAGGTGTTAGATTCTTTTATCACTAAAGCCCAGAAACATCTCAAATATTCAAAGAAACGAGATGCGGCTGTGGTTTTTAAACTTTCTTCCAAGGACCAAACCTTTTTTCCAAATGGAATCCCATACAGACTCCAGTATATAAAGCTGACCTGGTTTGAGTAGGGATGGAGCCCTGGCCCTGACGCCCAGGGACAGCCAGATCGTGAGGGCCCTGACACTCAGGGACAGCCAGGAACAGAGGTATGAATCTAGAGCTTAAATCTATGGCAAGAGACCGCCAATCTGGAGGCATCGGAGAGGGCAGGGGTGGAAATCCAGAGCCGTAAAGCTTGAGCCCCTTCTCTTAGGCTTTACTAGGGTACAAAAGCTCAAGGAGCAGAAAGTGTCCACCTTTAGCCACAAAGACAATGATCTCATGGTGGGTGAAGGAGGACGCCGGCACTGCAGTACTCAAAGGGGGCTGTGGAACTTGCCAGAGTGGCAGTCGGCCAAAATGTCAGAATAAGGTCCCTGAAGCCTCCCCCACATGGCCATGGGAACCCAGCCGGGAAGATTCCAAAGCTGACGCTCTCACTAGTGTCACTTCCGTCTCCATCTAGGCCACATGTGCGTGTGTGAAGAGGGGAGGCTCGTGGAGATTTGGGGGGAAACACCTAAGCGATAAGAAGATGGAGCTTGCAGCTTTGTAAATGAAACAAAATCTAATTTCTCCATTTTGAAGTCTCCTTCTTTGGACACGGGACCTGGGAGATTGAACGGACCTTAAGGAAAATAAAAAAAAAGAAGGCTGGCCTGAGCCCAGAAGTGTCACCAGCCATCTCATCCTTCCACAGTGGCCACAGAAACGGTGCCCAGAGGGAGCATCGAGGGCCGCGGGAGCCACCCCCATCTCCAACACGCTTCAGTCCTGCAGCTGGGAGGAGAAGCAGACACGGACGGGGCGGGACCCACCCCCTGGAGCTGTTTCCAGGGAAAGACTTTCGGGATTGTCCAGCCTCTGAAAGGTGATCGAGGGTGGACCTCCACGGAGGGGGGCATCCACGAGGCCAGGCCACCACGTCCCAGCTTGCATGATCAGAATTGACTTTTTTTAAAAACAAAAATCAGGATCATGAAACTGTTACACACTATGATTTTTCTTCAGTTTACAAAGATAATACAACTTCGGTAGAGACAATTCAAACAATACAGAAAGACAGGAGAAAAAGGCTTCCTCTTAATTTTCCTGCTCCCATAACCACCACTGAAATATTAAACAATACTAGAGAAGAGACTTCCAAAATATTAAGATACACAAGGATTTAGCTCATGTAAAAGGGATCATATAAGTACGCAATTTTATGGTCTGCCTGTTTAACTCCACGGTACGTCACAGACATGTTTACTCGTCAATTAGTGCATTCTTTTTGAAAATGTGTCCTCTTCTCTTATTTAGATGTGCCACACTCTTTAACCAATCCCTTAGTATTAGACACTTAGTTTGCTTCTCTCAAAATAAAAACAAACCCAGACTTAGTATAGAGAGACCCAGTAAGCACTACTGTAAGGGGTAGAGGGGCTTTTGCAGTAGGTAAGGGGAACTATGACAAGGAGAGTGCTGTGACCATAAGACCTGCAGTGTCTCAAGGGTTAGACAAAAGCTCTTTCTACTAGAGAGCAAACGAGGCTAGGAAGAACTGAGTGTGGGAGAACGGAGTGAAAGCGTGGCGTGATTGGACGATAGATCAGAGGTGTCTTACCCCGAGGCCAGTCTATTTTGGGGGAGGGAGCTGTGATAGTGACTGGGCCATGGTGTACCCAAATATTTGGCCAAACATTATTCTGCGTGTTTCTGTGAGGGTGTTTTTGGATGACATTAACACTTAAATTGTCGACTGAGTAAAGCAGATGGCCCTCCCTAATATGGTGGGCCTCATCCAATCAGTTGAAGGCCCGAATAGAACCAAAGGGCTGTCACCCTCCACTCCCAGTAAGACAGAATCCTTCCTGCCTGACAGCCTTCCAACTGAAACGTGGGCTTTTTCCTGCCTTCGGACTTAAACTGAAACATGATCACTTCCTGGGTCTCGAGTCGACAAACTTCAGACTAGAACGACACCATCGGCTCTCCTGGGTCTCCAGCTTGCTGATTGTAGATCTTGGGACTTGTCAGCCTCCACAATCACATGAGGCAATTCAATATAATGTCCACTCACACCTCCCCATAGTGGCCTGTTTCTAGGGAGAACCCTCAACAATACAGGACTCTCACGGAGGGCTATCGCTGGCTCAGGCTGAGGGTGGACCAAAGGTCAGGGGCCTGGAGGGAGAAAACAATTGCAACCAAAGTTTGGTTTACAAGTATTTTATTCCAATTGATCAGTGAGGTCAAGCAGTTTAGCTAATCATTCACGAGGCAAAGAATGGGCCTTTGGAGGGTCTGTGTCCTGCCCTGTCATAAGAAAACAAGAGGGGGCGTCCAGGAGGCTTATCAGAGTGCTGTGGGGAAGACGCTGCCGTGCAGTAGGCCGTGTCCTGGAACACAGAGCATGGGGGCATATTATCACCCTTCACTGTTTTTCAGGAGCACAGGGCCCAGATAAAACTGAACAGTGTCATTTCTAATGATCCTACTATACGTAATACTGTAGAGAGTATCTGTGAACACATCCTTGCCCGCATGGCGCCACAGCTGGAGGATTTTAGGAACGTGGGCACCTCTGTCATCCCCCACTTAACAGCGGAAACCATAAATAAGTGTGTAATACCCTTCAGCCCAGTAGCTCACACCCTCCGGGAACCAGTGGAACAAGGCAAAAGCACGAACACTTTTCTCTAGCCACAAAAATCCGACCTGAAACTCCGAGTCCCCTTCCTCAGGCGGGCGCGCCCTAGACCCCTGGCTCAGGCCCGAAATAGGGTAGCAGGGGCCCAGTGCTGAACTCAGACACGCCTAGGGCCAAATGCACGCCTGTAGTTACCAGCTGTAAACATCTGGGCTATATTTTTAACTGCTCTATTTCTCCCTTTATAAGCTGGGAAGAAAAGTACATAAAAGGGACACTGTGAAAACGAGCGAGATGACAAAAGTGAAAGGGCCCAGCACACCACCTGGCACTTAACTGATTTTCCATAAATATTTTGTTTTCCTCTTTTTCTCCCCATATGGAGGAAATTATACAGGAGCAAATAACAGTACAAGGGAAGGGGACTAAGTTGTGCCCATCCCAGCTGTGATCTAAGCATGGTAACAAGGTCCTTCCCAGCTCGGACATCATCTAACTCTTATTCGCTCTGAAGGGCAGGAGGGCACACGCATACTGCAGATGAAGACACCAAAGCACAGGATGGACTTGCCCCATGTCCAAGCTCCACTGCAACTCAGAAACACTGGAGGGAGGACTTAGGAAAGCCCACTTCCTTCCCATCAGCCAACACGTGGAAACGCTGACATCCCGGCGCCAGAGGGCAGCTGTTGGCACTTCCCCTCCTTCTGGGAGAGCCCCCTCTCCCAAATGCTGTGCTTGCCAGCTCCCGAGGAAGGCTCGCATGGTTCTCCCCAGGCCCAGAGGCGGAGAGCCAGAGCTGCAGACCACGCCCCAGAACCCTGCTGTTTGTCCACCTTGCATTTCCTCTTGGGAACAACAAAGGAGCACGCAAGAGAGGCAGAAGAGAAACCAGCTATGCCAGGCCTGAATAACTCACAAAATGAATTCACACGACAGCCAGCTTCCACAGCTCACATAAGCTCCTGCACCAAAGACTGGAAGGAAAGGCTCCGGATCTTCATGGTTCTTTCCCCGAGGTGAGCGGAAAGGGAAGAGAGGGAGACTGAAACTCCGCTTACAAAATGCCCACGAGGCAGCCTGCAGCATCCCAGGTTTCGGCCGAGGAAATAAGCTCAGGGCCTTCGTAAGTGGACAAGTTGGGAACTGATACCAGCTGTCTGACTCCAACACCCACTATATCTTCCTTCCTATTCCTTAATTCAAATGTTTGCTCAGAACCAAATACCACCTCAAGGGCTTACAAAGAAAAAGAAGAGAAAAAAGCCTCAGCGTTTGGTTTCCTAACACTGACTCTCCTGTTCCTGTCACTTTGCTCTGTTCCCTCATTTGTCAGCAACCACACGTATCAAAGCGAGTTCCCCAGTGAGCAGTGTGACAGCACCTGAGAATGTATACAAATGCGCCCTCTCAGGCCCCACCCGCACCTGCGTGGCAGAGGCTCTGGCTGGGGCCAGGCATTGCCCTCCAGGCTTCTCTGATGAGAAGCTGGGCATTATCACCTACAGAGCTTTCGAAAACAGCAATCCTGGGCCCCGCCCTTGACTTCTGGCCAATGGTTATGAAGTACTTTTAAAAGCACTTGGTGATTCTGATGCACAAGCAGATGTAAGCACTGAATCCCCAGAAAACGTATAGTTAGAGCATTTAAAGGTGCCATGTCCTGGATGTGCGAACTGTACGACGGCACCCTAGGTTTGACGACGGCCTCTGTTCGACCTGCCAAATGACCTGACACAAGTGACTCTCCAGTCCCCGTCTCCTCATTTGTCAAATAGGGCTAATGACACACACTTCAAGGGTTGTGTAAATTAAATAATAATATAAAATGCTGGTATAGTGCCTGGTGCATAGTAGGCACTAAATATGTGGGCGCTATTTTTATTAATCATCTAATTACAATAAAGAAAAAAACAACCCATGTAAAGCACCTCCGTTGCATCAAAGGAAGGGGCTGGTGCTTGGAGGGGACTGTCTGGCGTCTGCAAACCTCTCCATTCCCTCGTGGCCTGCCGTGCATGAGGCTCTTGCAGGGAAATGTGACAGCCTCCATCTTTGCTGCCTTGCACAGAACAGATGCAAAAGTGGCCCTGGTGGACAAGGACGGGAGACGGGGTGGCAGGGACAGCGTCTTCAGGAACAATGTGAAGACAGAAACAGCGGTGCCCACAGAGCTGTAGGGACCAATGGGAAATGCAGGCTTCCAGAATGCGGAGCCATCTGACACTGGGGAGAAAGGTGCCCAGCCAGGGCCTCCGTGGGCCTTCCCGAGACAGCGAGACAGCGCAGGCGGGCGAGGGGGAGGGGCAGAGAGGAGGTGGCGAGGGTCAGGCGGCCAACTGGACGGCAGAAATCGGCAGCTCATAGTTAAACCCGGATTAGGAGAACTGCATTGTACTCTGTCTCCATTTTAAAACAACTACTTCTGCTGAGGTGCAAAACAAGCAAAGCTTCCCTCTTCCTGCGTGAAATTTGTCAGTCTATTTCCCCAGGATCTTGATGTGGCTGCGTGGGTCTCCACGGCTGTGCTCAGGCTGTTCTTCCTCTGTGCAATATCCTTCCCTGCTTCTTCACCTGGCTAACCGCTACTCACCCCTGAGGAAGCAACTCAGGGGTCACCTCCTCCAGGAAGGCACCCTGAATGCCTACCTCCTCCACACCCTGAACTATGCTAGACCCCCTCAGTATAGCCATCACAGCTAGCATATAACTTAACTGTCATATTTCCTTAATTCAGTGTTTCACAGACAGAAAATTCAAAAAGCTGTTAAAAGGTGTTATTCAAAAGAAGCTCTGGGTGCAAATAAGCCTGGGAAACGGCAAGCTGAGCTATGCTAGACAGGCTCCTCTCCTGCAACAATTCTCAGAGACTTTACTGTGCGGGTCGCTGCACACCGAGAACCTCTAAGTAAAATGAAACATGAATCCCCAATCTGATCTGAACATGGACAATTTTTTCCTAAAAATCGTCTCTGGTCCCAGAGTTCATTCTGTGGGCTCTACGCTGTAGTTTGCAGGCTTCGTCTGCTTCTTCTTCTTACAGACAGTGACCTCCTTGTGGGCAAGCGTCTATTCAACAGTGCTTTTCTGGCATCTCCCTACCCACCTGCTGCACGGCAGATCCTTGGGGAATGCCAACCGCGTGCCGACAAGCTCCACCATCGCATGGTCTCCCTTCTGAAAACCCTGCCATGGCTCTCTATCATTACCCTGGGAAACCTGGGAGGCCTTGCTCTAAGGCTCGGGAGGCTCCCCATTTGTAAAATCTCTTACCCCATCTCGTGTCATTCCCCTCTCTGACTATATTCTGCTAAATTGGTCTTTTTGACTTCCTCAAATGCGCCAAGCTTATTGTCCTCCCTGGGCCTTTGCACATGATGTTTCTTCTGCCAGGAACACTCCTGCCCACATGTTCACATTCTGAAACCATCTCCACGACGAGGTCTCAACTCAAAAGTCTTCCCCTTAACAGTTGAGAGAGTCTCCCGTGCACATTTCAGCCAGCATTTTATTTCCACTTCAAGACCTGCCATTGTGTTGTTCAGGGGGGCGCTTGCTTGTTGTACAGAATCCCACTTCACACTGCCAGGGAACAGAACCTGAACGTTCGTGCTCACTGTGGCCTTTACTGTGCTTGATGAACGCTTCCTAGTTATTGAGACGATGAACTGAGCTGCTCTATGTGTCACAGCAGGTGAGAGTCCCAGCCTGCCTCCCAGAAAGGCTCGAATCCTCGCCTGCCAATGACTAGCTCCGGGATCAGGCAAGTCATGTAACTTCTAAAAGGCTTCCCGTAACCTACGAAATAATAAACTTCTATTTTAAGTACTGGATTGAATACATTAATTAGTTTTCTCTCTCTCAAGACGGCAGTAAAATAAAAGTAAAGGAGTGTTTCTCTTTTTTTAATTGTGGTAAAATAAATATTGACATAGAATTTACCATCTTAGGAAGTTTTAGTTGAGTGGCATTAAGTATATTTGTATTGTTGGGCTACCACCACCAACATCCATCTCCAGAACTCCTTCCATCTTATGAAACAGAAACTCTGTCCCCGTTCAGCAATAACTCCACATTCTCCCCTCCCCTCAGCCCTTGGCAACAGCCATCCTAATTTCCGTCTCTCTGATTTTGACTATTCTAGGTACCTTACACAAGTAGAATCACAAAGTATTTTTCCTTTTGTGATTGGCTTACTTCACTCAACATAACGTCTTCAAGGTTCATCCGTGTTGTAGCATGTGTCAGAATCTCCTTCCTTTTTGAGGCCGAATGCTGTTCCATTGTACGTGTATACCCCATTTGTCTACCCATTCATCTGTTGTTGGACACTTGACTATTGTGAACAGTGCTGCTGTGACCAACAGTGTACACATATCTCTTCCAGTTCCTGCTTTCAACTCTTTTGCGTATGTACCCAGAAATGGAATGCTGGATCATACGATAATTCTATTTGTAATTTTTTAAGGAACCACCATACTGTTTTCCATAGTAGAGGCACCATTTTGTATTCCCACCAACAGTGCACAAGGCTTTCAATTTCTCTACATCCTTGCCAACACTTGACTGATAATAGCCATACTAATGGGTATGAGGTAGAAGGCATATTTGTTTTAAAAGATATGAACTCATAAAGTCAGAAATATGAGAAAAGGTAATAGCAGCAACAAAATTTTGGAAGTTAGAAAGTAGAGCGATGAATGGTAATCAATTCAACAATCCTAAGGGACCTGAACCCTAAGTTAGCTGTAAGGAAGGCTAAGAAGCAACTCAATCTGCCCCGCAGAATCCCAAAGGCCAGGAATTTACAGCACACGCTGTCTCCGAGGGTGAGGTGAAAGAGCGGCTGGGCACAGCAGATCTGGGCAAAAGCCCACCGAACAGAAAGGTGAGCCCAGCCCTGACTCGGCACCGGCAGGACTGTCCCCTTCCCCAGGCCGCCAAGGACTGGAGGTTATTCCCTGGAAAGAGCAAAACAGAAGGTGTCTGGATACTGTAAACCAGGCAGCTGATGGGGGGGGAAGATAAAGTGGAAAAAGGAAGATTGAATGAAAGATTTCATAATGAACACAGAGGCATCTAACCTCTGCCCTCTCCCCTGACTCAAGAAGCCAGGCTAACACCCCTGCGACAGGATATTGAAAGACGAGATGGTAAGCCGTGTACAGAATCTCGCGTCGGCACCTTAGTGCCCGCTCTCGAGTAGGCGCAACCAGCCAGGGATGGCCTGAGCATCTGAACGCAGTCTCCAACACGAAAGACAGAAACCCAAAGAAGCGAGCAGATGAAAGACAGAAATTTGGAGGAAATGGAGGCCTCAGACTGCGCAGAGAGATGGAGCCTCTCTCGATGCACATGAGACAGCGTGGGAGCAGGCAACGCACACACAGGAATGAACAACAGCTCCCATCAAATGAAGGCACGGGAGTGGACGCCCACTTCCTCACTGGCTCTCAAACAAGGGAGAGCGAGACATTACACTTTACCTTTACCACCCCAGGTGTATTCAGCCACCCCTCCTCCAGCTCTGCAGAGCGGGGCAGGATCCAAGGACATGGCCTGACTGCTTGTTCCCAATAAGACAACGCACAACCGTCTACTCTTATGTTAAAGAGCAAAACTAGACACAGAAAAATTTTGAAGTTTTCAGAGGTGAATCTCGTGACCTAATACGAAAGAGTGAATTAGGAAATTCTAATCTCCATATTTACCTGGCTCTTTCCCCTTGTACACACCACAACAAATCTCCTTTAAAATAGGTTTCTCTATATGTGTCAAGAAACTTCAAATATTCTTATCCTTTTAAGAATATAGACAATTGAGAGAAGAAAATATACATGAGTAATAACACAAGAAAGAAAATTCAGTGTCACTGACAGTTAAAGAAATTAAAACAAATTATGTGCTATTTTCCATTGCCTTATGACATTAGACATTGTTGAAAATGCAATTTGGTATAATCTTTCTGGAAAGCAATTTGACAGTATATGTCAAGAACCTTAAAAATATTTATACCTTTTAACTCAGTAAAACCATCAGTGGAATCTATCCTGAGAAAAAACATAAACTGCTAACAAAGCTATGTATGCAAACGCAACAATCCTTAATCTTTATAGAAATAATTAGAAATACAATAAAATAGAAAAAATAAAAAACAGAAATAAGAACTCAGAAAAAATTTAAATCGGTGCAAGAAAAAGACTGTCAATTAAATCATATTATACAGCAAATTAAAAATTATATATTTGAAGAGTTTTCATGACATGCACATAAATTATTTCAATTATATAAAATAATCATACATGTATAAAATAAATAAATGGATACTACAAAATACATAGGGGCCAGCACAGTGGCATGGTGGTTAAGTTTGCGCACTCTGCTTTGGCGTCCTTGGGTTCGCAGGTTCGGATCCCGGGTGTGGACCCACATACCACTCATCAAGCCATGCTGTGGTGGCATCCCACATGCAAAACAGAGGAGGATTGGCACAGATGTTAGGTTAAGGACAATTTTCCTCAAGCAAAAAGAGGAGGATTGGCAACAGATGTTAGCTCAGAGCCAGTCTTCCTCACTAAAAAAAATTATATTACATATAATACATGTATTACTATATATATTTATGTACACGCATTAAAAAGGAAAAAATACACCAAAATGTGGCCACCTCCTGGAGGCAAATTTTGGAAGAAATACTCTTCTGTATTTTCCAAGTTTTCTACATTAATATACATTAGTTATAACTTGAAATAAGAATATTTTAAAGAGTTTATTTTTTACCTAATGATTCCATTTCTAACAATTTATAAGATAGAGAAAATAAATGAAAATAAACAGAGGTTCCTTGCAGTGTTTTTATATGCTTTTATATCATAATATTTATATTCTAGAGAAAAAAATTGAAAAAAATGTACATGTCCAATCTTGACAGAGCTTAAAAATATCATTAAGATCAACTGATAAAATATTATGCTGTTATTAAAATTATGCTTATAAAGAGCCTAATGGAAAAGTGGACATACAAATATGTAATAATGTAACTTTAAAACTGCGCGTTACAAACTAGCACATAAATTTCAACTGTGTTAAATCTGGCAGCAAAAGGCAACGTTAGCTAAAACTGTCCTGGGCCCTCAGAGCGGTGGGATTGTTGCCTGCCTTCATTTACTTCCTAACTTCTCTTTAGTTGCTTCTACTTTAAACTCTTTTAAAATAAAAGAAAAAATTAAAAAGAAGATGATGCCGTTGTTACTGGATGGCCTCTTCAGAAAGCAACACTGACAACAGGTTTGAGGCCGTGTTTCAGGGCAGTTCTCCATGAAAGAGCCTCAAAGTCAGGCTGGGAGGAGCCCTGGGACAGGGCGTCACCACACCAGAGGGTGAGAAGAGCATGAGGGGCTTAAGGAGGTGATAAGGAGCGAGCGGGGCCCAAAGCTCCCAGGCCCGTACACAGAGCAAGTGTCTGCACAGTGGTCAGCGTGAGCGCTCCTGTCCATGCAGCAGCAGCAGTGAGCGCCTCAGCAGCCACGGAACTCAGCACTGAGTACTGAAAAAGGAGTGTAGTGGATCTTCTTGAAGAAAGGAGAGTGGAAAGCCACATCAATGCTTGGAATGGAACTGCTTAGAAAAACTGGGCCAGGTACCGTGTTGGTGCCGGAACCCCAGCAGGTGATGAAACGTACAGGGCCCCTACGCTCATGAAATGCGTAATCTAGCAGGAACATTAACCCCATAACTACAAACAATCCATGAAAAATTCAAATGTAGTAAGTATCATAAAACAAAGTGAGAAGATTTGTGGTTTGCATAGATATGACACACAAATTCAACTGTATACAGAATTCAAGAGCAAATGAAAAAGAGGCAGAGATAAATTAAATAATAAAAGTAATGCAAAAGATTTATTTCACCACCCCACTGAGGGAGCCCAGCCCTGGAGTGGCATGTAAATCAGTCCTTCCCTGGGTGGCTTCAGTTCCTATTATCTCACAGTTCGAGTAGCTTTCTCTGCTATGTATGGTTCTAACAAGCCCACTGTGTACAGGTCTGCGGCACAGAACAACTTCACCTCATGGTCTGCCCACCGGATACCCCGTGGGGTGCACAAGCTGCTTAGCTGGATGCGACCTGGATTTTTTCAAGCAATCTAGACCCTAAAATAGGCCAGTTATCTCAAAGAAAGAAAAAAGAAATACTGGATGATTGTGCTGGTTTGTCAGTTTCCACTGTGGAGCTGGCTTCCTAAGAGATTTTGAAGGAGAATTCTGGCTGACAGCATTTTCACAATATGTACTGACCTGGGCTCCGCCACACCGGGCGGGTGTATTACTGAGATCAGGTCTACTCAGGAAAGCCCCCCCATAGGTCATTTCATTTGAAACCAGAAGGATGAGCAGAATTTATCTAGGAAGACAGGCTGGCACATGTGGCGAGCAGAGAGAAGAGTATTTGTGTAGGTATTGAAGCAGGCGAGCATGGAGTGCAGTCAAGGAACCAGACCTGGGACACAGAAAGAGCAAGAGAGAGAGAGAGAAAGACCAGCCTAACTTACCTGCTACCAACCCAAATCTTCCGAAATCTGCAAGGTTCCTTCACTTACTGACTCCACCGACATTAACCCAGCCTTACTAAGTCTCCCTTCCTTTTGACTCACAACATTCTTCCTGCTCACAGGGCCCCTAAGAACGCATGGACACTTACAGTTCCAGAAACATTCATGGGTTGTCTACCGTATGCCAAGCACCAAAACTCCCCTGTATGTAGTCACACTGTTGTTCTGTATTTCCCTTGTTGTACTTCAGCTTTTCTCAAGTGTCGGGCCTCATCTCCTTGATCAGCCTGCGGGCTCCGTCTGGGCAGGGCTGTCACTAACACACCTGTGTCCCTGGCACAGTGCCAGGCTCAGAGGGGATGCCCAATATGCATGGTGAGATACCGTCATATGCCTTTCATTGGTGAAAAGTCTGAGGCACAGGGAGTTAAGTGATGTGCCAGAAGTCACACACAGAATTAGTGACAAAGGGGATAAGTCTAGAAGATAGTCTCCTATAAGGGGAAAAGCTGGGGTATGAGGCCAGCTTTGCTTGTTTTTTTCAAAATGTTCTTAAGTCCCTTTCCCACAGGGATTTAGAGAAAGGTCTGGAGCTAGACTGACTGGCTTCAACTCCTGGCTTGTGGCTGTGTGGCCTTGGGCAGGCTATTTAACCTCTCTATGCCTCTGTTTCATCATCTGTAAAGCAGAACTAACAGTCTCTTAGCAGACGGTTGAGTGAGCTGTACGCACTATTACAAATGAAGCTTGAGAGCCGCTCCTGGCATACAGAAGGTGCTTGATAACGAGTTTAACTTATTATGGTAATGTGCTTGCTGTTTCCCCAAACCTGATGAGTCACAGTTTTTATTAGTTATGATTAAATGTAGCTACAAATCCACAAAATGGGGGCAGAGAAATCAATTTCTCTGTCCTGTAAAGGAAGTCCAGAGACAGCAAAGCCACGGTCGGCGTGGTAGCACCACAGAAGCCCACTGTTCTGCCGGGCCTGATCCCTGGGGTGCGGCCCTGACTTCCTTACCTAAAAAGCTGCAAGAACTCCACCCAACCTGCCTGATTCAGGCATGCAGACGGGGAAAAAGACAGTCCCCTCTCCTCCTCTGTAAAGGAGATTTCTCAGGAATCCCACAGGACACTTCTGCTTGCATTTCATTGGCCAAAATTTAGATGAACATAGAGGCTGGGAAATGTCGTCCTTAACGAGCCCTGTGTACAGCTAAAAGTCTGAGCTTTATTAATAAAAGGGGTACGCATATGTCGATTGGGGGGCATGTAGCATTCATGTCCTACTAGCTGGTGATGAAGTTGGGAAGTTGATCCCAGTCTTGCCCATTTTATCAAGGCTTTGGAGTTCATAACAAATCAAAAGACATTTGCCGAGCGCATTTCCTCAAGATGTATAAACCTGCCTCTGCTTTCACTGTTTGAAAGCACGTCCCCCTCAAGGGAAACGTGGGTCTGATTCACTCTCGATTATTGAAAAACTGATGTTCTAAAAAGGTGCTTGCTAGCCACGACTTTTTGAACCATCTTAATGATCTTAAAAAATAAAACCACTAAGTCTTACTCCTGAAGAGCAGAATCACGTTTTTGCCAATAAAAAGAGAAAACTGAACCCCCAGTTTAATGTTTACATATTCCTCAGAGATGGATAACCTATCTTTTCTATGTCTTTGACTTACAAAACATAAAATCCAAGATTTTTGTCACTATCATGGTGAATTTCATTTTAAAACACATATTATTTACTTCATATTAATTATGCATCATCAATAATTTGAGTGTGTTTTATTGCCAAATCTTTTAAAATAACAGCACGTGGTAGTGACTCTTCATGGCAGCATTCCTTCCTGAAGCGTTCTTCCAATCACAAGGATCTCGACTGAGGCTCACAGAAACGTCAAGTTTGCAAGTGAGCCTCCCTTCCAAATAAGCCTTATGGATATGAACAAAGGCACTTTCACTTCCTGGCAAGCTTAGCACACTTCTACTCTATCACAGAGATGATCCATACGAAGCTATTCCTTTAGGGCCAATGGAAAGAAAGAAGAGGATGCAGCAGGTGGAGTATACTAGAAAAAAGGGAGGAAGACAGAGGATACAAGGGAGAGAGCAGAAAAAGCACTGGAACTGGCCCTGTTCAGAGAGATGAGTCAGAAAATCAGTAAGCGCCATCCCTATGAAAAGGGCACGGACTGAAAGGCCCAGGGATGCAATCTGCTAGTGAAAAGCGTGAGCTTCTGGAGTCAGACAGGCCTGGTTTTGAATCCCTGCTCCTCCATCAAACAACTAGGAGACTTTGGGCCAGTTAGGTAACCTCTGTGAGCCTCAATTTCCACATCTGTAAAGGTAGATAACAGTAGCACCCGCACCTCCTAGGTTTGTTAGGAAGTTTACCTGATAATTCATGGAAAATGCTTGACAACAGTCCCTGACACAATACACACTTGAGAAATGACGACCACTATCAGTATAGTGTTTCCTGTCCTTATCCTCTTATACTAGACATCCTGTCGTCAAGATGCTGCATCCCGGGGCCGGCCCTGTGGCCGAGTGGTTAAGTTCCCACACGCTGCTTCAGCGGCCCGGGGTTCACAGGTTCAGATCCCGGGCACAGACCTACCACCGCTTGTCAAGCCATACTGTGGCAGCGTCCCACATAAAATAAAGGAAGATTGGCACAGATGTTAGCTCAGCGACAATCTTCCTCACCAAAAAGAGGACGATAGGCAACAGTATTAGCTCAGGGCCAATCTCTGCACTCCCCACCCCCCCCACACACACAAGAACACTGTATCCTTCATCTTCTGTTCTTTAAAAAACCCAAATTTCTGGAAGTGTGGGTTGAGGTGGAGATGCCTATTTGAATTCATCTCCCTAGAACTCTTAATTTCATTGAAGTTGGAATAACAGTGAGGAAATTGCCTTAGACAAGGGTTTCTGTTCTGGCTGTTGACTTAAATTCACTATCTGCTAAAACCGAAAATGAAAATTTTGAACAAGGCCAAAGTTTCATCTAGGACAGGAAGGCAACATTTAGGTTGGCAGAAATTAAATTAAAATGCTACTTACTGAGTTGGCGTAATAGAAATACCTCAAAAAGCAAAGAACAAAAATCAAACTAAAAATAGACAATTTATGACTGAAGACCACAGCAGGAAACAAGCCCGTTTAGGGACTTTGAAGTTATGATCACAAACTCCAGGGAAGGGTATTTTCTTCTCATAGGTCTCTGCACTTCATTTTCAGTAATAACAACACATTAATCAGCTGTTTTCCCCACAGTCTCTTTGCACATCACAGGCAGGGGCCAGGTGTGTCTTGGTCACGCCCTACCTGCAGTATCCAGCACAATGCCCAGCACATGGAATGCTCAATAAATATTTGCTGAAGAAACGAGTGAGGGAGTACTTGAAGGAGTGATTTTCATCAGCATTTTCCTTCGTGTGACGCTGAGGATTTTCCTGGATAACCATCGAACCTGGCCAAAGCAGCTGGGAAGTCACTACACAAAGTAGTAGTATTTTTGGTCACCCAGCAATGCAGGAGATTAATGAAGCTGGCCAGGTTACTGACCTTCCAGTCTGTAACCGCTGGAAGGGATCTGAGAGACCACCGGGTCTCAAAGGATGGCTGGGGACCGCCCGGGAGCCGGTGAAATGCGAGCGCTGGAGCCCGGCTCCAGGTCTTTCAACCAGAAGCTCTAAGTGGGGCCCAGAAATCAGTGTTTGAAGAGGCCTTCGGGGGGTTCTGATACAAGCTGCAGTTTGAGAAAGTGATCTAGTTCAGTGCCCTCAGTTTACAGAGGAGGAAACCGAGGCCCAGAAAGAGAAAATCAGCTGTGTTTCCAGGATGAACTTGAGTAATAATTAGAAAGTTAAAAGGTGCCAAATTGACCACTTCCTGGCTTTGTTTCACCTGACATCATTTCACCTCTCTGAGCTTCCGTTTCCTTACCTGTAAAACGGGAAGCTCTTACTCATGGTGGTTATAATAGTTAAAGGATACTGCACATAAAGGACATGCAACATAGCAGACGTTCGACCAAGTGTGCTTCTCACACTGCCTGCTCCAGCAGGCTTTAGGGCAGAGTGAGGGCCAGGCTCACAGGACCTGAGACCCACTTCTAGTGAAGACAGAGGAAAAGATGTCGGAGAACTCCCCTTCAACTTTATGAGTACGGCAGAGAGCGAGAGCTCGCCCCTCACGCACACTCTCCTCCTTGTGGAGTCTGAGGCATTTCAGCAGGGCACACTTCCCAGCCTCTCTCACAGCTCATTCCGGCCTGGTGACGAGGCTCTGGTCAACGAGACGAGAGTAAGAGTGCTCTGTGTGACTACTTGTTCAGGATCTTGAAGGAAAGTATGTTCTCTTCTTTCCTCCCTATGGGAAGAAGAGTCCCTCCTTGAGTCATGCGGACACAGCCTCGTGGGCGGCAGGGCCTCTGCTGGAAAGCCCGTGTCCATTCAGGTGCAGCAGCAGCCCCGGCCCAGGAGACACAGAAGCCTCTCTTGTTTGAGCCACTGTAATTTGAGATTGTACTATCGCAGCAGCTATATCCCACACAATAAAAATCAGGAACTCTAGTCACATAGAAGTTTATGCAGAAATGATCATAAAATTTTATGGTATATACTAGGCTCTTTCTTTTTGTGCCCACAAGTCATTAGAATGTTCCATAAAAGGCAATATTACAATATTCAAACTAAATCTCATAGACTATGCAGGGTTTTCAAGTAAATTAAAACTCTGTTATCAGGTCCTCTAACTATATACCGATGTGCATAGTGTGTTTATGTATACGTATATATATATATATATAAAAATAATGTATAAATAATATATATAAATACACATATATAGTACATATATAAATACACAATTTCATACATATATATGTGTATGTATATATAATTTTCCCTTTGGAAAATTTAGTCAAGATTCCTATATCCAAAAACTTTTTTATGTATACAAACAGGCTCTCTCTTTTAAATAAATGGTCATTTCTGCAGGGGAAAGGAATTGCTCAAATATGAGGACATCTGCCCATGATTCATATAACCGGGCCTGAGGTTGGCATTTGCTACCATGGAAGACTACAGACTCAATTTAGATTTGTGTCTGGCAAGCCCACAGGGGGTTCTAACATCAGGCCGGTTTTTGAAATAATTCCAGGGTGACCTAAGCCATTAAAAGAGGACTCAGCTGGTGATAAAAGGATCTTGGTAAACATGATCATCAACTTGACAAACACATTCGTCTAGAACATCTAACCCTTGGTCTGTACTTCTATAAGGTGAATTTTCTGAATAGTTTAGTAGACCCGGGAGAGTACAGATCTTGTTCACCATCTGGTTATCAGAGAGTCCTTGTTCCGCCTGTACTTGCATAGCTGGGCTGAGGATGGCACGGAGAAATAAATCAATTACATTGGCCACGAAGTAGTTAACAGAGACCTGAACTAGTATTCACAGCATCAAGAAATAGGATTCTATAAATCAGATTTTTTTCCCCCATCAGTTTATACAAGATACTCTCCGTGAAAGATAGCCAAACACATATTCCCACGGGAACACATGTTTCTTCACATGCACAGAGCTGAGATAAGTGGAGCAGCACAGCCCTTGGAAAGCATCTTCCCAAGTCAGAAATCGATTCAGTTCAATCTCTTACTTAGCCTGTTAGCTTTGCAAATACAATGTCAGAAGTCTCTCCAATGAGCTGAACTGTCAATAGCTTCAGCATCATGAAAATAGAACCTGTGGGAAGCTGTGCCTCGAGGCTTCCAGGTTGACAGTGAAACAGTCAACAGAATTCTGATGCTAAACTGGTAATTCGCCATCACAAAACTCTATTTTGTTGGTGTTCACGTTTATTAGAAATGCATACCTTCCCTGGCTTCTTGGTTGTCACATCCCCACAGTTCTGATGAGGAGAGTAATTGCTGAAGAAAGAGGATGAGCATCAGGAAGAGATGAATAATTGTGAAGGGAAAATGCAGGGGATGGTTAGGAAACGGGACCTGGCTTTGAGCCCCAGTGCTGCCACAAACTAATTCAGAGACTGTCCCTGATTATTTCGCCTTCCTGCGCTTCAGTTGTCTTCCTTGTAAAACAAAGATGTTCTCTATGTTTGTTTCCAAGTACTAACATTCTAAAATTATTTTAAAAAATTAAAGAATTTTATATTCTAAAGGAAAAAATGACCAAATGGACCATACCATTTCCTTGTTGAAAATCCTTCAACTGTTCTCTAATGCCTAATGCAATGGTTTCTAAACATTTTGATTGTTCAGGCCACTAAAAACATCTTTAGCATGGATTCCCAATATATATATACTTATTACTTACAAATTATATATATACGCTATTGACTTTGTATTATGTGTGTGTCTATCATGAAACATATAAAATAGAATTTAAAAAGAATGAAAGAGAAATAAAGATAAATAGAAATTCTAAATTTCTTTCCGTACTCAATGGGCCATCTTGCTTGACATCACTTGGGACATAAAATCCCAGTTAGAGAACATGAACACAAAGGATAAAGTTTAAGCAACTCATCATGGCTTAGAAAGGCCACTATAATTTGGTCTCTGCCTGCTTCTCTGGCTTCATCTCTCCCTTTCCCCTGCCTCAAACTCAATGTTCCAGCAACTTCTTCCCTGTACACACCATATTACTCAGTTCTGAACCTTTACTGATACTGTTACTTCATTAGCAACACCCTTCACTCAACTAGTCACCTGGAGAACACCTTCCCATCTATGGCAGAGACTATGCGTTGCCTAGCTAGCACCCATCCTCCCTTTCTTTCTTAATAACGTAACTCTAATTATATTGGAGGCTGCAATGTGACCAGTGAAAAACTCACCCTTTCCAGCTTCCCTTACATGAGCAGATGTGGCGGATAAAGGAGAAGGAGGCATCAGGGCCTGCAGAACTGGATGAGCGGTGCCACTCTTTCCTACAATTAACAAACCAACAAAGGAACAACCCCTCCTTTCTGCTTGCAACCTGAACACTGAGCACTGCTGGAGAAATCACACAACAGGGCAGATTAATCATAAATTCATGACCACCCTCTGCAAGGTTCTCAGTATCATTCAACAACGCTCCACATTTTTCTAATCATCTTGCTCCCCCATTCTCTGTACCTCTATTTAAACCTTTTCCACTCCTCTCAAACTTCTGACTCCCCAGCTTCTCTCCTGCACTCCCAGATGATCATCTCACCTTCGACTTCACAGACAAAACAGAAGCTACCTGAAGGAAGCTCCCTCAACTTGCCACTTCTGAGCACACACTGCTCCCCACGTGTGGGCCCCTCTTCCTCCTATTACGACAGAGCGGCTATGCCCCCGCTCCTTTCTGGAAGCCATTCCCTCCTGCCCTCTCTGGAACCTTGCTGCATTCACTCTCCCTTCTCTCTCCAGTATCGTCAACCTATCACTAACTGCTGGAACCTTCCCAACAGCAATTAGACTTGCTCAAGCTATTCTCTCCCATCTTCAGTCAACCAACCCAACAACAGAAAACTCCATCCACTTTCAACTATTCTCTTTCTTTTCCTCCCAACCAAATTTCTTAAGATTTGTCAAAACTTGCTGGCTCTGTTTTCTCAGCAATTATTCTCAGTCAGGCATCTGATTGTCTTGGCTTGAATCCTGACTACACATCTGACGTGTGGCTTGAATCCACACTAGGCAGCTATGTGACCGGCTCATTTTGGGTGATTAACTTCTTTATGCCTCAATTTTCCTCTTCTGTAAAAGGGGGGAAAGGGATAAGGTTACGAGGTATCTCATAAGGCTATTGCGATACGACAATCCACATTAAGCACTTGGCACAGCGTCAGGCATCCAGTAAATGCTTGGTAAATGGTCGTCGAAGCTGTTGTTCCAATTATCATTTATTCCTCAACTCTTACCTTCTGGTCCCACTATTATAATAAGTGGCTTTCACTAAGGTCCCCAGTCACTTTATCGAATGGACAGTTTTCAGTCCTCATCTCATTTCCTCTCTCAGCATCCCTGGCCTTTATGTGTTGCAATTCCCTTCCCCAGATCCATTTTACTCTTCCTCTAGAGTCTCTGAAACACACCTACAGTTTCAAAGGTCATCTACACTGATGACTTCCACATCTCTATTTCCAGCCCTATTTCTCTTCTCAGTACAGACCCAATTGCCTATTCCATGTCTTCATTTGGACATCTCAAAGGCACAAACTCATGAGCTCAGTGCTCTTTGATTTGTTTTAATGCTCCTCTGAAGCATCTGTGTGTGTATTCTCTAACATTTCTATATTCATTCATTCACCGATATATATGGAACACCTACTATGTTCCAGAGTTTCTTCTACAAACTATCCTGTCTTAGAAAATATTTGAGGGGGCTTATAACTTGTAGGCAAAGATAAAGCAAGGTAAGTTGGATTAAAGATTAAATAAAGCCAAAGATGGGAACAAAACGAATTGACATGCAACTAAACATATATACAAATGGCTTAAAAATCCTCTACAGATGAGCCTCAAATTTGCTTTAAATCCTCAAGTAGCCAAAGAGGTGAAAAATATCTTGCCAGTTACTCAATATGATGCCCACGACAGACAAGGAAAATAAAAGTAATTATTCAGAAAAACTAGGAGAAACTAGAGATAATTTCAGTACTCAGATCAGACAAGATTTTCCTGCGAGTTGTATTATGGGGTCTCTGTGTGAGGTGATCCTCATCATCAGGTGTTACTCCAGCATTTCTTCTCAGTGTGGCAGGTGGGAGAACGTAGGCTCAGTAATTTGCTTGATAGTCATGACACAACTAGTGAATGGCAGGGCCAGGATCCAAGCTTGCGTCTATATGGGTCCAAAACTCATGTTCTTTCCACTACCAGAAAGGGCATTTTAAAGATGAATATCCCCCATCCAGCATCTCGGAGACAATAGATCTCTACAGGCAATGTCCAAAATACGACGACATACGACATCACAAAAGGTCTGCATCTTAAAGATCCCCTGGCAGCCTCTGTCCTTTCAGTTTAAAAACAAATGCATAGTCCTCGGTAGAAAAGAAAGTGAGAAGGGAGGCAGAACATGAAGTATTAATAAATATCATAAAATCATTACCTGGTCCCTTAAGTAGCCTCTGAGGTGAGGGCACTGGGGAAAAAATGCAGGAGGTTTTTCCCCTCCTAATAGATTGTATATTTCAACAGCTAAAAGGGTATGAAAACTTAACGGAATTTTTAATGTCTTTTGAGGTTTTTATGATGCCACAAAGAGATCATCTTCGTTCTCCTCGCCACAAGAACAGATGGGTGGCAGGGGTAATGGGGCTGTGACTCACCGCCTCCTCATGCCCACAGAGGCTGTCTGAGCAGCAGGCAAACGTCTAGGATCAATAGCGTTCACAGCAACACAGTATCTGCCAGCAAACCTTGGAGAAGGCCATTAGTCAACCGGTGACCTGCCAACCTGACCACAGCAACCTTCTGATGGAGATTCTCAGAAAGGTTAGCCCATGCTGGGAAACTGAAAAGGTCGTGGGTATCTTGCTGTCAAAACTCCACAGAACTGGAGTGAAAGGCATGCAGAGGAGCTCGGAAGTCAGAGGGAAGGGCCACCTCGGAGCCCGCGGTCGCCACCCACCAGCTGTGTGACCAAGAGAAGCTAAGCAGAAGAGGCAGCAGCTGTGATGTGCCACCCGCCACAGAGAAGAGCAACTGCTGGAAAGGCTGCCTTCAAGAACACTGAATTAAATGGCCTCTAAATGGATGACAACAATGGCCTGAGTTCAGATGTCCCACTGGGATCCAGAAGGAAGTCCCAACTTTAACTTTCAGAAAGAAGGGGGAAAAAAATCCAAAACTAGCCTGTGAATTTTAATGTGACTAAAACACATGCAGCTTTGCAAGGCGTCACACTGTTGACCCATTCTTCTCCCGGGATTTCAGAGGAGCCAGGATAGTTCTAACCCTCTGAGAGCCACATCCTCAGGCCTCTATGCTATTTCAGAGAAAGAGAGGAAGACACCTCTGAGATGGCATGAATCTTCTGTGATCTTCCTGAGTCATCTCTTTGCATCAGCGAGGAGGAGGGGCTGTGGTACTGGACATATCTGGATTAGAACCTAGCTCCACAATTTACTAACATTTTGACTTTGGGCAGGTGATTTAATCAGGCTATGCAACCCAAGACTATTCAACTGTCTCTTGCAATCACTGGACCTAACTTCTCTTTTTTATCTGGATCATTCTCCTACAGATGTACTATTTCTTTGTCAGTGGTCTTTATAAATGTGAGGCCTGGAATGGGAGGCAGGCCTTGAGATACAATCCAACCATAACTGGGGCTCTTGCTGATCTTGATCTAAACATTTCCTCTATGTTCATGCAGCCCAGCCTCGGGAGGCTCCGCAGCCTTGGGTCAGATGTGAGGGCTCTACACAACATCGACCTCCGGCTCCATTACTTATTGTGTGACTTTGAGCAACTCACTTAAGTTCTCTGTGCCTCAGTTTCCTCCTCAGTAAAATAAGTATTATAGTACCGACCTAGACTGGTTAAGGGGATTAAATAAGTTAATAGCTATAAAGCATCTAGAAGTGAGTGGCACTCAACAATCTTTACTTGGTTCATTGCTCCTTACCAATCAAGTATTCCGTAAGAAATCTAGGTTACTACTGAGTTTACACATACACCGTTGAGAAACTATTTTTTTCCTTCCTTGTATTTTTTTTATTGAGGTATAACTGACATACAACATTATATTAGTTTCAGGTATACAACATAAAGATTCGATATTTGTATATTGTGAAACAATCACCAGGATAAGTCTTGTTAACATCCGTCACCCCTCACCTCTGGCAATCACCAATCTGTTCTGTGTCTGTGAGCTTGGTTGTCTTTTTTTTTAGAGTCTATATGTAAGTGAGATAATACGTGATTTGTCTTTCTCTATCTGACTTATTTCACTCAGCATAACCCCCTCGAGGTCCATCCATTTTCTCGCAAATGGCAAGATTTCATTCTTTTTTATGGTTGAATAATATTCCATTGCACATTTATATACCACATCCTCTATATCCATCCATCCATCGGTGGACACTTGGGTTGTTTCCATGTCTTGGCTGTTGTAAATAATGCTGCAATGAATATAAGGGTGCATCTATCTTTTCAAGTTAGTGTTTTCATTTTCTTCAGATAAATACCCAGAAGTGGGATTGCTGGATCATATGGTAGTTCTATTTTTAATTTTTTGAGGAACCTCCACACTATTTTCCATGGTGGCTGTGCCCATTTACATTTCCAACAACAGTGCACAAGGGTTCTCTTTTCTCCACATCTTCATCAACATTTGTTATTTCTTGTCTTGTTTATAACAGCCATTCTAAAAGCGTGAGGTGACAACTCATTGTGGTTTTGAGTTGCATTTCCCTGATGATTAGTGATGTCAAGCATCTTTTCACATACATATCGGCCAACTGCATGTCCTCTCTGAAAAATGTCTATTCACATCTTCTGCCAATTCCTTCCTTGTATTTTTTAATGAAAAGACGTGTAAATTTATCCCTGATAAAAATTCACCTTGTTAATTTTAGCCTACCTTTCTAGTCTGCTGATCTTTAAAAAATTTTTTTGGATTATGTTATTCAATGTATTAATAATAGTTCCCTGTTTTGCATCACTTACATAGTTATTCAGCAAGTCTTCGACATGTCCATTTAAGTTGCTGATTGCAAATGTCAACAAGGCAAGTTAAAGTGCAGTGCCCTGTGTCACACCACCAGGGATTCTCAATGAGTTGAGATTACGTCTTTTATCAACAGTCTTTGAGAGTTTCTCAGCCATTTGGGAATCCAATTTTGAACATACTATTCATTCCAAACTTCTCTAACTATGAGAAAACTGTTAGAAATTTACCAAAAACGTGTAGCGTGTAGGATGCACTTCTTCTATGCCATTTTATTGATCCATCGATAGTACTCTAAAAATTCTAATTAACTCATTTATTTATTACATACTCATTTATTTAATGAGCAGCTATTCTGTCAATAAACATATAAATAAATACAAGAATAAGGTAATTTCAGATAGTGACAAGTTCTAAGAAGAAAATACAACAGAGAAACAGAATACTGCTGGAGTAGGGGCAGGGAGTGTTGGCTCGGAGGGTAAGGGAAGCCTCTTCCCTAAGGACATGTGAGCTGAGATCTGAACAAGCAGAAAGAGAGAGCCATGCGAATATTTTGAGACGGGCCAATCCAGATAGAGTGCAGAGTTAATGCAAAGGCTACATACATGGAAACGTTTGAGGGACAGAAAGAAGGTCATTGTGCTTGGATGGTAAGTGTGGGCATGGTAAACAATAAAAGAGAGAGAGATTACATACAACTTTGTGGAACATGACAAAAGATTTAGATTTTTTTTTTTTCCAATTGTAATGGACAGAATTTAGGCAGGAAAGTAACAGGATCTGATTTACATCTAAAAAATAGTAATCTGGCTGCTGTGCAGAAAATGGATTATCAGATGGAAGAACATAATCAAGAAAACCAATTAAGAGGCTGATACACTAATCAGCATGAGATGAAAGTACTTTGGACTAGGATGGTAACAATGGAGGAGTAGGAACGGCCTAATTCAGGGTTCATTTGGAGCAAAGCAGAAAGGACTTGCTGATGAATTAGACGTAAGGTGTAAGAGAAAGAGAAGCATCAAGAATGACTTCTAGGTTTGGGTCCTGACCAAATGGGAGAATTGTGGTATACCTTTTACTGAGATGGAGAAGACCAAAGAAGCAGCATCTTGGGTGGTTGGGCTGTGTGGGCAAATCAAGAGTTCTGTATTGGATGTCAATCTCCCCCATCCACCTATGCATCCATGAATCATTTATTTAGTGGTGATGCTAGGCAGAGGAGACAGAGTCTTCAAACATGGACAGTCTAGTTGGGGATGCAAAAGCAGACAGACAAGATGTAGGCACCAGGTTCTACTGGAGTTTGGACTATGCACCAACAAGCCAGACAGGGGGAGTGTCACTGAGAAAAGAACTTCAAGAACAGGCAACAACTAAGGTTGAATTAGCAGGACTTACTCATAGTGAATCGAGTCTACTTCCTAATGATGTCTTCTTTCGCAACTGTATGCTCGATAATTAAAACAAAGATATCTTGTCTCATTAACATGAAGGACACAGGTCAACAGTTTTAGGAGCCAAACTTTCGGAAAACTGGGAAAATGTATGACCATTTCTATCTCTGAGCAGGAATTCAATTCTATTCTCAGGGGCTCCAAGATCACACCTGCAACTTACTTCCTTAGTTGTGGATGCCTGGCTTGTCAGGAATATATAAAACTGACTGAGATGGTCAAAACACCCCCTTAGGGTTCATTTTCTCTCAGCCACATTTGGCGTGAAGGAAGCGAGTTCTCTGGGATGATGACTTCAGCCTCCTCTTGCACCCTATTCCCTTTCAACCTTCTCAGCCCTACTCACACTGGCCTTCTTCCACCACACTCCCTCCCCCGACAGCCATTACAAACCCTGTGCCCTCTGCCTGAACAGTGTTCCCACCCCTCTTCACAAGTTAATGGACATCACCCTAGCGTAAGCATCACTTCCTCAAACATATCCCAGTTTCCCTGACATGCTCATATCCCCTCATCATATACTCTGGATGTCCCCTTTACCCATTCTTTGTAGCATTTACCTCAGTGGCAATTTTGCGATTGATTGATTAATGCTCTCTCCACTAAACTGAAAACTCTAGGAAGGCAGAAACCCTGTTGGCTTTGGTTCGCTATTATTCTCCAGCATGTAGCACGATGCCTGCTGCTGTTAAGTTAACGGATGAGGGTGACGAAGGAAAATAAAAGCGTGTCCTTTCTTTCTATTCAATCATTACTATCACCTTGTCTTTGCACACCATTAACCAAACCTTCTTAATTTTCCTTCCCTTGAATATAATTATCAAAAGTCCTTTTTGGTTCATGGGACTTGGCATTAGGGGAGCCTAATGCTAGCTCCACTCATCATTGTGATATTTTATGTCATATTGAATCCTTCTGTGTGGGTTAATTTAACAACTGTGTACTGAGGTCTTACCAGACGTCATACACTTTATATACACCATCACTCCATCATAAGAACCATCCAAGGCACATATTCCTATGCTTGTTTAATAGATAAGAAATCAAGTCTTAGAGAGGTTTAGTGACTTGTCCAAGGTTATATAGCCAGTAAGTGGTGACTCTGGGATTTGATCCCATGTCTTTTTGATTGAAAGCTCATGACTTCTTGTTCCCCCAAATGTCAACCTGGAATAAAACCTATTTTTTAAAATTTGATGGGAAAAATAAATGTGCATGAAAAGAAATACTCTTCTAAAATCTATTGGGCAAATTCAGAACACTGAGTATTAACACTGAGCATTAATAGCTTAAGAGGATTTTATAACACCCACAACTATGCGTGACACGGCTAGACTCAGGCTCCCAACACTGGTCTTGATACCACATTGCTGCTTGAAATCCCTCCCTTAGGCATGTTTCCACAAGGGGATTTCCTCTTCCCTCCCCTAGGATAGAGTAGCATAAGAGTGAACACTCCTGTCTTCTGCACTCTCACTTATTCCATCACCGGGAAGAGGAATTGCTCAGCTGATTCGTGAGACTTGAAAATAACCCCAACATCCACGGGACATGTTAACTAGGAAGAGGAGCCACAGCCTTGAAATGGAGTCAGGGCAGGCTTGGCATGTGTCTCTCTCCTTGAACCAGCTGTGGGCCGGTGGGCTCTGTGAGTGTGTGAATTTAGCAGATCAAACAGCAGACCAAGCCCTGAAGCAAGCCCAGATGGGTCTCTTGTCTCTTTGTCCCAGCTCCTCGGCCTGCCAATGAACTGATTGAGTCAGTGTCATGCAAGTCCTGGCATCCAGCTAGGTTCTGAGAAGAGAGAGGATCCTCCTCACGCTCGTCAATTCAGTCTCGCCAAAGCCAGTATTGCACTTTGCTTCTGGTGGCTCTGAGAATTGTTCTCGTCTGGGTATACTTTAGAGCAGAACAGCGGTGAGCATTGGCACATCTATGTCCCCGACACATACGTGTCATTAGTCAAGATTCTTTACCTATGATTTTAAGTTTATGGGACAAAAATACCTAAAACACAGCCTCAGTTCACCACAGAGTTATTTTATTCTATGGAAAAGGGATATTCCAAATCTTCCTAAAAGAAGCTGTTTTAAGTTGTTTTGTTTTTTTCTATGAAGGGATCTGTAACATCCACTGTCACGGAAAGCCTCTGACAGATCTGCTACAGCAAAGAGGGTGGGTGGCAGCTGTCATTCAGGCTGGGGTGTGTCTCCCACAGGAGTCCCTTCGTAAGTGGCAGATACATAAGTGAAAAAAGGACAGTGAACACTGAATTTATGAAGTGAAATCACTGTCTCTCAGTCACCTAGTAGTTGCACTTAATTCAAAAGAATTTACAGAGAGTCCATTAAATATTAGCCACAATGAAGCCAAAAGGGGACTTATTTATCAAATCCTTCATTCAAACATATATTCACACACTCAACAAATATTTCATTGCTATCTACTGTGTGCCAGATGATGGGGCCCACAGTGTCCGATGCCTAAAATACAGCCTCACAGCGGGAGAGAAAACCAGGGAGAAAGCGCAGCCTCCCTCCCTTGACATACGCTTCATCTTCATTTCTGCCCCTGACTCGACAGTTAGTAACTCGGCCTACTTGGGATTTATGTTTCTTCTTTGTCAGGCTTCCCTGTCCCCAAATAATGAATGATCTATAAGCTAACACGCTGAACCCTTTTATATCACAAAGCTCTTTCTGTGATGCAATCACCCTATAATTCAGCCACGTTGCACACGCGAGTTTCCACAAAGTGGCCTAGCCCAAGAACACAATGAAGCACTCTTCTCAGGCAGTGGAAGGCAGCCGGGACGCACTGAAGGAGAGCCTGGGTGACCGACTGGAACAGGTGGATGCTGCGTGTCTTCCTAAGGGTCCTTTCTCCCTGCTGATCTCTTCCTTCCCATTGGCTATTGATAGATGTTTAGGATTAGATGGGCAACCCAGGAATGAGTCACGCAGAGCTGAAGGTAAAAATTCATTGACACAGATCACTTTATTGGACTATGGGTATGTAATTCCCTACAAAACACAAGGTTTGGGTTTTCTCCATCAATTCTGAACATTAAATCAACTAGAATAGTTTCAGTTGTAAAGAAATGTCTACTGTATTCTTTTGATTCACAAAATTATTTTTTTCCCTTACTTTGTATAATGTTCCCAAACCAAATCATCCAAATACCTCCTTGAAAGAAGGCATTAGGAAATAACATTCTAGCTTTGGGAACTTGCATGTAGTTACTTAAAACGTTGTAAATTTCCTCCCCTGTCCTTGAAATGCACCATATAAATATTGCATTTGATCCTTAACTTACACTTCATAAATAATTTGTTTCAAAAATATCCCTCCATAAGACTATCAGTTGCTGAAGTGTTCAGTTTTCAGTGAAAGCATTTATTTACTGCAAGAGCCCAGGAAGGCTGGTAAAGACTTGGCTAAAAGCTCCACATGGAGCAAATTATGGTAGTCGTATTAATGCTCAAATCCACAATGCTCTGCTCGAATCTGCTAAAATGTTGTACACTATACTACCCACATTTGAAGGGCGAGTCCACTGGAAAGGCCTAACACTTCACAGGGAGGCTTCCCAGATTCATTTTTCATACTTCCAAGAATTGCTAAAGAATGTCTGTGATGACTTCCAGAGGAGTTTCTGAAAGTCACACTGAGGGTCAACATCCTCTTTAACATCTTCCACTTTGGTTCAGACAGAAAGGGCAAGTTCAAGTCACCAGAAATGAAAATCAAAGGGAATATCACACAATTAATTTTGATGACTGGGTAAGTTTTAATTCATGTATGGCAATATTCTGGTTAATGATATGTCTCCTTAGGACAGCCATTAAAAATCCATTAACTTAACAGGCAAAATCCAATAAAGTTATTCTGGAAATTTTCTGCTAGATTAACATTATGGACTTTTAATGAATATTTCCCGGAGGCATTGCTCTGCTAGCAGAGCTAATATACTACTTAAACATGGGTCTTTGTGGGGGAGCACAAGAACGTTAGAGTAATCAGGAAATCAGAGTTGCAGTTAGACCGAAGTGTCACTGAAGATACTGCTAAATCAGTAAATATCATTGCAGCGTTTAAAAACAAAAAGTGCCGACATCCCAGCAGCAGCCATCTCAGTCGTTAATTTATCCACTTACTAATCTCCTCGAGGCCCTCCCTCAGCGAAAGCTTCAACCCTAATTTATGGGTTCTGCACGTGTTTAGACAAAGTTGCCTCATTCTCTGAGTCTCATCTGTAAACAGGTAATAGTACCTTTGCCACTGACCTTGAGAACTACATGTGACAAGGTGCGTAAAGAACACAGACATGCGCTTGAAATCTAGAAAGGAGGAGGAGCATTCATCTGCTGCTGCTTCACGCACATGAGGAACATTAGCTGGAAGTCAGTATAGACAAATGGTTATAGCAGATATGGAATCATGCAAACAAGGGTTTGAATACTGCTTCTACCACTTGCATACCGTGTAACCATCAGTTAGGCACACTCCCCTTTCTGAACCTTGGTTTCTTCAGCTGTAGGACAGGATAAATCAAAATAAGTCTGTCACACAGTTTCGAAAATCTAAAAAGATACTGGCTGTAATACAGTAATATCACATCTGAGAAACAGACATGATTGAACTACTAGTTTTCATGGCTGCTATTAATTACGTGTTTCACAGGCATGATGACAGAGATACAGAAACATTCGAGACCTGTCTCAGTTCACACAGTTAGTTCTAGAACTGCAACCACCCTAGCTCCCAGTTCAGTGTTGTAGACCCCCCAACTACAGGGTAGGAGCCCCGCTCCTGGCACTCATCCTGGTGGTTCTTCATCAAGGCGAGGAGCTCCCGGGGAGCCTTCAGAACACCAGGCTGGGGACTCAGAACTTAGTGGCCCTGCCTTAGCCCTACCAACCAGTGCACTAGCACCGTGGTGCTATGGCTGAATTGTGTCCCCCAAAATTTATACGTTGAAGCCCTCATCCCCAATGTGACTCTACTTGGAGACAGGGTCTATCAGGAGGCACGGTTAAATAAGGCCAAAAAGACAGGGCCCTCATCTGATTGGATTAGTGTCCTTCTAAGAAGGGACTCCGGAGAGCTCTCTCTCACTCGCACTGTCTCTCTGCACAGGCACAAAGAGGAGCTCATGTGAGCACACAAGGAGAGGCAGCTGCCAAGAAACCAAGAGAAGAGGCCTCCGAATTAAACCTTGTTGGCACCATGATCTTGGACTTCCCGGCCTCCTAGAGATGTGAGAACTAAATTTCTGTTGTTGAAGTGACTCAGTCTACTGCATTTTGGAATGGCAGTTGGAGCTGACCAACACACTGGGATAGCTCTTTGCTGCAATTTTCTCTTAACTTTTGCCACTCTGTCCCAGTTCAAACAAATATGCTTATGTCCCACATATTCCATCAGCGGATATTGACCAGAATCTTCTCTGCCAGGATACTCAAGAGTGAAGCAGATATGGCCCCTGTCCTCCAGGAGCTTTCATCACTTTCCTGTTGGCCGCCCATTTCCCCTGCTGGATCTGAAGCGCTGTTCAAAATGCCAGCCTGGTGGGCAGGAGTCCCAACACACCATCCTCTGCACAATTCCCTTAGCCCCCAGAATAAAACACTGACCCTATTCTCATCACTGTCCTAGCCGCTGGCTCCAATGATCTGATCACCCAGAGTTTTGAAATCAATCACCATGTGACTTAGAGCGTTAATCCTTTTTCTACCCTGAGAAGTTACAGCCGCTCATCAACTGAGATCCCATCATACCCTCGTTCCCGTCCAGGTACGGATGCTTGTTCCAATCTAGCTCAAGGTGGCTTTGGGGGCTAGATATTGGACTGCTGCCTAAACCCGCTAGAGGCCAACCCTACTGCTGTTATCAGCGTCCTCAGTCTCATATATCCCAAGGAGGCAGTCTGCTTTGATAGAAGAGTATGGAGTCAGAGACCCTAGTTCTAATACTGACTCTAATACAGAGTAGTGGACAAGGAGCAGAATCTCAGTTTTCCCATCTATAAAATAGGAATAGCCATACAAATAGGCTTGTGAGGGCCAAACAAGATAATGTAGGTAATCAACCACCTACCCAAGGGACTTGGAATGTAGATGACAGCTAATGACGGCTGATTTGCTTTCTTCCTCTCTTCCCCTGGTCTCAAGTTCCTCCCACTTTCTCTACTAGCTCAGATCCTGAGATGGTTTCAACTGAGCCACAGAATTCCAGAAGGGCTCTTTCTGCACGCTACCCTGACACTGTTCTTTTCCCTAGATTTAGCGATTAGTAGTTGAACAGACCATAGACAAACAAGCTATGTTGTCTAGAACACGGCAACATAGATACTACCTGGATCTGTCATGTTTCTATCTTTATATTCTTGAACTTTAATAGAGTGGTCATGAGGACTTCACCAGAGAAAGGCTGCACTGAAATAATCTATTATGGGACTCAGTTTTCAAGGGTGGTCAGAAGTTGTAGCAGATGCTACTAACTGTTCAGCAATAGTTAAAGGCAAAACTCTCAACTTATAGCTGGTCACATGGATGGACGAATGGCTGCTCAGCCAATGCCTACATTTCCCAGCCACCCTTGCAGGCTAGCGGGGCCTTATGAACAAGTGCTGGTCAGTGGGAGGTGATCAGAAATGACATGGCTCATTTCCATGTTATGCTCCCTCCAAAAGAGTGTGGGTGGATTCCTCTGGTCCTTTTCATTATTCCAACTCACTGGCCGGGGACTGATGAGACCTGCAACAGCTAACGTGGACTTGAAGTTGGAGGCCATGTTGTGAGAACGGCAGATCTGCCCTGAGAGTCACTTGCCTCTATTCTATTACATAAAAAGGAAATGCCCTTCTATCTTGTTTAATCCACTGTACTGCTTATTTTATTGTTATAAGACCCTAACACAAGCAGTAAGGAATACAAAAGTATTTCTATTTAATTAGGTATAATTTCCTACCTGACGACAGCTTACTAGAATTGTAAGTAGTAACTACAGGAAATAAACATCTTCCTGTGAAATGAACATGCAAACCTTAAACTTTAAAATGTCAGTTATTGTTATACATACCTAGTATCTCAATTCTTCTCACTGGTAAACCAACCCCTACTAGTCACCTACACCTTTACTACCCGGTCAGTGCCACAAAAAACTGGAAGTCTGACACCCTACAGCCCTAGTCAGGGACCACAGGCTCATGTTCCAGGTCCTGAGTCTTCTAATTCTGATCTCTTCAGTTATTTTTTTCTGTTCACGGCCTTGCCTGGTTCCTTGAACCTAGCTCATAAAACGTTTTCCTAGTCGAGCTGGAAATGATCCATACACACCCCTTGATTATGCTGTTCCCAGCTGTTCCAGGCAAATATCTTCCTCCTCCTGTCTAAGATTCTAGACTTCAGTGCAGATCTCCACAGCCTGTATCTCCACTCAGTTCCTATAAGCCCCAACACAAGGGCCTACCAGTCATGGCCTATCCATCGTAACTTACTCATTTTTCTCAGAAAAACAGAACTGAATTCTGGTATTTTAATTCATATAAAAACAAAAAAATAACAATACCCTCATATACACATACACATAATCACTATCCAGAGTTTTTATTTTTTTACCTATTTTGCTGTAATTATCTGCAACAAAGTCTTCCAAACCGATCGTCTTCCAGAAACTGTCATCCCAGCCCTTCTCTGCTGAATATGTCCATTTGCACACGAGCGAGCACAGAGACCTGAGAAAATGGGAGAGAAGTAGAACCAATAATATGAGCTAGGTTTCCTTCATATTTTGCTGAGTACCTTCCCAGATATCTGCAGCAGTCCTGAAGAAGTAGAGTAAACCTAAGTAGGTAATTATCCATCCCTGTTTAGATCAGAAGTCCCCATTTACACCTGTCAGTGATGGAGAGTGCCTTCTTCCACTTTCAAAAGAGTCTCAACCCTTTATTTAGATCCTGATCAAACAGCCTGTGTGGATACAGGTATTTATATCTATATTTATATTTAGAAGACATCTGTGAGATAATTAGAACTTACAACACTGACTAGATATTTAATGATGTTGAATAGTATTATTAAATTTTAGGTACCATAGTGGTAATTGTGGCTGTATTTCAAAAAAGCCTTCTTATCATTTAGAGATACATACTGAAATATTTATGTATAAAATAATATAATATCTGGGATTTGCATGAAAGCAACAAGAAAAGGGGAGGTGAATGGTGTTACGAATGGGGCAGTATTGGCCAGGGGTTGGTGGCTGTGGGCTTAGTGACAGGCGGATGGTGTTCGCTATACTGTTTTAGACATGTTCAACATTCTCTATAGTAAAAAATTAAAAACAAATTGCGTGGAGTAGATCTGCCCACTCCAGTCCGAAGCTGCATTTAATAGGAGATTTACAAGCTGGAATGTGCATTCTTCTTCAGCTTCATTTCTCATCAATTCACCCTTAGTTTCTATACTCCAGCAACAAAAAATCACCTGCAGTTCTCTGAAAAAAATCATGTTTTTACACATTTCTGTCCCTTTGCCCAACTCCTATTCAGAAATTTCTTCCCCATTTCTTCACCCTGATAATTCAAACACTCCCGTTAGACCAGGCCGAGCGCTCAGTTCTGGGTGAGTGCTTCTCCTCCCAGCCCCCAGAGCTCAGAGGGCGCCTCCTCTCACAGCCCCGATCCCGCTGTGTGATTAACTGCTTCTTTATATATCTTCCCAAAGGTCCCATTGTCTTCCGATCTGTTCTCCATATTGTGTCCAGAACACACTTTATAAAATCTGATGATATCAACCCCTGAGTAAAATCCATCAACTGCTCCGCACTATCTTCAGGAAAAAGCCCGACCCTTCACAGACCCTTCAGGACATGACCATCCGACCTCCAGTGCCCACCCTTGCTTTCTCCACCCTGCAAAACTGAATTACTTTAAGTTTCCCACAGGCGGCTTTGATTTCTGACTTCCCTGTGCACTGAACCCTTTGTTTCATTCTGCCTGGAATGTTCTTTCCTGTATCGCATCTAACTCTTAGTTAGCCTTCATGACTCAGCTCACATTGTCATTTTTCATGAAGCCTCAGTGGAAGGCAGGCTGAGTCCAAAACCTCTTCTCCAAGTTCTAACCAAACATCTCCTTATCTTAACACTTCCCATAGTAACTGTCTGCCCCTCCACTTCCCCATCTCTCCCACTAAACCAGCAACTCTTCAGAGCAAAACCAGCCCTAGTGGTCTCTGCATTGCCAGTACTTAGTCCACCCTCAGTCATATGTCAAGCCACAATGCATACTGACTGAAGAGAAGCACCAAAGAACGACTATGGTTTGTCCACCTCACCACAGGTAAATGGTAAACCTAGGATGCCCATGCAGCTTTAAAGATAAACCCACCTCAGAGAGCCAACAGTCTAGGTGCATCTCCTTCAGTCTTTCACATAGATTCACCCACTCACTCACTCACTCAATATTTAGTATTCAGTTACTATGACTCTGCCACCATGCTAGGCCCTGGGGAATGCAAAGAGGTATGCAAAAGACCTGGTCCTCTGCTTTCATAGAATCTGACGGTTTAATAAGGAGACAAAAATTGATCAAACAATCACATCTAAAATCATATACTAACAAATAGCCAAAAATGTTCTGAAAGAAGTAGAAACAGAAATGAGAACCCTTACCAGGAGACTCTGATCTAATCTGGTGGGAGGAGTGGGGAGAAAGCATCAAGAAAGGCTCCACAGAAGAGCTGGCATTTTGAGAGGCCTAAATCGCTTTTGAAGGCACACAAATGTTACTGTTATTAATGGTTTTTTCAGCTGTGGCATAAATAGCAGAATATATTGAGCTAAGCTAAGTGGCATGGGTATACTGAAGGAGTACTAGTGTCAGTAGAAATGTAATACACACGTGCTCAATCCTTCACCTCATTTAAGCAAGATAATTTTGAGGTACAGAGAAGGCAGCCACCTATGTAGCACGTTCTGAAGAGTATACAATAGGCTAACTCCTCCCGGCACAATATCTGAAATCCCACCTTTATGGAAACTCTGATAGATCACTGGAGAGAGAAATGCTATGAAGCAAAAGATGGTGAAGGATCATTTCTAAGAATCCGGTCACACAGGACAACTCTTCCATCCCCAGATGTCCCATTCATCTGCAGGCTTCTGTGCCTCTACTCTGACTGCTCCTTTTGTCTTAACTGATTATTCCTCACTTCACTCATCCTTATCTACTTGGCGAACTCCAAGTTATCCTCTGGTCCAGACCCAAAGGCCTCTCCTCTGCAAAAGTCTCCCCACTCCCTCGAAGGTAGACTCATGGCTCTCTCCTTTGAGGTAGGATTCTAACCTGGAAACACTGCATTGTGGTCCTTAACAGCTACAGGGAGGGAGGGGAGTTCATGGCCCCGAGTCTTCGGCCCTCCACGTAGCCACATCCTCTGCCATGTAATTTGCAGCACCGAAGCCTCTCCTCCCACATCCACACTGTCCACCTCAGTAGGAAGGCAAGGCCCCTTCCTACCTCTAGACTTTGGATTCTGTCATGCGACGGGATTTGGCCAGAAGGACACGGCAGAAGTGACCGTGTGCTGGTTTCCAGTCTGCACTTCAAGAGGCATTATGTGTTTCTGCTTGCTCCCTTGCACCTCTGACATCACCACGAGAAAATCATGCAGGGTCAGCCCCTTGGTCCCAGGAGGAGCGTAGGAGACATGTGGAGCACAGTAATGACCACCAAGCCCAGCACGAATCACACATCCCCAGGCAGTGAAGACCCCAGTGAGTGAGTCCAGCTGAAACTAGAAGACCACCCAGCAGAGCACAGCCTAAATGACCTCCCCATGAACCAAACAAACGATTATTGTGTTAAACTACTGAGCATTGGTTGTGGTTTATAACAGCAATAGTTAAACAACTCAATACTCTACAGCATAACTAAGTTATTCCAAGTAGGTTTTTCCCCTAATAAGGGCAAGGAGAAGGATGTCGTAGGCCTCACAGCAAGTTAGAATAAGTGGCCAAAGAGGATGCTTGGAGTGAGGTGACTGAGCGCAGGAGGCAGCAAGTTTTACAGCTGCAGATGCCTCTGGCAACCCCATCCTCCATGAGGATTATTCAAACACTATTAGGGTCCATTCCATTTGGGTCTCTTTAAATCAACTCTTGGGTAATATGGGTGTGTAAAAGCAGCAGAATTGGTAAAATTTAGAGAGTGCATCCGAGGCCTCACGTTCTCTAGAAATCTCCAGGAGAGAGAGCAAGTACAGAACTTCATGTTGTTGGTGAGTAAAGGTAAGGGACCAGCAGCAGAACCAAGGGTCTGCCTCCCCCTGAGGCTTCCGAGAAGACCAGGGTCTTGCCATCGCCTGAGTTGCTCTGGCGAGCAACTTGCACCCCCAGGGCAGCTATTCACCTCAGGCAAGCTGACTGCCAGCCCACGGAGGGTGGCATCAGTAGGTTTAGAATTAGAGATCAGGGCCTGAGAAAGACAGGGGCCACCGCAGCAGCCCAAGATGCATCAAAGATCAGCAGCTGGAGAAGAACGCTGCTTCCGCCCAGAAAGATGGCTGCTCGCTGTTTGTCCTCGGCCGGCCAGAACGCCTGCGCACAACTGCTGCACCTTTCACCGCTCTCGGAGCTGTTAATGCCACAGAGACTATGGAAACCTATGTGAGAGTGGACAGAACATAAATCAATGAACAGGCACAATGAAAACAACACCTCACTCAGGGGACGAGTTCGCCTGAGAGGGCCACACAGGACATCATCTGGAAGACACAGGTCTCCCTTAAGCAGAGGTCAGAAGAAACTGGAAGAGAGCTTCAAGAAGGAAAGCGATGAGAAATTAGAAGGGAGCAAGAAAGACTTTCTGAACTAAAACCACTGATTTTAAATTTAAAAATTTCTGCAGAAGAACTGAAAAAAAAAATCTAGTTTTTTAAAGTTGAAAATCAAATTAATGATCTGGAAGACCAAGTGAATGAAATATGTTACTACACGTAGCAAAGATACAAAGAGGGAAATAATGGGGGAAGAAAAAAGAGGCTTGAGCAGCAGATCCAGCAGCCTAACACGAGGATAACAGGAATTCCAGGAGGGATTTTAAAAAAATGAAGAGTAGAGGGGGAAAAAAAAGATGAAGGAGATGTTATAACTACATGAGTATAGTACTAATTTTATTTTTATTATTACACTGAGCTGAAGTGCGATTGAAGCCTGCAGATTAAAAGTCCCATTAAATCCAGGATGGGAATCCAGGAAATACTTGAATTTCAAGCACAAACAGAAAATCATACAAGCCTCTAGACAGAAAGAACAAGTTCCTTACAAAGGCGAGAGATTCCGACTAGCTAAGGGATGCTCATCTGCAGCTCTGGGATGTGGAAGACAGTGGAACAATGTACAGACTGTTAAGAAAAAAGATCCAAGAATACTACACCCAGACAAAACATTATTCAACTGTCAGGGAAAAAGAAAAACATTTTTAACACGCAAGGATTCAAAAAGTAAACTCCCCATATATGTTCTCTGAGGACAACACTTAAGAGAGAACATAATCAAAAAACCATTGATTCATAGCAGCTATCCCAACACAGGGGAAGTCAAAGATCAGAGCAACCAGTGACAGTGAACGCTGATGCTCACTGTGTGTGTGTGTGTGTGTGTACACACATATGTATATATTCAAACACACATACATACACATGTTTCAATTTAAACACAAGAATGTAAACAGGGATTTGTAATATTAAGTTTTCTTGGAACATAATAGGCACGCTGTATTAGAAGGAAAAGCCAATAATAGCCTGGAACTGATAAGATTAAGTAAGCAAAGCCTCAGAGTCAGAAATTGGAGAAGGTGCACAGGAGAAGCACCTTGATGCAGATGTGTATTTGGGCAGAATGAGAGTTCAATGTTGGTTATAAGAAATGAGAAGGAATCACTAACAGAAACAAAAAGCTTAGTAGAACTCCAAAATAACAAAAGATAAAAGGGAATAAAGAGAAAATTAGCAAGTCAGTGAAACCAAACTAAAACAGTCAAAATAAACAGGAAAGGAAATGGGGGTAATATAATTTACATAGAAAACAAAAATGGATAGAAGGATAAAAGACAGAAGGATGGAAGAAATAAAATCAGTTATTTCAGGTGTTTGAACAAATGTCAATGAGTTGAATTCCACAACTGGTTAAAAGATAATAATCGCACTGGGGTTAAAATGAAGCTATATCTTGTGTACAATACAGATTTTTTAAATGTGAAGAGGTTTTTTTAAAAAAAAGTCAACAAAGAAATACAAACAAAATTTTTTAAAATATGAAAATATGAATACCAAAGTAGAATACAAGATCAAAAATATTAGCCAAGACAAAAAAGAACATTCCATGACAAAACCCTGAACCCAAGAAGAATATTACCCTCCATTAAATTTTATGAACTGAACAAAACAGTGTGAAACATAAAACAAGAGCTCCTAGAGATTTAAAAAAAGCTCCTAAAATGAGACACAATTTACTTAAAGATTTTATTATACTTTCAGAATTTGAAGAAACAGGTAAACCAAAAGAATAACAATAATTGATGTTACTATTGAGGAATTAAAGCACTCAAAGGCAATCAACAAACTCAAGTCTATGTACTCATATTAGGGGGAGAGAGGAGAACATTTTATAACCCAGGCAGAGACTCAATGGGTAAAGTAGTATTTTACAAAGAAAATTCAAGTTTTAAAAGCTTTTATTAGATACCTGAAAATTAACAACCTAAGCAGCCAACTTAGAAAATTATGAAAAACAGTAATAAGATTAAACTGAAACAAAGAATGAAAAGGAGCGGATGAAAGACTTAAGAAAATTCAGGAAATCAAGAGAGCTAAAACATGGTTCTATGAAAAGACATAGAGGAAGAAGAAAGGAGAGAAGGCAAAAATAACACACATCATGGATTAAAAACAAGGGATATAACTACAGATGAAGCACACGGTGGTAGAAAAAATAAAATGACTAAAGGAACAATGTTATGCTGTGAATTTAAAAAGTTAGATGAAATGGACAATTTACTAAAAAACAGAAATTACCAAAACTGTCTCAAGAAAACATAGAGAAGCTTAATAAATTTATTACCATTAAACAAATTGAGTCAGTAATTAAAAATCATCCTTCAAATAAAACTTCAAGCCCAGAGAATTGTACAAGAAGGTTCCAAGAAATGTTCAAGGAACAGAGTGCTCCGAAGTATTTCAGAGTCTAGGAGAGGAAGTAATTGCATCCCAAGTAATTCATCAAGCTAAGATAACTATGTCACAAAACCAAGCAAAGACAGGATGAGAAACGAAAATCAGAGGCCACTCTCACCTTATGAATGGAGGCATAAAAATTCTAAACAAGGCAGGACCAAATGTAATATAAAAATGGAAAAAAATAATCATGAACAACATTCAAGAAAATTTTAATAACAGAAGATCTATGGATGTATTTTACCACAGTATTTTATTAAAGGAGAGAAAAATGATCAACTCATACTAAAGATTAAAAAGTATTTGATGATGTTAAATGCCACAGCAAGATAGAAATTCTTACTGAAGTAGGAACAACAGAAGTTTCTGCTTCTGACCAGGACAGAGTAACAGAGACTGGATTTTATTCCCTGCCTTAGAAAACTAGGAAAGCAGAAAAAAATATACAAAACAACTGCTTTCAGACCTTGAGCACAGGCAGCACAGGACTGCGATCTCTGAGAGAAGGAAATGAATGAAGTGAGCCATAAGATCACTCTGGCTTTCTGCCTGGAGGCACACACCAGACTGCAAAACAGAAAGAGGGATGCCAAGGAAAATGTGCCAGCTCCAGGAACTTGAGGAGATTGAGCTCAGAATTCAGGGAATTTGAGGTGGCTGGAAGCTGTGGTGCCACAGACTTCTAAAGAGGAGGTAGCCATGCAGAAAGAGGGCCCCAGAAAACTGCGCACGAGTCCCCTGAAGTCTTTGTTGACTGTTAAGATGCAGGTATGTGCACTGGCACTCCATGAAGCTGGTGTCGAGCGACCGCAGGGCTGCGGGCTGCACAGTTCTCAGAGCTCACAGAGAGCTGAGGATCACAGGAGGCACCAGAATTAAAGTGGAATGTCCTCACTGATCACTCGGGACATTCAGTTGAGATCCCAAGAGACACAGGCCTCAGAAGTGTGACTGAACTTTCCTTGTATAAAGGCTACACTAAATCTGAACTGACAAAGTTAAAAAAAAAAGGACTCTAAGGGATAAAACTAAGTCAAAAGTGCCTTAGCAGTCTACCAGAAAAAGTAGCTCAACAACCTTTAGGGAGACAACAAAATCCAGACTCCACAACACAAAACTGACGATGTCGGCATCCAACCCAAAATATTTGAAGAAACAAGAGTCAAGCTTTTTCTCAATTTGATAAAAGTTATCAATCCACAAAGCCAAGCTCAATGAAACCAAAGCAGGAAAACCACATCAAAACACATTATAAACAAATTGTTAAAAAAAAAAATAGTGAAAAAAGAAAATCTTAAAAGCAGTCAGAGGAAAAGGACACATTACAGAGGAACAAGAACAAGAGTCTGCAGCCTTCTCATCAGAAGCAATGCACCCCAGAAGAAAATGGAATGGCATCTTTAAAGTGTGGAAAAAAATTAAAAAGAAAATATCAATCTAGAATTCTATATTCAGCAAAAAGATCTTTGAACAATTAATGTGAAATATAGGATTTTTCAGACAAACAGAAGCTGAGGGAATTCATTTCCAAGAAATCTGCATTATAAAAAATGTTAAAAGAAATTCTTCAGGGAGGAAGAAAATGACACTAACTGGAAATATAAATTTATACAAAGGAATAAAAATATCAAAATCAGTAAATACGTGGGTAAATGCAACGGCCCTTTTTATTTTTAAATTTCTTGAAAAGAAAATTGACTTTAAATTTTTACCTTTAAAGTATAATTTAGAAAAAAATCAATGTGTTCTGGGGTTTACATAGAAACAAAACATATGACCACAATAGCGCAAATGAGAGGGAAATATGAAAGTGCATTATATGTGATGTGGTATAAAATTATTTTAAGGTAAACTGTGATAAATATAAGATTCATATTATAAATCCTAGGGGAATCAGTAAAAAATAAATACAATTAATAAACCAATTTGGGAGATAAAATGGAATACTAAAAAATATTTCAGTAATATGGAAGAAGGCAGGAAAAGGGAAAAATTACATAGAATACATAGAACAAATAAAAATGAAATAGTAAGATGGTAGATTAAAACCTAACCATTAAATGTAAATGGCCTAAAAATGCCAATGCTAGGGCAGAAATCATTGGGCTGGATAAAAATAAAAAATAAAATCCAACTATATGCTGTCTACAAGAAACTTACTTTAAATATAAAGACACAAGAGATGTTAAAGAAAAAAAGGGTAGAAAAAGACATCCCATGCTAATCCAATAATGAAAAAGCAGAAGTGGCTACACGAATATCAGAAGGTAGACTTCAGAACGCTAAACATCACCAGGGATGAAGAGGTACGTTATATAACGATAAAAGGGTCAATTCACCAAGAAGACTTGTGGGTTAAAGAAGAAATCATACTGTGTTAGAATGGCAACTTGATCCCAGTTATGTTTCTTTTTTTCCCCCTTCTTCTCCCAGAGGACCCCCGGTACATAGCTGTATATTGTAGTTGTTGATCCCTCTGGTTGTGGCATGTGGGACGCCGCCTCAGCACGGCTTGATGAGCGGTGCCATGTCCATGCCCAGGATCCGAACCAGTGAAATCCAGGGCTGTCAAAGTGGAGCGTGCGAACTTTACCACTCGGCCACAGGGCCAGCATCTAAGGTTAGATTTCTTTTTCTTTGTTTAGCTCAGAACTAACAAACAAGAAGCACAAAAACCATACATGAAATCAAGGATTCATGATGGTATACTTGGATGTGGCCACCTACAGTCACCCTCGTTTTTTACACAGCTTTGTCTGAAATTCAGCGGCCCATGTTGATTAAAGGATCTGACAGAATGGAGGAGTCCAGAACTGTGGGGCTTGCTCTACGCTATACTATTTCAGGAAAGAGCACATGAGCACAGAAGACCAGTGAATTATTTTATTTTGTTTCTTTTCCTGACTCTCCATCTGACCTTGTGTGAATTTCAGTGTGTCAGGCTTGACCATGACCCCCCACAGCAGGGACCATATCTGCCTCATTCATCACGTCAACTCCCAGGACCAGCCGAATTTTGACAGTTCAATGCATGTTGACCAAGTAAATGAAAGAGAACCCCAGGATGTCAGTTACAGAAGGAAGCTTTCAGGCTCCTAATCACTTTTTAATTGTTCGTATCACAAGGCCCAGACCTTCAGCTATTGCTCTCTGCACAGGCCTTGGAGGAGACAAAGTTAGATCCTGGAGTGTCCTTGGGCAGCAGGGCAAGGGGTCCCGCACACAGACTGGCCATCTGAACAGAACGAGGACAGCTTTTTGAAAATGCATTTTGCTGCTCTCACATGCCTCCCATCACTTACTTCCCCAGACACAAAAACACGCCAAACCTCTAACAAATCTTCTTCCCTTTTTGAAAAATGCAAAAACAGAGACTTCCCGTTACAGATGCCAGGTTGACTACACGTGTTGACCTCTGCTCCTTTTAAACATTCCAGTAAGGTGGCAATATAAGAATATTCAACAAGGCAAAAACCCACAATGACAAAGGGAACAGGATAGAGTATGGCAGCAACAAAAATCTGAAAGCCAGAAAACACTGATGGATAAGAAGTAACTCAAATACTAACTTGAGAAAGATAAAACCTAAGCAGTCATGGGGAAAACCCGGAAGCACAATGATTACTCTGCAGGGACTCAGAAAAGGTCAGGAAGTAATGGCACCACGTACCCCCGAATAAGGAATAAAAGTGGGGCTAAAAACAGCAAGATGGTGGAAAGTCACCTTTGGTGGTGTAGAAAGTAATTAGACCCTCATGTGCCTTCACTATGAGCACCCGGGGTACACTTTCCCACACCCTGAAAGAAGGCTAAGGTTCACCCTCAGACAGAGGAGGGCACAGGGCCAGCTAAGGGGAGGGCCATCCTGACGAGAACAGAGAGGTAAAGTCCGGCCTGCCTCTGTGCAGGTCAGCCCTTAAGATCCTGTCCCCAACTCAACCCCACGGCTCTGGCTGCCAGGTTTATCCGCTGAAGATTTGTTTTGGGGGAATATGACCAGACAAAAGAAAAGACCGAAGGCTAGTTGGGAGGTTGAGGGTAGAGAAAGAAAACATCAGCCAGATCCCTCGAGTGTTAGGAGCATTAAACTCATAAAATATGAGTAAAGCTCATTTTTAATGATCAATAAGTGGTAACTGCTATAATCATCACTATCACCATCATCTCTATTTTTTTAAAAAGCATTAATTCAGAAAATAGTGGGCCCACCATCCACGTATCAGAGCTTTTCTAGGCAGGTACAAGGCTCCAAACTCTGAGAGAAACAAAGGGAAAGTGTCACCAAGATTCCAGCCAAACTCCTGAGACCATGAAGCAGCCTTCACGAGAACAAGAACTTTTGACTTTCCTGCTTTGACCCAGAGCAAGGCACCAAAGGTACACACCCGCTGAGTTCCAGGGGCCTGATCGTTATCATGTATTTCTCCAACAAGACTTTATCAACATGCAGTTGGCACTGCCGCATTATTCATGTGCAACTCACTCTATTGACACTGCCAGGCCCCACTTTCAAGGGAAACCTTTTGTTCTCTGCTTGGGGAAGGCAGAACCTGGAGAGTGTCAATCGAACAAGTCAGTGAGTAACAGAATAATTAGAGCTGAGAGTGGTGATAAGTTACCAAGATATTCCTGGCTGCAGCCTTCAGTACATCACAGGCCTACAATGGCTCTGTTTTTCCAAACCATGCAACAGACTGAATGACCAGCACTGAAGATACAGCTTGCGGGGAGGTATGACTTGGACTAGACCGCTAATGGTATGAACAGAGAGACCAAGAGGGCCTGATATTTGAAGAAACACCACTGCACGATCAGAGAAGCTTCTGCTAACGAGCTGTCAGATGTCAGGCTTGTTGTTGTTGGCTCTGTGCTTCCTCAAGACTTGCTGACAGGTCCGTGACAGACCGAAATAATATATGCAATGATGCAACACAGGGCGATATTAAATTGCCTTTCAGTTAGACTTCCAATAATATGGCTCAAAAGTGGCCATGACAATATGGAGCATGAAAGAACTGGATAAATAATCAAGTTCAGGGAATTTTCCACACCCCCAAGAGAAAGAGATCTAAGAATCAAAAACAGAAGATCCTGAAGTCACTGCCAAATATTCCAAGATCTTGGTGAAGCCCCTGGACTCATGGATTCAGATCTATCTCCTAAAAAATAAGGATGATGACAATTAGAGGCAACATAAGAGAAGGAGGAAAATGAAGGGGAAAGGGAAGGAAACTAGTGACAGCTTACTGAGCCCCATTGTATGCCAGGCACCGTGCCTAATACTTCTACGTAGGTCACACAACTGTTCCCACAACAAACTGGTGAGGATGTCATCAGTATATCCATTTGATATGAAAGGACTCTGAGGCCCAGAAAGGTTGGGTAACTCATGTGCGGTCATATCATTGGAAAGCAGCAAGGCAGAAGTTCAAACCCTGGTCTGACCACCTAAACGTTTACACTTGTTAATTACATGCTATCCAAGCCCACGCATGAAAAGATATTTACAAGCATTGCAAAGGCTGGTGAGACCATGTGAACAAGCCCAATAATTTTGTCTGATTTCTCTGTGTTCATCTTGTCTGCTATCTCCTTTTCTTAATGAAAGAAAAATATGAGAATAAAAGCAGATGTGGAGCTCAAGAAACACAGAGCCCCAGGGAGCAGTTAAAGAGCTGTCTTAGGTTTTCTATGAGGATGTTTTGGTGAAACTTAAGATGTTCAGGAGATGCAACCATGGGCAAGGACCTGGGGACAACAATGAGATGCTCCCTCAAGGGGTGAAAATTAATGACTTTTGAGAGTTCAGCTGAAAGTCCATCCACAATGAGTAAGAGTAGAAATATTATCATAAAGAAGACAAAATGGCTTCCAGGAGATTCAGAGTTCCCAGTTCCCAGACTGAAGGCAATGAGATGGCTAAAGAAAGAATGTGTCAGTCAGATGGATGGTTAGTTTGCACGCGAGCAGAGGAAGAAGCAGGAGCAGAAGAGGTGGAAACAGAGGCAAGTGCCAGTAGAGAAAGAGAAGAAGGTTCCAGGTGGAAAGAGCCACACATGCAAAGGGCTGCAGGTGGGGGAGAACATTGTGCAGGCCACATTTCAGCGAGAGCCTCTCCATGCAGACTCAACAGCTGTATGTTTTCCCCAAATGAGGAAAAGAACAAAAGAGCCACTTACTTATTCCTCCCTCCCTCATTCACTCAACAAATACTGAGTAAGCTCTTATTATCTACCAAGCACAGACACCATCTCTTCCCTCATGGAGCCGAGAGTACAGCAGAGGAGAGAAATTCATAAAGAGCTCTCTTCAATTTCTAATAAATAAATACCATAAACGGTAAGCATAATGAAGAAATATTACAGGGTGTTTGTAGAGCTTATAGTATCAAAAGACATTGTCTTTTTAAGGCAGAACAGCCTTGAACAATGCAAGATTCCTGGCAAAGGACGCGAAAGGGGCAGATTCAAAAGCTCCTGCCAACTGGCCCAGAGTATTCCAGTCTTGCTTGGCTAGCAGGCCCCTTTATGATCAGTATCTGGACTCCAGAGCATCCAACACACATCCTCTCAACTTGAGAACACTCTTCAAAATAAAGAAACATATAAACAAATTATAAAACCAAGCTTTTCTTGGCTAGGATGATCTTTACAAACTCCCTTAGCAATCACAACTATACTATGTATGGTTCAGCACAGTGCCCAACATACTGCAGGCACTCAACAAGTAGTCTTTACCGCTATCTTTCATGAGACGTTGACAACTCTAAGAGGTTTCGAAAGGCATCGTGATTTCCCTCACAATAAACCTTCTAAACTGCTGTGCCTGATTTTGCTCAGTGATACCATCAGCAGGGATTCCATACTTATAACTCCTGTGAGTATTAAGCAGGTCTTACAGTTCCAGTTCTCTCACTCGACCTATTCTGGTTTGGTCTCTAGAAATGGTGCCATTCTCCCATGTGCAAAACGGCAGAGTGTTAGGAGAATTCTTTCCCTCCCTGTTCTCCTGTTGCCAGAAGTCACAGTGCTCCAGGTGACTGAGGGCGCCGTTATGATGATGGCCATAAGGATAAGTGGGGGTCGCCAAGGTGACGTCAGTGCCCTCAGTTACGATGTCCACTGTTACAGCAACCACTGAGCTGCCTACTTACTTGGCTCTCAGAGCTGAGGGTTCTAACATAGAATAGTCTCTCTCTGGCACAAAGGGGAGACAGCCAGATTAAGACCTTGCAAAGAGGGCGAAGAGAGAAAACATGAAAAGAAAGAGTTGGTGAACTACAAGTATAGACGTGGACTTTTCATAGCTTTCAGGACATCTTGTCTCTAAAAAAAGGAAGGGAAGGTATAGAAAATTGAAATGGAAATGGAAAATAACAAGAAACACACAGAAAAATGGCTTTAAAACTAGGTTCTTAAGGGATGAATAGGCAGAGGACAGAGGATTTTGAGGGCACTGGAACTACTCCATATGATACTATAATGGTAGGCACATGTCATACATTTGTTCAAACCCACAGAAGGCACAACACCAAGAGTGAACCATAACAGAATCTACGGGCTTTGGGTGATTATGATGTCAATACAGATTCATCAATGTAACAAACGTACCACTCTGGTGGGCGATGTTGATAATGGGGGACGGGGAGTGATGGGCTATGAACGTGTAGGGGCAGGAGGAATATGGAAATCTCTGTACCTTCCGCTCAATTTTGCTGTGAACCTAAAACAGCTCTAAAAAATAAAGTCTATGAAAAACAACAACAAAGAAACAGACTCAGTTTTCAATGTTCTTCAAAGACGAAGATCCAGAAACTGGCTGGCAGAAACAGTACGTCAGCTCTTCAGAAGGAGGATACACTCAGACTTGCTATTAATGTCAAGAACATGGCAACTTCGTGACTTAGCCATTTAAGCTGTTCGTAGTAAATACCATCCCTCTGGCCTCAGGGAATTGACAGACTCTTGGGGGAGCAGAGCACCCTAAGATCACTTGGCTACCATGGGTAGAGCCAGCATTGAACCCAAACAATTAGCTTCAGAGCCCATGTCTTTAACTACTTTACACGCTGCCTCCAGGAACATTCTCTCTGCATGACAGGGGGCTTTCACAGGTAAAATGTAAGGTATTTAAGAGGAACAGGAGAGGAAGAGGACAACTCGACCTGGGAATAGTAAGGAAGCTCTTTAGAGGAGCAGTTTGAGCCGTGAGTCCTGAAACATGAGTAGGAGCTGGCCAGGTGGACAGAGCTGGTGGAGGAGATGTTTCAGGCAGAGCGCTGGCGCCAAAGCATTCAGTGCAAGTGTGATCTTCCTCCAGATGAAAGATGAAATAGCTGACTTCCTAAGGACTCTTCCAGTCCCCTGATTTCACTGCTACTATGGGGAAGGCATTATGAGCATGTACAGAGCAAAAGTTTGGGATGTGACGTGGTGATGCATCATTCGCAGTGGGTAAGAGATCCTCCTTGCACTTCATTTTCTTTACCTGTTAAGGAGAGTAATAGTTCTTATATTATAAGTTCATTAAGTGAGTGAATTCACATAAAGCATGTAGCACAGTGCCCGGGACATGGCATATGCCAATAAAAGGTAGCTATTTTTGTTCTCGTTTTCATCAGCATCAATATCATCATGATCATCACCTCATAGCTACCTCTGAGAAAGAAAATACGAATGAAAGAGAAATATTCAAATGCAACCTTGCTTTGAGACAATGCTAAGAACACTATAGAGAAATGAGATGAGTTTTCAGCTCTAATTTGATGACCATTATCTGAACTGAATGAAACAATAACAGAAGCCACCCAACTCAGCCTTGCTCAACTCAAGATAAAACTGAGTTAAAAACCAAATTCTTGGTTCATATCTGAAACTTGCACACCCATATTGGGCCCAAACTGTGCCCCCTCTGCAAAGTTAGGGGCAGGACCACTCAGAATACTCCATCCATTCATGGAGTCACTCATTAATTCATAAACATATTTTGCCAGTACCAAGCATGGCAACACAAAGATACAGAGGGGAGTATTAGAGCTTCTCCCTTGGAGAGATCAGAGGTTAGAAGGGAAGACAGACTTAGGGGGTAAGTGCACAAAACAACGTAAGCACAGTTTTAATATGGGCACATACAAAGTTCTAGGGGAGCACAGAAGTCTAGAGACATTAACTCTGTGGAGGTTCTAGAACCTCAATAAAATACCAGAGAAAAATGAAAAACATGCCTAAGATGTGCATCCTGGGGAACCTGGGGTAAGGAGCAGGAAGTTCTCCGTGGAGCAGGAAGTTCTCCGTGGTTCGCCTATTCTCTGGCTGAAACAAGTTGCAGCTTCCTGAATTGGTCCCGCTCCCACTCACTTGTGTTCTTTGTCATGCAGCTCCCCCTGCCTGAAACACCTTGACCTTTCCCACCTTTGGTAAATCTTAACCACCTTCAGATGTCAATTCCTTTGGGCGTTCATCCAAGGGGGTGTTATTTACCCCTCCGCCCTGCTTCCAGTGCTCCCTATCATAGCACCAATTACATCATGATTGCCTGCTGAGTTTTCCTTCCCTCCCCAACTCTGGACTGTAAACTAGACGTACATTCTGCCTCTCTGACTTCCTAATAAGGCTGACACACAGAAGATGCTTAATCAATGTTTGTTGACAAAATACCTATCACTGACGTCTTCTTTAACCTACTACCCTGTACATACAGACCTACTGTATTCTTGCCTACAAAGTCTGTTTTGAGTGCCCAACTGGAGCTCTATCGCTCACATAGCAACTCAGTCCATGTGGTGAGTTTTTAAATGAAGTCATATTAAAAACAAACAAAGGAACCAACAAATAGAAGGGACCAGAGGCCTCTGCTCAAGTGTAAATCAATACCCTTGCTAAACTAAATAAGGAAAGGAAGTGGCCTGCTCTGCTCGCTATCCTTTTTAATCACTACCATGAAGGCGCTTGTGGGGTTTCCTGATTGAGAAAGCATACAAAAAGGTAAAAGTGCATTGAGAGGGTGCCATGTTCTTTTTTTAAACCTCCTTTAGAATTATCACATGTTTTTCTAATTGAGAGCATTCTTAAGGCTTATTTATAAACCAGATCTGAAAAAACAAACGGAACCTTGCAAAGCAGTTTATGAGAAATAAATCATGTCTAATAAATTAAGCAACTGGAGAAAATGAGATGGGAATGATTGATGGCAGGCCTAAAAAGATACTACCATATATCACTTGGGGGTCACAGTACCACAGTTGCCCACCATCCTGGCTGGATCTATGTATTTTAATGGTGTGAGACATATTTCTAGGTACACCTGAAATCAACAATCACTTACTAATCAGACCTAGCCTGAGTTTTTTTAGGCAAAAGACTAATAAATTAAGAGAATAGCATTCAACGGTTTGGAAATAGAGAACAAAAAGGTATGTCAGATAGAAGGGAGAATTACACCAGGGGAAGAGAAGGCTATGAAATGATGGAACCACCATCTTAGGAAGGGAAATAGTTTCAGCTGGAAGCAGCTGGTTTTCATTTCTACGAAGGCAATGACCATAAATTTCAGTAAGGGAGGAGTCAGGCTGAGAGAGCCGCCTCACTTACGGGGCCAGGAGACGCGACGAGCTGGTAAGAGAATGTGACAGTCTTCTTTAAAGGGGTCTTGAAGAAAGGGGAGCCCCATCGGTTTAATCCGCTGGGGAATTGTCTGGCCTACAGAGAAGGGAATGGGCTGCACAGGTGATTTCTAGTGTTTTTATCATTACTCTTGTTATTATTCTGGTTCAAAGATTCTGTGATTCATTTCATTGGCTGTAAAGCCGACCTCTTCGGTCTCAACAAAAGAACAACGCTAAGGAAAAGCATGTCTGAGAATTTCAAGTTCACGAAGACAGTTGTGCCAAATTTATGGTCTTATTTAACTAAAAGCACACAAGTTTCCTTTTAAATTTCAATTTAATAAAATATATTGAGTGGCTATGAAGTGCAAGTTCTGTGCAAAGTGTCAGGAGCATGAAGATAAAACATGCGTCCTGGTCCTCAGTCGACTGGGGGAGAGAAAATGAGCCCATCAATTACTGTGATGGAAGGGAGACATTATAAGTAGCACCGAGAAAACACAAACTATGGAGTAACCAACAGACTGGCAAAATGAGGCGGGGCTGCCAAGGGCTGGAAAAAATTTGAGGAAGAAGTGGATCATGAGGTAGATATTAAAAATTCATAAGATGGTAAATATGATAAACATTATAAACAAAGACACAGAAGAATGAATCTTTGAATCATGCCTGGGCACAAGGAATGGGCTCGTTCAATCTGAACAACCGTAGGTGCTGGGAGGTAGTAAGAAGCAAAACTTGAAAGGTGGCTGGGTCACGTCAGTGGCCCAGTAGGTAAACATCTGTGAGGCAAAGGATACTTATTATTTGTGAGTCAAAGTATATTCATTTCCTAATTATTTCTCCCCTCAACTGGAATAAATCAGATCAAATTTATTATGGTATTCTTTTTTAACAGAATTCCTAATATTGAAAAGTTACAATTTAGGCAATTAACTGACAGCTGCCAAACACATGCAAGCATCGGCTTCCGTCCATGGTGAGGCGCCCACGAGGGACCAATACGGACTGAACGCCGCCTGGTGGAAGGACAGCTAATGGGATGGACGTGGCACTTTCAGTAAGGGTTTAAGAATATTGTCAGAGTAGATATCTGACTCTAAAAAAAATCTTTCTAAACCAGAAACAGAAAAATACCAGTGTCAGCCATTTAAAAAAAATCTATGATGTGCTTAAATCTTAGAGCTGGCTACTTCTGCAGAGTTCATAAAGCATGCTGGGTTGTAGCACGAAAAGAAGGAGGGCGTGAATCAGTTTCCAACTGTGCTTCTCTCTCAAGCAAACAGAAAGAACATTTCAGGATGCTGCGCGGCATTATGGGAACGGCATTGGCTTTGGAAATAGGCAGAGCTGGGTTGAAATTCCAGTTTTGCCACTTGCTATGTGATCAGGCTTGGGCAACGCTCTGCACCTCTCCATTCTCTCACATCTAAGGTGAGGGTAATGACATCAAACTTAAAATCTTGCAGTGAGGAATAGATACACTGTACCGGACCTCCTGGCACAGCAACTGACGCATTCAGGCCCTCAATAAACAATACCTATAAGGAGCAGTACTCATATTTCTTCAACTTAACTTGCCGCATTTAAGCGCTCACAGACACACACAGGTGCTATCCGCTTCTCCTGAAACCTGCACATCAAACTCTAGAGAAAATCTCCACATTAAATGGCCTCTTCTGCAACCCTAAGATCTCTCCCTGACTGATGCACAGATCCTGTGGGAAGGACAGCTCTCACATCATCACACGATTCTCTTGTCAGCCTATAAACTGACTCAGATTCCCTTCAAACAGTGGGAGTTAGTTCCCTCCAGCCTAATACCACTCTAGTTTGAAAAGAGTCTGAAATATTCATGTTTTCAGTGGCATTTATGTAAAAATTCCAAACCAGAACATTTTAAGTTAAATACCCACCCTCACACTGGTCCCTTACAGCCATCACTGACATATGCATGTATGCACATGGACAGCAACTCCAGAGCAAGCCACAGACTGGCGCGTTTATAACATCAGTGTGAACATGGATTCAGTATTTCCCTATCATTTCCCCCAAAGCAGTCACCAGATCCACTGCTCGGGAAGTGGAATGCAGGGCAAGTATGTTCTCAGTCACTATACGTAACGGGCACATGAAATTTCATCATACTCTTCTCTTTACTGTTATGTACCTTTGGAATTCTCCACAATAAAAAGCAAAAACAAAGAGGATTTAATGACATGAAAATCACAAATGTTGACCTTGGTGACAGTCAATCTGTATGCCCATTCTGTGCCCATCACAGAAGGGAATAAGACAGCTACGCTATCTACCCTCCTGAACTCAGGATGAAGCAAGAGAGGCCGGTATTTACCATATAATTACATAAACACTGACAATCATCTCACGTGGGGAAAGCGCAGAGTCCCATGAAATCATATAAGAAGAGGGGCTGACTTGACTCTGAGGGGTCAGGGAAGGACTGTTTGGGGAAGTGACATCTAAGTGGAGACCTACGGGACAAAGAGGCATGGCCACTGGAGAGTGAGGGAGGAAGGAGACAGCAGTGTCCCAACCAGGGGACAGCCAGGACGATCAAAGGAACAAATGGTGTCACCTCGGAGCCCAGCACCCTGTCGGGCACTTTTGACACGTGATTTTTGCCTCCCAACAGTCCTGGTAAGAGGAAACAGAACTAAGCTAAGTAATCGACTCAAAGTTGCACAGCCAAAATTATTCACTAATATTAGCAGCTGTGATTTCTCTTCCGGATCCTCTTCAATGAATATCAGTTGCAAAACATTTTATGAGCCCTGTAATGTGTACACAGTGAGATGTGTATCCATGAGGTAGCTGTGTTGGTGGGATTAAAAACCAATGAAGTTCTAGGTTTCGAATACCTTTGTTAGCTAAAAAGAGCCAGGGTTCATGTGCCTTCCTGCTTTAAGAAGGGACAGAAGACCAGAAAATTAGCTGTCAGCTACATCTAGATCTGACCACGACTGAGAATGGGCCGACTATGTACTTAGCAGAGCACCTGGCCTGCGGAGAGAGCTCTGCCACGGGGTGGGCAGTGGTGCCACGGTTATCCGCCATGGGGTGGGCAGTCATGGCACTGTTATCCGCCAGGGGGTGGGCATTTGTATCACTGTTATTAGGGCAAAAGGAGGTTTACCTCTGCCCCAACACTTTTCCCTTCTGGTTGAATCTGTATTGAATGGGCTCCCAACCACCAATGCAGAAGAACACCAATCTGGTGGTCATGACAGATGTCTTCACACATAATACAAGTTAAAACACAGTGATCCTCAGGAAACAACACACCTCGGACCCCAAAGCCCCTCCCTATCCCCCAAGAGCTGTCAGGAAACTAGAAGCTATAAACAGTGGAGTCATGAGACTCAGTGACAGACTGGGCATGGAGGACAAGGGAGACAAAAGCCCCCAGGATGACATCCTGGATTCTGGATACTTCTTCAAAGATGGAAACCAACGTCTGTAGTTTCTCATGTGGCCTCTCCAGTTCTGATTAGCGAGGGGTCAGCGAAACAAGGGCCTGTGGGGCGGAATCATGGGAGAGCTCGGCCACAACTTGTAAACGCCCGCCTCCTCTCCAGTCCTCCTGACCCTTCCCCAAGGACAGTGGTCTCAGACAGCAGGAAACAAAGCTCAGCCGCAAAGGGCTAATTTTAGTCTTAGTTCTAACAGTAAAAGCCAAAGTTCTTCCCTTTTCTGTGCTGTGACAAGACAAACACAAGGCTCCTTGCTCCCCTGTCATTCAACTTCTCTCTGTTACCAGATAAAGGCGACATCTAGAAAAAGCCAGTGCCAGCCTGTGCTGGGAAAATCTTATCCTGGGTGAGATCTCCCAGGAGGCATAAGGTGGGATAAAAGCAGATTCAGGAATTCACGCATTCATTAGCCCATTAGTTTACTATTTCCTGGACAAAGGTTTATTCAGCACTCGCCACCTAACACGCCACGAGCAGATCCTGGGTGTACAGAGATGAACAAGATGAAGAGGCTGCCATTCTTGGGGGCCTAGGCAGAAAAGCAGGAAATCAGACAGTAAATCACCAAAATAACTCTATGGTGACAACTGTGATAAATGCAATGAAGGGCGCTTGAGGGGGACCTAACACAGACCCGGGGCTTGGGGGGGACTCCTGCGGAAGGAGCGTTAAGTTGCAACTTGGAGGCTCACGAGGCAGAGGGTTCAGCTGTGGGAAGAGAAGCTGAGAAAGAGCTGGAATCAGAGTGTGGCCTGATTGAGGGATGGTGAAGTCGGTTTGGCTGAAGCAGGGGGAGCGGGTGTGCAGAGAACTCTGGGAGATGAGGCTGGACGTCAAGGTCTACAGCCAAGGTCAAGCCCTGGGGACTCTAACCTGAGCGCAGGGGAGGCAACGACAGGGTTCACGCAGGTGCTGTCATGATCAGTGCAAGTCCTGACTCTGCCACGGGTAAACTATGTGGTGCTAGGTGAGTCAGAATCGCTCCAACTCTGCCAGTGAATCTGGTCTCCCCCAAGTGCTGCCTCATTCAATCAGCAAGTATTTCTTCACAGTGCATCCACTTTGTGCTGGCCACCAAATCAGGCAACGGGATGCAGCAGGGAACAAGACAAAGTCCTTGCACTCATGGTGCCTACATACCACAGGGGCATCACACACCAGGCCACGAAAACACAGGCCCAGGAGGAAGTAAGCAAGGTGACAAGGAAGAGAGTGAGCCAGGGGGCCATCTTGGGGCAGGTGAGCAGGGAAGGCTCTGAGGAGACAACACTGGAGCTGAGGCCTAAGGAATGAGAAGGGCCCTCCATGTGAAGGAGAGACATGGGCAGAGGGGAGACGGGCTGGAAAGCCCTGGGCTGCATGAGCACAGGCACGAGGAGGGCTAAGCTGGCAGGGATGGGACATCCAGGTGGCGAGGGCCTCGTAGGAGCGGGGTCATCACTGCACAAACAGTGGGTAGACCGTGAGTGACGTGATCTTGGTCACATTCTAAGATCTCTCGGGCTGCTGTTTGGAGGAGGGCAGGAGCAGAAGGAATGAGGTCTAGAAGGGGGTGTCCTTGCGTGCTTATCACTGGACACAGCGCATAACCTTTTATTATTGGCCAGCCACTGGCTCCGTAACTGTGGGCAAGTTCCGCCACCTCTCTGTGTCTCGCTGTCCTCACCTACGAGACAGGAGCAATCACAGCTACACCTCAGGCGGGGCTGTCGTGAAGGTGAAACACAAGTTGTCATCTGTAACGGATGCAGAGCAGCGCTCAGCCAAGCTCTCCATACCTCTTGGCTATTCTCATTCTCTCTTTATTCATTTCCTGCCCATCTCTGCGGCTGGCCTACGAGCTCCTCATTTCATTTTCATCTGCTCAGCATATGTCCCTGTGTTTATCCTAGGTACTCTGTAAATCAGGAGTTGCAAATTGTTGCCTGAAGACCTAAATTGGCCCAAAGACGTATTTGGTTCCGCTGATGCAGAGACTTGAAATACGTGACTATGAATGTCTCTAGGCTGGGTATGACCTCCCCAGAGCCCTGGGTCCCTCCCCACCCGTCTTGTCTCAGACCTGCCAGTGTCCTATGGGTGTACTGCCTCTGTAGGCACTCGAGTTGCAACCCCTAATAAACAGCAGGTGAATTCTTAAAATTGTGATTGCTTGGGGGCTGGGCCAGTGGAACAGTGGTTAAGTTCGCATGCTCCACCTCAGCAGCCCAGGGCTCACCGTTTGGATCCTGGGTGTGGGCCTACCTACCACTTGTCAAGCCATGCTGTGGCAGGCATCCCATATACAAAGTAGAGGAAGATGGGCACAGATGTTAGCTCAAGGCCAGTCTTCCTCAGCAAAAAAAAGAGGAGGATTGGCAGCGGATGTTAGCTCAGTACTAATCTTCCTCAAAAAAAAAAAAATGTGATTGCTTGGAACATCTGTCACAAATATAAGTGACACATAAACCACACAATAATCCTCTACTTCCCTCTCCAGCCCCCACTGGGACAATGAACCACAGGGTCTGACTTTCCAATTTTCTTCATGCAGTCATTCACCACATCTTTCTGGAAGACCTTCTATGTCCTGGGACTGGAGAAAAAGACAGAGAGTCCGCCGTGACTGAAGCCACAGCCTAGTGCCACAGATGAGGGTGTAGTCTTTCCGGGGCCAGCACTGCACTAACAGACCCTCACACCATTGCACCGGGCCAAGGCCTTCTGCATGGATAACCTGATCCTGCTCTTAACAGCACGCTGCGGGGGCGGCCTGAACAAGGAGGTGATTGTGTTTTGCAGACAAACAACCAAAGGGTCAAGGAGCTAAGTATGTTGCCCAAAGTGACACAGCTCTTTGAATTCCTGTCTCTTGTCATAAATGAAGGCTCTGCAAGCATGGAAGGGTTAACCTTATTTGTGAGATAACATACAAAGTTTCCTCCTTGCAACATGCTACAGGCCCAAGAATAATACAGGTGAAAACGACATGCAGGCAGTGACCACCACCAGGGTGACATAACAGACTTGTTTAGATGGTGGGGAAATCTGACAAGGGGGATGGTGAGGAATAAGAGCCCTAGGTTTCCAGCAGAGTTCCTGCTGGGATCCATGCGGCACCAGTGACATCTGGAAATAGAAAAGGGAGACTGCGGAACAGAACTCAGCCCCTGCTTTGCCAGGAGACTTACAAAAGCATACTTCTGGCTAGGGCAATGAGATTCCGCCCGGTGGTGCCAGGCCAGACAGCAGGTCTGCACGGCCCAGTGAGAGCTGCCTGCAGAGGGACCCTCTCGGTGTCTCCATGAAGTCTTGGCACACTCAGGCGCACCATCACAGTCACCTCCACAGACAGTCTGAGTGTGGGCTGTCTCTGCTCCAGACACGCAGAGGCCGGGAAAACACATCATTATCCTTGAGGCCTAGCAGCCTTCCCAATCCTGAAAGTGCCTCTGTGGGATGTGAGCACTGCTCCAGGATCTTGGCCATTATCTAATGTAAATCAGTGGTTCTTCACCTCCCAGGGGACAGCTGGCAATGTCTGGAGACATTTTTGGTCTTCCTGACTGGGGCGTAGAGGGGTGTGCTACTGGCATCCAGTTTGTAGATATCAAGGATGATGCTAAATGCCCTACAGTGTACAACAGGACAGCCCCACAACAAAGAACTACTTGGGCCAAAGTGTCAAGCGCCAAGGTTAAGAAACCCTGATGTGGGGGGCCAGCCCTGTGGCCTAGTGGTTAAGTTTGGCGTGATCCACTTTGGTGGCCTGGGTTCGCAGGTTCAGATCCTGGGTGTGGACCTATACCACTCATCAGCCATGCTGTGGCGGTGACCCTCATATAAAACGGAGGAAGAGGGACACAGACATTAGCTCAGGGCGAATCAACCTCAGCAAAAAAGGAAAAAAGAAACCCTGATGCAGACAGATATCTAAAATATTTACTGATCACTGACTATATGCCCAGCCTTATGTTAAACGCTACAAAGACAAAGGCAAACTGATAAGTCCTTCTTCTCAAGGAGTTTGGACTCTAGTGGGAGAGACAATCATGTAAAGAAAGAATAGTCATGAAGCACGACTGGGCTGGAAGCCACCATAGCAGGAGGGCCCTGAAGCAAGCAAGCTCCAGGTTCGAACGCTGGCTTTGCCGTTCACTTGTTAGCTACATGACCGTGGCCAGGCCACTTAACCTTCACATTTCTTCTGAAAGTGTGAATAGGAAATTACGATACTCCTCCTCTTCCTGTGGCAACTTCTACTAGCCATCCTCCACCACCACCATTACTGCAGGTGCCGGTGCAGACGCTCTATAGACGGTGTACCAGACAGCCAGGAGGCACAGAGGGTTGGGAGTAGAGATAGGGATGGCTCCTGGAATGTGCCACGAGAGGAAGAGGGTGGTTTCTTCATACATCGTGCACCCTGCTGCCTGGGAGAAGGCTTTGGCTGAAAGCCACCTTGGATCATGCAGACAAGGGCGGCCTCCATTAAGGATAGTTCAACACAGAAGCCAACTGGGTTCCTGGAGGATCTCACGGAAAGCTCTGATCTCCGTAGCATCATGTGAGAAAGAAAGAAGCCATCTTATTTAAGCCAAAGATCATACTACAACCTAATGATATGGAAGCGTAGGAGTTGATTGGGGAGGCATATTAAGGAAAGGCCATTATGAGCAGAGGAAATAGTATCTGAAAAAATACAAAGAATTGAAAGAGAATAAAGTTGAGAGAGAATAAAGGGATCCCTGCTTTTTTGATCCCTTCTACCAGAGGAGTGGCAGAGGGTAAGACTGGAACGCCAGGGAGCAGCCAGATCACAGTGGGCCTTATATTCCATACCTGGGAGTTCAGACTTGATTCCTGTAGGCACAGGACGCTACTGAAGGGTTCCAAATAGATAAGCAATGTCAGATCCACATTTAAAGATAAGACTAGAGGTGGATGGGGTATGGGTTTGGCAGGGGTAAGGGAGCAAGGAGTGGTTAGGTGAGGTTGGGTAGAAGTTGGGGGAAAGCCAGGAAGGATGACTGGAGCCAAGGAAGGTAATGGATCCGAGAGATATCTAAGAGGCAATAACATAGTTTTGGCACATCATTTAAGTAACAATAACACATACGGAAGGTATGATATCAAGGTTTTTGGTTTGGGTAACTGATAAGAGCACCTTCACCACGACAAGAAACACTAGAAGAAAAAGTAAATTTATTTTAGGGAAAACAAGTTAAGCGTGAGGTGCCCGTGGGCCAGCAAGTTGAGATAGCTAATGAGCAGCCTGCTCTTCAGTCTGGAGCCCAGGAGAGGACTGAGGACAGACACTCCAATCGCGAGGCGGCCAGTGCAGAGCGGGCGTTTAACCACGGGAACGCGCACGTCGTTACTCTGATGGGACTGAGGTACCTGACCAGCTGTATTCAAATCACCTCCCATAGCCAACGGCAAAGGTCCACCGTCTCCTCTCCCTGTTCATCGTGGGGAGGGAAGGAAGGAGGTGGGGTGAGAAATAAAAGGACCAGGCACTGAGAACAGAAGCAGCCAGGCAAGTTTCAACAGAGAAAACTGTTGATCATTTAACAATATATGCAAATATCGAATCATTATGCTGTGCACCGGAACTGACATAATGTTATATGTCAATTATATTTCAATTTTTTTTAAATAGATAATTGTGTAAAAAAACTTTTTAAATGGCTAAAAGACAACAGGACTTTATTAGAAAAAGATTCTCTTCTCAGACCACAGCCTGCTCCTGAAGGAACCTGACACACCCCAGCCATAAGTTTGCACGCAGGCCCATGAACGTGCCTGACACCTGCAAAGCCATTCGTGTCTTCAAATACGATGTAAACTGCCTCACTGCCTTGGGACTTTGCACCAAAAAGACATGAAACAAGTCCCCTTTTAACACCAACATTCAGAGTGGTTTGCACAAAAATGAGCCACAGAGAACCTGCAGATAGGGCTCTCAAGGCCCCAGAGCAATACAGAGTGGCGGGCGCTGAGACCGCTGCGAAGGATCTGCCGGTGGCGCCAGGTACCGAAGGGCAGAAAAAGCCAAGTTAGTATTTTTCTCCCCAATTATGGCTAATTCTCTGCAAGTTAACTCTTGGCTTTTCTAAAATGGGACCAGAAAATTACCTCTTCATGTGCAAGACTAAAGATGCCGAACTCCAACCCACAGCTTCTGGCCTGGGGTCTTCCTTATTACCTCCTAAGGAGGGAAGGGGCAGGAAGTGCGGTTCTGACTTAGGCGCCGCTCAGCTAAGTGGAGAGAAAAATCTCCCTTTGGCTCTGAAACAGGATCATGCAGCTATAAAATTTATTGGATACAACTCAGGAAAGGGTGTTGGGTGAAAAGAATCAAAGAAAGAACTAGGGGCTGAGATCAGAAGGGTGTAACAAAATCTGCACCTGTTGTCACTCATTACCCCAGATCTCGCAGGCAGCTTAGCTGTGAGACGGACAGGCCTGCAGCCCGGCCCAGCTGATGTGGCCTTTTTTTACCCAGCATCTGCGGGAGTGTGTGCATGTTCATGCCTGCTGGAAATGAACTGGGGGAGGACAAGACAGTGCCGCGGGGCAGGGGAGACGGCAAGTCAGCGCACTCTGTCAGCAGATTGCTCCAGCCGAAACAAGGCCAGTTCCAGAGTCCCCGATATTTGCAATTTGAGGGTTGTATTTTCAAGTCTATTTTGATCAAATCCCTAGAATTAATAGTTTTCATACAAGAAAAGCAATACCACAAATGAACTGATTGGAAAGAAATAAAGTTACCCAAGGAAAGAAGTCAAGAAAAGAAAGTGTTGAAGTAACATTCTACTTATCCTCTGACAATCTCCATTCTCACATGTATTTTATTTCATTTATTATTATTTTTTTTTGTGAAGAAGACTCGCCCTGAGCTAACATCTGTTGCCAATCCTCCTCTTTTTATTTTTGCTTGAGGAAGATTTGCCCTGAGCTAACATCCATGCCAGTCTTCCTCTACTTTGTATGTGGGATGCCTCCACAGCATGGCTGACGAGTGGAGCAGGTCTGCGCCGGGGATCCAAACCCGTGAACCCCGGGCTGCGGAAGTGGAGCATGCAGAACTTTAACCACCCAGCCACAGGGCCGGCCCTCTCCCATGTATCTTATATCCCTACATATGTATTTAGGTATGTATACTTATTATTTTTTAACCTCTAAGTGTCTAAACTAATTAAAAAAAAAAACCCACCACAACTAGAATTATTGCAATTAACTTTATCAAGGCCACCAGGGAATTTACGTTTCCAAAGGTCTACGCAGGTCACCTGTCTGCCACGTCACTTCTCTTTAATCCCTCACATTCAGTGCAGCCGTACACTGCATGGTTTTCAGGAGAGTGAAGAGGGTTGTCCGCTGAATGAGATCAGTGACCTGGTGGCCTGACCCTTGGCACGCCCGCTGAGCACGCCGAGACCGTAGGGGGTCCCTCGGCCCCAGCAGAGGGAGGTGCACAGGAGCAGCGGGAGCCTTGCTTCCTTTCTCACACTGGTAAGCAACAGTCAAAGTTTCCCAAGTTCTAGAGAATGGAACAGACATAAGTGAGGGCTCCTCACCCTACTTTTCGTATCCAGAAGTCCACTCAGGACTCACCAGCACCAAAAGGTGCCACCACAGACTCCAGAGGTGCCGGGCCTCAGCTCAAATCCCAGCCACATGACCTTGGGGCAAGTTGCCTAACTCTCTGAGCCTCAGTTATCACATCTGAAAAATGGAGTAAGAGTGTTTGAAGTTTAAATGAGATAATCCAGGCAAAGCATTCTGTACTGCGTCCCGAATGTCAATAGCAATCAGTCTATGTTCATAGTATATCTCAGTACTTTGTGAGCTCAAAAGAGCTGGGCAGATGGCAGGTAAGGAAACTCTTGAGCAGCTATCTGATCTCTTCCAGGCAATGCCATACACACTGGCATTTACCTCTAAGCTGTACTGAGGTGTTCTCCGGCTGGGAGGTGGCACAGGGTGCTGGCTGTGCGCTTGGGCTCTGGAGGCAGACAGATCTGGGCTTACAGCCCAGATCTATCACTGATCAGCTAAGTGACTTGGCTAAGTCATGTAATCATTAGGAGCCTTAGTTTCTCTATCCAGAAGGCTGAGGGTTAAATGATAAAATCTCGATGTTGCGTGTATGTTCCTCACCATCGTTAATACAGCCCCAGGCAATTATTAACTCTGGAAATGCCATGTGACCCCTGTGGACTCATATGCAGAACACATAGAATTATAAAATAATAGAGGCAGAAATTGCCGCCGAGTCAGATAGCGCCTGGCCCTGAGCTGCCGCCCCAGCCACACACGCACAAATATCAGCTGCTGATGGCTCTTTCTCGCTGAGCTGAGAGTGGCTTCCCAGCATCCTCCACGCTGCTCCAGACAGTGATTCCCACTCGATAAGGATCAGCAGGAGAGCTACTCTATCTGCTGGTCCCAATCCAGGCCCACCACCCCATGATGGAGATGAGAAAGCAGAGGACGACCGAGCTTAAGAGAACTGCCAAGGGTCCCACATCTAGTAAGTGACAATCCTGGCCCCAGAAAGTAGATGGTCTAACTCCTCATGCAGTGTCCCTGCCATCTCCCCCTGCCTCTCTGAGCTGCCAACACATCGCCCAGGAGGTGAGGGAGGCACGGGGACCCCGTCCTCGGTGTCCTCCTCAGGGCTGCAGAGGGGCCACGGCACGTCACAAATCACTTGCAATCTAATTCCAGCAAGGCCCCTGCTGCAGCAGGTGAAGGAGCAAGGGGGGAAAAACAGAGTCTCTCTCAAATGCTTTGATGGAAGACGTGGAGACTGACAAACACTCCGGGCCACGGCTGGTCCTCAGCAGCAGAAGCAGACAAAATTCCGCCAGCCCAGAGAACCTGAACTGAAACGTAAGCTCCAGGAAAGTGAGTCTCTTCAGCTGAGGGGGGAGGCAAGGTGACTGACCCTGTCGGCCACCTCCAGTCTCACTTGCCCATGAGTAAAGCAGCAGCTATGCAGTTGGGGCCACCAACAGCTCAGCGGTGGCCTGAGGCCATCTGTTTCTGTCTGGCATGCACTGGTTCCAACTGGATTTTTGTGGGGAGGGAAGTGGAGAGGCCCCAGCTGCCGGCACCAGACAAGGAGGCGCCTTCTCCTCACCTCTGTCCTGGGCGCCCTCCATGGACCTGAGTTCCCAGCTGTCCTGTGGCCAGAGACTCTCCCTGCCTGACTCAGAACACTAAATGCGCCTGCCCCCAAAGGGAGCATTGAAACCACTTTCTATTATTCATGCTGTGACAGGGAGAGGAGGTGGGTAGAAAATCACAATTATTTTCTTTTGCAGGTGGTACCATCTGTTATAAGATTTTTCTTCCCCCAATTCCACAACACGCCTGGCATCCTAAAAAGGTTTTGAAACAAAATAATCATGATGATAACAACCAAGCCTGTACAGGCACTGCTTGACCGGGCTCACAAGACTGCAGGCAACTGCACCCTTTTCAATAGTAATCTCACCCAAAGCAATGCTGATTGCCTCAATCCTGCTCATCCGTTTGCTCAGCAAATATGTATTGGGACCAGCTATCTTCTAGACACAGCTCCAGGCAGTGGGGAGCAAGCAGGCAGGTCCCTGCCTTCGTGGAGCTTAGATTACCTTTGGGGGAATTAGACAAAGGAGTGGACACCATATTTCCAGAGAGGAAGTGCCACGGGGACTAGTCCTGGAGTGCAGGGAGCCCGCTTGAGATGGGGTCAGAGAAGGTCTCTCCAGGAAGGTAACTTCTGAGATGAGAATTATGAACACACCACCAGGATTTGGTATTAAAGCATTTTGTGCTATTTTTTAGTCCTGAATTACTTCTATTTTTGTTAGCGTGACACTGTCATTTCAGACATCAGTCAGCAACTTCTTCTGTCCTTCTTGACTGCTTCCCCTCCAACTCCTCCCTCCTCCCACTCCCCTGCCTCCTGGATACCCTAATGACAAGCCATCCTGCCCCTCTTCGCGCTCAGCTGGGGCAACTCCTCTGCCTGCTCATCTCTGGCTGTGGAAGGGCAGGCCTAGGTCCCCAGCAGGGCCATGCTGTAGGGAGAGGAATAAAACCAGCTGGAACTGGGAGCTGCTGACTAAGGCAGGGGAGCTGCCTAGGGGCAGGGGTTCTGAAAGCTCAAGTAGGCTGGGGTGGGGGCGTTAAGCACCCTCCTGGGAGGAGCCAGGGGCTCTAGAGGCAGCTGAGGACAGAGGCAGCCAACACCAAGAGCAGCGCCACCAGCAGTGCAGGAGGAGAGCTCCCGAACACGGGTCTATAGTTTGCATTTGAAATGTATTAAATTCCACTGGTTAAAAAAATAAGAACTGTTATCGCTCTTAAAATACTATTCCTTAGTATTATGTAAAATAAACACTGAAAAATCAATTCTGTTATTTTGCTCTAATACCACTACAGGAGAAGGAGCCAAGTGATATTCTGAAAAATGAAAAGAGCCAGAGGAGAAAAATTTTGGTCAAAGGGAATGGTAAATTCACAGAACCCGAGGTAGAAAAGAACTCGGCACGCTCCAGGAACCCAAAAGAGGCTCACGTGGCTGCAAGGGCGGGAGAGGGAGAGCCAGCGTGAGACGAGGCGCGAGAATCAGGGAGAGGCCAGGATCGGGACCAGGTGAAAAGGCTAACACCAAGGGCTGCAGCAAAACAGGTGTGTGCACAGATGTGCGTGCACACACACATGCACACACAGACGCACGCGTATGCACACACACACACACATGCAAAGACACACAACAGAAGGAAAGGCAGGTGTGTACATTTGTCAGTGCAAGAGTAGCTCTAATTCTTCTACCTAAACAGAAGCTCGGTCCCATCCCCCCCCCCCATCACGTCCCGCCTTCACAGGCCCCGTGTCAGCGGAGGCCATCTAGGTGCCAGGCGGGTAGGGTGGGGCACATACACCACACACGATTTTCCAAGGTTAAAAAAGGCCTAGAAATGTGAAAGAAATCTTTAAAGTACATGAAAACAGCCACAAAAACTGTGAAATCTACTGTAACCCTGATTGTTCTGTGCCAGTATAATAATTGTGCCATTTTAATCAAATTTAACTGCCTTATCTAAATGGTTCCTATTTCCCAGGACTTTCGGTCACACTCTATCTGTACGAGATTTCCTGACCACTGACAGAGAGCTCACACACGCTCGCCCTGTGCCACGTGCTTTGTATACAAGACCGCGTTTATCCTCATGAGAATACTCAAAGGAAAGTAACATCAGTCTCATTTGATGGGTGCAGAACCTGAAACTCACAGACTTTAAAGCTTGTAAGTGACAGAGTCCAAATTTGAACCCTCTTTGGTTCTAAACCCCATATTGGTTCCAATATAGAGGAGCCTTTCTAAAACGCTCACGACTGCAGCCCACAGCAATTCTCCTGGCGATTCTTTCCAGTCCACATCCCTCACGCCCGGTCCCCTGTCCGCCCGGCCCGCACTGGCCATGCCTCTGTGGACCTTGATGAGCACTGCACGGCGCTGCCATTCCCCTATTCCCAGAACCATCCTGTAAGTGGACACCCACTATGGACCAGGCACTGCTCCCCGTGCGCCGAGGCAAGGGGAGACAGGTCTCTGCCCTCAGGGAGCTTACAGGACAGAGAGACAGACAACAAACAGGGAACAGGCAAACATCGCCAGGCACCACACAAGTTAGAACTAAATCACATATCTTCCGGGAGTTCTTGTTCGTTTTCTTTCTAAAATGGGCTGCACGGCTGTCAGGTGCAAGGACTCCGGCTGCTCCTGAAGCCGGCAGGGGTGGGAGACGCAGCTGGAGAGACAGGGCCAGACCAGGAAGGGTCTTCAATGCATGCCGAGGGCCTCAGACCTTTTATTCAAGGAATTGGGAGTCACTGAAGGGGCATCCAGGGAGGAACATAATCAGGCTGCGTTCTTAAGAGGGTCCCCGCTGAGGACAGTGACTTGGAAGCAGAGAGGCCGCGGGAGGGAAGCCCAGCACGCAGGCCGCCCAGCACCCCAGGTGAGCGACAGAGAGCGCCTGGAATCCACCGGGGAAATCTTTTCTTTCCCTCTCACATCTTGGTCTCCTCCCTGTCAAAGAAAGCCAACATGCTGGATGGTGTCCACGTCAGCACAAAATCCCCACGTTGCCAGGCCTGTCACAAGGTGTGAAAAAAGATTCAGACATGCGCGAACCACCTAGAGGAGGCTTCTGTCCCTCGGCGGCCACGCGACCCGGCCAGACAGCTCCCAGGGAAGATAGCCGGTGCTCCGAGCAGGGACAAAGGCTTTCAGCGGGACCTTCACTCACTGCTGGACGGAGAAATACAAACAGGCCAGTACAGCCCAGTGAAGGAAGCTCTGGCAGCCGGCCCTACTGGTGGGGTTTCCTGCCCTCTCAACAGACGGCCCCTCCTTTCACACATCCTGTGGGGCCAAGAGAGGCCTGAGAAACAGCCGCAGGGCACGGCAGAAAGATAAATCTGGGTTCAAATACCACCAACAAAACACTTGCCACGTCCATGGTCATAAGGCAGAGCTCTAAGTAAACACAATCTCAATCTGCTCCTCGCACAGCCAGAACCCTCCAATGCATTAAAAGCTATTGAGTCTACTAAAGTTCCAACCTAATGATGGGGAGAGTCGCGTGGGAAGCTGATAAAGTTACAGAGATCGAGCTTCTGCTTCACTCAGACCTGCTGAATCAGAACTCCCAGGGGGTTCCCCAAGTATTTTTACTAAAAAAAAAATAAAAATTAAAAATCTCTCCACGTGCTTCACCCGGTGAGGACTTATGGAGTTTGGGATCCAGTGATCTAATCTCTTTGTCTGCTTAGGCAGTGATGAAGTCAGACCAATCTCCCAGCAGAATCCCACAGCCAAGGACTCATCCCAAACCACAGCCAGGCACAGAGGACGGGAGCACTCCCAAGCCCCGCGCCGGAGTCCAGGCAGGTGGCAGAATGTCAGCTTCCACCCAAACCCTTCTCGCTCTCACCGAGGCAACATTTTTAAAAACCGTGTTATGGTGACTGACGGTGGGCGGGTGGTCCAGTCAGGTTTGACCTCAGCCCAGTAAGACCACTCAGAGGTCAGGACAGGCCTGGCCGTCGCCTGAGCCTCCAGAAGGCACGAGGCCTTTGTGTCACCATGAGAATCAACGTGTCCTAAGGATATTTGCAACCTGACGCAAAACTTGTGTTTTCTTTTCTTGTCAGCCCAAATAAAGGCCAAGAGAGGAAAGAGAAGGAAGAAAAGAAGACAGAAACACAGAAAGACAGGGAGGGCGGGAGACAGCCAAGACTAAAGGGGAAACTGTCTCTCCCTCCACCCGGGACTAGCGAAGGTGTGGGACAGGCGCTAAGGCCACCCAAGGATGCACCTTCAGGAACCCAGGACTTTCAGAGATTCCAAACTGCTAATTTTTAAAAACTTTTTAGTATATTAAATTTCAAACATATTCAAAATTAGAAAGAACAGTCTGGCGAACCTGCACGCGCTGCTCACCCAGCTTCAGACAACTTCAACCCGTGGTCGTCTCCTCATCTAGACCCCACGCCGGTTCTTTTTAAACACATTCCAGACTTTGTATTATTTTTCCATAAATATTTTAGCATGTATCTATAAAATATGAGATCTCTTTCAAAAAATAATTACGACATGATGATAATTAATAATAATTCCTTACTATCACCCAGAATCTATTCTGTGTTCCTGCCTCTCCTAATGCTTTACTTCTCCTCTTTTAACAGCTGTTTTGCGTGAGGGTCAAACAAGGGCCAAACATCACAAGTGGGCCCTATGTCGCCTCAGCCACTCTTCCTTAGCGCGCCCCTCCATCTCTCTTTTTTCCTCCTTGCCATGTTTTTGGACTTGTTGAAGAAACTAGGTCACCTAACTAGCATTTTGAGCTAGTTTATTTATTCTTTGTCACAAAGAGATTTCCCCATTCTAAGAAAAGACTTGAGAAGCTTCATTTAAAAAAAATTGATGGTTGTTGAACACCAGTTTTTCAAAAACAGCCTTTCTGATCAGGCATGACGAAAGCAAATCAGAAGGGTGTTCCAGAATAGCCAACGGCACAAATACCCCAGAAAATATTTATGCCCAAAGCTTCTTGGTGGCCAGGAATCGGGCTGATCTGGGCCTCTTGTGATCACTGGGATCACTCATTTCTGTTATTTTCATTAAAGAGCAAAAAAGAAATCCAAAACTTCAAAAGACCTTTCTGTACTTCAGAGAGCTCAGAAATACAACATTTTGATCATTTCAGGGTAGACGAATCAGACACATACGGAGTGCACTCTCCTCGACAGACACCAGTGTCTGCGTACTTAGCCAACGACGTTTGGGAACCTACGAGCTTGAAAAATAATTGGACAAATTCAGTGAATTCCATATGCCCTAGATCCAGTCAGCCCCTTCTGTTCTAGGGCACTGGACTCAGAAAGTGGACCAAGCATCCTCACGCCTCCATGCCAAAGGCTGGCAGTCAGGCCTGGCCGTGGCCTTGGCCCTGGAGCATCCCTGGCGAGGCAGCAGAGCCCGGTGTCGACAGCGGCCCGCACAAGTGCAGGCCCACCTACCACCCCCCTGGAGCAGTGGCTTCACCAAGCAGGCCCGGTCAAGGAGTCAGTCTCTGATGTTATCACCTCTGTCTGCCCCACCCTCAGAAATACTCATAATTACCCCTGGAAAGAGGTCTGCACTCAAAATGAGATTCAGGAGACATTTTCTGATGCTCACAGCATTTGGAATCGGGACGCCCAGAGAAAAAATAGCCACGCACGTAAGACAGTCATTCCTTTTCATTCCTGGGGTGAGGTACAACTCTGCCTTCTGAATGCTGCTAAGCCGCTTCTTATAATACATTTATATTTCATAATTTCAGGAATCAGTGAGGATTTAACTAGTGAACAAGCCAAGATGCTTTCATGAAGAGCATGGTCACACAATGAAGACTGCCAGAAATCACTACACATTATTCCAGTTGGAATTCAGCTCCAGAGGATTCTGTGCTAATATGCTTACACGTAAGAAAACCAACTTAGCAACCCTCGCAACATTGATTGTAGAGTTCTTGTTACTCAGTCTGCAAAACCAGCTTTGAAAACATGTGTGTACTCACAAGCTAGGATTACTATGCTGGAAAAAAAACATCCACTGACACATAATTTGCATTCCGATTTTTCTAAGCCCACGTGGATAATTCATCTTTACTGATAGCAGACACTCCAAGGCAAACCTCCATATTGTGCTCAACTCTGGACCCAACTTCCTAAGTTAGGAGTTCATCAAGGCTGGCTTTTCCCTCCCCGGGACCTTTTGGGACTGAGCTGTAGGAACGAGCTCACTGCCCCATGCAGAAGTCCACTCTGCCGAGGCCACAGCTGGCTGCCCCACGCAACTCCAGTCACAGTCTTCCCAGGGCCAGGGCGGGTCTCAAGACCAGCACTCACACCAGTTCTCTGGGGTGACAGGCGACACTCCCAGAATGAAAAGAGCATGTCCAGATCCTGCTCTTCACATGTCATTTAACCCAATAGTGCTTCTTGCCAGCCCCCAGTGATGAGGTTATGAGGACAAGATTTATTGGCTTGGTGTCTACATCTATACTGATACTATTAGCCTGATAATTACCAGATCTTTATTTTAATCCAAGATACGCACACTTAGCCTGTGTCACAGTCATTGGTCTCATACCGTAAACAGCTTATTATCAGGTGTGATCAGGAGACAGGCATCCTTACTGACAGAATCACTCAGTGTATAATCCTGCTTTTGCTCAGGCTCTTCAACAGCTTCTTAACTGGTTTTCTTTACCTTTAGTCTCACTTTCTCCAATCCCCTTTGCACAATGCTGCACAGAGTTGTCTAAAAAGACAATATAATTTGCAACGTAAAAACCTTTGGCTTATTGTTGCTTACAGTATTTTAAAAATACCAGAACGAAACAACCTTGATATGCACCCAGGACCTTCACAGCCTGGTTGTCTGTCCTCCTAACCTCCTTCACACGGTTATTCCAAAGCCTGTTTTCCAGCCATACCAACCATCTCACCGTCCCCTTTACTGCAGCACGCTGGGCCGCTGCAAGCCTCCATACCTTTCTACACAATGTTCCACGCAAAATAAAGCCTGTGAGCCAAATCCAGCCCACTACTCATTTCTGTAAATCAAGTTTGCTTAGAACATGGTCACACTCATTCAGCTACATATTGTCTCTGACTACTTTTTCACTACAATGATAAAGTTGAGTAGTTGTGACAGATGCCAGATAGGCAGCAAAGCCAAAAATATTTACTATCTAGCTCTTTACAGAAAAAGTTTGCCCATCCTTGATCTAGAATTCTGTCCTCCCACTCAACTCCGACTCCAGCTCTTCCCTTGGGTGACAGCTAAGCATCTTTAGGAGATACATGCTGAATATGCATATCCATCTCTTTTGGGGCCAGGACATCTTACTCGTTCTGAAGAATGTCCTATAGTTGCATTCTATATCCTTTTCCCCATCCTTCCTAGTTTAGCAAAACCTTGATTTTGTTGAGAGTGGCCATGTGCCCAGCTCCAAGTGACCAGTCTTGATGGTCTAAGCCAGTGCTGTCCAATATAACTCTCCGCAATGACGGAAATTCTCTGTCTGCAACTGTCCAATACTGTGGCCACCACCCACGGGGTGACTGAGTCCTGGAAATGTGGCTAGTGTGACTGAGGAACTGAATTTTTAATTTTATTTCACTTTAATTAATCTAAATTTAAAGAGCCACTATAACTCAACAATAAAAAGACAAATAACCCAATTTAAAAATGGGCAAAGGATCTGAAGAGACATTTTTCCAAAGAAGATATACAAACAGCTAGTAAGCACAGGAAAAGATGCTCAACGTCAGCAGTCACTATGTAATACAAATGCAACCACGAGGAAATGCCACTTCACGTCCACTAGGCTGGCTATGATCAACAAAAGAAAATGACAAGTGTTGGTGAGCTGTCGAGAAACTGGAACCCTTATGCACTCCCATCAGGGTGTATAAAATGCTACAGCTGCTTTGAAAAACAGTCTGGCATTTCCTCAAAGGGTTAAACACAGAGTTACCATATAATCCAGCAATTCCACTCCTAGCAGTATGCCCAAGAGAACGGAAAGAGAAATGAAGATATGTTCACACAAAAACTTGTATATGAATATTCATAGCAGCATTATTTATAATAACTAAAAAGGAGAAATAACCCAAATGTCCATCAACAAATGAATGGATAAACAAAATGTGGTACATCCATGCAGTGGAATATTATTCAGTCATAAAAAGAAACTGGTTTTTAAAAAGTACTTATTTTATGCTACAACACGGATGAACCCTGAAAAACTTATGCTCAGTGAAAGAAGCCAGACACAAAATGACACATATTGTGTGATTCCATTTATACAAAATATCCAGAATCGATAAATCCATAGAGACAGAAAGTAGGGTAGTCTTGCCAGGGACTGGGGGAAGGGGAGAATAAGGGGCGACTACCAATGAGTACTGAGTTTCTCTTGGGGGTCATGAAATGTTCTGGAATTAGAGAGTGGTAATGGTTGCAGAATCTTGTAAATGTATGAAAAATCAGTAACTTGTACACTTAAAATGGTAAATTTTATAGTATGTGAATTATATCTCAATAAAATATTTTAAACAGTCATCTGTAGCTGTCATATTGGATTAGCGACCACACAGCCTAATTCCAGCCAATGGGACCTAAGCAGGAATCTAGCAGGAGGGCTCCTGGGAGGCTTTTGCTGTCCTCATTAACAAAAAGAAAAAGAAAAGAAAAAGGAGGTTCTGTTTTCTCCACTTTTCCCCATTTTTCCAGGATTAAAGGTGGATGTAATGTCTAGAGCGACGGCAACCATCTTGCAACCATGAAGTAATTAGTATGAAGGAAAAGTCTACAGAATTAGAGGTATGCTGGCTCTGACACAGTCAAACCCACTTGCTATTTAGGGGTGAGAGAGAGGAAAATCACACCTACCTGTTTCAGCCACTGTCAAATAGGTATCTCATTAAATGAGTTAATGATAAATGTAAGACATTCAGACTGTTGCGGGCACACGGTAAGTACTACATAAGTTTTAGGTATTATTATCGTTACCATAACTCAGTGTTTCTCAACTTTTTCATCCTCATCAACTGCACCAAAGAGCCTTTTTAGACATTCTTTTCGTTACTTCAGCCGCCATAAAATTTTAATACCTGCATATCTGTTTACATTGTTAGGTAGGGATGAGCTTTAGAAGGCCACAAACCATTCTAATATCTAAGATTCTTTCATCTGCCAAGAATCAAGTTTTGGCCTCTTGCAAACATATTTCTGATATTTGCTTCTTTGCCACTGCAACCAACTGATTTAAATAAGAGCTGTCACGATTGTCTAGACCCCACTTTACTGGCCACAACAGATTTCCTGGGCAATGGGCAGTTGACTAAAGCTGAGACCATTACAACATACCACTCACATGGGGACAGTTGATTCAATAAGGGGTGTGGACCTGACCCATAGGAAAATAATCAAAATTCTTCCCAAGGATTTTGGAACTCGAGCAAAGAGAAAGCACAGGTCAGCAGCTCTCTGTTGCAGAAGCTGTGGTATGGGAGCCTGAGAACTGCCTGGAGCCACGTAGGGGAACCCAGGCAACCGGAATGAAAGCAGCACTTAGAACAAGAGACAGTGCTGGTGATGTGGAGATGATGAAAGCATAGTATGGACCTAAAGGACATCACAGGCTAGTAGAGGAAATCATTGCAATGCAGGGTGACAAGTGCTGGGAACAGCCCCAAGCGACAAGAGCCCAGAGGACAGGTAGCTCAGAGGAGAAGCACTTGAGTGGCCAGCAGAGGCCTCCTGGGGTGACACACTAAAACTGAATCTATGGCCACATCGCAAGTGTGGCGTCTGCTAATTCACACGCCTCAGTAACCCAGAGGACACACTGGCCAACGAGAATAATCTGCAGGGCAGGGCTAACATATTTATTAGTAGTACTTATGGATGTCTTGATTGTTCTGATGGTAGGAAATCTGGAATAGAGAAAAACATAATGAAGAAAAAATCAACTATTATCTCACAACACAGTTATATCTATTTTATATAGAAAAACAACTTCACTGAGGTATACTCTTCACATTTTACTATAGCTTCCTCCAGCCTTTTCCAAGTCTGTCAATAGCACTGAAATATTTTGTTTTGAGCCTCCCCAAAGCCTTGTGATGTAGGCATTATCCTTGCTCCCATTATACGGGAGGAAATATGGGCTTGATGAACTTGAAGGAGCTGAGAATTGCTCAGTTAGCAAGCGGAGCAGACGTGAGTCTGCACCAGACACTCTGACTCCAAACACCAGCGCCCCCCACCTGACTCCTCCACAAAGATCTGACCACAAGAACCAGCCAATCAGAAAGAAGACCCAAATGTCCCGGTCATCCTCCGCGTGGCTCTCCAGATGTACTCTCTAACCTTCCCGACCCTGCTTGCTGACCAGGGATGCTGTCCAGTGTGGATCACACCATAACACTCTCCACCCTCTGACCTTGAGCTGGGTTCGGCTAATGGGAGGACACTGACAGGACATCAGCAGGCAAGAGGAAAATGTGGCCTGGCTGTGGCTCTCTACCCAGGCCACACTGGTGACCCTCCCCATGCAACAATCTTTCCAGGACATGGTAACACAACTGCCCCTTGTCCCCCAGCTCCACTTTTGGAGCCCAGGGGTCTTGCACTATCCTTGTGGTTTCCCTATACTTGCCCACTTTTCTCAAACTACCCCGTTTGAGCGCACCACCTGTTTCTCACAGAGACTCTGGCTGATACACTGACAAAACAGAATGGACACAGGTGTTCCTGTGAGCTCCGGGCGAGTGCCCGCGGAGCCCTCGCCACCTTCTCACTCCTCTCAGGTGGAAGTTTCCGGAGAGGAAGACAGAGCAGCTCTCACTGTGCGGAGGGGAGGGGGGGGTGCACCTTCCACTCCTCAGAACGCTGCCTGATCTACACACCCTCAGTGGACACGCGACGCTTCCAGGCCACAAGAATCTGGACAAAGCAGTATTTGCGGTGAAGATCCGGGACTTACAAAAGCTCTTTGCCAAAACTGAGGAGTGTGCCAGGCCACTACTAATCACCTTTCCTCTCCACCCTCACCTTTAGTCCTCTTCCTGTTCAAAACCTGCATTTCCTGCACCAACAAAATAAATCAAGTTCATTTCAGCACAAGGAAGGTAAGAACTGTCAGCCCCAGGTTCCACTTTCCCTTAACCAGTAAGAACAGGGCCACAACAGTCACGTCAGGAGAAAAATGCAACACATTTTGACAGAGTTATCCTCAATTTCCCATTTTCCAATGGACTTTTTGTACAGGATACATATTAAAAGATCAAGAAATTTCTGGAGAGAAAAACATCAGGAAAGTGACCTGGGGCAGCACTTAAACTGACCTTGGCCTCATTACTTTACCTCAAAACCTGAAAGTAAAAATCTTTGCGAATAAAACACCAAAGTATAAACGAAAACCTTCCTATATTTTTTCCGAAATAGGCTAAGTCTGCCAGATCCCAACAAAATTACAAATACCAGTGTGTTCTTAAGGAAGAAAAAGGTGAGAAAGAGCCTGTTTGTGCTGTTTAATCAACAGAAATTAATGATTGAGCTGATAACTTACCATTTACAGTTACCGTTTAAAGGTTGGTTTCTTCAGTTGTTAAATAAATCTTACTCAGTTCTGTCCCCCTGTTTTGTCACCCTCCTTCCTTTCTCTCCTCTAACAAACACCATCAAATAATCAGTCTCACAGGCCTGTTAATTCCACCTTCCAAATACACTCTGACTCCATCCCTTTCTCAGAATGTCCACTGTCGCTATAACGGCCTCCATACGACTCGGTGGGACCAGAGCAGGGTTTCTCAACCTCGTCACTACTGACACTTGGGGCTGGATGATTCTCTGCTGTGGGGGCTCTCCTGTGCATTGTAGGATGTTTAGCATCATCTCTGGCCTCTACCCACAAGATGCCAATAGCACTCCCCCCCTCACAGTCAAAAATGTGTCTAGACTTTCCTAAGTGTCCCCTGAGAAGGAAAATCACCCCAGGTGAGAACCACTGAACTAGAGCACAACCTCCTCTGGGATCTACCTGTCCCCTTTGGAATTCATCCACCTGACCACTGATAGAAGGACCTTTTAAACACAAGTCCGACCATGTCATTCCTCAGCTTAAACCACCTCCCCTCCAAATCCCCATATAACTACAGGTTGAAACCCAAACTCCTTAGCAAAAAATACAAGAAGACCCCATGACTGGGCCCCTGCAGGCCTCTCTGGTCTTAGCTAACTCCTTGTAGTTCCCTACAAGCTCTGGGCTTCAGGTGGATGGGAATTACACCAGTTCTCCAATGGTCCATGCAGTTGTCATGTCTCCAGGCATTTTCACTCACTGCGACTCCCTTGTTCTTCCAGCCACACGGAACTGCCCTTCCCTCACTTCCCCACTTGGAGAAATTCCAAATCACCCTCTAGGATGGGGGCTGCCAACTCAAGTGCATTCAAGGGTCAGGATGGTAACTAAATGAGGGAAGCTAGATGGGGAACTCAGAGCACATGCCACAGTAAAGGAGGGGCTGCCTGTCTGCTCCTCGCAGCGCAGGACACTGTTCCATGCAGGAGGATAGGCCCGGTATTGCCAAATCTGGGAAGCTAGAGGACTGGATTTTTATGCTCCAGACCTGAATTATTTTTTAAAAATAAATAAATAAATAACGGAGTAGCTGAAACAATACACACCTACAGGCAGAACCTGCCGACTCCACTTGCTATTTATGCTCTAAGGCTCTCTTAGCAGTTATCACCGTGCCCTGAGACACACTTCATTCGTGCCTCCCCTACGTGTGTGACAGCGTCCTAAGGTCTTCAGGTCAGGCCCCTGTGGCATTCATTGGTTCTTTCATTTATGTATTTATTTTAATTCACATATTTTTCTTCCTTCTCCCATCTGCTCACCCATTTGTCCAACCAACTTACCCATAAATAGAATTACATCCTCATAAGAGTTTGTTAAGAATAGAAAAGTAAACAGACACCGGCCTGCCCTCAAAGGGTTCGTAGTCCGGCGAGGAGAAACACAGGCAAACAACCATAACACACAGACTCACGAGCATCTTATAGATGAATAATGCACTCAAAGCAGAGCACACGGGCCACAGAAAGAGCACTCAAACCTCCCTGGGGAGTCAAGCCGGCTTCACGTGAGAGTGAGCTAAGGGCAGAAATCTGCCAGCTTGACAAGTGAGAGGGAACATTGCAGGTCACAGGACAATCTGTGCAAAGCATGGAGGGAGAAAGGAACACGGTGCCTTTGAGGAGCCACAGGAATGCAGTTTTCATATGGAATGGAACGAAAAGGGGCAAAATGTCACAGCACACCGTTCCTAAGTGTGCAGTGTTTACTGCAGCTCCTGCACATAGAAGAGACTGAAGAAGAGTTTGTTTAGTTAATTAATTGATTATTAGTTCCAAATTGGGCAGGAAGGAATGCTGACCAAGCATGGCTTAACGGTAGTTGCTCCTTCAGCCCGAGAGCTATGCCGAGAGAATACAGGATGGGAGGTGACTGAAGACCGTTCCAGGAGCTGACGCCATAGTAACACACTTATTACAATAACACAGGGAGAGCTAACGTACTGAGAGCTTGCTAGGTGTCAAGTACTCAACCAAGGGTTTCACAGGCATTATCTCATTTAATCCACAAACCCATCCTATACAGTAAGTATTACCATTCTCATTCTACAGTTTAAAAATAGGCCGAGAGAAATGAGCTGAGGCTCAAACCCAGGGACGCCTGAATCCAAAGTGCAAGCTCGTAATCATTTATAGGTACATTTTTTGGTGGAAAAATCACCGAGGCCTTCTTGCAAGCCTTTTGGTTGTGTTTGAACCCAGAGCATCAGGGCACCAAGGAATAAGCTTGCTCTCTTGCGGGTGACTAACACTTACTTTTCCGAAATAAAGGCTATCCTCTGAAGTAAGCAGAAAAGCCACCAGTAAGTGGGTATTGCCACCCAGTCAAAATGCAGTTGCCAGCAGTTTTCCACTAGAAACAACCACCGCACACCCCCTGGAAAATGCCACGGAGAGGGGAGGCAGGCAGAACCGCCTTCGTGGAGCCAGCCCAGGCCAGGCCTGTGTGTGGGGACAGCTGGGCGAGGCCGACAGAGGAGAGACGACCTACAGAGAGCTCATCCAAACAGGGACCTGGAAACAGCAGGCAGCGGGCGCCCCATCGGGAGCGGTCCGTGTCATTTACTTTCAGACACCTGGACTCCCGTATGTGGCCATATTTGTAAATGACATGAGTGTTGTCACTACGAACACTGAACTGTCACAATTGTCCTGCGCTCCTCTGTGATTCAGCTATTTCATGGACGAAGAAACACCTCTAAAACAAGCTAAAATCTGTAAAGGAAAGACGTGTTTCAAGAACCCTCTAAGGATTCAGCCAGCACCATTTTATATCTATTGACATGATATTGTCACTGAAAACACACAATTTTCATCAGTTTACTAGAGAGGCTGGCTACAAGTAATTCTAGGTAATTCTACTCAGTTGCTTCCACTTCTTATACACTTATCATTTATTTATTTTTTATTTATTTATTTTTTTGGCCATCGAATTGTTCACTTTATTTTTTTCCAATTTTATTGAGGAATAATTGACAAAGATAATTGTATATATACAATTCATCACATGATGATTCGCTATACCTATAACTCATAGGATGATTACCAATATCATACACTTGTCATTTAAATCTCCTATAACATAGATGAGCAATTTATTATTTTGTACTGATGAAGAGCATGCTCTGCGATAACGTTGCCTGCGTTCAAACTGCCGCTCTGCCACTTGCTACTGTGTTTGGACAAATTACAAGTTTATTCCAAGTCTCATTTCATCACCTGTAAAATGGGTATAAGAATGGAGACTCAGTTATGTTGCTTCCAAAGGTAGCTGAATGACCAAATTAAGGTTGTAGTAGAAAGGGAGAGGACGTGGAACGTTGGGAAATATTTACAAAGTAACACAGACGAGACAGAAACGGACTTCTGAATATGCAGTTTGCCAGCAAGGCAGGCATCAAGAATGAAGCCAGGTTTCAGCCTGGACTCCTGAGAGGAGATGGCGAAGCATCTAAGAGGCTCCTGCCTGAGATGGAGCAGGCAGGAAAGGGGCAAGTTGGTGGGGAATCTGACTCTGGGACCTGCTGGCAGGAGACAACCGTGGAGAGCTATGGAGTGATGTCTAGTGGCTAGTTATATTTTGAGGAACAGAGCTGGAAATACAGATTTGGAAGTCACTGGCCCATAAGTTGAATCCATAAAACCAAGCCATGTACATTGAGTCACCCCAGAAAAAATATTTTGGAAAAAGCTGCAAACCAGTGGCCCAAGAACCACTTCTGGAACACAGACTTGTTTGGCTTGGACCCCACAGAGTTCTAAAAAAATTTCATCCAACACATAAAAATCTTAAGATTGTGAATTTTTAAAAAATCTGGATTTCTAGCTTGTCTTGAAAAATCAGAAGACTTTGCAACCCTAGGCTAGCATTCCCTGCCCTAGTAACACACTCAGCTCCAGGGGGCCCCCTGAGACTAGGCTCAGGCTGCACAGTTCACCCGCAGTGGCTGCCCCCATTTACACGATGTCACTGTGTGCGGTTACCGCAGCCGGTGCCTCTCGCCGGCTGCCTTCTGGGACCTCAGAGGAGTGTGAGCTCGTGACTTCCATTGGACAATCCCAGAAGAATGAGAAGAGCAGAGAACTAAGGTCAGAATCTTTTGAAAACTAACATAAAGAGACTCCAGAAGAGGAATCCATGAATGAGAACCAGAAAGAAGTGTCCGAAAGGAGCATGCCTGTGTGGATTCACCAAAGTCAAGGTAACAGAGGGGTGACGGACTCATCCTGGACCACTCTTCCCCTGACACCTCCCCTCCCCCATATCAGCATGTCTTTTCAGCATCAACTTCAAAACATATTCCAAATCTGGGGGCCAGCCTGACAGTGTATTAAGTTCAAGCACTCCACTTTGGCGACCTGGGGTTCGTGGGTTCAGATCCTGGGCACGGGCCTATACACCATTCATCAAGCCATGCTGTGGTGGCATCCCACATAGAAAACCTAGAATGACTTACAACTAGGCTATACGACTATGTACTCAGGCTTTGGGGAGAAGAAGAAAAAAAGTAGAAGATTGACAAGTGATGTTAGCTCAGGGCCAATCTTCTTCAAGAAAAAAAAATTATATATATCTCCTAAATCTAAACACTTCCCACTATCTTTGCTACTGTGGTCCAAAATCATAATCATTTCTCACCTGGATTACTGCCACCGCCTCTTGCCTGTTTCTACTCTTATCTCCAACAATCCATCCTCCACATGTTTAATGAGCTAGTAACAGCTCGTTAGAATGTAAATCAGATCATGCCCCTCTTTTGCAAAACTATCCAGTGGCCTCCCAGTACATTTGGAGAAACTCCAAACTCCAAAACACAGCCTATAAGGTCTTACAAGGAGTGATCCTTTTCTACCTCTGTTGGCCGCATCGCCAACAACCAGCTCCTTGCTCACTATGTGTAGTCACACTGGCCTCCTTGCTGTTCTTCAGACAGGTCACGTATTATACACACCTGCTGCGGGCCCTTGCACTTCCTCCTTTTCCTGAATAGGCCATTCTTCTCTCAGCTCGTTCCTTCTCATTGGTCCATTCTCAGGGAGCACTCACCTACCAGGTCAATGCCATTCCTCATTTGAGCCACTTTCAACCCCACTCCCTCTTGTATTTTCTTTAGAGCACTTATCATTCAGCTGAATTATTTGTATCTGTTTATTTGGTTATTGCCGCGCCCCTCCACAAGCTCTACGTGGTCAAGGTCTCTGTCTACCTGCATACAATGACTCACAGAGAGAAGGGCTCAAGAAGGAAGTTTTAAAGAATGGATGAATTCGAATAAATGCATGAATGAACATGTAATACTGTGGAAGTTAAGGGATGACAGAAAATGGGTATTAAACATAGCATTTCTTCACCTGGATTCCCCAGAAAGCAGACCCTGAGCAAGAGGGTTACGTAGCAGCACTACATTAGGAAGGGCAATCTCAGGGAGCAGGAGGGGCAGGATGGACAAACGGAGTGAAGCGAACAAGGAGGGGTATGCAAGATGAAGTTGCATTATCAAGCTGGCCCCATGATGACTGATTAACTCTCCATCTCATAGGACCATCTACAGCCTCCTCACTCCAATCCTCAAGCCAAATACATTGTATCTCAGAACCACCCATGATGGGGAGAAAGGGAGCAGTAATTCTGCCATCCATCCAGGTTGTACATACGTGGGCACAGAGTGAGATCCAGAAGTGGCATCAACAGGGAAGCCTCGTGCCGTCTAGTGGACGGCACGCAGCACGCAGTGAGGCACTGTCAGTTTACACCTGTAGGCTGCCTTTCAGAGCTCATGCAAACCTGGCTGCTACAACGACAGCTGGAGCAATGACGCAACTTTTCCTTACCATCCTCCTGAGAGGATCTGACACTGGGTGGGCATAAGAGGTGTCTGACACACAGTAGGAGAAGAAGAAAATGCCCACTGCTTTAGCAACCACCTTAATAACAGCAGCATCAGTGCACTAGGGAGGGCGGAAATCGTATTAGAGCGGATGAAAGAGTGACTGGAGGAAAGGAGGCAGAACTGCAAGAGCAGGCTTCCCCCACAGCTCCCTGGAGAGTCAGCGGATTCCAGGGCCAGAGCGAGGAAAGTACTAAGTGACACCCCACAGCCCCAGAAAGTAAAGATGTGCTCGAAAAGAGATGGGGACAAGTCAAAAGGATGCAGAGGCCAACGTGAAGGGGTTCCCAATGGTGAAATCTGTGACTATTTGAGCAAAAAAAGAACAATGGATTATAACCAACAGATTAAAATAAGAATTCCTAAGTACATACTGATATAAACAAATAATTGAAAGAATAAACAAATGGGAGACAAGGGAAAAGCCATTTACAGTAGAATTTCAGTTAATAAATATAGAAAGAATTATAAATAGATAAAAATACCATCTCGCAAAACCACAGGAATAATTGTTTCAGGCAAGAATTAATAGTGGGTGCTAAAACTACTGAGCAAAGGTATAAGAATTATGATATTTACAGAGTCTTAAATTATTTCCCCAAAAGGTAATTATTAATTACAAAGGGGAAAATAGTAACCTTACAGTGGAGAAACAGGAAGACACTCACCTTAACCAGGTGACATCACCGGTTAACATCATGAGTGACAGGACAAATCTGTATCACGTGCCTCCTGACATGACGCACTATGAAGAACACAACATCATTCCTATGGTTTTCCTGCCAAAAATGCATAATCTGAATTTAATCCCAAGGAAACATCAGACAAACTGAGGGACATGATACAAAGTAACCGCACGGACACTTCAAAAATGTCCCAGTTGTGAAAGACAAGTAATGACTAAGGAATTGTTCCAAATTAAAGGAGACGAAGAAGAAAGTACATGTAAATGCATCACGTGATCCTAGATTAGATGCTGGCCCAGAAAGAGACATCAGTGAGACAACTGGTAAGACTAAAGTAAGGCCTGTGGATCAGGTAACAGTATTGCACGAACGTTAATTACCTGACTTTGACAACTGTAGAGTGATCATGTAAAATGTTGGTGGGAGAGAGAGGAGGACAATGTGATTCGGAGGGGTACACAGAAGGTTCCAACAGTATCTGATGAGTCTAATTTTTCAGTAGGTGATAGGCACATGGATGCCCGTTATATTATTTTCTATTCCTTACATATGCATTGTATTATTTTGTATGCATGAACATGTCATAACATTTTTATAATTAGAGACCATTTTAAAATGCAATGAAAGCATAACAAATGTCATTACGTTCTTCTAGATTCTGTGGCCTAAGCCTCATAGCCTGAGCCCTGTTCTCACTTAGTTTGAAAACAAAAAAGAAAAGGAGCAAGTATTAGAAAGTTGTAAAAGGCATACCAGCACCTAACTAAGACTTCCTCCTTGACGTCATCAGATGGTTTGTAAGACAACTGAAAAGGAAGGGATCACTTCACTATGTGCCTGAACGCTCTTTAACAACCTATCCCGTTCTCCTGACAGTCATCTGGTACACCACTGGGGGCCCCACACGCGCTCAGGCATATGTGTCCCATATGCTGAGGGGAAGGAGTATAGTTTTGGTGCAAGAAGTCTTAGGTTCAAATCCCCACTCCTCTAGATACAAGCCATGTGACGTGCGGCAGGCAAGGGACTCAATTTCCCTCAGTGTTTCCACATCTGTAAATCAGAGAAAACTTCAGAGTTGATCTAAGGTTGATCCGGAAGAATAAAAGATCAAGACTGAGTACCGTGCCTGGTACACAGAGACACTCACGTCTGGTAGCAATACCTGTCCATCATCGTTGTTATCCTTGTTTCTGAGGAAACTGAGACTAAGAAAGCAAGCCTCCCTCCGCCTTAAGTCCCTACAACACTGGAAATGGAATGGGACTGCAGATGAGCAGGAGACATGGCGCCTCTGCTCTGACTGCTGCGCACCCACCACTTCTGGTCCCAGGTCCCACACCAGCGCACCTCCTCCTCCTGCGGAGAGCTGGCCCAGTGGACTGGCCAAAGTTCTGGAGTCACAACCTGGGCTCGAATCCTGAAGGCACCTCCTGTGTCCTGTGGTACCTTGAGCAAATTACCTATCCCTCTAAGCCTCAGGGGTTTCCTCTCTAAAATGGGATAATACCACCCTGTCACAGGATTCTTATGAGAATGCACAATGCACAGGTGCGTATCGCCTAAAACAGTGCCTGACACATAACAGATACTCCACAGATCTTAGTTCTTCCCTTTGGCTGAGTTATTACAAGAAGGAGAGCTCCAAAGAAGGGCCACACAAACCAAGGAGGAAAAAAGCACTTGGTGAAAGAGAAAGACATTTTACAAACTGTTTATTCCAGACTCATTGTAACACTGGCTGCATCCTAAGTGTCCTTCACCCCCCAGAGCTTCAGTTTCCTCATCAGTAAAAGAGAAATACGGCCTTGCAGGGTTGTTGTGAGGGGTCATCGAGGTGTCAAAGTTTTTTTTCCATAGTCCCAGGGACACATTTGCAGGTCAATTTACAGGAAAGCTGGAGCTACAGAGAACAGCGTGGGAACTCCCTACACCTCCTTACGCCTCTTGCTCCCTCTCTCAAGGGCCTAAATGATGGCTGAGCATTCACGGCTCAGGGTCTGGAAGCGGGTATCTGTTCAATCCGTTCCTGTCTAAACCATCCAGAGCCCAGGCTCCCGGGCCCCTCACAGAGGAAGAAAAGTCCCATGAAGGTCAAGTCGAAGTGTCCAGGGCTTTCTAAACGCACGCTCCTCATCCCAAGCCATGCCACTTCTGTCAATGTTTTTGGAGTTCTACACTCGAAAACCCTCGTTTAATCCTCCTAAGCAACCTAGAAGAAAATAATAATTCTATGTGTGCATTCAATTTTAGACATTTCCTAAAGGATGGACTGAAATGTCACACTCTGACTGGAGTAATCTGAGGACAAAAGAAGGATTAGGAATTGTGGGATGGGGGAAGACAGATATTTGAAAAAGAAATTAGATTAAGGTTATAAGGATAAAAGTTAAATAAGAAGACAAAAGCCCAGTTAAGGCTGCCTTGGTTAAAGTTACAAATAAAATCAAACACTTCATAGATCTCCGGTTCATGAACTCGAGACAGCTCTGTGGCAGCCCTCATGAGCTTGAACACCACGCTAATTTTCAAGCAGGAATCAAAGCGGTTGGGCCCCAGGACAAATAGGTTGGAAGCTCAAGCATCAGCCTGGTCTCAGAGAGTTAAAAGGAATGCAGACTACCCCAGACACCCCAGCCGCTTGTTTTTTCTGCCACCTTTCCAACCATGATGTCTGGAGTGAGGATAAACAGTTCTGGGGCAAAAAAATGATATGAAGTACAGACTTTAAGAAAATAAAACATTGGGAGGACATTTTCCTACAGGGTTATATGTGTGCTTGTATGTACATACATACACAGAGAGAGAACAAATACACATATACATATATGCACGTGCACGTGTGTATGCCAAAATTATCCAAACTTCTGTACGTTTTCAGGTATGAAGAAAGGGCTGAAATAGGCCTTTGAGATGCTGTAGATTTTCAGCAAGATCAAAGTTTTTTACAAAGCCATTCCAAAAGCAGTGAAGGGTGCCTGAGCAACATTTCAGTTTTATTTAATAAAATTAGACTGAGTGCTTTTGGTTATTATTAATAGCATACTCTATTCTCGGTTGCTTAGAAATGTATTTGGAAAGTCCTAGAAAGAAGATCTAAGAAAATGAGAAGAGAGAAGTACCTTTTATGGCAGCCCCACCAGATGCCAGGAATTATCCTAAGTGCTGTTTGCACGGTGTCCCATTTTACCTATACAAAAAACTCACCACATTCTGAAGCCCACACAGCTGGCAAGTGGCAGAGTCCATTCTGCTTGCCCCAGAATCTGAGTTTCGTTTCCATCCTCACACCACACTGCCTCCCAATGAAATGCTGAAAGTCAGAAGCAATCTTTCCTACTACTGCTATGAGGACAAAGAAATGTCCCATGTTCCTGGGATAGGAAAACACCACAGCAAGGTAAAAAGTGGCTTTTCTGTGATCTTCACTTTAGCAGAAAACAGACAAGCAAGCTTTTGGTCCAAGAGTGAAAGCAAGAAGATGAACCATTTACATGCGGCAGGGGATAAATATTTAATGCTGCTTGGGACAGCAGTCCCTCAAAAACGTCTTTCAGCTCTGAAGGCCCTTCCGTTAATCCACACCTCAGGGGTGCAGCCAAGGCTCAGAGAAAATACATTTTTAATAAGGACTGTGCCAATGCAAGGAGCTCAGAATGGAGTATAAGACCCACAAGGGACCTCTTGGGAGAAAGGGTCCTAATGTAAAGAAGAGAATAAAAAGGGGCTAGAGAAAAGATTGCATCCTAGGGAACAAGGCCCTCTTCAAGCCCTGTCAGAATAATTATCAGAATAGATTTTTTTTTTCTCCCTCAGTGGATGAGCTGGTCAGGTTCAGCAGAATCAGATTCTAGACAAATAAGCTCAGGATGAGAGGCGCTGGCTGCTTTCCAACCATCCAGGGCATCCTAGCTGCTTAACCTGTGCATGCAGAGCTCCAGCATCATATACTCAAAGCGCACAGCCTTGGTGGTGAACCCCTCTCTCCACTGTTTTCTCAGTCTCTCTCACACAGTGTTGGACCGTGCTACCATTCTCTCATTTTTCATTGCCTTGGCTTTTGAATTCAATGCCTTACCCAGGTGACAGGGAAGAAACTCAGAGATTAGCAAAAGCTGGTAGCTGCTCCCACCCTTTGGCAGAAGGGACAAAGGGAGGAGGTGTGGTTGTTGGAGCCCAAGAGCTAGGGTCACGCAGTAGAAGCCAGACCCATGGGGGCTGCCCAGTGGGTGGGAGAGCCATGGAGGCTATGTGGCCACTGCCAGTGATGTTACCCAAGGCAGATGGAGGGAAGGACAAAAATTCTGGCTTCCCTCTTCCTCTTGCCCTCCCATCTCCCACCAGTGTTGAAACGTCAGAGGGCAGGGGTCAACCCCCTGCAACGCAGAACCGAGCAGGGCAAGGGGGACAAATGGATCTGAGTGTAAACAGGCCAAAGGCCAACACAATCAGTAAGTTAAAAGACACATCACAGAATAGTGCATCATGTGATACCATAATTGCTCAATATACACATACGTAATGCAAGCAAGTATAGGCACACAATATACAACACAGAGACTGAGCTATTGTGAGGGGGAAAAGATCAAGAAAGAGAGTGCAAGAGTAGAAAGATATACAGTCAGTTCTCATTATTCTCAATAATGACGTTCTAGAACATCTCTATAAACACTGAATTAGTGAACACAGAACCACTTGTCCCAGGGGAAGCACACGGTGAGGTTCCTGGAGGCTCTGGTCACATTTGCGCCAATCGATCAATATACAACCTTGTTTTACGGGTGTTTCTGTTTAAAGACACCCCATTTAGGGGTCGGCCCCATGGTCAAGTGGTTAAGTTCACGCACTCTGCTTCAGCAGCCCGGGTTCAGTGGATTGGATCCTGAGCATGGACCTAGCACCGCTCATCACGCCATGCTGAGGAGGCGTGCCACACGTTACAACCAGAAGGACCTGCAACTAGAATATACAACGATGTACTGCGGGGCCTTGGGGGGAAGAAGGAAATAAAAGATTGGCGACAGATGCTAGCTCAGGCCCAATCTTTCAAAAAAAATTAAATAAATAAGTTCTCGAACGTTTGGGGGAAAAAAGCCACCCCATTTAATATACATTATTGATTTACTGTCATTGAACCCATGGCCAACAGCAGTTAACTCGTGCCTGAACAAAGCTTACGGAACATACGTATTTTCTCCATAAGGCACATCACGGCCTTCCTGTGCTTGGGAAAACAGACAGTACTTCCGTACTACACCTGGGGGCCATTGTAAACAGTGAGATCGCCAACAAAAAGCACAGAAATGAGAAAAATGTGACATTAATAGACTGCGAAAAGGACACTTGTTTACAGTATGAAAGTGGAAACGAAGGAGCAGGGCGGTCTGACTCAGCTCAGCTGGGAACAAGCACAGGGGGCAACTTGGAAATCTGTGTGCGCCTGTCTAAGGATAACCCTGAAAGAGCCACCAGCATTCAGTCTGGGGTTACAAATAAATTATAGTGAGGAGGCGGATTCGCAAATACAGAATATCTGCAAATAATTAGAATCAACTGCACAGCAACATGTTTAAAGAAAACATAATTGTCCCTGGATGGTAGGAGATGGAATGCTTTGTGTTTCATTATATGTTTTTCCTTCCATTTTATTTTCATCTGATGCCTAGTCTGCATTAAACTAATTAATTAAGGGGTTAATTAACGGGGGGGGGATTCTAAATTTAAGGTTTCAAAAAGGAAAGGAAAATAAGAAGTGGCATCATTTCGCCCAGCAGGATATCATCCTAGATATGCTTCAGAAAGCGGAGTAGGTCACCCCACTGTGTGACGTGAGGGGTAGTTTCAAGGTGTCCCCACTCCAAACCTCCACCACCCACTGCCAACAACTAGAGGGCAAACCGCAAAGGCCACTGTGCGCAGACTGAAGGCGGGGCAGCTGACTTTCCGAGTGCTCTCTGACAGCCCCACAGGAGCCACCCGGCCGGGACTCGCAGCCCAGTGCCTTCCCCACCGGCCTCGCCCACACCTCTCCTGTGTGCGTTCCATGTTTCCTAATGCGATGAGCTCAGTCTCCTGCAGGTCAGCTCAGCAAATATGATTTCAGCCCCTACTATGTACAAACTGCTGTACGAGGTGCTAGAAGGAATAAAATACCATTTTGTCATATGTCATGTTTTACCTGCTTTGTGAATAGCCAGAGGGTTTGACCCCTAATTATACCACTTATATTTGTAAATGGCTATATTTGTAAAGCACGTTATGAAATTCTTAGGTACACATTATCTCCCGGCTCTGTCTGTGTTCATAATCTGTACCCCTCTGGCACTATGCGCATCCTTCTATTAAGGCACCTTACATGATTTTGATTTACCTCTTACTCTGTTTCCCTCTGGTCTTCGAGCTAGCTACTTGAGGCCCAGGCACTGTGCTGGGAAGCCCTCCATAACCCCGGTGGAACGAAGTCCTCGTCAGGATGCTGGTGGAGGAAATCTTTAGTAGTTTTCGCAGGTAAGGAAAGACATCACAAAGGTAAGGTGGCCTGCCCGACATCATAGTTATGATGGTGCCCCGACTCCACGCAGTGTTCCTTCTGCCATCCCACAGCTGCCCACACGGAAGCATCTCCCAGGATGCGCATGTCAAAATGCTGAATCCAGCCAAGTCCTGGACGCACAGTTGTATAAGTAACACCTGAAACATCTATCCTTCATTTTTTGGCCCAGACAATGAGGCAAGGGAGAGAGGAAAGACCATACCCTGGTTCTGCTTTCTATATTTGGGTTCAAAAACATTTACCCACAGAAATGGATCCTGCTGACTTTAGAATGAAGATTCAAATAAAAAGTGTCCATTCAGTTTCTTTTAGATACACAAACCTACTCTGGTGACTGAAAAAAACTTTGTTGTTGTTGTTGTTTTTTCAATTTTATTTATTTTATTTTTTTGAGGAAGATTAGCCCTGAGCTAACATCTGCTGCCAATCCTCCTCTTTTTTGGCTGAGGAAGACTGGCCCTGAGCTAACATGCATGCCCACTTTCCTCTACTTTATATGTGGGATGCCTGCCACAGCATGGCTTGCAAAGCGGTGCCACGTCCACACCTGGGATCCGAACCAGCGAACCCTGGGCCACCAAAGAGGAACGTGCAAACTTAACCACTGCAGCACCAGGCCAGCCCTGAGAAAAATTTTTTAAAAAACTAACTTAGGAGATTCTTCACTTTCAAACCAGAAATAAAACTAAATTGTCGAATAGCACAAATGCACAGTAATTTAGCTCTCTGTTCATTGCTCATGCCATTAATGAGAAGCTTTCGATCTTTAATCCTCCTTCACTACGCTGCTTTCACTGTCCCAGCTGCTCCTCGTGCTCATGCCTTCAGGATCTTGTAATTAAATTCTAATTAAAGTTTAAGGCATGTAATAAAGAAAACACTTGTGGAATGCCTTTGATTCAAGAGGCCAAAATAACATCTCAGCAGTTTGAAAAATGAATTATATCCTTTTGCTTAAGAAGCATCTTTAAAATGGAATTAAAATGGGAAATTCCAATCTTCCATGATTTCACCAGCCACACATTATGTAAATATGTTCATCATCGTGTGTTACATTTAAGTCTGAAAACATCACGCAGCGAGTGCTGCCCGGCGTGCACAGTGCAGCTGTGAATTACGTGGCAGTGCCCACAGCAGAACTGCCGTAAATACCACCACGGTACCTTCATAGATGGACACGCTGGTCCTGGACATCAGCATCTATCCAGCACAACTCCTGAATACTGAGAGAGAGGGGCCTCACTCTCCTCCTCCAATCTCTCGCCAAACAATCAAGCCTACCTTTCCAGCATCTTCCAGATCTGTGTTCACTTCAGCTACGTTAGTTCAGTCCTCCAACATCCCTAGAAATTGCAATACTTCCCCACTGCCAGCCTCAGTCCTCTGCTCCCATTCACACTGCACTCCACATAGCTGACAGGTGCCTTTCTTAAGCATCATTCTCATTAGGTTGTTCCACTCTGACTATAGGTTAAAATTTACGAAGAAGAAGAATTGTTAATTCTATAATTACATATATTATATAATTAATAAAAAATTACGTGCCAGACACTAAGTGCTTTATGTTATTATTCAAATTCTCACAACCACCTTGTGAGGCAGGTCCTATCATTATCTCAGATGAGAAAACTGAGGGACTGAAAAACAGAGGCACGTGCCCAAGACCACAGAGGCAGCCAGCGGTGGAGCCAGGGTTCAGAGCCCTGCCCTCACACCCCTCAAGCCCACAGCCTGAGTAAAGCCCATGAGGACTGCCTGCTCCCCACAGGCCCCCGCATCTGACCTGTGTCTGGCTGTGCTAACACGCGCACAGCGCACCATGGTCTTTTGTGTTCATACCTGTGCACAGGCTGCCTTTCTGCCAGGTGGCCTCCTCATCCACCTGTAGATTCTTGCTCATCCTTCATTTCCTGTCCTGTGAGGCCTTCCTGACTCCCTGGTCAGAGCTGATCACTCCCCTTTTGCTACTGTAGAATCTGGAGCCTGCTGGACTTCTACATTGTGACCATCTGGAGGAGATGGCCTTCCTCTCCCCTAAATGCAGAGCACACAGCAAGACTTTGATAAACGTGTGAAGAACAAAGAAGTGGATGGTTCTCTAAATTTGTACATTGGACATATACAGAGCATGGTCCAGTCTCATCAAAGTCAGTATAGAGAAAAATGTCACCCTCCAGTAAAACTTACAGAGAGAAAGGAAAGCAAAAAAAAGTAATTTACCTTATAAACCCAAAGAAACACTTTTAAAACTCTCCCAGAAGCATCCAGCTCATTGGTAACTCATAGCCTGTTTTACTTTTTGATTATCCAAATGCATTCATTGCTTTCTACCATGACCCTACAAGCTTTAAGATGAGCCCCAACCAGACCACAGCAAGGGGCAAAACAGGAGACAGACTCGGCCACACAAGCAGTCTGGACCTGACTGTTCTGCCTGCATCCCAGCATTGAGGCCAAGGCCTCAGGAGCCCAGGGCCGCCACACCAGCCAAGACCCGCCCTCTCTGCCAGGTGAGGTCAAAACAACCGAGCACCTCACCTGTTACTTGATTTCCACTCCAGGGGCTCACTGAGACAAAAGCCTTTTCCTTGACCCTAGGAGCCCCTATGAGCCTTGTTTCCTTTTGCCAAATAATCCCTCTTCTAAGGGATTGAAGTCCCCCTACCCCTACCCCGCCACTAGCTTGGTTCAGTTCCAGGTGGACCAGCCACTCCGAATCACAGAGCTGCTATCTTGTCTAAACATGCAGCGGTCCTCCTGCCTGCAAGCCCTTAAACCTCGTGTCACACTCAATGAATAAGCACCAGGCACAGTACTGGGTCTTTTATGTAGCTATATCTCAAATTCCTCAAAACCTTCTTGCAAAAAGATATAATCATATTAATTAATCCATTCAACAAATCTTTATCAAATGCCTACTATGTGACAAGCAGGACAGTGAAGCCGGGTGACATGTGCTCTGTCACACAGCTGATGAGTAGCAGAGGTGAGATATGAAACCAGATCTTTTTCACTCCCATGATATAGCCCAGCTCTTGGTCCTTTGTCTTGTCCTTGAAGAGACAAAGATGGATTAGGGAAAGGCGTGCACTCAGAAATCCAATATCGCTCTTTATCACGGTGTATAAACACGCACGGCTGGCCCAGTCCTTCACAAGACTCCAGTCTACACTTCCATGCTCTGTCCACTCCACACTACTCACTGTTTCCTGAACATGCACTGAGTTGTCACACCTTCACCCACGTTCACATCTTTGTATGTAACGTCCTGTCTTCACCATCCACTGCATTCTCCCCTGCAGGGAGCCCATTCACTCATCATTCTGCACTTATCAAATAGCTGTTAGGTCCCCGTTCCAGAGCTAAGTGATGAAGATACAAGATTGAGGCCCTGCCTTAGAGAGCTCACAGTCTAGTGGGAGGTAAAGATGAGGAAATAAATCCAAACCCTGAATAGGATGCCCTATGGCAGGGGAGCAGGCTGCCGTGTAGCTCAGAAGCCAGACCTGGAACGCAGGCTTGATGTCTCCTCTCCCAGATTCGACTCGCACCCTTTCCCTCCCTCATTCTGCCCCAATCCCATCACAATCTACTGCTCCCCACGTCTCTTATTGTACTGTTCATTCTGCAGTCGCAACATTCGTCACAAGGAATCATAATTTATGATGTCATTTATCTTCATCATTGGAATCAGTTCCTTGAAGGAACTGATTTGACAAATACTTATTGAGTGTCTTACAGGACTGTAGCGGTTAAAAGCATGAGTTTTATTGTTTAAACCCTGACAAGTACATACTAGCCATGTGACCTTGGGCAGGTTACTTAACACCTCGGCCCCTCAACATTTTCCACATATCTAAAATGGGGATCAATCAGGACTATACTGAAGGTTAGCATGGCAACAGTATTTCCCCAAAATCACTGTCAGTTTTGACTTTGGCCTCCGTCTTTGGCATTGCTTATTTCAACACGAATTCTGGCATCACTTGGCCCGTGCATGATCAATGACAGTGATCATATCCAGGGTCTCATCACATCTACACAGAATAGCAACGTCAGTGACACCAAGCAATTTGGGATTTATTGCTAATATCATAATATTTACTTCTAAACATACATCAGTGATTTAGATCCAACTTGCGGTGAAAAAAATCTCTGTATCTCTTTTATATATGAAAGGTGTGCCAGTTAGATGAAGCATAAAAGTACATTTACTACTATGAAAGCAAAATGCTATTGATGATTTTGAAAATTATTATGTACCAAATAAATCATTAATAAATGTAAAATAATTTAATAGATAATAAATTGATAGTTAAATCAAATATCAAAAGAGGGAGCATTAGCCAGTTGAGTTGAAAAAGAACTCTATCTGTTTGGAGACTATTAAAAGTAGAATGTCAACCTGGAGATCTCCATACTTCACAAGGAAGAAAAAACTCAAAAATTTTGCACAAGAACATTAATAAACATTGATAAATCATCTCTGATACAAATTTTTAAAAAATATAAAGGGTGCATAAAATGAAAGCATTGGGAAAAAAATGAAGTCCCCAGAAACATATTTTGTTCCTGCTAACCAATCCTTAAAATTACAGACTTTAAAGTGTGGTAGCAAAGGACAATTCCTTAAATTTTGTGTCTGTGGAGGATGTGGGACTGATACTCGGGGAGAAGACATGTCTGAGTGCATATTTACGACACAAATCACAGTAAGGAAATCACCGGCGTGCTCCAAGGTGGGTGGTCAGGGTGAAGTCACATCGTAGGGGCTTAAGGAGTGAATGGACGATCAAATAAACGCAGGAAGCGGGTGCTGATCCATCATATGGAAGATGCGACTACAGAAGGAGAGAAATGGGGCAGTGGCCCATGGTCCAACTTTATAGAGTTTCCACTTACAAAGGCAGGAAATATAGGCTGTAACATGAGGAGATACATTACATCTGTGCACACCAGTGTAAAGCACTGTTGTTGCTTTCGAGTGCCAAAACAGTTATGTATAATGCTGACTCCAGCCTGCCCATCCAAACTTATTTGATTCCCAAATGCTTGGCTTTAGCTGAGACCGTTTCCTTAACAACTTTAAGAATAAACAGAAAAGCAAAATGTTGAGGCTTAGGTATTTTCATGTTCGGTTCCATGATTTTGAACACTGGTGATTTTCCTTACACAGCAGCCAGATTTAGTATCCAACGACTTCTGAACTGAATGGAAAGTACACGTACACACAGATATCTAGGTGTATACGGCACCAGATCACATGTGTGATTCTGAAGTTCTCAAAAATGCAAGAACACAGCCTTAAGAACTTTCTTTCAGTCCCTACAGATACATACATGGCATTAGGAACAGCAAAAGAAGATTCCACTTCACAGAAAGCTCTATCTGGAGACGATAACAACATCACAGCGCATCGTGTCAAGATGCAAGGGCTTTATGGACAATATCTAACCCTCACAAGGTGTTACTGCTATGCCTATTACAAAAGAGAAAACTATGGCTCAGAGAACCTAAGTAACTAAGAACAAGAACTTGAGAGAGTCAGCGTTGCCATTGATATGGCTCTGTTACTTTGGGCAAGTTTCTTAACTTCTCTAAACCTTACCTTACCCATCTATAAAATGGGTCTAATCCTATCCGCCTCAGAAAGTTAGTACCTAATAGAATGCTCAAGACTACAAGCTAATAGTCAATAAATGGCAGCTGTGTTGATTGTTACTGTCATTGCCCAAGACCACACAACTATTAACTGACTGAGGAGTGTCGAAATTCATATTTGCCTGATTCTAAAACCAAGAAAAACAAAGCATTTACTGAAAACTTACTGCGTGCCAGGATTACTGTGCAAACGCTTTACATGTATCAGCACAAGCAGCGCTCACAATACCCTATGAAGGAGGGACTGTTCCAAGCCCCGGCTATAGTTGAAGAAACAGACACAAAAATGCCTCCAGGTGTCGGCAGCTCAGAGGCTCCCTCACACCAGTTTAGGAACTTCAGGAACACGTGGTTCCCACACCATCGCCACCCCAGGCATCTTCATGAGGAGGCGCCAGCATATGAACACCACAGCCAACATCTCAGACATATTTTGGGAACAGAGGGCATACAGAAAGGGACACTGCTTTGAGTTCTTTAAGAAGATGGGGACTATAGAAACATAAAGTAATATTATTATTACTATTTTGCAAAGACACGGACAAGTTCATCAGGAATTTTATTATTCTACTTGGCCAATCAGGTTCTGGTTGAATCAAATCAGGCTTCTTTCTAGTTTTTCTTTCTCATTCTGCAAAATTTGAAGACATCTAGGCTGCCTGAAACATACCAACAAGTGGTTCCAGAAGCCACATGGGAACTGACCCTCACAGCCAAAAGCCCCCAGTGGACATAAGTGGAAAGTCCAACATCCTGTTTTCCCGTGGCAAGTGGGTTTGGGAAATGCGATTTTTTTCTTTTTAAACTTTTACAGTCAAATGATCATTATCAACAAGAATTAGATAAAACGGACTGTAGCTGGAGAAAAATACTGACATGCATGGCTAACAACATCATGTACAACTGTAATAAAAGAGGACAGGGTCTTAATGTAAGTCGAGGCCCCGCAGACTTAACCTTCCTACAGTCACATCCCACTAAGACTAGAAGCAGTAGCTAGTTTCTCCCAAGACGAGTCCTAGGGAAACAAAACTAGAAGGGCCCCCATCCTTTAGATGTGCTCTTGAACATACTGAGTCCTTGATCTGGATGGATTTTTATAGCCAGTTGATAGGTCAGACCTGAGTGCCTGTTATTTTAAAGGTCAAAGAGTTGGCAAAATGGATGTAACTGTTGTCAAGCAAGAATGAGTTCCCTTTGAAGCGTGAGGCTTAAATGCGATGGTTCTGAAGTGCTCTCTGTAGCTGCAGCAAAGGCAGGGGTGAAACAGGAAAATGCTGCCCTGTATAAACTGAGACTTCTTTGAAGTAACGCAGGGTACACTTGCCTACCCTCCTACGATAGCAGGACACACCATCAAAATCTGGGAGAAAAGGAACAATCCATGAAGTGGGTGGTGTTAGCAAACAGCCATGATGAACACCGTACTGTCTACATCTTGAAAATGTCCATGAGGAAACCTCCCTCAAAATGCTTCTGCCTCCAGTTTGATCGGCCGAGTATTTGCCTGGCCTTCTGTTCACCTGTGCTCACCTATTTATTCTTGCCCCCATGGTTCATATTTTATTCTCTGGATAACTTCTGGCCAAGTGTGTTGCTATGCCACCAAATACTTGAGTCTTTCTGTGGCTTTTATCATTCGGGACGTTTCACTATGCTGTCATCTGAACCTTCTCTGACTTACAGTTTAGAAAATGAGACTAATATTCCACCTCATAAATCAGAAACACAACCCTGTGTCCCTCATCCCATAGCCCTGGCAGTTGTGGCTGGAATACCAGCAAAATTAAGGGAAGTTCTTGCAGACTCAAATATCACAGAAATGCAATAATTTGTCTTTATTAATAGAAGGTCAAGTACCATGTACCTCTGACAGTTGCATCAATATTTTTATAGTCCTTAGGGCTTGACCTACAGCAATGTCCTCTTTAACACGAAAAAAACTTAAGTCTGAATCTTGACGTTGTTAAATCGCTTTTAGATACCTTTTTGAAAACAAGAAGATTTAAGACACCTAGCGTTCAACCTGCTACCTGGTTATCTCTGGAACCGGGGCTCCTAGAATTCCATTCCTTGGAATACTAGTCACTTCGGAGTACTCTGGAGTCCTTGGTGCTCTGCAAAACCTACAACCCATTTCTTAGAACACGCTGGTGGAGAAGATGGGAACTGACTCTCTCTCACAGCTTCCCTCAACGCAGATACAACCAGTATAACTTAAATGCTCGTCGTGTCCTCAATAAATCCTCATACCATCATCATGAAGTAAGTGATATTACCTCCATTTTACAGATGAAGGAACTGCTGCTCAGCAAAGCCACTTTCCCAAAAGCACACATGTAAAGGGGCTGAACCAGGATTCCAAGTCTAATTCGAAGTCCAGTGTTCTCTTTTGCTACTGTGTAAACCAAGGCTCCACAGGGGCCAAGGCTATTTCTGGGAAGTGTGATGATGTGAAACCGCTTCCCCCACCCACCAGCTCTGCTACCTCCCCTTTCTCTGTCAAGCCTGCATCTCTGGCTCCTCCACCCTCCAGTAAGGGCACCTGAGAGAGCAGGGCTGGATGGAAGGAGCACTGTATTCTTTAAGTTCCCAGATTCTAACTCCATCAGCAGTGAAAAAAAATCATAAGATACAGACACACCCAAAATTTCAAAATCTCTCACGAACCTTTGCAAAAACACTCACCGGGGCTAGGGCTTAGTCTTCCACATAAATGTCACAAAAATCAGGAACACACAGAGGTGAGATACCCAAAAAGTATAACTCATTTTCAGAAAACCCAAACGCATCATCAAAAAGACAAGAGAGAAATGCCGGCGAGCGTGTGGAGAAAAGGGAAGACTTGTACACTGCCGGTGGGAATGTAAATTGGTGCGGCCATTATGGAAAACAGTATGGAGGTTTCTCAAAAAATTAAAAATGGAACTGCCCTATGATCCAGTAATCCCACTTCTGCGCATAGATCCAAGGGAAATGAAATCAGGATCTCGAAGAGACATCTGCTCTCCTACATTCATTACAGCCTTAAACACAATAGCCAAGATATGGAAACGACCAAAGAGTCCATCTAACGGAGGGATGGAAAAAGATGTGGTGTACATATGTACAATGGAATATTATTCATCCATGAGAAAGAAGGAATGCCTGCCATTTGCTACAACAAGGATGGACCTTCAGGGCCTTGTGCTAAGTGAAATAATTCAGAGAGAGAAAGACAAGTACTCCCTGATCTCACCTATATATGGAACCTATAAAAGCTGAACTCAGAGAAACGGAGAGTAGAGTGGTGGTTACCAGAGGATGGGGTGGAGGGGGTTGGGAATGGGGAGATGCTGGTCAATGGTACAAACTTCCAGTTATAAGATTAACAAGTTCTGGGGATCTAATGAACAGCATGGTGACTATAGCTAATAATACTGTATTATATACTTGAAAGTTGATAAGAGACCAGATCTTAAATGTTCTCACCACAAAAAAGAAATGGCCATTATGTGTTGGGATGGAGGCGCCAGCCAGAGCTATGGTGGCAATCCTTTTGCAACATGTAAGTGTATCAAATCAACTCAATGGACATCTTAAACTTACACAACGCTATATGTCAATTATATCTCAATAGACCTGAGAAAAAAATTAGAATGTCTTTATTTTTTACTCTCAAAAAAAGAAAAGCAAAAGACAAAAGAAGGGGGTAAAATTCAGGAGAAAATAATTTAGTCTTGGGCAATGGTTCTCACACTTTAGTATCCATCAGAAACTCCTGGAGGATTTGTTAAAACACAGATTACTGGGTCCCACTCCCCAAGTTTCTAATTCAGTCAGTGGGCATGAAGCCAGAGAATCTACATTTCTAATATATTTCCAGGAGATGTTCATGCTGCTGCTCTGGGGACCACACTTTGAGAACTACTGGTTTAAGGTGAATAATCACTTACAAAATGAACTCTTTACTTTACAAAAATAGGTCTCTGCGGGATTCCATTAACAACCAGTTAACAAACAAGTACTGAATTAACTGGTCCGGATCAGATGCAATGTCGCATTGTGGTAAAAAGCCTGGACTTGGGGGCCAGCCTGCCTGGTTGAAGCCCCAGCTCTGTGCTCAGTAACTGTGTGATCCTGGACAAGTGCCTCAGCCTCTTGGAGCCTCAGTTTTCTTATCTGTCAAATATGCATAATAATTATGGTGCATATAACATAGGGACACCCAGAGGACTGCAGGGGCTGCTGTGTCTACCATGCTCCCAGTAGTGCCAGCAAAGGGTGTGTACTCTGTTATCAGCAGAAACGACTACTACTGCTATTATTACACTTTCCTCTACCTCTAGAACTGTTACGCTATGCCAATGCCTGTGTTAAGACTTGGGGACAGAGCTGTGGACCAAACATGCGAGGTCTTGCCCTCATGAAGTGACAGTCCAGCAAGGAAGAGACAACTGAAGATCCCCCACTTAAATGAGGGCTGAAAGCAGGGCGGAGAAAAGGCTAGAGTCATTTCACACTGAGCTCCATCAGGCATTGAAAACGTTTCTTACATTAGAGTGTAAACCAATGGAAAACATGATTCTGTGTGATCACACCAGACAGTTTTTCTGGAACAAACTATTACGGCTTTTAAAATACAATGGTATGAAAAGAAATGCTCTTTCTGATCAATCCCCCCAAATTCCTCAGCACCTGACAGGTGTCATGCTTTTTGCACCAAGGGCTGCAAAGGGGAACAAACCGTGGTTTCTCCACCCAAAGGGTTCCTGGTCTAGAAGGAAATAATTCCAGTAGAGAGAGAGTAGGGCTCGAAGAACCACAAGAACAACGGCCAGGGAGGGTGTAACTGCTCCAGGAGTCTGAGGGGCTTCACCAGCAACACAACATTTACATGGGGTCCTGAAGGACAAGCAACGGTGCCGCAAGCAGCAGAGGGGCGCAAGGACGTTCTAGAGGGAGGAAACAGCGCCTGTCGAGGCAAGAAGCCACACAAAGGCCTGCTCACCCAGGGAGCATGAACGTCGGTGGCAGGACGTGAAGACAGCTCACGCCTCAGTTCTGTGAAAATACCACCAGCTTCCAAAAGAAAATCTATTTGAAGCCATTTGGATGATGGTCAAAGACGGTAAGGAAATACTTGTATAAAGGGATAGTCTGTGGGCTTTTTAATGGAAGTCTCAAGCTGTCCTTGCACTATACCCTTCAGAAGGGCAATGTTTTAATGGCCACCGCTGGTAGGAAGCTCCATCTACTTGGGCCTCACACACCAGTAACAAATAATAACCACAGCTCCAGAGTGCTAATGTTTTTTGAGTCCTTAGAACACTGTCCTACAAGCTTTACACACACGAACTCTTTCAACCCCCATAACAAGCCCGTGAGGTAAAATGAGGAAATGAAGTGCAGAAAGGATAAGTAACTTGCTCAAGGTCACAAAGTAAATCCCGGGCTGGCACGTCATCCTCAGGCCCAAACTCAATGGCTCACCCTTCAGTTCATGCTCCTTCCTCCATGAAGGAAGCTCTCACAGCACTTCCCAGGGCAAATCCAGGTTTTGTAGGGCCTGAAGGTTTTATCTGAGGATCCCTTAAGAAAGGGAGTACAAAATTGTGAATATAAAATCAGCTGCAACAATGAATATTCACAATAAGAAAAAAATTAAAACAAATAATTGGAGCTTTGAGGATTTAGGTCCCTTTTTTCTGAGATCAGACAAGCCTACATAGAAATGCTTTCTGATTGCAACCCCTCCCCACCTGGAACATTCTACAACTTCCAGCAACTACCAGCACTCACAAGGGCCCATACGAGTGAAGGAGACCGAAGCTTAGGCCTCACTGCGTCCCATTCATGGGAAGCCCACCTCTTCCGCTGCTTGAAAGTCTCTTAAACTCTTCCAAGCCATTTCGACAAGAGCAGATCTCAGGGCCAGAGAGAGGTGGTCAGTCTACCTACAGACCAAACCAGAGGTGGAGCCTAGAGCAGTGTAGGAGGAACTAGGGTTTTCATCCTTTCTCCTCTGCTAGAAAGATGGGCCCCAGCAAGGGGTACAGCTTTGGGACCATGCAAATCTAGGTTCGGGTCCAGCCTCTGCCCTTTAGTGGCTGTGTGATCTTGAGTATGTTTCTTGACCTTTCTGAGTTTTGGTTTCCTCATCTGTAAAAATGACCCCCTGTAAAGATCTAATAGGATAACATGCATGCTGCCCAGGAAGGTCAGCTCCCTACCCCCGGCTATGCCTCTCCCACGCTTTCTCCTCCTCCTTCCCCCTCCCCCACCCCAAGTCTAGGCTAGGTAGCCAGGTCCCTTCTCTATACCCCAGCATATCCTTGGAGACCTCCATCAGAGCACAGACCATTTTCCAATGAGTTCAGCAAGCACTCCCTGGATAAAAGGATGAAAACAGACATGCTGCCATCTCAGGAAGCTCATGAGAGTGGACAACCACAGGCCCGGGGGCCTTCTCTACCACGAAGGAGAGGCCCCCAAGGGCCAGAGCCTTGCCTCAGCCTGCTGCAGGCCCTCAGATGGGGTGGACTGGGCCTAACTGGAAACACCATGAGCCTGCCTCCTGACTGTCCGGCTCGCAACCAGTGCCCACGCCAGCCTCACTGGGGCCACTGTCCTGGCCCCCCTCAGCCCTCCTCTCGACAGGCCAGGGCGAGGCTGGTACACACATCCTTTTCGAGGCTGGGCCAGTGAAGTCTGGTTGACAGGGCACCGGGCCCACTGTTGGCACTCACCTCGAGAACAAAGAAGAATCCTGGCCCTTCCAAGGCAAACAAAGGCAGACTTCTCCCCATGGGTCTCTTCCTTTATGGGCAACACTATGCAGACCCCTGGTCCTCCACTGAATGACATTTAAAACAGCTCTTGTAAAGGACGGACACAGAGGCCATTTTTGTATGTGTGTGTACCAGCAGCAATGAATCGATTGTAACATGAACAATGTGCACTTCTTCCCACTTCTGAGAGAATGGCTGATACTGTGTCGTGGGCCGGGTGGGGGGAGCTAAAGAAACCAAGCCTTAAGTTTTATTACATAAAATTCTGATAAAAAGCACTTTGAAGCCTCTTTCCCATAATCAAAAAACCACTCTGGGCAAGATCAGAGCTTAACAGCCAAGAAAAAACATTCAATCCCTGAGATCATTTTCCTGAAATAGAAAACTACATATGTTTCTCAAATTTCACAGCAAGCCACTGCAGGGCCAGACTGCAGGGCTGAATCGGGCCAAAGTAAGTAAGAGAGAGAAAGAGACGAGGGGGCCGGGGTGGGAAAGAGAGTAAACAGAAGAAAGGAGCCCATTCTTCCACATCGCAGTCTAACTTACAAACACCCCAGGGTCACAGAACTTGCATTAGGGTTGCTTATCGGGCGGCCTTTACTTTGTCAAATTAAGACGCATTGCCATGGATTAGCAAGACTCCTTAAATCCAGCATGACTTCATGGTTGGCTCGGAGTTCAGCGTCTCTAGGGCCAGCCGCCAGGAACACATCCACTGCAGGGCCTCCTGCCCCTCTCTCCGTGCTGACCTGCCTGACTTTTCCATGGAGACGGCGGAGCAGAATCCCAAGCAGACTGGCTGTCAGTGTTAATTAAAAGTCCAAACAGCCCTTTAGAAACTATCTCCAGCTCAATATTTATAGAGAATATGCGGCTCCTCTCAGGCAGGGCTGGAGGGGGGAGTGGGAGGTCGAGGGCAGAAACAGGTTTGAATGGCATTTGGAACCCATTAATTTTTAAAGACAGGCTGCCACTCTATATAGACCCAGAGAGGTTCAAAACGTAACGAAACTAGGAAGACGAATGAACTGAAGATTGTTTAGAAAGCCTAGGGAGAGCGCTCAGTTTTTGAAAAGAATAATATCTGGGCAATAATGAGAGCCGACACTTTTTACTGGTGAATGTGGGTTTTGGCACATTTTTACAATACAGGTTGACAATTTTTTGTATTTAACAAAAGGAAAAGCAATCTTCTAAATGACTTGGGAACAAAGGGCTCCCTGACAGCAATCTCTTAATAACATTTAAGTATTCTCTTCAAAGGCCTTTGACAATAATTGAAAGGGAGGAAGAAAGAAAAATTAAAAAAACAAGAAAAAAGGGAAGTATATTAAAAAAAGAAACTGAATCGAAGAAGAGAAACAGAGAGGGAAAGAGTGCGGCCTTCAACACGAATCCCCTCCAAAGGCTGGATTCAAGGTCTAGCTTCAGCAACACTTTTCAAAGGAATGAGTTTCAAGAAAGAAGCCAAAGAGAGACTTTAGTCAAAACCGCTGCGTCGCACAGACACAGGACTTGAGTCCCTGTGGGAGCCACGTGGGCCACCAACGCAACCAGCGAATCATGCAAATGAAGAAGGCAAGTGATGGGGCCCATGGCGACCTGGCTGGACGAGACACAAGTCTCCGAGTTTCCAACCACGCCCCCTCGTGCACCTTGAGAGGCAGGTCCTGGACACCAAGCCCTCACAGCCCTGCCGGTGCCATGGGCTCCAAGACTGAGTGCTCATCCCTTGATCAGATTGCCTGAAAGCTAGAGGCTGTCCAGAATCACACAGACACAGCCTATTCAAAAGGCCCAACAACTAGTTCACACGAGAGTCCACCGGCAGAGGCCACCACCCTGCAGAGGATGCTCATCTGAGAGTCCACGAGCCTGGCGCGCCCGTCCATCCCGAGCAAGGCCTTCTCTGGTCAGAGCAAAGGATCTTGGAACGCGGTACCATGTGGGGAAGGTCCCCTTAAAGGCTAACTCCTACTCTATCCACTGGTTTCACACTCAGAGTGAGACCCTTCTGGGATTCAGTCATGTCACCTGGAAAATGAGATGTCCTTAACTTTCTTAGCACTTTTACAGTTTCAAAACATTTTTAACAGAGAACATACTATTTGTAAATGAGGAACCATATTCAGAGATGGTTCCACTTTACCATATTGCAAGAGCAAATGAGATTAAATTCTAAAAGTGATTCAAGGTCTCAGAGAAAATTGTTAAGTAAAGGAAAAGTTATATTGCTGCTCAGCTGGAAAATTACAGTCATACTGGCTATCATCTTTCAAGCATACAAAATTCATGTCTAGATGTACACAGCAGAAATCTGAAAACACATATAGAAAAGGAACACATTCAGACTGGTGGTTCTTGATGAAGGTATGTATCATAACCACCCAGGTCACACATTGTGACCCCCACTGTCCCAAAGGGCAAAGGTAGGTATTTTTAAGCTTTTCCATCCAGATTTCTCTGCTGATGAAAAGGAAGAAAGCTCAGCCTTCCCCAGACTTGGCCTGGGCGCAGCAGACGCAGGAGGACAGCAGGGGTCTGAGCGCGCAGCTCCAGCGCAGGGCAGCAGGAGCACGCCCAGTCGAGGAGTCCGTGCCTGGATTCGGACCCTCCGAGAGGGAGGCACGAGAAGCCCTGATAGTAACACTTCGTTCCCCCTCCTGCCCCCTGACTGGCTTGGCATATTCCGCTCTCTCCTGCCCTCTCTGGACATTCAGCCTCCGGATACTCGCTGGCCTGTGGCCTCCCGGCACCAACCCATTTCCTCACACACACACCAGCTCTGAGACCTTCTGAGATACACTCACACTTCTCGACTCACTGATCACATCCACAGGAAGCCAAGACAAAACCCCGTAATGGGGGAGAAAGGCTGTCAAACAGGTTATCTGGTTTCTAAACGGCCCATCCTCCACACTCCACTCCCAAGCAGGTCACTGAATTTTAGGTTCACCTTAAAATTTTTAAATAAAAAGAAATAAAAATTAAAGACTAAAGGGCAGGAAAAACAGAGGCAGACTTCCTGCACACAACCACACAGCCAAGGCTCATCCGAGGCGCGACCCACGGGGCTCCATCGTCTCCACAGAGCAAACCCACGTCGATCTGTCCTCCTTCAACCATGAGAGGGAACTGGGACTGAGAGGGACAGGGTGACCTGCCCCAGTTCTCCCAGCTGAGAAGAGGCAGAGCAAAACTGAGAGCTAAGGGCTATCCGGCTCCTGCCCTCATCCGGATGTGACAGTTAAACAAGTGTGACCTACTGCTGCCAGATTAGAAAAGGGCACCCCTGAGGTGCTCTATTAACACATAAGCAAGGAACAAGCCAAGGGGTGAGTGAACAAAGGACAGAATTGTGAGCTACAGTTGCTCACACTCTACAACTCCTCCTGCATGACGCTCCCCACGCTTACCCGCCATCGTCATTATCACAGGAGGATTACAAATCGGCATCTGGCATACTGGCCAAAGTAATTGACTGAGAAATTACAATTTTGTGATTGTCTTTTTACCTGCCCCAAATTAATTTTCCCTCTTTTCTTCAGTAGTAAGAGAAATACAATTTTATTCAGAGAGCAACACATCCAGCTAAAGTCCTATTTTGCCGAGTGTCCATTCTAGCTAGATGGGACCATAAACCTAAGTGTTGGCCAACGACATGTGAGCTGAAGTATGATGTAGATCTTCAAAGACAGTTGTTTAAAAAAGGCTGATCAGATATGTGGTGCATCTTTTTTATGCGCTTCCCCCACGTTCCTTCTTCCCGCTATGTGGAATGTGGACTTCATACCTGAGACTCCAGCAGCCATCTTGGACCATGAGATGACCCTGAGAACAGAAGTCAGGGCTGAAGATGGCGAAGTAAAAATGTCAAAAGAACTAGTGTCCTTGATGACTTCAGGGGCCATCACAGTAGCCCAAGACTCCACGCATCTAGATTATTTATGGGAGACAATGAACCCTTATGTGTTTAAGACATGGCTATTTTGAATTTTCTATTATTTCTATTCCTATTATTCATCAGTGAAGAGATAAGGATCATATTTCTTCCATAAAGAGTGAAAGCATTCTTCTTTTCCAAAAATAACGGTAAAGGAAATCTAATACTTACAGGCCATTTCTCAGCACTATTAAATACAGTAAAAATAAGCTGACGTGAGAGGATGGCTGAAGCGTTCTTCAAAGAACCTAGAAGAACCGTTTCACAACATCGTTCCGAGAGACCACCCTTCAGTGCAACCACAAGACAATGCAAACCACAGAGCTTTAGCATCAAGCATCAGGAATAACTGTAATTTTTTTTTCCAGAACTCTTTGATTTTATGAAACTACCTGGGGAATCCTTATCAAGTTTCAACCAAGGTCTGGCCAAAAAATGTTACTTCTAGGATGATCTAAATGCAATCCATTTTACTTTCATTCAAAAGATTTGCAGCATTATTCATAGTAGCCAAAAGAAAGAAACAACCCAAGTGTCCAGCCTGGGTCCACCAACAGGAGAATGGAAAAGCAAGATGTAGTATATGCACATGGTGGAATATCATTCAGCCATAAAAAGGAAGGAAGTCACATGCTACAACATGGATGAATCTTGAGGACATTATGCATGTGAACAATGACAGACACAAAAGGACAAATGCTCTAGGATCCTACTTGCCTGAGATGCCTAGAACAGGCAAATTCACAGAGACAGAAAGCAGATTAGAGGTTAATGGGGGGCCTGGGGAGGGCAGGCATGGGGATTGTTGCTCGGTGGTTGCAGTTTCTGTTTGGAGGGATGAATAAATTCTGGAAATAGACAGTGGTGACGGTCATTCCACACTGTGAATGTAATGGAGGCCACTGCACTGCACTGTAACTTAAAAACAGTTAAAATAGTAAATTTTATGCTACATATATTTTATTACAATTTGTAAACATTAATAATATATCGAAACTACTTAACTGTATACTTTAAATAGGCAAATTGTACAGTACGTGAATTATATTTCAATGAAGTGGTTTTTAAAAAAAATCAAGTCTTATCTCAGACATGCAAGTGAGAAAGGCCAAGTGCTCTGGGGACTCTGAGGAGCCCCCAGGGGCGGTACCGGAGCAGAAGCTTCTCCCCTCTGCTCGCCACGATGCTGCCTTGGCCCTTAGGGAGATGAGACTGCCACACCTGCTCTCTCCCTCAGAGCAGAGCCAGAGGAAGCACAGCGGACTCGGCACCCGATTCCCCTACTTAAGTTTCTCCAAGGGGGTAAGGAAAATTCACCCGAACATTGACAGACTGGAATACATTAAGCCATGTTTTCAGGGTCATTGTGTTAAAGACAAGGTGATAAGTCATGCCTAGAATATCGAGTCCACTCCTTCACTTTCTATGCCTTGGGGCAACCAGTGTGCCTTGGCTTCAGGTAAGCACACTTGAGCAGGGTCTGCATCCACGTTGCCGACTCAGTTACTTGACTTGATATCTGCTTGACAACTCTGGTCTTCCCTCCCCCATATATGTGCATATACCCCTGAACATGCAGATGCTAGCTGAGCCCCCTCTGAGCTGCGTTATCCATCCAGTACGCCAGAAGCTCTGTACATTAGAGTTGAGAGAAGATTTCCTATGATAATGAGGTAGTTTTCCATTCTTCATTTAGCTAATACACTTTGTATATAGTCTCCCTCAGTCAGAACTCCTATGGCAAGAAAGAGTGAGGGGCACTTTGAACCCTGAACAATAGGGGCATCTGTTAGGAGTTTAAATAATGAGGATTAACGTTAATTGTCCTAAGTGTGATAACGCACTCTGGTTCTGCAAGAGAATGTCAGCATTCTCGGGTGATTGTGTTACAGAATCTAGGAGGGAGGGATGTGGTGTTGCAACTCATTTACAAATGATTCAGCAAAAGAAACACACATATGCATATCAGATACAGGTGGACGGAGAGGACACTGGAGAGCACAAATGTAAAATGATAACTGACGAATACAGGCAAAAGAGATGGTGCTCAGTGTACCATTCTCTCAACTTTTCTGTAGGGTTAAAATTTTTTCAAAAATAACCTGGGGAAAAATACTAAAGCAAAACAAACCAACAATAATGAGTTCTCACCAGTATTTAAGAAAACACTGAAATCCCAATAAAAATACTAGTAATTGACATGAATATGTAGTTGACATATGTAATACTCATTGACATAATTAGTAATTGCCATCAATTGACATAAATTAATAAAATAAGTAGTTGGTAAATATAAAAAAATTAATTGCATTTAATAATCAAAAAATGCAAATAAAATAAGATACCATTTTAAGCCTAAAAACTTGGCAAAATTGACAAAGACATATTCTATTGACATAGGATAGAATATTATACAAGTATCAAAAACATTTTCAGATAATAGTGATAAGGAAAATACAATAATAGATTAAGAAAAAAGTAAGTTGTATAAAGTAGACTTACAATTTAAAAAATGAAAAAACAGTCGAATAAGAGTCTAAACAACGATACTACTTTTGAGATACTGAAGATTATGTTTGGAAAATGACTATAGATCTGGATTCATGGCCCAATCATAATCTTCTGACAGATCAGCAAATAACCACAAGAAAAATAACAGTACAATAATATCCTTTATAAGTGCGGAACACAGAATCATGCAAATCAGGAAAATAACTACGACTTTAAAAGGAATTACAGTTCCTAAAACCATAAATTCAGCTCTTTAAAGTAGAAGACAGAATATTTACTGACAACATACACAGGATTGTACACTGCAGTGGAGGGGAGAAGGAAGGGAAAATAAATAAACATATCATATAAAGAAATATAAGGGAGGGGCCGGGCCCGTGGCCAAGTGGTTAAGTTCACGCGCTCCACTCCAGCGGCCCAGGGTTTCGCAGGTTCGGATCCTGGGTGCGGACCCAGCACCTCTCATCAAGCCATGCTGAGGCGGCATCCCACTTAGCACAAACAGAAGGACCTACAACTAGAATATACAGCTGTGTACTGGGGGGCTTTGGGGAGAAAGGAAAAAAAAGAAATACAAGGGAAAAATAAACTTGAGGTTCTAGAAATTCAGCCCTGTTTTCCCATATGCCATAGAAAAGTCTGAGAAATTCTAACATGGAACTTCTGAACCAAACTTACTAAAGTGTCTCTTGCATATATGGAGCTTGGTCATCAATTTCTCTTAGTTCAAAACAATAAAAATACGTGAATGGAGAATAGCTAAATCTCCCAAACAGAATAATTCAAAATACTGTATGTAGATAATCTTTTCTCAAGGAGGTGAAGCATACCTCCTTACTCCTTAATCGTGGGCTGTGCATAATGACTTTCTTCCCAAGAGTACAGGCTAGAAGGGGGAGAAGAGTCGCTCACAGTGGCGAAACCTGACAAATGACACCTTCCAGGTGAGCAAGGTCAGGATCAACAGTGATAAGTCATACAGATAGTATGTCCCCTTGATGGAAGATATGAGAATGGCGCTCATCACAGAATGGGGCTGTGGTCCTCCTCCCAGAAACATACTACCCAAGTCTCACCATGAGAAAAACATCAGACAAATTCCATGAGAGGGCCATGCTACAGCAGACATGACCACTACTCTCCAAAGCTGTCAAGGTCGCCAGAAACAGAGAAAGCTGAGAAACTGTCACAGCCAAGAAGAGCCTAAGGAGTCAGGACTAAATTATATGGTATCCTGGATGGGATCCTGGAACAGAAAAAGGCCATTAGGTAAAAACTAAAGAAATCTGAATAAAGTATGGTATTTAGTTAATGATAATATATCACTATTAATTCATCAATTGTGACAAACATACCATACTAACGTAAGATGTTAATATGAGGGGAAACTGGGTGTCATGTATATGGGGACTCTCTGTACTGTCTTCACAACTTTTCTGCGAATATAAAACCGTTTTAAAATAAAGTCTAATCAAAATTCTAATTAAATTTAATAGGACAAACTTTTAAACAATTTATAGACTATTGCCAGCTCTGGATAACCTAGGGGAAATTTCTCTCAGACTCCAGCGTTAGAAAGAAGAGCAGTCAGGTTCCTACCTGTTCACTTCGTCAGGCTTGATCAGGTTCTAATCTTCGCTTTGGCCACTACGGAGCCTGAAAACCAACCTGTTAGTAATTATGAAGAGCCTTATAGTTTCTAGGAAGCGCTTAGCTTCACCTTAGTTATCGTATTCATATCTTCACTCCATTGTGACTTCTTAAAATTTTAATCACTGTTCTAATCTTCTGCTATGACCAGTCACCTCAAAGCTCTTTAGAGGGAGGATTTACATCTATGAATGTTTTTATCTAATTATACAAAATTTAATTATTCAAATTTCAGACTTCCCGTCTCTCATATTACCAAACTTCTGCATAGTTAACAACTCAATGGCTAGAATGTAACAAATTACTAAAGCGTTCAGCTTTAGTTCCTAAATTTCAAAATGGTGATAACACCACCTGCTTTAACGGATGGTTCTCAGCACTAACGGGGTCCACATTTGTTAATATCCCTAGAACAGATAGAGAAGGCACTAGATAAATGATGATTACATTATTATTATTAATAAAACAGCAATAAGTATTTTAATTAATTAATAAAAAGCATGGAGCTGAATTACAAATTAATCACAGGCCAGGTGGCAATTTTCTCAGTGACCTAGATAAACAAGAGGAGCTGCCATATTTTAGAGGATAAGAACAATAACTAAAGGGATGAGGGAAATGAAAAAGGAGGGGAGGAGAGAAAAACAGATACGAGGAGGAGGTGGAGGAGGACGTCTTACACATCGTCACTGCCAAAAACAAGTCTGAGAGCTTTAAGACAAGGTGAAATCTAATCACTTTTTACCCTTGACTCCACTAGAATAATAAAAAGAGAAACAGAAGGAAAAAAACACCCTCCAGCCTTTCTGGCACTCATTTCCCCCAAAGCCTCTCAAAGCAATCACAATAAGAGCCCAATAAACACCAAATCTGAGCCTCTCCTTAGCCCAGAGCATGCCAAGTTCATGTTCCACTGCCTAGTTTTTTGGCGCTGGCACACCTAGTTCAGCCCCTCATCTTCCTTATTGTGGAAGAGGGGACAGGCACGGGGATTTTTCATTAAAAGAACTATGCATTGTTTAACTACCACGTGCTACACTTTCCATCCTCAGTACCTCTGACTCCCTCAATAACCCTGAGAGGCCGTCCAGGTGAGGACCCTGAGGCTCCTCAAGGTAATTCGCTCCAGGTTCTTGCAGACAGTGCATGGTGAAGACACTGAACCCAGTCAGTCTGACTACAAGGATTTCCCTCCTTCCACGGTGCCAGAAACTTAGCACAAGGACTCCTTGCCAAATCGATAGAGAAAGGGAACTAAACAAAACAGCTAATTCCTTTAAAAAATTTCTTAGCACTGTGTTGGAAGTTTTTCTGTTACATCACTCAGTCAGTCCATACAATAACCCCATGGAAAAGGCAGAATTTATCCCAATTTTACAATCAAAAAAGCTCAGAGGGGTTACGTGTTCACCCTGATCATGCTGGTTGAAAGAGAGAAGGGAGAAAGAACTGGGAGAAGAGGAAACAAGAGAAGAGAAAGATGGATGTCAGAGATGAGTGTGCCAGGAGGGGCCGACCAGCTCTGCAAGAGGAACTCGGTGCCCGGCCCAGGTCCACAGGCCCTGATCTAGAAGAGAGGGAAGCTGGAAGGGCAGCCTCTGAAGGCCCTTGTGGTCTGGGGCAAAGGGCTCCCGGGGGGCAGAGGGGGTCACATATCTGCACTAATGAAAACAGACTGATTCATGAGTGTCACAGCCGATGAAAAAAATGGCAGGGATGACTGGACAGCCAAGAAATCATTTCTGAGCATTAAACTTCTGCTCCCTCAGGGTCTGAGATTCTCATGGGCGGGATGGAAGCCCCCAAGCATATCTGATAGGCCAAGAAGAAGCTCTCCATTTTTAAATTCACCAAATTCATTAGACCTTTTAAAATACTTCCAACCTCTCACAGGTATGGAGCACCTTAGAGTCACATAGTGCTTTCATGTATATGCTATTAGGCAATGCTGTCCCAACTTAGCTGACCATATAAGCCTCTGGGGCACTTGTTAGTATACAAATCCCCAGGTATCCCACAGTCTGATTCAGTAAGCTTAAAATGGGAAGCCCTGGGGATCTGTGTGCTTGAATAAGAATATTTCAGCTGATTCCTATAATCAGGCTAGTTTGGGAAAATTGCCTTAATAGGACTCTCCCAACAAGTCTGCAAGGTAGGCATCATGATCCTCAATTTCCAGATAAGAAGAGTGAGATGCAAAGAAGGGAAGGACATGCCCAGGGTTACACAACTGTGACTCCACGATGGGTGGGCATGCCCCTGCATTTACATCTGCCTGAGCCAGGGCCAGTTCCCAAAGCCTGCTCCCTGGGGTCTGCCTATGGCATCAGACGCTAGGAAATGGGGGTGCAGATTATCCAGCACCATCAGAAAGAACCAGGAAGTCCATATCCCAGGGTGAATAACACTCAAGGACAAAGAGAAGGGCCTCCTCCATGCAAGCCCATGGGGTATTGCCGAGACCCACACCATCAGCACTGCTTGGACTAATAGGTCCATTTGGCTAAAATGATCAAAATATTCCTTTTACTACTGCACAAAGGTAAGAAAAAATACTAGAGAAAGGTCTTCCGGAAAGAACTCCAGACAATTAATGTCACACCAAAAGAGGAAAGCCCAAGAGGAGACCCTCACCCACACACTGGCCTTCCCATTGGTGATAACAGTACAAGGGTGACCAATTGCACCTTCTGGGGTAAAGTTCAGACACTCCTCCAGAGCCTTCTCCCCCAACAAGGGGTGAGTCCCTGAGGTCTGCTGAGGCCATCTTCTGTGCGTGTGGATCCCTTCCATCCCAGCGTTTTGTTGGTGGGTGGGGAGGATAGCGGACATGAAGAATGACCTGCTTATGAAACACGTCCTCTCCTATCTCCGTTCTGGAAGTTCTTGCTGCTGAACTCTCACACTCTTATCAACTCTCTACAAAAAAAGGTCCAAATCATACAAAACGAGGTATGCAGGAAGAACATGGGGAAAACGGTACTCCTCTTCCCAACTTCTCATGAGTTTAAATACAAAGGGGAATAGGGAGGATTTCGCCCTCCCTGAGTGAGCGAACTTTAAGATACAACGACTGCCTCCCCAGATACGTAGGTTTGCGCAAGTGCACCTGACCTCTGGGAAGGGGCCCTCGTCCTCACGGGGCTGTTCAATACAGATTCTACCTCGCTCTCAGCTGTGAAGGCCCCCCACCCTGCTGCCGCCGTGAACACCCCTGAAACCTGAGGTCAACGTGACAACAGATTTGCTACCTTCACCTCCAACATGTCTCTCTCTCTCTATCTGTATCCATGTTCACATCCATTCCGTTAACTACAGCAGCCACAATTTCACGCTCAATGAGTATTTTTTAAATTGTTTCTGGCACAGAGCACAAACTTATTTATAACATTCAAAATTTATTGAAAAATGTTGTTAACTTCAACACACATACCTCTATACTCTGGGATGATTCAGGTACATTGATATAAAAAACAAAATAGCTTCATAACACACCCATCCAGTTAAAATCAGCTTCCTTGAAAAACCTATCTCTTGCCTTAATTTTAGGGGCCCCCCAGAATTTTTCTTTTATTTACTACGTAAAAAGAGCCTTTGGAAAAATGGTCACATTTCATGACGGACTATTCACATCTCCTGCAAATGTGTCCCATTTTAATGAACGGTCCTCACCTTGGATACCCACATTCCAGGCCTCGCAGGAACAACGGTGTTTGGCCATGTGTAGTGGACGTGCAAGACAGATTCCAGATGTTTCAAGTATGCAAAATTGCACACAGATGTACAACAGTGCGTCCAGTCAAAGCGAGTTAAGAGAGTAACATATACAAACACCCAAGCATGGATGAGCACACGGAAAATCCCCCTTGCGATTAACCTACCGTGCTGTGACGCCTGTTGCCTTCCACGACAAGAAGTCTGGGAGATCGAAGAAATGCCCCGCCTTATCCCAGCACGTCTCCCTCAGGTTCTGCCAAATTGAATACATGTTAGAGTCAATTATGGGTTCTTCTACCCTCTCCTCTTTCAATAATGTTTCAAAATTTTCAAAACAGAAGCATAACCAAAAATGCCCAATAAAACACCTGTTCAGGGGCCGGGCACACGGATGACATAAAAGCAATATTATATAGGAAAGAAAAATTGGTAATTATTGATCCTTCCAAAAATGACTATAATTTCCCTTTTATTCCTCTGTGCCAACCTGGAGGGGGAGAAATCGTACTCCATGAGGGTATGCACTCCATCTTCGCAGAGAAGGGTGAAAGGAGATGCTTCAAGACATATAATAAGATTTCAAAGCTGAACAGCTATAAATTGGGAAGAAAATGCACTAAGAAATTACGCAGTGAAACGGAATCTGTCCTGCCATGTAAACTTCTCCCTGCACCAACTGTTTCCAAAGGTAACAGGAAAGATGGCCCCTGCCCTCAGAGAGCTTCCCATCAAAGCCCAAGAGAATCAAGCTCTTCTTGTAAATGTTTTAAACATTAGCTTCTTCCACACTGCCAGTGCGGTCAGACGTTTTCTTGCCGTTGGGCTTTTCCCTTCCTCTGCCGCCTCAGTCTGGAACCTTCATTCCTCACCTGCCACCCTGTTCCTCCCAGGGTCCACGTCGCCCTGGCCCCTTTGGCTAAACCTGTCGGCCCTTCCCTGGGGAGGCCTTCCAGGATCCCCCACTCAGGTTAGGTCCGGCTGTCGGACAACCCATGCCGCCTGCAATTATTTGGGTAAGGTCTTTCTTTCCTGCCAGACAGTAACCTCTACGAGGTCAAGGACCTTGTCAGTTTGCACTGTGATATCCCAGGACTGTCCCCTCTCCTGCCCCACACAAGAGTCCCCTCAGCTGTGAGGAGAAACCACAGGACTCCAGCCCCCTTACACACTCAGCTGGACAGGGATGGATATGTGACCTAACTGAGCCACTCAGTTCCTTCTCCCAGGAACTCAGAATCAGAACCCAGTGGAGCCAGGTAGCTTCTGCTTGTGAATGGAACTGGAGGTGAGACAAACTGGAAACTGTGAGGTGGCCGTTTTCCGCCAAGTACCTGGAGAAGAACTACACCAAGAAAAAAAGAAAGCAGACAGAAGCAGCAGCGAGAAGAGCTTCCTACCATCCAGGCAACTCTCCATGGCCTGGTTTCCATAATTCGCCCCCAAGAGGCTAGAACAAAAGGAATGTATCATAAGCACGAGGGATATTTGGAACCCAAGGACAACAAAGCAGAAGTCCCAAGAAAGACATATTCCAGTGGGTGACACACAGGCACTCAGGAAATGTTTGCTGGACAGCCAGACAAACTGCTCAGGATCACCGCGAACCCTCCCACGCGAGGAACGTGGCAGAGCTTACCATGGGCGCCCCAGTGTGTCGGCTCCTGAGAGCAACACAGAAGTCCTGGGTGTGAGCACATCCCTTTTACAGACATACAACTGGCCTTTGCCTACATTTGCCCTCAAATGTTATGAGTTCTTCCTCTTTCCTTCCTGCCTGTATGAACACAGACATCTATGCACAGCAGTGAACCTGAGTATTAACCCAGCTACAGGGTCCCCTAAAACAACGGCAGTATCAGAAGGGTTCAGACATAAAAGGCAGTGTGAAGCCCATTTTCTGTTGTTGTTGTTTTTTTGGGTGAGAGCTTACATCTAGACAGGGCTAAATTTCTCTTTGAACGCCCATCCATCTTAATGTTAACCAAAACAAAACTTAAAGCTGATTAAACATGCCTAACAAAGCCGAGAACCAGTATTATCCTTGTACACCGCTAGCTCACAATCAGAAAGGGGTAGCCTTTGAAACTATGAGTCAAACTCCTGGTATGCCTTCTGGCTAGTCCCCAGACCCCGTCCCATGGGCGCTGTGGTCCAGTGATCAGCTCTCAGGGAGGAGGAGCACAGGCCTCTCCTTGTGAGGGCTCCAGGAATGCACAGCGAGTCTCCAGAAACACACCGCCAGACTACAGCAGCACAGCTCCTGCTGCACACCAAAGCTGAGCCATCTCCCCAAGCCCAGGAAACAACAGCTTCTGTCAGATCCTGCAGATGCCCGTTAAAGACCTGCGTAACGTGAGCTTTCAGCCTGTACCACACAGACAGGCCCTGCAGACAAGGTAACCCAAGCAGAATGTCTCAGGGAGAACTTGAGGCCTCTTGCCAGAGAGAGAAGAGTGGGGGTAGGAGGCGCAAGGCAGGCGGGAAGAGTCCTTTCTTCTTGAGACCACGCCAGCTTCATTCCTCAAAGCCAGGGACCCCAGTGCAGCTTCTCTATAGGATGAGAAACCAGAAACAACATCTTATTAGAAGTATGAGGTATCCTTAAGAATGCACGTGGTCTTGGAGGAGAAGACAGCAGTATCCCCTGCTTTCTCTACAGAAGCAACATCTGGAGATTAGCCAGCAAAGGGAAAGGGGAAAGAGCTTGCCTGGATGGGAGGGAATGTTTCCAGAAGCCTGACCCCTTGAGATGCTGACAGACAACTGTGAGGGTCTCATGCTGTTCTTCTGTTGGGCTACACGACTCAGAAGTGCTTTGTCCTCAAATGCCAGACTAGCCAAGGGCATATTAGCCTCCGTGGATGGATTTTTAATTCAGTTCTGTGGGAAAATCTCTCTGTCCCTGTCCCTCCCCAGCCAGTACAGTCCCAGCCAAGGGCCTCAATCTTACTGAATTACTCCTACTCTTGTAAGCATTGGGCTGCGTCAGGGCCGTGACTGTCCTCTTGCATTCCTCCACAGCAGACAACACTGCTCCATGAGCCTCATCTTGTTCGATTCTCAGGGGGTCAGAACGGTGTAGGCTATATACAACAGACACGTACTAAGGATGTAGAAACAGAGGTCAGGATTACAAGGGCTTGGCCCAAGGTCACACAGGGCTCCCAGCTCTGAAGCGAGTCTCCCCGCTTCCCCTGGGCGCAGTCCCCACCTTGAGGCCCCCAGACCCATCAGAGTGGATGTCAGCTCTTTGGAGGCATCATAATAGAAGCTATTGCTATTCTTTATAGGAAAAAAAACACACACACACGCACACAGAAAAGTCCTCCAAAATGCTTTTTTTTTTTTTTACATATTCTTTAAAATTTCAGAGATTCCACTTTCAATCCTGGGCAACTCACTTTTGTTCTATGTACCTAATAACAGCCTCTGTGCACAAATGGCACGCGGGTTAGAGAGAGCTCGGAGCAGGTCCTCAGCACACGTCCGCAATGGCTCTGTGTCCTCATGTGGCAGCTGAGTCCGGCTCAAGCTAGGCGCTCTCTGTGCTGAAGGAGATAAGTCTACTCTCCAGTTACCAAGCAACTTACAAAAACTAGTGTTTTCAAGAAAAAAAGAAAGCAGCAGTGATTTGGGGAATATGACTTGGCAATAAAGGCTTCTGTATTCCAGTAACAGCCCTTTGAGCTAAGCAATCTCCCAGACTTGAAAGAACCAAAAAGAACAACTTTCACTTTTTTTTTAATCATCTTAACCATTTTTTAAGTACACAGTTCCGTGGCATTAAGTAGATTCACACTGTTGTGCAGCCATCCTCACCATCCATCCAGAACTTTCCATCTTCCCAAACTGAAGCTCTGTCCCCGTGAAACACTGACTCCCCATCCCTCCCCCAGCGCCTGGCCCCCCATCTACTTTCTGTCTCTGTGGCTGTGACTCCACTAGGGACCTCCTGTGAGTGGATCACACAGGATTTGTGCTTCTGTGTCTGGCTCATGTCACTGAGCATCATCTTTCTAAAACATCTATTACTTCATCAAACAGCAGCGTTTCCTGGGAGGGGGCTGCTGCTCACAGAGCACACAGCTGCAGGTCTCAGCAGAGGCAGGAGGCAGAGCCGTGCGCCAAGCTCAAGGCCCGGCAGCGGCCGACAGCCAGCCGGGGTAGGGACATGGGCTTCTCCCTCCCCTCTCACTGCAGTGTCTGTGCAGGGGGGCAACGAGAGCTCTGCGGGCTTCCAGATGCTGAGGGAACTTGTGGGGAAAATGAAGCTGATAGTGCAACGCACGTTGGAAGACACAAGGGTTTGGAGGAGCGGGAGAAAGTAGGGATGACCCGTCAAAAAGGGATCAGCCAAGAATTTTGTTATTAATTGCAAAGGGATTCTACCGGGCTAGCTGCTGTGAGCACTGAATAAAAGGGAGGGAACAGAGCTCCCTAATCCCACACCCAACAAATGATCCCGCCTGAGCGCTCACATACTGGCAAGGCTGTCTCCCAGCACAGCTGCCCAGAAAAAAGCAACCCCTACCCTCACTCCTCGTTCAAGGCTCCCAGTTAGGGCACAGGCTGACAGGCCAGAGGGGAACAGCGTTTCAGGAAGAAACTTAGTCCTCAACATCATTCTTAAAAGAAAAACGATGCTGAAAACGTGGAGTGGGCCATAATCCCTAACCAGAAACTTCCCCGAAGGAATGGAACAACTGTGTTTCCAACTCCCATCCACAGAGAAAAAGACCAAACACTGGAGATGCTGCAAGTCAGACAGATACGCCGAGAGCTTTGTGCTACGACAGGTGTCCTTGTAAAAACCTCAAACTTCCCATTGCCTTCCTTCATTTACAACGGCCCCGCAGTCCTCATGGCCTGGAATCACATCCAACTCCCGGCATGGCTCTCAGGACACTTACACCTGCCCCAACTTGGCTGTTACTGTGGTGACGACTCTGGACTCACCCCTGCCCTCGCCACCTGGCTCCCCTCTCATCTCTTCCACTTCCCCAAACGCGTGACCTCTTTTCTATCTCCTGCCTCTGTGGAGGCTCACGCCTCTACTTGGACTGACTTTCTCATCTTCTCCTATGATCAAACTTCTAGCTTTCATTCGAATCCATCCAGCTCCAATGTCGCCTTTTCAGTGGAGCCCTCCCTGCCCTACTGTCCCCTAATTATACATTCACGTGCCTAAACTCACCTCGAGATGACAACCTCCCGGAGGGCAAACGCCAGCTAACTCGTGGCCAAAAAAAAGCAAAAAGTTTCAGGAGGTATAAAGAAATTTAAAGTCAGATCCTTTTAAAAGAAAATTACAGTGAAGCTGGAGAAAGATGTGTGCAAAGGAAAAGGTAATTAATAAGATGATGTATGACAATAACGTAATGAGCCTGATACAAGGCTGGGTGAGTCAGCCCCATAACGCTATCACAGGATTTTGTGTGTGGCCATATATCTGCCTGCAGTGAGGAACACAGACAGGGCTCAGAGCGGGAAGGGCTCGGGGCTGGGCGGCCAGAAGAGGCTTCACGGGGAGACATTTGAGCTGAAGCCTGCAGGTCAAGCAGAATAGATATCTATGCTCCTGCTGAGGGTGGCCCCCAGAAACAAAAATCTGAAACGACAGGATCGATGACCCCACTAGAGGAGGGTTTAACGGTTCCTTCATAGAATTTTTTTGTAAAGTGAGATAATTCCATTGTATAATTTAAATTATTTAATTTTCCAGAACTGGATAAATACATGCATTCCCCCCACCCCCCTGAAGTTCTACTATTGTACAGAAAGGTACGTTTATAATCCACACTAGAGCTGATTTCCCAGACATAAAAATGTTCTCATTTCCGTGAAAACGGATCCTAGTCAGCAAAGCTGACTTTGCCCAGGAAGGTGACAGCCCCACGCATCAGGAAATCAGGGCTCTGGTGTGGGCTCAGAACTCCGGAGTCAGGCGGACCCGAATGTGACCGCTGCCCTCAGCACCTGCCAGCTGTGCAGCTTTAGGCAAATCAATTTCTCTAAGCCCCAGTTTCCTCAACTGGCATAAGTCTAGCATCCCCTCAAAGGACGCTGTGAGAACTAAACGAAACAATGCAGAGCGCCTGGTAGGCCAAGAAGGTCTACTCTAACCACTGCCACAGAGCTGCGTACTTTTCAAAGCACTTTGACAAGCATGATCTCATCTGATCTGCGGAATTCTTTAAGGCAGAGAAAGCAAGAAACTATAAACCTCAGCTTGCAGGTTAACAAACTAAAACCCAGAAAGGGACCAGGACTGCTCGAGGTTGCGTGGGAAGACAGACTTGGATCAGACCTGCAACGACCAGTGCTGCCAGTTGTGGCGTCTGCCTCCCAAACGGGAGCCAGAATGCACAGGCGCTGGGAGGAAGGCAGAGAAGCCGTGCTGACTAGACAGCACACTTCCCGTGGTGGCACTGCCCATGGGCGGGGGGCAGGGAAGAAGGAAGGGAGGGGTCCTCACACGAAGAGCAGGCTTTGGAATGGGTTAGAAGGTCTGTGGGCAGATGTGAAAAAAAGCAGACAGTGGGGACGAGAGGAAGTCATCCAGAACGCCGCCCTCTCCTGGATCCCATCATGCCTTCTCACTGCTGTTCTGTCTTGACCTTCTTGAGCTCCTTTTCCTTGGTCACCTGTTAAATGTGGAAGCTCCCAGAATTGCTGCCTCACTCAACTCACTGCTCACATGCTGCCTGGGCAATCTCAATTCCTCCCGCGGTTCCAAACAACCACAAGTTAAATATCGCCCGATCTCAACTCCAAACTCTCCTCCGAGACGTGTCCCCTGGACGACCCGCTGCACCTCTAACTCCACATGCCCAAAACAGAACTGTCATTCTCCCCAGATGTTCCCCCCTCCTTGATTTTCTACGTCAGTCGATCCAGTTACCTAAGGAGTCATCTTCTACTTCTCTCCCTCTCTCATTCCTTACATCCAATCACCCTTCTAATTAAACTGCAAATTAATTCATGAAGAGGTTCCCACTGCTCCACTCTCTATTAGTCAGGGTTCTCCAAAGAAAGAGAACCAATAGAAGATTTGCATATATCTGCAAATACACACACACACACACACACACACACACACACACAGATGTAGATGAAGAGATTTACCACAAGGGTTGGCTCACACACTTATGGAGGCTGAAGAAGTCCCAAGTTCCGCAGTTGGCAAGCTAGACGTCCAGAAGCTCCAGTCTGAGTCTGAAGGCCTGAGAACTAGCAGAGCTGACGGTGTAAGTTCTAGTCCAAAGGCCAACAGGCTTGAGACCCAAGAAGAGCCCATGTTTCAGTCCGAGTCTGAAGCAGGCAAAGACTGATGTCCCAGCTCAAAGCAGTCAGGCAGGGGGAGTTCCCTCTTACCAGCCTTTTTGTTCTATTCAGGTCTTCAATTGTTTAGATGAGGGCAGTCTGCTTTACTCAGTTTATGGATTCAAATGTTAATGTCATCCAGAGACACCCTCACAGACACACTCAGAATAATGCTTGCCCAGACGTCTAGTCACCTCGTGGTCCAGTCCAGCTGACACATAAAATTAACCGTCACACCCATCTTCACTGTCTCATTCTCAGTCCATCGGTTCTATCACCTGGATTATTGCTAACACACCTGTGGTAAAGTACAGATGTGGCCACAATTCTTTCCCTCCCTGTATCCATGTCCTTTGCAATATGACTCCCTAGCTCTTCCCATTAAGAGGTGAACCTATCTCTCCATTTAAACTGGACCTGGCTTTATGACTTGCTTTGACCAATGGAATGGAGCAGAAGTGCTACTGTGCCACTTCTGAATCAAGGCCTCAAAAGCCCTGGCTTTTGTCTTCTTGGAATACAGTGCTGCCAGGTGAGGCAGCTCAGGCTGGCCTGCTAGAGGATGAGAGGCCATGTGGAGCAGAAACAAACCATCCCAGCCAAGGCTCCAGACACACGAGAGGGCTGAGCAAAGCCAAAATCAGCAAACCCTACCCAGCCGACCTTCCATAGACTCTTGAATGAATTCAGCAGAAACCAGAAAAACCATTTGCTTTAGCCCATCACAAATTACCAACCTGCAAAGTTATGAGGTAAATAAATGGTTCAGTTTTTACTCCATTAAAGGTGGTTTGTTACACAGCAAAGCTAACTGATACAGCCCCTAACTTTCAAATCTTACCCCCTTCAACTCGCACCCTCTACATAGCCAATTAGAATACAACAGCCTATGTAAAACGTACATTTTCACATTCAATAAGTATTTCCTTGGCAGGTATAGGCACTGTGCTCAGTGCCAGAGAAACAAGAGCAAACAGCAGACACAGCCCCCACAAACACACACAAGGAGCTTTCAATCTAGTATACTTTGCACCCTTCAAATTTCTACCACTTTGGAGTGAAAGATCAAATTCATCAACAAGGCATTCCTGCTCCATGTCTTACTCTCTAGCCCTATCTCTGGTCACTCTGAGATACTACCCTAGGATCAGCCACATAAACTGCGCTTTTGCTCACCGTTCTGTCTTTACTCACAGTGCACCCTATCTGAAATACCTTCCTTCTTTCACCCTGATCAGCACGTACTCATCATACAGGACTCAACTCTAGCGGTACCCACTCCATTAGCGGGGTTAGGTGCTCCCACACGGTGGGCCCACAGTCCTCGCTGAATATCCTATCACAGCTCTTCCCTTCCCTGTTTGCGTGTCCGTCCCCCTCACTGGACTGGAAGCTCCCAGGAGGCAAGGACTGTGTTCTTTCAGTCTGTCTACTCCTAGGACCTAGCACTGTATGGATACAGAGATGATGAATAATGTTAGCTGGTGAATGAATAAAGAGATGAATGAGAAGAGGTGTGCAAGCTAAATAGGAGTTTGTGAAAATGGAAATAAGGAAGGCGTAGGGACAAATGAATGAGGTCGTGAATCAGAACTGCCCCAGTTTCTCTCTTCTCATTCAAGTAATGCTCTTAAGAGCAGAGACATATTCTAGCCAAGCCAGACTGCCAGGAAGAGAAATGGTCTTCTCAGGGTGAGCAGGTCCTTTGGAGAAGTTTCATTTTAATTGGAAAATGGATTCATTCACTTCCTGGCTTGGACTCCTGCGTCAGTGCAGCACCATGCTGAACGGCTGCCAGGCCCCACTGGAGAGGGGGCTGTGGCGGGAAGAGAGCTCCATCAAATGATGAGTGCTCTGGAACATCTGAGGACAATCTAGCGTCGGCTCCAGGCTGGCTCACATGGATGCCCCCTCCTCTTTCTTCCCTAAATGTCCTTCAACCCAAAATTTACTCATCCCCAACCCAGAAAGGACGGCTGTACTTTACTGTTCCACCTGGCATTTTGGGGGGTGCTTACTTGGGTGGATATATATCCTTCCTTGTTCATTTATACCACTATGCAGAGTTCCACTGTCATTTCTTGTAGGGCACAAAGTCCACGACTGAGAAATTCCCTCACTGCTCCACTAGTAGAAGATGATCAGAACTTTATAAACCCTTCCTTATGATGGGTGTACCACAGTCCAACATCACAGAAAACACTCCTCCTCAGAACCTATCGTGCATCTTTGGTGAAGGGTCCTCGTGGAGGGCACTGACCACTGTAAGGTTATTGTGACCTGGCTCCAGCTTGCTCTCTAGCCTCACCTCTCAACATGTTCACCTGACAGCAACCCTACTGTCCCGGATTCTCCACAGGGACTGACCCATGACAGCTGTGGCAATGCAGTATGCTGCTCTACACCGAGTGGCCTTTGCACGCCTGCTGCCTCCTCTCCAGAGCCAGGCTGAGGGGGCGCACCCTGGCCCTCACACTCCACAGCCGCATGACCTTGGGAAAGCCACCTAACTACTCTTCACTTCCACTTCCTTGTCCTGTAATAATTACAGAGAACAAATCCACCAACCACACCGTACAGCTGTAAGGGAGGAAAGGAGCAAATGTATGCGAGGCATTTAGAACAGCATCGAGCACAGAGGAAGAGCTTCTTAAATAACTGTTCTTCTAGTTGGAATGTCAGGTCCACACGTTTCCATCTTCAGGAAGGTGAAGGGGCTTTGGAGATCGACACACCTTAATTCAAGCCTGGGTTCTCCTATGTGGTACCTAACGTCTATGGGTCTCACTTCGTTGATTTACAGCAATGTTTAACTCACACTATTGTTAGCAGGATTCAATTTAATAAGGTTGTACACATTACTGTGCCCATCCTGGCACATCCCCAGTAAATGTTAGTTTCCTCCACAATCCTTACTCTTCTCAAATTATATGGGGGCCCATCCGTCTCCTCTACTAGACTCTTAGCTCCTTTCAGGGAGGGACTATAATTTATTCATCTGTATCCCCAGAGTTAACATGACATAACTGCTTCTCAAATGCAATGCTTATTGACCATGCAACCATGTGTCTGTCTGTCCTGATCTGTGGCCAGGCGTGTGCTGGGTATGAAGGTACACCATGAAAGGCAGGGATATACCGGTCCCAATCCTCAGGTTGCTTCTTGGCTAGGTGGAGCAAAGAGTCTGCATGTGAAACATCCAGCAGGAATGTATAAGTAGTCCAGAATAATTCAAGGTTGAAAATACCCGATTTATAAACTAAGAATGCTGCATGGTCATGAAGGAAAGACTCGGCTGTGGGCAGGTGGCAGAGGAAAGGTGTTACTTAGGACACAGTGTCTGACCTCAGTGTGGAGGGAAGATGGAGACTAAGGGAAATGGGATGGAGGGCAGTCCAAGTCAACTGCCTGAGCAACGGTGCAGAAAGCAGCATCAGCCGTTCCCTGGCCATGGAGAAGGACCCTGAGAAGGTCAGTCTGAGGGACACGTGTGGAAGTGCAGGAAGAAGAGCACCTGGATTTGTGTCAGTCAGAAGAGAAGGTGCCACCATCAGCCGCTGGGCAGAGGTGATCTGTGCATGCAGCAACACCAGGGTGGGAAGTCTCGAGGGCAGAAGAGACAGCAGGCAGGAGGACCAGTTAGTTCCTATGCAAATTTCGGACACAGAGAGAAGAGAAAGAGCATAGGAACAGGAAGGAAGAAAGGAAAAGGGAGGCAAAAGAAGAGACGAGCAAGAAAGAAAATGAAACAGGAAAGATTAAGTAGAAAAGCAAGGAGAGGAAAATAAAGACAGACGTGAAAGATGGGCAAAGAGAGAAAGGGAAGGTGGGGTGAAGAGAAAGAATAGGTTAAACGGAGAATGGAATAAAATGAGAAAGACCAGAAAAGGAAGTAAGAGAGAAAGACAGAAGAAAAATAGAAAAATGAAAAAGATGAGTGGACAGCAGCAGCAGCACCCCGACGATGTCCCTGAGGAGACAAGATGCGCGGAAGGCAGGGCAGGAGGCAGGGCCCTGCTCGTGGTCTGCGCGTGGTCTCTCCTCCAGGGAATGAAGTCATGGCTGATGTCACCGCCTCTGAGTCACAGGCCCACCAAAACAGGGGTGGAAAGGGCCCTGCCTGGTGCTCAGTCCCACCCTCCCAGACAGGAGGGGTTAATTCATACTTTAATCTCTGGGGCACTGTCTCGTCTGGCCCTGAGATGACTGAAGGAGGAAAGCGTCTCCTTCTGCCCAGGAGGACATCGTAGCCACATAAGCACTTGGAGCTCATCTTCACTGAGTTCTCAGGTCCAGGCCCCTGAGATGGCAGTCAGAAAAAGCACAGCTAATAGCTTCCAGCTCTTCTCTGGTTATGGCTAGGGTACACTGGCTCCATCCCACGGTGTCCAGAAAGGAAATTCTCATAATAAATACTACTGAATACACACAAGGGACTCAAAAGGTGCTTTCTGACTGACTCACTGAACATTTTTCTCATATTCTAAGCTCTCAGCACACTTTACCTGCAGCACACAGAGGTCCCGTTTCCTCAGACTGCCAGACCTTTACCCAAGCCGTTCCACCTACCAGGCCTGCCTTTGGCAAGCATCCACCCGGGTGCTCCCCTATGCCAACCCATCCACTGGCCCCCGGCCTCTGTCTCCTCTTCCCGACTCCCCTCCCCCATCCAGGAGTGTTTCCAGAGGGACCTACTTCCATTCCTCTTATGGGGCACTGTGACTTCATTCCTACCCCTCTTCTTGGACGGGAGCAGCCTGAGGACTGGGACTCTGTTTTGTTTACTGCTTTACTCCCAGAATTTAATAAAAAGTACCTGGTATAAAATAAATTTTCAATAAATATTTGCTGAATGAATGAATGTCCTTGATCAACTCTGGCAGAAACTGACTAGCACCACCCTATCTTTAGACACTTCGAAACCTGCACCGTTCTTTCAGCCAGCGTCCTGAGAATGCGCACTCATGAGGACAATGCTCTAGAAGCTACTACTAACAGTGCAAGTGAAGCTGCTCTGGAAGCAGGTGCCTGGGATGGCTCAGGACGGACTGGGTCCCCCACTCCCCACCGCTGGGCCTGGGAGCTGCTGCGGAAGGACCACAGGCGCGACTGAGACTTGGGTTGGAGGGCCAGCCCCACCGCTCACTCTCTCCACCTGCCCCACCTGCCCCAACGGGAACAATGCCCGCTCCCAAGCCGCCACAGAGACTGAGCACAGACAAAAAGCAAAGCGCCCGTCCCCAAACAGTGAGAACTCGTCCATGCTCTCTTGGCTTTTTCACCTGCATCTAGAGATAAGCATATGAAAAATAGACCTCACTAATTTTCTTCCCCAAAATCAACTTCCGTCGTAATCATCAACTGAAAATCCATCACTCCACCAGCACTCTACAACGTACCAAATACCTTCTGAGACTTAATATTGCCTTCAACACCATTTTATAGGCAAGAAGTGCCCACAAGTGAAGCAAATTGCCCAAGATCATGCAGACAGTAAGTGAAAAGCTGGGGTGAAACCCTGGGCCGCTTGAACTACAAACCCAACCTCCTTCACCACTGGCCGGCAGCTGCTTCCCAGCCATGCGAGGTGCTCAGCAAACACTTGCACAGTGACTCACTCGCTCAGGTCCCTGGGCTGGTCTCTGACTGGCCGCCAGAGCCAGACCACACGCCTCCACACCAGGACAACTGCGGCAGGCTTCACTCCGGTCCCAGTGCTCTTGTCTTAGGTGTGCAGAATGCCAGCACTGAAGGACAGCTTCAGGGGCCATGGAGGCCAGCTGTTCTGAGACACCGGCCAGGGACTAGTGCTAGTCCACGGCCAATAACTTGCACTAATCAGTCGTGAAGTAATAATAATAAAAATAATATTAGGGAAGATGAAATCCTTATTATTAATAATATTATGAATAATTAATTGGTAGAAAGATCTTATTTCTTAATGGCTTGCTTTGCTTTCCTTGGGCAAGCTCCAACACGCCACACATGTAGCATTACTGGGAGAAAATGTCTGTCTGTATCACAGTTCAGACCCTTCAGCAAAACCCAAAGGAGAGACAGAGGCCAGGAGGGCAGAGCCAGTAGAAGGCAAGCGGCTCTCTAATTTCCTCTGAGAGCCCCTTAGTCTTGCATTTGTGTGTGTGTGTTGAGGAAGACTGGCCCTGAGCTAACACCTGTGGCCAATCTTCCTCTTTTTTTGCTTGAGGAAGATTGCTGCTGAGCTAACATCTGTGCCTCTCTTCCTCTATTTCGTGTGGGATGCCGCCACAGTGTGGCTTGACAAGTGGTGCTAGGTCGACACCCAGGATCCGAACCCGCAAACCTTGGGCTGCTGAAGCAGAGCATGTGAACTTAACTGCTACACCACTGGGCCAGCTCCTCTAGTCTTGCATTGTTGAGCCAGAAGACACTGACCGTTGAGACTGCAAAGCCTGGAAGCCAGACTAAAGCAGCTCTTTGAGAGGGTATGGGTTTGGGTTTGATGGGGCTGCAGGGTTGAGATCAGACTTTCTTTTATTACCGAAGTCTCTCACGAGTTTTACCTAGGCCATAGCCTCTCCATACAGGAAGGATTCAGAGAAACATTGGCTTTTATGGGGGGCCCTGAATCACTTTACCTGTCAACCAGCAAAGTGGCCACAGCCCAGTGCATAGAGACAAGTCTTAAGTGAGGTCCTGGCTGCAGACGTACTTCCAGGACCCCTGGGTGCAGAAGAGGCAGGGAACTAGCTGAGTCATTTATTCATTCTTTCAAACTACAAACATTGAAGGTGAATGCATAGGGAAGGAGGAGCCCAGCTCTGTAAGAGGCAACTCTAATGTGCTGGAGCACAGAGAAAAGAGGAATGGGCCGGAACTGCATAGTGGAGGGGATCTCAGGTCTCACCCAGTCTCAAGCATGATCCTTTAATGGTGAGCCTAACTTAGGATAACTCTGATAACTTCTTTATTCTAGAGTTCATATTTATCTGAAAAATTCAAGTCAGACAAAGGTGTTATCTGGGCCTTGAAACTTACATTAGGAGGACAGCTCTGTCTCCCGAGGCATCTCATCCACAGAGCAGACGGGGCCCCTGCTGATGAAGGCTGCAGTATGACTAGCTAACCTTTATAACTCCTTTCTAACTCATTTCCTAGAGTTAGAAAATCCAAGTTTGCATTCCAGCATTGGCAGAAGTCACAGAATCAGTAAGGGTAATCTACTTAACTCCCTCATCCTCAGGTCCTTTATCTGCAAAGGAAGTGATAACATCTACCTCACAGGATTTCCATAGAAATAAGCAGCGAGCCGACTTAAAAGTACACGGTAGATCTTTAATAAACTCTCAGGCAGGTGTTGATGATGTTGGGAGACAGCAGTCAAACAGGGTCAATATCTCAAGTAGAATTTAGGAAGTATCTCAGAAAGGTAAAATCTTTTATGTTTCAAACTGCTTTCACAAGTGTAATGATGTCTCAGCTTACTCACAAAACTTCAGGTGGGGTGATGGATGGATAGAGGGACAGATGGCTGGACATACATGTGATCCGGGATAAAGCAAGTACAATAAAATGGCAATGGTGGAATCTAGTGACGCTCTGAGTGTTCACTGGAAAATTCTTTCGACTAGCCTGTATGTTTGAAAATTCTGTCACAGCCTCTTGCTCCTAGACTTGGGAGCTCCCCAAGATAAAGGATGCTCCTGGCTTCCACCCTCCTCCCCATCACCAGGCACAATGCCTTCTACAGATCAGTCACTAGACGAAAGTTGGTTTCACTGACTAAATGAATATGGCCCGACAATAGCAGCACAGTTATTCTCATTTCAAAGATAATGGAACCAAAACAAGGGTAAAACCAACCCATACGCTCAGAGAAATGAGCTTTACTTACCCTTCCAGAAGAATCCCCTGTCTTGCATCTTTTCTGACTCTGGCCTGCCTCCCTTGCCCCAATCAACATCTATCTACCCTGAGCCTCCGGAGTTCGAAAGTGACAGTTCACCTCAACAAGGTCGACCGTGCTAAGGAGCTCCTGTATCATGACATACATTAAATGCATCGTCTTTTTTAGTGTCTTTTATAAAGACAATATTTTCCTCCGATAGGTGTGACCTCCACTTTAGCCACAGTGAGAAAAGGATCTTGTTCAATTTTTGTTTTACATCAAATCGCATCATGAAGGCATAAAGCCAGCCAAACTTAGCAATCTTTCTCTTGCCTCTCTGGTTAAAAACACCTGGATGCAGCTGACATCCCCGCACAGCAGTCAGCAAGGCTAGCAGCAAGGATGCTGGGCCCGTGGGCTTGACTACTATAGCCGCGATTCTGGCTCTGACCAGGAAATATGAATTCATTTACTAACACTCATTGAGTAGGTTCTCAATGCCAAGCACTGTTTGGCTCTGGGGCTGCAGCAGCCGGGCATTGAGAGAGTCGGTTCTCACTCATGGAGCTCAGAATCCACCAAAGCAAACGAGAGAGGGACACGGCACAGAAGGAGAAAACCAAGACAGGATCAAGCGCTAAACGGGCCTTCATGAAGACCCAGTCCTGACGCCTGTGGACAAGGAATTTCATCTCAGGAGGCTTGTTGTGGTCGTCTGTAAAACATGGCAAATAGTAACATCTATCTCACAAGGCCATGTCATAGACCAAATAAAGAAAATAGATGTCAAAGTCTGCCATAAGCCATAAAGTAAAATACAAAATATAGTATTGCAATAACAGCTGACATTTATCAAATGTTACTAGATATCAGGCCAAGCCCCTTTTTTGGTCTGCTTTTTAAAATTTTTTGCTGGACTATAAAACTATAAGAATACATCACATATTTGGCACAAGTCAAATATGCCAATGCAAGGATGATAAGGAAAGACTGCTCTGTCCAGGTAAAGGAAGGAGACCATCAGCCTCAACACTCCATATATTCAGTCACAAGCCCTGTTGATGGGCAGACCACCCTGGAGAGAAAATCTACAACAGATGCCCTAATAACAGCCGAGAATGCCGTCCACATCGCTCAAGGGCCGCGAGGAATCTGGTCTGAACGTCACAGGGTCCCGGCGTAAAACTCTCAGAAGAGGCAGTTTGATTCAGTAGATGAGTCTTGGATTCTCTTAGAGGCTGAAGGGAGCAACGTAAAGGGGTTATCCGCCTCAAGAGCACAAAGCCGCAGCAGAGAGCCCGGAGGACACACTGCCTCAGTCTAGGGCCTTCACTTCACACACAAAACAAGCTGTGACTCAAGCAACAGGACTGAAGCCAAGGGGTGGCTCTGGGGTGGAAAGAAACAGTAATACTCCAAACTTCCTCTTCCACAGTGAGGAAGAAAAAATTAACTTATGCTCAGCCTGCAACGGGTCTTTACTTTGGGAGGAAACTATTGGACAGACACACCCAACATCCAAAATGGCATGACAAATGATTTCATAAGTTCATCCATCCATCCATCCATCCGTTCAAATATTTACTGAGTTACTAGTGTTAGATACTAAGCAGTGCCATCGGTGCTAGGGGCACAGAGATAAAGGGGGCACAGTATCGTGTGATAAACTCCAGGGTACAGGTGTGAGGATCCCATCAGGGACAGAATGAAGGACCCTAATCAACACTCGAGAAAGTCAAGGATGGAGAAAGTGAAGCAAGGCTCCCTGGAGTCTTGAATCCGTGTAAGTTTTCCCAAGTGAAGGAAGAAATTACTATAATTTTGCCAGGCAGAAGGAAAAGCCTGAGCAAAGACCCAGGGGTGTGAGAGAAAACAGGTACGGTGTTCTCAGAGCCACTGACCAAGGACTTCACCGCCTGGAAAGTCTTTCCATTTCTCCGAGCAGTTTGTTACAGGAAAAGCAATGATGGATTCCTTGAACAAATTCCCACAGCCTGGGCCTCAAATCCAAATGCCTGGAGGGTGGAGCTGGACAAGCAGGCTGGGCAGCAGGCTGGGTGGGGACTCTGTGGAACGAAGGACACTTGCTCCTTCTAAAGGCGGCAGCTCGCACTCAGCTCTGGACAATTCCTTCCACGTGGGAATGTGGGCCCAGGACTGCTGAGTCCTTTTGTTATTTTTGCTAGAGAAGCAGAAAATCTGGCGCCTTTTCTGGTAAAATTTCTTACTTTTTAAATGTTGGAAACTAATTAAAAAAATTTTTTTCAAGCACAGGGTGGGTCAAACAAAACCCATCTGGGGACCAGATTCAGCCTGTGGATGCCAGCCTGCAGCCTGGGCACGCAGGAAGAAACAAGCGCCCTCGAGAACAGGCAGGGAGGGCCAATGGACAGAGCCCAGGAGCTGGAGGCAGGCTGGAGCGGCTGTGAATCCTGGCCCCCTTCTCACTTCTTGTGTAGCTTTCAGGAAACCACTTAAGCACTCTGGGTCTTGTTTTCCTCATCTGTATAATGGGATGAGAACACTCTGCTGACTGAAGGGCTTAGAGGAAATACTGCATACGAAGCCCCTCGTGCAGTGCTTCTTAGGAGAACAAGCCCAAGAAGAAGAAAAACATCTCATGCTAAATGATAAAGTTTTGTCCACCAGAAAGGTTAGCTATGATGACAAGATTATTTTTTAATGGAAAATTACTAAGAAGTAATAAAAACATGAACATTGTGTTATAACAGTAGCAAACTATTCCAATCATGGACAGGGTCCCATTATTAACGCCTTTTGTATACACAGCCAGTGTGTTTTCTATACCGAGAATTTCTTAAAACAAATGCATCTGTAAGACTGCACATTCAGTCTTATAATTTTTTCCCTTTGGCATTATAGCATACTTTGTAGTTGCTATACAAATATTTATCTACCCAGTACATAAGCCAGAGAGTTTCTTTTTAAGTCATAAAACAGATCATGTCACACCCATGCTTAAAATCCATCAACCTTTTCCCAATGCTCTTAGAATAAAATCCGAATTCCAGCCCATGGCCTCAAGGCCAGGCAGGCTCCCCTGCTCCTCCCTTCCCAGCCCTGTGACCTCCTTAGCTGATCTCACAGGTGCTCTCCTCCCCTCCATGAATCTCCTGCTCCCTCCTCCTGCAAATCTCATCATTCAGGTCAAACAAAACCTCCCCAGAGAGAACATGCTAGCCACGCCAAATCTGTTCACCTGTGTTTTCCTTCACAGCATTTTCCAGAAAACAAAATCACTTTGTACACCTATTTGTCTCCTCGTCTACTTTCTGCCTTTCTACACTGGAATCTAAGCTCCCAGAAGCCGACCCAGGGCTGTCCTCTGTCTCGCTCACCTGCATCCCCAGTGCCGTCACAGCGCCCATCCCAGAGGGGACACGCAAGCAGCACTTGTTAAATGAAAACAGGAACCCACTACCCATCGTTCCCAACCTGGGGTCCTCCTGAAGCCACCACTTCCAAGTTGCTCCCCTGACGAGCCCATCCAACCGGTGCAGGGCAAACGCCTGAAGGGGCAGCAGAGTGAAGCGATGACGAGCTCACACTCTGCATCTGAAATGCCAAGGTTCAATCCCAGCCTTGCCATTTATCAGCCGAGTGACCTTGGGCAAGTTGCTTAACATCTCTGAGCCCATTTTATCACCTGTAAATGATAACACTTATTTCATAAGGTGGTTGTGAGGATTAGATAAGTCTAACATAGATGAAATGCTTAGAAAAGTGCTAGATATATAATAAGCACTCTACACACTTGAGATACTGTTCTCACCTATTTCCTTATTCGCTTCTTATTGCTTAGTCGATCTATATATTTCCTCTCCAATCATACTGTAATTTCTTGAAGGCAGAGGCCACTTCTGGGTTCCCACAGTGAACTGCACAGGCCCCACAGGATGGGGAGGGGCAGAGCTGTGGGATGGCTCTCGAGGCAGGTTTGCTTACATAGTATCAGACGATGAGGAAGTCATTTCACTTCTGTAAGCTTCCATTTCCTCATTCACAAAAAGAGATAATATCTACCCCACAAGACTGGTATGAAGATTAAATAAAACAATCCCTGTAAAATAAAACAATTCTGGGGCTGGAGGCAACAGAGAATTTTAGAGGAAACAAGGAGACGGTCTCTGGTAAAGCAATGTGCTTCGCGGCTCAAAGCTGGCTGCCTCCTGGTACCGGTATCGCATATGGATACGGGTGATCCAAAGAGACAAACGACTCTGAAAACACGCTTTGTGATCTTCCACTGTCTATTTTCTATGATTGTCTCTGACAACTTTATGGTGGTTTTTAGACACTTTCCTTAGCTATTAGCCAAACAGGAAAAAGATACCACTGATTACAGCCAGCAACATGAAACGAGATATTTTAGTGTTTAAAATTCTCTCAGTTGGTGAGAGGACGTTACTGACATATCCATCAGCAGAGACAAACATTTTTAAACACAATGGAAATGAAAATTAAAGTACCTTTTGAATATCTACTGTATAGGGCACTTCACCAGCAGCTGAGTAAATTACAGTAATTCCGCAAGGCTGAGGTGGCTATCCTCGTTTCACAGCTAAGCACACTGTGGCTCAGAGAAGTTGACTCAGCTTGTCTAAGGTCCCCGAATTGGTAAATGGTGGAGAAAGATTTAAATGCAAGTGTGTTTGGCTCACATCCTTTCCTTTTTTGTTTCAGAACTGTGTTCCATCTCCCAGAGTTCCTCAGCATCCTGTCTTAGCTCTGCTGCTAAGATCTGATGAATGCAGGTGAGCAGTAGAGACCTATGCGTGGAATTTAAAGTCAGAGTAACCCACAGAGAAAGACTATAGTTTCTATCACATTGCCATTAAAAAGGAAATGGTGCATTTCAAAGAAAGGAATTTACATTGTTTACCTTTCATAAAGTTTCAGGATGAGAAGAAACCCAAAGACAAGAGAACAGATGTTACTACATCCTCAAGAAAAAGGAAAGAATAGGCCAGGCAAGGCACTAAAAGTAAGTGGGAGGCCTCTTATTGATAGAAGGGACCAGGACCAGGCTTTCCTGACCTCTAACAGAGTTTTCTCATCAACAGTTCCTACTGAAAAGCACTTGGCTGCCACCTTCCACAGCTAGACACCTCTCTAGACACCCAAACTCCAGGTTTCTCCAAAGAATCTACATATACAGGAAAAGTCACATTAGAACCAATCAGAGCATCATTTACTCATTTTCCCAGTATGTTATCAGGGGACCAGAAGCAGAGGGATATGGACTGGGGAGATGGGAGCAGCAGACATATTTTCTAAATCCATCAACAAAATCTTCTGACATTCCAGTCAGTTGTTTCCAGACCTTGGGAAGGAACAATGAAAATCTCAAACTATAAAATGATTAGCTTTCTGCTCTGCTGACAACGGCAAAATGAGGCAATGAGTTAAAAGACCGACTGGAATATCTCCATGTAGCCCCTACAAGCCAGTTAATCATCTCCATCAACACTGGGCTGTCAGGACTGGCATCAGCCCGTCAACTCTCTTGACCTTCCTCAGTCTGCGCCTTGTTACCCTACAATCTTTCATGTTTATAAAGATAGGAGACTCCAGCTGTTCCGGCCTGACAGAACTGAATTTACATTTGGCCTTCATTAAGAGGAGAGTCAGAATCATTGAGACCAAATGGGAAAGCCAGACTGCTAGGGGTTATGAAAAATTCAAATGGCATTTTTCCTTTTATCTGACAATTCTTATTAAGGAGACATACGTCAACCCGAAACACACAAACCTTAAATGTAAAGGACAGGATTAAAATTCCACATTGTGGAACGAGGACCCAAGTGACTTTGCCCAAGAGCTACGGTGGTCCTAGTGCATCACTCCTGTCTACTGAGAAGTCTGAACCCCACACTCTGCCCAGCTCCCTGTGACGTGTGATTCCAGGCTCAGGACAAGGGACACATGAACAGCAGCAACACTGAAGGGAGTGGCCAGCTCTGCTCCTCCGTCTGGCTCACCCCTCACGGCCACTCAGCCTCAGCATCCTGCTGATGTGATCTCCTCCACCCCATGGCGCCTTCTCATGTGAAGGACAGCAACAGGCCCTCACTGTGCCACTAAATTATTCAAAGCACCTACTGAGTACCTACTATGTGCTAGGCATTTGGCTAGGGGTAGGGGCACAGCCATGAACAAAACGACATGATCTCCACCCTCCTGTGGATCCCAACGGTTGGAGGGGCCAGCATTACACAGATCATCATAGGAACTGACACATCACCAATTTATGAAAGACACCATGAAGTAAAATTAAAAGTGCAGTGACAAGAGACCTCTGACTTACTCGAGGGTCAGGAAAGGCTTTTCTAAGGATTTGACAACAAAGCTGGGATCTAAATGATGGCTTAGAAGCAGTGGTGATTGGAGGGAAGACTACTTGGGGCAGAAGGCAGAGCATCACGTTGTCAAGACCAGTGGTCAGCAGGCTTTTTCTCCAACGGTCCAGAGAGTACATATTTTCAGCTCTGCAGGCCATACAGTCTCTATCTCAGCTACTCAGCTCCGTCACTGTCATGCAAAAGCAGCCAGTGACAATACACAAATGCATGAGTGTGGCTGTGCTCTAATTAAACTTTATTTGTGGCCACTAAAATTGTAATTTCATATAATTTTCACAAGTCACAAAATAGTCTTCTTTTGATGCTCGCTCAACCACGTGACGATGTAAGACCCATTCTTAGCTCCCAGGACATCCAACAACAGGCAGCAGGCCAGAGGTTGCCACAGGCCGCAGTTTGCCAACCCCCTGGTCAAGACTTGGAGGTGGCAAAGAACTGGGTGTGTGTGAGGCCCACTGAGTGGATCCCTGTGGATGGATTAGAGTGGGCCAGGTGAGGGAACACAACAAGCGGAGAGGGAAGGTCAAGTGGCATCCCTCACCATCTTCCGGGCCATGTTACAAATTCTGGAATTTACCCTAAGAGCAGTAGGCTTAAATTCTGGCTCTCCCATGTGTTTGGGAAAGTCACATAACCCTCCCTCTCAGCCTCAGTTTCCCATGCTGCCCACCAGCCAGAGCCTGTCAGGACTACATCAGTCCCCGGCTGCAGAGCACAGAGCGGACCACGGGGTGCTGTGGAGTTCTACACCCCGACGCCTACGCCAGCGTACATTGGGATCAAGTTTTCAAACTGGTCAGTCCAACTCTCTCACTTTATAGATGGAAAAAGTGAGGCTTGGGATGAGACCTGCTTTGCCCAAAGTCACACAATGTGACGTCAGTAGAGTCAGAATTAGAATCCTGAAACCCTACGTATTCAAACTCTTAGAAGTCTTTCTACAAATTAAAGCTTACAAAACAGCTAAATGTACACAGCAGCTAACAAGGAAGCCAGCCTTGATTACTCAGGACCTTTTTGCTTATCTCCCTCCTGCCCCACGTGGTGATCCAGGGACACCGTCTCGACACCCTCTGCTCCCCAACCCCACACACATCTCGAGTAACCCAAGACTCGGCCCACCTGAAGCCTCAGAGCCGGTAAACGAGTCAGGCCAGGGCTCACTCCTTCAATGGACTCCCTCCTCACCAGACCACCGAGGGGTTTTCAAGCCCCCGGTTCCCAGAGGACTTGCACTTGCTCACACGCACATCTCTAATGGGAAGCACGAAGCTGACGTCACCACTCTCCACACTCCATGAAGGATCCTAACATCTGGAAATGGGAACCACCCGAGTGCTCTGTCCGCGATCTCCATCGCACTCAAGGACAGGCAAGCTCCAGTGCAGGTGAGGCGAGAAGGGCAGACCCTACACGCCACCAAGGCCACAGAGCAGTCACTGGGGCTGAGCACGCATGAGAAAGAAAGTTCTGGTCAGAAGATCTGGACTTAAATGCCAGCTCCGCCACTTTCACATTGGAATGTAATCAACCTCTCTGAGTCCCAGTCGAGTACTGGATATGAAGAGAGTCGATTTTGGAGTCAGCCAGTCCTGGGTTCAAATCCTGACCCTGTCACGGACTTAGTGTGCCGCTGCAGGTGAGCTGGTTAATCTCCATTAGCTTTAGTTTTCTTGTCTGCAAAATACAGACACCCCATCCCCCAAAAAAACCTACTTCATAGGGTTGCTGTTAGGATTCAAAGAGAGAATCTGTGTCAAATACTTATCACCGGGCCTTGCATGAGTCAAGCATGTTAAAACAGCAATGATTTAACTGCAACCTAATCAATAAAATGGGAACTACCTTCCTCAAAGAGTTGCTGGGAAAAATCAAACATAATGGACTTGAGCAGGGTGGCTGGACAGACAGAGCCACAATAAATGGAATCCTCTGCTGTTATTAGCGGCCTCTCCTCAACCCTATGCACTCACCTCTTTTAGCCACAGAAGTTTTGGGGCCTGCATCTCCACAGACATGACACCCCCGACGTACTGCAGGACGCTGTGCTGGGTTTCGTTGATCCTGTGGACCTGACTGACCGCCCGGTGGTCCAGCCACATGATGATGTTTCGACGGGAATCCCCTAGAAAGGAGACAAAGACACATGCACGTTCTTATCCTTCTAACTCAAGGGGCACTATGGCTGCCCCAGGGCACAGACGGCATGACTGCCATAGTTTCAGACATCCACAGTGAAGCCGGCAGGAGCGCCACCAACACTGTTCAGGGCCCTCCACCCCAGCCCTGCGTCTTCCCTCAGGAGACGTGTCCTTTGAATACAGGGTGAGGCGTCTGCACTTGAACCCATAAGACCCGCCAATCAATCATAGCGTCACTCATTCTCTCTCCACTTCTCCCCTCCTCCTACCCTTTCTGTTCTAGAAAACTTTTCTGGGTATATATTCAGGAAAAAGCCTACGAAGTAAGCCTAAAATATTTTTTCAGCTTTTTAAGATCTGTCTCCTTTCAATATGGACAAACATTTCAATGGAATAATATACCTAATAGATGTACACAACAGCTTTCATCCGCTCATATTCCCATTTCTTCTGGTCACTTAATTAAAATCAGTTAATTTAGGTGTTTTCTCCGTGCTTGGTTGGTTGGCTTGGTGGAGCGGGACGCACTGGAATCGTTTCAGTTTGGGAACCGTTCGGATCTAACAGGGAGTGCTGATTCTTGCAGTTACAGGCAGAGACGTATTGAGAAAGTTATTAAGCTTTTCTCAGCCTAAGCGCCCCTATCTATAAGACAGGGATAACAGCACCTAACGGCACACAGGGTTAACCGAGACTTTCATTCATGGAACAAAGATAATGTGCACGCAGGGTATGATAAGTGCCTATCACACAGCAGGCCGTCAAGAGGAATACATCACAGGGACAGAACTGAAACCAGCCGGAAAAGGGGCGTGAGCACGGCCCCTCACGTCCTACCTCCACTGCCGCAGCCCACAGGCGCCTGGCTGGCCCCCTGCCTTCCCCGCCTCTGCTCACTCACCACACACACTGGGCTGGGCAGCACTCTCCCCATCCTCGGCCTCCGCAGAAGGCCAATGCAGAGGACAGCAATGAATACACCTGGGAGACGGTAAAAGAGAAAGACAAACGGGCCCAACGGTAACCGAGCCAGGCACTTCACACATTATTTATTCAATAGCAAAATCACCGTAGCAATTATATAACTTTGTTAATAACACACGTTTATAAAGCTCTGCGTGTGTGCGTCCCAGGCCCTGAGCTGCACACCTGACACACACCATCTCACTTAACCGTCAGAACAACTCTCTGACCTCGGTCACTTTAACAAACTGACTGCAAGGCAGAGGACATGCCCACTGTCTCACGGCCGGGAGAAGCATGAAGTGTGCTGTGAATCAGATCTGTGCAGAGAGCGGAAAAATAAACTGGGAAAACAAATGTGTACCTGAGCTACCCGCTACACATATCAACATGAATAATGATACCAGCTGGGATATTTTTAAGCACAATATGTGTATACTGTCCATTGTTGCGGGTACACATACGCTGTCAGAGCACAGGAACAACGTGCCACTGAACACCAACCACAGAAGAGCGCTCCCCTGCTGGGCAGGTGTGGGGGCAGGCAAGGGCTGCAGCTTCAAGTAGTTCTTTCTTTTAAAAAAAAGACTTGTGGGGGGCGGCCTGGTGGTACAGCAGTTAAGTTTGCACGCTCCACTTGGGCAGCCTGGGGTTTCAAAGGCTGAGACCCCAGGCACAGACCTACACACCACTCGTCAAGCCATGTTGAGGCAGCATCCCACATACAAAATAGAGGAAGACTGGCACAGATGTTAGCTCAGAGCCAATCTTCCTCATAAGAAAAAAAAAGGAAAGGAAAAAAAAGACATGACAAACATGGCCAAATTTCATCTGTTTATCATCAGTAGTGAGTACAGAGGAGGCTGTTATTTTCCTTACTCTTCCATATCTTTCAAAAACAATTTTTAAAACATAAAGAAATGACAACCTAAGAAAATATCTAAATTAGGTCATCGTCATCCTACTGAGGCAAGGACTCAGTCACTGGTTTGCCTGCCTGGCGAGATTTCAGGACCCAGAAAAGCTCCCCAGACAATAGCAATACTTTGCAAACAACAGCAAGTACATGAGACCTTCCATACGCACAACAGAGATTTTCTCTAAACAGCTGAGTGATTACAGCGCATGACAGAACTGCTTAAAGCACCGCTTCTCAGCTCTGGTTGCATGTTCGAGTCACCTGGAGCAGACTAAAAATACTGATGTCCAGGTCACATTCCAGAATCACCATGGGATCCGAATGTGGGTTTGTGGGCACACACACATCCACACACGCAGATGCACAGAGTATGGGGATGTGGGCACATGCAGGTCCACACACGCACATGCACAGAGTGTGGGGGTGTGGGCACACATGTCCACACATACACATGCACAGAGTGTGGGTGTGTGGGTACACACGCACGTCCACATACACACATGCACACAGACTATGGGTGTGTGGATACACACACGTCCACACACGCACATGCACAGAGTGTGGGGGTGTGGGCACACACACATCCACACATGCACATGCAACATGTGGGTGTTGAGGGGAACAGTATCAGTCTTGCTTCTTAAATAATGTATACAATGTACCTGCAGCTGCTTTAAGACAAACACCTGTCTAAACTTTCACCTGTAAAGACAGCCCCGCCCCCCCAGCTACGACCACCTCTCCATGAAGAGCCTCTCAACATGCAGTCAGAATCACACAGTGAGAACTGCATGGAATCGATTACTTTACTATATTTACCATTATTAATTAATAATTTTCATTGTAGACAGAAAGCTGGAAGTTAATCTCTTTTCAGAAAATCACAAATGAATGACTCCACTGAAAGGTCACCCATCTCTTATTGAGCATCTACTATGTGCCAGGCACAGTGCTGAGTGCTGGGACACCAAGAAGAAGGTGCCACAGTCTCGCCCTTACAGAGCACGTGGTCAAACGGAAAGGGTGGTCCCCAAGGTGTGTCGCCTGCCAGAGCAGGAGTACCAGACACAGAGCAGAAGAGGACGAGCACAGAGACGGCCCTGGCCAGCTGAGCCTGAGGCTGCACAGGAAGCTTCTACGAGGCAGGAAAGCTTTAATTTAGTTCTGAAAATGACTGGCCATTGGTTAGCTGGCTGAGCAAAGAGCGAGGAAGGAAGTTCTACACCAGAGACATCACGGGAAACAGAGCACAGACCCACGAAGGTGTCGTGTTGTAAGAGGATTGGAAGCAATTTGGTAGAGCAGAATGTGGTTCATACAGTCAGTCTACCTAAGGGCAGATGACGCACCCACGTACTCATTCAATTAATATTTGGAACACCTTACAGCTGTTCCAGGCATACTTGAGGGAAATTACTATGATTCAGCAAAAACATCTAAATATTAGGTTTCTGTTGCAGGGTAGCCTAGGTAGTAACCCCTTCTCCGACCCCAAATTACCACCCTTGGGCCCTCTTCCTCCCACAGGCTCCTGTGGTGGGATGACCCACTGGAGCCATGCTCTGAGCCGCTTGGGCTGCAGGGGTCAGAAGCACCACTGTCCAACCACAGGGCTGTTCCGCTCTTCACAGGGAGAAAGATCAAACGGGGAGGCTGACAATGAGACTGGTCTTCCTAAGCCACTGTACTTAATTTACTTGGGATTTTTTTTCTTCCATTTTTGGTTGCCATCTAAAGATGGTAATGGTTTTGCCCATCTTGTGGGTTTGGTTTTAATGGTGATAGTTCACTTCCTGACCCCACCCCTTGATCCTCACAATTACTCATTTAGCCAATCAAGAGTTGGTCATGCCATGGAGGTGGAAGTCTTTAAAGAACCTTTAAACCAGCTTTAAAATTTGAATTTCATTTTCCAGCACAGCATAATCCATTTCAGATAAAATCTAACCTTAATAGAACTTGCTGAAAGGCAATGAACTGTTGAGGGCGCCTGCAGTGGATGCATTTGATGAATGGGGACATTTGAATCTTTTAGGTGGAATGAAATTATTTCAACACTTATAATTAGGGTTGCAGCCCAGCTACCCTTTTAATAGAAGGGCTGTAACAGGAGGCAATTCTGCCTACAATGAAAAGAAGATGGCACCCAGAGAGGGTGTGTATGTAAGCAGGCTTAATGAGGAACTCTCTGCTGCTGCTGCAAGTGCTCTTGGTCCTAATATTAACTGTCCATTCATGTGTACCCAGTGATTCTCCACGTACTAGAATTACCAAGGAAAATTTTTAAAAACGCTGACGGCCTAGCCTCACCACAAGCCAACTGAATACAAATTTTGGGGGTAAGCCTTATGAAATGGTAATTCAAAAAGATCTCCAGTTGATTCTAATGCACATCCAGAGTTAAAAACCATGCATTTCAGCAAATTAGAAGGTAAAGACTCCTTTGAACTTAGGGCTCTTAACATCTAAAGTCCCACCCAAAATGAGACTTCCTCCAACAGCATCCCTAACAGACCGTCACCTGGCCTCTACTCAACGCCAGCCAATAAGGGAAGCACTGGCAGCCACCCCAAGCGGCCAGCTCCATGGCCAGCCCTGGCTCATAACCGGAAAGCGCTTGCTGCTGAGCTGAGGTCTGCAGGCTCCACCCCGTTCCTTTGGTCTCTGCTTTCTCAAGTGGCCCAGACCAGAGCTGCCCTGCCCTCCTGGGCCAGAACAGTGTCCACTGAGCCAGTGGTCAGCCAATGGGAACAAGGACCACTCATACTCATCTTTGAAGCTCCAACACTTACTAAGACAGGGCTTGACACACAGGAAACGCTAACAAATGTGGCAAAAGGGGAAAAAGTATGCACATGTGTGTGTAAAAGATGGTCACCATTACCACTGTGTTCTAACATCCATTTGCATACTTTTTCAGCACATGTAATTTATAACAACCCCTGTTCTATGCATGAGGTCCATAGAAGTGAGTGGGACACATTCTCTTGAGTTAAGGAAGAAACTGTTCTGAGCATTCAGGTGTCAGGTCCTCACTTAATTCCCACAGCAAAGCTACTGTTTCATTATTCCAATTCTTTCAGAGGAGAAATTCTCCCGAGATATGTAGAAGTTAAGCAACTTGCTCAAGGTGTCACGGCTCAGCAGGGCTGCTGTCTGGCTCCGGGGTGCCCCAGCATGCCCCAGAATCCACAGCCGCCAGTGAGAGAAAGGCACAGCCGCAGCAGTGTCCACAAATAAGGTTCTTACACAATCCAGCCCAAAACACGTCTGCAATGGCTATCTGGAAACAACTGAGTGACAATGCCGAGAACCCCACTCCTTCAGATGGAACATGCAATTTCCAGTGCACCATAGTCTCCACCACTCCCAAATGTCTTCTGCTCATTAAAAGGTTAAATATCAGTTGAAATTTATCTCCACACGTGTGCTATTATTTTTCTCAAACCTGGCCTACTTCACTCATTCATGTTACCTACCTACCCAATTATAGACTTTTGGGTTTGCAACTTCAGCGTTGGCATCACTGGCTAAAATTCCTCAAAGGGGACACATCCTCACCCATGAAAAATTTCTGATGGTGAACTCAGTGGCACTTACATTTGAAACAGCTCATTACTGTACTCACAAGTGTCTATTAGAACAAGATCATTAAACGGGACTACCCTGTGGTCTGGCAATTGAAAATAGAGCGGTCGTCTGTTTCCAGCTTCTGAGTGACACGTGGTCCTGCCTGCCTGACTCTGTTCCCTTTGAATGGACTTGGCTCCCTGACTCACATGAACGTGGCACAGGAGCTGCAGATGCAAAGTCACTGCTGGCACTGGCCCCCCTTCCTAGCAAATGCCAGACCCCTTGCCTGTTTCCAGGCTACCCACTCTGAGCTAAGGACCCCAAGTCCTTCCTTCATCAAGCTCTCTAGTGTGGCTCTTCTGTTTTATGGAGCCAAGCTTCTCTGTAACCTTGCCCCTGATGTCATTCCACTCCCACCAACTGCCTCTGGGACATGATTTCCAGCCTCCATGTTCCACCTTTGAGTCTCACTATGAGCAATAAGAGACACCTGACCTCATGTTCCACCTGGGCCCCCGCCAGTCCCCAAACCAGGGAAGAGAGAGGAAGAAACGGTCCTACCTTCAAGGTTCACTGGCAGAGGATGAAACTGCTTGTCCAAAACAACCAGAGAACACGTGGCGTCAAACCCGAGCCCCCGAACTTGGTTTACGTCGATCCCTTGTACCACTTTCTATTTTAAAAACAAACAAAAAGCATAAATTACAATGCAGGGCTTTAAAAGATTGAACACAGTTACGCCTAGAAGAAAATGAACCACAGAATAGAAAAAATATTTACAACATTTAACAGATAAAGATCAAGATGACTAAAATATCAGAAGATCCTATAAATAAGAAAAAGACAACCAATATAATTTGAAATAAAGCAAACGGAAAGTCACTTCACAAAATAAAAATAGTCAAAGAGCATATAAAAAGATTTCAAACTCCGCTACATAAATAAATGCAAATAAAATACACCAAACTTTGCTTTTCATATTGGGGACAATGCGAAAGATCAACGGATTACAGCAGCGGCAAGAAAAGGAGAAGCAGACTTTCTCTTACATTATTCTAACAGCGTAATAACTCAGACAAATTCTGAATAATAATTTAATAGTATTTATTAAAATTAAAAACACACAGGGGCTGGCCCCGTGGCTGAGTGGTTAAGTTCGCGCGCTCCGCTGCAGCCGGCCCAGTGTTTCGTTGGTTCGAATCCTGGGTGCTGACATGGCACTGCTCATCAGACCACGCTGAGGCAGCGCCCCACATGCCACAACTAGAAGGACCCACAACGAAGAATATACAACTACGTACCAGGGGGGCTTTGGGGAGAAAAAGGAAAAAAAATAAAATAAAATCTTAAAAAAAAAAAAATTAACAACACACAAAACTTTTGGCCCAGAATCCCACTTCTAGGAGCCCATCTTAGCAAATGATTAGGATGAGGAAGTAAAGTTATATGAAGAGGAAGGTTACCTGTAGCCCTGCTTAAGGACACGTTTAAAAATTGGAAAAACTACTTTTTATTAAATAAACTATAGCACATCTGTAAAACAGAAGATTCTATAGCCATTAAAAAGAAAGAGGTAGAGAAGCAATTTCTGGGTGTGGTAGTATGAAGAGTTAGCAAATAAAAGTATGAAACTGGACAAAATCACCAAAAACAACCAGTTTGGGGCTATAGAACTTGACCAAAGCCACATGACAAATTGAGAAGCATTTATTCTTGACAAATTAAAATTGTAATTAAAACATTCCCACAAGAAAAAAAAAAAAAACTCTAGGACCAGGTGGCTTCACTGGGAAACTCTGTTAAACATTCAAGGAAGAAACCATACCATTCCCACACTAACTTGTTTAGGATATAGTGAAGGAGGCAACATTTTCCAGCAAATTTTACATGGCCAGTGTTACCCTGATACCAGAGTCAAACAAACACATCAAAAGAAAGGAACACTCCAGACTAATCTCTGCCATGAACACAGGCGTAAAAATCCTTAACAAACCAAATCTTGCAACATACAAAACATGCATTAGGCACCACGATCATGTGGGGTGACCCCCAGGAATGCAAGGGTGGTTTAATATCCCTAATGAATTAATGTATTACACAGATTAACAGAATAAAGCACAAAAACCAAATGATCATCTCAACAGATGTAGAAACGAATGAAACAACACACTCAGTAAAGCAAGAAGGACGGGAACTTCCACAACCTGACAAAGCGCATCTACAAAACCTTCAGCTGACATAATGCCTTATGGCAAAATTAATGATTCCTCCCTCCTACAAACAAAGGAAGGCTGTTGTCTTCCACCACCTCTATTCAACCCTGCACTAGTGCTTCTAGCCAATGCGATAAGGCAAGAAAAAGAAATTTAAAGCATACAGATTAGAAAAGAAGATATTAAAATGCCTTTTTTTGCAGAAGACATGATTTCATAGGCAAAAAATCCTAAGGAATCTAACAAGAAAAAAAAAAGCTAGTAGAATTAATAAGCTTAGTAAGATCACAAGATATAAAATTTACATTAAAAAAAGTTGTATTTCCATATACTAGCAGCTAACATCAAAATTGAAATGAAGAGAATAATTCCATTCACAACAGCATCAAAAATACTCAGAAGTCAATTTATCAAAAGAAGTTCAAGGCATATACCCTGAAAACTACAAAACATTGCTACAAAAGAAACTACAAATTGGAGAAATACGCCCTATTTGTGAAGTGGAAAATCCAACATTGTTAAGATGGCAATCTCCTCAAATTAATCCACAGATTCTACACAACCCTTATTGAAATCCCAGCAGGGTTTTTTCTTAGAAAGTGATAAGCTGCTCCTAACATTTAGATAGAAATGGAAACGACATAGAAAAGCCTAAGCACTTTTGAAAATAAAGAATAAAGAACAATTATGCTCCTGATCTCAACTTACTATAAAACTACCATCACTAAATCAGTGCAGCATTGGCACAAGAATAAATTCACAGATTAATGGAGCAGAACAGAAATATGAAAAATAAATGCAAATATTTACAGTCAATTACTTTTTGATAAAGGTGCCAAGACAATTCAATGGGGAAAGGACACTCCTTTTCACAGCAGTGCTGGAACAACTAACTGCTCATATGAAAAAGAAAAAAAAAAATCTTTACACTTTTAGATTTTAACCTCACACCATACACAAAAATTAATTCAAAATGCATCATATCACTAAACGTAAGAATTAAAAGTATAAAACTTGTAGGACAAAATCTTTGGGACATGGATTAGACAAAGATTTCTTACAAAGCAAGACATAAAAGAAAAGATTGATAAATCTGAAATCATCAAAATTTTAAAATTTTGCTCTTCAAAAGAAATCCTAAGAAAATGAAAAGATAAGCAACAGATTGGGAGAAAATATTTGCAATTCACACATCTGATAATAGATTTCTATTTAGAATACACAAAGAACTCTTATAACTCAATAATAAAAGGACAAACCACCCAATTATAAAATGGGGAAAAGATTTAAATATACACTTCACCAAAGAAGACAAACAGCCAACAGGCACACGAAAATATGCTCAAGATCGTGAGTCATTAAAGAAATGCAAATTAATATGACAATGAGATACCATTACATACCTACTAGATCAGCTATAATAAAAAACATTGACAATACCAAGCATCAGAAAATTGTGGAGAAACTGGAACCCTTGTACATTGTTCGTGGAAACGTAAAGCCACTTCGGAAAACAAAGTTTGGCAGTTTTTTTAAATATAACATCACACAACCCAGCGATTTCACTCCTAGGTATCTACCCAAGAAAAATAAAAACACAGCCAACACAAAGGCTTGTATAAGAATATTCACAATATCCCCAAACTGGAAACAAATCAAATATCCATCGTGGCTTAACCAAATGGTACATCCACAAATGGAATAGCGCTCAGAAAGAAAAAGGCACGGACTACTGATATGGGCAACAACACAAATGACTCTTCAAAACATTATGCTAAGTGAAAGTCAGACACAAAAGAAGGCATGTTGTAGGTTTCCATTTATATGAAATTTCTAAAAAAGAGCACCTATAACAAGACAAAGTGGATAAGCAGTTATCTATGACTGGGGCAGGGAACGGACTGCAAACAGGCAACGGGAATTTTGGGGGTAAAAAAAGAAGTGCTCTAAAACTGGATTATGGTGATGATAGCACACTGTGTAAATTTAATAAAATCACTGTATTATACATTTAAAATGGATGAATTTTACAGTACGAAAATTATACCTCAAGGTGTTAACTATTAAGAAAAGGTAAGCTATAAAAGATGAAATGGAGAGATACCATCATATATTAATAAGGTGAAAACAAAGAACGTCCGCGTGTTAACACGGTCGCCTCCAAGAGCAGACACAGCAGGTGGAGGGATGGCAGTGTCCCTTCATTAGGTGATTTTTAAAGCTGTAGAATAATAGATTTATCGATTAATTCTACTTTTTATTTTTGTTTCTATGGTTTCCCATCTTGAAAAAGCATCAGTGACCATAATCATTAACATTTCCCGTTAACTTAAAACAGGATAACCACCTTTTAAATCCCACAAAGCTCAACCCTGGAGCGCCCAGCTTCACGGAGACGCGCAGTCCTGGCTCCTGTCTCCGAGCTCCAGCCTTGTAATTCAGCATTCTAGCTGTTACTATTTAATATGTTCTTCAAATACGAGCTACACACAATTATTACACATTTTCGCCAGAGAGAAACATTACATTTTTTTCAAATAATAATACAATACATACTAAAATACTCCTATGGATTGAGCACCTGCCACGTGCCAGGTGCTCCACATACATCACCTTAGCTCATCCTTACAAAGCCCTCTGCAGAAACATTTAGCATTTCCACTTCATAAAGAGTAAGTGGAGGCCTGCGGAGGGCAGGGGGTGAGCAGGCCCCAGAGACTGAGGGACTTGAACTGGCTCCTGCCACAAAGCCAGCAGATGGCAGAGCCAGAATTCAAACTCGGAGCCTGGGCTCCATTGCACACACTGCCCGCCTGAGCCCTCAGAGAAGTCTTGCTGCCCAAGGGACGACTGCTGTGCAGCGGGCTCGCGCTCTGGGGAGAGCATTTGCTAGTGATCCCCCTGTGACCGCTGGCAATACCTCTGCCCACAGCACCAGGCGAAGGCCCTGTGTGCCTTTGCTCTACTGACCGATCCAGACTTCGAAGAGCGTGAGGACCGAACCGAAGTCTCTGTCAGGCAGCACGACCTCACTACAGTGAGGCACAAAGACCTGGATTCAAATCCCAGCTCTGCCACTCTGGCTATGTGACTGAGGGCAGGTCACAATTCCAACCATTCCATCACTCTCTCGCCTTGCTGGATCATGTCTCTATGATAGGCACGGCTTCCTCTGCCTGGAATGTCCTTCCAACTTGGCTTGCAAATCTCTGGGTAGTGGCTAAGATCAACGGTGTTAGGTGTAGACTGCCTAAGTTTGAGACCAGGCTCAGCCACTTACTAGTTATATGACTGTGGGAAGCCAGAAAACCAGTTTCCTAGCTGCACAAAGCCATGACTCACACGTACACCTCCTAATGATGTTATGAGAATCCAGCAAATTAAGGTGTGATTAGCCTGACATCTGGCATTCAGTGCACAATAAATAGCAACCATTATTGGAGTAAATTAGCTGCCTCAAATCCTCTTTGAACTCATGAGGCATCAATCAATCAATCAATCAGCCAGCCCTAACTTCTGCCTGCCATGCGGCCCTACTGGCCTCCAGGCCCAGATTGCCCATGTCCAACTTGGGCAAGCCCATCTCACACAGGCCTGCAGTCAGTCAAAAGGGGGACTGGGGAGAAAATGCAGAAGGTTCAACAGAACCCAACACCACAGGCAGCTTTGGAGTAGAAAGGAACGTAGCAGCCACCTCTGGTTCCAACTCCACCACTTCCGGGTCAGGAAATCCTGCAGCACGGATCCCATGACGCCTCCGAGCCCGTTTCCTGAGAGTGAGAGGTTCCCCCTGGGTGAGCATCAAAGGCTCCAACTGGTCTAAAAGTGCTTTGGAGCCGGCAAACCTTGTAGGAAATGTAAAGGACAGAAACCCACTTGAGCTGCCTTATTAATTGTGTCTACGGAGTTTTCTTTATGGACAAAGCATAGCATAAATGCATGTCAGTTACTCTTCATGTAAGCACCTATAAAAATGATAGGCAAACAGGACAGCAATTGAAAAGAGTGGATAGACTTCAATCTTCCTAAGAATTATGGTGGGAGTAACCTTTCAGCAGAAGCCAGGAAAATATTCTCTTCAAGTTATTTGATGAATCTCCTCTGAAGGCAAGCAGAGTTCTATGCTCTAATCACAGCCTTTCAGTCACAAAGGTTCAGTGTTTCCAGCTCTAAAATAGAAACTTGTCATAAGGAACCGGAAGAATAGTTGTGACATGCATTTAAACCTGATTTGGTTAGGTAGCCACTGTTATTTCCCCACCTTATATGGAACCGCCTTACGATCATGCTTACCCATGAGTGGGACCCCTCCCCCTCCCAACCCCACTCCCATGGAAACCATGCCAGAAAGATGGCTGTCAGGGTCACACTCCCCAGAAGGCCCCTGGGACTTGACCCGGTGACCTGAGGATTCTTTTTTTATACTTTTATTCACAGAAGAAGAAAGCAGTCTAGTAAACTCACCCTAGCAACCTGGCATCACGGGAATTTCCCTGGCTAGAGAGAAAGCAAATTGCTCTTCTGAAGAATTTCCAGAGAAGATTTCTGCAGCCTCATGTGGTAGCCTGGTCCATGTCTAACAACTGTCAGCTCGTAGCTATGGGGCAGCACACAAATATTTGGGGAATGGCCTGTGTACGGCTTTGTTCTGACTATGGGAACCGGGTCCATCCCGCATGTGTTTTAAATCAGCAGGCTCTGCGCTATTGGGTGGGGCGAGCACGGCGTTCCTTAGAAACCCGACAAACACCGGAGAGTCAGAAGCATACCTGGTTTCACCTTTAGCTCTCTTTGGAGCAAGGGCCCAAGCCTGGGGCTCCTGGACAGAACCCAGCTGGAGCAGAGGCCGTGTGGTCAGTACTATATTCTTTAAACCTTGATTCGAACGCCCGTGTCAGCTCCGGGGGTGCGTGTCAGATTCTGAAATGCCCGCTCCCCTCAGGCTCACCACTCCCCAGTGCCCACACAGTTCAAGTAGTCACTCATTCCATCAGTCAGCAAACGCAGTCAAGCTCCTTCTAGGCTCAGGCTGTGAGCTCTCCCAGGCATTTGGGAAACAACGGAGAGCAAAACACTAAAAAACAATTCCTTGCTCTTTGGGAGATTACATTTTAGTAGGGATAGACAACAGCTAATAAACCAAATAAGTTATGCAGTGTGGATACAGGACACTAGAAAGCGATGAGTCATGGGAACAGGACTGCTGGAGAAGGGGAGGGAGCTGCTGAGAAGGCAAGATCGGAGGAAATGCTTGAAGGACCCAAGGAGCTGACCTTGTGGAAACAGGGGCAAAGTGTTCCAGGCAGGAGAACAGACAGTGCAAAGGCCCTGAGGTGGGAACAGCAGTAAGGCCAATATAGCTTCTGTGGGTGTTTGTTACCTGCAAGGGCCATGGAGGCACTCAGTTCTGCAGAGTCTACTCCAGGGACCAGTGAAATGAATAAATCCAATCCTGGAACATTACCAACACAGCATCCTAGCTTAGGTGTGGTGCTGCCCCTTGAATATAAGGTGGGGAGATGGAGGCCAAACACTTCCACTTACATCAGTGACACCAAGAGTCTTCCAAGAACAGAAACTCTGAAACTGCCTCTGCCTCCTTCCTCTCCATTGTCACCGAGTCCTGTTAGAGCTTCCTTCTCTTGTCCCTCTCGTCTATCCCTCACCAATACTCTAGTCCAGCCAGGCATTACTAGAGACACTAAGCACCTGCATGGACCAGGCGCAGAGGGTGTGCACTGCACAAGGCGCAGGGCCAGGCCTCCTGGAGCTTGGGGTTCAAAGGACTCTCAGACTCCAAAACCTCCTCAGAGGAATGAAACAGCCTCCTAACGGGAGCCTTGACGTTCAGTTTCTGTTCCCTCCAAGCCATCCTGTCGCCATCTGTCACCAGGCTGGTCAATCTGAAACTCAGGATGATTCTAGAGGAGCTCCATATTGGCCTCAGAGCCAGCTGTCCTGGGTCCTAGGACCCTGATGGTGCTGCCATCAATTCTAGTCTCCCCCCTTCCTGCTACTGGAGACCACCTGAGGCAGCCAGGACTGGCTCCTCAACACCCACCCAGCACTTCTGTCCAGACGACTCCTCCAGTTCTGAACATGCTCTCTCCGTTCTCAAGAGTCCCTTTCAACCTGCCTTCCTTCCTCAGGCTTCCTGCACTGACTGGGAGCTGGGAGGTACCCATTTCTTTAATCACACATTCTGTTTACGCTTCCTGAGTGCACTGCATGTTAGGACCTACATGAGTAAACTATAGGTCCTGCCCTCCAGAAACTTAAAATCTCGTGGAGAAGATAGATATTAATGCAAAAAACAAATGAGTTTATTATTTATTTTATTTCATTTATCTTAGTTTACTATTTGATTTATATAATGATTTCATTATTCGATATTAATCAAAAAATGAATGATTCACAAATCATGTGATGCTCTATGAAGAAAAAGTATAAGATACTGTGAAAACATTTAATAAGTGAAGTAAGGCGGCTGGAGGTGGTACTGGGCGAGAAAAGACTTCTTCCTTGAAGAAATGACTTTTGAACTAAATTTACCACAGCACTATCCAATGGAACTTTCTGAAATGATGGAATTCTATATCCATGTGGTCCAATTGACCAGACACCAGCCACACATGACTACTGAGCACTTGAAAGGTGGCTAATGCATCTGAGGAGCCAAATTTGTAACTGCATTTAATTTTAATTAATTTAATTGAAGTAGTCACATGTGGCTAGCGACTACTGTATTGGATGGTGTGGATCTAACAATGAACAGGAGCTAAACGTGTTGGTGGAAGGCGGGAGAATGTGCAGGCAGAAGAAAGAACCGGTGCATGAGTCCCGAGGCCAGATGGAGCACTATGTGACAGAGGACATGGCCCAAGGAGAGGGTGGCTGGAGCGCAGGGAGCTGAGAGAAGGTCACGAGGTGAGCCAGGAAGGCAGGTCCAAACCAGGCAATGCAGGGCCCTGAAGGCCAGGTTAAGGACTCTGAGGTCTATGCAAATGGCGGTGTGATGCTACCGAAGGGCTGTGAGCAGAAGAGTGACAGGGTCAGGTTAGCAATAAAAAAAGTCACTCCAGCTCCAAGAACAGACTGGAGCGGGGAAGGGCATATCTGAGGAGACCAGATAGGTTCTTAAGATAATCTAGACCAAGATGAAGGTGCATGGTGTTGGAGAAAAAGAGAAGGCATCGATGTGACCCATCCGAGTTCAGGCTGATCGCCTACTTCCTGGGGGACCCAGGGAAAGTCACTTAGGTGCCCGGGTCTTAGCTTTTCTTTTCCACTGTCAAACAGGAGTAACAATCCCTTCCCCACTTACCTGTTATGACAGTCAAACAGAGATGAGTGTGCTTTGTAAACCATACAAGTTCCACGACCGTAAGAGGGTAACGGGACCGCTCAGTCCCAGGGCCGCTCCCTCTTCTGCGCCCTCTCCCTCCAACCACTGCTCACATAGCGCAGCCCAGAACAAAACGGCACTTCACCGGCTTCAGAGGGGCTGGTTTTCTCCATGCAACTGAGCCACTTCCTCCTCAGGGGCAGAGAGCTTGCCGCATACCTCGCCTACACACGCCAGTGCCCAGCAGAGAGCACGGCATAAATGTTTGCAGACTGACATCAACACGTGCCTGCTGGCTGAGCGACTCCCCAGCTTGTCCTCTCCTTCTTCCTGACGGAAGCTGGTACTAACTGTATGCTAACTTGCGTGGTCTGGCCTGTTGGGGTGATTGAGATTTGTGGCTCCCTTAAAATCAAAGACGGTGTACATGTCCAGTGCTTGTACATTTCCATGGAATCGTTTAGGTGTGTGGGCACCAAGCCAACACAGACCTGCCAACGTCAGGGGCAGTGGGGAGTGGGACAGAGAAGTGGACTTGGAGCCACCCCACTTGGGGTCTAGTCCTGCCTCAAACTTATTAGTTCAGAGCCTCAGCATCCTCTTCTGTCAAACAGGAAAAGCGGCAGTGTCCTTCTTACCTCAGAGTTACCGCAACACTTCAACAACGTGGGGCACGCCAGAATAGTCTTCCTTCATTTGTTTCCAGCTCTTAGTATCATTAATTCTACACCAAGTTTGTGCCACATGACGTGTGAGATGCTGGGGTCACAGGGATGAATCCATGCAAGAGCTCAGCTCAGGGTGTAAAAGGGACCAAGCAAGTTACCAACTGAAATGCAACCTGATAAGGGCCAGACCACGAGACGGGAAACGGAGGGCCCGGGGCAGCATAGGGGCCTTCTCACCCTCTCCCTCCTCTGTGGGTGGCAAGGGAGGGCAGGGGCTGTCAGAGGTCATTGGGAAGGCTTCCAGGAGTAAGGAGTACTTAAGCTTACCTTATAAGGTGCCCAGGAGTTGGGCAGGCGAAGAAGGTGAGAGAATATTCCAGATAATCAAACAACAGAGACATTTCACTCATTCATGTATTCAACATGCACAAATCGGGCATATCACAGGCAAGGAACTCAAGGGACACAGAGATAAACAAGATATGACCCCTGATCGGAGGGCACACTGTTCGGACGAGCAGCCAGCCAGGTGAAGGCACTGGCAATTCAGTGTGGTCAGTACAACCACCAAGGGAAGCTCAAGGGTCCCCACAGAGTGGTAAATTCAAAAACCTTCAGGGAGCTTAATACAGTTCCCAAGCAGTGGGCATGCGCAGGGAGATGAGGCTGGAGAGAGAGGCACGGGGCAGAGCCCCAGCCCTGCCTAGCATTAGTCACGTGACCTTTGGCTAGTTACTTAACCCTTTCAAAGCTCATTTCTTCCAGCTCCAAAACAGAGAGAATAATAAAAACTACATCAAGGGGCCGGCCGGTGGCGACGTGGTTAAGTTCACACGCACGGCTTCAGCAGCCCTGGGTTCACAGGTTCAGATCCCGGGCGTGGACTTAGTGCTGCTCATCAAGCCACACTGTGGCAGGCATCCCACATATAAAATGGAGGAAGACTGGCACAGACGTTAGCTCAGGGCCAATCTCCCTCACCAAAAAAAAAAAAAAAACCTACATCAAGAGGTGTTATGCAGATAAAATGATGGGTATACAGTGTTCAGCATGGTACCTGAACATAATGAGTGCCCAAGAAATGTTAGCTGCCATTACCATCATCATCACCATATTATTATTATTATTGTTATTATTAACTTGACTAAGGGGGGAAAATCATCTCAAGCAATGTGCTCTTGAGCTCACAACATCCTGAGGTCCTCGAGACAGAAAAGACAAGTCAGGATGTACTTCATGTCACTCTGTCCTAGACAAGTGCTTCTCAAAATTTCACACAGGAAGACGCCAAACCAGAAGGGGAGGCAGTGAATCTCCCCAAGAGGGGCCTCCTAACTGCCTTGACCTTTCAGGATTTTATTCATTCTCCTCTATAATCCACTCATTTCTGCTACGTCATCCTCCTCCTCACCATAGGAAGAACAGTGCTTGCTCACCTCCAGGCACCGTCCCAACATTCTATACGCATTAGCTCATTTAATCCTTACAGCAACCCATGGAGATACGTACAATTATCATTCCCTTTCTACAGATAAGGAAACTCAGGCAAGAAACCTTACACAACTTGTCCAAGATGACGAGCCGACCAAGGCTGGAGCTGGGACGCCAATCTGGGCGGTGTGGCCCCAGAATCTATGCTACCTCTCCAATTCACGAATGTTTCCCTTCCTACACCTCACCAGCAGTGAGGTCCAAATAGGTGTGATGGCATCACGCCACCCTATGGTTCTGGAGCACAGCCACAGCACACTCCACGTGAGGGGCACAGCTAAGGAGACCCAGCAGCCTCCCCAGGTCTGCGACAGTGGGAGGGCGTCGCTGAGAACAAATGCCCAGGGCACTCATGTGGCTAACAGGGCTCACACAGACAATGAGCTGGCCGCCACTGGGAGATGATTAAAAACCCGCCATTAAACCAAGCTGTACTTAGAGCAGATCTGTTTTAAAGTAGCTTTTCATCAGGAGATTATATTTTCTTCTTGACAATTTCCTTAATGGCAAGAAAGGCTACATGTTAGAAGAACAAAGGAGACCCAAGGGCAAAGAGTCTAAGAGTCTCACCAAGGCGGGGGCTGGAGAGGGGAGGAGAGGAAAATTAAACAGGCAGAAGAGAACACATGCCCCTCTTTTATTCCTCTACACTGCTCTGGAGCTGCCCGCCCCTCCTCTCTCAGCCTGCTTCTCAGGGGCACTAGCAGAGCCCAGGGCTCATTAAAGTTTAAACAGACGGATCGATACGGACAGAACAGTGAACTGTCCATCTGCAAATTACCAAGCCCTTCATGAATATTTCAGAACGAAACTAAGAACAGGGAGAAGAGAGAACCCAGGGCTTGATCTTTCCCTCTGCACAAAGGGACAAGAGCACCTCTGCCGTCTGTCCCTGATCACCAGGATATAAAACCAGACTGCCAAGTGAGACTGAAAACAGACAGTCTGGCCTGGCATCCCTTCCCTCCCCAAGCCAGCATGCTGACTCCAGTCTAAGGCCCCTCAAGACAAACATCTGCCTGGCAGAACTCAGAGACACTCTAGCCTTACCCAACTTCCTTGCTTTCTCAAAACACATCATGTTCTCACGCCACTGTGTCTTTGCATATGCTGTTCCCTCTGCCTCAAATGAGGTTCCTCTCACTTGTCCACTTGGGAGGCAGGACAGTCCAGTGACTAAGGGTGCAGTGCTGGAATCAGACTTCTCAGGTTCCAGCCCTGCCTCTGCCACTCACACGTGGTATGGAAGTTGCCTGAGTCACCCAGCCGTCCCGTGCCTGTGCGTCCTCCTCAACAAAGTAGGGGTGTTCACGGTACTACCTTCACAGGATCGTTGTGAGGACTCAACTGCACGAGATGTGTCGACATGTTACACAGCCTTGGGCACATGGTGCAGGCACAGCAGGTGTGAGCCACGGCCATCAGTGACTTCCTCCACACTCGGTCACATATGTCCGCCCTGAGCCCCTCGAGCGAGCCCATCCTCGGCCCCAGCTGCAGGCACCTCACTCCCAGCGCCCATCGTGTCACACTGCAGTGGTTTACGGGTCCCTGCCACCAGACCGTGAGCTCCACAAGGACAAGGCCTGTGTCTAAAGCCACCCCACCGCTGTCCCTGGTGCCAGGTAGACACAGGCACACTCAGCAGGTGGGCAGAGGGGAGTATGTGCCAGGAGAAAATGCCGCAGTTCTGCCCATACCTTTGTGACAACACAGCACGCGGCCCAGATGTCCTCAGACGACTGCTCGTGGTGACTGAACTGAGGCTCCCACTTGTTAATTGGCTGGTCTGCGAAAGCCAAAAGGACGCCCCTCTGGTCCACAAGAGCTGCACGGACGCTGCCCGTCCCAACGTCCACACCCACATAGTATCTTCCTGGTTCCTGATCTCCACCGGACATCGTGGTCCCTTCACCTGCGGTGACCAAGGGCAAAAACAACACGAAGTCCCATGAGACTGCAAGGTCAGGCACAAGACATCTTGACAGTGGGAATACAGGGGGTGCAGTCAACTAACGGCAGCCGCGGTTACCTGCTCAACCACCAAAAGCACCCAGGCTCACAGTGAGCTGACGGGCGCGGAGCCACATAGAGGAGCAGGACAGGCATGGCCTCAGACATGGAGTCTGGGAGTCAGATGTTAATCATTTATGAACTGCAAAATTATCTGAGCAAAGTCGTGATACCAGGGAAAAACTGCTGAAAGAGTAAATAAACAGTTGTCAGAGAACTGAGGGCCCGGAGAGAAGAGATATGAACTGAATTTCATCAGAACAAGGACGCAGCCATGGTGCTGAGAAGGAACCTATCGTCCCCATCATTGGTTCAGCAAGTGATCCACTGAGCCAGGTGCTGCGAAAAGCCATCCATCCCCTCCGCCCCTCACTACGACTCTAGCAGGTGAGAACACTGAAATGTCTTTTTCACACGTGATCGAGGTGAGGCTCCAAGAGACACATAACTTTTTCTTTAATGCTAGGTCCACACGCCTATGACCTTAGTATAAAGATGCACGTGCACTGATGGAGAAACGGGTCTCTGAGAAGCTAAGGGATTCACCGGGCATGGCTCAGGAGCAGGCTGGCCCCAGAGGCCCCCACCGGTCTCACACCGTTTCCTTCCTTACCAGCCCCCAGGGCAGGTCGGGAGGAGAGGCAGATATTCTGCAGTAGCGTCGTGTCATGTGTGAAGCGACTGCAAAGTGGGAAGCAGCCTTGAGGGAGGCAGGACTAGGAATGTGTCAGACCGTCTGTCTCCCCACAGACGCCCGTGAGTTACAAGGAAATGTGAGCAGAGAACACTCAGGATTTCTGGGCCTTCACCGTCGCTCTGAGTCCCTTTGGTCAGCTCAGCCCGCACGATGCAGAGTCTCACAGAGGCTTTCATTTTCCAGATGGGCCTTTCGAAGAATCAGAAGGCACCCCAGACAACGGGGCTGGTGAACTCATACAACTTCCCGGGCAAGCTCGGGTGGTCCGGCGCCCAGAGCCCGTTTCAACCACAGCAGCCATCTGGGCCCTTCCAGGTCAGAGGTGCTGCGGCCCCCCCCAAAGCCACTCTTGGGGACTCTAAAGCGAAGTCGGCCGGCAGATACTCAGCGGCTGCTTCCTGGATATTTATCCCAGTCAAAAACAGCTACATTCAAAGTGATTGCTTCTCACTTAATCACAATGACTTCCCAGCTGTGCGTGGCTTTGGCTGGCTGGCTCCCTGGCAGGTGAGAGAAAGTGGGGAAGCCGTCATAAGAACATTTGCTACCTTCCTCTGAGCTCCAGAGAAAAGCTCTCAGGCTCCAGCCCAAGGGTCTTCTCTCCCTCGCTCACAACCCTTCGGGAGGGGGCTCCATGGGACCAGTCGCACCAGTTTTCAAACTAGGCATTCCTTCATTCAACAACAAGGCCTTTCTTCAAGCCACTACTCAAAGAAAATTTAAATAAAGCAGATGAAAGCAGAGCTGCCCTGCTTGAAGCCAAAATCAGCCTTGCCCGCCCCATCCTGTCCAGCAGTCCCCCTGCTGGGCCCTTCCTCAGGACTCAGCATGGCTGACAACCCTTGGGCAGGGCTGTCTCACTGCCGAGGCCCACAGCATGGCATCCCTGGGCCTCCTTGAGCTTCCCATGGCTGTCTGGCCATGTCTAATGCAGCTCTGCCCATTTGTACATCAAGCTCTAGACATCTGACCCCCTCACAGGTTCTCGAGGGCACCACACTGCTGTGGGGCCGGCCCACCCCTCGTCCTTGCTCTTCCCTTCCACGCCTTCCTCGTTTATCTGCCTGGGGCCACGGACTGACATTTTAAGATCCAGCTCAACCATCCCCTTTTCAGGGAAGACTTCCTTGCCTTTCTCTGTCCCTTGGTGCCCCCAGAGTACCGTGTCCCTACTTTCTTTTAATACTTACCACCCTGAATTGTGATTTTATTTGTTTCTATGTCTGTCTCCCCCACCGCCCTGAACCTGAACAAAGGAAATTACTGATTTCTGCATCCCCAGCTCCTAGCACAGTGTCTGCTACATAATCTCTTCTCAATAAATGTTTTCTGAATGAACAACTAAATGAGTGAATCAACAGAAAACAAGGATGGACAGGTCTACGCTTTAACAGTTCGAATTCCTAAGTTGGTACTGATAAGCACGAGTGTTTTTGTCTTGATTCTGATCTGTTTTCTTCATTCATCCAATTAACAAATATTTATTGGATGCTTATAACCACATTTTATTAATTCTAAGACACTCATTTTTTTTTTTCACATTTAGCTTCTCCAAAATCAGAATGAATCTTACAGTCAGTGGCATCTTAAAATTAATTGACAGCATCTTCTTTCTTTCTTAGTGGTATATGAGGTAATGATGCATCTTGCAATCTACAACATCTGAGATTTGAAAAAATAAGGGCTGTGCCAGGCACCCTGCACCTGCTAAGAGCTGAGAACACAGCGAAGGACAGCAGCACAGTGCACTGGCTCAGAACTTCCAGGATTTCCTCATCTGCAAACAGGGGGAAGGCTGGCCAAACCAGCTGCCCTGCCTCCTGCTACTGGCCACACACACCTTGCCTTCTTGGGATTCCCTCTCTGAGCTCCCCACTGTCTCCACTGGGAAGGGCCCCTGGGGGGCTGCTGCTTAACACTGATCTTAACAACTCTCTGCCCTTGGCTGGAACATTCCAAGACTATTCTAAACACTTCAGGGAGAAACAAGGAAGTAAAAAGGAAACGAATAATCTACACAAACATTCTGGTTTACACAAACCTGGGTGGCCATTGGCCAGGTTTCTCTCCACTCCTGCCAGCCCCAAGGACAACAGAAGTGCCCCGGGGGCTGGCCCAGCTCCTCAGCCCTGGGTTCCTCACTTTTGACTCTGTGTCTTCCACTGCAGGGAGTATGTCATCTTACCACCCACCACCCAGACATCCGGGGTTCCTTCCAGTAAAACGCAGAGGCAGGCCTCCCCCTGCCGCTGACGCAGGGCTCCCCCACTTCTGGTTTCTGGAGCCATCTCTTCCCTAAGCAGAGAAGAGCCCCCCGTCAGGAGAGCCCCACAGGGTGTGGGGCGTGGAGCTCCGGCATCAGGTGGTTAACTCCACGCCGCCCAGACCACAGCCGCACCCCGGCCAGCCCTGTGCCTGGCACACAGCAGCAGCTCCACAAGCCTCCGCGGCTCCGAGGAAACCTTTATAACCTATGTGGGGGAATCAGTAAAAGGTGCCACGCTGCCTGTGTATCTGATGCTCACAGGACCACGTTTAGTCCTGACAGCAGCCCTCAAAGATGATCACAGTCACGTGTCGTATAATGACAACGACACTTCAGTCGACAACAGACCACACGCGACGGTGGTCCCATGAGATTAGTACCATAGAGCCTAGGTGTGCAGTAGGCTACACCATCTAGGCCTGTGCAAGCGCACCCCATGATGTTCACACAGCGGCAAAACCGCCTAACGAGGCATTTCTCAGAATGTATCCCCATTTTTAAGTGACGCATGACTGTACTATTATCACCCCCATTACTGATGAGGAAAATGAGTCCTAGACAGGTAAAGGAACGTGCTCCAGTCTGTCAGGTAACCAGTAAGTAACGGACTTCAGAGCAATCCCATTCCGTCTGGCTCCCAAGCCCCTAACTGTTCTCAGGATGCCATACTGCCTGATACGCCTCCATTTACTAAGTCTATTTGCCAAGGGCTCTGCAAGGTGCCCCTGCCTACTTTGTCTACCATGGGCTAGCTCAGAACCCAGGCAGTCGACCTCCAGAGACACACCCTTCCCCAACGCCAGGCGGCCTCTCTCCAGCAAACCACCCGTTCTAGACCATATCATGGAGGCATCGGTCAGGAAGAGAGTCAATCCCATGGGAATGAGGGCATCGTACCCTCCCAGCATCGTTCGCATACACCTCCTAGTTCCCGTTTTTCTAAGAAATAGATCCTAATTAAATATTTCAGGTTCACCACGTTTCCCATGATTATAGTTTTAAATGACCTCTTTGTGATTGTTTCCAAACCTGGAGCCTGGAAGCAGGCAAGCAGAGAAGCGAAAGCCCTTGGGTGGCTTCCCTGGAACTCAGCCTGGGAGTCCCAAAAGCTCTGCCCCAGGGTTTCTTGCGGCCCAGATCCCTGCTCTTCCCTCTGTGCCCTTTGTTCCTGGGTCACGAGCACTCTCTGCTCAGTCCTGGACTCCAAGTACATCCAACCAGCTCCTCTTGGCCTCAAAAAACGAAGAAACAGCAAAATGGAAACCATTATTCCCTTTTTTAATTTATTTAAAAATAAGAAAGGATTCGGATCCCTGTGTGTCTGGCACTTTCACACATGTATTAATCTCTTCCAACTGAAATCCAACCAAGTGGGGAAGCCTATCCCCATCTTACACCTCCATGGGCTGGGGAAATTTGCCCCAAGTCACATAAACAGTAAGCAGCAGCCCCCGGATTCGAACCCCAGCCTCTTATGGCAAGTTCAGGGCTCTTTCCACAACACCAACCTAAAATTGAAAAACAAACCCTTCGATAACGTCTTCAGTAACAAGACAAATACAACAACTAGCACTTACTAAGCTCTGCTCTGCAGATCACCCACCTGGTTCTGCGATCTCCTTTAATCCTCACCACAGCCCTGTGAGATAAGCAGTACGAGCTCATTTTCCAGTTCAGGAGACTGAGGTTCCCAGCCAGAAAGCTGTTGAAGGTCACAGAGCACAGAACCAGAGGAGCTTCCATCGGTGTGGCTCCAAAGCCTGACTGACGAACGGTGTGAGTCAGAACTCTGGGTCCATTCATTCTTTTTTAGGCAAAGATGAACACCCTAAAAAGAACAACGGATGGGGTACAGCGAGGGAGGTCAGGCAGAGAGAAATTAGGACGTGGACTGTGGAGGCCACAAAAAGTAGAAGATAGGAGAGAAATTCGAGCAGGCTGCACACAGTCCTGAGCCAGATGGAATCCTCAGTCCACGGATGCTTCCAAGGGCGGAGCCTCCTCCCAAGGCCCAGCACGGACTGGACTGATCTTTAGCCCCTATTCACGATCAAAAGACAGCTCTTATGATAAAGATTCAAACGGTTCATTAAAGAATAGCCTGGATAAATATTATTAGAAATGTGCCACAGGAAACCACAGACTTCACAGCTGACTCTTCTGCTCAAGTGTAGCGTGAAACAAGGGGAAAGGACCGCGGATGGGAGGGTGCTCTGCACAACCGTCTCAGCAGTGCTAAGAAGGGCTCAATGCAAGGGCTGAAAACCTATCATTTAGGGGTGTTCTCCTATTTTTTTGCCCCTTCTTTTCCCTTAAATGACCTAACAGCAGTATTACCGCTTCCTAAGACCACGGCCCTCTAAAGTGAGGCACTCACCTTCAGTCCTCTTTCTTAAAGAGCTACCACGCCAGGATCAATGTGGGCACAGTGTCCACAGAACCATGTCCCAGGGATCTGGGAAAGAGCTCAACATCCTCTTTCAGCTTTGATCTCTGAACTTCACTGGGAGCTCATGTACATGAATCCCACACTATTTATTTATTTAGCTATATTGCAATCAGGGGGTTGGTAGGTTTGGGAAGAAAAAGATAACAAGTATGCTTGGTCACATCAGTCTTAAGAGAAAGAATTAAACACCACTTTAGATAAATCTCACATGCTCTAAGATGGTGAGAAAGTCCAGGATGGGAAGGAAAGGGCTAATTCGGCAATAATAACTGGTTCCCTATTGGCTTTACTCGCAAGACACCTGGGAGAAAAAGTACAGCTTGCGGACAGGTACTTTTCCTCCTAAAGTGAAAAGCTGTCTCCTCTGGCTCCATCTCCTAGGGTTCTTTGAAAGATAAACTGAGAATATATAACTGAAGAGCCCAGCATGGTGCCTGATGGACGAGACATGCTCAGGAAGCAGCAGCAATCATTAGGACTACCACCATGTGCCAACCTCCCTTCCAACACCAGACCACCTCTGGACACCCGCAATCTTAAACGGCATCATCTCTCCCTAGATGTTCTCACCGTACCTCACCGTACCGCTCAAATGCCAGCAAACAAAGCAAATATTCAGTGCTTTCTCTGTGCTAGAACACTAGGAATAGGAAGCTGAAAAATATATGATCTCTGATTTTAAAGAGTTGGCAATTTAATGTAAGAATTTGATTTTTGAAAGTCAAATGGTAGGTGATGCCTCAAGCTTTCCTAGTTTATGTACTTCAAGCTAAACCTAAGTACCGAGTAAAAGTGCATATGGCAGTAAAGTGGTTTCACGTTGCCACCAGAATCCTAGCCAAACTCCCAGGGCTGAGCACGCTATTCCAACTCCACCTTTCTCCACAGAATGCAGAGGCATTCGACGGTCAAAGAAGTACCAGTTTACCGCTTTCATCACCATTCCAACCACTAGACCAGAAACCCAGCATCCTTCAGGATGGTGAGGATCTTCATGCTCTGGACGGAGCCCATTTTTAAAGACAAACATGAGGTGATTAGAGAAGGGGTACGATATTAAATCAGCAGGAAAGTTGGCTGTCCTGTTCATTTCAAAGTTGGATTCGAAAAGGCAGAAAGGTCAGGTCTCACCGTATCCCCCTGCCTGCCTCAACGCGGCAGCCACAAGGGCCAAAAGGGAGCCAGTCCCGCACGGTGGCCGGGAACCACTACCCTGCCAGAGCCACACAGATGACAGCACAACAGCTGACACACAGAAAACACAGAAATCTAACCACTTTGAGGCCAAATGCACAGGACAGGTCCTAGGGAACTCACGATGGAAAATCTGACTGATCACATGACATCCCCAAACAGCAACCAACGGTGCCTGAGAGCAAAGTAAACGGTGGATCTGTGAAACCTCCCCGACTCTCTTCTCCTCAACCCTCTGAACTCCTGATTTGTTATAATGCCCTTCCAAGCTGTTCTCTTTGCAGAGAAAGGGACAGTTCTCTTTATAACACCCATCTAGGTATGTGCTGTTCCTCCCATTTACAGGTGAGGACACTGAAATCCCAAGAGGATCAATACCCAGTTGATGGCACAAAGCCCACCAAGAAAGGAGCCCATATTCCAATGCAGGTGTTCTAAGCCAGAGCAGGACTCTTGCTACCATCCCTGAATGACCTGGCTTTCAATGCTAGCCAAGGTGCCCTCATGCTGGGCACATGCTCTGAGTAATGCAGACCGCCTTACGTCACCGCGTGCACTAGGGTTCACTGGGCTGCTCCCCCCACTGCCTCCTGGTGTCCACAGAGAAGCACAGGGTGCTGTAAGGAGCAATGGCGTGTGCAGGAAGGGAAGACCATTACAGCATAAAATAGTCAGACCTTGCAAAATAAAAAGCCTCCAAGAACTCCATCTCTGGAGAGTTCTAGAAGCACTAGCAGCCTCCCCTCTGTGTGCAGCACCACACTCCTCCCCGAGGACAAGCTCCCTCCCCGTCGCAGGCCTCACTCCCCAGGAATGTGGATGGAGGGGAGGAGGAAGATTGAGAGGGAGCACATCCAGGCAAGGGGATCTCCACCGAGTCAGCCTATCACACACGCAGGTTACACCCGGGTCACCAAAAGCCCAAGGTTGCATCTGATGGTCTCTCACCCTCAGGCAAGGGCCCTGGAAGCAGAGAAATGGCACAACAGGCACCAAGAGAGTGAGGGCTGCTGTCCTGATTCCAAATGCAAAGTGACTATATTTTAACCCCAATATGCCATTACAAAGCTAAGCCCAACAAGGCAAATTATACACAAACTTTGTGATATATTATTACATGGACTCCTCTCTTTGAACAGGAACTTTTGACCTCTCTTTGTGTTCTGAATAATGTAAAGATGTATGTTTTCGCTCCCTGGGTCCCTTTCTGTTGATTTGCTGACATAATTAACTATGAAACGATTTCCACAGAACTCACCAGGCCGTCAAAGCCGTGCTGTTATCATTAGCATAATGGGCAAAATGCACAGCTTTTCCCAGAAAGTCACTCAAATGAAAACAACAGAAGAGCCCCCCATGCTAACGACCACTGTCAGATGGCAGCGGCAGGTCCAGGAAGGGCTCAGGGCAGTATCCGGCAGAGCAACAAAGGCCATCCCTCACACAGCCTTGCAGAACTCTGTCCTCAGAGAGGATGCTCAGCAGAGGCTGGCTGGGGTGTGCGGCCTGCTCCTGTGTTCACCTGTTTGTGAGGCATGGCCAAGTGGCTTGAAGGCCTAAGGTGACAGGCCTAAAGAATGAGTGATTTGAAGATTAAACATTAGACTCAGGGACCTGGACAGTCTGCCATTACACAGACATGCTCCGTCAAAACTACCTGGAGCCACAGTTCAAGCTTAACCACCACCAACGCAGCTTCTGCCTGAGATGAAGCCGGGCTCTTTCTCTGGCCCTCAGGGACCTCAAAGCTCCAGCCCCTGACTGCCTCTAACATTCCCTCGCTCCCAGGTCTCAGCCTGACACTCCAGCCCTACAACACTGCCAGCAGCCCCTCAGGTGAAGGTTTGGCGCCTTTGTTCATACTGTCCCCTCTTCTTGTGAGGCAAAGAATACAAATGCGGCACACAGAGAAAGAAATAAGGGAATACACGTGAACCTTTAGCCTCACCAATAACGGAAGAAATACAAATCAAGACAATACTGAGATATAATTTTAACAAACTGGCAAAAATAGAAAATTTTGATAATACCCATTTTGGGCAAGAGTGTGAGGAAACAGGTAGTTTCAGATACTTTTCCTGAGAGAGTTACTGGTTCAACCTTCTTCAGAACAATTTGGCAATATCTGTTCATTTTCAAAATCTACCCTTTTTTACCCAACAGTTTAACTTCTAAGAATTTCTCTTCTAAGAATGTATGGATTCGCTCACCTGAAAGATATATACAAAAATGTCCACTACAACATTGTTTTGAAAGGCAAGCGTACACTCACAAAAATCCTGGAAACAAGTTAAATGCTTACTAATAGGGGCTTGCTAAAACTGATACATAAGCAGCTATTAAAAACAATGAGAAGGAGCCAAAGAAAAATGTTAACTATATATTATTCAGTAAAAGAGCAAGTTCTTAGAAACTATAGTGACCCCATTAGTATTATTTTTAAAAGAGGATAGAGCTTCAGTGGTTCTCAAACCGTGGTCCCCAGAGAACAGCATCGACATCACCCAGGGATGTATTAGAAACAGATCTTCTGATTCAGAAACACTGGGAGGGCAGCTCGCAGCCTGTGCTGTAAAAAGCCATCGTGGCAATCCTGATAGACGCTCGAGTTTAAGAACGCTGTATTGTATAAAGACCTAACACAAGATTTCAGGCTGAACAGGCAAAAACCTGCTTACAACAGTGACACCCAGGGAAAAGAAACGCATGGAAACTTGAAGGGCAATTTTTAACTTCCCCTCTCTGTGCTGTTTGAATTTTCAGTGGGCAGCTGTTGCTGTAATAAGAAGAAAGATCTCCCTGTACTGAGTTGAACTCTGCTTTGCCTGGCTTCCACTCTCTAGTCCTTCTTTTTATCCCACGGGATCATCCAAACCACCTAATCCCTTTTAGGTGAGCTATCCCTTCAAATGTTTTAAGATGACTCTCACAACCTCCTACTGAGCCTTCTTTCCTCCATGCTATATATTTTCAGTTCCTATAACCGTTCCTCCATGCCACGGATCTTTCTAAAACAAAAAGAGAGGAAGATGGAATAAGGGGCACTTGATACATTTAGTGAGAATGCTCTTCAGACACCCATGTCTCCACATGGCGCTGTGTGGAGACGAGGTAGGGTGGGCACAGAGCACATGGGAAGCACAGAGTAGGTCTTCTCTGCATGGTAAGTCTTCTCTATCTTCCTGGAGGCCTCTGGAGGTCATGGACGCTGGGACAAATACGTGGCCCATCCAAACTGATATCCAATCTCTGATACAAACATGAGAAGAATTCGTTCAGGAGAAAAGGGAAAGGGAGCTGGCGCATCTTCAATAACTGTCTTTGAGGGGGGCTTTGTGGTGGTCCTCTCCAAATACCCTATTTCCCTTAATAGATCCCTAGAAATCAGTGTTACCTGTGTTTTATGAATATGCATCTTCACATGAATCCAAATGCTTCTTAAACTTACTTATATTTTGAGCCAATGCTCATCTTGGGGGAATAGCTTTCTCATGAGCACCTACTCTGTGCTAGGCATGGTTACTAGTGACATGCTGGATGGCCTTGCCAATCCTCCCAACAACTTTGGAGGGGTCCACAACTTAGAGTTGGGGTAACTAGGGTTCTGTGCAGTTGGGTCACTTGCCCAATGTCACAGAACCAGTAAAAAACAGAGAGGAACTTAATCCTATGCTCTTTCCACTATGTTACATGATAATTTTTAAACACCCTAACAATAGCCTCATTCTAACATTAAAGTTGGCCTCATCATGGTAAACTACACTGAGTTTGGTCTGTCTAAGCCATTGTTGATTTTATAGAATTTGTCTTCTTCTCAACTTTCATCTCCCATAGCCAATCAGTAACTGAGTCCATTCTTAATCTCTCCATCCCATGACCAGTTTAGCAGAATTCAAGCTACTTGGCTCTTGGCCTGGTCTGCAACAGATTTCAGTGTAGCTCAGCCCCAAATCCAGATGGGCAAGGGACTGGCGATAGATTTAGCCTGAATCATTTCTACTTCATTTCCCTACTCTCCCTAAGCCCACCCCACACACACATCATTGTATAAGGACCCGCCGCATGAACTCTGCTTCATTTTGTCACCCATGTTGATAAGGAATTCCTAAAGAATTTAAGACGATGAAGAGGCGGGGGCTATAGGAGCCTCCAGGGAAAAGAATGCCTAGTTTGAGAAGGAAATCTCATCATTTCGTCCTCACATGTCACATCATCTTCTCCCCAAACATCTATTTGGTCTCTCCTCTCTACCCCAGCGAGCGGCACCACCAGCTACCCTGCTCCTGCGGCAGGAATCCAGAGCTGTCGCTGACTCCTCGTGCAGACTCTTCTCAGTTTGCTACCCTCCGCCAACTACAACTAACGGATTCTCTCACAGCAGCCTTCTCCTCCGTGATTTCTCCTTGGGGTTCTGGCAGCCATTCCTCCCCCTGCCCCTGTAAGTATAGGGATATAACAATCCTACTGTTATCAGCCCCAGGGATTCAGGCTGCCCTCATCTTTCTAAATAGTTCCTTTACTGAAAATTATCCTAATCTGAGGCTGTCTTATGTTTCCTTCTGAGGTACTTTTACTGTGCCCTTCCAGGCCTCAAGTGGTAAAAGTGGTCCCCATTATCACTGGTGCCTATGTACCCCAAAATCCCTTCTTCACATCCCCAGACAGTCCCTTCTTTAAATTTTCTTCAAAAATTCCAGTTGAAGACCTCCACTTCCACCAAGATGGAGTAACAGAAACCACATTTACTTTCCTGCCTAAAACAACTAAAAAAATGGACAAAGTATAGGAAACAAATGTTCTCAGACACTGGACATCAGGCAGTAAGTACAGTGATCCCAGAGAGATGGGGGAAAATGAGGTATACTGAAATTCTCAGACGTAATGCCTGGGACCACAGCACAGGAAGGGAAAATCCAGGCCAGGCCCACAGTCTTCCTGTGTCGAGGAGACAGAGCTACCAGCCTGTGGAGAGCAAGGAGGCTAGAATTCTTGAGGCAGAGCAAAGAGGAGAGAGCTGCAGAGACGGAGAGCTCCAGAGAACTGCAGAGAGGGCTCTCAGTGTTCAGGACAGCGTACCCCTCACTGTACACACGTGAGGAAGATACGGGCCAGAAACACCCAGAAGGATTAGAGTGAACAGTGAGTGGACTGCACACAGGGCCATAAATAGTGCCTACTCACACCAGCCAGCGTGGAAAACCTTATAACTCATAGGGCCTTGGTAGAGTACACAGAAGGGTTTTACCTCAGCAGTGAAGAAGACTGAGCCCCAGTCCCACCTAACGAAGCTTAAAGCAAGACTCAAAGGATCAAATTGTTTCCAAATAACTTACATGCGCCACAGAACAAAGCTCAAGTGTATTCACAGAAATACAAAAATATTCATCACCAAACAAGGTAAAGTATACAATGTCTGGTATTCAATCAAAAATTACCAGGCATGCACGGGGCTGGCCCCATTGCCCAGCGGTTAAACTTGGCGTGCTCCACTGCAGTGGTCCAGGCTTAGTTCCTAGGTGTGGACCTACTTGTCAGCAGCCATGCTGTGGTGGCAACCCACATATAACACTGAGGAAGATTGGCACACATCTTAGTTCAGGGACAATCTTCCTCAGCAAAAAAAAAAAATATATATATATATATATATATATATATATATACCAGACATGCAAAGAAGCAGGAAAATACTAACCAAAATGAGAAAAATCAGTGGACATTGACCTTGAATTGACACATTTGATAGAATTAGTAGACACACATATTAAAACGATTATCATACCTGTATTTCATATGTTCAAAAAGCTAGGGGAAAGATTGAACTTAAAAGTTCAGACATGGAAGATATAAAAAACACTTAGGAAAAAGACTAAGTTGAAAATCTAGAAGTTAAAATTAGAATGTCTGAGATGAAAAATTAACTTCATGGGATTAGCCAATACAGAAGAAAATACTAGTGATATTCAAGACATAGTAATAGAAGCTATCTAAGATATAACAAAGAGAGGAAAAGATTTTTAAAAAATAAACAGAGCATCAGTGAGCTGTGAGGAAACTTCAAGTGGCCTAATATATGTGAAATGAGAATTCCCAAAGGACAGGACAAAGAAGGGATCAGGAGAAAGATCTGAAGACACAATGGCCACAAATTTTCTAAATCTGATGAAAACTATAAACTCACAGATTTAAGAATATCAATGAACCTCAAGCACAAGAAATTAAAAAAAAAAGACTAAACCAAGAAACACCATACTCAAATTGTTCAAAACCAACGATAAAGAGAAAATCTTAAAAGCGGCGGGGGAAGGGGGAGACCACGCACGGAAGAAAAAACACAAGAATGACAACAGATTTCTCATCAGAAATAATGCAAGCTATGACACAGTAGAGCCAGCTCTTTGAAGTATTGAAAGAAAAAACCTTATATCCAGAATTTTTTACCCTATGAAAACATCTTTCAAAACTGAAGCTGAAATAAAGACTTTTTCAGACACACAAAAGATGAAAAACTTCTCCACCAACAGAACTGCACCACAAGACACAGGTGGGAGAAAGGCGTCACGTGGAAATCTGGATCTAGCAAACAGAAGAGCACAAGGGGACCCACATGGGGACATACAACGACTGTTAAAAAGTTATCTGAATGTCTTAAAAGGATAACTGACTGCTTAAAACTAAAATAATAACCACATATTGTAGGGTTTAAACATATGTAGAAGTAAAATCTACGACATAGAACAAGAGTAGCACAAAGGCTAGGCGGCAATAATTATAAACATATTGTTAGACGGTTCTCATATTATACGTGAAGTGGTATAATACCACTTGAAAGCTGACTCTGATAAGTTAGAGACGTAACCTATTAACCCTGGTATTTGGTATTAAAATAATACCAAAAAAAGTTATTCCCAATAAGCTAATAGGAAAAAAATAAAATTAGAAATAAACTAATTAATCCAAAAGAAGGCAGAAAAAGAGAGAAAACAGAACAAAGACAAGACAGAACAAATAGAAAAGAAAAAAAAGCAAGATGGTGTATTTAAAACAAACTATATGAATAACTGCATTAAATAGTCTAAGACCCCAATTAAAAGGCAGAGATTGTCATGTCTTTCTCTGTTATCCAGTCTAACTCCATGCTGTCTATAAGAAACCCACCTTGAATATAAGGACATAAATAGGTTAAAAAGTAAAAGTAGGAAAAAGATATACCATAAAACAGCAATCAAAAGAAAGCTGGAGTGGCTATATCATTATTACACTAAGTAGATTTCAGAGCAAAAGTCTTATAAGAAATATGAAATAATAAAGGGGATGATTGACCAAGACAACCTAACAATCTTAAATATTAATGCACCTAATAACAGAGCATCGGAACACATAAAGCAAAATCTGATATAACTGCAAGGACAAATGCATATATCCACAACTATCATGAGAGATTTCAACACCTCTCTCTCAATCACTGATAGATTAAGTAGACAGAGAATCAGCAAGGATGTAGTATACAGTAGTAGTCAAGAAAGTTGACCCGAGACATAAAAAGCATTCTACCGAACAAGAGCAGAATACACATTCTTTTCAAGTGCACATGGAATATTTACCAAGACAGATTACATTTTGGGCCATAAAACAAGTCTCAAAAAGTTAAAATGATCTGGGGCCGGTCCGGGGGAGTAGTGGTTAAGTTCACACGCTCCGCTTCGGTGGCCCAGGGTTCACAGGTTCGGATCCTGGGCTCAAATCTACACACAGCTTAGCAAGCCATGCTGTGGCAGGCGTCCCACATATAAAGCAGAGGAAGATGGGCACGGATGTTAGCTCAGGGCCAGTCTTCCTCAGCAAAAAGAGGAGGATTGGCGGCAGATGTTAGCTCAGGGCTAATCTTCCTCAAAAAAAAAGTTAAAAAAGTATTCAAGTCATATAAACTACATTCTGTAACACAATGGAACTAAATTATAAATGAATAACAGAAGGGTATGTGCAAAGTCCTCAAATATTTGGAAACTGAATAACATACTTTTACATAACATACGGATCAAAAGGATATTTTAAAAAACTAGAAAGTACTTTAACTGTATGAAAATAAAAACATAGCAAAAGTTGTGGGGTGGAGCTGAAGCAATACTTAGAAATTTATAGTATCCAATGCCTCCATTAGAAAGGAAGTCTCAAATAAATTATCTTAATTTCTACCTGAGGAAATTAGAAAGAGAAGAGTAAAAGGAACCCAAAGTTAGCAGAAGAAAGGAAATAAATTTCAGAGCAGAAATCAATAAGTTACAAAAGGAAAAGAAAACAAATGAAACCAACAGCTGGTTCTTTCAAAAGATCAATAACATTAATAAATTTCTGGCCAGAATTATGAGGAAAATAGAAAAGACAGAAATTACCAATATTAGGAACGAGGGAGATTAAATTACAATCGATTCTGTAGATATTAAAATAATAAGGGAATATCATGAGGCATTTAGATGATATGTAAAAATTTCTTGAAATATACAAACTACCAAACCACACTCAGAAGAAACAGATAATCTGAATAGTCCTACATTATTAAATCAACCGACTTCTCCGTCTCCCGTATAAAAAAACTCCAAGCCCAGATGGTTTCACCAGTGAATTCCACCAAACATTGAAGGAAGAAATAATATCAACGCTCCACAAACTCTTCCAGAAAATTGAAGAGGAGGAAATCTCTCCCAACTCATTTTATAAGGCCAGAATTATCTTGATAACAAAAGTTAAAAGACAATACAAGGAAAGAAAACTATATCAATATCCATCATTAATATAGATGCTTAAAATTTTAGCAAAGAAAATCCAACGAAATATAAAAAGGAGAAGAGGTGCTGACTAAGTCAGGTTGATGTCAGGATACGAGGTTAGTTTAACATTCGGAAAAAAATCAGTGAATGTAATTCATCATATTAAGAGTCTTTTGAAAAAAGCTACTGAGAAAATACAACATCCAGTCTTCACTTCAAAACAAAGAAAACAACACCTCTCAGCAAAGCAGGAGGAGAATGGAGCCTCCTAAGCTGATAAAGGGCTTCCGCAAAAATGCACAATCAGCATCATACACCAGAGTCAACGAGGGGAAGTGGATGCTGCTTCCCAAGACCAGGAACAAGGCAAGACATCTGCTCTCACCACTCCTATGCAGCACTGAGTGGAGGTTTTAGCCAACGCACTACAGCAAGAAAAGGAAAGAAAAGGCATCCATATTGAAAAGAAGAAGTAAGACCGTCTTTATGTACAGATAACACGATCACCTACATAGAAAATCCAACAGCATCTACAAAAAAGCTATTAGAACTAATAAGTAGTGTAGCAAGATTGCAGGATACGTGACCAATACACAAGTAGCAACAAACAATCGGAAGCTGAAATTTTAAAGACAATTTACAATAGCATCAAAAATATGAAATACCTGAAAATAATCTGACAAAGATGTGCAAGACCTATCTATTGAAAGCTACAAAACCTTGCTGAGAGAAATTAAGGAAGACGTAAAGAAATGAATGGATACACTGCGCCCATGAGTCAGAAGGTATAATATTTAAGATGCCAATTTGCCCCCAAATTAATGTACAGATTCAATGAAATTCCAATCAAAATCTACACAGGCCCTTATTTTGAAATTGACTGTAAAATTAATATGGAAATGTAACAGGCCTAGAATAACCAAACAAGAATGTTGAAGGACTTACACTCCCTGACTTCAATACCTATTGCAAAGCTATAGTCATCAAGACTATGTGGTATCGGCATTAAAATAGACGGAGATCAACGTCTACTGATCTATTGAAATAAAACATCCAGAAATGGGCCACATACATACACGGTAAATTGACTTTGATCAAAGGTGCACAGGCACAGATGAAGGACAGGCTTCTCAGCAAATGGCGCTGGAACAATTGATACCATATGCAAAACAATTAACTTTGTTCCATATCTGGTGCTACAGATTAACTTAATTTAAAGTGGATCGTGGACTTAATGTAAAACTGAAAACAATAAAGCTTCTTAAAAAAAAAGAGGAGAAAATATTTGAGACCTCAAGCTAGACATGATTTCTTAGATACAACACCAAAACCATGATCCATAAAAGAATAAATTGATAAAACAGACATCACCAAAATTACAAATTGATAAATTAAACCTCAAAATTAAGAACTCTGCTTTTCAAAAGACACTGTTAAGAAAATGAAAAGACACACAACAAAATGGGAGAAAATATTTGCAAATCACAGATGTAAGAAAGAATTTGTAATTCAAGTTAAAAACTCTCAAAAACTCAGTAAGAAGACAAACAGCCCATTTTTCAAAAATGGACAAAAGATTTAATAAATACTTCATTCAAGAACATATATGGGCAAATAAGCAGGTGCTTTGAAGTTGAAATTACTAGTGATTATGGAAATGCACACTAAACCAGCAAGAGGGGACTCCACAGTATTCGAATGCCTAAAACTGAAAAGAATGACCATGCCAAGCGTTGGAGCAGCTGGAAGTTTCACACACTGCTGAGTGCACAATCACCCTGAAATACAGTTTGGCTGTTTCTTTTTTTTTTTTCTTTTGAGGAAGATTAGCCCCAAGCCAACATCCACCACCAATCCCCCACTCTCCACTGAGGAAGACCAGCCCCGAGCCAACATCCATGCCCATCCTGCTCCACTATGCAGACGGGATGCCTGCCACAGCATGGCTGGAGAAGGGGCGCATAGGTCCACACCCAGGATCTGAACCGGTGAACCCCAGACCACCAAAGCAGAACGTGCGAACCCAACCACTGCGCCACCGGGCCGGCCCCAAGCTTGGCTGCTTCTTAACAAGTTAAAACATCCACCTACCATGTGAACTGGCCATTTCACTTCTAGCTATTTAACCAACAGAAATAAAAGCATATGTTCGTACAAAGACGTGTACAGCATATGAATAGTCATAGCAGCTTTGTTTGTAATAGCCAAAAAGCAGCAAATAGTCCAAATATGCAACAACAGGTAAATGGATACACAAAATATGACACAGTCATACAATGGGATACTAGTCAGCAAAAAGAGGAGTGAACTGTATGTATGCACACACGACAGAGATGAACCTCAAAACAACTACACTAAGTAAAAGCCACCACACCCAAAAGATACATATCGTATGACCCCACAGATTAAATCCTAAGAAACCTTAAACAATCTCTAGGGACAGAATGCAGATCACTGGTTTCTTGGGGGAAGGAAGGAGCTAGGGAGGGAGGGATTACAATGGGGCACAAGAAATCTTTGCAGGTATTAGAAACGTTCTTTATCTTGATTGTGATGATGGGTTCATGGATATACAAATGTCAAAACTTCGTGAATTAGACACTTTAAATATGCACAGTTTATTAAGCGTCAATTACACCTCAGTCAAGCTGTTGAAAAATACCCCAGTGGGAACGCCTTCTTTTCCACTGTCCCCCCCACCCCCGCTGGCACCTAGATTACTACATTCTTTCTTCATCCCCTACATTCAGTCAGTGAAGAATTCCTAACATTCCGTTTTTTTTTCTTTGAGGAAGATTAGCCCTGAGCTAACTGCTGTCAATCTTCTTCTTTTTGCTGAAGAAGACTGGCCTTGAGCTAACATCCATGCCCATCTTTCTCTACTTTTATGTGGGATGCCTACCTCAGTATGGCTTTTGCCAAGCAGTGCCATGTTCACACCCAGGATCCGAACTGGCGAACCTGGGGCTGACAAGAAGCAGAACGTGCGAACTTAACCGCTGCGCCACTGGGCCGGCCCCTAATTCCTAACATTCTATTCTCCCAATCTCTCTCCAGCCCCATAACCATTACCTAACTCATTTCTCACCCGTGCTCTGAGTCTCTCTCCAGTCTTCACCACCCCAATTTATTCCCCACTCTGCAGCCACAATCAACTTCCTAAAATGCAAACCTGCGAGTGTCACTTCAATAGCTCCTGACTGCTCCGAGATACACTTCAAAGCCCCTGAACTGAACGTGGCTCCCTGACCTCCCAGATCTGGCCCTTTCGCCCCCCAGCCTTCTTCCTGGTGATTTCTCATCCCACCCTTTCCTGTCCAGCCATACTACATCAACAATACGCCAGGCGCAGAGAGTTTTGCACATGCTGTTCCCAAGTCAGATAATCCCCTTCTGTTCCGTCTTTCTCAGCGCACTCCACTGAGGCTTGTCATTCAGCTCCCGTCTTATCTCCTCTGGGGAGTCTTCCCCACTACCCCATATGGGGTGCCTGCCCTTCTCTGGACTCCTGAGAAGCCTCTGCACACCTTGCCACCGCACTGATCCCACTATCACGTAATCTCTCTCATCTGCCTGGCTAGAGGCAGACTGGACAAAGCTCGAAAGCAGAGACCAAGGCCTGCTCCTCTCCCCTTTCCCAGAGCCCACCACAGGGCCAGGCCCAGAACAGGCCACAGGACCCGCGCACAGGCGAAGGGGTAGAGAGGCTGGCTTAGAGGACCCCCTCTACAGCCCCTGGGCTGATTCCACATGCCACCTCATTCAAAAATGGGCAGGTGAGAGGTTAAATCATCTCCAGAGTCTGGAGTACATTCTGATAAAATTATTACTTAACGTGCCCTGGGCGGGGTGGGGGGGAGGGGCTCCCATTCGGGCTGGGACATTAAGGGCAAGATTCATGACCTCAAATTGTTTTCAAATCCAGTGGTAATTGTGATTTGAACTAAGTGAAAGTTTGGGGAAAGGAAAGCCGATTCCAGCGAAAGACAAGGCCCACAGCAAAAATTACCACAGCCTGGAAGAAGGCCCAGTCTCCTCCCACGAAACTTCTAATTCCATCCAGAAAGTCACAGATCTCCACGCTGTAGGTTACTCCCTTCTCCCAGTACACGTTTTGACTTCCTATCCAGCCACAGAGGCTCCCCTCCTCCCGCCCCCTCAAAGGCAGGCTCCAGGCCCTTCTCACCCAGCCTGGTCTGTTCCCCAGAGTCCAGAGCCTCGGGCCTCCCACCGAGAGGTCCTCCTCAGCTGGTCCCGCCCAGAGCCAGGCCCTGGCCATCGGGTCAAGAGGAAGCCGAGGGCTTCATTAACAGAAGATTCCCAGAAGGCCCAGCTGCTAACATAAAAAGAAAAAATCAGGATACACACTTGGTGGATCATAGGAAAGGGGGGGTAAAGCAAGCAAAACAAAGCAAAACTGTGCCATCTAAATAACAGACACAAAGGAAGAGAAGACTTGCCTTCTTTGTTACTGATCTGCAATTAAGGTATAGTCACTTCCTCCCTCCTGATCTCCTGTTTTAAAAATTAACCTAATGGTGACTGCTCTTCCGTCTCTTGGTAATGACTAACCCTTTAACTTAGGGACGAAATTAGTTAAAAGATAGTGGAAAACAGCCAATGACTAAGGAAATTCACCACTTTGCATCTAGTCGATCCTTAAAAGGAAGGGGAATGAATAAAAATGAAGATACTCCTAGGCTTTTCCCACCCAGGAAAACTAAGCAAACAGCGTTTACCACCTCCAATAGGATCGCAGGCTGCTGGAAGCGTTTAAAGTTCGGAGCAGCACCGGCCTTAAAATACCTTAGGTAGCCAGATTGGAATTGAAAGGCTCAAAAATGCCTGGGAAACTGTCCGAAACGGGGGAGGAGCGAAGGCCAGAGAGGAAGCGACCCCGTGAACCGGCCGTGGGGCGGGGCCGGCGGCCCGGGGACGCAGGGCAGGCCGAGCAGCCCTGCAGCGGCCGGGGGCTCCCCGGGAGGGGCCGAGCTGCGTCCCGGCGCCCGCAGGTGGCCGCGCTGGCCCCGCCCAGAGCGCCGCGAGGGGCCGGCCTGGCCGCGCCTTAAAGGCCCCGGCGGCCGCTTCCGCCCTGGGCGCCGCCTCCGCGCGGCCCCCCGGCGGGCGATGCGAGGGCCGGGCGTCCGTGACTGGAACAGCATGACTGTCGCGGGCGAGGGTGGAAGAAGGAGAAGGAGCCTGATGGAACGCCCCCTTTGTGCCGGGTCTCGTTCCTGTACTCGCATGAATTTACTCATCCAGTCCTGTGGCCGGCCCGCTGAAGTGTCACAGTCTTGAAATCTACAAAGCAGATGGGCCCCGGCCTTTGAAGAAGTTAAAGTCTGCGGGTCCTGACACACCTACCTCATTTAATCCTCACAATTCCTGCCTTTCAGTAAACTAGGTACCGTTAGTCCGTGTTTTAGGGACGCAGAGAGTTAGAAACCTCTCCAGCTTGTTCTCAGACACCCAGCTGGTAGTAACCAGAGGGGGCATTCCAGCCTGAGCTCCAGTTTGAGCTGTTCCGATTAAAAGGCCTGTTCCCAGGCTGATGGGACTCGAGATTTGGAAGACAGCTTAGCAAGTTGCTGAGTCCAAACCCTGTTTTCCTAGAAAGGGAAACTGAGGCCCAGTAAAAGGAAGTGACTTTCCAAGGACACACCAAATGTGACAGGTAAGTCTAGATAATAGCAGTGATTTCACTTAACTGGCCTCGTGCTGTGTGCCACCCTCGTAACAACCCCAAAGGTCAGTAGATGCTCCTGTCCTTGTCTTCCAGGTGAGGGTGCCTGCCCAGGAGGCTGAGGCCACGTGCTTAGCTGCATCTGCTAGGGGTCTTTTTCTCTCTTCTACACCCAGGAGAAGCTTCACCTTTCATTTCCAACAAATATCCAAAGATCTAACCATGGACTCTTTGGGAAGACAGGAGATACTGAGATCTGATGACTTAGCACCTGTGTGAACCGTAGGGTACAATAAGAATAATAATGTTGAGACCTGTTCGTCTTACCTTTCCAGCGTGTTGTGAAGAGCAGATGAGGTCATAGATGTGGAAACTCTTTGTAAAGTGTTATATGCTGAAAATATGTAAGACCTGCCTTCTAGATTCTCCTCAGGGCACCCCAGGAATAGAATAAATGCAACACGCGGGTTGCCTCGTGAACTATGGCAGCAAGTCTCATCTTGGCTAGACTTGAATTAATGTGGATTTGCGGCCGGCTCTTTATGGATGTCTCTGTTTCTAGGATTCTTTGTTTGTTTCCTCTTATTTTCATGCTATCATTATTAGTAGTGGCAACAATAGCACAGTGGCTGGAGCTCCAGCAGCCATCTTGGACCATGAGAGGACCTCAGGAATGAAAGGCACACACAGCAAAGGGCTTGGGTTCCTAGCACCATTCAGGACCAGACCAACACCCACTACCTACTTCCATGTGCAGTAAATAAACTGCTCTCTTGTGCAAGACACTTTTATTTTGTGTATGCTGTTACATGGGGCCAAACCTAATCATCACTAATTCATATGCCTTATCTCGTGGAAATCCTGCAGGAACTCCATAAGGTGGCAGATGCAGAAACAAGCCCAGAGAGTAGAAATAACTTGTTCAAGGTGCAGGGGAACAAAATTTGCCACCCCAAAAATGTGTCTCTTTGGCATGAGGATTATTTTAGGCTGATTATTTTTAAGAAACAAAAGACTCGGGAAGAGCTTTGCCCTCCGCCTTAACTGCCTAGACGAATTGAGATTAAGGTCCTGTGCCAGGACGACAGGCTATCACCAGAGATACGTACAAAGAATGTGAGCTGGGCGTGCTGGAGACGGGACTTCCGAGGCCTGCTCTTTCAAAGTCCTCTCTGCGTCCCTTTGTCTCTGCATAGCGTGGCAAACATCTGTTTACCAAACATTTGCTTTTCCCATCTTCCTGTGAATTGTTTTGCTCCCTTCAAAGTCCCAGGCCCTGCCCACTTCTTCTTAGTTCAGAATGGCATATAAATCTCATCGGCCCGGCTGTTGGCTAGCCTCATATCTTCGGGATTCCTGTATGTACAAAATTAAATTTGATTTTCTCCTGTTCATTTTTCTCACATCAATTTAGTTCTTAGACTAGCCAAAAGGTCATCTAGCCAAGTGACAGAGGTGAAATTCTGAAGACAATTCTCATTCTATTTTTCCACTGTGACCCACTGCCTATTATGAATGAATGAATCTATTTTTTTTTCATTTACTTCCATTCCATTCATGTAGTCTAGGGGTTGGCAAACTTTTCTGTAAAAGACCAAATAGTAAGTATTTTAGACTTTGTGGGTCATACAATCAAGGTCAACTCTCCCTTTGTAGTACAAAAGCAGCCACAGATAAATGTAAACGAGTGAGTGTGACTATGTTTTGATAAAACTTTATTTACAAAAGCATGCAATGGGTCAATGTGGCCTGTGGTCCTTAACTTGGCAACACCTGACTTATTCAATTATGGTGTCCCATCACAAAAGTGCATTAGAAATACTTTACAGAAGGTGAGGGATTGTGAAACTGCAGGCACGCTTACACTGTTGACCAATACAAAGGCCGGTGCATGCCAGTGCAATCCAGAAGAAAGATCCCTAAACTGATGGTCATGAGATCAGGGTGGTGAGTTTATATCTGCTGCTAAAACAAGATCTAATTCCGTTTACAATCACAACAAAACGAATAAAGTACCAACAATAAATTTAACTAAGGAGGTGAAGGACTTATACAATGAAAACTATAGGAGATTATTGAAAGAAATAGATGAGAACATAAAGAGACGGAAAGAGATTCCATGCACGTGGATTGGAAGAATAAACGTAATTAAAATGTCTATACTACCCAAAGCAATCTACAGATTCAATGCAATCCCGAGCAGAATCCCAATGACATTCTTCATAGAAACAGAACAAAGAATCTTAAAATTCATAAGGGGCAACAAAAGACCCTGAATTGCTAAAGCAACACTGAGAAAAAAAGAACAAAGTTGGAGGCATCACAATCCCTGACTTCAAAATGTACTACAAAGCCATAGTGATCAAAACAGCATGGTACTGATACAAAAACAGGCACACAAATCAATGGAACAGGACTGAAAGCCCAGAAATAAAACCGCAGAAATAAATAAATAAATAAAATATCTACAGATAGCTAATCTTCGACAAAGGTGCCAAGAACATACAATGGAGAAAAGATAGTCTCTTCAATAAATGGTGTTGGGAAAACCAGACAGCCACACGCAAAAGAGTGAAAGTACACCATTATCTCATGCCATGCAGAAAAATAAACTCAAAATGGATCAAAGACTTGAAGATAAGTCCTGAAACCATAAAACTCCTGGAAGATATTATAGGTAGTACACTCTTTGACATCGAATTTAAAAGGATCTTTTCGAATACTATGTCTTCTCAGACAATGGAAAACAAAAGAAAAAATAAAAAGTGAGACTTCATCAGACTAAAGAGCTTCTGCAAGGCAAAAGAAGCTAGGATCAAAACAAAAAGACAACCCACAAATTGGGAGAAAATATTTGCAAATCATATATCCGATAAGAGGTAAATCTCCATAATATATAAGGAACTCACACAACTGAACAGCAAAAAAACAAATAGCCCGATCAAAAAGTAGGCAGAGAATATGAACAGACATTTTTCCAAAGAAGATATACACATGGCCAATAGGCACATGAAAAGATCTTCAACATCACTAATCATCAGGCAAACACAAATCAAAACTACCTTATGCCCATTAAAGTGGCTATAATCACTAAGACTGAAAATAACCAGTGTTGGAGAGGGTATGGAGAAAAGGGAACCCTCATATACTGCTGGTGGGAGTGCAAACTGGTGCAGCCACTATGGAAAACAGTATGAAGGTTCCTCAAAAAACTAAAAATAGAACTACCATACAACCCAGCTATCCCACTACTGGGTAACTACCCAAAAAACTTGAAATCAACAATCCGAAGTAACATATGCACCCCTATTTTCGTTGCAGCACTATTCACAACAGCCAAGACATGGGAACAGTCCAAGGGCCCATGGAGTGATGAGTGGATACAGAAGATGTGGTGTATACATACAATGGAATACTACTCAGCCATAAAAAAGAGAAAATCATCCCATTTGCAACAACATGGATGGACCTGGAGGGACTTATGCTAAGTGAAATAGGCCAGACTGAGAAAGACAAACACCAGATGATTTCACTCATATGTAGAATATAAACAAACACATGGACAAAGGAAACAGTTCAGTGGTTACCAGGGACGGGGGCTGGGGGGGTGGGCACAGGGGGTGAAGGGGAGCACCTATGTGGTGACAGACAAGACATAATGTCCAACTGAAATTTCATAATGATGTAAACTGTTATGAACTCAATTTTTTTTTAAAAGTGATCTCTATCCTGGACCACCCCCAGTTGCCTCAGTTTCCCTGTATATTAGGAATGAATAACAATGCAAGTGTTATCCATACATCCCCATTTTCCAGGACTGCAGAGGAACTAAGATGAGATGCTCTATGTGACCATCTTCTGAAAGCTGTAATTGTTATCCAGCTGTGTGTACACTGCTTCACCTCAGGCACGGCCAGGTGTCTTCCTCTGTACCCTTCAGTTCCCTGTCCTTACTGCCATCATGGGACTCATAAAATGTATGGAACGCCTAGTGACGATTACTGCCTCTGTTTATCCCCTGTCCTCCTCCCCAACTCTACATCAAGGGTGATTGTGTTGCTTGGGTCAGAAGACTTGATTACTGGAAAGTCTAGACATCCGCTCAGGGTCAGCCAGGCAGCAAGGGGACCCTGCAGAGTCACTGTTCACCGGGCACAGCACAAGTCACGCTGGTGAAGCGACACAGCAGATCTAAGCAAGACAGAAAGAGCTGGGCTGTGAAACCCTGGACCCAGCTGAACTGGAAGTTTGTGTAGTTTCCTTCCTGCTCAGAGGTGGTTCTGCGCAGCACTGGGAGGCAGACAGGAGCGCTGGTGCTCGCTGGTGACGGTGGCGGCCCTCTGACTCTACCCTATACTCTGAAGGCTCCTCCTGCTTTAGCGACCTGTCCCCTCCCCAGAGAAAGGACACATTTTCCCTGAGATTCTTAGAATCATGGCACCGAAATAGGTATGGCTAGTCATTAGTTCATAAATTCATTTACCCATTGATACATTTATGTATTCATTCATTTAACAAAGACTTATTGAGTGCCTACTATTCTAGGCACTGAACAGATGGTGTTCAGAACAGATACTGTCCCTGTCCTCATAGAACTTACGGTCATGAAACAGTCACTCAGTAAACAAGCACATGGATATGTAACTGATTCAATTGTAAATAGGAAGGGAAACAGGATACTGCCGGAGAGGGCAGCTGGTTTAGACTGAGGTCCAACTGAGATGGCTGATTTTCAGGAACCAGATGATTTACGTACTTGTCTTGGGTCTTCAACAGCCCTGTGAAGTGGCGTTATCACAACCGTTGTACAGATAGGGAACCAAGGCCTAGGGCGATTAGGTGACTGGCCTAAGGCTGCACCGTTAGTCAATTTGGAACAGTTCTTTCTCCAGTACTCCACATTGCATCACGCAAACCCAGAAGGTGCGAATTTTCCCACCTCCCACCTTTGCACATGCTACGCCTCCTTCCGCCTGGAAAGCCCCTCCCTCCGTTCTTCTCTTATTGGACTCGTATTCTGCCTTTAGCACCTGACTGAGGACCTACTTCCTCGGCAAAGTTCCCGCTTCTATCTGAGGCCTCAATACGTCTGTTTTCTTCCAGACTCCTGCAGGAGTCGTCAGCTAGTACTCACGTGGCACTGATTCTCTTCTTTACGTGCTTGCTCTGATGACCTTGCTCAGAGTCCTGTGAGCAGCCAGACAGACCTGGGTTCTTCCCCCAGTTCTACTTGTTTGCTGGGTGACCTAAAGAAAGTTTCTTAACCTCTTTGCACTTTAGGAGAATAATACTATTTATTTCTTGAGATAAATCTTAAAACATTTGTCCCAGTGCTGAACAGATAGTAAGCTCTCCATACTTCTTAGTCTTCTACTCAATTCCGGTCCCTAGATTGGAAGCCTCTGGAGGGCAAGAACTGTCCCTTCTCCTTCCCAGTCTCAGCAACTGGCACAGTGATCTGTAATAGAAGGCATATAATTGGTATATGATACCGTGGCAACAGCACTAACTTGCCCACTGGGTCCGTCACCACTTATCAAACTTATTTTCTCCTGTTTTCCTTCCTTTCTTTCTTTCTCAACTTAGACTCCTTTAAACCTTAAACTTGATCCTCTGGCAGGAACAGTTGCCATTGCATACACACTCTTTCTTCCAAGTCCACACTGTCATCTCGGGAAGAATAGTTCACCGGAAACCCAACAGACGGTCACTGAGGGGAAACCATTGAATAGAAGGGCTGCTGACCTCCCCACCCTGACTGCCACCTGGAGCCATAGTTTACATGCAAAAGCGCTAGTTTGCTCAACTCTCATCTCTAAAGGATACCAATAGCTCATTTCCAAAGATGGCAGGTGGGGAAGTGTTCCAACCTACTTTATAACTTACCTGCTGCTCATTGCTTTCCCTCTGTCTGCCTGCCCGCCCCCCTTCATCAATTCACTAAACAAGCATCTACTGAATACTGAGACTTGCTAAGTGCTTGGCCAAAGCTGGCTGCTACACCAACAGCACAGACAAAGTTCTCTGGGCACTCCAAGGCTAGGGAGAAGAAGGGGCTGTGGAGTGTGAAAGGAGAGAAAAGACTGCTGACGGGTATCGGGCACTGTGCTAAGCACCTCCACGTGCAGTGACTCAGTGATTCCTCCCAACCGTCTGCGTGAGAGATTACTGCTGAAGAAATGGCGGCTCGCAAAGGCGGAGGAACTTGCCCAAGGTCATCTATCCCAAGACACCACATCACTGGAGAGACAGTTTCTGCTGAGAAGCTAAAATGGGCAGAGGTGCTCATGTTGGATACAAAGGCTTCCAATGAATGCGAGTCCTAGTAATCTCGCTGGTTTCAACCTGCTGCACTAGTTTTCTCTCCCAGTTTTGGGCTGCTCACCCACTCCCCTGTTCCAAGACCTCACTCACCAGCTAAATCAGTTCGACGCTATCTGTATTTTTTTTCCCTGACACCACCTGATCACAACCCCATGGCCTCTTGGCCATGAGTCATTTTAATAAAAGTGTAGACTAGTGATGAGCTGTGACAACAATGTGCAACCCTAAACCCCAGCAAGTGCTTTTTACGCAACGAGGCAACAGGTGGAAGAAGAGAGTCCAGGGCCACGAGACGATGACCAGGCTAAAGGCGGGAGACAGCCTGCTGGAAGGGCGTGCTCAAGGCCTCAGGGCAGAGTCAGGCCCATGGAGCCGGGCAGCTGTGGGCTTCAGAGGGAGAGTCATTTGGAAACCATTAGAGAACATTGGTTTGGGTGGTTTTCAGATGGGATCCTATGAGAAGGTGACTGCACAGCAAAAGGAATGTGCAGTCACACATTGTGGCTGGATGGACTTCCAGGCCTTCCAGAGTGCCCCCTCCCCTGCCAAGTCGGCCTCTTCTCCAAGACGCCAGATGAGGAGCTGGTGAGGGCTGGAATTCAGCCCCCACTCTGCTAACCAAACTCTGTGCCTGTGAGGCTGCTCTGCCCCACCAGAGAGGGCAACTTGTCCTAATTTGCACAAAGTACAAAATAGGATGATGGTAGCTCTGCCTTCTTCCCTACCCCTGACCACATACACACACAAACACATACACAACACAGCCACACAAACATACCCACAGACTTGCATATACAAGCACAAGCACATACACATATTTATACACACATGTAGACGCATACACATGCTATACACAGACACATACATACACACATAAACTCCTATCATATACCACACACATAAACAGACACACACAAATGCAAATTAAACCACAATATAGTGCACAGAAATGTAGACACAGACACAAACATAGTCAAACAGAGATAGAGACACACAGACACACAAACCGTGCAAGTACACATACACAGTCTCATACCCACTTACACACCACACACATATGAACAGACAAACACATCCATACATAGACACACAGGCACACAGACTGTACAGACATATACACTCACACGCACAAACATGCTTATGCACAGACACACATACACAGATATACACCCATATATCCATCTTTAACCAGAGCAACCACTTCATCAATTTTACATGACAAATTCTATTAAAAAATTTTTATTTGACAAATCTTCCACTACTGAAAGAATGAATTTGCTCTTTTTGAGGATTCATGTTTTTATTCGCTTATCAATCAAATATTTGATGACAGTTGTAGAAATAGAATGATGTGGGAAGAGAGGATAGCCGTGGGTCTCCCCAGGTGTGACTCTTGTAATTAGTTTTGTTTATAGTTTATATTGTGATGAAAAACTTGTGACTTTTAACATTGTTAGATAACAGGTGGAGCTAGCACTGCTGTTTTACTGTTTATACACTTTCAGATACTTACAAATGTTGGTCTCCAGCCCATCTCCTTCCCAGAGGACCTCTGGAGGGATGGAAAATGACATGGGGGCTTGGGCGGGGGGGTGTGTACTAGATGCGACTCTTTTGCTTGTAAGAAATAAAAATGAAACTCAAATAAACAAACAACAAAACAAAAGGCAGTTTATTGTCTCATATATTTGGGCAGTTCAAAAGGGAGGTGAACTTCAAGAAAGGCTGAATCCAGGGATGATGTCAAATTATGTCTTCAAGGGCCTTTTAGTCTTCATTTCTCATTTCTTCTTTCCTGTATTGACTTCATACTCAAGTAGGATCATTCCACGTGGTAGCAAAGATGGCCAGCAATTGCTTTAACCTTACAATATTCTTGTAAATCTTGGTGGGAGGAGAGTGAGGGCATCTCTGTGTTCCTTTTTCTTGCAAGAATCCTGGACAAAGCATTGATTAGCCCAGTTTTGATCAAGTACCCACCCCTAGGGCTGGGTTGAAAAGAGGTGAGCCTCACCTGAACCAGAAGGACTGTTAGCGAGGGTCAAGGATGACTCCCCGATGGGATATTAGGCAGAAAGGGGAACTGATGTTTCCTCCTCCCTACTCCCAGAAAACTCAGTGCTGTATTCCTGGACCGGCTATGAGTTGGACTTCGTGCTGGTGCCTTGGGGTACAAGATAAAAATATTCATATTCTTTCCCTCTAGGAGCCCACAGCCTAGTGATGGAGATGACATATAAGCAAATAGTACAGCCCACAGGAAGCAATAATCACAAAATTAAAAAGTGTGATACAATAGACTTCAGCAAAAGACACTGTTAAGAAAATGAATAGACAAGCCACAGAGTGGGAAGAAATATTCATAAACACATATCTGAAAAAAGATTTTAATCCAGAATATATAAAGAAGACTACTAAAATGCAATAATAATTTTTAAAATTCCTATTTTTAAAAATTGGCAAAAAGCTTGAACAGACATTTCATAAAAGAAGACACATGAATGGCCAATAAATCCATGAAAAGGTGCTCAACTGTGTTACTTATTAGGGAAATGCCAATTCAAACCACAATGAGATACCACTGCATAAATATCTAGAATGGCTAAAATTAGAGAGACTGACAAGAAATGTTGGAGATAGCATGTAGCAGCCAGACCTCTCCTACGTTCCTGGTGGGAGTGTAAAATGGTACAACCATTTTCCAAAAAAGATTTGTATATCAGTGCTCATAGAAGCTTTATTCTTAATAGCCCCAAACTGGAAACAACCCAATGTCCATTAACACAGGAATGGATGAACAAACTGTGGTATGTCCACACAAAAGAGTAGTACTCAGTCATGAAAAAAGAATGAAGTGCGGACACAGCAATGACAGGAATGAATCTCATAGAAAGTGTGTGGAGTGAAGGGAGCTGGACATAAAAGAGTGCATACATCGATTGCATTTATGTGAAGTTCTAAACTAACCCAATATAAACTAATTTGTGATGAAAAACAATTGCCTGGGTTTGCCTGAGGGGTGGGGAGGAGAGGTCAGGAGGAAGCCTGACCGTGAAAGGATGAAAGGACGTGAGGAAACTTTCTGGGGTGAAGGAAATGTTCAAAACCTTGGCAGACGTGTGGGTTACATGAGCATGTCCATTTGTAAGGGTGCATTTCATTACAGGTAAATTTTACATCAAATGAAAAAAATTATGAACAAATAATTGACTTGGGGGTAGAGAGTGATGGGAGGTATAGAAGAATCCGGAGTGACAGGATGTTTATAATTGTTGAAGGATGATGGGTACGTTGAGGTTCATTAAGCAGTCTGTTTACTTTGTATATGTTTGGAATTTTCCGTTAGAAAAAGTTTGTGAAGAGCAAACAAATTCATATCCAACAATAGATGACTTCTATGAGAGGAATAGGAACTAAGTGCTGTGGAACCACGAAATCTGGAGCAATTACCTGCCTGGGGCGGGGTGGGTGGCGGGGAGAGTGGCTCTTGGAAAAGGGGACATTCCATTTGTGAGTTAAAGGCCAAGAAAGCATTTGGAGATGCCCAGAATAATAGGGAGCCTCTAGAGAACACTGTGGCGGGAGAGCGGGGATGGCCAAGGGTGTGCTCTCTTGTGAAATAACCCTTATCCCACAGGGATCAGTGCAGTGGAGCACTCGGAGAGAGGGACCCAAGTCAGGTCACCTACTCAGGGCTCCTTGAATGATCGGAGTCACAACCCTTCTCTACACTTCAGTGTTCTCACCTGTGACGTGAGAGGATTCAACAAAATTATACGTAAGACCTCTTCAAACGTTTGAAAATTGTCTGAAGTCACAAGCTTGTTGTGACAAAGCAGGGAATAGAACAAAAGATCTGATAACATTTAATCCCCAGAACGTTCCTACTGCCACATTTCAGGTATTCTAAGATGCACGTTCTTATTTAACATTTAACAGCATGGAAATCAGGGCATGCCTTACGATGTACCTGCCCTGAGGTACTCGGTTATGATTCCTGGGCAAAATGACTGGACAACCGCAGTCATTGATGTGTTAGTCAACAAATCACCTACCAACCTTTGGAGGAACAAACAGGAGTTCCAGTTGTCTGGAAAACTTTCACTCATGCCTTCTAGTAGATAAAAAAATCAGCACTGGCATCAAAATTTGCACATTGGTACCAGTGGCTTGACAGAAAATTCCAAGACAGCAGTGTAGCACTTTGTTAAGAAATGTCGCATTTCCCAACTCTCTTGATGGCTCAGCTGACAATGTTGTGTGGCAAACACATCAATGTCTGAGTAGGAAAGTGCTTTAGAAGAGGTGAACTATTCAGGATATGAAGAAGTCTTAGCGACACCCTAACCAATGTATTTTGTTATATTTTCCTTTTTACATGTACACAGGAGCGATATGTAATTTAAATATATGTCTGAATACGTCTAAAGGAGATTTTCATAAAAATATGTTTAAATCACACCTAAATTATGTCTATGTCTAAAAGAGATTTTTCTCAGTATTAATAAAATTTTAAGATCTTAAATGAGGAAGCATCATGTCACAGCTTGCTTGGCCATGCTTTTCCTTTCTAAGAGAGACGTAAGGCAGTAGAGCACCTGGCGGAGTCTTAACTTTGATGAAATACGGTGGTGAAAACTTACGCCTCCCCCAGCGCTGTCTTCCTGATTTTCTATACTTGTTTGAGACAACAGATAAGGCGTCATTTCAGAGGGCCTCTGTGTGCAGGAACTGTGCTAAGGGCCCTGCGAACATCCTCTCCGCGAGTTGACAATAGCCTGCGGGAGAGACAGCCGCCATACTCCTAAATGCAAGCAGACTGAGGGGGCCTGCCCAAGGTCACATAGTTTGCGTCACTTCCTTTCTGAAGTTAGTGGAGAATCACAAAATGAACTTTTCCCAGTCCAGATAAACTTTCTAGAACCCATCAAGAAACGATAATGCATCAAGCTACTGTGACTTGGGGTGGCTGCAGAAGACAGGGAGGGTTCGAGCAGGCTCTCACACACGCCTCCCGGAAGGCGGGCAGCAGGCAGCAGCATAGAAATAAGTTTCGGAATCAGACAGAAGTAGGTTTCAATCTCAGCTCTACCACTTACCCGTTGTGTGATTTTAAGCAAACTATTTAAGTTCTCGGAGCCTCAGTTTCTTCCACTATAAAATGGGACTACTATTATCTACTTCCAAGAGTTGTGCGAGGGTTGAATAAGTTCACTCAGTTATTCACACATTCCGCAAATATCTACAGAGTGCCCACCTCGTGCTGGGCAGTGGTAATGTAAATGCATACTATACCAAAGCCCCTAGCAGAGAGCCAGGTACCGAGCAGACGCTCTGGAGAGAGTTTGTTGTTTTGTTTTTCTTTTCCTGGACCTGTGTTGTCCCCTGCCCCCGGCGCCTCGCTTTCCCTTTGGCTGGTCCTCCACCCCAGTCTGTGGTTCCGTGAGCAGACGCCCTGGGAGCACGCACGGGAACCCCGCTGGGTCACGGACCCTTGCTCTCTGGAACGTGAGGGCTCCGCAGATCGCCGCAGAGACTGACAACGGTGGCAGGCCGTGCGCTCCGCCCTTGCCAGAACCCTCCCGCCTGGCGGCGAAGCTGCCTGGTTCCTGTTTGTTGTCAAAGGCAATTCTCCAGCCTGGCTATTGTTTTGTTCGTTTTGAGGTTATGTTATCTTCCCCAAATTCCCTTTTCCTATAAATTAGCCAGAGGAAGTTTTTTTCATATGCAACCAAAAAAATCAGACACCCAGTAAAGACAAAAAAAGTCAACTCTGCTTTCCCAAACACGTATTATCTAGTTACGAGAATAGAAAAAGTTAAAAAAGAGGGTAATTAATGGCACACAGAAGTTAGAAATGCTCACTTTGGCAGCATATAAACTAAATTCAGAATAGTTTACATCAGATGTGGTAAACAACGCCATGCACTTACATTGGGGACGGGATAAGCATGGCACACACCCTGTCTGTCTAGAGCTCGCAGGAACCTGTGGAGAAGGTGACATCGCCACTCATGTCCAGGATGAGAACATCGAAGCTCAGAGAGGTTAAGTAACTTGCTTACAGGATCAGCTACATAATTTGTGGGGCCTAGTGCAAAATGAAAATGCAGGGCCCGGTGTTGAAAATTATTAAGAATGTCAAGGTCATGCGAGCAGAGCATTAAATCAAGCTCAGAGTCCTTCTGAGCACTGGGTCCCCTCATCACATGACCGTAGAGTTGGGCCAGCTCGCTTACGTTAGTAAGTGGCAGAGCTGAGACTTAAAGCCATATCTCTTTCATCCTGAATCCCATGGTCTCAATTCATAAACAACCTTATACTGGGAGTGCCCCAGTCAGAATGAAACTCACACCCATTCCAGATCCTTCAGATTGCCTAAGCATTGGCTTCACCCCCTACCTCAGGGAGAAGTCCAGGAAGCGAACGGAAGGCTGCTGATGCTGAGGACTTCAGAGACTCACAGGGAAACGTCCTCCCTCGGGGACAGTAGTGATGAGCCTTGCCCTCCCTGTCTTCCTGTTGGTGTTCCCTTTGAGAGGGTCTTAGATCAATTAGAGCAAATTCGGAGGAGGCTCAGGATGGTGAAGTGCATCCAAGTGTTTACAAAACTGAGCGGTCAGCGTGTAGACCGGAAGAGTCACAATCGTCCTCGAAGCTCTTTCTGCCCAGATGCACAATCCATGAGGGTCGGGCCCTGTCCTGCTCACATCCCGCCGCAAGTGTCTGGCTCAGGGCCTAGGACATAGTTAATGCTCTAATTTTTCCTATTTACTAATAAATAGTAAATGAAGGAATTAAGTAAATGGTTCATGGAATGTCTGTCAAGTGGAAGAGGGATTAGCTGTGTTTGTTCCCAAGGAGGAAAATCAGTTCCATGAGGCAGACAGATTTTGACTCTTGGATATAGGAAAACTCTACAGCCCCAAGATGGAGCAGGGTACGATGAGGTCCCCTTCACAAGAGGTACTCACGTGTGGAGATGGTGACAAGGGTATTCCTCAAACATGTTCCCTAGAAATGGCAAGGTGCTTTCTCCTCCTAAGGAGCTTCTGACTGGGTGACGGTAACTCCCCGGGCCTCTGTTGGGAATCTGCCCAGTTTCCCCTAAGCTTAGCGAGAAATAGTGCCACCCTTTAGATGTCCTTCTAATGTTAGTGTTTGTGATCCTATGAGTTTGTACATTTTATCCAACCCAGAAATGTTGAGTAAGGCTAACTGCGGTGCTCCAATTTAAGGCACATTAATTGAGCCCAAGTTCACCAAAGTTCATCTCTATGTGTGGCCAGACAAGTGCTCAATTCTCCCACTTCAGAGGCATTTTCCTACCTTAAATGGGACAATGATTTGTAACACACTGTCATTCAACTTTGATTCAATCTAAAGTCATGGGGTTGGGGGACAGGGGTCGCGGGTTCTTAATTTTTTAGTTTTAGGCTTAGGTACTGTAAATATATCCAACCCCGCTGGGCAGTCCTGGTTGTTGGATTTACCATGCTTACAGAATCTGGGGGGAGAAAAGTCCGAATAAATCTGTCTAAATATAATGATGAATTACATTACTTCATAGCGATGGTAACCTTCAGAGGCAAAAGTCCAGACAGGGTGAGGAATGGAAAATGAGGACATAGGGGGAACAATTCCATTAGCTCTAATCAAAAGAAAGGGCCAAAAGGGGATTAAAATCTATAGCATGTTCAAAAAGGGCAGAGAATAAGCCACTCCAACTCTGAAGAGGAGAGATTAAATAGTTGCCATTGCTTCCTGCTTCTTCCACCAGAGGAGTTTATTAATTTACAGTTAAGACTGCCTGCCTCAGTTAACAAGAGTTTTTTAAATGAATAATAGACTCACTCATTTAAAACCAAGGGAAAAAATCCACCAGGGTAGTTCCCATTGCCTCTAACCTGTATCTTATACCTTTATTTAGATCAGAGATGTTAAACCTGGGGATACAAATACTCCTTTTTCTTTCTTTCTTTTTGCTGAGGAAGATTTGCCCTGAGTTAACATCTGTGTCAATCTTCCTCTTTTTGCTTGAGGAAGATTTGCCCTAAGCTAACTTCTGTGCCCATCTGCCTCTATTTTGTCTGTGGACTCCTCCACAGCATGGCTGACGAGTGCTGTAGATCTGTGCCTGGGAACTGACCCTGGGCCACTGAAGCTGAATGCACCGAAATTAACCACTAGCCCACAGGGCCAGCCCTCAAATACTCCATTTTTTTTTTTTTTTAGATATTGATTTTTTTTTTTAAGATTTTATTTTTTTCCTTTTTCTCCCCAAAGCCCCCTGGTACATAATTGTATATTCTTCGTTGTGGGTCCCTCTAGTTGTGGTATGTGGGACGCTGCCTCAGCGTGGTTTGATGAGCAGTGCCATGTCCGCACCCAGGATACGAACCAACGAAACACTGGGCAGCCTGCAGCGGAGCACGCGAACTTAACCACTCGGCCACGGGGCCAGCCCCTCCATTTTTATATATAATTCAAAAGGTCATTATAGTTTTGTTAGAATTTTAATCTGTATACATACATTACATATATACAGATTTATTTACCTGTCGAAATGATTCATAGTCATTTAAGACTGTTAAAAGGGGGTCTGTGACTACACTTCTGGGAAAAAAAATAGGAAATCTTAGATCAACCTGCTCGTTTTTAAGATTTCTTCTTTTCTTGATTCAGATATCCATTGAATGCCAAGTCATGTGCTAAATACTTCTGCATTTAACCCTCCTGGGAGGTGGGTGACATCGCTGGCCCCTCACATTTTTCTTCCTTATAGGAAACAGACTTGTCCTACAAGAAAATAGTTTCAATAATAGTAATCGCTATCATTTATTGAAACTTCGGATGGACTGATTGTTTTTACATCTCATTTAATCTTAGAACAATCTCATGAGGTGAATGTTATTTTCTACCCATTTCATCAACAACAAACCAAATGATCAAAAAAGTCAAGTAACTTGTCCAAAGATGTTTGGCTAGGTGTATGAAACATGGGTTTGAGCCCAGGGCTAATTCCTAGCTCTATTCTTTAGCCTCTGAGCCATACTGATTTTCCTAAAGCCCACGGTACTTGCACACACTGCCCTCAGCCCCAAGTGGTGGAACACGTCAGTTAACAGGGCTGCCAAGAGTGGTCACCGTCTAACTAACCTCACTTATGATCTGATTTTGATTACACCATCTTCCTTTCCATCAGTGCACACTTTCAAGAGGGAATACATTTCACCAAACAGGAGTGACATAAAAATCTCTCACAATTTTCCTCCTCTGGAAATTGTTCCCAGGCCACTGAAAGTTGTATCTATAGGTGTTTGTTTGAGTGTTTCCTGTGAAACTGTCACTCGAGAGTAACCTTCTCCCGCACTGGGACTCCCGGCAGCTACGTTACTAGGATGGGGATGGGTCTTCTGGGCGCAGAGCAAGGAAGATAACAAGTAGAGACCGAGGGAGTCAGCAAAGAGGATACTCCTTTCCCATATTTTTGATCCTTCAAGGCTCCACATAAAATCCCCTTCTCCAAGAAACCTCCCTGTGGCCATCTGATCACTTAGCACTTGCGGTCAGCACCACACCGCAGCTGAGCAACAGCCCATGAGAAGAGGAGGTACGAAGCAGCGAATAGGAGCTTCTCTCACTCAGTCACTCAGACAAGTGTTTATTTACCTGTCTGAAGTGTGCTGGACACTTCTGAGGGGAAGTAGGTACGTTCCCTCCTCACGAGTGTTAGGGACCAGGTGTGAAGAAATATTACAATAACTGTGTGGGAAAGACTAAAATAGCGGCATTTTTCGAGTACCATAGGAGCATAGAAAAGTCAGCAACAAACTCCCCTGGGGGTGCTCAGGAACTCTTCCCAGAGGAAGTGACATTGAAGTGTGGTTCAGAAAGAAGAGTAGGCATTTTCCGAGAGAAAAGGGCGGTGACAAAGGTATTCCAGAAGGGTACAGCATGAAGACATCAATGGCGACGTGCTTGGGGCACCGCGAGACTTTCAGCTTGACTGGAATGTAGGTGTGTTGGGGGATGAGCCTGAGTTTGGTGTGAGACTGAAAGGCCTTGTGTGCAGGCTGTAGGGTCCCGACGTTATCTTGTCGAGTGCCTTTTCTTTTCAATTATTTGACGATCTTATTGCATTTTCCCCTTATTATAGTACAAACATGGGTGGGAAATCGAAGTTAGAAAGGATCGATTACAGAGAAGAGATGCAAACAGCTGTGTAAGCCCCACAGTTTCCAGGGATGGAAACCGTTAAGCGTGGCCACACCAATAATTCTTGGCTTTAATTAAAAACATGTGGGACAAAGGACTGTGTATACAATGTGAGGAAAACAAATGACATCAAAGAAAACACTTTGCTCTTTTTTTTTAACATTTCCAGAAGAAGAAGAAGAACCTCAGGAAGGAAACAAAGAGACAGGAAAGAATATTAATTGAGTGGCGGTTCTGAGTTGTTGCGCAAAACGGAATTAAATGTAATTCTTAGTTCGTGATACTCTCTCATCATGTTAATAACGAGTAAACGCTCACCATCGTTATCAGTAAAATGAACTGTCGTCACACCTGCCACTAAACACGAGGGCTCGAGCGTTGGCCCTTACGTCTACCCACGTCTTCCTCTTTGTTCCTTCTCCCTCTGTCCCCATCCAAAGTAACCACTTCCCAAACTCTCCTACCTCTCGCAGCATTGATTCCCGTCTTTTAACATGCAACACACACACACTCATGTCTGTTATATTGCCGAGACGCAGTGCATCCAGCTGCGGGTCATTCCTGTCACCGCGGAGGGGATGCTACCGCGTGAACACCCCGTGGAGATCTACCATAGAGACGACGCATTCATCCATTCTGCTGTCAATGGGGCTTTGGATTTCCCCTCGATTACCTACTCTGTGAAGCACTCTTTTATTTTTTCCCATCTCCAACTTCAAATCCCCCACCAATTCTTTGAACTGGTATTATTATCTCCTTTTTGTGGGTGAGGACACCAAAACTCAGAGAGGATAAGAAACTTTTCTGCTGTCGCAGGGCCATATAGTGGCAGAGCCGGGTATAATCCAGTTCTCTGTGGATCCTGAGCCTGAGTTAGCCCCTCCTCCCTCCCTCACGCTCAGCTCTCCTCCAGAGCCAGTGTGCTAATGGCCCAGGAGACTCTCCCAGCTCACTTGTGTTTGTTCTGAGTCCCTTTTAGATGAGTCACTGCTAGGGTGAAGAGGGGATGTCCTGAGCTGCCCCTGTCGTAGATGTCAACACAACCTGTCCACTCGAGCTCTTCCATGGGTGGCAGTCAGCTGCGCCAAACACTTGTGGTACGGCCAGCTGGGTGGGGCCGCATTGACACAGCAATCAGAATGGATTTCCTCCTTTTCCACCATTTGTGTCCTCAAATAGGTGATAGTGATAATCCTTTACTTGTAAACAGAGCTGTACCATTCCCAAAGCTCTCTCTTTAGGAAAGTAAGTGTTAATAGCCCCATTTTGCAGATCAGGAAACCAGGTAATAGGGAGATGGTGATTCAGCCAGTAAGTGGTGGCTTGAAAAAAGGACTCCTAATCCAGGACGTGTTCGGTTTTTCCGTACAAATCTCTCCTTCTTAAATGGAACATGTCACATTATGATAGAGACTTCAAGGGAGTCTGAAAACCCGGTACCCAGGACTTCGCCAACGTGATCATCTACAGAGAGGCCCAGCATTTCCAGAGGAAATGCCCAGTCAGCTCGCTAACCCACACGACATCTGCAAACCACAGCTTTTACCAAATGACGGCCACAACACAAGGAACAGGCGACGATACTGCGCTGTGGCTGGAAGGGCTGGGACAGAGCCCTCCAAGGTCTCCCTCTCACGGTCGGTGACAGACACCGCAGCTCCCCTGCTCAGCCATTTGTGCTTTGTTTTCAACCTTCAAAGGACCTTTAGGAAAAGGTGCGATCTAGTGTAGGTCGTGCTAAGAAAAATATCGAAAACAGACAAACCTTAGCTGTGTGTCCTTTCAAAACCATGCTGGAGCATCGTCTAAGACGCCCGCCCTAGGATTATTTAATTCTCTCCTGTTTGGTTCATTATTTACTGTTAAGGCCCAGGTTCTGTGAAGAAACATCATAACTTGTAGCTTTTTTTTTTTTCCAGCACAGACACAAGTGGTTTTTGTTTGGAAGAAAAATAATGCCGAAGATTATGATTTTATTGCCCTGTAGGACATTAACCAGTTCTCTTTAACCCAGCCATCTTACTCCGACTTTCTTTCTTCAGCACACATCAACACTTGGTGTCTCACGTGTTTTTTCAAATGACTTTTACTAATCCGCTGGTTTCTTCATCAATGAGTTAGGTTAATCTTGTGCATGTGATCACGGTGTAGTCATTTATATTTTTTAAAAATTATACTTTAACAGTTCTAATGTTTTAATTCCAAAACGAGAGTTTTCCAGTTATTATTACTGCATAACAAATTACCCTAAAATTTGTGGTGTGAAGCAGCAAGCATTTCGTTTACTCGCAGCGTGTGCATCAGGGCTCCGGGAAGGTCCCTGAGCGTTTTGGCTGGGCATCCCTCGTGGGGTTGCAGTCAGATGTTTGCTGAGGCTGTGGGCATCGGAAGCCTGGATTGAGCTGCCTGTCCAAGACAACTCGTTCACATGGCTGCAGCTGATGCTGGCTGTGGGCTGGGAGCTCAGCTGGGGCTCTCAACGGGACCCGTCTACTGCCTCTGTAGCGTGGCAGTCTCAGGGAGTCGGACTTCTTGGGTGGTGCCTGGCTTCCCCCAGGGCAAGCATCCCAAGAACACTTAGCAAAAAGATGGCTGGGGACGGAGAAGGCAAGAGGAGGTAGGAGAAACAGAAGTAGAGAAGCCAGAAAGGAGGTTTGTGCTACTGTAAGTTAAAAAGTGGTTAGAGGGCCGGCCCAATGGTTTAGAGGTTAAGTTCATGCACTCTCCAGGTCAGCGGCCCTGGGTTTGCAGGTTCTGATCCCAGCTCGGACCTACATGCTGCTCATCAGGCCAGGCTGTGGCAGTGACCCACCTACAAAATAGAGGAAGATTGGCACAGATGTTAGCTCAAGGCCAATCCCTCACCTGAAAAAAAAGCGGTAAGAGCCTTCATTCATTCAGAATCATGGGGAGGGGAGGGGAGAGACACACATTAAAGAGAATTCAAATTAAAAATTGAGAAGATTTGGTAGCTGATTGGCTGAGGTCTGCCCTGTTAGCTCTGTAATAAAGAGTCCAACCCCACTTTCTTTTTTTGGGTAATGTTTGACTGCTGACAGCTTTTGAGGCTTGCCTTCCCTCGTCTTCTCCCCCACATCTGGGCAAGCTGATGAGAAAGCCCCGTACTCGCTCCTTTGGCACCAGTGGGAAGTTTAAACCATGCTCAGTGAAGGGGAATAAAATTTGCCACCCTAAAATGTGTCTCTTTAACATGACAATTATTTTAGGCTGATTATTTATAAGAAACAGAAGACTCAGAAAGTTTCTCTTGTTACCTTCCCCTTAACTGCCTAAGAGAATTTAGACAAATGGCCTGGAACAGGAACAAAGCTATCACCAGAGATGTCTACAAAGAACATGGGCTCAGTGTGATGGGAAAGACTGGGCGGGGCCTAGAAGTCAGAGTCCTCCCCATGTCCCGTTGTCTTTGCGTGGCATGTCAAACATTTGCTTGCCAAACGTGTGCTTTTCCATCACTATGTGAATTACCTTCCTCCCTCTGAAGTCCCAAACCACTACCCCCAGCATCCTCTTTTGTCTTCCGCTGAGGATGGTATTTAAGGTGGTAGCTTTGGCCATTTTGACAAGTTACTCAGTTTTCCTGGGTTTCTCCCATGTGTACACACTACTAAACTTTGTTTGATTTTTTCCTGTTATTCTGTCTTATGCCAATTTAACTCTTAGACCTGCCAGAAGGACCTAGAGGGGAGAGGAGTAGTTCTTGCCCTCTACGACAGGAACGTCACCCCAACCTAGCCCCCAACCACCATGAAGCCGAGCAAACCTGCCGTCCCTGCTCTCAGGCCACTTTTTGATGTGCTTGAAAGCCACGCCGCTCTCCCGGGGAGCCTCATTACATGCATAACAACCCTTTGATGATAACCTTCTCAGTGTGTGTGGCATCATTGTTCCTGACAGGCAAACCACAATCTGGGTGGAGTCTATCCTGCACCTTCAGAGTGACTATGACAAGTTCCCAGTCACCATATATAGTAATTTTAGTTTCTGAAAATAAAAATAATAATGGTTAGCATTTATGCCTTCTATATGCTGGGTACTCTTCTGGCACTTTGTGCATTTTTGTCATTTAATCCTCACAAGAGTCCTGTGAGGTGGGTACTGATGTTATCCTATTTTACACATGGGGAAACTGGCTAGAGTAGAGCAGCAGGTGGAGGGGAGGAATTGACCAGGAGAACCTCCCAGCCTTGAAGTTTGTTCGAGAAACCAGCAGCACCACTGAGAGAAGGTAGATGTGGAGAGGGTCGCTCCCTAGCAGAGGAAAAACTTAGTCTAGACAGGGCCAGTTCCTGATGAAAGGGCTGCACAAATGAAGACATCCTCTGGGATTTAGAGACGAGGCATTTTTTCCATAACAGCCTATCGGGCGCCATCTAAGTGCCAGACTCTAGGCAGGTGCCCACCAGAGCTCGGGTAATGGAATGAGGATCACAGGGTCACCCACACTGTTGGCACCGGAGCTAGGATTTAGAGGCCAAGAGAAAAGCAGCGGTTATGAACTCACAGTTAGAGCACAGGAGACACAGGAAGAGCCAGCAAACCAGGCAGAGAAAGGATAGCAGTCTACTCGGAGTGGAGGACCTGAGGACATGGGTCCCAAATGTTCTTTTTTAAAAAGCTGTTGTTTACAATTGCCTCTCTGTCCAGGACAAAGCCTGGAGAGCCAGTGGAGTCACCTCAGCTGATCTCAGAAGAGTCTTGCCACTTGATGGCCCTTTTTAGTTGTGCAAACTGAAGGCAAGTGGGCACCCACTGCCGGAGGGAATTCTGTCACAAAGCACTTTATTTTTGCTTTGGGAGGCTGCCCTCCCTAGATATTCAAAGAGGATCTCTTGGGTGGAAGTGAGAAATTCTGCATAGAGACCCTGAAGGCATTGAGGGCTGGACTTTCCTTTGGATGTTCAAATTATTCCACCCATTCCAATGACTAGAGATGGCCGCAACCGAAGTCTACTGGCAGAAGGACAGCACCGTTGCTAGAAAGAACCTCCCCTGGGGAATTTCTGCACTGGTTATCCAGGTTCAAGATCAGTGCTGAGGTCACGCAAAGGAAGGGTCATTTCAATCAAACGTGCAGCCCGTGATTCTGCGGTGGAGACACATAGAGGACAGTTAGTAGCACAGGCCTGGAGCAGCCATGGCTGAGAGTAACACTGGGAAAGCAGTATTGTCCCTCCTTAAAAAGCCACCGCAGCTCCAGAAGGGCCTAAATCAGTGCGAATGTCACTGAGGCTGGAGGTGAGGGTGAAGGTAGCTGGACAGGACCAGACTGTGACCATGACCCCCGGCAGCAGGGTCAGAAGCTGGAGCCACCGAAAGCAGAGCCACTAGTGCATGACCCAATTCTTCCATCCTCCCTTCAAGAGGGTTAGAAAGGGCCCTGGGGTTTGTGTTAGGAAAGCAACTGAAAGGGAGGAAGCAAAAAGAGACAGAAGAACCAGAGCCAAGCTAATCTTAATTTTATATAATGAAAATGTGACCTTAACTCCACCCCAAGTTGGGGAAGCAGGTCATGCAGTTACGAGGACAAAAAAGACATGCTTATAATAACCTTGCTGCCGTTCTTTGGAGACTCATCATGCACGTTGTTTTGCACTGTTCCTGCTACATAAAAGATGCTCAAAGTATGGTAACTGAGATCAAGCACACTATTATCAATATTCTTATATTGTTGCTTCTAGTGGTGAAAGCACTACTTTTGATTCGGTGGTCAAAGCAGTCCTGGTGGAATAATCAAGTGATGATGCCACAGCCACCGTCCTTTGAATCTCATTCCTGAAGTGAACTCTGAACCGTCCAGAAGAGCTATTGTCTGAGACGTGGAAGGAAAGTCCTGCAGAAGGCGTCCTCTCAGCCCAGTGGAAGCGCCGGCAATCCTCCAGCAGCTGGGACCCTGACAGGAGAGGAGAGGCACCATCTTCGCCCTCCTGGGATGGCCGTCACCCAGCCCCCGGATGAGCTGCAGGACGTGGCTGTGTTTGCTGGTGTTTACCCTCCACACACAGCCCGACTCTGGGGGACTCTGCCAAGGCAAGAAATAATGACTTGAAGATGGGGGCAAGCTGGCAGCTCTCTGGATTTGGGGGGAGCCTTTGATATTGTAGAGATGGCTCCTTCTTTTCCTCCTTTTTCTCCTCAGCCTCCTCTCACTCTTTTCCTCCTCCTTCTCCACCGCTCTCCATCCTCAACACCAATCCTACATTTGCTCAGATTCCACCTGTGCCCTCGGGAACATTTCCTCATTCCACAGGCATACCACTGACCCTAGCTCTGTGTTTAAGGAGTTTTGGGAAACCCAGGATACCCAACTCCCACCCTTCCTAGAAATTCACAGTACAACTCACCACGTCAAGAGCTCTGAGAAACCCTGAGGTGCAGGCACCATGAAACTCTGCTCAGCCCAGGGCTTCCTGACCGCCTTTGCTCACAAATGCAACCATATCTGATTATCTCTTCACACTTCTTATTAATATCCCTCAGCACTAGGGCTCCAAGGGGTTGGATGCACGTATTCCAGGAAGAGAGAGGGTGTACAAAGGCACAGAAGTGCGCAACAAGTTTGTTCGACAGGGCTTCGTGGAAGGAGTGCTGCAGGGAAACGTGAAAGAAATTCATTGCGGCTCATGTGCACAGAAGAGGAGCGAGTGCGGAGAAAGATGCTGCTCTGGAAGTGGAGGGGAGGAGAGTGAAGGCACCTCGCATTACCCCAGCTCCCCATGAAGCCTCATGCTTCTGTGACAGCAGTGGGGTCAACTGGGAGATTGGGATGGATGTGCCTGGCAGTGACGTTAGAGAGGAGATCTGAGTTGTAAGCTAAGTATTTTAATTTTATTCCCTTCAGTGCTTCTCAGCTTTTGTCCCATCACGGCACACATAGAAAAGTATTGGATTTTTGGTTATTGTATCTGTAATTTTGGTGATTGCATTTTTGGACACACTAGACTACATGGAGGATGCCAGGTCTTGGAGGGGAGGGGTTAGTGTCTCAAGCCCCCTGTAAGCCACTGGTGACATAGGAGTGTACCCTTATGCAGTTGGGAAATACTGCTCTGGGTGACAGGGAATCAGAGAAGAGCTGTAAGTGTGTAAGTGGCCTGGTTAGGTTAGCATAAAGGACTCTTGTGGGCTTTAACTGAGACCCAGAAAGAGACCAGCAGGAGCTGGTCCTTCTAGTTCCGCAGACTTGCCATGGTCCTCCCAGCACAGGATCTTGCAGGTGTTTGCTTCTGCCCGGAGCTGTCCTCCTGCGTCCTTGGCCTTCACTTTGTTATTGCCTACTCACCCTCTGACCATGGCTCAAAATATCGGTTTCCAAGGGAGCTGCCCCTCATTCCTCAAACAAAGTCAAATCTCCTTCTCAGATCTTCATATATATTTTCCTCCATGCCACAAATTTTAATTTACAGTTATGTACTGGTGTTATCACAGAGTCTGCTCCTAATGAGACTATGTATTTGGCATGCTGCTTCCCCACCTGGCAAGCCTTCCCCTCGCACCTCCCCATGCTCGAACCACGGCCATTCTTCAAGGTCCGTCTTGAATTCTGTTTCCCACCCATGTCCCCACCTAGAAATATTTTTCCTTTGATATTCTGCGAATGGGGTTTCTGCACATCTCTGGTGGCTTAATAGAATTGACATTAGAGATTCTCTGCCGAACACTGCTATTTTCTGGGACTTGCCCCACTCCTCCCCCAGCTCTAGTCACAGCGTCACCATGGGGCTACCATGTTGGTTCAGTGTGACTCCACCGAGTGCCCAGTTCCAGGGGTGAGCAGGGTGGATACTTGAACCCGTGAGTCCACTCTTTGGGGTTTTAAGGTCCGAGTTAGGAAGAGTTGCGTCAGCCCGTCTCGTATAGCTGAAGCTCTGAGATGCAGCACTCTGAAGCTTTCAAGGGCCATGGTTTTGCTTTGTGTAAAATATGGGCCTCCAGTAAAAGAGAGGAATGAAGCTGTACTCAGAGAGAAGCAGAGACGAGAGAGTGTCCCATGAGCACTGAAGCCCTGGTTCCAATGGCTCCTGAACGCCAACTATATCCACCTGTCGCCCAGCCTTGGAGATGGGACACATCCATGGATGCTTCCAATAAATTCCATTTTGACTTAATTTAGTTTGAGATGGGTTTCTGTCACTCTGACACCAGGAATACAAACTAATTCATATGTATTGATCACTTTTGAGAGCTTTTTGGGATGGTATGCCTTGCTTGAACTAAGGACAACCAGGTAGAGAAAGTTAAAACTGTAATGAAGCATTCCAGATTCTAACACACAGTTTCTAAAATATATTTATCTGAAGTCTCCACTGGGAGACAGCACGATATAATGGGAAGATTATGGGCTTTGGAATCAGACTTGGGTTTCAGGCCAACTCTATTTTTTTCGAGCAGAAATTGTGACTGCAGGCAATTGACTATACTACTCTGAGGCTTATCTGTCAAGTGGAGATAATAATACCCTCCTTAAAGAGTAATTATCACATGGCATAATGAATAATGCATTAAAGGACTTGACATAGAATCTGGCTTACTCATAGGTACTCGGCATTGCATATTTCACTGAATCCGAGATACCACCAATTGTAATAGGCATCCCGATTTTATGTACCACTGAGAAAGGGAAAGTCACTAATCTATGACATGCCAATGATTGTATAAAACATTCTGACTTCAGAGCTGTGAAACTATGAAAAGAAGTGTGTCTTAGACGCGATAAAATCCAGAATATTTATTGGGCACAGATGATCTAGGCAATGACATTAGGCACCACTGATAAAGGAGTGAGCAAGACTGACATTGCCCCTCAAGGTGCTGGGACCCAAACATTAATACATTTCAGATTTTCAGAAGGACACAGAGTAACCCGAGACAGTGAGTTCATTGCTTACACAGTTGCCCAGGACCAAGGGGTAAGGCTGCGGAGAAATACTCGACTTTCTTCCTCTTCCATGTTGTGAGATCCTGCGGTGGTTCCATTTCTATGCTCTGCATACAACCCAAAACCAATTGTCTGCTTACAATTAAAATCCTGCTGAGTTTCCAAGAGGCCAGCCCCCGGGGAGTTATTTGAACAGCATGTCTTATCCACAATGACGCAATTCCACTTTTAAGGGACAATTAAGGGGTTTCCTTGTAAGTCAGGCCAAACTTTCTCTAAAATACATAAAGGAAGTGCCTGGAAAAGAAAATGTTTGAGGCTGTTTTCATACTGTCACTTAAGAAGAGCGATTTCCAAAAAGGACTGAATTTTTTTTCAATCAAATTGGAAGGCCTGTACTTTACAGCCCTTTGCAATCTTTTAGTAGAACAGAACAAAGCCCCTTAGGAAACTCGGTGTAACAGTAACCAAATGTCCTTGTTAAATAGCCATTTATTGGTCTATTAAATCTGGTCTGAGCTGTGATTTTTGCAGTAAATCTCTTCTCCAACATAAATCGCTCAATATAGTCTTCTTAAGGCATCTGGTTCCCTGGAGACAGGGCCAACGTCACCCCAGCAGAGGCGAGTGTGTGTGCATCCTCCTGGGCAACTCTTCCAGGAGGGTAGGGCTAAAAAGAACAGTTTCTTTACCTCATTTGTTTAGGAAGACTCAAAAATGATCTGAGACAGAGCTCAGTCCACTTGCTTCATTCTACAGGTGAGGTGGGACCAACAATTAGTTAGGAAGTATTTCGTGGAGGCCAGGCGCTGTCTTAGACCCTGGTGGTGCAGAGGTGAATGTTTTCTCTGCCCCAAGGGGCTCGCTATCCAGTAAGGAGAAAGATAAGTAAGGAGAGTGGGAAGTGCTAGGGAAGTGGGGCACCTCCCCACTCCCCCAAACTAGGGCTGGCGGCCGGGAGAGAGGAGGAAAATGATCGACCTTGTCAAGTACGTGGTCAGGGTCCGTGCAGGACTCAGGATTCAGTCCGGTAGTTTAAATGAAGAGACTGTAGTAAAGGGCCAACTGTAACAAAGGGACTGAGAAGCAGATTCGCAGCAAGAGCCGCCATCCTGAGGGTCACGGGGGCTGCCAGGAGAAAGGCACCACAGCAGGAGGAAGCAGGGGGCAGACGCCTGCTTTCAGATTTCCCATCCGTGCTTCCCATTGGCTGAATCCAACTGAATCCAGCTTGCAGATGTGATGTAACCTGACAGCCAGCTACTTGAAGCATGGAGCAGGGCAGAGCAGCACCGAAAAGGGATCCAGGGGAGACGGCAGATGGAGGTTAACCAGCACATCCGGTATTTATAATGTTCCATTACACACACACACCTCCCCCCATTCATTCATTTAGCAAATACTTGTCAAGTACCTACCATGTGAATAATGGAGATAGAAGCTTCTGGAGACAGTGTACTTGGCTTTGGAGGTGAAAGGGTAAACAAATGAATACCATTTTTACTTCATGGGCCTTCTAGTCCAGTGTGAAAAAGATGAATAAATAAACCATAGTGCGTAACGAGTATGACGTTAAGGAGAGGTCAGGAGGCTGTGGGAGCGCATCGGGTGGGGAAGTAGCTAGTCAAATCTAGAGCCCACAGAATATTCCGCTGAGAAAGTGACATTTAAGTTGAGCTTTGGGGGTGAATGGAAGTCATGCACCCAGAGGAGCGAGTGGCAGAGACAGGAGTGTCCCGGGGGAGAGCACACACCTGCAGAAGCCCACAGGCGACAGTGGGTGTCGAGTTCAAGGGTCTGGAAGAGGTTCTGTGTACTTGGAGCCCGGGGGTGAGGAGGAAGTGTGGGACGGGCAGGAGGGGCAGGGAGGCCAGATTGTTTGGGCCACATGTCTCCAGAGTTTGATCCTAAAGGTAATGAGGAATCATCCAAAAGCTTTTATTCGGATTTTCCCAGGTGTGAAAGGTCACCCAGGACCTATTTTTCTCTCAATCATCCTAACTTGAGGGGATATAGGCATAGTAGTGCTCAAGATGAGTCCTAAGGACCGAAGGAGCCAATCAGCTGATAACAATTGCGAATGGTGTTCGAGAAAGAGGGAAGAGCACATGCAAAGGTTCAGAGACAAAAGACAGAAGAACGGGACCCAGGAATATTAAGTAATTTATACCGGCTGGAACGCAGAGTTAAGGCAAGGAGGTGATGAAGTGGTGGGACAGGTGAGAGGTGGCTCTGGGTTATTGCACCCTGTATCCCACACGCCCTGAATTTCGGGAACATCAACCCTCTTGCCTACAGCGTGTGCTCGCACATCTCCTAGGTAAGGGCCTGGTGCTGGGATGGCTGGGCCCGGGGTGGGCACACATTTCAACTGTAACAGAAAGTCTGCCCTGTGTCTTTGTGCTCTTTCCTCGGGAATCCCCCTCCCACTGTCATTTAAGAAAGAAGCTTGACAGCAGTTGTCAGAACTGCACGATAAGCGGGCCAGGGCAAGATCAGAGGGTGTTGAGCGGCAGTAGCCAACGACGGAGGGATCTGGGGAGGCAAAGCCATGGAGGGGGAAGGGGAGAGCTCAGAATGAAGAAGTGCCACCAAAGTGGGGACAGCAAGTTCAGGATGGAAACTTTGAAACAAAGAGCCAGCAAGAGCAAGTAAGTTTTAAATCACCATATGCAGCCTTCCTCAGGGTTGTTTTGAGCTTGCCTTAAAGCTGGAAGTCTTGGTGCTTGTTGCCCAACCAAAAGGATTTGCTCTTTCCAATAACATTCGGTTACACCTGAGCACAGTTTGCTGCATTAAATGGTCTGCCGGGCCCTCTCATGGACAGGTAATTAAAGTGTAAACTGGTGCAAACCATTTTAAAGAAATTTTGTGACATGTATGAAGAAGCTTCAAAATGTTAATAAGCTTTAATCCAGGAATTTCACTATAATAATAGTGAAATTATTATATAGTGAAATAGCTAACATAGCTATGATGGTTAATTTTATGTGTCAACTTGACTGGGCTATAGGGTGCCCGGACATTTGGTCAAACATTACTCTTGGTGTTTCTGCGGGAGTGTTTTTGGATGAGATTAACATTTAAACTGGCAGACTTCCCTCCCTAATGTGGTGGGCCTCATCCGATCAGTTGAAGGCCTGAATAGAACAAAAGGCTGACTCTCCCCTCGACAACAGGGAGCTCCTCCTGCCTGACTGCCTTTGAGCAGGGCCATTGGTTTTCTTTTTCCTGCCTGTGGACTCAAACTGAACATCTGCGCTTCCTGGGTCTTAAGCCTGTCGGCCTTTGGACTGGAACTTAGGCTGTCAGCTCTGCTGGGGCTCCAGCTTGCTGCCTGCAGACCCTGGGACTTGTCAGCATCCATAATTGCATGAGACCGTTCCTTATAATACATTAATAATATTAATATTAATAAGTTAATTACATATATATGTATATCTCCTATTGGTTCTGTTTCTCTGGAGAACCTTAATCCAACAACCAAATACTTTGTATGTGCAGGCAATATTTTAAGTGATTACATGTATCAGGACAGCTAAACTTCATTAAACCCTGTGAGGTAGGTACTATCATTATCTCCGTTTTATTGATGAGGAAAAAGTAAGAAAAGTAGAGTTGACGTGCGCGCTCACGCTTGCATATCTCAGTAACTTGCAGAGCTGGAATTCCAGCGGAGGCGGTCTGACTTCACAGTCGGCATGCGTAACACCATCATACGTGGCCTCTCCAATTTATGTAGGCAGAGGTGAATTAAGATCTATGCACAAAGATATGCATTATTTATCCTAGGGAAAATTTTGAAACTTTTTAAAGGTATATTTTAGTTACAGTAATGTGTACAAATCTTGAATGTTTGGCTCAATGAACTTTTTCATATATATGTATACCCATGTAACTGCCACTCAGACCAGCTGTGGAGCATTTTCAGCACCCAGCGTCTCCTTCACACCTCCTCCTCGTCAATAACCCATACCCAGAGATAGTCACTGTCCATCTTCCGTCAACATAGGTTAATTTTGCCTGTTCAAGAACTTCGTATAAACAGAACCATAGAGTAAGTGTCTTCTGTGACTGATGCTTTCATTATGCCTAGTGTTTATGAAGGTCAACCATTTTCTCTATGTGTATGTCAATAGTTTGTTTCTTCTTATTATTGTGTCCTGTTCCATTGGATGAATCTTTCACAATTTGCTAATCCACCCTCCTGTTGATGGATGCTTGAGTTGTTTCTAGTTTGGGGCTATTCTGAATAAAGTTGCTATAAAGATTTTAGTATGTTTCTTTAGTTGATATGTGTTTTCATTTCTCCTAAGTAAATACCAGGATTGGAATTGCTGTACCACAGTTTTAACTGATACTGAAAAACAGTTTTCCAAAGTGCTTGAACTAGTTAACAATGACACCACTAATGTGTGACAGCTCCCGTTGCTCCACATCCTTGACGACACTTGACACAGCGAGTCTTGTTAATTTTAGCCCTTCTGGTGGGTTTATAGTGGGAGTTCACTGTGGTTTTCTCTTGAATTTCCCCTGTTGCTAATGAAATCGAGCCCCTTTCCATTTGAACTGTTCTCATTTGAACTGTTCAACTGTAACCATTGAATAGTCTCCTTTGTGCAGTACTCATTCAAGTATTTGTCTTTGAAAAAATCAGGTGGTTTGTGTTTTTCTCATTGACTTTTGGAAGAAGGTCTTTATATATTATGGATATGAGTTACTTGTTGGATGTATATACTATAAAAAATGCCTTCCAGTCCGTGGCTTGCCTATTCTCTTTTTGTTGAACAAAAATTTTTAACATTAATATAATCCTTTTTTTTGGTGAAGAAGATTCTCTCTGAGCTACCATCTGTTTCCAGTCTCCCTCTTTTTTTGCTTATAGGAAGATCAGCCCTGAGCTAACATCTGTGTCAATCTCCCTCTATTTTGTATGTGGGGTGTCTCCACAGCATGGCTTGTCAAGTGGTGTAGGTCCATACCCGGGATCTGAACCTGTGAACCCGGGCCACAAAAGCAGAGAGTGTGAACTTAACCACTGCGCCACAGGCCTGGCCACAATATAATCCATTTTATCCTTTTTCTTCTTTTAAGATAAGTTCTTTTTGTGTCCTGTTTAATACGTCTTTCCTATATCAAAGTCAGGAAGATATTCTTCTATGTTTTCCACTAGAACTTGATTGTTTAGCCTTCACATTTACATTTTTAATCCACTTTGAATTAATTTTTGTGCGTGCTGTGATGTAGGGATCGAGGTTCATTTTTCCCACGTGGATGTTCACTTTGCCATGCACCATTTGTGGAAAAAAATGTCTTTTTCTTACTGAATTTCAGGTTGTAAACCCAGTGACCCTGTACGTGGGGATCCATTTCTGGACTATATATTCTCTTTTACTGGCCTATTTTTCTAACTTAGCAGCAACCCTGTACTGTCATAAGTACTGTAACTTCACAGTAAGTCTTGCAATCTGTTCAGGTCCTCCGGCTTTGTTCTTCTTTCAAAACCTTGCTTCGATGGATGCCTTTTTGAGATCCAATAGTAAAAAAATGGCTAAATAAATTATAGTAATCCATAAAAATGCAATAGTATGCATCCACAAAAATCAAGTTTACAAAATCTTAAGTGATGTGGGAAAATACACAAGAAATAATACTGAGTGAACAGAGAAGGACATCAACTTGCAAAACCTGTACAATCTCAACAATGCAGATGAAAACTACATAAAAAGAAGATGAAAAGTAAATATGCCAGAAGGTAAACCGGCTCTCTCTTCCAAGTGAGATTATAGATGCCTGTTTCTGCTATTTTCTTGTTGGACCTCAGACATTCCCCGTTTCCTCTGCTCTCTTTTGTATTGTAGGCGCTAAGCCCCTCAAACTCCATTTCTCGCTTCTCATGCACTCCTGCCCCCTGTCACTCCGTTAGGATTGGCCGGTGGACGGCACTAGCCAGACGCTGGACTGGGGCAGGAGAGAAGACAGGGCCTTTCTCTACCGCTATCTGTTGCTCAGGCAGCATTTCTAGGGTGGCTGAGAACTGTTGCTTGTTTCCTCTCCCCCTGGCAGCCCCTCCCTCTGTGTGACCCTGCTTCTGAGTTCTGATGACGCCTCATCTTCCCTTTGTCCTGCGGTCCTTAAGGGGGACAGTGGCTTCCTGTAATTCCTGGGATGCTTCTCCATCCCATGTGCCCCTTTAGCTCCCTCAAGGCATATGAAATTAATTTCTCATATTAAAATTCCTCCATTGAATTACTTGATCTGGGTTCTATTTTCCTAACTGGATCTTGACTGGCCTGGTAATTATTATTTTCTTAATCGTATTTTTCTATGTTTTTAGAAATTTGTTCAACTGTACACAGGTGGCTATAATAATCTTTTTCTTCCAGTTTTTGCCTGAGATGCTAGAGAGAGAACAAGCATCTGGGCAATTTAACTAAAAATTATCAAGTGTCTGCCATGGGCCAGGGACAAAGCTGTCAATGAAATGGCCACAAATGATTGTGCTACACGCTGTAGATACAAAAGCCGCGAAAGATGTTGCAGTTGGATGGAGTTGCTGTTCAAACTCTTCTGATTTGGGATTCTTTGTCTCTCATTTCTATAACCACAAAGAGCAGGAAGTATATCACAGAGGAAATGGAACATGGAATAAGTGTAGTTTCTAGCAGAAAGGATCAACACAATTTGTTTGGACCTTAGAATCACGTAGAAAGAGCACTCTTGAAATGTCAACTCTTGCGAAGGGTTCTAGAGACAAGATAATCCTCGAGACTGAGAGAGAGAGAGAGAGAAGGAGATTGAGAGGATCTGAGTCTGCGGTGCTCTCTGTCTCTGCCGAGCTCTTCCCTTGAGGGCAGAGCTGAAGAGACCCGTCCTTCTCCGGCTGCGTTTTGCCGCCCTTCCTGTTAGCACGAACCTGGTGAGGGTCAGAGGCAGAGAAAAGCGTGATTGTTTTCGTGTGTTTGTTTTCCAGAAGCCGGGGAGAGACAAAGTGAACTCCACAGACCAACGGTGCAAAGGCTCTGGGAGGTGAGCAGGGGCCAGGTCCACTGTCACCAGGGATGGAGTCATCCTGGGCCCGTGTACCCTCCATGCTGGACATGTTTGGAATGACCTCAGGACTTAGCTTCTCCCTTTCAAAAGCAGTTGCTCTCAAAGATGGCGTGGTGATGTCTAAAGAATTCGGGATTTGGATTCAGAATCCCCAAGTCTTGGTCTAGGCTCTTTCGCACACACACGGTGAGTGACCTGAGCATGTAATTTATTCTGTGAACTTCATAGTTTCCGCATCTCTACGGTTGGGGATAATCATACTCATCAGACAAAGTTGTCTGTGAATTAAATCTGCTGCTTTTCCTGTTTTCATATTCCTCATCCCCTGCTGGAGGGTCCACATGCCTTGACAGGACACACGAAGGCTCCATCTGACCCCTGCTTTCCCCTCTCTTGTCACATCACTCCCCCTGAGTCTCCTGTGGTTTCCCCAGACCAAGAACGTACATGTTTCTTTCAGGGTTTTCTCACAGCCCTATCCTTTACACAAATAATTCTCTGTGTATTCAAGCCCCTTTCTCCACAATCTGGAAGGCAAACTCCTCCTCTTACTTGAGAACTCAACTCTTAATTTCTGGTGAAATCTTTCCTTGCCCCATAGGCCTAACCAATTGCTCCCTCTTTGCTAATTCATTTCATCTGTGTAAACCTCCAACGTAGTAACTATAACTGTTTATGGATCTATCTTCCCCGAAGGACTAAGAGTTCCTGTAGTATAAATCTTTGTGTTCTCAGCGAGTAAACCACGAATTGTCCCATAGCAAGTGATGAGTAAATGTAGGTTGAACAAATAAACACAATTTTAAGAGTTTAGAGGTGACACATTTCCAATGAAGCAGAAATGTCTGGGAGTGGCAGAAAGGCTGGAAATGAGGAGAGACGGGTTCCCACCCGGCTCTCATCTCAACAAGTGACCCTATCTCCCTGGGCCTTGTTTTTCTCATCTTAAAGCAAGAATATAGGGCCAGATGGTCTCTAAGATTCCTCTCCACTCAAGCATCTTCTAACTGTCCTTCCCCTGTGAAACAGAGTGGCGATCCTAACTTTTTGGCTAAAGGACTCATGTCTGAAGACAGTTAAAAACAACCACAAAGTGAAGTGCAAGACGGAGACAGACTGGAATAGTGGGGTGGGTGTTGGATTAGACAAGAAAATCCAGGTCTAAGTCGTGTTTCTACTACTTGCTAACAACTGTGTGATTTTGCTCAGGGAAGTCATTATTTTTTTCTGGGAACTTTATTTTTCTCATTCATAATTTACGGAAGGACAAAGCCTTAGCAAAATGCTTCTGAGGATTAAATTGGTAATGCATTTTAAAATTCTAACCCTCTCTACCAAAAACAAAATACTGTTGTTTTGATTATCATCTCTCACACCAAATTTGAGCCTGAAGAGATCTACCCTGAAGACCAGAGGAGTTTTTTGAGATAACCTTTTGAAGGGCTCATTGGTGTTAAATTCCCGGCCAGGGACCCACTGTCGCTGTTGCAGTCAGAGGCTGTGCAGCGCTCATCCAGCCACCCGCTCGATGCTCGCCTGCAGCACTCAGTCACTTGAGCGTTGAAGTAGGCATGGATTAAAGTGTCTCTAGCTCCCGCATTTGGATGGAAATCATTCACTGGTGAATTGTCTCATAAACTGTTCTCAAATGCACCGAAAAACAAACACAATGGACAATGTAAGCTGTATAATAATTTTTCAGTGACCCTGGGGTGACGTATGAAGGCTCCCAGAACTCAGACAAGTGGATACATGTTTGCTCAGGCAAAGCTCTATTTTCTTGTTGACTGTTCCTTCAGTGGGAATAAGCTGAGATGTCAATCGTGTATATCTGTATATGGATATATGTTAGTTCATGACCCATATGATCCAGAAACCAAAATGCATAAGGTATTTCATAACGTTTTCATGATAATGAGGGTTGAGAAGTAGATGGTTTCCTTGCTGCCCTCCACCCCAGGTTTTGCTCAGAATCTATCTGTTGACCTACAGCTGACCTTTTTGGATAATATAGAGGAGAGAAGCAGCTGCCTACACGTCTATGCGGGCCCTCAATGCTACTCATCCCGCCTGTCCCTGTTAAGGACACTGAAAAGCAGCCGGCCAGATGGGTCTGAGAGTCACGGGGCGCCACTCTGGAAGGCCTGCCAAGACTGTAGACTTGTAGGGTGGCTGGTAGGATTCTGGAATGACGCCAGAGACTCAGAGAGGAGCTAGACCCTGAAGAAAGTGACCAGTTGACTTCTTCCCTCATGTCCCATCTAACACATCCTTTGAGAGAAGTGGGGAAAGGGAAAGGTGTGAGAGTAATTTTACAGCTTGTCACAATAGGAATTTGTGCACCTAATCTTTTTAGTGTACCAGCATTGGATTTAACTCAGTCCAATGGTTGCTTGGCAAACACTGCTTTCTATTGGTGATTGGGTTTTCATAAACAAAGTATGAGTGGTATAGTATGGTGATGAAGGGCTCAGACCCTGAGATTTGAAGCCAAATTTGAATTTTGAAGCCAGATTTGAATTTGGGAGCCAAATCCTGGTTCTGCCATTAACTACGTGACTTTGGACAAGATTCAAGAGTTCAATGGTCTCAATTTTTTCAACTGTAATAAGAGATAATCTTAAAACTTACCTCATAGGGACGCTGCAATGACTAATGGGATACTGCCTGTTGGGCACTTAGTAGAGTACTCAGGACCTAGACTGTTTCAATGCACGTTAGCTGCTTATTATTCTACCTTGTGAGCTTCTTAAGGGCAGGCACTATGCATTCACTCATCCCACGAGCAATTGCCAACCGTGTACTATGTGCTAGGCATTGGAGCTACAGACATGGCTGTCACACCAGCGCCTGACAATAAGGGGCTCAGAGTCTAGTGAAAATAAATAGGTACTTTTCTTCAAATACTGAGATAAGAACTATACGAAGATATTAAGGAAAACCAGAATTGTAATGATTAATTCTGCCCAAGACACCCAGGTAGGATTCAGTCTGAAGTTTGAGAGGCGTATGCCAGATTAACAAGGCAGAGAGAATTTTCTAGGGGAGATGTGCATATTCTCCACGTTAGATGCTTCCACAGGGTCAGAGTACACAGTGCGTCTGTCTGTATGTATGCTGATGTGTGTACGTCCGGATATTGTTCACTCATCTCTGAGAGAGAGGATTTTAAGATTCCAGGCCTGATTACATATTTGCTGATCTGTCAGTGTTTGTTCTGTATATTTTTAGTCAATGTTAGGTAAATACAAGTTTATGATTGTTCAATCTTCTTAGAGGAAAGTCTTTTAATTATTATCTAGTATACTTTATTTCACTAATGCTTTTTTCCTTAAATTGTTTTCAGCTTAAGGCTAATACTACTGTACCAGCTTTGTTTGATTTGTATGTGGCTGTTACATCTTGTTCCCTCCACTTAGTTTCGATCCTGGGGGCGTTGTGCTTGGATCTATCTCTTTCATGAAGTGTATAGTGCAATGTCAAATTCCAATGTGATAATCTCTACCTTTCAATGGCGGAATTTAATTCATTTACAGTTAATTTGATTACTACATTTTGGCTATATTTCTATCATTTTGCTTTGTATTTTCTTTCCTCCTTACTGATGAACAGGGTTTGCTGGTTTTTAAAGCATATTTCCAGAGGTGATACGTGCTCTAGCTTTTGTGGATCCGAATGTATCTCTATTTCTCTTACTCTTTGTTATGGACTGAATTGTGTCCCCTGAAATTCATATGTTGAATCGCTAACCCCAGTGCCTCAGAATGTGACTGTATTTGGAGATGGGGCCTTCAAAGAGGGCGTTAGGTTAAAATGAGGCCACAGTGTGGCTCTAGTCCAATCTGACTGGTGTCTCTGTAAGAAGAGGACATTGGGCACACACAGGAGACACCAGGGGCACACGAAGGAAAGGCCATGGGAAGACACAGCAGGAAGGCAGCCATCTGGAGGTCAAGGAGAGAGGCTCTGGAAAAATCAGACCTGCCTGAATCTTGGACTTCCAGCTTCGAAACTCTAAGAAAATAAATTTCTGTTGTTGAAGATAGTCTGTGGTGTTTTGTTATGACAGCCCTAGCAAACTAATACACTTCTGAATGATCATGACTCAGGGTACAGAAGTCTCAGTCAAATCTTGTCCCCATCAGCACTTTGAGGATATCTATTGAGTTCTGGCAGAGATTGCTGCCAAGGAGTCACCTGCTGTTGGCCTCACTGTTGTTCTGTGGTAGATAATCTGTCCCTTTTCTCTAGTAGCTTTGAATGTTTTCTTTGTATCCACGATGTTATTCACTTTTTACGCAAGTAAAATTCTATTTTCATTTATCTTTTGGCCCTCCTGGTGCTCTCAATCGAAGTCCAAAGGTCTATCTTCCATGCTGAAAAATTCTCATCTATCTTCTTGTCAAGTACCACTTTCCCACTTTTGTCTAGAAGAGAGCCAACAGCAGACAAATTGGCCCAAGTCCTACTTGTACAGCTGTTCCGCTCCCTCCTGGAGCTTTATGCAAACCACAGCCCTGGGCAACAGGTGGAACAACTTTGAGCCTCCCTTCATGGATTATAGAGGCCGCCCGGACTCTTCGTTTTTGTTTGTGAGGTTCACCCTGGTTCCCTGCCACATTGGGTTCTCAGTGCCCCAGAGCTTCAACTGCCCACTGTCTTGGCTGGCTACGCCCCTGATTGTTGCTGTGTCTTGGTTTATTTCTGGGCCACAGGCATGTTTATCTTTCTTTTTCTTTCAACCATGGTTATTCTTTTAACCTTTATTTTAAAATGACTTTGGACTCACAGAAGAGTTTCAGAGATAGTACAGAAAGTCCCCGTATACCTTCCACCCAGCTTCTTCCCCTAATGTTAGCACCTTATATAACAGTTAGGTGTTTCATATTTTTCTTTTCGTAGTTTGACTCTTATTTATCGGTGTTTGGCACTCAAGGCCAGTGGGAGCATGGACTCACGGAGCCATCACGACCAGAAGTTCTAGGCTAGGAATCTCCCACTGACTACTCGTTTAATCATCCATCCATTCATTCAATAAGTATTTACTAAGCACTTATGATGTCGCAAGCACCGTCCAAGCACAGGGATACAGCAGTGATCAAAACAGGCAGGAATCCCTGCCCCTGTGTTGTTAAATGTTAGTGTTGGAGATAGAAAATACAGAAGACAAAAATGGTAAAAGGTATAGTGTGTTGTATAGTGCCAAGTACTGAGGAGAAAGACATCGCATGGGAAGAATAGAAGAAGTGTTGGGAGCAGGCTGGGAGATGTTTGCAAGAATAAATATGGAGGTCGAAGGCTTCACTGAGAAGGACAACTGAGTGAAGACCCAAAGAGGTGTGGTCATGAGTCATACAAATATCTAGGGGAAAAACAGCCCTCAAAATAACCTTGAGAACTTGACATTATAGCCACAAGGACAGTGAGGTTCAGAGAAATTAAGTAACTTGCCTCCACACGCAGCCAGTAAAGAGAAGAACTGTGATTTGGACCAGGTCTTCCTGACCCAGAGCTTGGGTTCTTATCTGTGTGGCTGGGCACAGATTTACAAAGAGACACAAACACCCCTTCAAAGGATGCATTCTGGTCCTTTTACTCACATAACTTAGTGCTAAGCCATGGTGTTCTCATAAACCTTTCAAGAAAACCCTAGAAATCTACTTACAGAGTACTTGAGGTTTTTCAACAAGATGTTTTCATTGAACTAGCCAAACTTCATAAAATATGACTTTGACCTTTCCAGCCAGTGGTCCGGGAACTTGAGTAGTCATGGCCAGCCTGGAAAGTGGTCAGCACCTCTGTACGGGGCAGCTCATTTGTCAGCTCCCACACTAACAGGAAAGCTAATATTTCTTCCCAAGTGTTCGTTCTTATTTTGCTACCTTTGGGCACTCATATCATCCACTTCCATCAAAATATATTATGGAAAATGAACCCTTATGAGCAAAGCCTACTGATTCTTACAAAGCAGAGAGACGGGAAGTTTATATTGTAAGAGGTTTGAATAACAGGGGCTCTTAAAGGACAGCACTATAATTTGTTATTTAACAGGAATGCACTAATAACAGCCTGTGCTCAAGTGGAGGTCTCATGGAGTCATGGTCACACTCTCCTGGAGTGTATAAATGCAGATTCCTGAGTCTGAGCTTCAGGAATTAGATTCAAGTCTTGGATGATGACAAGAAATCTGCCTATTCAACACTTACTCCTCCCACAGTGACCATTTTTTGGTCCAGAAGGTCAAATGCAGATTCCTTCTGAGGGAACTAATGGCTTTTCCAGGATCAGCCCCAGTGGAGCTTAGCAGTCCTGCCACTCCTACCCCTTGCTCTTGGCTCCTTGCTCCTGGCTCCTTGCTCCTGCCCTTATCATCTCACGTTCACACGCTCTGGCCAGCCACAGGAATATTGATTTCCTTGAACTTCCCCACGAGGATAGTCTCGTTCCAGTCAGTGCCTCGCCTAGAAAGCTTTTCCTCTCACCCCTGTGCACCAAGGTCTCGCCCTTGTTCACCACTCTTCTCAGGGCTCTCCACAAGGTAAGTCTTTCTAAATCTTCCAGTTAAAATCAACTCCTTCCTTTTCCATGATTAGAAAGAAAAAGAATCCTGACTAAAGCAGAAGGGGCAGAAATTCCTGCTGGAGAGAAAACAGTCACCTTTGGGAGCAGTGGAGTTTCTCAGCTGGGCAGACAGGAGCCACCCTAAGGTATGCAGCCCTCCCCGGAGGAGTGAGGTCCGGAGCAGGGCTGATACTGCTATAAGCATCCTTCAGACTCAGCCCAACTGAGACGGGGGTCTTACTATCTGGCTTTGCTGGCTATTAACTGCAGCGGGGATACCCCCAGAAAAGCTAGTGGATGAAAGCCGAAAAGACTCAGGTCTTAAAGGGCCCATGCACAAACTCACCTGTGTCACGAACCTAAAATCACCAGAAAGAAGGCTGGTGAAAGGAGATTCACCTGGTGGGCTCTGGGGGAATCTTGGTGAGAGGAGGGACCTCTCCAAAGACTGAGACATTGGTAAGGGCATTGTTCTCACATGGTCCAGGCATGCTGAGGCAGACTCTGGCAGACACCATTGAGGTTCTTCCCCTGGCTTGTTAGCCCAGGGGACTGCCACACCCACTAGAGCACAGATTTAATCCAGTTCAGCCAGGGCAGGCAACCCGCCCTAGGGATCTGCTCCACCCAACAGCAAGCCCTCAGGCTACTTGTTGGGCTGCATTGACTGGGTGCCTTGATCTTCTACAGGCAGATGAATGTGTCCTCCTCTGTGGGGCAGGGCCTGTGTGAGGACCAGGTGAACTGTGGGGGGCATTGGTGGAGAGGTGGGGACCTCGGCAGTGGAGAGTCAGGGTACACTCCAGGGGGTTGGGAAGTGTGCATGGACCAGGACTGTGTTGATGGTGTGTGTGGTCCTGTGGGTGGTGAGGCTTATGAGTGGCAGAAGACCTGTGCTTCACAAATAGCCATAAAAAGGTCAAGCCCTACCTTCCAAAGCCTGAAACCGTTGAGTGCTCCTGTGCCTAGGGCCAGCCCCACTCAGCTACACTCCTAAGAGAACTGACCACAGCCTTGTAGGCCTGAGGCCCGTAGCAACTGTAAGTCCCTGAGCCTAGCAACCAGCTACAGTGGGTACCTACCCAAGTAACAAGGAAACTGCAATAGGAGTGTGTTGTTAGGCCTTGTAGCCACTGGTGCTGAGGCTCCCCACCCAGATTTACAAACAGCTGTGCAGGGAAGGAAAGACTAGACTCCCTGGGCACCTGCATTAAGAGCAACCCTGCCACAGCAGAAGGACACAAGTAGCCCTCAAAGGGGTCACTCCTGGATCTTTTGGACTGGTGACGAGAGGGAAGGACACTGCTGGCATCAAAAGGCATCTCTTACATAAGACCACTTCTCCAAGGTCAGGAGACATAGCTGACTTACCTAGTACATAGAAATAAACACAGAGAAAGAGGCATAATGAGGAGACAAGGAATACATTCCAAGCAAGGGAACAGGGCTAAACCCCAGAAAAAGGACTAAATGAAACAGAAATAAGTGACCTGCCCGACAAAGAGTTCAAACAAAATCTCATAAAGATGCTCAAAGGTATTAGGAGAAGACTGGATGAACACAGTGAGCTCATCAAGAAAGAACTGGAAAATATAAAAAAGAACCAATCAGAAATGAAGAATACAATACTGGAAATGAAAAATTCACTAGAGGGACTCAATAGCAGAGTAGAGGATACAGAAGAATGGATCAGCAAACTTGATGAAAGACTAGAGGAAATCACCCACGCAGAACAGAAAAATGAAAAAAGAATTAGACAGAATGAGAACAGTCTAAGGGAACTCTGGGACAATATCAAGTGCACTAACATTCATATTATAGGTGTCCCAGAAGGAGAAGAGAGAGACAAAGGGGCAGAAAATTTATTGGAAGAAATAATAGATGAAAATTTTCCTAATCTAAGGAAGGAAACAGACATTCAAGTACAGGAAGCACAGAGAGCTCCAAACAAGATAAGCCCAAAGAGGCCCACACCAAGACACATTATAATTAAAATGTCCAAAATTAAAGATAAAGAGAGAATCCTAAAAGGGACAAGAGAAAGGCCACAAGTCACATACAAAGGAAAGCCCATAAGGCTATCAGTGGACTTCTCAACCGAGATGCTACAGGTGAGAAGAGAATGGCATGACGTATTTTAAGTGCCAAAAGGAAAAAACCTACAGCCAAGAATACTCTATCCATCAAGGTTGTCATTCAGAATGGAAGGAGACATAAAGAGCTTCCCAGACAAGCAAAAATGAAAGGAGTTTATCACCAAGAAACCAGTTCTACAAGAAATGCTGAAGGGACTTATTTAAGTGGGAAAGCGATGACCACAAATAGGGATAAAAAAATTATCAACACCCCCCCCCCCCAAAAACAGCCAGGCAATAAAATCACGGGTAAAGGTAAAAATATAGTAAAGATAGCAGATCAACCACCTGTGAAGATAAGATGAAGGTTAAAAGACAAAAGTACTAAAATTACCTATTTCAATGATAAGAGGATAATGGATAGACAAACACAAAACAAGAGATTATATATGATTTCAAAAACATAAAATGTGGGAGGAGGGGAGTGAAAAAGTAGAGCTTTTAGAAAGAGGTTAAGCTAAAGAGTCTATCAACTCAATACAGACTGTTATATACATAGAATATAATATAGGTTCCTCATGGTAATCACAAATCAGAAACCTATAATAAGTAAGCAAATAAGTAAGACAAAAGAAATCAAACATATTACTAAAGATAGCCATCAAACCGTAAGGGAAGAGAGCAAGAGAAAAAGAAAGGAACAGAGAAGAACTACTAAGACACCAAGAAAAATAGTAACAAAATGGCAATAAATACATATTTACCAATAGCTACTTTAAATGTCAATGGACTAAATGCTCCAATCAAAAGGCATAGGGTGGCCAATTGGATAAAAAACAAGACCCATATATATGCTGCATACAAGAGACACACTTCAGATCTAAAGACACTCACAAACTGAAAGTGAAAGGATGGAAAAAGATATTCCATGAAAATGGCAAAGAAAAGAAAGTGGCGGTAGTAATACTTATATCAGACGAAATAGACTTTAAAACAAAAACTGGAACAAGACACAAAGAAGGGCACTACATAATGATAAAGGGAGCAATCCAACAAGAAGATATAACACTAGTAAATATCTATGCACCCCACATAAGAGCACTAAAATATATAAAGCAATTATTAACAGACATAAAAAGGAGAAATAGACAGTGACACAATAATATTAGGGGACTTTAACACGCCACTTACACCAATGGATGGATCATCCAAACAGAAGATCAATAAGGAACACTGGCCTTAAATGACACATTTGACCATATGGACTTAGTGGATATATATAGAACATTCCATCCAAAAGCCACAGAATACGCATTCTTTTCAAATGCCCATGGAACATTCTCCAGGATTTATCACATATTAGGCCACAAAACAAGTCTCAATAAATTTAAGAAGATCGAAATAATACCATGCATCTTTTCTGACCACAAAGGTATGAAACTGGAAATCAACTACAGAAAGAAAACCAGAAAAGCCACAAAAATGTGAAGATTGAACAAAATGCTACTGAACAATGATTGGGTCAATGAAGAAATCAAAGAAGAAATCAAAAAATTCCTGGAGACAAATGAAAATGAAAACACAACATGCCAAAAGATGTGGGATACAGCAAAAGCGGTTCTAAGAGGGAAGTTTATAGCAATTCAGGCCTAGCTCAACAAAGAAGAAAAATCCCAAATAAACAATCTAACAGTGCATCTAAGCGTACAGGAAAAAGAAGAACAAACAAACCTCCAAATCAGCACAAGGAAGGAAATAATAAAAATCAGAGCAGAAATAAATGAAATAGAGACTTAAAAAACAATAAAAAAAATTAATGAAACCAAGAGCTGGTTCTTTGAAAAGATAAACAAAATTGACAAAACTTTAGCTAGATTCACCAAGAAAAAAAGAGAGAAGGCTCAAACAAATAAAATCAGAAATGAAAGAGGAGAGATTACAACACACACCTCAGACATACAAAAGATGATAAGAGAATACTATGAAAAGCTATACGCCAACAAATTGGATAATCTGGCAGAAATGAATAAATTCTTAGAAACATACAACCTTCCAAAACTGGACCAAGAAGAAGTAGAGAATTTGAATAGACTGATCAACAGTGAGGAGATCGAAACAGCAATGAAAAACCTCTCAAAAAATAAAAGTCCAGGACCAGACGGCTTCCCTGGTGAATTCTGCCAAACATTCAAAGATGACATAATACCTATCCTTCTCAAACTCTTCCAAAAAATTGAAGAGGAGCGGAGGCTTCCTAACTCATTCTATGAAGCCAACATTATCCTGATACCAAAACCAGACAAGGACAACACAAAAAAGAAAATTACAGGCCAATATCACTGATGAACATCGATGCAAAAATCCTCAACAAAATTCTAGCAACTTGAATACAACAATACATTAAAAAGATCATACATCATGATCAAGTGGGTTTCATTCCAGGGATGCAGGGATGGTTCAACATCTGCAAATCTATCAATGTGATACACCACATTAACAAAATGAAGAATAAAAATCACATGATCATCTCAATAGATGCAGAGAAAGCATTTGACAAGATACAGCATCCATTTATGATAAAAACTCTAAATAAAATGGGTATAGAAGGAAAATACCTCAACATAATAAAGGCCATATATGACAAACCCACAGCAAATATCATTCTCAACAGAGAAAAACTGAAAGCCATCCCTCTAAGAACAGGAACAAGACAAGGATGCCCACTGTCACCACTCTTATTTAACATAGTGTTGGAAGTCCTAGCCAGAGCAATCAGGCAAGAGAAAGAAATAAAAGTGATCCATATTGGAAAAGAAGACGTGAAACTGTCACTCTTTGCAGATGACATGATTTTATTTATAGAAAACCCTAAAGAATCCACTAAAAAACTTTTAGAAATAATAAATGAATACAGTCAAATCACAGGATACAAAATCAACATACAAAAATTGGTTGCGTTTCTATACACTAACAACAAAGTAGCAGAAAGAGAAATTAAGAATACAGTCCCATTTACAATTGTGACAAAAAGAATCAAATACCTAGGAATAAACTTAACCAAAGAGGTGAAAGATCTGCACACCAAAAACTATAAAACATTGTTGAGAGAAATCGAAGACACAAAGAAATGGAAAGATATTCCGTGCTCTTGGATTGGAAGAATTAACATAGTTAAAATGTCCATACTTCCTAAATCAATCTACAGATTTAACGCAATCCCTATCAAAGTTCCAACAACATTTTTCACAGAAATAGAACAAAGAATCCTAAAATCTATACGGAACAACAAAAGACCCCGAATAGCCAAAGGATTCCTGAGAAAAAAGAAGAAAGCTGGAGGTATCACACTCTCTGATTTCAAAATATACCACAAAGCCATAGTAACCAAACAGCATGGTACTGGCACAAAAACAGACACACAGATCAATGGAACAGAATCGAGAGCCCAGAAATAATCCCACACATTTACGAACAGGGAGCCATTCAACATTCGACAAGGGAGCCAAGAGCATACGATGGAGAAAGGAGAGTCTCTTCAATAAATGGTGTCGGGAAAACTGGACAGCCACGGGCAAAAGAATGAAAGTAGACCTTTCCCTTACACCATGCACAAAATTCAACTCAAAATGGATTAAAGACTTGAATGTAAGACCCGAAACTATGAAACTTCTCGAAGAAAACATAGGCAGTACACTCTTTGACATCGGTCTGAGCGGCATATTTTCAAGTCCCATATCTGACCGGGCAAGGGAAACAAAAGAAAAAAGGAACAAATGGTATTACGTCACACTAAAAAGCTTCTGCACAGCAAAGGAAACCATCGACAAAACGAAAAGACAACCTAACAATTGGGAGAAGATATTTACAAACCATATATCAGATAAGGGGTTAACATCCAAAATATACAAAGAACTCATACAACTCGACAACAAAAAAACTAACAATCCAATTAAAAAATGGGCAAAAGATCTGAACAGAGATTTCTCCAAAGAAGATATACAGATGGCCATCAGGCCTATGAAAAGATGCTCAACATCATTAACTATCAGGGAAATGCAAATCAAAACTACAATGGGGTATCACCTCACTCTGGTCAGAATGGCTATAATTAACAAGACAGGAAACAACAAATGTTGGAGAGGATGTGGAGAGAAGGGAACCTTCTTACACTGCTGGTGGGAGTGCAAACTGGTACAGCCACTATGGAAAGCAGTTGGAGTATCCTCAGAAAACTAAGAATAGATCTACCATACGATCCAGCTATCCTACTGCTGGGTATTTATCCAAAGAACTTGAAAACACAAATGCATAAAGATACCTGCACCCCTATGTTCATTGCAGCATTATTCACAATAGCCAAGACTTGGAAGCAACCTAGGTGCCCATCAAGGGACAGATGGATAAAGAAGATGTGGTATATATACTCAATGGAATACTACTCAGCCATAAGAAATGATGAAATCCGGCCATTTGTGGCAACATGGATAGAACTTGAGGGTATTATGAGAAGTGAAATAAGTCAGAGCGAGAAAGTCAAAAACTGTATGATCTCACTCATAAGTAGAAGATAAAAACAACGACAAACACATAGCAATGGAGTTTGGATTGGTGGTTACCTAGGGGAAGGGGGGAGGGGGGAGGGCAAAAAGGGGTGATTAGGCTCACATGTGAGGGGATGGACTATAATTAGTTTTCGGGTGGTGAACATGACGTAATCAACACAGAATTCAAAATATATTATGATGTACATCTGAAAGTTATACCATGTTATAATCCAATGTCACTGCAATAAAATAAAAAAAAAAAGAAGGAATGAAAAAGAAGGAGTGGGAGAGGGGAGGGGAGGGGAGGGGGGGGCACAGGGAGAGGGCGAGTCCAAATGGGTGACTTATCTTTCCATCCCTCAGAGGCCCAGCACTGCTTTTTGCACAAGAAAATGTTCACTAAATCCTTGTTGACACAAAAGAACAGATGAGGATTCTCAGCAATTAGCTCATTAATGGTGTGCAATAAGTGAAGTTCTGAGTGCCAGGAGTCGCTGGTCTCCTGAGGAGGTTAACCAGCTCTGCCACAGTCTTGCCTATACACTTGTATACTTGGTGAAGAAATTCCTTGCTTTTATTTTATTTTATTTCCCTTTTCATCTCCGTTTGCTAAAAGAGCAATTTAGCAAAACAAGTATTTTTTCTCCATTTCTTAGAGTGATAACGCCTGCCTCACAGGCTTTTTAGACGTGTTAAATTAGATAACATGTTAAGGATATCAGCACAAAGACTAACTCAGTAAATGCAAAATAAATGGTATAATTATTATTGTGATTGTTATTAATGGCTCTCTCTCCTGAAGCACTGTCAGAAAAGAGCCACTCTCAGTGGACCCGTTTACTTAAAGGGTAACATCATGGGAGGCATGAGCAATCCAGGCAAAGCTGCTCTGTGGTTGCTCGTGTCTGGGATGGTATCTGGCCCTATCTGATGAACTTGGTCAAAATGTTACCTTTCTGCTCCTGGTTTCTTCCTTTCCCAATTAAGCGAGGACATACTGGCTTTGGTGGTAGTTTTTCCCACCTCTGAGGAGAAGAGCTCCTGGAAGAATGAAGCTAGATATGGGTCCTCAAACAAAGAAGGTTCAACAATGCCATTTTGTGTGTTATTACCTTTTTTACTTTTCATTTTGAAATAATTTCAGACTTACAAAAAAGTTTCAAAAATAGAACAAAGCATGCCTCCCCGCCCTTTACCCAAATACTAACTTTTTTTCAAGTAACTGTTGTACGATTATCAAATTTACGAAAGGCACACTCACACAATATTAGCATCTAACCTGCAGCCCTAGTGAAAATTTCTCCAGTCATCCCACAGATGTCTTTTTTTTTTTAGGTCCAGCATTCAAAACAGCATCAGTTTGTGTTTCATTGCTGTATCTCCTTAGTCTGCTTTAATCTGGAACACTGACTGAGTCGCTCTGACTTGATGCGTGATACGCACCCTTGATACCTTGGAGGAGAAATGATGAGTTATTTTTCAGACTGTCCCTCAATTTGTCTAATGGTTTCTCATAACAAAATTCTGGTTATACATTTATCAAGAATACAAGAGAAATGATGTTGTGTTCTCCTCAGTGCATTTTATCGGGAGGCACATGACATCCATTTGTCCTGTTACTGGTGATGTTAACTATGATCTCTTGGTCAGGGTGTCCTCAAAGCGAAGAAACTGTGGAGCTCTATAAAGATTCTGTTTCTCATCAAGTTTTTTCTCGTGCATTTTAGTATCTATTGAAGAGTCTCACCTGAAACAATTATTACTTCACTGGTTGCCAAATGATGACTTTTATTTTTCTCATTTCTCATACCCTTATTAGTTGGAATTCTACTCTAACAAAGAGGTTTCCCTTCTCTTCATTCATTCATTTATAAATTCATTTATATCAGTATGAACTCATTGATCCTTATTTTTGTCTTTGGTTACAATTTATTACATTTACTATTTTGTGGTTAACATTATCCTAGACTTGGCCATTGGGAGCCTTTTCGAGTTGGCTCTTGAATCCTTTTGACATACTCTTACATCTTGCACTATTTTTCCTTCTGAGGGTTGTGTCGAGATTGTGTTGACACAGATCAGGAAAATAAAGCCTCTGATCCACTCCAGTGAATTTAAGTAACTCTGCTGGTGAAGCTGCCCTTTCAGTGATGGTGATTTAGCTGTGCCTAACAATTACTCTATATAACCTGCATGGAGGTGTTATCAAGATGATGTTTGCGTGTGCATTTGATCCTTCAACGACTCCTTTGTGGTCTACCATTACTGCCTCTCCATTGGTAGTCTCTTGGAAACATTTTGTAGGAAACCCAACAACACAATTCCCTATGGCCCCTTGAGCTTTAAACCATGCTCTTTCTGCATTGTTTTTGTACTGGATTCTATTTAATTCACATTTGATTTTTTGCTTTTCAAGACCCTGATATACATTAGGAGGTCACCATCCAGTCATTTATCTTTTAAAGTAACTGGGCTGGTTATTTTTTTAAAGTTCCATCAGGTTAAAACAGTTAGCAATTTTTCTCCTTGCAGTGTCCCTTCAGTCTGGACCAGACGGATAATAGATCAGTGTAGGTTCAGAAGCATTACAACATTAGTCATCAATTAGGTTTAAAACAGCACTGTAATATATCATTTATCTTGCCTGCCACGGCTCTTTTGAACATTTAATTTTTTAAGGCCTCTTAGGGTTTTTTTTTTTTTTCCTTTCTAACTGGCCTCCTGCCTCTCTCCTTTGTCTCCGACACAGCCATCTCCTTAAGGAACAATAAAAATTAGATTTGTTTGACCTGCTCTCAAAGTTCGTTTCAGCAAGATGCATTTTAATAGCTTTGACTGGTTGGGTAGACAGCTTTTATGTAGCATTCCAGACGTTTATGCACTGTCTTGCGCTGAGCCCCGAGCAGGTGTGCGTGTGAGGAGGTGTCTGGGTGCTGCTAACGAGCTCTTTACTATTCCTTTCACATCAAATAATCCTCCAGCAAATTGCTTACTCCTAGATATGGTGGGCGTCTCATTAAGAGCTCAAGTCATTGGCATGTCTTTCCCCTCCTAATAACTTTTTTCTAATCTCCTGCATTCAGCATTTGTTGCACTGTTAATGTTAAAAGGATGTTCTTTGTTCAATGGGGTCTTTCTAAGTTGACTTGTATTGTAATGGGTTCTCTCTGTTTTTTCTATGTGTGCAAAAACATCTTCCTCACGAATACTTAGATTCAAGGACAGGTCATTTTCCCATTGCAAGATGGATTGAGGTCATGAGAAGAGCAAGAGTTTTGAGGCCACATGACCTAGGGTTTGAATTGTGACCCAGCCTTTTATTAGATGAGCTGCTCTCTGACTCAAGCTGTGACCCATCTTCTTGAGTCTCAGTGTCCACCTTGCTAGAATACTAATAATGTCTACCTCACAATGTAGTCACCAGTTTTCAGTGAAAGCATGGAAGGCTTGGCATGCCTGACGCAAGATTAGGGATTTTTTTAGCATCTCTAAATTTAACTTTTTCTTTGCAAGGGAGGGATAATAATATTTATTCAATATCTATGACACAAGTAGTATTGAACATATATTTGGTACCAGGTACTCTTGTACTCTTCTAGGAAGGGGAAGCAGCAAAGAATAAAACAAAGATTTTGGCCCTTGTGGAGGTTAAATCCTTGCCGAGGAGACCGACGGCAGACAGGGTGAATAAGCAAAATATAGAGTATGTCAGACAGTGCTGGGCACTAAGGAGAAAAAGATAAGGCAGGGTTGTTGAAAGGATTAAATAAGATAACATATAAAATGTTCCTAGTCAGTGTCTGGCACATTATCAATAGTCCATTAACAGTAGCTCTTCATCTCAAACATTCATTCATCATTTCACACATTTACTTAATATCTGTTGAAACCATACTTTAGGCTGTGCACAGATGCTGTAGTTTGGGTACTTCTGGAACTTTGGGGCATAAAATTCATTCATTCATTCGTTTGTTCTTACATCGACTGAGCTCCTGCTCTCTACTAGACACTTTGCGATGTGCTAGGAGAGATGAATAAAGCCGATCTTTCGTTTAAGTTACCCGTAGTCTAACGGAATCCCAACCATGACAGGAGCCAAGAGACAAGAGGAGAAATTTGACTGGGACCTAGAAAGAGGTTGGATTTGGAAAGGCAGAGGAGAAGAAAGGACTAAAGAGGCTAGGAGTTCTAGCTTGCTTTGGCCAGGCTTCTGGTACAACAAACTTTCAATTTCCTGTTGCTGATGGTAATGTCTTTCAATGGCCCAGGCTGCTGGACAACGTCCTGTAGCGTTTCAGGTCTTTTTCTGAATCCACCTTCGAAGTTCACGAATAACTGGGTGACAGCCGACCAAGCATGTGGTGGGACTCAAACCAAAGTGCTCTGCCGCTGGAAGAAGAGCTGGAAACTAAGGGCGGATTTGGAGTTTCTTGTGCTGGGAGGAGTCACTGGAGAAAATGAGGAAAATTACTCAAGAGATTTGTACCACATTTTAATATACTGAAATGAACCAGTTTTAATCTTGACGCTGCCAAGAATTTGCTGTTTGAATGTTGGCTCTGAAAAATGTAGGGTTTGGATTAAATTAATTTCTGGGTAGGAAAAGAAACCTACAAAACTAGTTAATCACTTTATGCATATTCACATAATTATCCATCTAACTATCCACTTATTCGTTCTTTTATCCATCCACCCAAACTTTCGAGCATCTTCTTTCTGCCGGTACTGTACTGCATGCCGCATTATAGTAAGATGTGGTTCCAGTCTTGAGAAGCTGACCCTCTGGATTGCGTGTTCCAGAGATTATTTAAATTCTTTCTTACTTTACTAAACATAATAAAAAAAAGAATGGTAACAATCGTCTCTCAACATCACTATATAGAGTAATAACCCTGTTAATGAGACAGGACAAGTATTAGCCCCTTTGTTCCCGCTCTACAGGGCGGGAAATCACTGCACTGAGAAATCTGGGGGAGTGGCAGAGGCTCCTGACATGCCAGGTACTGGCCGGGTGCTGCAATACAATGGTGACCGAGTCGGGGGACCAGTCACCCGGATTTGCTTGACGCTGTGTCTGATTTCAAAACTGAAAGATCTGCATCCTGGAAAACCCTTCAGTCCTGGACAAAGCAGAACAGGTGGTCACCTAAGATGTCCTATAAAATTGCTCCCCTATCACAGAAAACTGAGTGGTGTGTCAGGTACATGAAATGAAGTTCAGTACAATTTTATTGATTTGGATTTAAACAAATGGAAATCACACTAGAAACATTTAATTTCTTCCCCCAGAGACTAGATGTGTCTAGTTCTCTTGTTCATGGACCCCCAATGTAGACAGCTATTGAATAGACGGGAGAGATCGGCTTCATTGAGAAACCAGTGATGAGAGGAAACATTGATATTATGATGTTGCAAATGCCCAACGTAAGCCCCTTCCCTTCACTCTCTGAGTGCTGAATAGCAAGCACAGGGACCACGGGCTGTTGTTGGAAGGATATATTGCCTAGGATATCTTTGAACGATAGTTTTACTTGTTGGGGGGCGGGGGGAGACAAAATTCCCTGAATGCTGCCAGCCACAAATAAATCACCTTACATTCCGTACAGCTCTACTCTTCCTGGAGCAGAGCGCTCCCTGCTTCTAGTTACTTTTAAAAAATAGCATTATTCTATAGGGCACTTCGTCAAGTGAAGAGAATGGTGGGCTGGGGATGGGGAAAAGCCCGGGACTTCAAACAATTTGAAACCTTAGGCTAGTTCATTTCTCTCCTCGGGTCTCAACATTTCCATTGGGAAAGAGGCACAGCCATACCTGCCTTTTTGGAGAGGCCAAGAAGGTAAATGGTACCCCACCCTTGCCAGATGTCCTGAAATCTAGGAAGGGAGGTCCAGGTGACCATCACTCCATGATGAGACTGTTTTGTTCTTATCATCGAGTAACCCTGGCCCTGGTACTAAATTATGTATTACCCCGGACAAATTGCTTACCTTTGCTGAATTTCACTTTCCTGGTCTAAAATTGGGGCATTGCCATCCCATAACAAAGTGTTGCTATAAGAATTAGATAGAATGTTAAGTGAAGGCCCCAGCACAGCATCAGACCCTGGGGAGAATGAACAAGAAATCTGGAGACCCGGATTTGACCCAAAGATATTTATGTTGTGCTATAGGAAACAACTATTTTAATCAAAATCATGTTCACATTGATGGGCCAAAGCTTTGTTTTCTGGAGCAAAAGTTGTTGAGCCAGTTTATATTTTTGATTAAATTCTATATAGCACAGTTCGCTATTTCTGATTTTCCCATTGTAATTTTACTAGAATCAACTATTTCTTTGTGAATTAGAAAATTAATATTTTATTAATCAGTCATTTTTTTCACGTCAAACTGAACTGATTATAGCTTCTGCCATGGCTAGTTTTCTTTTGTGAACATTAATTCTACAAAATTCAGTCTGAAATCTAATCTTGTTTAAGAAGAGTTGCTATTTCTGCTAATTTGTAGGCAATAACACATTATATACTATGTATCGTTTTATCCAGCATCAACTTGGTTTTGTGGCAAATATTTCTACCAGCAGTATTGATTGAGAATCAGCCATGCATATAAAAGACTGAGAAGATAAATGGTACCTGTGTTTTCTTTTTAAAGCAAAGGAGAGAAGCATTAGTAGAGCAGGGAGATGGTGTGCCACGAGTCAGAGTCAAAGAGTGGGGTCAAAGCATCCCGCTTCTACCCCGCACCCTCTCTCCCCCTGGACGGGGCTCCTGACCTTGGCTTTGGCCTGAGCCCCCTGAGCTGAGCCAGGCCTGCGTTAAGGGCCCGTGGCCTTGTCAGTTTCCCTATTCACTTCCTGCTCAGCGCCAGCCCCACTTCCTGCTCACCGACTCCTTCCAGCAGGGCTTGTACCTGATTCTGCAAAAAACTTGTTTTAGCAAAAATCTTGTTTGGAACACAAATTTGTCATGAAGAGTAAGAGAGAAAGTGCTGACGCAGCATCTCAGCATAAAGGTGCCTGACACAGTGGCCCTTAATACATAGGAGTCCCTCCCTCTACCCTTGTCTTCCGGCTTCCTCCTCTCTCAGGGAGAGAGTGGGGCCCGACAGACAGCGTCGGCTTTGGAATCAGACTGACCTGGGTTAAAATCTCATTTCTCCCACTTTTTCACCATGTGTTCTTGGATGAGTTATTTCGTTTCTTTGAGCCTCAGTTTCATTAGCAATAAAATGGGGGTGGGAGGAGATATTACTTACATCCTAGCATGTTGTGAGGATTAAATGACAACACCTGTGAAACATTCACCTAGGCGCTGGGAATACATGACAAACACAGAACTCAGACAGTAGCAAGTAATAGTTAAATTGATAAATTATTACAATCATGACGACTGCAAAGAAAACGGGGCTATAAGTCAAATAACAAAGAAATCTAATCTTATTGAAGGCTACTTGGGTGTGTGTCACTGAAATCGTGGTACGCATGATGATTATGCCACATTTTCATATATGTGTGTGTGTGTGTAAGCAGTGATTGTAAGTACAGCCTTTGGAATTAGGTAGACATGAGCTTGAATCTTGGCTCTTCAACTTATAAGTGATTTTTGGCAAAGTACTTAATTTTCTAAGTCTCAGTTTCTCATCTGTAAAATGAGGATCATAACATATTTACCATGTAGAGCTATCCTGAGGACTTTCCTCCCTGACTTCTCGTCTCTAACCTTTATTGAGTGCTTTCCAAGTGCGGGGCACCATGTACTCAGTAACCCCATGAAATTGAGACTGTTAATGTGTTAATGTCCCGAGGAAACTGAATCAACGAGATGTCGGGTAACTTGTCCAAGTCACACAACTGTAAATGATGGACTGCAACAGAATTTGAACCCCAAAATCTGGCTCATATGGCCTTGAGGTTTACACACACTAGTCACATGGAGATATCACTCAATACCTGGGTGCTCTTTTCATCATGGCTGTTTCTCATTGGGCTTGTTTTCTCCAACAAGGGCAGAGGAAATGCATTGTTCCCATCCACCTCCCCAAGACCTACAGTACACAATAGGTCTGCTATGAACGCATCCGAAGTAAGATGAGTGTGCCGGACCTGGCAAAAACAGTCACGTTGTAGCATGGGTGGGTGGAGGTGGGAAGGGATTAAGGACCCACCCCCCTCCCTAGTACCTTCAGGAAGCCTTTCAACACCCTTGATTGCTATGTGCTCTGACAAATGCATGAAATATGGTCCCTTCCAGCTGCTTGCTGGGTCCATTTCTGGAGAGCTGCCAGCCGCCTGTTTTGATCAGCTTCGAGCAGCAAAGAGGTAGTTAAGGCTGCGTAGGATGCAGTCAGCTGAGAAATGGGTAAATATTTTATACACTGTACAGTAAATAATGTATACATTCAGAGAAACAAGGTGAATCTTTTATAGGCTTGAGCCCCTGTTAAGTGTGCAATTAAATGCTAGTGCTGGAAGAAATAAAAGCTAGTACTAAATCTCCCTCCCTAATGGGGAGTCAAGGCCAGCCCTTAAGCCCTGGGTAAGGAGTCCAGTCTCTGTTTCCCGCTGCTGAATCGCTCAGTACAGTATCTTTCTGCAAAGACAAAGGTCCTTTTCCCAGTACCACTTATAGACATATAGTCCCAAATATTTCCTCACTCACGTTCACCTTTTTATACTATTTATTTGTATTGAGTGTCTACTCTGAGCGGGGTGCCTCCACGTGGTTGAGGGTCTGCTCTGAGCCGGACGCCCCCGCGTAGTTGAGCTTTTACTCGGAGCTGGACGCCTTCACAAAGATTATTTTCGTCCTCAGAGCGGTTCTGGGGAGGTGCACCTAGTAGGTCCATAACAACGTTTGGTTTTCCTTTATACTTTTGGAGATCTACCTTGTGCCAGGCCCTCTTCTATGTGATGGGCACCATAAGTCTGGGGTGTACTGTCTGATGGTAGGAGATAAATAATAAGCAAGAGTTTCCAATGGAGATAAGTGCTGCAGAGAAAATGATGCGGCGGATGAGGAGCAGAGTGCCAGGGAGAGGCCTTGCTGTCAAACGACGTTTGAGCAGACGCTTGCAGTGTGGATGGTGGTGGTAGGAGTGTTCCTACGATTTCAGGTATTGTAGAGAATGTTGTGCTGTGTGGCCCAGACCACGACCAAGGTGATTGTCCCCCCAGCTTCTGGAAGCTGCTGACAGCTCACATCTGCACTCCTCCCCTGAAATGCCCTCACCTGAAGGACCTACCTTGACCATGTTCTGCCCCCACTCTCTAGGAGCAGCCACGTCCAATGAATGCCTGGTTAATGCAGGGGTAAGAAGACCTACTCCTTGTCTCAATGGGGGATAACTCTGAATGGGCATCCTGGTGGGCAATGAGGACCCTATCAGTGGTAGTGTGTGGAGCCCTGATAGCCCCTGGCATGCACCAGCCAGACACTTGTTAACACTTCAGTTAGTGCTGACTGGGGTGAGTGGCACACCAGTGGAAAGGAACGCACTAGCCATTGCAGTATCTCAGGATATAAGAGGTTGGGAGGAAAGAGTGATGATAAGGACAATGGGACTGGCTGGTCGAGTGCAATTCATGCCTTGAAGAAAAACATGAAAAGCTAGGGTGATTACTCACCAATTTCTGGCAAAATGTAAAAGTCAGAGGTCCTCCATGGCAGCATATAGAAAGACTCATTCCCTGCAGCCAGAGGGCGGACACGAACTGAGGCTCAGGCCCAGCACTTCCTTAGAAAGGTAGCAGAGCTCCAGAGAAGGCTGAATTCTAATGAACGGGTAGCCTTCACTGAGCGTTTGCTCCGGCCTGGTTGCCCTGCTCAGGGCTCGTATCTATCATCTTATTTAAACCTCATGGCAACCCCAGAGGTGAATCGCGTTTTAATCTCTTTTACAGAGCAGGGGGCTAAAGCTCCAAGAGGTTAAGTAACGTGCCCGAGGCCCACGGTGTGTAGCGGATGGAAGGGTTTTCTCCTCCACCTCTCTGACTTCAGAACCTGCGCCTCCGACCCCAGTAACTAAATCCCTCCTGCTGCCATCGCCCCGCCCACCCAGGGACAGTGGCTGCTGCCACCCACAGCCGCCGCCTGGCCTTCTGCCTCTCTTCAGAAGCCTGGGGCTGACTTGTCTGCATCAGGGAACTAAGCGCTGCCCGAAAGGTATTGGTTGTTTATTTTTGTTTAGTTTTTGTCCCTCCGCTGGAATGTCAGCTTGAAGAGGGCGAGAACAGTGACCTGCTCTCTACCGTATCACTAATTTCCAGAATCAGTGGCTGACACGTAGTAGGGACCTGGTAGAGAGTTGTTGAAGGATGACTGAACGGAGCTCACAGAACTTACCACACCCCTCGGACCCCTCCCCGCCAGTACAGGGCCAGCTGCAGGGCCGGTCCAGGCTCGGCAGCCAGGCCTCCCCCTGGCCGCTTGGTCTCTTGGAAGCTCTCTTTCCCCCTTTATGTTGCTGGGAGAAGTCTCTGCTTCCCCTCCCCACACCTAGAGACCTCTAGGTCTGTTGTTGGAGACCAAGGTTAGCCTCGAAAGTTGTATATAGCTATTGGGACCAGATGATTCAGAGAGAGCCTGAGCTGTGCATGCAACTGCCTTCTCCCAAAATATTAGCTGCCTTTGATGGAGGCCCTCCCAGGACGCTGGGCTACAGTCTCTGTTACATTATTTCATTGAGTCCTTGAAAAAACTCTAGGGGACTAGATATCTGTATCCTCATTTGGCAGATGAAGAAACTGAAGCTCAGAGAGATGAATTCACTCACCAAAAATCACACAGTAAGTGGCAGAATTGGGTTGTGAATCCAGATGTTTGACGCCAAAGGTAGTTCTCTTATCTATTAAGTAGAAGTTGGAGACAGTGTCAATGAGTTTTCCCTGGAAAGGACTTCTGTATCCAGAAGGCAAGGAGAGCCAGGGGAGAGAAAGGCCCACCTTGGCATTGCACCACATTAATCTCTTTGGAATCTGGGCTGGAGACAGCGTTGGGCTCAGCATGTGGCAACTCCAGCTGCTCCCCCCTTTCCTCCCCCTGGGGTCCCCTGGGATATGTCGTATTTCTCTCTGACATTCTTGGAATATTTTGTGATTCATTCTTGGAGCATGAACTTTTTAACTCTTTTCCCGTGGAAGAATTTCTTCTTCCTTAGCTGCAGGCGTGCATGGAAATGCACAGCGAGAACAAAGAGGGGTGCCCCCCGGTGCTGCGTCTCCTGTTCCCTTCATAAGCGTCGCTTACTGGAGTCTGACAGTCTATTAGCTTATTCTGGAGCCCATCAAGACTGGAAGGGACCTCATTCTTCAGAGAGGGGACGTGGTCAAGGGCATAGACAGAGATAGGAGCTCAGGTCTTGCCATTTTGAGTCTCAGATTCATTGTGTTCCAACTTCATAAATCCACATTGCCTGATTTAATGTGGTTTACTAACGTAAATTCAAGATGAGCCAAATTTTTGGTTTGGTGAATGGCACTCGTATTTTCAAATAATACTTTCCTAATTCTCTTCCTAGGGCAGAAAAGCTGAACTGAGTGAGCCACGGATGACCAATAAAAGAGTAAAACTCCACAAGAAAACTCTCTGGGGGGCAGGATAATTTGTACCGCCAAAGATTTATAAATTATTTTCTTCTTTGATGCCCCTAATACCTCTGTGAGAGAGGCATTATTACGTCCATCTTATAGATAAAGAACTGAGGCTCAGAAAAAGTAATCAACTTGCTTAAGGTCTCACAGCTTGTAACAGGGCCAGGAGCCAAATCCAGATCAACTTGACTGTAAAGGGTGAGGTCTTTTCACAGCCCTACAGTCTCCGGGAATAATTTGGGTTCTATGAAAGGCTGAATTTCTCCAGAAGTGCAAGGACTCCTTGATCAGCGGCCTGGGGAGTGACGTGTAGCTTCTCAGGAGGGGACCGGGGGACAGTGATAGCAGCTGTTATGCCCCACTCTATCCCCATGTCCCACCCCTCTGACATCATGGGAGTGCAGCTCATTCCTGGCCCCACCTAGAGAGGCTCCACCCAGTGGCCCAACACCATGGAAATGAGCCCATCCTCTGGGCCAGGGGTGTCAGTCCCTGCTCTCAAGGCGGAGAAGGAAGCCAACAGTTGTGTGAGTTTCAGGCCAGACGTCAGAGCCCAGGACCCAGAGGTAAGCTGTTGGCAGCATCTGAGAAATCCCAGCGGTTCTGTCTCAGTGACTCAAGATCACAATTCTGTGGAACAGTCTTCAAATGTCTCTGATAGCATTCAAAATAAAGCTAGACTCTTGTCCTGGCATACAAGGTCCTTCGTGATCTAGTTCTCGCCCTGGCATAGGTCTCTCCTTCCCACCCATACCTTTTTTCCAACCACATGCACTACCACCCAATGTTGCATACCCCTGGCTCTTTCACAGCCTGATCCTCCTGCCTGGCATGCTTGTTACTTCTTCTTTGTCTAGATAACTCCAACCCACCTTTCAAAACTCAGCTTCTCAGCCATCACACCTCCTCTGGGAAGCCCTCCTGAAAGTCCAAGCCTGGGTGAGGTGCCCATCTTCTCAACACAGCTGTCCTGCATTACGCTTCTCTCTCCGCTTGTCTGCCATCTCCCTTCGCGTGTGGGTGACTCCAGAACAGGGACTGTGTCTTAATCCGTGTTGGCGTTTCCAGCACCGAGGAGAGATGGGTCCTAGTTTGAACAAAATATCTGGAAGAGCTTGTGGGTATTTCGCAGCATCAGAGTGAAAATCCTTCCCATAGCTGAGCATACAGAAAGACAACGTGGACCACATATTCGCCCATGTCACCTCCTCCGTGCAGAGTCCAATTCACACACACATCTGGGATCTGGCGGCTTTCTTCCTCCCTTGTCTCTCCCTTTCTCTGTCTATACCACTTCCCATCTCTACTTCCTCCTCCCCTGCCCAGAATCTCAGCTTTAACCTGAAGGTGCAGCTTAATCTACAAAGCTTTAGGGCCTTTCAGTTCCTCAGAGTGGAGCGTCCACGGGCCAAAGCGGCATCTCTCTGCCTAACACTGACCAATGTTCTGGGTAAACCTTTGATGTATTTTTGTGCTGACACAACTTTTATGTCTTTACTCTCTCTGACTAATCATCTCTTCTCTGCAAAGGATTTGTGGCAGGAAAAAGAGGGAAACGGGAGGGAGGTCAAATACTATCTTTCCTGTAAATATTTAATGTCCAAAGAATGGATAGGTGGTTGGACGGATGAACAAATGGAGGGCAGGATGTGGGGATGAATAAATAAAGGCAATACCACTAGTTTGGCCCCGGCCTTGGAATCGCAGTCCTGCTCGGGCTTCTGCTTGCTCCCCATGCGTGGGCGCTGTCTTCATCCCACGGCCCTGAGTGCAAGTACTGACTGGGGTTAAATCATTTGCAGAATCCTACCTGGGCTGATCACTATCCCAGATTTCCTAGAACCACCCAAATCCCTAGGCTCACCCACTCGTCAGGGTGGCCCCTCCTTGTCAAGGAATCACAGAGCAGATTCAATGCATCAACAAATATTTATTGAGTACTTACTAAGTGCCAGGCTCTGTTCTTTGCTTTTTCTAGCCAATGAACTGCTGTCGTTCTTTTTTTCCCTCCATCCAAATTCCCACTCCTTTCGTTTCTCCCTTGAGTTTAGCTCTCAGCTTCGAATGCCCTTTGCCCACTCTTTAGGCAAGTGACTTCAGGATTCAGAGTCACCTCCCCCTGGAAGTCCTCCCCATACCCCCCTTGAGTGTGCCCACTCGTTGTGACAGACGCAGAGACCCAGGGCCCAGACCCCACTGCAAGAAAGGACTTGCCCAGCTGCCAGGAGTGTGGTCAGTAGGCTGCCTCCAACTGTCAGCTCCTGCAGGGTCAGCCTGAGCTGCAGAAAATGCTCCACCTGGAGTCACGCACCTGGAGGCATTGGTCCTGCGCGAGGCAGGGGCATTAAGGCTTCACCATGGCAGCTGATGGAGGACCGCACTGTTGGCCAGTTAGCCCCAGAGCCCTTTGCAGTGCTGGCCTGTGTCGAGGCTCAATTTCTTCCTCCGTGGAAGCTGCTCCTGCCTTGCATGGGTGTCCATCACCAATAAACACCTAGCACCCAAATCCATCTCAGCGTCTGTTTCGTGAGACCCCGACTGTGATACACATTTACAAAAAGCACAGCACGTTAGGACACGCCAAGGGCTTTGGAGTGATACGAACCAAATTCTCGGTCTCTACCCTCACTACTTGTGTGACCTTGGGCAAGCCAGTCAACTGCTCTGTGCCGCAGTGTGCTCGTCTGTATGATGGGGATAGTAGTCTGTACCTCGTAGGGCTACCGTGGTGATTAAAGGATAAGTACGTCTCACCTGCCGTGTGCACGGTCAGCATCCAGGACACAGGGATGTTTTTATTTTATTGAGTTCATAATAGTTTACATCATTGTGAATTTCAGTTGTACGTTATTTCTTGTCTGTCACCACATAGACGCTCCTCTTTACCCCCTTTTCTTTCCCCCCAACCCCTCCCCTGGTAACTACTAATCTGTTCTCTTTGTCCATATGTTTATCTTCCATATATGAGTGGAATCATACAGTGTTTGTCTTTCTCTGTCTGCCTTATTTCGCTTAACATAATACCCTCCAGGTCCATCCATGTTGTTGCGAATGGGATGATTTTGTCTTTTTTATGGCTGAATAGTATTCCATTGTGTATATATACACCACCTCTTCTTTTCTTTTTTTTTTTGAGAAAGATTAGCCCTGAGCTAACATCCACTGCCAATCCTCCTCTTTTTGCTGAGGAAGATTGGTGCTGAGCCGACATCTGTGCCCATCTTCCTCTATTTTATATATGGGATGCCTGCCACAGCCTGGCTTGGTAAGTAGTGCATAGGTCCACACCCAGGATCTGAACCAGTGAACCCCAGGCTGCCTAGGTGGAGCGTGCAAGCTTAACTGCTAGGCTACCGAGCCAGCCCCTATACCACATCTTCTTTACCCATTCATTGGACCATGGGTACTTGGGTTGTTTCCATGTCTTGGCTACTGTGAAGAATGCTGCAATGAACATAGGGGTGCATAAGTCACTTTGAATTGTTGATTTCATGTTCTTTGGATAGATACCCAGTAGTGGGATAGCTGGGTCATATGGTAGTTCTATTTTTAGTCTTTTGCGAAATCTCCATACTGTTTTCCATAGTGGCTGCCCCTGTTTGCGTTCCCACCAGCGGTGTATGAGGGTTCCCTCTTCTCTACATCCTCTCCAACATTTGTTATTTTTGGCTTAGTGATTCTAGCCTGTTTAACGGGTGTAAGGTGGTATCTCAGTGTAGTTTTGATTTGCATTTCTCTGATGGTTAATGATGTTGAACATCTTTTCATGTGCCTGTTGGCCATCTGTATACATTCTTTGGAGAAATGTCTGTTCATATCCTCTGCCTATATTTTGATCGGGTTTTTTGTTTTGTTGTTGTTCAGTTGTGTGAGTTCTTTACATATAATGGAGATTAACCCCTTGTCAGATATATGATTTGCAATTATTTTCTCACAGTTGGTGGGTTGTCTTTTTGATTTGTTCCTGGTTTCCTTTGCCTTGCAGAAGCTCTTTAGTCTGATGAAGTCTCATTTGTTTATTTTTTTCTTTTATTTCCCTTGTCCGAGAAGACATGGTATTCAATAAGATCCTTTTAAGATCAATGTCAAAGAGTGCACTACCTATGTTTTCTTCCAGAAGTTTTATGGTTTCAGACCTTACCTTCAAGTCTTTGATCCATTTTGAGTTGATTTTTGTGCATGGTGTAAGATGGTCTACTTCCATTCTTTTCCACGTGGCTGCCCAGTTTTCCCAACAGCATTTATTGAAGAGACTATCTTTTCTCCGTTGTGTGTTCTTAGCCCCTTTGTCATAGATTAACTGTCCGTAGATGTGTAGTTTTATTTCTGGGCTGTCAATTCTGTTCCATTGGTATATGTGCCTATTTTGGCACCAGTACCATGCTGTTTTGATTACTACGGCTTTGTAGTACATTTTGAAGTCAGGGATTGTGATGCCTCCAGCTTTGTTGTTTTTTCTCAGGATTGCTTTAGCTATTCGCGGTCTTTTGTTGCCCTGTGTGAGTTTTGGGATTCCTTGTTCTATTTCCGTGAAGAAAGTCATTGGGATTCTGATTGAGATTGCATTGAATCTGTAGATTGCTTTGGGTAGTAGGGACATTTTAATGATGTTTATTCTTCTGATCCATGTGCATGGAATGTCTTTCCATTTCTTTATGTAAGTGTTGATTTCTTTCAGTAATCTCTTATAGTTTTCATTGTATAGGTCTTTTACCTCCTTGGTTAAATGTATTCCTAGATATTTTATTCTTTTTGTTGTGATTGTAAATGGGATTGTATTCATGAGTTCTCTTTCTGTTAGTTTGTTATTGGATTATAGAAATGCGACTGATTTTTTTAAGTTGATTTTGTACCCTGCAACTTTACTGTAGTTGTTGATTATTTCTAATAGTTTTCCAATGGACTCTTTAGGGTTCTCTCTATATAAGATCATGCTGTCTGCAAACAGCGAGAGTTTCACTTCTTCATTTCCTCTTTGGATTCTTTTCATTCCTTTTTCTTGCCTAATTGCTCTGGCCAAAACCTCCAGTACAATATTGAGTAAGAGTAGTGAGAGTGGGCATCCATGTCTTGTTCCTGTTCTCAGAGGGATGGCTCTCAGTTTTTCCCTGTGGAGTATGATGTTGGTTGTGGGTTTGCCATATATGGCCTTTATTATGTTGAGGTAATTTCCTTTATACTCATTTTGTTAAGAGTTTTTATCATAAGTGGCTGTTGGATCTTGTCAAATGCTGTCTCTGCATCTTTGGAGATGATCATGTGGTTTTTATTCCTCATTTTGTTAATGTGGTGTATCACATTGACTGATTTGCAGATGTTGAACCATCCCTGTGAAGCTTGTGTAAATCCCGCTTGATCATAGTGTATAATCTTTTTTCTGTATTGCTATATTCAGGTTGCCAATACTTTGCTGAGAATTTTTGAATCCACGTTCATCAGCGGTGTTGACCTGTAGTTTTCCTTTTTTGTGTTGTCCTTGTCAGGCTTTAGTATCAGGTGATGTTGGCCTGGTAGAATGTGTCAGGAAGTGTTCCATCCTCCCTAATTTTTTGGAATAGCTTGAGAAGGATAGGTATTAAGTCCTCTTTGAGAGTTTGGTAGAATTCACCAGGGAAGCCATCTGGTCCTGGGGTTTTATTCTTTGGGATGCTTTTAACTGCTGCTTCAATCTCTTTACTTGTGATTGGTCTATTCAGATTATCTATTTATTCTTGATTCTGCTTTGGGGGATTGTAAGAGTCTAACAATTTATCCATTGCTTTTAGATTGTACAATTTGTTGGCATATAGCTTTTTATAGTATTCTCTTATAGTCATTTCTATTTCTGTGGTATCCATTGTAATTCCTCCTCTTTCATTTCTAATTTTATATTTCTGAGCTTTCTCTCTTTTTTTCTTTGTAAGTCTGGCTAGGAGTTTGTCAATTTTGTTTATTTTTTCAAAGAACCAGCTCTTTGTTTCACTGATCCTTTCTACTGTGTTTGTTCTTTCAATTGCATTTATTTCTGCTCTGATTTTTATTATTTCCCTTCTTCTGCTGACTTTGGGATTTGTTTGTTCTTCTTTTTTCTAACTCAGGTGTAGTTTGAGATTGCTTATTTAGGATTTTTCTTGTTTGTTAAGTTGGGCCTGTATTGCAATGAATTTCCCTCTCAAGACCGCTTTTGTTGCATCAGTAGTGTTCCTCCAGGCGTGGCTTATCCAGGGACAGCTCTGCTGAGTCTCCCATTTCAGGATCTCTCACAAAGCTGCAGTCAGGTGTTGGCTAGGACCACAGTCATCCCAAGGCTCAATTTAGAGAGGGTGGAATGCAAGCTCAGTGACATGCTTGCTGGCAGGGCTCAGTTCCTTGCTGACTGTTGGCTGGAGGCTGCCTTCAGTTTGTTGCCATGTGGCCTCTCCATTGAGCAGCTCGCAACATGGCATCTTCCCTTATTCCCTTGTCTAAATATGTGAGAAGAACTGGAGAGAGTGTGATAACAAGACAACAGTCATACTCCTTTGTAACCTAGTGTTGGAAGTGGCATCCCCTCCCTCGTGCTGTGTTTTGTTCTTTAGAAACAAGTCAGTAGGTCCAGCCCACACTCAAGGGAAGAGAGGTGTGGTACATAAGGGCATAATTATGAGGGGGGTGTTATGGGTTGACTTGTGTCACCCCCCCACCCCAAAATTCATATGTTGAAATCCTAACTCTTTGTACCTCAGAATATGACCTTATCTGGAGTAGGGTCTTTACAGAGGTAATCGAGTTAAAATGAGGTCACTAGGGTGGCCTAATGCAATATGACTTATAAGGTGCCTTTATAAGAAGGAGAAGTTTGGAGACAGATGTGCATCAGGGAGAATGCCGTGTGAACATTAAGACAGGCGTCTACAAGGGGAGAGGCCTGAGACAGACTCTCCTTCACAGCCCTCAGGAGGAACCAACGCTGCCCACACCTTCATCTCGGACTTCTATCCTCCAGAACTATGAGACGATACGTTTCGGTTGCTTAGCCATTCATGTGGTACTCCGTTGTGGCAGCCCCTCCAACTAACACAGGAGGTCACTCAGAGCTGTTTCAGGGGCCACCTATCACAGAGGCCTGAAGTCTGGTGGGTTCAGCGTGGCACTGAGGAAAGGGCTGATCCAGGAGATAAAGTCAGATGGAAATCTCAGGTGTGGGTGGCTGACAGAGAGTGGGAGAGAAAAAGAAAGGGTGTCTGCTGTGACCACCCGCCTTTGTATGGTCTGGTAACAGTGGGGAGGAGTGAGAGGCGGGTGTTAATTAAGCACCATTTTGAATGGAGTTCAAGTTGAATGCCAAGGACTGCCCGTAGTTCTCATCTACCAGGGGAGGACGGCTGCTCCTCTGCATGGCACAGCGTCCCGGACTCTCGGATCCTGGTCTGGGGACAGGTGGGGATGTTTGGATTCAGCGTCAGGTCTTTACTAAGCATTCATCCTGCTTGGCACTGGTAACAGGGGAACCATCTTCCCAACCCATGCATTTGATGAGGACCCTCCCAGCCTCCCGCCACGTCGGATCCCTGAGTGAAGCACGGCCACGCGTTACTGCCCCTGTGACACGCACAAGCTCAGGCTTCCTCAGTTTCGGGCCTCTCCCCATCCTCCTCCCACCTTACCTGGGCCCCTCTGTCCCACCCTCACTGCGTTTACTGTCCCTACCGTAGTGAATTACTTGTAAGTTCCACAAAAGATGGACCATTTTAGGCTTCTGGGTCTTGGCTGCTATTGGCTCTGCCTAGATCTTTCTTTGAAAATCTAAAAGAAATCTGCCTGGCTTAATTCTCTCCTCCCTTCACCACCAAGCTGAAATGAAATGTTCCTGTGTGAAGACTGTCTTGCTCCCCTAGGTAGGTTCTTTTCCCATACTTCATTTTTGTAGAAGACAAATGTTAATTTTTTTCTGTTAGACAATAAGCCCTTTGAAGGAAGGATCTTTGTCTTTTTTGTGTATGTGTATGAGGAAGATTGTTGCTGAGCTAACGTCTGTGCCCATCTTCCTCTATTTTGTATGTGGGACACCACCACAGCACGGCTTGACAAGCGATGTGTAGGTCCGTGCCTGGGATCTGAACCCACAAACCCCAGGTCACTGAAGCAGAGCATGTGAACTTAACTGCTGTGCCACTGGGCTGGCCCCTGTCTTTCTGTTTTTGTGCCCCTGGTGCCCAGTTCCTGGCCTACAGCAGAGCTCAGTCAGTATTAGCTGAATGAAATGAATAGTTAAAGAAACGAGTGAGCCAACAGAGTGCAGGTCTCGCACCAGCGAGAGACAGCGAGCCTGTGAGCAATTCTGAGGCAGAGGCCCAGCACCCTCACAGCCACATCCTAAGCAAGGGCAGAGAGTGGAACATGTCCAATTTGCCTCTGGAAAGTAGAGAAAAGCCAAGGAAGACATCCTGGGGAAGGGGACACTTAGATTGAGTCTTAAAAGAAGATCATGGCTTCATCCCTCGGATGGGGAAAGGCACGTCCAGCTGAGAGTGTGGGATGTTCACACAGCCCTGGGATGTCAGCCAGCTCGCTCCCAGGGAAAGGCACGTCACATGGCACACGGACCTGGGCAGGTGAGGAGCACAGGCACAGAGAAGCCTGGGGACCTGGAGCACCGTCCTAAGGCGGCTGATGACTCCAGCACCTCAGCTGGACACAAAGTTGTTAAGAAGGTAAGAGGGAATGGGGCTGTGCCCCGCCTGCAGTCGTGACCAGGCGACTGCCTCTAACTGCTTCCTCCTGCTGGCCCAACATCTTTCTCAGGATTTATGACTTTCTCTTACATTTTTCTTACATTTTTATCAAATTTGAAAGGCCATTTCATTGCATTTACCTGCTGCATTCCCCCCCAGATTAAAAATAACATATACTCATTTTTTATAAATTGGAAAATATCTTTACAAAAAAGAGGAAAATTGTATCACCACCACACATAAATACAACCATTGTTTATACAGTGGCATATTTTATTTTATTTATTTTTCTAAACACAGTATAAAAAAATACAACCTTGTATCCTACAGTTTCAACTCGCAGCACCCAGAAGCCGTCTCACACGGTATTTGTTTGGGAGGAGTCAACGACTAGGACTCCCGTCTCGGTAGAGACAGAGGGCTCAAGGGGCGGTTGGAGAGCAAAGCGCTGGCTTTTTTGCTGAAAGAACGTGGCTTCAGAGGTGCAGGCCAAAGGCCTTACTGCTGCCCTCGGAGGAGGACTTTCCCACACAGCTGGCTCAGAAGCGCTGCCCATTTTTCCCCTGCGCTCAAGCAGAGAATAGGGGAGGGCAGAGGGGCTGCAGATGGGCTGGGCTGGTTCCAAAAAGAGAGGCCCGGAAAGGCCGAGGCTCCGCGCCTGCTCCCCAGCTCTCCACCAGCTCAGGCTCGTGTTGGGGGAGAATGGAGTTCTTCCTTGCTCACCCCTCCCTTCTGGGAGGCGTGGGGGTCCTCTTCTCCCATCGGCCCCCTTCCCTTCCTGGGCCAGGCACACACAAAGCCGGAGTAGCTGGTTAGACAGAGCACCTTTTACACATCTGCTGCTGGAAGCTGTCCCCCACAGGCCCCCTCGCCCCTGGGTTACCGACCCTGCTGTGTGCCTGCAAAGCTCCCGGAACTCACCCACATGGCTGGTGCTTGTCCTTCGGCGCTGAAGTGACCTCCTGTCTCCTCTTCCTTCCACACTGTAGTGTGGGCTCCCTGAGAGCAGACACTTGCGATTTGGCTCACTCTCGGACCCTCAGACCTTAGCCCAGAGCCCGCTAGGGATGTGGAGTCAGGGCTTAGGGGCTGCAGGACGGGACACAGCCACTCCCCCTGTCTGGTAAACTTGGGTCCCAGCCCCCGCTCTGCAGAAGATCCTATTTCTCGCTTATTCTGTCCCTCGGTGTCACCTGTCTGATGGGTTCAGATACTCAGGGCAAGCAAGGCCAGGGACTGCAAGGGGTGGGGGCCCGCCAACAGCGCAGGGGGCAGCAGGAGCGCGCGTGATGTAACCACGTCCCAGCCTCCCGTTAGACCCTCTAATTTGGTTTTGGAAACATGTGGTTTTGTCCTTGTTCAAATATTGATTTTAGGTAACTTGAGCCTGGCAGAAAAGGCCTCTGCCAAGGCCAGTGGGGCTGTTTGTTTCCCTAATGACATTTTTGCGTGTTTGTATAACATGGGCTGGCGAAGATTTACGGGGCTTTGCACTTGGGAAGAGATTGAGGCAGACTGTTGATGAAGGCCCAGAGCATAAATCAGACCTGCTCTGGCCACAACGGCTGCTGTAGAGACCTGGCCCCCTGCCGCTCTCCCGCGGGAGCGAGGGGTTTGCACCAGGTCAGCGGGCTTGGGAGGGCGCTCCCCACAGCCCTGGGATTCACCGAGCAGCTGGGGGAGGCAGAGAGGAGGAGTGCTTTGGGTGGCAGGCTGAGCAGGCAGGGTTCCACGGGCTTCTCGAACTTCATTACTTTTACAATCGTGATTCTTACTACATCTCTTCAGGTCAAAGTAAAAATTTGAAAACTGCAGGAGCAGAAGACTTTTGCCATGCCTTCCTGACCTACGGTTCTAGTACTGAATTACTCTGGGTCCAAACAGGAAACAAATGGCTCGCTCCAATGGGGCGTTGAGACGAGTTTAATGAAGGGACTATTAACAAAGGTGCAAATGGAGTTAAGGGACACAAACAGGGGATGGTAGGGACTGGTAACAGTGTCCTTAGAGAGAGCCAGAGCTGTGCTGTGGCTTAAGCAGAAAGCTGTCTGATGAGAATTGAGACCTTTGGTGGAGGAACACCCACTGCCAACCTGTGGCCCCGAAGGAGGGAGCAGGGAACAAAGACCCTGACTGCTCTCTTGCCTTTGCATCTCTGGAGGGTGCTTCCCGTTGGCCGAACCCAAGTAGAAGCCGCAGGATTGATGGGGTCCACAAAGACCAGGCTCCCGGGCTCAGAGAGACCCAGGTGGAAAGTGGATTTGCAGGGGTGAATGGAAACTACCTAGCCTCACTCAGGAGCTTTGCAGACCGCTGCGAGCAGGCAGGAGGTGGAAAGCCCTGCTTCTCCTCTGCCCTCCGCCCATCGCCAACCTTCAGCCAGGTAGCTCGTGTCTTCAGCTCCCTCGTTTCTGTTTTTAACCACATGAGGCTTTGGTGATGTCTTCAAATTTTTTCCTGTGAAAACTGATTCCATATCTGCCTGAACAGGGAAATGCTGATCTGTAACATCCTGGAGCCTCAGTTTCTCACCTGTGAAACAGAGATAATTGTATGACCTTAGAGCCCTGGGGCAATGACAAAATGAGTTTAAATGTGTAATGCACTTAGGGGTAAGCAGTGGTTAGGAATCAACAGGCAGTGGTTGTTCCCAGACGAGAGCACACTGGAAAAGGTTCCCGGATGAGCCCTCATTCTCTGTCCACCTCGGCATCCCTTTCTCCTTTCTGGCCTCAGATTTCCTGGTCAAATCCAGAAATTTGGAGGCAGTTCTCTTGGGTTTGTGCCAAAGACGTTTAATGAGATGACCTGTAGCCCTTGAGCTGACAAGGTCATCTCAGCTTTCAGGGTCTGCCCTTGGCAAAGACATCTCACCTGTCCGGGACTTGGGTCCTCCAGCCCCGCCCTTGTGCATCACCACAAGAAACCCTGGCACCTTCAGGCACACCAGAGTGTCCTGGAGCCCCCACTGAGCGCAGCAGGCTCCCGCTTTCTCTCTTGAGGCCTGAGAGGTTCAGCCAGGGCAGGCTGGCCCCAGCTGTGCTCCTTGGCACGTGAAATCCCAGCTCCTATCAAAGCCAAGCTAGAGAGAGCTGTGGGCACTGGCCGCCCAAGGCCACAGCGTCCTCCTCCTCGTTCTGCCAAATGCCACTCCCCTGGGCCCGGGAGACAAAGTTCACATCTTAGCAGCTGGCCCCGGCTATAAGTCTGCACGATTTACCTTGGCTCTCACTGGCACCGATAATGAGGTCATAGAAGGAGAAAAACGATGGGGAAGACCTCTGGAAGGGCAGCAGTAAAACATGCTGCTAGGAGGTGAGAGAGAGCCCCTGAGTCAGGGGTCCTTGGGAGCTGTCTTCGAGAGGCAAATAACTTCAAAAGTCCCTGACTGAAGGATAAAATGTGTGTTTTTAGGGGCCGGCCTGGTGGCGCAGCAAAGTTCACGCGCTCTGCTTCAGCGACCTGGGGTTCTCTGGTTCAGGTCCCGAGCGTGGACCTAGCACTGCTTATCAAGCCATGCTATGGCAGGTGTCCCACATATAAAATACAGGAAGATGGGCACAGATGTTAGCTAAGGGCCAGTCTTCCTCAACAACACCAAAAATAGAGGAGAATTGGTGGCAGATGATGTTAGCTCAGGACTGATCTTCTTCTTCAAAAGAGGTGTGCTTTTATGCATACCAAAGTCCATCTCTAGACTCTTCTCTCATTTAGTTATTTTTATTGAATCAATTTCTTTAAGGCTCAGGAGCATGATATAGTAAAATGAGCAAGAACTGGGATGTGGAGAGGAAAGATAACAATTTCCAGAGCCAGACAGGGCCCATGGTGGGCCAGGTAATCCAGTCCATGCCCCCCTCTCCAGTACTCTCCTCTTCATACCCATGGGCCTGCTTCACTGGGCTTCTTCCAGTTCATCCACCCACCAGACTTTCCTGAAACCTGTACCGTCTGAGTCCTTCTCCTGGAAAGCTCTTCCCTCTAACTCTTCCCTTGGCTAATTCTTGTACATTCTTCATATCTCAATTTAATATATCATTCTTCAAGGTCCTTCCCTCATTCCACTTCTTTATTCTTTCCTCTTTCCTGAGAGCTGAAATGCAGTTGTAACCATTGGAGTTTGAGCAGCCGTTTTGGACCATGAGGTAGAAACTGAAGCTGTAGATGGCAGAACTGCAAGACAGAAGGATCCTGAAGTTGTCGCCAGCTGCCTACCAGTTCTGAACTTCACCTCTGTATTTCTCTTTTTTTTTTTATTAAAATTCATATAGCATAAAATTAGCCAGTAACCGTTTTAAAGTGTACAATTCAGTGGCGTTTAGTATATTCACTATGTTTTGAAGCCATCAGCTGTATCTAATTCCAAGACATATTAATCACCCCGAAAGGAAACACCACACCCACGAAGCAGTCCCCCACCCCCTTCCTCAGTCCCTGGAAACCGCCGGTCTGCTTTCAGTCTCTCTGGATTAGCCTGTTGTGGACACTTCACATAAACGGAATCATACTCTATGTGACCATTTCCATCAGGGTTCTTTCACTCAGCATGTTTTCAAGATTCATTCACGTCAGATCACACATCAGTACTCTGTTCCTTTTTGTGACTGAGAACAGTTGGTTAATGTATAGACCGCATTTTGTTTATCCATGCCTTTGTTGATAGACATTTCAGTTGTTTCCACTTTTTGACTCTTAGGAATAGTGTTGCTTTGAACATCTGCGTACAGATATCTCTAGATTTCTTTACACAGGATGGGAATAGATTTCTGTCTGTTTAGCCCACTGTTATTCGGATTTTGTCACCCTCAACCGATCACACTTTTAGCTGATACAAGGGATCTAACAATTACAGTTATTAAAAAATTGTATTTCCTCCTTACCTATCCTGTTTGGAAGTGGAGAATATTAAGAAGCTGAAAGAACTATGTAATCATTTTCTCTCCACCACCATTTCCTGTGTTTCTTTGGGCCTTAGCAATTTATCTATAAAATGAGGATAAACAGGCCCTAAAAGCAGAGGTGTAAACCAGATAATCTCTTGAGATCTTTTCTCCTTGATTCTTCGAAGCATGTTTTGGAAGGGCTCAGGGTTACAGGAGACAGAGTGAAGCCCGTTGAAATGTCACGTCACTGTCTTTGGAACACATTCCCAGATTTATCCCCATCCTTTGTCCCCGAGCTGGATGTTTTGCTTTCGTCTCCCTGACCTATGGCACCTCTAACACCGCGTGTTTCACAGTCCATCTTAAATCTCTGGCCTACGTACCTGTTTTCTTAGTAGAACATACAATCTTCACAAATAAGTGCTTTAAATGCAGCCAACCTTCCAAACAAAGCTAGAACATACAAGCCAACCACAGTAACAACAAATATTCTAGGTGTTTCTTCTCACTCAACTCTTTGTCGTTCCCAAGGCCCTCTGATGCCCTGGGCCTTGGTGTCTACGTTTTAGTATCGCTCCTAGCTCTCCTTGATAAAGACATCTTCCAATTACCAACTTTGTCCCTGCCCGGTTCCACCTGGTCCCTGGAGTCCCAGCTGTGGCTTCCACTCGTGCCATGGAGTGGCCTTGGACCATGGAACTCTCCCTGGCTGTTTCCGCCCTTGCCTCCCTCCCCCATCCCTAGTGCAAAGGAGTACAGGAAGGTTCTAGATCACAGGTGCTTGGAAAATACTTATTCAAGGAATTCCTAAAAGAAAGGAAAAAAGACCTCAGTTGATCAAAGTTGTTTTACCAAGGAACAAAATCTGGAGGCAAAGCCCGATCCTAGTCCTTGTAGGAATCTGGTGAAGATGGAGAGAGAAAACAACTAATTGGACTCTTTAGCTAAAGACTAAAGTTATGGTTATAATTTCCCTATCTCTCTCTAAACTACCATCTCTTCCTCCTCCTGAAATTAGTTGATTCTTGGTGTATACAAAGGGCACATTAAATGAATTAAACTTGAAAGCTTTTTAAAGTTAATAATAGCTAACGCATATACTGTACAAGTACTTACAGGTGCCAGGCACTATGAGAATTCCTTTACATGGATCATCTCATTTATTCCTTGCAAAACCCTATGTGGTAGATACTATAACTAATTATTTTTATTTTATATATGAAAACATGGAGCCTCCGAGACAGGCTACATAACTTGCCCAGAGTCTCACAGCTGATGAGTGAGGGGCCACGTCTACCCACACCACCACTCTGCAACGCCCAAAAGGAAATTCAGATATTTCCATGTTTCCATCCATTCATCAAGCTTGTATTGAGCAGCTCTTGCTTGGGATAAAGAGTAACTAAAATGGGGTTCTATGCAGGGTACAATGAAGAATTTCAACATTATTATTTCTGGAACGCTTCAATAGTCCCTCATTCTCAGCTTCAATCACAAGAACCAGGGAGGAATTAATAAGTGCAGCGGGGATGCCACTGTCGAAGTACCCCTCCGTGCAGCTGAATAGTGGGACTCAGAGATGTCAGGCCCTCATACCTGGAACCTGGGGCATCACCTTACATGGCAAAGACTTCGTAGATGTGATTAAGTGTAGGATTTTGAGACAAAGAGATTATGTTGGATTATCCTGATGGGCCCTAAATGCAGTCATAAATGTCCTTATAAGATGGAGGCAGAGGGACACTTGACTACACACAGAAGAGGAGGAGGCAATGTGACCTTGGAGGCGGAGACTGGAGTGATGCGGCCACAAGCCAAGGAGTGCTGGCAGCCACAGACGCTGGAAGAGGCAGGAGCAGATTCTCCCTGGGAGCCCTGATTTTGGACAGTGAAACTGATTTAATACTTCTGGCCTCCAGAATTGTGAGAGAATAAAGTCCTGGTTGTTTTTCTTTTTGTGAGGAAGATTGTTGCTGAGCTAACATCTGTGCCAATCTTCCTCTGTTTTACGTGGGATACTGGCAGAGTGTGGATTGACGAGCGATGCTAGGTCTGTACCTGGGGTCTGGGCCTGCAAACACTGGGCTGCAGAAACAGAGCACGTGAACTTAACTGCTATGCCACCGGCTGTAAATTCCTGGGGGTTTTTTATTATTAATTAATTAATTAATTTGCTTTTTTTGAGGAAGATTAGCCCTGAGCTAACGTCTGTGCCCATCTTCTTCTACTTTATACGTGGGATGCCTACCACAGTGTGGCTTGATGAGCAGTGGGTAGGTCCACACTAGGATCTGAACTGGCAAACCCCAGGCCGCCAAAGCGGAACATGCGAACTTAACCGCTGCGCTGCCACTGGGCCAGCCCTTAAATTCCTACTTTAAGCCACTAGTTTTGTGTTAATTGGTTACAGCAGCCCCAGAAAACCAATACGCCAAGTTACCCTATTTTGCTGCTTTGATGGCCCGTGGGATCATTAGAACCCAGGACAGTATGAAACACACAAAGTAGGAAACTGAGTTTCAGAAAAATAGATGAGGCTGCAGAGGATCAAGTGGCCAGCAGCGATGGAGCTGAGATTGAAACCTGGTTCTAATTCCCGAGTCTTGCCAATCACTCTACAGTTTATAACCACCTTGATTTAGCTGTCTTTTAAATTTTTTCCTGGGAAACCAGAGCAGATTATATTTACTTTTTTTAAAAGATACCGAATCTGAGTTTCAGCGAGGCGAAGGGACGTGCTTGAGGTCACACCAGAGGAGCTGGGATTGGAAGCCAGTCTGGGTCTTCAGTCTCCCTGCCCTTGGACCTACAGCTCCGGCCTGTGACAGATTCAAACGCTGGAGGCCCTGCCTGTCGGGAGCTGCCTGCCAGCCCGGCGCAGGCACCCGCAGCTTATCAGGCTGACCTTTGGCTTTCCAAGGCAAACCCCTGCCTGGAGGAAGCTGCCAATAGGCGGCCAAGGCTGTGTGTTGTCCTTATTTAGAATTGCTTCCATCTAAACTAGCCCTGCTCTTGCAAAACATGTTTATTCTGGTTTCCTCTCCCTGCTGGCTGCCTGACCAGTGTGGGCCCAGAGTGCAGCCGCTCCAGCTCTCAGACCTGGGCCAGCCAGGGCAGGACAAAGAGGAAAACACGAGCCTCCGGAGAAAGGACACAGAAGGGCATGATTTCCCTTCCCAAGTCACGCGCCAGACGGGATGGAGACCCTCTCTTTAGAGTATTGCTATGGACCCCTCAGAGAAGGCAGCCATTCAAAACATACCCCTGCTGAGACTGACCTCAACTTAAAACCCAAACAGTTTTAGAGTCACAATAATAACGATGATGGCCTTTTAATAATAGAGTAAATTGCTTTTCTTAAATACTTATTGTAAACCGAAAACTCTATTAAATCTCTTACATAGTTTATTTCCTTTAATCCTCAGGATAACCATACTAGATAGGTACTTTGAGTACTTTATAGACCAGGAAGCTGAGACTTCAAGAGGTCAAGGCCATATGGCGGGTAAGCCACAGGAACTGAGATTTGAAGCCAGGGCTCTTTGCGTCTAGAACGTGTTCTCTCATACAACGCTCTTCTTTAGGGACTCCTGGTCTGGCTCCTTTGTTAGAAGAGTGAGGTTCAGAGACACAGTGACTTGCCCAGGGTCACACAGTGAGTTCCAGCAGAGCTCATTTTCCAGGATTCCAGAACAGTGTTCTCTCAATAGGTTTCCCCAATGTAAACAGTAATTTAAGAAGGAAGGAAACACAGCTCACGATTTCCTACTCACTGTGACTTGAAAGGCTTGTTTTCCCCTTTGCTCATCCCTTTGAATCTTGGTTTAGAGACATAATTGTCTTGGGGACCAATATGTCTCTTCCATGGGCATATCTGGGCATAGTCGGCAGTGAGAGGAGCGAGAAAGCCCCGAAGATGAAGGGGCACGTGCCTGCCAAGTTCCTCACAACAACCTCACACGGAGAGCATCTCTGAAACAAGCCTCCAGGAGTCATCTCACGGAAACTTCCCTCTCTCCTGGTGAGCCTTCCCAATTTACAGGTGAGTAACGTGCACTTCAGAGGCAGTATATCCCTTGGCCACAGTGAACAGCTGGTCCTCTCACCTGAGCCTTCTGACTGCTGGTGACGGTGCACAGAAACACCGCAAACAAGCTGGTTTCTCCCAGGCCTGAGAGCTCCTTGCCCAGGCACCCCTCCACTATTTTATCCTTTGGAAATGAAAATGTGTTGCAAACTCCGCTTTTGCTCTGTAGAGGGATGGAGAGGGAAACGAAGACTCCAAGTGAATTTCCATGTAGTATCGGAGGGGGTAATAGTTGGGGAGAGAGGCAACCCAAAAAACAACTAGTAAAAAATACTTTTCCTCTCAAGTCACTCTCTCGTGGGATGTACAGCACATCTTTCCAAATAACCTTTCTACAACGTGTGCCACGCACAGATGGGCGTAGCCTTCTTCCCAATGACTGGCCCCGTGTTGAATTCTGACGCAGATGTCAACATCTGTGTGGAGAGCGGGATCAGCAAATAAAAGGGGTGGGTGAGTGGAGAACGGGGCATGCTCCTTTCCTGCCCGGTGGGTCATGAGGGAAGATCCCTGTGGGGGCCGGCCAGAGTCCGTCCATTGGATAGCTGGTTTCCCTTCTCTGCCCGCATGGTTTCTGTCTCACTCTTGCTCTAATTATCCTGTTTATGACGCCCTTCCAGGGATGTCACAGTTTTTGACAAGGTTCATAGTTGGCTTACAAAAGGCAATTATGACACCAGTTTAATGAAGATGAAAAGGGTGTACTCAGAATCTTCTGGACTCCCTCTATTTTTTTTCTTTCTGCCTAATGGCAAACAGTATGATTGGTATGCTCTCCCCAGAATATGAAGGGAAGCCAAGGTCAGTTTGCTGAAAGTAAGCCTTGATTTTCTCATGTATGATAGGCAAGATGATCTTGGCTTTTGCTAACTCACATGCTGTGAGATCAAAGAAACATGGAAACTTTAAAAACTCTGAAGTGCTAGTCTAAGTGCTAAATTATTGGGCAGACTATGATCTGGAGATTTCCCTCCTCCAATGGAAAAAAAATCCTAAGTAGTCATTAATGTTTCAAACTGTTGCCACCTGGGATCTCTCCCTGCTGTCTAGAGTGGACCGCAAAGGATGGATGCGTGGGCAGTGAGGGCGGGGGTGACGGGGAGGAAGGTGCTCCCGGCTGAGTCAATGCTGACTTTCAAGTCTCAGAGCGGCTGTTTGCTAGCTGTTTGTTGCTAAGCAAAGCCCTTATTCTTTTCAAAGCCCAGCTTTCCAATCTGTAAAGTGGGACGACAATGCCTACCTCACAGGGCTTTTGTCAAACTGAATAAGAAAGAAAAATGGCTGCCAAATACTGAGCACCTGGTTTGTATAAGCTCCTGGACATTAATGACCTCAGCACTAACAATGTCTTAGAAAACTACGCTTTATTAGACTGCCTTTAGAATTAAGGAGAGTGAAGCTCAGAGAAGTTAAGCAATTTGCCTAAAATCATAAAGTAAATAGAAGAGCTAACATTCTAACACAGATCTATTTATTCCCAAATCTGGTAACCATTCACTGCCTCACTTTGCCTTTCAGTGTACACACGGGAATACTTTAAAAACAGTACAGTGATGCGGAGTGTTTGTTTCATGAGCAAACACTTTCGAAGGACTCATTCTGTGAGCCCCTTGGGATGCAGCCAAGTGATAGAGGCCATGGGCTCAGTCTTTCCTTCCTTTGGATCTCAGTTTTCCCATCTGAAGAACAACAGAGAAATCTCTTAGATCATCTTTAAAGTGCCATTCTGCTAAGCTCCGACTCCCTAAAAGTATATACTAAAAGGATTTTGAGAAAGTAATGCGTCAAAGTGAAAATGGGGAGGAGAGCACTGACGTTCATCAGAGCCCGTGCTGTGCCATGTGCTGTGTTTGATAGTCCCCAAAGGTGGCTGCCCCCAACTCCTTCCCTCTCGTCTGTCCACACTGCTCCTCACGCCAAGAGGTGACACCCACTCGAACCTTCCCCTTGAACCTGGGCTGGCTTCAGTGACTTACTTGGCCAACAGAACACAGCAGAAATCATGATCTGGAACTGCCGGGGCAAGGCCACAAGAAGCAATTTGTGCCCAGGTCTTCTGTAACGCTGGCTCTTAGGATGCTCCCTCTTGGAAACCAGCCCCAGGGCTATGAGAATTCCATGCCCCCTGGAAAGGCCATTTTAGGTGTTCCAATCGACAGGCCCCGATGAGCTCCCGGCCGACGTCAACTGCCAGCTCTAGGAGGGCACCCTCTCGGACATCCAGTGCAACTGAACCTTCAGAGGACTCCAGCCCCAGCTGGGCTCTGCCCACAGCCACACGGCAGAACTGCCTGGCAGAGCCCAGAGACTCAGGAAGTTGCTTTTTCAAGGTACTAACTTTAGAGGAGGTTGGGTAGGCAGCAATAGGTAACTGAAACACACATCATTTAATTTACAGTGAAATTTGTCATTTTAGCTCCATTTTATGGAAAGGATGCCTAAAGATCAGAGAGGTTAGGTTAATTGTCTAAGGTCACAGAATGTGGCAAAGCTATATTCAGAAATTAAATCTACTTTACTTCAAGTCTTGCATTTTAACCTTTATTACTAAAGGATCTTTTTTGTTTTAGTCATTTATTTAGCAAAACCATCAAGTTGAGGTAGACAACTGACCTTAGATACTGCTACATATAATAAGATTTTGGGTAAATTATAAAATAATTACTGTAACTTTCCTTTATTGGGTATTAATTATCTACCAGATTTTAATGATATTTAGTTATGGCGCATAAAGCTAGGATTACGCTTCCCACATTTTGGTGCTATTTTGGCCAAATTGCTGGTCCAAGCTTCTCTGAAATATCTACACATTCATCAAAGTGCAAGCTCTCTTCGTCTCTCCCCAGCTTTCTCAGCCCCGTCCCCAACTTTGCAGACGCCTCTGCCACCCGCCACCTCCACGGCGCCTGTGCCCTGAGCCCCGAGAACTCGGCCCTTTATTCAAAGCTCATCAGCAAATGATAATTGAGCACTGACTCTGGGGAGGCACTGTGCTCGCTACCGGTGACTTGGAATCTGGGATTCAGACTACAGTCATATAGACAGACAAATAAGTGCACAGCTGTACCCCACAGCCACGGGAGGCCTTTGTGAGTCCTCTCACTCCTTTCCACTCACATTCAGCCTCCACTTCCCCAGCCCTGAGCCGCTGCTCCAGCTCTCGGCCCCGCCCTCGCTGGGGCTGGCTCTCCCGCCTTCTCCTCGCAGGCCTCCTTGCACTTTCATTCCCTCTGTGCGCAGACTCAGCGATGGCCGCACAGGTGTCTGCTGTCCTCTGTATCTCTCCCTTTAACTGAGTTCCTTCAAAGCAGGATCGGCTTTTTCCATTTTGTTTTCCTTGCCTTTTTAAAATAATATATCAAATTTATAACACTTAATGAGCATCAGTAAAAACAATGAAAGTGAACGCATATGAACATTTCAAATCAGGTGTCACCCCCAGCACTCAATTCACTTCCGCACTTTTCTTTGGTTGTTCAGTTTGGAACACCTGAGCCGCTCACATGAGCAGTTGCAAGACAGTTTTTAAAGAGCCAGCTTTTGCAAGCTTGGGGGCGTGGGGTTCACAGAGGGGCCAGGCCGGTTCTCATTCAGAACGTCACGCACAGACTGCAAACCGGCAGCACGTGCAGTCATTGGGTAACAATCGGGCTGTCACAGATAGGCACACGCTAAGTGTAGGTTGTGCTTTGTGCTGAAGAGGCTGGAAGGAGGGCGATGCTTCCGAGAGTAACTGGGGCTCAGAGAGCAGGGGGCACTTTAGAGAGGGGCTCAGGAGAGCTTCTTTGAAGAGGCGAGGTTTGAGGAGATAATTGAAGAATGAGAATAACCCAGGATGCAAAGGGCTGAAGGAAGAATATCCTGGACAGGCGAGAGTAAGTGCAAAGGCCTCGGAGCGGGACAAAGCCTAGTTCACTCTGCACCGGCCTCGTAGGCAACCGTGTCAGGGTCTTCACACAAATGCCCTCAGGACCTCTTCTACATGCCTGACCTCTTCTCTCAAACTCGCGTCATTGAGCAACCTGCGGAGGTCCTGCGCCCGCTTTATGGCTGAGGAGCAGAATGGGGACGTGACTGTCACACACGGCTGGATGTTGACAGGCCATAATGAGGTCCCGGCAACACTCGGGCTTGGAGTGCAAGGGTCCTAACCACAACATCACACCACTCCACAGCCAGGAGTTAGAGTCATTCCTAAAAGCGAACCTTCTCCCACCAGAAACCAGGACTCTGTGCCAGGGCGGGATTTATGACCTAGTAACTGAGGACAGAAATAATTGGTCACATTAGTGCCTGGCAACCCCAGGCCGGCTCCGCTGTGGAGGGGCAGCCTGCATTGAAAGGGCTGAGGCAAGTTTACTGTTCTCAGCTCAGGTACTCTCCTGTGGCCAACACAGCCCTAATGAGCTCTGCATATTCAAGACACGAGTAATTGATGGTCCAATTTAAGGTGTGCATGGGCCACATTTCTTTCCAGGCTCTGGAGGAAAAACACCAGCTGAGGAAGAATGAAGAGCTGCCTGTTCTAAGTTATTTTCCTTCTGTGGTCATTCGATCCCCAGGAAGACGGCGTCTGCCCCATCGAGTGCCTGGAGAAAGGAGGCAATTACCCAGAGAAGTCAAGCAAAAAGGGAAGGACAAATGAAAATCCCGCCCCAGGGAGGAGGTCCCGGGCTCCACGCTGGAGTGGATACGACCCTCAGCACACCCTGCCTCGCACAGAAGCTTGAGTTAAGGCTTGGACTTTGGGGTCAGAAAGATCTGGATTTGAAAACTAATTCAAATGCCTTTTATATTTGTGGCCTAGGCAAGATTTAACTTCTCTGTGCCTCAGTTTACTCATTTGCTAAGGGGGCATTAAGAGCATAGACTTTAGGGTGATCGCACCTGGATTTCAAGCCCAGCTCTGCCACTGACAGTGTCATAAAGGGCAGGTTACCAACCTCCAGTGTTAGGAGGAAGTGACTAAAGGGTTACCTTGGGGACTGTGGGGAGGACCAGCTGAGGTGACACATAGAATACATGTGCTCAGTGCTTTGGAAAGTCATTGTTAACTTGTTACACACCGCCCCTAAGCCTATGACAGTGGCTCTCAAAGTGTGGTCCCCGGACAAGCAGCAGTAGCCTCACCTGGGAACGTGTCAGAAATGCAAATTCTCGGGCCCCACCCCAGACCCACTGAATCAGAAACTTTGGGGGTGGGCCCAGCCCTCTGGGCTTTAACAAGCCTCCAGAAGATTCTGGTGCATGCTGAAGCCAGAGGGAGACTGACTGTGGTTTGACAGGGAGAACAGCTTTCAGCAATAATCTGAACTGTCCACTTACCTTATGAGGTAGTGAGCTCCCTGCCACTGAGGATGTGTGAGCACAAGCTGGGTGAGCACCTGTCGGGATGTCACAGGAGGAGGAGTAGGTCCTTGCCTCGCTGCGATGCTGTGGCTCCGAGCGGCAGTCAGCGGCACTCCTCTCTTGGGTTTAGCCTTCGACGTTGGTGCAGAAGCTGGAAGTGTTTCACTTACACAGAAAAGAGACTGAGGTGAGCTCCTTGGTTTGGGGAAAAGAGAATGCCCTTTACTGTGGCTGCAAGGAGCAACATCGGGACCTTCTCTGATCCTCTTAGCTGTAAGGGACCTCTCTTTCTTCTGCACTCTCGTATCACGTTACACTGACACTGCTCCGGAGCCCCGTGCCCCGGCATCATAGCCGTTTATGGCTTATTCTGTTAGAGAAGCAGCAAGACACGTGTGGGGTGGCTGAAGCCCTGTCAGATGGTGAGCAATTCTCCTACCCTCTCTGGTCTCAGTCTCATTTATGTAAAGGAGTCAATAAGGGATTCCTTCCTGAAGCTTGAAGGATTCAAGGAGCCTGAAATCTGGTGCATCGTAGCCTGGACTCCTCTTTAATCCCCTACAAACTGTAAAACGTCTTTGGGGAGAATGCATTTCTGATTCGTCAAGATGTCCTTTCTGCTGCTCTCCACTAATCTCTGCCCCTGCCTTCCCACCTGAAAGACGGATATTCGATATGCAGCACATAATAAGGGCTTAAATATTTATTCAAAAAGATGAAAGGAAAAGAAATGAGAGCGCGAGAACAATTTAGTAAATGAATGTACTTCCTCATTAGCTGCCAGATATCCGAGGGGCTCTGTCTCTGGGGCATCTCCTGGGCCCGGGGGGCTGGGCTACACACGGGCCTTCCCGCTGGAAGAACAACCCACAATACGCAGTGCGAAGAGACCTACGAGAGAGGAGGGGGAGCAGGGAAGGCTGAGCCGGTCTCTCTGTAGGCAACTTGCTGCAGTGTCCTGGTGATTTGGGTGGTTGTTTACTGTGGGGAGAACTGGCCTCGGGTTCGTACGCACTCATCTCTTTCTTTTTTTTTTTTTTTTTGAGGAAGATTAGCTCTCAGCTAACTACTGCCAGTCCTCCTCTTTTTTGCTGAGGAAGCCTGGCCCTGAGCTAATAGTGTGCCCATCTTCCTCTACTTTATACGTGGGATGCCTGCCACAGCATGGCGTGCCAAGCGGTGCCATGTCCGCACCCGGGATCCGAACCGGCGAACCCCGTGAGGCTAAGTGGAAAGTGCGAATTTAACCGCTGTGCCACCCGGCCGGCCCCTCATCTCCGTCTTGAACCCCTTTGATGGAAGCAGAATGTTCCAAGTGTAGATTCTAGAAGACTTAGAAGCGGGTCTAAGCTCCACGTGTTGAGCTTTCTCCACAGTAGGGGGCAGGCCAAGGAGCGGTTTTGAAGCTTTTAAAGGCTCACTGGCCCTTCAAAAAATGGCTCAGCTGGACATATGGTTTTTGAAACTTTTCAAAAAGCCTTGTGGGCTTATTTTTAGAGCAAACCTTAACCTTGTAAAACTTCTTAAAGGAGCCACGGAGGGCCCGATCGTTTGAGCCCCTTAAAGCCCCAGGCAGCTGGAAACTCCCAGAAGTTTCCAGCATAGACTTTCCTTGTGCTTGATGTTTGTACCAGGCTGCCCCTTAAAAGGGTGTGTCCTGGGAGCCAGAAGACCTGGGCCATCGGCAAGCTGCTTAAGGAGGCAGTTTGCTTGCCTAGAATCACAGACTCACAGAATCTCAGACTCTCCTGATGGAAAGGAAACTTAAAAGTCACCGAGTCAACCCTGACTTGATGCCAGAACCTGCACTGAGGCACACTTACAAAGAGGTGCTCCGCCAGCCCTGCACCTCCAGCTCCGAGAAGGGCATTGTCTGGGCGCTCCTTCATTCAATGCATTTGTCACTGAGTGCCCACTGTGTGCTCGGCACCGAGCAACGTGCTAGGGATACAATGGTGAACATAAAAACAGGCGCCATCTCAATATGGACTGAGCATTAGTGGGGAAGACAGACATAGCTCAGTGATCGCACCATACATAATTGCAAATGAAAAAGTATCATTCAAGAATTCAAAGGTTCATAAAAGCCTCTGAGTGGACCTGATCTGGTCTGGGACATCAGGGATGGTTTGGTGAAGAGGCGACCTTTGAACCAGGATCTGAAGGATAAGGGAACGGACGTTAGCAAGGCAAGAGGAGGTTATGGGAAGGCACAGAGGGCCGAGAGAGCATCTCTGCAGAGGCCTTCAGGTAGAGGGAGTGTGAGGAAATGGAAGCAGTCCAGGTATGTGGCTAAAACGGGGAAGACCTGGCTTGAGGCTGGAGACACGCAGAGCTGTAGGGCGTGCATGGCCTTGCTGGTCACAGTGAGGACTGTGACCTTTAACCTGAGAGGTGCTGGAAGCCCTCTGACTCATTTTAAGCAGAAGGTAGGCAAGTCACACCAGAGCTGTAAATTCTTTCTCATGTTGCTAAGTGCGGTGGTCTTGAAATACATCCATAATCCTCCTCCCTTCGGAAGGCGAAGCCTCGTTTCCCTCCCTCGAATGCAGGTCAGTCCTATTCTAATTAATGAGCCTGGTGAAGTGCTTCTATGTACTTCTGAGAGGAAGTCATAAAAAGGATAGCTTCCTTGGCACTCCTCTCTCTTGGATTGCTTGCTCTGGGAGAAGTCAGCCACCATGCTGTGAGGACACTCAACCAGCCTATGGAGAGGCCTACATGGAGAGGAACTGAGACTTCCTTCCTACAACCAAATTACCAGCCATGGCGATTAGAAGTGGATCCTCCTTCCCAAGTCAAACCTGTAGATAACTGGAGACCCGGCTGATACCTTGACCGTAACCTCATGAGAAACCCCAAGCCAGAACCACTCAGCTGAGCCACTCTTGAATTCCTGAGCTGCAGAAGCCGGGTGATAATAAAGGCTTATTGCTGTTTCACATTATTGGCTTTGGGTAACGTGTGAAGCAGCGATGGGCATCCGACGTGATGAGGCATCTCCAGGTGCGGGGAAGAAAGCTGAAACTTTGGGGTCAGAGAGACTCGTGTTGCAATCCAACCCTCCAACTCCTGCTTGTTGGGCTGAAGCCATGTTCTTTACCTCCTGGAGCTCCCATTTTCTATCTGTAACATGAGATGATGCCTGCAGAACCCCAAGATACAGCACCACACCACCCTTCTCAGTTTCCTTGCCTTCTCACTCTTCATAGCCAATTGAGACATGCCGTTCTCAGAGCAGAGAAGCTAAAAAAGGTTACGTTGTCAAGAGGCACTGAAGAGTATGGGTATCTCCATCCTCCCACTAAGCGAGGGCTTGACAACTGCTTGTCTGAGGCTGCCTTAGGCCAAGTGGCATTATAAGCGCTACAGATTTTTAAGCCTATTTCCCATGAGTTTGATAAGCCCATCTTTTGCTGTGTAAACAGAATTTATTTATTTGAAATTTCCCTCTTCATAGGTCCATGTCTTATTTTCTTCACTTGCAGTGCAGTTAGGAAACAGATTTATGATGAGTATTCTAATGAAAGAGATATTTTTATTAAGGTATATTTGACAAACAATATTATATTAGTTTCAAGTGTGCAATACCATGATTCGATATTTATATATATTGCAAAATGATCACCCCAATAAGTCCAGTTAATATCACCATACATAGTTACAGAATTTTTTTTTTGTGATGAGAACTTTTAAAATCCGCTCCCTTAGCAACTTTCAAATATGCAATATAGCATTATTAGCCATAGTTGCCAAACTGTGCGTTACATACCCATGACTAGGGTATTTTGTAACTGGAATTTTGTACCTTTTGATTTCCTCCACCCATTTCACCCACCCCCATCTTCTGGTAATCACCAGTCTGTTCTCTGTATCTATGAGCTTGGTTTTTGTTTGTTTGTTTGTTTTTAGATTCCACATATAACTGAGATCACATGGTATTTGTCTTTCTCTGTCTGACTTATTTCACTTAGCATAATATCCTCAAGGTCCATCCATATTGTCACAAATGGCAAGACTTCATTCTTTTTTATGGCTGAACGATGTTCCACTATATATATATATGTAACACAATTATATATATATATATATTTTGTATATATATGTAAAATATATATATACAAAACATGTTCTTTATCCATTCGCCCATTGGTACACACTTAGGTCATCTCCATATCTCAGCCATTGTAAATAATGCTGCAGTGAACATGGGTGCATGTATCTTTTTGAGTTAATGTTTTCATTTTCTTTGGATAAATACCCAGAAGTAGAATTGCTGGATGACATAGTAGTTCCTTTTTTTTCAGTTTTTGAGGAAGCTCCATACTGCTTTCCATAATGGCTGTGCCAGTTGACATTCCCCCAGCAATGCACGAGTCCACATCCATGCTAGCATTTATTTTCTCTTGTCCTTTTGATAATAGCCATTTTCATGATAGGTGTGAGGTGAAAGCAATTTAAAAGTTAGTTTTTACTGTGTCATGTGCATTGTGGAGACTTTTTAATTAATTTTAAAAACACCACCCTGGGGTACCTACATTTGTGCCGTTTTACGGATGAGGAAACAGATATGAAAGCCAAGAACGTTACTTTGTCACCCAGTATATGTGACCTTGGCTAGTTTTTAAGACTTCTCCTATGTCTTACTTTCCTCATCTGCAAAATGGCGGAAGCTGTACAAAATAAGGCTGTTGTGGAAATTGAAGGAGTTCATATGTGTAAAATACTTAGAACAGTGTCTGACATATTCTGATTATTTCTTGTTGGCTTCTACCATTATTTTTCTTATTAGTTAACCAATGTTTCAAAAATTCAAAGCAAAACTTCTAAGACATTTTGCTCCTCCCGTGGTGTCTCTCTCCTGTAATAATATTTCCCATTTTATCGCATTTTTATGTCCATTTGATTCTTTCAGCAATCCTGTGACTCAGCATCGCTACCTTGATTTTTCAGCTGATCAAACTAAGGCTCAGAACGGCGAGTCTGAATCGCTCAAAGTTCCTTTGGTTGCAAGCAACAGAAACGAACTGAATCTCACTTCACCTAAAGAGAGAAAGTCGTCGTAAGATGCAGCGGTCATTCGGGGAACCCAAGCTCACGTGTGAGCACTGGGCAGTGTCCCAGAAATGACAAGAACCAGGAGAGGGAGGCAGCAGAGGGCTCGGGGAGTGTTGCTTCTCCTTCTCTCCCCTTGTCTCGACTTGGCTGCTGGGCTGCCTCTGTCTTTTTTCTCTGAAGACTGACTTTCTCAGCTGCTCGGTGCAAATAGTTGGAGGAATGGCAGCCTCCCACAGCTTCCAGGTTCACACGTTATCATGCCAACCATAGGAGAGACTGCCCTTCTGCCTCCCTCTCTCTGGATTGCACATTAGCACAGGTAGGACCTGGTTGGACCAGCGTGGGTTAGGGGCCGTCCCTTGGCCCAGTCAAACATGGCCGAGGAGTGGGCTCACAGGGCACAGCATTGCAGCTGGGTGCCAACTCCCACAGATTCCTGTAGGAAGGTCACGGGCAAGTGGAAGACACTCTAGAGGGGCCCGGAGCATGAAGTGAGCGTCCTGTCATGTTCCATGCTGGGTTCTCTTCCAGATCTTCTTCTCCCATGAGGCCAGCACTTTCCCCACAGAGCCTCAGCTGCTTCCCTTCAGGAGACCAGCACCTGCTGGGACTCAGGTTGAGGGAGAGCCGGACACTCCTCCAGCTGTGCTCTTTCCACAGGCGGAGCCGGCTCATACACGAGCAGTGTCCTGAGTTGCATCATTGTATATGTACATATACATAGTTCTTCATTCCTCCTCCTAGTAAGAGAATTCCACATTCCTAACCTTTGCCCTACGACTTGCACTGTTTTCCTGGAGAAGAAGTGTACTTCCCCAGATTAGCACCGTCAGACTCGGGCATGTGACTTGCTCTGGCCATTGGGTCCTAAGTGAGAGTGATTTAGACCAAGTTCAAGCAGAAACATTAAGAGCCATTGCAAATTTCAGCATTGTCTTTTTTCCCCTCTGCCGTAAGAACAGCATGTCCCTTCAGCTCGGATCTTGGAATGAAGAAGACACACAGAGCAGAGCTGCAGCCACCCTGCAGTCACCTCCAACAGTGAGAAATAAACTTTTGAGAACCGACTCGTCTGAGACCCAGTCTTGAGAGCAGGCCATGCTGTGGCAGGCGTCCCACGTATAAAGTGGAGCAAGATGGGCACAGATGTTAGCTCAGGGCCAGTCTTCCTCAGCAAAAAGAGGAGGACTGGCAGTAGGTAGCTCAGGGCTGATCTTCCTCAAAAACAAAAAAACAAAAGAAGGCGGGGAGGAGCAGGGGGCAGTCCCCCGGGGGGATTCCCAGATTTCTTTTTTTGCAACCAGGTAAATGGCTGGACCCTTCACTGGGAGTAGGAATCTTGGAGGAGCTTATTTGTGGGGAATGGTGATGAGTTTGGTTTTGAACCTGGTGAATGGAGGTGCGCGGGGGAGAGGTCCAACAGACAGGAGGAAACAGCAGTTTGAATCTCAGGAAGGAGGTCCAGACAGGACTCACAGGTTGGTGTTCATCTGCCCACGGAGGTACTCAAAGCTTTGAGAGTCAGGGAAAGCCCAGAAAGAATGGGAGTCTCAGAGAGGGAAGAGAATGAAGGTTGAGGCACTCCGCCACTGGAAGGACCCACGGGTGGAGGCGAGCGGAGCAGGACAGGCAGGGGGAATGGAGGTACGCAGGCTACGAGGGGAAGCAAAGTGTCTCAGCCGCTGGCACCAGATTCTTCTTGGAAAAGAAATTGTCTTTTTTTTCTTCTTTCAAAGGCATCAATTTTCCTGAACTTCAAACTAGCCCTGCAAGATATAATTCGGGGAGAGCAAACATATTTATCCCCAACTACCAGGGAGGGAACTAAGACCCAGAAGGATGCGAGCCTTGCCCAGACTTACAAACTTATTTTTTTATTTTTAATTGTGGTTAAACAACCCACATAGCGTAAAAGTTACTGCCTAAACCATTTCTAAGTGGACAGTTCAGTAGGGTTAATTATATTCACATTGCTGTGTAAACAATCTCGAGAATCTTTCATCTTGCAAAACTGAAACTTTGTCTTCATTAAATAAGGCCCCTATATTTTCCCCTCCCCCCGGGCCCTCGTAACCACCTTTCCGCTTTGTTTCTAGGAATTTGACTACTCTAGAAATTTCATGTAAGTGGGATGATACAGTATTTCTCCCTTTGTGACTGGCTTATTTCATTAGCATAATGTCCTCAAGGTTCATCTATGTTGTAGCACGTGTCAGAATTTCTTTCCTTTCCTTCAAGCCTCAATAATATTCCGTGGTATGTGTATACCAAATGCTGCTTATCCATTCATCCATCGGTAGACATTTGGGTGCTTCCACTTCTTGGCATCGGGAACAGTGCTGCTATGAACACGAGTGTGAGAAGCGTGCTTCTGAGGCATGGAGGACAGAAGGTGAATCCTGAGGGCACAGGATGAAGACCACAGGAGGGGTGTCGTCGCTGATCTCTATGAGGAAACGAGGGGAGTTTTGCTCCTTAGAGGGTCAGGGAGAGAAGAGCGGAAGAGGGGCCGAGGAGGAAAGGTGGGGAGAAACAATCCAGTGAGGTGGGCTGGAGTGGGGAGCGCCTGGGGTGAGGGGCCAGGGAGGAATTCTCATCGCTGTCTCATCAAAGAACAGAGACGTCTAGTCTTCTGTATAAAGCAGCTAAAATGGTTGTTTCACTCCATCCTGCCCGCCCTCCCACTCAGCACATTTTGGGAAAATCTCCTACACACACACACACACACACACACACACACACACACACACGGACACACACAAGCTCTGCGGGAGTTGCTTTCTGGAGTAGGGATTAAGATTCCTTCAGTTTGATGTGGTACAGAGAAAGCTAGCAAAGGAGGGCAGAACAAGCCATACACTGTCCTGTGCGGGGAAGGCGGTTGTTCCAGAGTCGCCAGAGGTGGCCCCAAGGGAGCGAGCAGCCTGGGGATTCACAGACAATTGGGAAAGGGCCTGGCCTTCCATCCAACATGGACGAGCGATTTGGGCTTCCAGAGAACACCGCCAGGAGCTTGGAGCCCGTCTTACCTGGATCCGTGCTTCTTAAACTTTCGTGTGCCTAAGAATCGCCTGAGGGCCCTGAGGAAATGCAGACTCTGAATCAGTCGGCCTGCAGCGGGGCCCGCGGCTCTGCATTTCTGTCGCACGCAAGCTCACAGGTGACAGCGACACTGCTGGTGTGTGCACCAACTGTGGGTCAGAGGGCCCCAGATCTCAAAGGGATAGAAAGCTCCTGATGGCATCATTGCACCTCTCTGTCTCTCTCTTGTACGCACACATGCGCGCACACACACACCATCTCCTGGTGTTCCTGAGAAAACAGGGATCTCCTGGATGAGGCCATAACAGGGAAAGCCATCAAGGAGCCACTGCCCCCTTGTTGACCCTTCACCTCAGTCCCTGCTCTGTCCAGCCCAGGAGCGTAGAGGTCACGCCAGGGGACCCTCAGCGGTCCATTCCGCATGCTCTGGCCCAAGGCATTAGAGCATCCGTCTGCAGGGGGCGAACCAAAGACTCTCCACGGTTGGCCTCAGGACCCCTCTCTCAGAGGGAAGGGGGGCGGAGGAAAAGTTTCCGATGGTGTTTGTCTTGAGAAAGGCCCCAGGGAGCCAAGCATGAACTGCGTGCCTGACTGAGAGAGGGCTATGTGGTCCACTCCCTTGTTTTCCACAGATGCTGAAGGAGTCCAAGCCAGAGCTCAGGAAAAATGTTTTCCCGGATATCCACCCCTGCCCCAGAGGCGGTGATGAAGTTGGCAAAGGACAGTCAGGTCAAGTCGGGCTCTGGCAACCTCTTGGAACATAAGAATCCACAGAATCTGAAGGGGAAATGGAGGCTGGAGAGCACCTACCGTGGAAAGAAGAGAGGAAGAGGAGGCCATCGCACGGAGCAGGGACCCCCGGGCGGGCCCTGTTCTGGGAGCCTCTGCTACCTGGGTGGTGAGTGGAACCCCTGCTGCCATCTGGGCATGTGCTTGTTTGCTGGGGGGGTGGCTTCCCACCTCAGAGGGAGCCCAGCTCTCTCAGGAGCACTTGCTGTGGAGAGACTGTCCTCACTTCGCGCTGGAATCAGCCTTTCTCAAGCGTCCGTGCTAAGGGCCTTTGTGATGACGCTGCCCTCGAAGCCACAGCAGGGAGGATGACCCCGTCTCTGCAAGGCCGCTCACAGCCAACAGCGCATCCCGCCGGCTGAGCCGCAGGCCACCGGAGGGAAGCAGGTGCCAGCTTTCTTCCCAGGTTTCAGATAAGCAAGTGAAGGCCTTGAGAAGCTCAAGGAGAGAGGGAAGCTGGGGGAGAGGCTGAGAGCACAGGCTCCAGGTCGGACCATTGGCTGTGCGTCTGTGGACAAGCTCCTTGACCGTCCTAAGCTTGGGTTTCTTCTCCTGTGAGCTGGGCGTAATGACATTACACACTGGAGACGTTTGTGGTGAGGACAAAATGGAAGTGCTTCACCTTCCGTTCATGGGGACTTCTCTTCCACTATTGAGGACAAAGTGGAGAAAAGAGGAGGCTGTCACCCGCCCAAGACCGGGCAGTGGTGGCACCAGATCTAGAACTCCGACATTCTGATGCTAAAGCCAATACTTCTCCCATTGCGTTCAATATCTTGCCTTCCTGGGCCGGTCAGAGCCTGAAACTGTCCAGCAATCCCCACATCGGCAGAGCCTGGCCCTCCCCTCACTGCGTGTGCACAGAGGTGGCCACCACGTGGTGTGGCAGGGCGTCCCTCCCTCCCCTGCCCCCGAAGCCTGAAATTGCGGTGTTACACTTCCTACCTGGGAGTCAGGCTGCCCTTTCCCCTTCAGCCTCTGTTCACATACAAACACCCTAGAGAGGTGGGGGACTGGAAGAGCGCCCACCTGCTAAAAGCCTGTCCTGGTCCCCTCACTCCCCAGAGGCCAACACCTGCTCACTCACAACACCTGAGCAAAGCCATGTCATTCCCACATCACAGGTGAAGAGACAGAAGCCCAGAGAGGTTAAGCATCTTGCCTGGCCACACACAAGCACTAGATGGGAGGAGGATTTGAGCGTGGAATTCTGACTGAGTGCCTGTGCTCCTCGCCTCGAGGACATAGTCCCCGACTGACACTGCTCCTGTCTCCCGAGAGGAGGGGAAGGTGGTCCCGGCGCAGGACAGTGTATGGCTTGTTTTGCCTTCCTTCCCTTGCTCACTCTCTCTTGTCTGTTTCATGTCAACCCAGACGGGAAACTTAATCCCTTCCTCAGCTGCCATCACAAAACTACCTGATTTCATCCGATCCTCCCACCAGTGCTGGGAGAGGGGCACCGGCGCCCTCGGCTTTACAGCTGACGAAGCTCCCAGAGGTTCCCTGACTCGCTGAGAGGACATGGCCGTTAAGTAGGGGCTCGGCCAGCCCCTCCCTCTACACCAGGGCCTCCTAGCTTGCAGGCAGCATCTCACCCCCCAGGGGGCCTTGATCAGATTCTTTTAGGATGTCACAACAGGCCTTGGGGCTGGGCAGGCTGGAATGCAGCCCCTGCAGAAGCAAGCCTCAGTCACCAGGGCGGGGAGGACTTTAGGGAGGAAAGGGAGGTGCTGGGGAGGGTTATCTGACGAAACAGGCGGAGCATGTTTCCAGAGAGTTCGGGATGGTGCAGTCAGGCTGTCAGGCTGGGAATTCCAGCTGTTTTGCAGAGCTAAGTCTGGGTCACTGTGCATCTGTGGAATCCAGCCTCCTGACTATCCAGGTGAGCTAGACGACCCACAGTGGACGGTCCGGAGTAGGCAGGAGTGTCCCATTGACAGGAGGAGGCCCCAGGGAGACCCCGGAGAGGTGGAATCTCACAGGGTTAGGAGAGGACTTCTGAGGCCACACCGCCTGGGTTCTCCCCCAGGTCTTCCATTTACTAGCTATGTGACCTTGGCCAAGTTACTTTAATCCTCTGTGTCTCATGTCCCTCGTCTAGGATACTAATAGAGTCTAACTCACAAACTTCCTGTGAAGATTAACTAAATGAGAAAGAGAAAAGCCACCTGACGCCCGTGAACTGGCCTAGCCCTACAAGCAAGGCCTCAGGGTCGTTAGTGCTGGCCGGGCTCTGCGGAGAGGCCATGGTGCTCTCCTGCTGAACATCAGTAGTCTCAGAAATGAGGTCATTCTATAATTTTTTCTAAGTATGCACAAAAACAGGGTCACCGTGAAAATCACAAGAATACCAAACATTCCCCTTTCCCAGCCAACTTGAGGGACTGCTGCCTCCTTACTAATTACCTCTTTAGCCTCTTTCTATTCCCCCCTTTCTAGATAAGATTCATTAAGATATCCAATCAGAACTGCCCTTGGGGGCTGGCCCCGTGACCGAGTGGTGAAGTTCGTGCGCTCTGCTTTGGCAGCTCAGGTTTTCCCCGATTGGGATCCTCAGCGTGGACATGGCACCACTCGTCAGGCCATGCTGAGGCTGTGTCCCACATGGCACAACCAGAGGGACCTACAACTAGAAGATGCAACTACTTAGTGGAGGGCTTTGGGGAGAAGAAGAAGGAAAAAAAAAAAGAAGATGATTGGCAACAGATGTTAGCTCAGGACCAATCTTTAAAAGAAATCGTCCTTGCTTCATGATAGCGCCCAATACAGAGCAAACCCCTGCCGCCTTGGACTCCTCCTCATCACCTGACTCCAGTGCACATCCTCTCAGTCCTTCGAACACCTCTCGTGGAACCCCCGTGGCTCTCTGTAACGTGCGTGCTCGCTCATGGCAACGAATCAATCAACCGGATGTTCACCTCCAGGTGTGCTCCTGGTGGTCTGTGGCTGGAGAGTATGGCCACTAGTCAATGAATGGAAGCACATGGAACGTTCCTGGCACAGAGGAAGCACCACGTCAGTGATGCCATCATAATTACTGGGCAGGTTCCCAAGGCAGCCTCAGGGACGGGGTGATGGGAAAGGCAAGGCTACCAGACGGGGGCCAAGAGGAATAGTGAATGCATAGCAAGGAGACTTCAACTTAAGTCCCAACCTACCATTGAAAATAGGAACTAATATTTTATTGCACACCTCAAAAGTGTTAGACATGGAGCTGAGCCTTCGACATGGAGGATCTCACCTATTTACTGTGGTACCGTAGGCAAGAAGCTTAATCTCTCTCAGCCTCAGTTTCTCCACCTATAAAAAATGGAAAAATAAAATACACTCAAGTTTGTCATGAGGCTCCAACAAGAGCATGAGCGTGCTATAGGCCACGAATTTTATTAAAATGTGACTTCAATAGAGGAAGCCTAGGTCATAGTCATAGGGCTGTTGGTTATTCCCACTTGAACCGAAGGTGGGCGAAGCACGGAGCTGGGGTGATTTAAAGCAAGTTTCCTTGAATTTCTGCGTTATTTACCCTATCCAGATGAGGCTGAGACTGGACCTTGGAACCATGCTGCCCTACAAGAATGGGGAAGTCGTCTGTCAGGAACGCCTTGGTTGGCCTCAAGTTTCCCTGTAGCTCCTTTTCCAGGGAGACCGAGAATGACGCAAAGCTTTTGGCTCTGTGTCACTTATTAACAGGAGCATGACACTTATTTGAGACCTAGTTTCTCAAACAGGGAATAAAGTTAATTCTTTCCCCTATATTTGTGGTGAGGATCAAATGAAAAGGTGTCTATGAGAGCGTGTTGTAGTCTATGAGGGGCATCAGCATTCCCTCCAAGGCTGCCTGCCCCAGCGTGGTCTCCCACTTGGGGACCTGACTGCTCTGACGGCTGAGCTGTTGGCCAAGGTGCATGTTCTTGCATCTCTGTGAAATGACCCCCTCCTGTAAAGCCACGTGCATTAAGGAGGTGCAAGGAGCCTCCACACCGGCTTACGTCAGTCAGCTTTCTTTCTCTCTTTCCTGACAGTCTGGTTAGTGCGGGGTGGGGCGGGGGTGCTCTGCTCCACCAGCCACCCCAGCTTGCTTCCAGCTTGTTTCTGCACCATCCCTAGAGTGTCCACTTCACCTCTGGTTGAGGCTGGGCTACTGTCTCGTCAGATTTCCAGCCTGCGGGGAGGATGAAAAGCAAGTCCTGTATAAGAGGTTCCTCTTTAGGAGGTTCCAGGCATCATTTGCCCTCAGTCAGAGCCCCACACTTCAAGGAAGGATGAAAAATGCAGTCTCTGGCTGGGTGACCATGTGCCCGGCTTCAGTTTGGGAGTTTATCATCCTAAGTTCAAGATTAGAACTAGCAAAGCGAGAGAAGCATCAGGGAAATGGATACTGAGCAAGCTGCCCATTGGGCCACTGAGCTGAGCCTGGCTTTGTGTTGGGGAAGTACCTGGATGAAAAGCAGACAGACGGTTTATTCAGATGTTTGACTTACCCAATGCCAAAAATCCAGTGTTGGGAAATACCCCAGTGAATCTTCACATTTTTTAGTTTCCCTCTAGATCTTGTCACTGGGCAGACAGAGCCTCAGCCATGTGACTCATTACGTGAACACTCACATATACCTGCACACGTCCAGGCAGGTGAGTGTGTGCGCGTGAACGTACGTGTACAAACCTACACATGTCTGCAATATAGACCCACACTTGCCTAGATCCTACTCCTGTCCTAGAGGAGTGTCAGTCGTATCTAGTTCCCTCCCTCTTTTCAGTAGGATCATGGCACTGCTGGGAAAAATAAAGTCTTAGGATCCAGAGATCAAGGTTCAGAAGCAGCCTGTCACTGACGCACATCGTAACTCTGGGCAAGCTGCTCGATTTCTCTTGACTTCTGTTTCCATGTTTGTAACATGAGTACAATATCATCTATCTTGAAATATTATTTTGAAGTTAAATAAATGCCATACTCGTTTGCCTAACATAATGCTCTAGGTACAGTTGGTACATAGTAAATATTAAGTGTTATTTTCTTATTATTAGGCCACGGAGGCCTAGTGCAAATTAATGGCAGACCAGGGATTTCCCATCCCCTTCCCGAACATAAAGCAAGAGCCTTTTTAAACTTGTACTGCTCTCTGGTACACTTATTATTTCTTTTAAAAAACTTGTTACGACCTTTTTTAAAGGGAAATTGTTTATTGAAGTATAACATACAGAAAAGTGCATAAATCCTAAATGTATAACTCACTGACTTTTCCAAATGGGAATCTGTCCATGTTATCAGCACCCAGATCAAGAACCGGAACATTACCAGCATCCCAGAAGCCCCCGCGTTACCGTCTCTGAGAGTAACTACTCTGTTACATTATGGATTTATTTTGCCTTTTTCTACTTTATGGAAATAGAATCACACCTAGCTATTCGCATGTCTGGCTTTCTCACTGTGTGTAATGTTTGAGACATTGCCCCATGTTGTGTGTAGTTGTGGCTTGCTTGAGCACTCTCATTGTTGTGCAGTGTTTCAGCGATTATACTATAATTTACTGACCCGCTCTGCTGTTGACAGGCACCTGAGCGGTCCTGGGTTTTGCCTATTACCAATAATGCTGCTGCAAACTCTTGCACGTGTCTTTGGTGAAGGCGTTTCTTGGTTGAGTCCATATCTGTGAGTGGAATTTCTGAGTGTTAGGATTTGCACGTGTTCCCATTTTGTAGGTTCCATTATGCAGTTTGACAAAGTGGTTCAAGTGTTCTCTGCTTTAACTGGTAGGAACTGGAAAGGCTGGGATAGTTGCATCTGCTCCCAGCCTCTCTCCCGGGACCAATCCCAGAACTGTGCTCTTGCTCTCTGGGAGTAAGGGATCCGCAGCTCCCGGGTCCCCAGAGTGTTAGTTGCCTGTTGCTATGCAACACGTCCCCTGCAAACGTGTGACCTGGAAGCAAAGCACACATTTATCATCTCGCCCAGTTTCTGCGAGGCAGGAGTTGGGAAGTGACTTGGCTGGTGGTTTGAGCTTAAAATGAAAAATTAACGAGATTGAATCAGGTATGGGTCCGGGCTACAGTCAGCTGAAGAGCTGACTGGGCTTGGAGGACTCACTTTCGGGGCGGTTCTCCCATGTAACTGGCAAGTTGGTGCTGGCTTTTGTCAGGAAGCCTCAGTTTTTCTCCAGGTGAGTCTATCCACAGGGCTGCTCGAGTGTCCTCACGACATGGCAGCTGGCTCCCGCCAGCGTGGGCAATCCAGAGCCCAAGGCAGAAGCAGCAACGTGTGCTGTTACCTCGTCTTGGGCATGACACACAGTCACTTTCTCAATATTTTATTAATCACCCACGTCATCCTATTCAATACAAGAGAGCACCACAAAGGGCATGAACTTCAGAAAGCGAGGGTCATTAAAGGTCATCTCGGAGGCTGGCTACCAGATCATTAAGTCTGCCACCAAATAAAAACGTTTTTCTGTGGCAATGAGGGGCCTAAGTGATTAGCACAGGGAACAGGTAAATTTTGATCAACAAGGAGAGGGAAAGAAGAGAGAAAATATAGAGCAAGTCAAGCTGGGGGAGAGAGGCAGGCCTGAATCCCGGGGCCAAGAGGCAGCGGCAGCATTTCAAGTACCTGAGAGGGCATGAATGAAAAAAGTGTGTGTTTGGGGCTGGGTGGGGCTGGGGTAGGGGCAACTGCGTGTAGGGGGCCAGAAACATTTTCTTTTGTTTACTAATTAGATCTTGTTTTGGGACCATGAAGACTCAACTCTGGCATTGTTTGCATAAAAGCAGTAGCGCAAATTGAGCGTTCTGGATTTTTCTCACAGGTTATTCAATCACCATCTCTCCGTCCATGCTTCCTTCTCTTACTAAACATCCAGCCATTGCCAGGTTTTATTCTAGAGGGTGACGGGGGATGCAGAAATGAGCAAACACATTAATGTGACCTAGGGGTAGGGGAGAGGGAAGTAATATTTATTGTGTGCCTACTGTGTTCCAGGACTTTCATATGTACTGTCTTAAATAGTTCTCACAACTACTCCGGATGTTGGGCATTATGGTTGCCACTTTGCAGACAAACTGAGACTTAAGAGTTTAACTGATTTACTCAGAGTTGGAACTGAAAAGCGGTGAGCTACAGATAAAAACGGCGCAAAGTAGAAAGTGATTAAGTGCCAAAGAAAGGTACACACAGTACAATGGTGGTTCAGAGAATAGAGTGAGTTTTTTGGCCTGAGGAGGTAAGAGAGGGCTTCATGGAAGAGGCGGCATGTCAGCTGGATCTTCACAGATGAATAGGAGACGATGAGAAAAGGTCACATGTCAGGAGTAAAGAATATCATACACAAAGCCATGAAGGTAGGAATAAATATTAATAATGATAATACACACAGAGACATACACAAATAATGTGGCTAGAGAAATGTGCATAAAGGAAAGAACTGGCTGATAGAGGTAAACAAAATGGGTTTGGGCCACACAGATATTAGACCTCATAGTTCTTTAATGCAACAGGAAGCCAGAGAAGGCTAGATCATCATTTGTACAACTGAGTATGAACTCCTTTCAGACTGCTTGGATAACATCTTCTTTAAGGTTTATTAACAATTAAATTATGAGTGCACCTTCACATGCAGCAAAAAACGTAGATTGACAAACTATATAAGATTATGCAAATCAATGAATAAAAATGAGAAATGCCGTCAGTCAGTAGTGATGGCAGTAAACGTACTGAACGTGCTGATGGTGAGGTCTGCTGGTTAAACAGGGGAGGAGAAGTCCTGGGAAAGACTACAGGCTGTTAATTCCCAGAAAATCCAAGAATCCAAAGCGGGGAGTGGCCTGATTATTTACTCTAACTTTGCAGGTTCCATTTGAGAAAACTGAGGCCAGGAGGTAAGAGTGACTTTTTCTTCTAGAACGGAGATCCTTCTAATACACGTCACCCTTGTGAGGGAACAGGATGCAACCCCTGACCTGGAGACAGCCGTGCGACTAGAGAGTGCTGTGAAAACCACTAGGTGTAAAATATGGCTGTTAGGAGTTGAACTGTCTTCCCCAGATTTATAATTTGAAATCTTAACTTATAATACCTCAAGATGTGGCCTTGTAGGGAAATAGGCTTTATCTGGAAAGAGGAGGTCATGTTAGAGTAGACCGAATCCAATATGACTGGTGTCCTTATTAAAGGGGAAATTTAGATACTCACAGAGCTGTATGAACACGAAGGCAGAGGTTGGGGCAATGTGCCTACGGACAAGGAATACCCAAAATTGCGGGCAAACCACTAGAAGCTAAGGGGGAGGCATGGAACAGACTCTCCCTCAAGGCTCTCCGAAGGAACCAACCCTGTGACACCTTGCTCTTGGACTTCTAGCCTCCAGAACGGTAAGACAATACATTTCTGTTGTTTAAGTCACCCATTTTGTGGTACTTTGTTATGGCAGCCCCAAGACACCAATACAATCACTAAGGAAAGAACGGTTGGGGGGGAGGCCACAGGAAGTAGTTGGTGTGAAGGAAGGAACAATGCATTAAGGAAATGAGAAAGCCAAGCATCAATTCTCTCAAACACTGAGTTCGAGAGGCACCTCGCTTGACCCTGGAGCAGATACGTGAAGCATTGGAATAAGACTCTCCTTGCCTTTGAGAAGCTCCAGCGTGGTCTAGTGAGACTCATAAGAGAAGCAAATGCTATGGGGCCCCAAAGGAATGAGACAGCACAGATTTGGATGCAGAAGGTGACATCTGAGCCAGGCTTTGAAGGATGAGTGTGTGTGCTTGCTGGTTGCTGAAGCTGATTACTTCTGCCACTGGAAAGAGCCTCCTAAACTCTCCTATCAAAGAGACAAAATCACAGACTTGCTAAGTTTCTTCAATCCAGCATTTCAAACAGACTCAACCACCCAGGCCGCTTGTCTCAATCCCCTGCCTTAGTTGACCAGTCATTCGTAGGAAAACCAGGAACATAGATGCTAACCTTTGGCTGCTCGGGCCCGAGTTCCCTTGAGCTTCAGGCTCATGCAGGAACTGGCTTCAGAAATTCACCCCAGTGGGGGTCTTCCTATCCTGGCTGCCCAGACCCCTCTGCAGTGCTGAAAAGTCAGACTGTGTCATTCACGTATAAAAACAACAACAAAAATAACCTTTTCTTTCCAAATATCCCATGCATGGGGAAGCCGAGCTTTCAGCAGGTCATTGCTATGTTGACGTTTTGAAGAACTGTGCTTCCAGACCCTGAAACAGGAGCCAGGTCTGCTGGCCTTGGCCTTGAGATCTCTTGGCTCTCTTGTATTAAGGACCCTCAGGCTCTCAAATTTGAGCTCCCGGCAGCCACTGCTCTGAGTAATGCTGTCAGGGAACACAGCAAAGAGCAGAGCCAACTGCAGGTGGAGCCACATCTGCTTCTGTGGAATGATGTCAAGTGTGCTGGGGGAAGGAGAGGGGCGTCTCCTGACTCTAATTCCCTCGCCATGAGTCCGCGTCACTCTCTGAAATTCCATTAAGGTGAAGGAATCTATTCCTTTAGGTTTACGAGGGAGAACAACGGGGTGGGAGAGAGCCTGTGCACAGACCAGCAGTGTTTGCTTGGCTGATGACTTCGGGAAGCCTTTAGGCAGGGCCTGCAGGGTCATTTGCCCCAGGCCCTGGGCTCCCTTAGAGGACTGCATCAGGTCCCATTTGCTGTAGTTGGTACCTGCCTGGCCCATCAAGCCTTCTGTTTTTGTAAGCCTTGCTCAACTCATCCATGTGTATGGTTTTGACCACCACCTGGGTGGAAATTTTTCAAAACTTCTATCTCCAGTTCACGCTTTTCTTTTCGAGCTTCTGGCTCTTCTGTCTGAGTGCCTCATCTTCAGCTAACTCACCGTCTTTCCTCATCAAACTATCCATCTCAGGGTTCTCTTTATCCAGTGTTCCAAGTCAGAAACCTGAAAAGCATCCTTGACCCTTCCCTTCCTAGCACATCCAATCAATCACTAAGATCTATTAATATTGCTTCTTAAAAGTTTCTTATAGCTGTTCCTTCCTCTCCATTCTTTCTGATAATTCCCTAATTCAAGACTACATCATATTTTGCTTAAGCTACCACAACAGCTTCCAAATGGGTCTCCTTGATATCAGCTCAGCTCACTCCCCCTAGTCCATTCTCTACTTAGCAGCCAAAGCATCTTTAAAAAATGTGAATCTGCACTCAAGACACTAGGAGTAGAAGGAAACTACCTTAACATAATAAAGGCCATGTATGAAAACCCCCAGCTAACATCATACTCAATGCTGAAAGACTGGCAGATTTGCCTCTAAGATCACGAATAAGAGAAGGATGCATCCTTTTGCCCCTTCTATTCAACATAATGGTGGAAGTCCTAGCCAGAGTAATTAGGCAAGGAAAGGAAGTAAAAGGCATCCAAAATGGAAAGGAAGATGTAAAATTTCTCTGTTCATAGATGACATGATCTTCTATGTAGAAAACCCTAAAAATTCCACATTAAAAAGAAAACTGTTAGAACTAGTAAATCAATCAGCAAAGTTGCAGGATATGAAATCAACACACAAAAAAATCAGCTGCATTTCTATACACTAACAATGAACAATCTAAAAAGGAAATTAAGAGAACAATAGCATCAAAAAGAATAAAATGCTTAGGAGTAAATTTAATCAAGATAGCAAAAGTCTTGTACACTGAAAACTACAAAATGTTGCTGAAAGAAATTAAGGAAGACACAAATAAATGGAAAGACATCCTGTTTTCATGGATTGGAAGACAATATTTTAAGATGTAGATGCTACCCAAAGCTATCTATAGATTCAATACAATTCCTGTTAAAATCCCAATGATTTTTTTTTGTGGAAACAGAAAAACCCATTCTAAAATTCATATGGAATCTCGAGGACTCCAAATAGCCAAAACGATCTTGAAACACAAGAACAAAATTGGAGGTCTCACACTTTCTGATATCAAAACATTGCAACGATTGGGTAATCAAAACAGTGAGGTACTGGCATAAGGATAGACACAGAGACCAACAGAACGGAACGGAGAGCCCAGAAGTAAACCTCCGCATATATGGTAAAATGATTTCAACAAGTATACCAAGATCATTCAATCGGGGAAAGGACAGTGTTTTCAACAAACGGTGTTTGGAAAACTGGATATCCATGTGCAGAAAAAAAAGCTGACCCCTTATCGTATACCATACAAGAAAATTAACTCAAAATGCATCAGAGATCTAAACATAAGAGCTAAAAATATACAACTTCTATAAGTTTATATACATATACTTACTATATATATAGTCTACTTTTATCGGTCTTCTACTGTAGACACAGTGGCAAGTACTTCACACGTGTTATCTCCTAACTTTACAGAAATTCCATTTTACAAAAGAGCAAACTGAGACCAGAGAAGATAAGAAATTTGCTTAAGATCAGTCTGATTTTAAGCTGGTCATGAGCAGAATCTGACTCTTCTCCAAGTCTGGCCAACTCAAAGTACAGCATTATAAAGACTGCGGGCTTTAAAATCAGGAAGAACAGGGGCTGGCCCCATGGCCGAGTGGTTAAGTGCGCGCGCTCCGCTGCAGGCGGCCCAGTGTTTCGTTGGTTCGAATCCTGGGTGCGGACATGGCACTGCTCGTCAGACCACGCTGAGGCAGCGTCCCACATGCCACAACCAGAAGGACCCACAACGAAGAATAGACAACTGTGTACTGGGGGGCTTTGGGGAGAAAAAGGAAAAAAATAAAAATCTTTAAAAAAAAAAAAAATCAGGAAGAACACTGCCTGTAGCTGTGAAGTTGGACACGTTTTTGAAACTTTCTGTTGACTCAGCTTCCTCTTCTTTAATATGGAGATAATAATATTTAACCTTTTGCAAGTCATCGCTGGGAGGACAAATTAAAAGGAACTGGGGACAAGAAAGAAGATCTATGACTTAGTCATTCAGGGTCTCCAGGGCCGTAGAAATGCTGACACACTGTAATACATAACAGAGTCAGAAGATGAGCTGTTTGGAGAGGTGGAGCTCCTCTGGAAATGGGAGGAGAGAGAAATGGACATAAGAGAGAAGAAAAATCAAAGTGAAGGCAAACCTTCTTTATAACAAACTGATGTCAGGGAAGATTTTGGAAACTCTTTTGTCTTATTTATTGATGGAAAAGGAATGATAAGTATGTATATCATGCAAATTACCTTTAAAAGACAGTTTTCCCCAATTTTATTGAGATGTAATTGACATGCAGCACTGACTAAGTTTAAGGTATACAGCATAGTGATCTGACTAATACGTATTATGAAATGGTTGCCACAATAAGTTTAGTTAATATCCATATTTTCATATTGATACCAAAAAAAAGAAAAAGAATAATGTTTTTCTTCTTGTCATGAGAACTCTTAGGGTCTACTCTCTCAATAACTTTCAGATATACCATACAGCAGTGTTAACTATGGGCATCGGTTGTACACTACGTCCCCAGCACTGATTTATCTTATAGCTGGGGTTTGATCTTGTTGACTGCCTTCATCCAGACACCCGCTTTCAACCTCTGCCTCTGGTAACCACAAATCTGATCTCTTTTTCTATGAGTTTTTTTTTTTTTTTTAAGATTCTACATATAAGTGAGATCATATCGTATTTGTCTTTCTCTGTCTGACTTATTTCACTTACCATAATGTCCTTAGGGTCCATCATGTTGACACAAATGGCAGGATTTCCTTTAAAAGACAATTTTGAGTGATTTCAAAGGCAGTGTGATATCGTAGAGAGAGTCTCCTGAGTTCCAACTGTGATTTCACACCTTCATATCCATGGTTACGTTCGGACATGCCATGTGAATGCTCTAAAACTCCAGGTCCCCATCTGTAAAACAGGAATATTAATATTTACCTGACTCTGGGGAGAACAAAGTGAGAAAAGAGAACTACATATTATTAGAAAAGTTAAAATTCAATTTGGGTCCAGGTTAAAGCCACTTTTACTAGACGTATGACCCAAACCACTTCCTTTTTCTGAACCTGCCTACCCATCTGTAAAAGACATAAAGTTAGAACCTGTGTCATAAAATTATTAAATGAAATAACGTAGGTAAATTCTTAGCATGGTGTCTGGCACACAGTTAGGAGTCAATGACTGTTTATGGTAGATCCCACCACCAACAGCAGTGGAAACATCCCCTTTCTGCTGGAAAGTAGAAAAAGTGAGATCTATCGGGAGTTGTAGGAAAGGAATTCATAGAAAGTTTTTAAACATCCGGGTTTCTCGGTCTTAATTTCTCATTCGCCTGAGAAACCACAGGAGAATGGCAGGGCTGCAGCAGCGTGCTTCTCTCTGAGTTCTCTTTGACGCCACAAAGTTAGAAGCTTCTTGTCTCCTGTGGCTGAACACTCCCAAGACATTGGATCATTTCCTGAACTTCATTTATTTAATAACTGGTCTTTTATGGCCTTCCCTCTTTTCAAGCTTGCAGCCAGTCCTGCTCCCACGCCCACCCCTCTTCGAGGTCTCACCTCTTTAATCATTTGGATAACGCTGAGACACACTACAAACCATTTTACTGGCAGGCTGATAAGTGAAGGCCATTTTTCCTCTTGTCTGCTTCTCAACCTAGCAGCATTTCGGATAATTTTCAATAATCTCAGTGAATCATTCACGTCATTCTCCCACAGCCACCTAGTCACTATTCTTAGTCAACAGGTTCTTTTCGCCTCTTTTGTCTGGGAAAGCCCGCTACACAAGGCCCCAGAACTCCAGAGGAATGAGTCTGTACCTGGAATTTGTACAAACTAAGCCTCAACTGCAAGATTAACATTTTCCCAAGTTAATAGTGATAGCCACACCTCTGAGCCATAATTCTGTGCCAGGCACTGTGCCAAGCACGGTATCTGTACTATCGTGTTTAATCCCCATAAAACCTGCTAAGGAATGCTCTCATGTCCATTTTATAGATGGACAAACTCAGGCCTAGGATGCTGTTTCTCAAAGTGTGGTCCTCAGAGCCACAGCATTACCTGGGAAGTTGTTAGAAATGCGAATTCTCCAGCTCCACCGCAGCCCCGCTGAATGGGAATCTCTGGGGAGTGGTGTTTAGGAATCTGTTTTAATGATCTCCCGGGTGATTCAGAGGTAGTCTGAAGTTTGAGAAGCACTAGACTAGAAAAAGTGAGTAACTTGCCAAATTCACAGAGCTAATAATTGGCAGAGGGAGGCTTGGAAACCGGAGTCTAGCTGCCTCCTAAAGCAGAGTCAGAGGGGCTCTGAGATGGTTTACAAAGTTTCAGGGTTTGAAGCAAAGTTGCCTTGTACAATAAAGACATCTATTATTTCATTTAATAAGATGTGCAGGGGTAGCTCAGTGCCAGGCTTGGTTTCATTCAGCGGTTCAGTGGCTTCACGGCTCCGGCCCAACCACCTCTCTCTCGTTCTCCTGGCTTTTTCTTCATGGTTGTAAAAGGGCTGCAGCAATTCCAGGCATTACATTTTGTTCCTCAATACCTAGATGTCTGGGGGTGCAGTCAGAAGAAGAGGGTCTGTCTCTTTTTCCACGTGTTTTTATGAGCAATAAGTTTTTTCCAAGAAGTACTGACCTCCTCTCCCTCACTACTATTCAGAATTTCATCACATGCTCATGCCCAAACCACCTGTGGGAATGCAAACGGAATAACATGATTGGCTGAGACTAGTTAAGATTCACCTCACTTGAAGCACATGGATGCCTGAATGAACACAGTGGATGGAAGTGCTGGGCAGAGCACTGGGCACAGATGATGAAATGGTAAGAAGTAAGTTTAGATTTACAGGATGACATCAGATGATAGGAATCCAATAAAAAAATTAAGAGTTTATGCCATAAGTAATACAGAACCTGTAAATTTTTGAGCAGAGGAGAGGAATATGTAAGGACATCCGTGGAGAGAGTCTGTTGGTGGTGTGCAGGAGAGGTGGGTACCAGATTTGGGAAAGGGAGTGATGACAGGCTGTGGGAGAAGACCAGCCACTGCTGTAGCCTTGGGAGAATTTGCCAAGGGCTTGGTCTAGGTAGCTGGCAATGGGTGTGAAGGATGGCTGCAGACACAAGTCTTGTGGGAGGAAAATTGGCAAGAGCAGGTGACTGATTGGCCATGGGGAGATAAAGAAAGGGGTGAGTCAGAGGTTATGGGCCATCTTCACATCTGTGACCAGTTGTTATTCTGCCCCTCTAGGGAGAGGATGATCAGAAAAGTGCTAACTCCCGCCAAAGGAAATTAGGCAAGTAACAGGAAAACTGTCAGATGTATAATTGCTTATTTAGAGGTATGTGCTTAAATTCTTAAATTCTATGCTTGGCTCTGTGGTATAATAATAACCACAGTGCATTTATTGCCAGTCTCTTGTGCCTTACTGTTTTGTTCATTTAAACTTATTTTTATAGAAAATTTCAAACATACACAAAAGTAGAGAGAAGAGTATAAGGAACCTACATATACCTATTAATCAGCTTCAACGTGATCGAATCCTAGCCAGTTGGTCTTGTTTCCTCCATGGCCTCACTCACTCTCCCCCAGCTCTCCCCAGCCCAGATTATTATTTTTTTGAATAACAGCTCTATCGTGACATAATTCACATACCATACAATTCATCTTTTAAAGTGGTTAAAGTGGTAAAAGTTCAATGTTTTTAGTACATTCTCAGGATAGCAACCATCACCACAATCAATTTTAGAACATTTCATCACCCCAAAAAGAAACCTCATACCCTGTAGCTATCACGCTGTCCTTGCGACCCCTTTCCCCCAGCCCTAAACAACCAGTCTACTTTCTGTCGCTGTAGATTTGCCTATTATAGACGTTTCCTATAAATGGAATCATACAATATGTAGTCTCTTGTGACTGGCTTCTTTCACTTAGCACAATGTTTTCGAGGTTCATCCATCTTGTAGCACATATCAGGACGTCATTTCTTCCTCTAGCCAAATAATACTCCACTGTATAGGTATTCTACATTTTATTTATCTATTCATCACTTTATGGACATATGAGTTCCACTTTTTGGCTACTATGAACATTCGTGGTCAAGAACATTCATGTACAAGGAGACATACGTTTTCATTTCTCTTGGGTGTATACCTAGGAGAGGCGTTTCTGGGTCATACGGTAATTCTATATTTAACCTTTTGAGAAACTGCCAGACAGGTTTCCACAGTGGCTGCATCATTTAACATTCCCAACAGCAGTGTATAAAGATTCCAATTTCTCCACATCCTGCCCAACACTTTTTATTATCTGCTTTTTTGATTATAGCTATCTCATTGAGTGTGAAATGGTATTTCCTTGTGGATTTTTTCTCTATTATTTTACTTTTATTTATTTTTAAATTTTTATTTACTTTTTATTTTCTTCAGGGCTTTTCATGTGGTTAGCCAGTTGTCTCAGCACCATTTGTTGAAAAGTATATTCAAAAGTCTATTGAATTGTCTCAGCTCCCTTGTCAAAAATCAGTTGACAATCATTTCCAGTTATTTTGAAGCAAATCCCAGACATCAGGTCAATTCACCCATAAATATATCTATATGTTTCTCTAAACTTCAATGCCCTGGTGTTTTATCTATCTCATCACTGATTCTCACGGCAACTATTGAGGTACCATTACCCACATTTAACAGAAAAGGACATTGATGCTTGGAGAGGTTGGGTCACTTGCCCAACATCATGAAACTACTTCAGTGACAGAGCCAGATCCAAAGGCTGTGACTTTCCTGTTACGCCATCATCCACTGCAGCCAAAGCACAGCAAAATATAGTCATAGTGAGGGCAGCTTGACCCAGGCAACGCTTGCCTTCAATTCCTTAAAGGTATCATTTAACTTGTTTACTTTCTTTTTTGGCACAACCACCATCTCTATTTGCCCTTCATCCATCATTCTACCCAACAGGAGGGAGAGAAAGACAGCTCTCAAAAAAGTCATAGATTACCCCCTCAGAACTCAGAGAAGATGTAAGGTGGAAAAATCAAAATCTCGAGGCAAGGAGACTGAATTTGCATCGATCTGAGAGGTAACACTGTCCATAAACTGAGGAGCAAGTTGAACAATGTTCACTTTCAAATGGAATTTGAAAATTCATTTACTAGAAGGAAGACTTGAATAACCAAATGTTGGCATTGAAAGACAGCGTCAGCAGTAGATTGTCTGACCTCTTATTTTACACGTGGAAAAATGTCCAGTGACTTCCCCGAGGTAATAGGGCTAGTTAGTGGCAGAAAGGAGACTCACAGGCAGGTCCTCTGATATGAGAGAATATCAGAATTCTCTGTCCCAGGAGCCTGCTGAGAATGAAGTGCCAGGTAACTAGCCCTCACCAAGCAAAGGGCACAGAATAATCTCATGAGACTTAAAAGAATTACTGGAATGTGGAAAAGGGGAGAAAAATCACTGAAGATTGGGAGTTTTCTGGAGCTGCCCATGAGGAGCAGATCTATGAGGTGAGAACTGTAAGTTAACAAGCAATCCAACTTTTGAGTCAGAGGGAAGATACATGGTCCAGGAATTGGAAAGCATCACACACAGTCTGCCATTTTTTCAATTAGTGAAATAAAGAGAGGGAATTGGACTCAGACTCAAATGGCCTTAGCACACCACAGAAATATGGAAGAGAGAACGTGGATTTAAAATAACCGGGTGAGAAGCAGACGCGCAGCGAGAATGGCTTAGGTCCGCTGCAGAAGGCAGAGTCCTGCGAGGTGGGCAACGCAGGGAAGCGACATCAACCAGAGACATGGCCCTCAGGACTGATGTCCTCTGACCTTCTACCCAGCCCCTACCTCCACTCTAGTAGAAAACAAACTTAGGAAAGGTCCTGATGGCAGCTGAGTGTAGGGTTGTAAGAAAACTTTAGGGTCAGGTAGACCAAGGTGCAAATTCTGACTCCTTTACCATCTAACTATGTGATCCTAGGCAAGCTGTTTCACCTCCCCAGGCCTCAGTTTCCTCCCCTGTCCGCTGCAGGATGTTGTGAGGATTAACTGAAGCAATGGTATAGAACACAGAGCCCAGCTCCCGGGACACAGTGGGGTCTCAGGAGTGAATTCGGCATCCCGTAGTCCCTCTCGGTTTTGGATAAATCCGGTCTTTGTACCACCTCTCCAGGTGCTCTTTGAATCTCAGGACCTGTGCCTTTCAGTATGGAATTAAACACTTCATTCTCCTAATGAGAGGATTTTAGGACTAAAGGAGCAGAGGCCCTCTGAGGAACCTGAGACCAGAGCGTTCATGGCAGATGGACATTCGGACTCTCCCTCCACTCCCTCCTCAGTGTGCCTGGGATGCTGGTTGCCATGACCATCTAATTATTTCCTCTGGGTCTGACCACCATGGTGAACTGAAACACTTGTCAAACTCCCAGCCAAACAAGCAGCAGATGTACAATTGGAGAAACATCATTCCTGAACAATAATGATTGGTTTCCCGCCCATCACAAGGACCCATCCACAGAAATGGAGGCAGGGGAGGCAGCTGTGGAGAAGGCGAGAAGACGAGCCGGGATGCGGAAGGGGGCCAGACTTAGGACCTGTGTCTTCCTCTGGGTGAACCATGCTGGAGGCACTCCTTCTCGACATGACCTACTGACCAATTTATGGGGTCACTATGTTCAATTGATGTTACGATGAGCTCTGAACAGCCACACGGCCACAGTGGAGGGCAAAGCCAATGGCCTTTAGCATCAGACAGGGGTGGGTTCAACACCACTTTTGCCTCTGACTAGCCGAGTGTCTTTGACCAAATTTGCTTCTCTGAGGCTCAGTTTCCTCATATGAAATGAAGATAGTAATACCTGCCTCACAGAGTCACTGTGGGATTACAGTAAAAAACATGGGGATATAGCACAGGGCTGCGTCCTGGCAAGTCTTTGACGAGTGCTAATTATAAATTTGTTTTCAGATCATCTCACAGTTTAATATACCCGCTCTGTCACAATATAAAAAGATGAATGACTGCTTTTGAGAAATACAGAATGTCATCCAAACCAAAGGTGTCTTACAAATTATTTCATACAACATTCTTATTTTATGGAGGAGGAAACGGAGACCAGGGAGGTTAAGGCATTAGCCTGAGATCACACAGCCCGTTGATGGCAGGGCTGGAATTAGAATGCCAGAGTTCTGACATCCAGCATCCTATAATGCCTGAGACAGGGAAGGAGGGAGGAGAATTAGCATGTACTGAGTATTTACTATTCACAGCTATCATGCATAAATTGCTTCATTTAACTCTTCAAGCAATAACAGAATACATAAAGTATTATTCGTCTTATTTAACAAATGAGTAAACCAGCCTCTCAGCTCTAACGAGCAGGGACTGTGTCTTTCTTGTCCATTCCCGCGTCCTCCCAGGCAGAACAGTGCCCACACACAGCAGGCACCCTGTAAACACGTGCTGGTGAGCAAGGTGACAGACCCTGCCCCAGGCAGGCAGCTAACAAGTGGCAGGGCCAGGATTTGAAATAAAGTCTGCCTGACCCGGGAGCCCATGCTTCTTCTGACTGGCCCTGGTGCTTTCTCCCCCAGGGAGTGAGAGGCAGGAAGGAGAAAGGAAGAAGGAAGGAGAGACACATTCTTTAAGAAACGGGTAGGTTCCAGGGCATTAAAACTAGGCCCACATATGCATATTACCCCATTGGCTTTTTACCACCACCAACGATGACTGCTTTCCTTCTTGCTTGTTTTTAAACATACGAGGAAATGGAGGTACAGAGAGCCCCCGTGACTCTTGCTCAGTGAGACCGTGGGCAGGAACAACGAGGGCTCGGCCTCCAGCCCCAGACTTTGTCCGGCACCCTGGGCTCTTCTCTGTCGTCACAACACAGCGGCCAGCAGACCAGCCAGAGGATCTGTATGAAGCCGGGCTGAGCTGCAGGGGGCAAGCAGGGTGCCCTCGGGCTCGCCACTGGGTTTGCTCTGGATGCCCAGAGCTGTGGCAGCCTTCTATGACCACACTCACGAAGCTAGAAAACCAGTAAGCTGAGGATGGCTGGGTGCTTGGTGACACTGTTGGCACTCGCAACAAACCTGGGAGTTGCCTGCCTTCCCGCTCCTAGTTAAGTTCAGTAACTGAACGCTTCTGTTTCTGAAGTTTTTATTAGCTGGCATTCTGTTATCTGCAGCCAAAAGCATTTCTGTCTGGTGTGCTGTACTTCTCGGGAGTGAGGGAGTAGGAAAGACCGTGGCGTTTATTGTCTATGCTCTGATGGATGGGCAAATCTGTTTACTTCTGGAATTCTCAGTGTCCATATTTTTATTGGCGGGAGGTATCTGTTAGTTGAAAGTATCAGAAAAGAACTTGAGCTAGCTCATATGAATGAGGGGAAATTGCTGTAGGAAAAGGGGGTATCTCATGGAACCCAAGTATGGGGATTCAGCTGAGCCTGGCAGGTCTGAAATCAGGACCTCAAAAGCAGTTGAAACTGTTTCTCTCTACTAATACGTGCTCTTCTCTGTGCTTCCTTCTTCCATTTCCTTTCCTTCCCTTGCCTTCCCCTCTCTTCCCTCCTCTCCTCTCCTCTTCCTCCCCCCCTTTCCCCTCCTCCTCCTTCTCCTCCTCTTTCTCCTTAGCCTCTTCCTCTTCCTGGTTTTCTTCTCTCTCTCTCCCCCTGTCTCTCTCTCTGAAAAACATCCTCCATCAGTATCTACATTCATATGTAACCAATTCAACCCCCAGCAAACAGACTGAATCTCAGGCTCAGTTAAAATTTCTTGGAGAGCAGATGTGATTGGTCACACTCCCATCTTGTGCCCAATGCTGCAAAATCAACTCCGACAAGGAGGAAGGACCACAGAGTATGAACTTGGCTTCCCGGGAAGGACCCCATCCATGCAGGTGGTGCAGCAGGGAAGTCCAGCAACGGACCGACTGAGGACACGACCCAAAGTTATCTGTTATAAAGCCCCACCTCTGCTCTCTCATGAGGCATTCAGTGCTGGTTTCAGCTGTTATCAAGGCCAAGAGCCACCCCACCCTTGCCGCAATTTGGTCTTTTATCTGTTTAACATTCAGCAGGCTCGGTCCCAGGCATTGGGCCTGGAGTAGTGAACAAAGCTGGCTCAGCCACGGCCCTCACCAGTCTTACACTCTCCCCTTATGAGCATCTCCTATGTCTTTCCAATAAGCTAACCTTTGCCTAAGCTTATTTGAGATGGATTTTTGTCACTTCCAACCAAAAGAATTCTGACTAATGCAGAAATAAGTACTGGGAGTCGAATGTTACAACAGACAGGTCCCCAGATGTAAACAGCTGAGTCAGGATGCGCAGGAAGTCAGGAGGACTCTGCCTTATAAGGCTGGATATGAGCAATCCTTGTTAGGTGGTAGGAAATCAGTTGGTTAAAGATTGTTAATTGTCTACTAGAACTCAGAGCATTGCCCACAAAATAGGAGCTTTAGGTGACCTGGAGGAAAATGCCAAAATATTGCTACATCTGGCAACTTCTATTAAGTTACTGATTTGGGCCCATCTGATAGCAAATAGAGAACAGCTGGGCAGATTTACAGCTCTGGTAAAAGAATTTCTTTCTACCTACTTAGAAATTTGAACCCATGGAATCAGATAATCAGTTACCTTAAGGATATGGCCTTAAAATTGGTGTACCAATTAGGATACTGGGTACCTGGGACGATTCAGAAGAATCCAGGAAGACCGATGCCCTCAGATTGCTGCTGACTAACTCTGCTGTGATCCCCATCCGGGAAAGCTGTAAATGCACATTTGGCTGGGGAGTCAAATGCAGATAGGAGCCACATGGGAGGAAAGACAGCCTTGTCTCACTACTCCAGCCTGTTCTTCAAATGCAGAGGCAGAGGCCAATAAACTAAGATTTAGGGAGATATGCAGAGCCCTCAAGTTTGATATTAAGAAACTTATGCTCAGGGCTGGCCCCGTGGCCGAGAGGTTAAGTTCACGCGCTCAGAGAAACCCCGACCGGGGGTTCGGATCCTGGGCACGGATATGGCACCACTCATCAGGCACGTTGAGGCGGTGTCCCACGTACTACAGCTAGAAGGACCCACAACTAAAATATACAACTATAAACTGGGTGGATTTGGGGAGAAAAAGCAGAAAGAAAAAAAAAAAGAAGATTGGTAACAGTTGTTAGCTCAGGTGTCAATCTTTAAAAAAAGAAACTTATGCTGTAAGAGTGAGGTTCAAATTCAAAAATGAAATTTGGGGAAGATTTCTGGTGTTGGCTACCAGCAAAGTGAGTCTCCCACGTGTCCTCCCCTAACCCCACCCAATCAATGGGCCCAGCTAAGAAAGAACTTGAAAGAGTTGTAGAGTAAGAAATACTCGAGCCTAGTAAACAGAGACCGGTGCTTGTTCAACCTTGAAAGCACCCCTTAGCTCACATTCATGATCCAAACAGAAATGAGCTATGAATGTGGTTCAGTGCCCAATAATGGGACCCTCCTCAATTATCCTCTCAGTTTTGGCACTGATTAACGCTGGCCAGAGGAAGCCCGCCCAATGGATAGAACCCAGGGCAGCTAGAATGATGGGTCAAGAAAGAAACAGACATACATGACAGTGAGTGGCCCAACAGAATCCAGATGACACTCTACCCTGGTGACTCAGTGTCTTGCTGCTTCCGCTCATTCTCACTAAGGGAGTCTTGTTATCCTTTACTCCCCGACCTTTGGAGAATGAGTGTATTGGGCAGTCAAGTACACTATTTAGCTCTTAAAATCTCAAGGAGCTGCAGCAAGCTATGTTTAAGAGGAGGAATTGGTAGTCACCAGAAAACCTGAGTTTGGAAATTACTGGCCCATGGTTTCACCTCTGGATTCAACAGCTGGATGGGGCTTAAGTTTTTCCGTATTGGGAAAGGGTTGACTTTGGATGAAATGAGATGATTTGTGCAATAATAATAGCTAATATTTATTGAATCCTTACTAAGTGCCAGGCACTGATCTAGGGCTTTATGTGCATGACTCATTTAATCATCCCAGCTATCCTATGAGGTGGATACTGTCATTGTCTGCATTTTACAGAGGCAGCTAAGTGCCTTCCTAAAGCTGAGCGGAGATTTGAATCTATGGTTTAGGTTCTTAGCTGTTACATTGCATTTACTTTTAGGTTACTTACCTTGCTGGATTTTGCTTTCATTTTCTTCTACTTCCTACTATTGCATCTTCTTGGCATTCTCTCTCTACTGATTCTTTTGAGGTACAGCTGACGTACAATAACCGGTACAAATTGACGAGTTTTGGCCTATGTTTACACCCATGAAAACACCACTGCAATTCAGATAAGCAATATATTCATCACCCCTTCCCCCAACTTTCCTCATATCTCTTTGTAATCCATCTCTTCTCCCGCTCTCTTCCATTCCCAGGTAACCTCTGATCTGCTTTCTGTCACTAAAGATCAGTTTGCATTTTCTAGAGTTGTATGTAATTAGAATTATATAATATGTATCTTTTTCTGTCTTCTTTCATTCAGCTTAATTATTTTGAGATCCATCCATGATGTTTAACAATAATTTGTTCTTTTCTATTTCTATAGATTTTATTGTATAGATGCTGCTAGGGGTGGCAGTTTTCATACCTGCACAAATATAGCTACTGCGAATACTCATGTACAAGTCTTTGTGCGGGTACACACTTTCAATTAAACAAATGTCTAGGAATGCAATGGCTGGGTTGTATGGTAGATGTTTGTTTAACTTTTTAAGAAAACGCCTAACAGTTTTCCAAAGTGGTCGTACTATTTTACACTCTCACCAGCAGTATTTGAGAGTTTCTTTTGCTCCACATCCTCATCAACACTTGAAAAGATCAATCTTTAAAATTTTAGTCATTCTAGTGGGCGTGTAGCGGTATTTCACTGTGGGTTTAAGTGGCGTTTCCCTAACGATTAATGATGCTGAGCATCTTTTCATGAGCTTGTTTGCCATCTACATGTCCTCTGTTGAAATGCCTCTTCAAATATTTTGTCCTTCTTATTTTTACTGGGTTAATTTTTTCTTTTTTAATTATTGGCCCAAGTTCTTCCCTCTGAAGTCAGCTTCCTTTCTCTCTAAGAGAACATGCCACAAATTAGAACACAGATCAAGAAGAGAGCGTGGTTTAGTAGCTAGGGCACAGGTTTGGAAATAATCAAGTATATTTGGAATTGGATTTTAGCTCTGCTACTTGATAAGTTATGTCACCTTGGGCAACTCAATTAATACCCTGCACCTCAGTTCACGTGTCTGTAAAATGTATCTAGTGAACCTGTCACCCAGTGTTTCTATGAGGAATAAATGAAACTCTTTTTAAAACAAGTTGCATAAAACAATGGGAATAACCTTTGTTAAGGCCATGTTCTAAAAAGGAGGCTACGTATGAGAATTTTGATTATAAGAATGATTAGAATCACCTCAATGCCAAATATTCATGTAGAATAATATCGGGAGTGCCATCTTGCTTATCGTTTCCTTTTTTTCTCCTCTTCGGTACTTATAATATACACAGCAAAAGAAGTTTATCATATATACACCAGACACACTGCAATAATATCACGCCCAGTCCCACCTGCTGAGGTGCTGGTCTCTCCCAGAGGAGTCAGGAACCCTTCGATCTGGAGGCTCCTCTTCTTGGTCATCCTGTTTTCACACTGCCCTCATCCCTTTCTGAGCCAGCCCTGGTGGTCTCGTGGTTGAGACCCTGCACTCTCACCACCACCGCCTGGGGTTTGTTTCCCAGTCAGGGAACCGCACACCTGTCTGTCAGGTGTCACACCGTGGCAGCTGCATGTGGCTGTGATGCTGACAGCTCTGCCACCGGCATTTCAAATACCAGCAGGGTCACCCATCGTGGACAGGTTTCAGTGGAGCTTCCAGACTAGACAGACTAGAAAGAAGGACCTGGCCACCCAATTCCAAAAGAATTGGCCACGAAAACCCTATAAATAGCAGGGCGCACTGTCTGATGCGGCACAGGAAGGTGAGAGGATGGTGTAAAAAGACAGGGCAGAGTTCCACTCTCCTGGACACGGGGTCCCTAGGAGTCAGAAATGACTCCATGGCACTAACAACAACATCCCTTCTGAGTTCCTCCTTGCCTATATTCTGCCCGGTTAGACAAAACAATGGTCACTTCCATGGGGGTTATTTTTTTAAAGTAACGGTAAAGAATCCTCAGTCTCTCGGTCTGTAGGGGCTAAAGATACAGATGGTCATCAGCGGCTGACGAGGACATTTATTTTCCCCCATTCTGCACAGCACAGTAGTAGCTCTGTGGCTCTCCACTCCATGCTCTGAGCATCTCCCTGGGCACTGAGCGGCCCATGCCGTGTTCTTGGTGGGAGGAAGGGCAGGGCAGGAGAGCAGGGTGCCAGCTATTGCCCATGGCTCTCTGACAAGAAAAGAGCAGCTTCCAGGCAGGGTTCAACCTGCAGAAAGGCCCCCTGCCGTGGAGGGATTATTCACTCCAGGAGATGCTTCCTGTGCAGTAACATCAAACATTCCCACTGGCTATAGAAGCTCAGAAGTGGGCAGTTTAACTGTTTCATGCCCAGTGTGCATGAGCTACAAAATCCGCTGCCACTATGCTATGTACATGTGTGCACTGAGCAATGGGAATTTTCTTCCTAGTTCTGATTTCTACTCCCACGCACGTATGGGGGGCCATCTCTCCAAGTTCCCCTATGGCTGACGTTGCTGAAGTTTAAGTGTCATCACTAGCACCGCCCAGGGGTCACTTCAGTCCCTGTGAGGCTTGGTCCCTTAGTCCTACCTGTCCTGGATGAACCCAATAGCTGGCTTTGTGAAAGACGCCAAGGGGGCCTGTGGAACCTCACAGACTCATTAAAGGGACAAACAGCCTTCCCAGCGTTTAGGGCTTAGATCCTTCCTGAAGAATGTCTGGTACTCTCTACCCTAAGGAAACATGACAGTATGTTGGAGGAAAGGCAGGTGAGACATCTGAGACAGCCATCTCTCTCACTAAATGAGAAGCTTCTAGTCCTTTTGGTGGAGAAATCCATAGCGATAAACCTGCAATAGATTACAGAGGGCAGTTGGAAGGAGAGGTTGCTTTCAACCCGGAGTCCCAGGGGTGCCCCAGAAAGACTGGCTTAGACTCAAATGCTAATAGCCCTGTTGATGAGCGGGGATAATACGATTCCACAGGGACCAGAAGGCCAAGTTTCTGCACTCTCTCCCCAGCTGGCAGGAGCAATCTTCCTGGAAGGGTTCCCTCCTCCCTCCCACCCTCTCTGCATTTAAAAAACTTCTGGGAATCTCACTTCCTCCCTTAAGCCTTTCAAACAAAAGGAATGAATCGAGAGAAATCACCCTTTACATAAAGCTCAGTGCCTTACCTTCAGGAACCATAATTAGAAAACTAAACAAAACAAAACACTAAATTAATTATTTTATAGAGCAAAGTGTTACAATTAGAAAGAATACCGGGCAGTTTAAAGGCCATCCAGAGACTGAGATCAAAGGGGGCTTGCAGAGACTGAGGTCCTGCCGGCCCTGTGCAGGCAGCTTATCCATTGGGGGCGAGGACTGCGCGCCTCAGTGTGTGAGCGAGGGGAGAGGCTCCTGCAGTGGAAGCACTGGCCTCGGGTTACACAGAGATTAGCAGCAGACCTGGCGTTTGATCAGGAGGCAGTCTGATCTCTAAAGCTCATGAATTTCCCCCTATATGCTTTTTAGAGTTTTGCAGAGTATGGCCCTCGCTGTACTCCGCACAGCCAGGCCGGTAACGCCCGCCGGTGCTTGTTGTTTTCTCCAAGCTCCACGGTTCCCCCAGAGCGTATTCGTAGGCCAGCCAGTCGGTCCCTTCCCCTCATGCTCTCCTGGCCTCTCCGAGCTCTCCTGAGGGGTCGTCGCGGAGGAGAGCACGGTTAGCGTGCTCCCACAGTGAGGAGCAGAGTCCTAGTCTTCCTGTTTCAAAACTGGCGCTCTTGTTCCAGCTTTTCAGTCAGTCCCTACTCTTCGTTATTTTGGTGATGGGGGGTGTGTGTGTGTGTGTGTGTGTGTGTGTGTGTGTGTTTATTGGCTGGTCTGAGAGCAGCTCTGCCCTCAAAGCTCATTGGCTGAACAGAAATAAATGACATGCCCTCAGCCCACTGGCAATCTAGCCCTTCTCCAACTCAGGTTAGTGACCCCACCCACTTCTTTAAGGGGTTCACTTTTCAGAAACCTGTTTTGACAATTTAGGACACAAAGGATACAAAGATGAATGAGACACGGTCTTAGCCTACTAATAGCTCACAACAGCATTCAGTGTTCAATTCAAGGAACGAAAGCTATTCTGGATATTTAAAGAAGAAAGGATTTTAATATGGGGATTGGATGCTTGAAAATCATTTCAAGGGCTGGAGGCATGGGTTGTAGGCACCAGTGGTGACTTCCAGCTGCTACCTCTGCACCATCAGGAAGGTGGAAATCAGGAGGCCTCAAATCGAATATGGAGTTCCAGATTCTAGAATCTGTAACATATCACATACTCTCAATCTAGGGACCAGAGAGCCAGAACTGGGAAGCCGTTATTGCTTCACTGAAAACTGACTCTTGACAATCATAGAACTGTTGACTAGTTACTGGAATATGATGCAGAAAAACTTCGTGTCTCCACAACTGTGCTTGCCAGCAGGAAACATCTAAAACAGCAAGATTTCCTTTGTTTCATTTCTACTTTTCAAATCTCATACGTGTGCGTCCACTGGTGGGACTCAATTTGCATTCGGAACCCTATCTACAGGGAAGTCTGGGAAATAGAAGATGAGAGTGGTTATTGGGAGAAGAACCAACAGTGTCTTCCACAGACTCAGGAACATACATGGGCACTGAAGGGTTAGAGGGAGCATGCTGCACAAAGTAAATAGGTCACAAATAAGGGAGATCACTTCTCCCTGGGGTTCACGGAAAGTGGCAGAGAAGAGACTCCTCCTGCTGGGTCTTGAAGAATATCCTGTAGAAGTTTGCCTCAAAGGGGGCTGAAGGGCATTTGGGGCAGAGTAAGCATTAGGAGTTAAGGCAAGCGTGTGAAAAAGTGTAGTGCACCTAGAATCAGCCTGTGCTTTCTTTGTCCGGAACAGGAGGGAGAAAGAGGAGGGCACTGAGCAATGAGGTCCAAGAAGTGGCAGGGCCCAGATCAAGGCACACCTCATACGCCATGCTCAAGAGCTCAGATTTCTCCTAGAAGTGATAGGGGGACCTTCGGAAGGTTTTACACGGGGGAATGACAAGACGAGATGGGTTTTAGAAAGGTCACTGTGGAGGCTGTGCGGAAGAAGCACTGGAATGGGGAGCAACTGGAAGAAAGAGAGCAGTTGGGAAGATATTGCAATATGGTAGACTAGACGTGGCTGGTACCTAAACTAGGACTATGGATGTTGGGATGGGCAAGAGAGGGCTTGGAGTATACGTGGAAGTTGAATCAATAGGACTTGATTGAGCTGAAGTGGTGGGGAGCAATTATTGCGTGTATGCTATGTGCCAGGCTCTATTCTATACTGCATGTATGAACTCATTCAATCCTTACAAAACCCTATGCAGTAGGTCCTATTATCAATCACATCTGCAGATGTGGAAACTGAAGCACAGCTGGTAAGTGGTGGAGCTAGGATTTGAATGGAAACAAACACTCAACCACTTTGCTATGAAACACCTCTGCTCTTAGTGATAAAATTTGCTTTCCTGTCCTTTATGAATTTGCATTTCACTGTGAATTCTGGTTTGGACCCTGACTCAGGAGTTCTTTTAACCTAGACATTCATGGATGAATTTCTGCAGGTCTAAGGAACCCTGAAATTGTAATCAAGTTTGTATGTTTTTCAGCATTTGTGTATTATTTTTCTGGAAGGAATGGCCAGACTTATCAAATGAGTTACCAGGGGTTCTCAAATGGGTTTCTGACCTAAGAATACATTTAAGAACTCTGCCTTAGAGGAATGGTTCTCAAGGTGTGATCCCTGAACCAGTAGCATAAGCATCTCCTGGGAACTTGCTAAGAAGGCATATTCCTGGCCCCTTCCAAGACCTACTGAGCCAGAAACTCTGAGGGTGGGCCCGGAAATCTGTGTTAATAAGCCTTCCAGGTGCTTCTGATGTGTGCCCACGTTTGGGAAGCACTGCCTCAGAGCAAACACAAGCGTGAGTGATGTGGCAGCAGGGGCTATTCGCTGACCTGGGTGGGGCATTCACAGTGGATGTGGTGTCAAGGAGGGTAGGGAAAATCTCAGAAGCCCAAGGTCTTCTGTGAGTGCTCTCAGGAAGGACAGATGCTTTGAACTGAGCAGTATTTTGGACAGGGCATTCACTAAGGGCTTCTGCAGTCCTCAGGACAGGCATTTCTGGAAGGTGCTGGGGTCTCGACTTGCAGCTGAGAAGATGCAACCTGTAGACTCATGCACCAATCCCACAATGCCTCGAGGCCAGTCTCCCCCTCTGTCGTAGTTTCTCCTGGGGCTGCATTTTAGATATCTTGTTTCATCCAAGTACACAGACCTCTAATGACTTTTCCACAGAGGATAACCTGCCTGGGCTCCCAGGGCAGTTAGCATCCACTGACACCCTGGCTGCTCCCCACGAGCTGCCAGGGCCTCTGGTCCACACCTCACCCAGTTGACACTGCAGCCGTGCAGCCTGTGCAGGATTCATGCCCACAATGCCAGTCTCTTTCTACATCTTCCTGGGAGCGTGAAAGGGAACGAACGACCTGCGGCGCTGACTGATGGGATTGGTGGGGGTTCCTGTTCCCCACTCCCCTGCTGCCCTCCCTCCAGACACCCAGGCTCAGGTCCGTCTTTCTGCAAAGTCACAAAACTGGAAAGCTCTTGGGGTAGGGAGAGAGCATGTGCCTGCTGGTTGGCTTGGAAAGGTTCTGGGAATTCATTATGATCTAAACAACTATTCCAGTCATTCCTGTGACTCAGCGCCTGCCAGCAGGATCTTCCTGTGTGCACGGGGCCGGGGGTTGCTGACTCAGTGCTGAGGAGGGCACCTTGTCAGCGCTCCTGGGCTCCCAGCTCCTCCTGCCTCCCCTTCGTCCCCAGAGGACACCAAAGGGAAGCAGGCAGTGGGGGGAGCTTCTCAGCGTGTCCAGTTTCACTTCTAAACCAGCATCCAGCCTCCTCGAGTTACCACTCTGACCACGTACATCTGTTAGTCTTCCGGGCACTTTGGCGAGGAAGCCATCAGGAACAGTCACACAGGCATCATGCTTCACGTACCCAATTAACACGTGTTTAGCCAGCACCTACTATGCATCCAGGACTGGGATCCAGAGAGATGTGACTGTATCTACCCACAACTTTCAGAGGTCTGGCGGGGGAAAAGCCCTCGCAGTCCCGCAGGAAGTAATGGAGAGAGTGCTGCAGCAGGGCTGTGGAGAGCCGGGGCTGCTGAGCAGCAAGCGGTAAGCTTTTCTAGGTGCCTGGCATTCCTCTTTAACATGCAGCAAAATTCAAAATTACTTTTGTTTATGGAAGCCAGAGAGACAAGAAAATGCAGGAACTTGCGAGGACCAAGGGCAGGACCTTCTGGAAGAAGGGAGGCTGAGGAGGAGGCAAAGGGCGGGAAGACCTCAGTGGCAGGCTTAGGGTTTTGCCTAAGGGCTTTTTCTTAACTTGAACCTGTGACGCACTACTAGGCAGCAGGCTCAGTGTCCCCGAAACTGCAAATGAACTGCTGGCGCTCTCCTCCTTCACGTGAGAAGGAGAAGGAGAAAAGACAGATCACATGCTGCCGGATGAAAATTAAAGAAGTGAGGACACCAACATGGCATCTACTACGTACCAAACCTTTACATGTAAGGTTTCTCTCTCATTAAATATGAACAACGCATGCATGTGCACGCGCCTGCACGCGTGCACGCGCGCACACACACACACACACACACACAGTAGCTATCCAGGCACAGGGGGTTAGCAAACCCGCCCCAAGGGTAGCTGAGCTGAGATTAGGGCCTGTGTTCCTGCCATTTACAAACTTACTGTACATGAAGGTATATAATATTAAGAGATGCTCATATCCTCATTTTACAGAAGGGGAAACTGAGGCTTGGAGAAGTTAACTAACCTCTCTCCAAGGTCAGACAAGCGGTCGGTGAGGTAACAGGACTTCAGACCCAGATCCCTCTGAATTCACAGCCTGGGGCCTGTCCCCGGCACCACCTGCTGTTTCCATTTTGAGTCCAGATATCATCTGTCTTTAGTGTCTACTGTCTCAACCTCTGTAAAATGGAACCTGATATTGTCATGCAGGACTGTGATCACTATCTCCTGTAATGTTAGAATTAAAACACTTAATCATAACTCCAAGCATACTTTCGTAGTCACTTATTCATTCATTCAATAAATTTATATCGAATATTCATCTCCTTGTGCCAGACTCAAGGCCCTGAGAACACAGCAGTCAAAAAGGCAGGCACTGGGGCCAGCCCCATGGCCTAGTAGTTGAGATCAGTGCACTAAGTTTTGGCAGCCCATGTTGGTTCCGGAGTGTGGACCTACAGCACCTGTTAGCGGCCATGCTGTGGTGATGTGCCACAAACGAAACAGAGGAAGACTGGCAGTGGATGTTAGCTCAGGGTGAATCTTCCTCAAGCAAGAAAAAGAGGAAGACTGGTGACAAATATTAGCTCAGGGTGAATCTTCTTCAGCAAAAAAAAAAAAAAAAAAAAGGTAGGCATGGTCCCTTCTCCCCATGGAGCTTTCAGCATAATGGGGAGAGAAAACCAGGAAATAAGAGATAGAACCAACCAGTTTATTAATATTGCAGTAAATGGTATAATAATGACAGCTAAGACTTCAATTACACTTACTATGTCCCAAGAACTATTCTAACTATTCTAAATATTCCACATAAATTAATTCTGACAGGCCAAAGAGGGAAGTGGAGAAATCAATGAAGGCTCCTGAAGGACGTGTCAGCTCCACCTGAAAACAGGATGAGTTGGTAATGTTGAGGAGGGCGGGGCGGGGAAGCACAGGACAGCCTAGGACTGTGTGTCCATGTGGCCACTCGCCACCCCAGGCTGCGGAGCGAGGAATGCTCATCTGAACTGAGGTGCCCTAGGAGTAAATGCGACCGGCTTTCAGACTCGCACTGAAAAGAACGTAAAACACCTCATCAATGTTTTGTATTGATTGCATGTTGACCTGATGATATTTTGGATATATTGGGTTAAATCAAATGTATTATTAAAATCAATTTTACCTGTTTCTTTTTACTTTTTAAAATGTGGCCACTAGACAATGTTGAATCATGTGTGTAGCTCACGTTGTACTTTGAAAGGACGGTGCTGTCCTAGAAGGGCTGGGAGCCTCAGGGAGCAGGCACATCAGAGCCGCTGTGGGGCACGAGGGGAGGAGAGAAAGAGGATGCCGAAGGCTGGTATGAACCTCCAACCTCTATTCTGCGGATCACACAGAGTGATTTTAACCTCTGTGAACCCCAAATCTGAGATGCTGGGGCGCACTGACTTACTGGAAATTGACTCTTCCTCCAAACCAGCTCTAGCTGTGAGCCAGGGAACGGTTAATGCTCTTCGTGAGTCCCATATTGTAGATGGAAGAGGCCAGAAAAAGCAGGGCAGCGACCTGGCCACATGGCCGAGTGGTTAAGTTCGCATGCTCTGCTTCGGCAGCCCAGGGTTTCGCGGGTTCAGATCCTGGGTGCAGACATGGCACCGCTCATCAGGCCATGCTGAGGGGGCGTCCCACACAGCAGAGCCAGGAGGACCTACAACTAGAATATACCACCATGTACTGGGGGGCTCTGGGGAGAAAAAGAAGAAAAAAGAAGATTGGCAACAGATGTTAGCTCAGGGCCAATCTTTAAGAAAAAGAAAAAAGAAGCATCGGGGCAAAAACGTAAAGAAATAGAGGAACATCTTAGGGTAAAAATCAAGCCCCTAACAGTGGCCCCCCAGTCCTGTACATGGCTCCTGCCTGCCTGCTTCCCTCTCTGATATCTCTTACCTGGCTCCTCCCTTACCCCATCTCTACTCCAGTTACAGTAACCTCTTTCCTGAGGCTTGAACATACCAGACATGCTCCTGCCTCAGGACCTTTACACTGGCTATTCCCCTTGCCTGAAACATTCTTCCTCCAGCTATCACATGGCCAACTACCTTAACTTGTGGTTCAAATGTCACCCTCCAATACGGCCTACCTTAACCATCTTATTTAAAATTGCAACCCCCATTGGTACTCTCTTACCTGACTCTTGTTTTTCTCCATAGCATTTATTACCTTCTAACATACTCAATAATTTACTCTTTTATTATGTTTCCTGTCAATCTCCCTACTAGAAAGCACACTCCCTAAAGACACTGATCTCAGTTTTATTTCCTGCATTAGCCCCAACACCCAGACAGTGCCTGGCACAGAGTAGCCACTGCTCAGTTAGCACTTTTTTGGTGGGCTCTGCTGAGGGCAGGTTCGGTTGGCCAACAGGCGTCCTCCATTCGCCCTCTCTTCTCTCGAAGGAAAGGGGTCTGCTTTCCCTGTCCTGCAGCTGGACTTGATGAACTTTGCTTCCCACTCAGCTCTTACTGCTCAGAGTTCTGCCCTGTTCTGGGTCCCACACATCTGCCTCCCAAGGGACTAAAGGAAGCACGATGCGGTGGAAAGCCCCCTGGACTGGGAGCTGGGATTCCCTGGTGCCCTCCTGGCTTTGCTCTAATGCAGGTCTCTCGCCCCACCTGTTTCCCGAGCTGTCAAGGGTTCCAAGCTCGGAGGGAGACTGAACAAGCTACGGACTGCATGAGGAGGAAAATGTGGGAAAAGGCTGTTCCATACAGAGCAGTGGTTCTCGGGGAGCCTCTCTGGACCAGTTGCATCAGCATCGCCTGCGAGCATGTTGGAACTGCATTAGTCTCAGGATCCCCGCTAAACGCCCTGAATCAGAAATAGCAGAGGAGCGGGGCCCAGCAATGTGTTCTAATAACAATTATCACTTTAATCAATTTATTGACTTAACTAATTAATAAAGCCTCCAGGTGGTTCTGATGCACTCAAGTGTGAGAACCCCCTGGGCTGGGGGACAAGAAGGACTTTGTTAGAGCCTTGAAGGCGGCAGGGAGGGCCTTAAAAGGCCAGGCGAGAAGACAAGCTCCACTGGCTGGGCGGGCACTGGGCTGGCGCCTGCGTCAGAGGCCACGCAGGATGGTCGCGGCCCAGCCTGCGCCGGGAAGTCAAAGGCCAGCGCTCCCAGGCCCGCCCGCAGGAAAGTCCCCGCGGGAGGCCGCGACCTTCCTCCTGGGGCTGCCTGCGCTGGGTGCTCTCCGCCGGGCATCCGGGCGACCCGCCACCGGTGACCCCTCCCCTGCGGTCCCTCCCCTCCGGCCCAGTCCCTGTGACCCCTCCCCTGCGGGCCCTCCCCTGTGGCCCCATCCCTGTCGCCTCGCCCCCTCGGCCCCCCCGCCCCCGTGGCACCCACCTCCCCGTGGCCCCGCCCCCTGTGGTCGGCTCCGTAGTGCCCCTGCCCTGCCCTGCCCCCGTGGACGTCGGCCCTCCCCCGCGGGCGGTGGCCCTGTCCCCCTGCCCCCGGAGTTCTCCGCGCTCCTTCTCCTGCTCCTTCTCCTCCAGTCTTCTCACCGGGGTTCCTCAGGGCCCGCGCGCCCCTGGACGGCGCCAGGCGCTGCGCGGTGGGCGGTGAGAGCAAGCACCTGCTGGCCGCGTCTCGTCTCCGCGGTCGCTGTTTCCTCTCCACCCCACCTGCACCTCCCCCGGCATTTGTTGTTTCGGCTCCTTCCTTTTGTAAAGGAACCTTTTTCCTGGAAGGTCCCACAGGACGATTAAAAAGCCTACTTTTGTCTGACTTCTAGAAAGGTGCAATTAAAATGTCTATCTTACCATGAAGCATGGCACTTCAAACTGTTCTTGGCTACTAACACCTTAACCAAAGTTCGTTTATTAAGCTAAAGCAGACAGCCGTGTCCCATGGGGGTCACCCAACTGAGAGAAACTAATATTTACCTACTTTCGCCTTTGTGCTGGACACTCACTTGTTCGAGAAAATGTACGCATTCATTCAGCCACTTATTGCACACCTGGTACCTGCCAGACGTTGTTCAGGATGAGCACCGTCTGATAAGAATAATACTATGAACCACATACGAAATTTAAAATTTTCTAGTAACCTAAATTAAAAAAAGGAAAAAGAAACAAATGTTAATTTTACTAGTATATTTTATTTAACCTAATATACCCAAAATATCATTTCAACATGTAATCAATATACAAATTATCAATGAGATATTTACATTTACACTATTTTTTTCATGCTGAGTCCCTGAAATTCCGCGTGTAGGTTACACATAGAGCACATCTCAGGGCAGGGCACATTTTGAGGGCTTAACAGCCACATTGGCTAGTGGCTGCTGTACTGGACCATGCAGTCTAGACACTTGGAGAGCAGCTATGGATAAGGCAAAGCAAGAGGGATGTAGGAAGAAATATTCAGTAAATTCATGAAGAAATAAGATAATAAATAGTATTAAATGCTATGAAGAAATTAAAACAGAATAGTGATATAGAATGACCAGACGTTATCTCCTTTAGCCCTTTCAACCCCACTTTGAGTTGAATAATACCACATAAGCACCTTATGTATATGAAGACTGAGGCTGAGAGACCACACAACCGGCCCAAGCACCTACAACTGGAAGTGGTATGGCCAGGATTTAAATTCCTGTTTGACTGACTCCCGGGCTGGTTCCCATTACCTTCAAGGCCAGGTTGAAGGTCAAGCTACCACAAAGAAGAGGGAGATGAAGAAAGAGGCGTGGAATGGCTTTAGAGTCCAAACTTTGGAGTACTGGACTAGGTGTTAGGTGCTGCTGTGTGTGATTAAGTTTCGTGCCCTCTCTGGGACCTCCTCATAGGTGAAATGGAGAGCTTGGCTTAATGGCCACGAAGCCCTCTCCTGGTTGTCACACGGAGGCTCTGGATCAGACTAGTTGGGCTGGACACCTGCTTCCGCTGCTGACTTGCTGTGTGATCTTGGACAAGGCACGCAAGCTCTCCCGGCCTCAACTTTCTCATCCGAAAGATTCCTGTAACTGCTGCTACCTCAGTGGGCAGAGGATGGGATTGACGGTTTATGCTGTGTTCAGAAGGGCAGCTACTTCAAAAGAAGCACTCAGTGAATGTTGGCTTATTTTTCTGTTAACCCAGCTCTGTCCTACAGGCTTCTCATCCGAGGCCAGGGATGGCCTGGCCTTGCCTGTATGGTTTGTATTATTATCTCCATTGGACAGTGCTCATCTTGAACAATGCCTGGCACAAAGAGGTGCTCAGTAATGGTTGAGTGGTGTGTATGTTTTCTTGAATAAATGAGCGTCTTGCCCTGCAGCCCAGCCTGCCTGGTGCCCGGCTCACACTCAGTCTAAGCCCTTTCTTTCCCAGAGCAACGGAACTCCTGATCCTTGTTCCTGACTGTGAAGGCCCAGAGGATCTCGGGAGCCTCACAACACAGTGGATTTTCAGTCAGGAGCTTTTTAACTGGCCCGCCTACCAAAGGAATGGTTTTGTATAGCCCGGTTAACTTTCCATCATCAAGTGTAGCTGCTCTCACAGAGAGTTTGTGCAAAGGCAGCTAGGCATGAAACAGCAAAGGACTGGATCCAAAGGCCAAAGGATTTTTTCCTTAGTTCACGTGTCCAGGGTCCAAAGACTCTGAGGACAGTATTGCTTGGGGCTAAAGAACAGGGGGCTGCATGGTGTTTGGTGGTTGGTCATCCTAACTGGGAGACTTTAAATGTTTTGAGTTTCAATTTTCTTTATTTGAAAATGAGCAACCCTCCTGGATTTTGTACATTTGGGATTAGAAAGACTTGTATTTGAGTCTTAGCTCTACCACCTACAAGCTGTGTGACCTTAGCCAAATCAATTGATATCTCTGAACCTTAGTTTTTTCATCTGAAAAATGGGAATAAAAGTACTATGTGTATGCTCTGCCACAGAGTGTCTTCATAGATGTCAAATAAGGTTCTGTGTGTTCATGTGCTTTGCAACTGTGAAGTGTTATGCCCATGTTGATTATTCTTGGTAATTGTTTTTCTGTCAAGGCTTCATATCCAATCCTCTGCTGATCTGAGTTTCCTCATCTGCCTTTGTAGCGGAAAACAGAGAACTCAGTCTTGTTTCTCTCTGTTCCGGCAGTGCTCAGCACAATGCGTGTGCCAGAAGTGCGCAGATGATTAAGGCTGGGAGTCCGAGGGTCCCCTTGGGTCTCCGCTATATGCTGGTGCTGTAACTTCTGACCAGTCATTTAACTTCTCTGACCTGTCTCCGTGTCTCCAAAGTAGCGATGGACCTAATGTTGACTTGCCTACCTCTTGGGGTTGTTCAGGATAATCAACGAGTTAAACAGAGTGTTGAACATCATGAATCTTCACACGAGGGTGAGGGACAGTCCCCAGCATTATTCCCCGTGCGCCACTCGCTGCCTCCTGCCGGCTCCCAGGCTGCAGGGCGGTCACGCAGAACCACTGGTGGGTTCCTGCGCACGTCTCTGCTGTTCCAGCCTCGGTGCTTGCACCTTTGCTCAGGCTGGTATCTCTGCCTCGAATGCCCTTCCTCTCATCCTTCAACTTTACCCTCACTCGTTCTCCAAGGCCCAGCTCCAAAGGGTCTCCTCTCGAAAATCCTGCCAGACCTGCCCAACCAGAGCGGATGCCACAGTGCTTCTCTTTGCCCAGGACAGATTGCCATCATATCTCTCATCACCCTGCATCACTACTCTTGTTTGCTCATCCATTGAATGGCAGCAATATAGCACTGTGACGAAGCACACAGGCTCTGGGACCTGGGTTCAAATCCTGGCTCCGACACTCCCTAGTTGTGTTACTTTGGGGAAGCTACTTACCCTCTCTGTTCCTCAGTTTCCTAAGCTGTTACATAGGGATGATAATAATACTCCCTTGTATACCTGTTGTTGAGGAGAGCCGCATGAAACACTTAGGATAGTGGCTGATGCACAGCAGGTGCTCCATAAATTTCAACTTTTATTAACGTTTCTGTCTTTCTTATTTGACGGCAAAGACTTGGTCTTATCCTCAGTGCCTAAAAAAGCCCTGGCACATAGGAGGGGCTCAACAAAGGATGGTTGGATGAATGACTCAGAATCCCACATGCCATGAATTCTTGGGTCCCTGTTCAGCCCTCTGTCCTAGCCCCTGGGTCCTGCTTGCTCTCCAGGTTTCGTTAGCCCTGGGTCTTGCAGCTTCTGCTTTCCATTCAGCACCAGGGCTGCTTGCCCAACTTCCTCCTCGGCTTTCTGACTCAGGTTCTTCCTGTCCCACCCAGCCCGCAGCCTGCTTCAGACCCAGCCTGCTAAGACGTTGTTCCCTCAGCTCCTCCTCTGCTTCCGATCCCTCCAGATTCCCTGTTCTCTACTGAATTAATCCAGAGGTCTTCAGCCAGAAGTCTCAAGATCCTGCAGCATTTGGGTCCCCACAACCACTAACTTATCTTCTCACTGCTTACCTGGGCCCTTCTCCGACATGGCAACCTCCTCACCATCTTGTCAGCCCACCCATCCAAACCCCAACTCATCCGCCCACCCAAACCAGCCACCCATCCCTCTATCCGTTTATCCACCAAGGTGTTCGCTATGTACCTGTCACTCTCCAGTCACCATATGGAATACAGAACTGATGAGAAGCACTGGTCCCCCCTCACATAGTTTGTGATCTCCCAGGGGAACTTGGGTAACTGAACCACAGCTTGTGGTAGAGGCCGTCTCTGTCATACGGGTGCTGTAACAGATTTTTAAATCAGAGCCCATACATGAGCTTCAGGGAATGTGTGAACTCCTTAAAGTTTTAAGCAAAATCATGTGGATAAGAAGGTGTGCCTGCTGCCTATTTATGTTCCTGTGCATTTTCAGGGGAGAGGCTCCATGGCTCTCATCCTACGGTCGAAGGGGCTCCCCAGGAAGCACCAGGGGCTGTGTAAGGAGAAGCCTGAGAAGAGATAGTCCTAGATCAGGGCTTTGGAGGGGAGAAAAAGTGAAACTCCTGTTTGTTTCAGACCCAATGTGTTGTGGACTGAATGTCTGTGTCCCCCCAACGTGCACACGTTGCAGCCCTAACCCCCTAGGTGATGGCCTTAGGAGGCGGGGCCTTTGGGAGGCAGTTACGTTGAGGGGAGGTCATGAGGGGGTGGCTCTCATGATGGGATTGGTGCCCTTACAGGAGGAGGAAGCAACATCAGAGCGGGAGGGCAGCCGGCGGCGCGCCTGGACGGGGTCCTCACCAGGACCCACCGTGCAGCACCCTGATCAGGTCCCCCAGCCCCCAGAGCTGTGAGAAGGAAATGGTGTTTTGTCATAGTAGCCCAAGCTGACTGAGACACGGCGTGCGGGCACCTCTGCCTCTAGTTTGCATGTGTCCTTTTTGGAATACGGCAATGGGAGAGAAATAAGGCGGAGGCAACCAGCCTTTACTGAGCACTGGGCTAGGCAGCGTCATCTTATTTAATGCTGACAGCGACCTCCCAAAATAGGTGCATTATCCCTATTTTACGGAGGAGGAAGCTCAGGGAGGTAAAGCAAGGACTGCGGTCACGCAGTTGCAAGGGTGGAGTGAGGACAGGAGCCAGGTTGCTGGGGCTCTCAGGCCCAGGACCTCAGCCTCCCTCCTGGGCCTCACTGAGTGAGCGAGTCTTTAGAGCTGGAAAGCACAGCTCGGCTCAGCTAAGAGAAGGTGGTATGTCTGTGCTTTGAGAATGTTAAAAGAGAATTACAAGCCTAAGGAATTGTCATTAAATTTTCAACAACCTCTGAAAAGATGGACCTTTTCCTGTGGATTCTGCCTGTGTAGAAGGTCAGCAAGTGCTGGTTCTCACCCAGAGTTACCGGCTGTTTCCAGGAACGAGGCTGGGCATGGGGTGGCCTTCAGTAAGCACCTGTGAGGGCCGCTGGCAAGAAGGTGCCCTCAGCCCCTGCTGGCCTCCGTGGACCCTCTGCTGAGGGGCACCCCTGGTGAGGGCAGTAGCCTGCTCCATCACAGCTGGCAGAATGGGTGCCACCCCAAAGCTGCCGCAATGCCTGGAGCCAGGGCGGGCCAGCAGATCTCAAGTTCCATGTCTGGGGCTTTCTGACACCCAGCAAGCTTCAGTCCTATCAGCTGCCCACCCAGACACTTCCGCCTCCTGCCTAATGTTCCAGCGCCCCTCCCTGCACTGAGGGGATTCAAACCCAGGTTGAAAACCATTAGCCTTGCAAGGGGAGTGTGAACTAAATGACCTCTAAGCTCCCTTCCAGTCACATAAGACAGATGAGTTAAGGAAGAAAATATTTTTTCAACTAAAATAGTTTTCTCCTCGAAGGCAAAGACCATATGATTTGTTGATCTGGCCTTGTAAGTGACTTCACCCTTCCCCTTGGCCACCACCCTGGTGTGGAACACCACCACCAGTGCCCCAAGTCACTGCTGCCGCCTGCGGACAGGTCTCGCCGTGTCACCTTGTCCTGTCCCAGCTTCTCAGAAGCCAGACTGGTATTTTTAAATGGATCATATTATGTCTCTGCCTTTGTATAATTCTCCGGTTCTCTTTGTATAACTCAATTGTTCTCCTGATGGATTGGAAGACCCGAAGATTTTACCAACTTCTCTCTTTGTACTTTTTGCCTCAGTCCTGCCCTCTGGGCTCCCATACGGCTCCCCCACCTCAAGCTCTTCTCATTTGCTGTTTTCCCTGCTCCTGCCCCCTCCCCCAAGATCCCGGATGAACTCGTCAGCTCCCTACAGGTCTCTGTCACCCACACAGAGAATCAGCCGTCCTCTTGAGCCCCTCCATCTCTGTCCCATCCCTGTCCCCAGGAGGCAGCCTCCTCTGCGCTCCTACAGCGCCCACAGCCTTCTTCCCCCTGTGTCGTAATTTACTGGCATATTTCTGTGCCTCCCACCGGCCGTAAGTTCTGGGCAGGCTGCGTCTGAGTTTGCCTGTTTCTCGTCTTGTTCTTAATGTCCAGCCACAAGGCCTGAGACCCTCCCTCCTAAGAGGAGCTCAGCGAACACATTTATGTTCCACAGGGCAGGGCTCTGCTCAGACGTGAGGTCAGATTCCCTGCCCCAGAGCTTGAGAGGCCTTGCTGCAGAGGCCCCAAATGTGGAAACCATTAGTGCTCCCTCCCGTTGCCCTTAACTGAATTTGCTCAGCAGAGCCAGGGGCCTCTGGCAGCACGGGAATCCTATTACAGAGCCAGGAACTCAAGCCAGGCGGAGGGGGGCTGCTTGACCTGCCCCACCCCCTTTTTTAGCCAGATGACCAGCATCCTGCCCCCTCAGCCACCCTGGCTACCTCTCTGCCAACATGTTCTGGCTGTGACAGCACTGCCACCAGTGAATGGACAGCTGCAGTCACATTCAGAGAGGGCGAGGCAGAGACACTTCACCTCTGACATTCAGTCTGTCCCTTGTGACTCAAGCTGTCACTTACCCCTGGGGCTGCAGGATGTAGGCAGGGATTGCCCTTTCATTAGATATCTGTGACACGGGAAAGGTCAGATGAGTGGGCTGGGCTGCTGAGTCATGGGGCATGGGTGTCCCCCCTCCACTCCACCATCCTTGCCTGCCCACCTCAGGAGCAGGTCACCCCCTCTCTGAAGCCGGTTTGATTCCTGGAATGGATTCAGTTCAGGGCACGGAGGGGAGGATGTCCCTTGTCTATCTCCGTAAAGGGAGCCGATATAACGTGGTCGGGAGGAAAGCAGGCTTCGGTGTCACACATACCTGAATTGGAACCCCCAACTCTGCAGCTTCCTAGCTGTGGCACCCAAAACAAGTTGCTCAACCTCTCTGACCCTCAGCTCTTCATCCATACAGTGGAGATAATGTTCCTAATGCATCGGGGTGTTGTGAGAATGAATGAGGTAAAGTGTGTGAGAAGCTTAGCAGAGTGCTTAGCAAACGGTCACAGTCCATCAACAGTTGGTACTGTTATTTATAGGTGCCGATCTTTCAGTAGATACTCGATCCCTGGGGAGCACGGTGTCTCCCCATGGTCACCAGGCTCTGGCCCCCACCTTCCCACTTCCCCAGTCACACAGTCCTGGCTTTGGAACATTTAGTTAAAATGGGGGTGAGGCAGGAAGAAATGAAAAGGAAGTAAAAGGCTTGTGACTTTTTTAATTTTACTATCTCAGATGGACAAATTGTTTCCCCAGCTTGGATGATTTCTGGTTGTGTTGGTCCGAAAGGAAACCAGATGCAGAGGTAACCACAGGGGCCCCTCAGGAGCCTGGAGAGCAGGGCTTTACCATGTGAAGCTTTTTGTCTAAGACAACTGGAGAAAGCAGAGTTCATTCACCGAGACCTCTGAAACACACACGCTCCATCACCCTTCACTGACTTCAGCCTGGGGTTGAGTCCTTTGGCTCCTGGTTCAATATCCTCTCTCCCCTCATCCGTTAGTGCTCCTCCTCCAGATAGAGGAGAAACATCAAAGTACTCCTTGGAGCAACGTGGAGAAGACCGAATTTGCTCAGCGTCGCTTGGCAAGCTGTATAACCTCCTTTGTAACCTAGCTATCTTTAGCCTCCTTGATGCTATTTTGAAACGTCAAACTAGCAAATACTGCTTCCAGAATGGATCTGATCTGGGATGTGACAGGATGCTTGGGGGTGGGGAGATGAGGCAGAGGTGGGGATGGTACAGGAGCCTTCTGGTAGAGGGTGAGATAATGCACCAACTTTACAACCGCCAAGACTCTCTCCCTTCTACTGTCTCAGCCACCGCCTCCAGGGGACCGGTCCATTCAAGGGCAGGTGGGACATTGGGTCCAAGCTGGGCCTAACCTGGAGGGACGTCTGCTTATCTGACTCTGGAGCCAGAATTGGATGTCACACTAGCCGAAAGAGCAAACTGACTCTTGTGTGCCCAGTCCAGTCTAAAAATATTTATTCATTCACTCGCTCACTCATTCGTTCATTCAACAGGTGTTTGTTGAGTAGCAGCAATGTGCCAGGCACTGTACTAGGAAGTGGGGATACAATGGCTGGCAAAGGTTAACACCTACTCAAGTCATCTGGGGAGCTTATTAAACTGCAGCTTCTCAAGTCCCAACCCCAAGAGTCAACGCAGGAAGTTCAGTGCAGACCCAGGAGTCTGCATTTTGAACAAGCACCCAGGCCTTCCAATGTAGGTAGTCCACGGTGTATGAGAAACCCTAGTCCAGTTTGCTAAGTACCTCCCAGTGCTGAAAGCTGGGGGTATCGAAATACACGTTCCAGCCCCAGACCTTGAAGAGCGCACAGTTCACAGTCTCCAGAGAGAGACAAACAACGCCATTTCAGACTGCTCGGTGCCCTGAAAGCATAGGAACAAAGTGCTGTTAGCTGCATGGGGGAGGTGACTAGATCTTGGAGAGCTGGAGAGGCTTTACCAGGGAGGTGATATCTGAGCTGGGTCTTGAGCATGAGAAGAGTCTTTTCAGATAGAAAAAGAGTGGGTGCAGATTAAGCTTTCCCAAGATGGACTCTCCAAGATGTAGCTCCCATCTCACGTTCTTGCAAGGGGACTGGCATGCCTCGCACAGAGAGGGGGGCTCTGTGTGCCCTGCTCTTGAGTATGGGTGGGGGCCTGTGATTGCTCCCATCCAGACAGGATGGCAGAGGTGATGCATGTGACTCCTGTGGCTGGGTCACCAAAAGGCGACACGGCTTCTGCTTGGCTCTTTCTCCCTTGGGACCCCTGCCACCGGAGCTCTGAACTGACTGGTAAGAAGTCTGGCTTTCTTAAAGCTTGTACGCTGTAGATGCCACATGGAGAAGGCACATAGCAACAGGCAGAGATGCCCAAAGAGCCTGCTTTTGGATAGTTCCAGCCCCCAGCCTTCGAGTCACGCCAACCGATGCCAAGTGGAGCAGAGACGAGCTGTTCCCGCTCAGCTGGCCTGAATTGCAGATTTGTGAGCAAAACAAATGTTTCTGTGGTTTGAAGCTACTACATTTTGGGGTGCTTTATGACATGGCATTAGATGCCTGGAACAGGCTATCAGGGTGTCTCAGGACAAGAAATGATAGCAGATGCAAAGGTACGGAGGGGTGAGAAGGTGCCCGGACTGTTTTTGAAATTCGAAGAGATTCAGTGTCCTCATGTGGAATTGAGAGGTCTTGATCACCAGACCAGCCTGTGCCATGAAGCCACCCGTGTATTCACCTGAGCAGGGAGGTTTAAGCGCTTTCTCCAGGCATATGACCCACAATTTGGTGATGTCCCAAATTGGCATACATGGTTTTAACTGTCATGTCTTTGCTGTAATGTAATTTTAAGGGTGTCAGTGATACCTTCTTAATTCCTAGGAAAAGATTTCTAGGATGGAAAAACTTGGATGCTGGATGTTAAACCTGAAGTGCTTCTGGTGTTGCTCAGTCTAATTGCCTCTCAGATTTCATGGGCCTGGTGCATAGCAGGCCATCAGCAAATGTGACTGCATGTTTGAATAAGGCCGATGTGCAAGTGGCAACACCAGAACCAGGGCCTGCGTCCCTGACTCATGGGATCACAGAAGCTTGGTTGCGGAAGAGATCTTTACGGTCCCCCTCTCGACGAGATCGCCAGCATCAAGGACTCAGCTGTTGTCTGCTCACACACCTCTTCCAGCAGCCCATTCCTGCCTGTTGTGAAGTTCTTTCTTCAACTGGGTTTCTATCCTCTTCCCTATAAGACAGCTGAATAAGATAATATTCAGTCCATGAGGGAGGCCACTGAGGCAGAAACCACAGCTTCTAAGTGCTGTCAGCTGTACGTGGCCCCCAGGGCTGAACCAAGTCCGATGCCCTCACACTCCCATGGGCTGTAGACCCCACGAGCAAACTAGGAGCCCCCCACCTCTGCACCTTTCCCACACGATTCCCTCCATGGGAATGCCCTCCCATCCTCTCTGTTTGTCAGACTCTTTCTCTTCTTCGAAGTCCCTGCGTCAACCCTAACTCCCCGGGGAGTGTCTCCCTGTCCGGCAGCTGGCAGGGGTCTGCAGTTGCTCTGTCTTCCTTGTGGGTCTTCCCTTCGTGACTGCCTGACCTGATGTCGTTTGCTTAGCCCGCTCCTACAGTTACACAGGATGATTGACAGTATTTCTAACAATAATAATTGTAAATTACTACATTTCATTTAAAAAATTTACCTGTTTTTTAATTTGTTGGACAGATAATATAAAATTGGTTATTAATACATTGCTTAGAAAAATATGAGTACTTAGTACATTTCTTGCTAAATTTTATTTTTGGGGTAGTCTACAAATGTCTCCCTACCTTGGTTTCATCAGAGTATATAGCGTTTTATGCCTGTTCTTTAATTTGTTTGTATATGATTCCTACTCGTAAAATTGAAATTTTACTTAGCTTTGAACGTGTGAAACATGACTAGATTTTTTAAATAAACTCCATTGCCCTCCCCTCCATTTGCTGTTCCTGCCGTCAGACAAAAACTGATAGGATTTGCAATTACAGAAGATTTTTCACTAACATGGTTGGTATTTTATTAAAAACCAAACTCATGGTATTTCAGTAACCACATTGATCGTAGACTTCATTTTTGGGAGGAGTGGTATTATTTAGTAAAATAAAACACGAGGAAAAATCCAGGCACATGAGCTTTTTGGTATGACACAGCCACAGATTGCAACTTTCCCAAGTGTTGTTGACACACCTCCTTTACTTTTGCTTATGTGTGTATGTATGTATTTAATTTAATTTCCTTATTGAGATAAAATTGACCTATAACATTGTGTTAGCTTTAGGTGTACAACATGATGATTTGGTATATGTATATAGTGCATTAGATTTCCTTTAATAAATGTATCTATCCATCCATCCGTCCGTCCATCTATTATCTATCTATCTCAACCATCTTTCGCTCCCACGGCTGAACTCTCACTGGCTGAATCACCTTTCAGAAGACCTCTATCACTGAGCCTTCCGTCTCCAGTTACACAGCCTTTCTTCCACTGATGTTCCTTAGTCGCACAATATGGCTTTGAATTCTGAGGCCACATTCACTGTGGGGTGTAGACTAGTCCTTCAAGCATCGGAGGAGGCAGGCTGTTTGCCCATCAGGGCCAGCCCCTCAGTAACCACCACTCAGAGCTGAGAAGGAAGCTCGCTCGAGGTATTTAATGAACATTATTTGATGACAAGCCTGGACAACAGTTCTATTAACTTCCAGACATTTAAAAATTAGTCATTCCATATCATCGTACAGCAGTCATATGAGGTAAACACGACCTGGGAGATTGCATGGCTTGTAAGAGCAGAGCCAAGACTGTTCACAGGTGTGCGAGACCCCGAAGACCAAGCTTATGGTTGAACATCAACAAGCAGTCTTTTCCTCCATGGGGCTTCAGGAAAAGAGCCAGCTCTCCTTCCCCGGGGGCCCAAGTTCTTTTCCAGATTCTCTTGTGCCTGCGGCTCTAATACAACCAAGCATTTAGTGCCCAGTCCAGCCAAGTACAGGGAAGACCTTTGTGCTCTCTCAAGGCTCAAGGCAAATTGCTTGGACAGGAATAGATTCTAAATTATACTGAGAACATAGCACACAGCCCTTTCTGGAGTTATCACTCTGGGTCTCTGGCATATGATGGAATATGAAACATGGACTGGTATTCTCTGCCAGGGCTGTGGGGCTTTCAGAAGAGCAATGGGGTGGAGGACGGGAACGAGCAGTTGTGAGCACCCGGCATGGGCCAGGGTCTGTGCTAACAACCACAGCAACACTGGTAATAACGATGATGATTAATAAATATCAAATGGGCATGAGTGTGTGCCAGGCACTGTTTAAACTCTTTACATATATTAAGTTATTTAACCTCTTAATAATCCCATGAGTTAAGCACTATTCTTATCCCCATTTTATAGCTGAGGAAATTGAGAGAGGCTTAGGAACTTCCTTAAGTGACATAGTAAGTGGCCAAGTTGGAATTTGAACCCAGGCAATTTGGTGCTAGACCCTGTGCTCTTCTTATCAAAGGCATGGTGGGCTCTTAAATACATTATCTCACCTAACCCTCATAGAACTGGACGTCAACTGTTATCTCAGCCCTGCTAGTCCACCCACAACAAATACTTCATTCTAATAACTTGTTAGTCTCCTCCCTTACCCACTAAGCTTCTGGGAGGGCGGGGACCATATCTGTCTTGTTCGCTCTTGGGTGCCAGTGCCCAGCACAGTTTCTGGCACAATGACATAGTAGGCTATTAATAAACATGAAAGGATAACGCATTTCGCAAATGAGGAAACTGAAACAAACCATCCAAGGTCAAACTAGTAATGAGTGACAGAACTGAAATTGAAATCCAGGTTTCCAGGGTGTTGAATTTCAAACTCTCCGTCTACCACGTTGTTTTCTCTCCTATATACCCATCTCCCAGAATAGGGAAAGAAGTGGAGTCATTTCAGACCTAAAGACTGCAACTGGAGAATCTCAGGCAAATGACAAAGCCATGCTAGATAAATTAAAACTCTTATGGGTCGGAAGTAGTTTGAATTGATGGCATGAACACTAACCCAAAGAGGCGATTACTTTTAATGAAATGAGCTATAAACTCACATTCTGGATCGCTTATTCATCCATCCGTACATCCATCCGTCCATCCATACATCCATCCATCCAGGGAGAAATGTTCCAGTCAGGTGGATAGCATGCACATTGACATTAAGAAGCAGCATGTCCTGTTTGGGAAAAGAGAAAGGTATTCCACATGAATGGAGGCGAAAGGTGTTCAACGCGGGGAAGACAAGACATGGAGTTGGCTAGGTAAGCAGAGGCTAGCTCCTAAAGGATTTTGAAAGCATTACGCTTAAGATTGTCTTTAATGCAATGGGGAACCACTGAAGAGATATAGGCAACAGAGTGCTTATGTTAATCCATCAGTTTTTTATGAAAATCCCTCGAACATTTTAGGAGCTATTTTGGAGCCCTACACACACTCCTTGTGTTTGGGTGGTCCAGAGGTCACATGACAGAGCCAGGAGTTAAAATCAGTTCTAACTCATAGCATGACTTGGGCAAGTCATTTCCTATTTGGGGTGCTTATGTTTTCTCATCTATAAAAGGAGAAGAAAAGCGAGGGGTTGGTGAGCTGAGCAGGCCCAGTAGTTTTCCTTTGCTGAACTGCTCCCAGAGGGCCAACCAGCCTTCACGAGGTGTGATTAATAAATTACTGAAGATAAATAGAGTGCCTTGAAAGATTTTATGTTCCTTATTTACATTGTACCTGTCTTTACAGCCTACCGGGAAGCCTGTCATTCAACTCTTTGCAATAAAACAGCCCTGCACAAATGAATACCAAATAAATCAGCGGGCGTATGCTTTTAAACTCCCTAAATGAGAGCCCAGCATGCATGCTGCCTCCCTCCAAATTAATCACTGGTCTAAATGCGAGACGTGTATACGAAATCAATAGCTTGCGACAGAGACCTCCTGCCTGTGCTTCAGGAAAGTTCCACTTCCTTTCAGATGTTGTCGCTCAAAATGTCAGGAAGTTTCCATTCATCACCCACCCTTGAGAAGGCCACCGTCACCATACTTCACATTTCCTTGCTGCCTTTCTTCAAAGAAACCAAGGTACCTCACAGAGGGAGCCCACTCACTGTCACAGTCTCTCCTGGAGGCTGAAAGACGGGCAGTTCACAGAGAAAAGAGATGTGGAGATGCCTAATTTAGAAATAAGAAAACCAAAGCATAAAGAAGCCCAGTGTCTTGTTCAAAAGTCCCAAAGAGACAAGACTCATATATTCCCTTGGATGGTAACATAGCATAACAGGAAGAAAAAGGGTTCAGGAGTTAAGAGACGTGAATTTAAATCCTGACCCTAACACCGCTATGTGGGTCATTGTTCTTATCTATAAAGGAGAAGAAATAAAAACAATATGCATTACTAGCTGTGTAACCTTGGGCAAGTCATGTACTCTCTTTGTGCCTAAGCATCTTCATTTGTAAATGAGGTCATGGAAGTTCAATGTCCAGCCCATTGTTGCTACTCAACACATAATAATATTGAAATATTTCATCTCTAGATCAAGGCTATATCCACTTTCTCTACTCTTTAAGACTCGACCCTGCCATCACCTTCTCTAGTAGCCTCCAGATTGGGTTAGGTCCCTTTTGCTGTGCTATTATAATAATATTGATAATAAGTTTTAAAAAGTGATAATGATAACATTAAAAACTAATGTTTATTCATCACTTACTACATGACATGCTCTAAGCACTTTACTTGAATTCACCTATTTAGTCCTCATAACAATCCTTTGGGATAAGTGTTAGTATCTTCAGCATCTACAGATGAAGAACTGAGGTACACGGAGTTTACATTACCCACCCAAGATCTCATCCAGGGTAAGCAGGGAAGCTGTCCTGTCTTCCAGAGCTGCTGGAGTTCATGCTTTCTTGACTTGCCCATGTGACTTTGACAATTCCCTCTTAGGGCTTTCATCTCTCCTGGACTTCAGGGTCCCCTGAAATAGTGACTGAGTGCTATCCGTTTTTGTATTCCCAAAGTTTAGCACAGAGTAGGTGCTCCCTGCATTTGAAATGAAATAAAACTGACTCATCATGCAACGATAACAGGCTACAAGTATTTAATACCAAGGGTATCAATTGAGAAGGTGACATCCTGAGTCAGAATGTTGCAGAACTAGACATCACCTCACACAGAAGGGACTCAGACAGACTGGGACAGAGCAAAGACAAGAGCAGTGCAGACGAGACAACCAAAAAAAAAAAAACCCCGCACAATGAACTCTTCCCTTAGCCGTACAAGTGAAAGGCGCCCTGTAGGTGCTCGGCGTGGATGGGCTGGAAGCTGCTCTCAGAACCTCAGGGCATGGCATACATGGCTGTCAAACACAGAGACGCCAAGTAGACTCCAAAAGAAAACAGTCATTCTTAACAAATCCTCGTGTCATTGTCATTGCCTTGAGTTGAAATGGGGTATTGTTAGAGAGGGAGCTCAGCACTGAGTGGAGCTCGTTGCAGTCAAGATTCTGACAATTACGGCACAAAAGAAGAACAATAAATGACCTATAAACATATAGAAATATGCACAACTGCATGAATTGTCAAAGAACTTCAAACTAAGTAATGCAGCATTTTTCAAGGTTTGCAAAAGTTAAAAAGATCAGCAATACCCACGTTGGGTGAGGCTCTGAGGAGACGGGTGCAATTGTACCCAGGTGGCGGAGTGTAACAAAGTTCCATTTCTGTCACTGACAAATACCTGCAGACATGTTTGCAAATATATTTTCAACAACTTTCATTCCAGCACCATCTGTGATAGTAAAGAATTGAAAGCTTCTATAGTAGGGAAATGGTTAAAAGAATTATGGTCTATTCATACAATGGTGAGGAAGAGATGACCACAAATTCAATAGGTTTATATGCGTCAAAATGGAAAGATGATCCAATTTTGGCAACTAAAAATGAAGCCTTGTCTCCACATGAGGCCTCGAGAAGTCTGCTGCAGCTCCCGTTCTGACCCGTCCATGCCTGCACCATGGCAGATACCTAACTAGGGCTAAGGATGGGAAGGGAAGAGGCGATGGGACTTTTTTCCCCATTTATATCTGTGACTTCCTTCCTTCCTTCTTTCTTCCTTCAGTATAATGAACATGTACTTTTTGGTATCAATATAACTTTATTTGTTCTTTTTTCAAGGCTCTGGCGTCCAGTAAAGGCAAAGCCAGACTCATGATGAGGTTTAGTTCCGTCTGGGTTTGCCGTGTGTTACAGTACAATACAAGTATGGACAAAGCCCGTGCTAATCCAGACCAAACGTAAAACAGAACAAATCAAACGCCTGTCTGGAAGTGTGGAGGATAATGTCATGGAAGAGGAGGGTCTGAGAGTCAGCCTGGGCCTTGGCTGGGGGATAGGAGTTCTCTCGGGGCAAGAGTGAAGGCAAAGCTTTCCAGGCAAACATACACATGAGCCCAAACCTAGAGGCAGGAAACAGGGTGGGCTGTGGTGGTTCTGTGGCTCAACGGATCCCTCAGCGCTCAGATGGTTTAGTCCATCTTGGGACAGGGCACCAGAAGAAGCACAGGCTGAGGAGGAGGCTAGTTTAGCTCTGGTAGGGGGGCAGCCATTGGGGAAGAAGGCGAGAAAGCCAGGATGGATGCTTTGCACATCGTTTGCATCTGACCTGCTGTGGAATGTGGCTCATAACTTATCTGCATAGGCAGCATTTGGAGTGGACAAAGGAAAGCCAGCCAGTGGAAATTCCTGGGAAACTGTGTTGGGGTCCAAATAGGAAATGCCAGTCAAGAGATTTTACTAGTGCCAAGCTCAAATACCAATGTTGGAGCCGCACTCCTTGAAGAACCGTTTCTGCTTGTCCACTGCAGAAGAGACACTTTGGCAAAAGGTAAATGGATGATAATCAGGGCCCCATCAATATAATTCTTTCCAACCTTTTGCGTTCACTGTCCAGCTTGGTGCTTAGAGTCAGAGATGAGTCTCCTCGTCTTACAGATCTTGGAACTGAGTCTCAGGGAGATTTAGTGACTTGTTCAAGTTCAAGGGAGAGAAGATGGCATCATAAAAAATCCTTTGCTTTTGGAATGACATAGACTTGTTCTAAAATCTTTATTCCATGGCTGCCTCTTTAGATGATTTGGGGCAATTTACTTTCCTCTCTGCGTTCATTTTTCTGTATGTGGAATGTGGACTATTTCACCCACCTCATAGAACTGTTGGAAAATTGGAATGAGATTATATATGCTCCTACCTGCTACCTATTTGCTCTTTCTTGAGTGCCTCAACTCTACTTGGAGGTCAGGGGCCGCAAAGAGACTCTGTTAAAACATTTCATTTTCCAACCTCCCTTGAACCTGGAAGTGGCCATGTGACTTAGTTCTGGCCAATGAAATGTAAGCGGAAGTCTCTAGAAAGGGTTTCTGGTCCTGAATAACAAAGGTAAAACTTTTTGACAAAACCTTTCTTCTCCCCCTCTTCCTTGCTGGAATGGAATTGCACCCCAGGGAATGGAAGGGTGGCGATGCTGTGGCCATCTTGGAAAGAGAGAAGAGCTTCCATCTCTGATGGTCGGACTGATTTTTCCTGGACTTCTCACTACTTGAGACAGACCCTAGTTAGTTTAAGGAGCGTGCAGCGTGTTCCTGACTGATGGAGTAATCCAGGCTCGGCACAGCATACATATTCAAGGAAGGGTAGCCATTTTGACGAAAGCAGGCACCTTTCTCTGAAGCGGAGGAAGAATTTAAGCCCCTGTACCCTACTCATAAAACAGCATTAACCTGCCCAACCATCCCCGCCTCACACTAAGTGTTCCTGTCTCTATTTTCTGCCTTAGTCACCCCCAAAGTTGGGTGTGTAGCCCTTTCCACTTGCAGATCAGTCTCAGGTCAAATGAGGTAACATACATAAAATCCTTAGTTAGCACAGTGTCTGGACAGCACACAAATATCAAACAAATGGAATTTATTTTTCTCGAGTCAGAAGGTTTTAAAGCAGCCTCAGCAAATCAGAATCTTCTGACTTTAACAAACACGTCTGGAAAATTTTAGAGGGTCCCATGACCTCCAAGATAAAGAAACTCAAGCAGCTTTAGTACGGCATTCAAGGCCCTTCCTGCTCCGTACAGCTCTGGGCTCCTCTTCCAGAGCCCCCTGCTACAGTCTCCCAGCAGGTCTTCACGCCCCTCTGCCATGGCGCTCATCTGCTTGTGGTCATCATGTTTGCCTCTCCCACCGAAGGGAGGCTTGCTTCCCATTTCCTCCGACTCCCTGCTACAGAGTAGCAGGGATGAAGTGCCGGATGAAGAGGTGAGCTTCCCGTCAGCACCCAGGAGTCCACTCACAGGCAGGCCTTGGCTTCTCAGCACAGCTGAGCATCTTCACGCCTCAGGGATTTTGCACATGCTATGCCTTTTGCTTCAAATTCTCTCAGCTTGTAGGACTCCTACTCACATACACCCACCTCAGACATCACCTCTTCCAACTCTCTCTGTTGCTCTCTCTCTGCCGTCTCTTAAGGTATCTGAGGGCACACAACTCACTATTCATTATTATTATCATCATTATCATTATTATTTGTCTGGATGCTTCTCTTCTCTGCCAGACTGTGAACTCTTAAAAGCATTTAGTCATTTTTTTCTATCAGTTGCATTCAACATAGGTCCTGGCACATGGTAGGTATTGAGAACTATTGGTGAATTTAGTTACACAAAATTTTGAATTTACACAAAATTGTGGCTTTCAGTTGTTGCCTCCCTACCCCTGTAATGAGGCTCATAACGCCAGGTACCCAAGGGGGAATGAAAGGAAAGAGCCTTTATTTGGTATCTACTATGGACCAGGCATTATTATTGTCAATGTCATTTCCAGAATAAGTATGAAACACACTCTCAAACAGCTTGTGACTTTATTACAGAGACGTACTATGCTTACATGAATGTTCTAGAGATTGGTACAAAGTGAGGTAATGGTCCCTCTATCACTTTAGACCACACCTTCTGGGGTGACTGATGCATGGCATGCCCCTGGCTCTAAGAATCGTGGGGACAAACAGTGGCCCTGTCTGTATTGTGACCCTTCTCCCTATAACAAAGACATGAGAGCCTGACCCAAGACGGCCTGATCAGATTCTCTCTAACAGAAGCATGAGACTGGACTGCATGGCTGAGGAGATGGGACTTGCTGGAGGTGAGTCACATTTGTGGCCATCCTCCTGGGGGAAAGGCCACAAAGAATTTTGAGATACCGTAACTGCCTTGGGTTCTCCTATCTTGGTTGTTCAGCATTTCCTTTGATTCTCTGGGACACCCCCAGCATCCTTCCAATGAATTTTCCTTTTGCTTAAGCTAGACAAAGTCCATTTCAGACGCTTAGAAGTAAAAAAATAAAAAATCATACCCAACACAGTCCAAATCCCAAAGGAATTTCCTGTTTGGTTTCTGAATTAGTTAGGATTTGCATCAGCTCCAAGTGACAGAAAATCCCAAATAATTTTGGCTTTAAAAGGATACAAGCTTATTTCTCTTTCAAGTGAATATATGTGACCACAACTAGTTGCCTGACCCTCAGGAACCCAGGTTCCCTCTGTCACGTTTTTCCACTAATATCAGGATGAAACTTCCAGCTCGTGGACCGAGATGGCCGCTCAAATTCCAATCATCATGTGATCAGTGCAGGCTGTAGGAAGGCGGAAGACATGTCCCTCCCTTTAAAGGTGTTTCCCAAAAGTTGAGCACACTATTTCTGCTTCCATTCCATTGGCCGAAAATTTAGTTACATAAATCCTTTATGTCAGCTATCTTCCATTTGCCTCTCGAGGCCCACTGCCTGCTCCTCTATATCTGCTCTCTGCATTGGGAGGCTGGCCTGTGTGGACCACATCAGTGGGCGATTGTAATCTCTGGCTTTTAAGGTTCTAGTTCAGATAATATGGGCTCTAGCAGGAGATCAGAAAAAGAGAAGAATAAGATCATGATATTTATTTCTCTGGATCCCTCCCTTTAAATTTGTAGTGGGCTGACTCTGTCCCTTGAGTAAGGGTTACTGATCCGTGCAAAATGATTGATTCTACCTGCCTTTTTCTTTTTCTAGACTCTGGTAATTGTTCCCTCCCTCACCCTATTAGGGAGGTGACAGCCTAGCTGCTATGAACTCTGGTTTACTGCATTATACTTATAGTTCCTCCACGCCCAATCTTAGTAAATACCTCCTTTATAAATAAATCCTCCTTGGCTTATCCCATTTTGAATGTGTTATCCATTTTCTCTTGGGACTTTGACACATCCTGCTAACTACAAGATTTTTATTATGGGCTAGGCACTCACCTAAAAATTGAAGGTTCTATTACCAAAAAAGGAGAAGAGAACCCATATTATGGGACAACTGGCAGTCTTTGCCATGGTACCATCAATCTTTCTTGTCTGTTAAATATAGGTTGAACCTTTTATCCCTTACTCAATATTTATAATAGAAGGAAATCACCATCTTTCTTACCTTATACAAGGCTGTAAAAATCTACAGGTAGATCTCTATATATGAGAGAGTTATAATTGTTAATTAGTCCTGTTTGACCCAGGAAGGGTAGTATAATCAATATGTTTAGTGAATGTATGGGTGAAACTATGTTTTCCATTTTTTCAGCTGCAAAACTGGCACGTTGTACCGCAGGATGCCTAACTCCCTTCTACTGCCGGTGTCCAAGTATTATTTTGTCAGCTCTGTGTCACATTTTCCATGAGTCATAGGAAAAAATATGGCAGAACTGTCAAGCTGGAGGTACAGGGTCCAGAGCCGAAAGAGGAGTGAGACAGACCCAAGAAGGTACCCGACCTGGTCATCCTGGCAGAACCAGGAGAACAGACAGGAGTATTGGCCTCACACAGATTCTGACTATTGGAAGAGGCAAGAGATGCAAAGCAGTTATCAGACAGGAACTGATCTCAGAGGAAGTGTATAGGCAGGCAATCAGGAGGCTGGAATCACAACATGGCAAGACAACGGTCAATGTACACAGAAACCAAGATATCTGCCTTCCTTTAATGGATTACTTGAGTCACCCAAGTCAAATCCCAGGTGCTATCTATGGCTTCCCCTCTGCCTTACTCCCCATATTCAACCAGCCTTCAAGCCCAGTTGATTATTGCTTCTAAATATCCCTCACTCATCTACTTATCTTGGTTCCCATTTCCAATAACAGCTCAGGGCCAAATCATCTTTTGCTTGAATCAGTGCTACAGCTTACTCCAAACTTCAGGCCATGGCATCTTTCTAAAACACAAACCAAACCATGTTATTTGCCTGGGTAAAAATATTCAATGGCTCCTCCGTTCTCTCATAATAAAGTTAACACTTTTAACGAGACCTTGTATGACTCAGCTCCTACATCTCTTTTTAGACTCATCTCACCCCACTCCTCTCCTTCCCACTTGACACTTCAGCCACTCTGAAATACTTGTAATTCTCTGAAGAAATTAAATAAGCTTTTGCATGTGTGTTCTTTACCCCCAACTCCTCCCACTTCCTTCATCTGATGCATTCTTACTCATCCATCAGGACTCCACTCACAGGTTATTATCTCCTACAGAAAGTCCATCTTGACATCCCCACCCTCACTCAGGTTGGAATACGTATTCCTCCTTTGTGTTCTCATAACCCCCGGGCTTATCTCTACCGTGTTACTTATCATGATGTGCTATTATTTCCATGTGATTTGTCTATTTCTCCATAGTCAATGAGTTTCTTAAGGACAATGGCTATATCCCATTCAACGTGGTATCCTCAGTGCCTAGCACAGAAGATGACAGAGATGGTGCTCAAAGCACACTTATGAAATAGATGTATAAATGAACAAGGCCAACTGTGGGTAGAGAAGAGTGGGGTTATTACCTTCCTTGTCTTAGACACCATTCTTCAATTAATGCAGACTGTGATGGCTTTCACATTTTACATCTCAATCTTTATACATGTTGTTTTGTTGTTGTAACACAGATATCTCTCTTTTCAGTCTTGAGGTTTACCCTTTTCTCTAATGTACAAATAAAAGGGCAATAGCTGAGCTTCCATTTCAGGCTGTGATGGAGTGACAGGGTCCAGGCACATTCTCTCACCATAGACAGTAAGAAAACAGGGAAAAAATATACGAAACAACTGTTTTCAGACATTGAACAACAGACGATACTATATGATGATTCCCACGAAAAGGGAAATAGGTGAAGGAGGCGTTTAGCCTCGTACCTGGAATCACATTCTGGATCTCACTGTACTCCTGAATAGAGCACAGCAGTGTCCCTACATTGAGAAGACAGAGATCAGAGATCTGGGGGGCTGAGGTAACTCAAAATTGAGGAGCAGAGTTTCGGAGATGAGATAGCTACCTAGAAAAAGTACTTCAGAGACTTTGCTGAATATCAAGGCGTGCATGCCCAGGGCAAAAGTCCCTGAGACCAGGCAGTGGATGACTGGGTGGCTGTAGGCTGAGCAATTCACACAGATCACAGAGCTGGGAGACTCCAAGTGAGGCTCCAGCCAGTAAGAGCAAAAGCTCCTTGCAGGTCACCTGGGACCTTCAGTAGAGACCACAGACGTGTCATGCCTTAGTAGTGGGGTTAGATCTCTAGAGCAAAGGCTTCTCTAGACTTTCCCTGAAGTCTTAAAAAGAAGTCTCTAAGGGATCAAGCTGATCAGCAAGTAACTTATCTGCCTGTCAGAACAAAGCTCAACACTCTTTAGAGGAAAACAACAAAATCCAGACACTCAATATAAAATACAATACTCAGTATCCAATAAAAAATTACTAGACATGCCAAGAAGCAGGCAAATGTGGTATATAATTGGGGGGGGGGCAATCAGTCAATAAAAACAAACCAAAAAATGATAGTGATGACAGAATTAGTAGACAAGGACTTTAAAACAGCCATTAAGTTATATTGAATTATTCAAAGGCAAATGTGAATGTAATTAGGAGAGAAATGTAAAATATAAAAAAAGACAAAATGAAATTTTAGAAATTAAAACATAATATACACTAATGAAAATTACTCTGCAAAGATTAAGAATATATTATATATTGCAGAAACAATATTAGTAAATTTGAAGACATAGTAATATAAACCAACCAAAATAAATCATATAGAAGAAAATGACTGAAAAATAATTGATAAGAGTCTTAGTGACATGTGGGACAATTTGAAGTGGTCTAACATAAAGTTCCAGAAGGAGAAGTTGAGACAAGTAGAAACAGAAAAATACTTGAAGACGAAATGGCTAAAAATTCTCAAATTTGATGAAAAATATAAGTTCCATGAACCTCAGTCAGGAAAACAAAGAAAACTCCACAAGAGCACATCATAACAAAAATTTTGAAAACAAGTGATAAAGAGAAAGTCTTAAAAGTAACCAAATGAGAAAAGACACATTTTGTCCAGAGGAACAAAGATAAAAAATGGGCATAGACTTCTCATCTGAAACTATACAAGAAGACACCGGAGCACTTTATTTGAAGTACTGAATGAAAGAAAAAGAAAAAATAACTGTGGACCTGGAATTTTTGTAGCCAATAAAAATATCCTTCAAGCTCAAATAAATAAAATCATAAATGAAAGAGGAGAGATTACAACGGACACCTCAGAAACACAAAAGATAATAAGAGAATACTATCAAAAGCTATATGCCAGCAAAATGGATAATCTAGAAGAAATGGATAAATTCTTAGAAACATACAACCTTCCAAAACTGGACCAAGAAGATATAGAAAATTTGAATAGACTGATCACCAGTAAGGAGATCAAAACAGCAATTAAAAACCTCTCAGAAAATAAAAGTCTAGGACCAGACGGCTTCCCTGGTGAGTTCTACCAAATATTCAAAGAAGACTTAATACCTCTCCTTCTCAAATTCTTCCAAAAAATTGAAGAGGAGGGGAGGCTTCCTAACTCCTTCTATGAAGCCAACATTATCCTGATACCAAAACCAGACAAGGACAACACAAAAAAAGAAAATTACAGGCCAATATCACTGATGAACATCGATGGAAAAATCCTCAACAAAATTCTAGCAAATCGAATACAACAATACATTAAAAAGATCATACATCATGATCAAGCGGGTTTCATTCCAGGGATGCAGGGATGGTTCAACATCCGCAAATCTATCAAAATGAAGAATAAAAATCACATGATCATCTCAATAGATGCAGAGAAAGCATTTGACAAGATGCAGCATCCATTTATGACTCTAAATAAAATGGGTATAGAAGGAAAATACCTCAACATAATAAAGGCCATATATGACAAACCCACAGCAAATATCATTCTCAATGGAGAAAAACTGAAAGCTATCCCTCTAAGAACAGGAACCAGACAAGGATGCCCACTGTCACCGTTCTTATTTAACATAGTATTGGAAGTCCTAGCCAGAGCAATCAAGCAAGAAAAAGAAATAAAAGGGATCCACACTGGAAAAGAAGAAGTAAACCTGTCACTCTTTGCAGACGACATGGTTTTATATCTAGAAAACCCTAAAGAGTCCACTAAAAAACTTCTAGAAATAATAAAGGAATACAGTCAAGTTGCAGGATACAAAATCAATGTACAAAAATCAGTTGCATTTCTATACACTAACAACGAAGTAGCAGAAAGAGAAATTAAGAATACAATCTCATTTACAATTGTGACAAAAAGAATAAAATACCTAGGAATAAACTTAACCAAAGTGGTGAAAGATCTGTACACCGAAAACTATAAAACATTGTTGAAAGAAATCGAAGAAGACGCAAAGAAAAGGAAAGATATTCCGTGCTCTTGGATTGGAAGAATTAACATTGTTAAAATGTCCATACTTCCTAAAGCAATCTACAGATTCAACGCAATCCCTATCAAAGTTCCAACAACATTTTTTACAGAAATAGAACAAAGAATCCTAAAATTTATATGGAACAACAAAAAGACTCCGAATAGCCAAAGGATTCCTGAGAAAAAAGAAGAAAGCTGGAGGTATCACACTCCCCAATTTCAAATTATACTACAAAGCCATAGCAACCAAAGCAGCATGGTACTGGCACAAAAACAGACGCACAGATCAATGGAACAAAATTGAGAACCCAGAAGTAAACCCACACGTTTACGGACAGCTAATATTCGACAAGGAAGCCAAGAGCATACGATGGAGAAAGGAGAGTCTCTTCAATAAATGGTGTTGGGAAAACTGGACAGCCACGTGCAAAAGAATGAAAGTAGACCAATCCCTTATACCATGCACAAAAATCAACTCAAAATGGATTAAAGACTTGAATGTAAGACCCGAAACCATGAGATTTCTAGAAGAAAACATAGGCAGTACGCTCTGCAACATTGGTCTGAGCAGCATATTTTCAAGTCCCATGTCTGACCGGGCAAGGGAAACAAAAGAAAAAATGAACAAATGGGACTACAGCAAACTAAAAAGTTTCTGCACAGCAAAGGAAACCATCAACAAAAGGAAAAGACAAGCTAACAATTGGGAGAAGATATTTGCAAACCACATATCAGATAAGGGGTTAATATCCAAAATATACAAAGAACTCATACAGCTCAACAACAAAAAAACTAACAATCCAATTAGAAAATGGGCAAAAGATCTGAACAGAGATTTCTCCAAAAAAGATATACAGGTGGCCAACAGGCATGTGAAAAGATGCTCAACATCATTAGCTATCAAGGAAATGCAAATCAAAACTACAATGGGGTATCACCTCACTCCTGTCAGAATGGCTATAATTAACAAGACAGGAAACAACAAATGTTGGAGAGGGTGTGGAGAGAAGGGAACCCTTGTTCACTGCTGGTGGCAGTGCAAACTGGTGCAGCCACTATGGAAAGCAGTTTGGAGTATCCTCAGAAAATTAAGGATAGATCTACCATATGATCCAGCTATCCTACTGCTGGGTATTTATCCAAAGAACTTGAAAACACAAAAGCATAAAGATACTTGTATCCCTATGTTCATTGTGGCATTATACACAATAGCCAAGACATGGAAGCAACCTAGGTGCCCATCAAGGGACAAATGGATAAAGAAGATGTGGTATTTATACACAATGGACTACTACTCAGTCATAAGAAATGATGAAATCCGGCCATTTGTGACAACATGGGTGGACCTTGAGGGTATTATGCTGAGTGAAATAATTCAGAGGGAGACAGTCAAATACCATATGATCTCACTCATAAGGAGAAGATAAAAACGACAAAAAAAAATCCACATAGCATTGGAGTTTGGACTGGTGGTTACCATTGGGGAAGGGGGGAGGGGGGAGGGCAAAAGGGGTGATTAGGGTCACATGCGAGGGGATGCACTATAATTAGTGTTCGGGTGGTGAACATGATGTAATGTATACAGAATTTGAAATATGACATACAGCTGAAAAAAATAAAACTTAAAAAAAAAATCCTTCAAAAATGAAGATGAAAAAAGGACTTGCCAGCAAATACAAGCTGAGATCATTTCTTACCAGAAGATATGAACTATAAGAAATATTGAAGGATATCCTTCAGACAAAAGGAAAATTTTATAGATGGAAACTTGTATGGAGAAACGAAATGAAGAATGCAAAATATGGTTAATATATGAGTAAATATAAAATACTTTTTATTTCTTAATTTATTTAAAAGTTAACTCTTCCAAGTGAAAATAACAACAATATATTTGGGGGTTTATAATATATGTAGAAATAAAACACAGATCGAGGAACATGAGAGGGAAAATGGAAGCATATTATATCATAGTTTTTACATATGAAATGGTATAATATTATTTGAAGGTAGATTGGGATAAGTTACAGAAACATATAGTAAACCCTAGAGCAGGAATTGGCAAACTTTTTCTGTTATGGATCAGACAGTAAATAGTATAGGCTTTTTGGGTACAGTGGTCAAAGTCACAGCTCCTCAACTCTGCCATTGTAGCATGAAACTCATTAGCTAGATAGACTGCCACAGATAACTCATAAATGAATGAGTGAGACTGTGTTACAATAAAACTTTATAAAAACAAATGGGTCAGATTTGACTGTAGGATGTAGTTTGCCAATCCCTGCCTAGAGCAACCATTAAAAATAACGTAAAACAAAATGGTAGACTAATAAGCCAAAAATGGAGATAAAATGGAATAATAAAAAGTACTCAATCCAAAGGAAGACAAAGGAAAAAACAAAGAACAGATGGGACAACTAGAAAACAAATAGCAAGATAGTAGATTGAAGCACAACAATATTGCTAATTACGTTAAATGTTAGTAGTGGAAACACTCAAATTAAACAGTAGATGTTGTAAGACTGGATAAAAAACAGGGCTCAACAATATGCTGCCTATTAGATACCTCTTTAAACATAAAGACATAGAGCAAAAGAGTGAAAAAAATATACCATTCAAACACCAATTATGACAAAGCTGGACTGTCTCTAATGATATCAAAGTAGACTTCAGCAAAAAGGATACGCCCAAGGATAAAGATGGAAGTTTCGTAATGTTAAACAAGTCAATTCTCCAAAAAGACACAATAATTCTAAGTACCTACCCCAGATCTTCAAAATTCATGAAGCAAAAACTGAAAGAACTGAAAGGGGAAATAGACAAATCCACAATAATATTTAGAGATTCTAATAATTTTCTCTTAGTAATCGATATAACAAGTATAAAGAAATAAAGCAGACTTGAACAAAGGTGTCAACCAACTTGACATTATTGACATTTATAGAACATTCCACCCAATGATATTAGAATGCACCTTCTTTTCAAGTGCACATGGAACATTTAACAAGATCTGTCATATGTAAGGCAATAAAACAAATACCAATAAATTTAAAAGTACTAAAATATTGTAGAGTATGCTCTCTGACCACAATAAAAATACATTAGAAATCATATTTCCAGACATATGTCTGGAAAATTATTCAAATATTTGGAAATTAAACAACAAAGTTCTCAATAACTCATGGGTCAGAAAATAAATTAGAAAGTATATTAGAAAGTATATTCTACTAAACAAAAATGAAAACACACTTCAAAATCTGCAGCCAAGGCAGTAGCTATGGGGAGATTCATGGCTTTGAGTGCTTATATTAGAAAATTAGAAATGTCCAAAATCAGTGGTTGACCTTAAAAAGCTAGAAAAAGAAAATTGCTTTAAACCCAAATATGTAGAAGTAAGGAAATAATAAAAAATAAGAGCAGAAATCAAGCACTTAGAAAATAAAATAATCAACTTAGAGGAAACCAAAACTTAGTTTTTTGAGAACATCAATCAATCAATAAATCTTTAGGAGACTCTTTAAATAGAAGAGGAAAGAGGCACAAATGATCGACAACAGGAGTAAATGAGGGGGCATCACTACAAACCCTACAGATATTAAAAGGATAACATGGTAATGTTATAAACAACCTTATGCCAAAAATTCAATGATTTAAATGAAAGGCACAAATTCCTTGAAAAAGTCAAATTACCAAAACTGATTCCAGAAGAAACAGAAAACTTGTATTGCTCTAAATCTACTGTGGAATTTGAAATTGTTATTAAAACCGTTCCATAAAATAAAAATTAAAGACTTCCAAGGTAAATTATTTCAAAGATTTTAGGGAGGAATAGTCCTAATCCTACGTTAAGCATTTCAGAAGACAGTGGAGGAGGGAACATGCTGTCCAAACCAAAAACTTTAGAGAAAAAGAAACTACAAATGGATCTCCTTCATGAGCATAGATGTAAAAATCCTGTTAAAAAGTAGTTAATAAAATCCATGAATATATTAGAAAAGTGGAATATACCACATCCAAGTGGAATTTATTCCAGGAATACAAAGTTTGTTTAACATTTAAGAATCACTTACTGTAATTTAACATATTGACAGAAAAACAAGAAAAGTTCAATGGATGCAGATGTCAATGCAGAAAAAAGCATTGACAAAATTTATATCAGTTCATTATTAAGAAAACAAAAGTCAAAAAACCACCTGTACTGGGGGCCAGCCTGGTGGCGTAGTGGTTAAGTTTGAGAGCTCTGCTTTGGTGGCCCAGTTTGCCGGTTTGGATCCTGGGCACAGACCTACACACCACTCATCAAGCCATGCTGTGGCGGCATCCCACATAGAAAAACTAGAAGGACTTACAAGTAGGATATACAACTACGTACTGGGGCTTTGGGGAGAAAAAAAAAAGAGGAAGATTGGCAACAGATGTTAGCTCAGGGCTAATCTTCCTTACCAAAAAGAAAAGCATACCTTTAAAAAAAACAAAAACCTCTCAATCTAAGAATAGAAAGGAATTTCCTCAATCACCTGGTAAAGAGCATCTATGACAAACTTACAGCGAGCTTACACAGAGGCAAAGGACTGCGTGCTTTCATTCTAAGATCAGGGACAAGACCTTTAGCTTATTAACTTAAACCACAACTCAAAAAAATTCCTTAAAATGGATCATAGATCTAAATATAAAAGCTAAAACTACAAATTTCCAAAAGAAAACTTAGAGCAAAATCTTCGCAACATTTGTGTTGGCAAGTATTTCTTTAACAGGAAACGAACAGTATGAAAACAATTAGATAAACAGACTTAATCAAAATTTAAAACTTCTCTTCCAAAGACGCCATCAAAAGAATAATAAGGCACTCCACAGACTCGGAAAGAATGTTTGTCATAGATAAATCTGACAAAGAGCAAGTTTGCAGAATATATAAAGAACTCTTAAAACATAAGAGGACAAAAAAAATTTTTTTAAGTAAGAGTGAACCTCGAAGAGACACTTTTCAAAAGAAGATACAGGAGTAGCCAATAAGCGTGTGAGAAGATGCTTAATATTCTTAGTAGTTAGGGAAATGCAAATTAAAACCACAGTGAGACACCAGGACACATTCATTAAAATGGCTAAACTTAGGCTAATAATATCAAGTATTGACAAGGATCTGGAGCAACTAAAATTCTCATACGCTGCTGGTGGTAACAAAAACTGTAAAACCATTCTAGGAAATAGGCACTTTCTTATAAAGTTCAACACATACCTACACACCTACCCTACATGGTAGCAATTCCACTTCAAGAGGTTTACTTGGGGGAAATGAAAACACATGTCCATACAAAGACCTGTACACAAATGTTCATAACAGCTTTGTTGATACTATTGCCCAAACTGGAAACAACCCAAATGACCACCAATATGTGAATGGATAAACAGATTTGGGTATATCCACACAACAAATACTACTCATCAAATCAATCAATTGACCAATGAATCAGTCTACTGAAAAATGCAACACGGAGGAACCTAAAATATCGTTACATACAGAAGTGTATGTAGTGTATAATTCCATTTCTATGAAGCCCTAAAAGAGGCAAAGCTAATCTACAGTGACAAACAGTTATTTGGCGGTTTCTTGTGGCTAGGGGTGTTTGGGGTCTGCTGATAGGATGGGCAGAAGACGACTTTTTAGGTGATGGTGGTGGATGTCTTGATTGTGGTGGCGGTTACATGGGTGTGTACGTTTATCAAGGCTGATTAAACTCTATACATACAATGGGAGTATTTTATCGTGTGTAAATGATATTCCACAAACCCTGGGTTTCTGGCAGTCTTCCCAAGGATTCCGAAAGAGGGCCTCTCAAGTTTCTGGAGACTGCCCTATGAACCCTGCTCCTTTGTTCTGTGAATTCCTTCTCCACCTCAATTCTCACCCACTTCTCACCCTCCCATCCCTGCCCTCAAGGCTCTGCCACTTCTCTCTAGTGTACTGCACTGGAAAATCCCAGCATGCTCCTCTCTCCTTCATCCCCCAGTGCACTACCAACACAGAGCCATTTTGTATAGAGCATTTTACTAAAGGTTAGGTGATGAAGGGGGGAAGGCCCGTCACCAGAGAGGAAACAATTAAAGCTCAACGTCAGACGGCGGGTCAGTGGTGTTCTTCATCCGCCCTTCAAGGCAGTGACGTGCTGCCTCCTCACTCTTGGCTGCAGCCTGCTTCCATGGGGCCAGCCACGTTCTTTTCTCTCCCTAATTCAAGCACCAAGACTCTGACAAGGGGCTGACAATGGGAAAACCCTATTAGGCTGTAAAATAGAAAAATGTAAATCTCGTCCCGTTTTGGACCTCTGCCATCAAGATGAGCCCTGGCACCTACAGGTGTAGAACCCCAAAAACCAGTTAAAGTAACTTCTCAAGTAAAAGAACATTCATTTGCTTACAGGAAAGTTTCCTAGATTAGGGTTTTTCACCTGGGAGGCTTATTAAAAATGCAAGTAACTGTGCCCACACCAGATCCACTGAATGAGAATTCCTGGAACCTGGGAATTTGCATTTCAACTAGCACACCACCTCATCAAACCTCCCAGCCTTGGTTTTTTAGGCAGTTTAAAACAAAAAAAATTGTCACTGTTTTGTGATTAATAAATCCTCCTGATACACTCTAACAAATGCCCTTCCAGCCAGGGCTCTCTCACCCTTGATTTCGGTCGCTGGTATTCAAATTCCACGTACTGGACTGGCTCCTCTCCCATTCTCTGCCTCCACAGCCCCTCTTTGGACACTAGCCTAACAATACTGCAGGGGGTGGGCCCACAGAAGTGCTGCTGTGTCAGAGGCCTTCCTTTGGGTTCTCCGATTGTATTTAAGGCTGGTGGCGTGGGAAACATCTTAACACTTCATAATATGAAGTCTGTCTGTAGCCCCTTAAAGCACAGAGTCACTCCACACAGTTATCACTACTGTGATTGTGGGCTGCCCATGCCACCAGGAAGTTTTATGGCAAGCTCTGAAAACACAAATTACCCTTTAGGATCTTTAGATTGGCAAGATCTAATTGACATGGTTCGACAAAGTTCTGGAAGAACAGCCTTGGCATGTCTAGAGCCAAAGAAGCGCTTAAGGGAAAACTTTGAAACAGCAAATGATGGAGCCCTCCCTGAAGCTCACAGCTGTTCTCTGCAAACCCTAGAAGTACGCCAAGAACTAAATCTAATTTGGGAGGCCTCTTATCAGCAAGCAGACACCGATAAAGAGCCAACGCTAAACATGTGGCCTGATGTAAATAAGGTTTTCCAAGTCCCCCGTTTGCCTTTCCAGTAATTGATCACGGCCTGATTCTCCCCCAGCCCCCAAATCCTGCCAGATCGCTTTGCTTATAAACGCAGAGAATAGGGCTATGAATGCAGACTGAGGTATCGATGTATTCAACTCAGTCTTTAGCCACAGGTCTTTCGGAGGTGCGCCCCTCCTCCGCTCATGAAAATTATGTTGTTTTTCACAGTCCAGACATCACTGCACTTAGTAAGCTTCTTTCTCTAAATGTCAATACGCTATTTGTACTTTTCTATTGCAAATTTTGAATCTCACTGAGTATAGTTTAGGTGCTAGTTCTTACTAACCACAAGGATGTTCTCCTGTAACTCCCATGGACAATAACAGCACCTAAGACTTATTTGTGCTCCCATGTTAATTTATTTATAGTGCTTCTATGTTAATGCCACCTTATGTCTTTATTATGGTCTCAATCCTCGACACAATACTATGAAAAGTGTCCTACGGTTGCCCTCACTGTGGATGAGGATCCTGAGTAAAGTTCCCACTCCTGCAGAGTGAGGGCCAGGAGGTCCAGGCTCAAAGCACTCACGCTTCACATGACGTTGTACCCATTCCACAAGGTTTGCAGAGCGCCTGCGATGGGCGGAGCACCACGAGAGGCACTGAGGATACCGGAAGGAATGAAAGAGATGAACACTCGACCCTGATGGGGCTTCCGTTGCATTTCACTCTATCATGAGCATTTGCCATAATTGACTTCAGCGATCTCTATCGTGCAATGTTTAAATGGCTTCTGGTTTAAGGCCCTTAAGAACAACGACACTGTGGGGGACAGCATTCTGAGTTATAAATCTGTACCCAAGGCCCTGCCTGTTTGACTAGGAGAGTTTCCCAGGCTGGGAGTTATAAAGTTCAAGGGGATGCCAAATAGCCCTCAGAAAGGGTGTGACACTTACAGGCCAGAACTCCAGCGCTTTCCGCGAGAGGCCCGTCACCATGCCCTCACCGACGCGAGGACTCTTCCTCTCGCTTCGATCCCGTCTCCCTGACAGGTATCACGTCCTCAGCTCTGCAACGGCAAATACTGTACTGACTTAGTTTTATTTAGAGAAAATGAATGTCACTGACTTGAAAAAGTTGAGGAATGACAACTGTTTTAAGAACACTTCACCGTCCCTCATAAATAGAAACATTCAACACTTCCTTCTCGGGGCGTAGCGGTATATTTGTCAAACTATCCCTTGTTTCTGAGACGCACACAGTGCTGGTGGTCATATAAGCTGCGGACGGCCTCATCTGCATCCCCACGCCTGGCAGCCAGGGAGTCTGTGAGCCACCGGATTCCCCGTGAGTTAGTGACCTGGCCGGCCCTGAAGGAATCCAAAGCTAGGCTGGAAGGACGTTTGATCTGGCCCTTTTTAGAGTCTTTCTCGCATTACCTCTCTTAATCAGACGTGGTTTCTCCCTTTTTGGGATTTCCAGAGCACATTTTATGTAACTTTGTTATGATATCTAGCCATGTGAAGTGTACACATTCCTCAGCTCTGTGACTAGAAAAATAAAGTTAACAGCACATGCCGTATAGATCCGCTGAGAGGATTAAATGAAACAACACACGTAAAGCACGTAGCACAGTGCTCGGCACAGACATACCCTCAACAGGTATCTGTCTGGTGCAGGAATGAACAGTCAATGCACAATAACCCCGGGTGCTGCTAACTGCTGGCAAATGCACAGGATATTAATCAGAGGAACTCGGGAAAATGCAGACCTGAGGCTCCTCCTCCAGAGAATGTGGTCCAGTCATTCTGGGCTCCCTGCCCCACGTGGTCTGGAGACTACACCTAACCGAGAGCATCTTGGGAGCCTGTGAGCTCCGTGGTGGCGAGGGTGGTGCGATGTTCCCCTCTGAACAGCCTGCGCCTATCTACCCGGTCCCTGACTGGCAATAAGTGCTCAAGGACAAGTAACCTGAATTTTGACCCTGTTGGGTGGAGAAGGCATGATTTCTAGTCCCATCAATGTGTAGCGGACAGAGAACTGATGCTTCTAAAATGTGTGTGGAGTCTTGCCCCTCTCTAGTCGTGATCCTGAAAACAACAGCCACTGACAGGAAGTCAGTCCTGGAGCTGAATTCCCAAATCTCACGGTTGTCCTGATGAGGATCCAGGCTGCCCCAGGGAGAGAAGCCCAAGGCGTCCTGCCCTACATACCAATCTATATCATCCTCCCGGAAGCAGAGGACGTCCTGACTTAATCCCATCTGATTCTTATCTAAAGTTATAGGACCACCCAATAACCAGACCCCACCTGCACTGATACCACTTAATGACTTTTTACATCATCTTTCCTTTGTCTTGTAAAGAAATAACTCACATACCTATGCCTTATAAATTTAGCTCTAACCCTCAACACATTGCAGCTCTTACTGCCCATGGGTCCTGCCCGCTGCTACTCCATGCTATTCTCTGAATAGAAGAGCACTACTGCCAGACCTTGAGAGTCCAAGAAATCTTTCTTTCACCTGCTCGGCTCACCGAGCCCGCATCAGTCCCTGTCCCTCATCAGGGACGCACTGTGAGCACTTCGCCACGTGCCAGGTGCCTTATCTGATTTAATCCTCCTAGCTCCATGAGGGGGGAAACTGAGGCTCAGAGAGTGTGTTCCCTGTCTGAAGTCACATAGCAAGTGAGTGACAGTGCCAGGTTTCAAACTAGGCATGGGCAACTGCCACTGCTGAGCACCTTCCCGACAGCTCACTCCTGGGATGGAGCAAAGCAACAGAGAGGCAGCTGTCGGCCTGCTGGGGCAGGTGAGGCGCTGAACCCGTTGTCAGTGTTGGGGTGTGTGTGTGTTGCCAGCAAATTCCTGATTAGGGAATTGCATAAAACAGAGAAGATTTTTTTCCTTGTAAGTAGATATTATAAATATAGGATATTAAACAACCCTGACTTCATCCCCAGCCAGTGAGGCCCTGCCAGTTTTCAGGCTGCGTACAACAGAGTGAGTCAAAGGCCCCTCAGGCAGGGGGTGGGTTAAAAGTCAATCAAACAATAATAATTTTCATAAGCGAGAACTCCCTGGCTTCCCAGTTGGCTGTTGGGTTAATCGTGAGTCATGGATTTCCTTTTTAGGGTAATATTTACCATAGAACACGGCTGGTTATAGGGAATACGTAATATCTTCTATCTGATGGGAAAACTGTTAAAACATTACCTAATGATAGATTTACCTGATAAATAATCCCTAGGATTAAAAAAGAAGGTTGGGGAGGGATTGTAGGGAACAGAAAAGTGAAGAGGAATAAGCCGTGGTTTGAAAGTAAATAAAAAAGGGATTTGTTTGGAGCTGGGTGGTGAAATAATTCTTACTGCGATAATTAGAATAGAAGAGAGAGAGGGAAAGACAGAGAGACAGGGACAAAGACAGAGCACAGGAGGGGGGAAGCGTGAGGAGGAACATTGGAAATAGTTAATAGTAATAATAATGATAATAACAGGCACCTTTTGCTGCATTGTTAGCATATGCAGGTACTAGGCTAATTCTCTTACATGCATCCTCATTTTCGTTCTCTTGAAAATCCTGGGGGTGGGGGCACTTCCACTCCCATCCCCATTTCTCAGATTCCAGCCAGTATAGTAACGTGGCTAAGAGCGCAGACTCTGGAGATAGAGTGTCTGAGTCTGTGTCAGCTTCCTATTAACTAGCTGTGAAATCTTAATTTTTCTCTACCTCAGTCTGCTCATCCATGAAATGAAGGTAATGGTATTTTGCCCACCTTGCAGGGTTGTTTAGAGGACTAAAGTAGTTAATAAATAAAGCACTTGTAAACTCAATAAATTCAGCTACTACTTCAAGCTGAAGAATCTGAGGTCAGAAGTTAAACCACTTGCCCAAGGTCCCAGAACTGCAAAGGGGCAGAGCTGGGATTTGAACCCAGACCTGTCTGACTCCAGCTTCCATGTGCTCTCAACCCTTCTGCCTTGGCTGATGGGAGCGATCATGGTGGGTGATGAGGATTTTTAGGCTGCTTAATTTTAAAACGGTTTATGATGAGGACTTTTAGGCTGGTTACTTTTAAAACTACAGATGAGAAGCAGGCTCCAAGGAGTGGAATTTGCTTGCCCCTTTGTTGGGAAAGATTTACATTTCTAAGGGAAACCTCTATCTGTAAAGATGCCTCCCTCTCTGTGCCAGGAAGAAGGGGGATGGCCTTATCTCTAGAAACTCTTAATGCCAGAGGCAAGAACTTAAGTTGGTTGCTGTCTGGCAATCTCATGTAACTGATTTAGGGTGGTGGCTTCTAACCTTTCTAACCTTTACTTAATCCGATTTGATGCTTGTCTAAAAGTCATGGGATCACCCAATGACCGGACCCCACCTGCGCTGGTACCATTTTAACTTTTTTCTCATGTTCTTTCCTTTATCTTGTAAAGAAATGACTCACATACCCATGCCTTATAAAATTAGCCCTAACCCTCAACTCGGGGCAGCAGCAGGAGCTCTGACTGTCCGTGGGTCCTGTCCCCATGCCAGCAGGGGCAGCAGAAGCGGCGGCAGCAGAAGCTCTGACTGCCCATGGGCCCTGTCCCCATGCTATTCCACACTGTTCTCTAAATAAAAGAGCACTACTGCCAGATCTTGAGAGTCCAAGAAATCTTTCTTTCGACTCCTCGGCTCACTGACCCTGCATCAGTGGGCACTAAGGCGACATCACAGAGGATGTTTTCCTAAGGCACAAGATGCCAACACCCAGCATGTGAGTCAAGCAAGCCCAAATTTATGGCCTATAATCTGGAAGCAGCCCTGGAGCTCATCTCATCCACAGATCGTAAACCGTCAGCTCAGGGACCCTCTCATTTTCTAGAGATATATGTTGTTCAGCCTGCATAGTGTTGGTTGGTACAGAGCTATGAAAATTTTTGAATGAGTTGCCAAAACTAAAAATTGTGAGACTTCACAAGCAGGCTCAGATTTATATCTTCTCTGAAAGAGCCGGAGGATCAGGACCCAGTCCCCGTAAGCAACGGTCGGCTCTACTCAGCTGCGTCTGATTATATTCTCATGACGCCCTCACTGTCTCTTGCATCTGGCCCACTTCACTCATTTATGTCCACATGACAGTCTGTCGAATATGGGACACCAGGACCCAAGCTCTCTAAACGTCTTTTCCTCGGACTTGACCCCTAGCACAGTCAGTCTTTCCAGACGGTGGAGTCTTCATCCTCCCCTCAGGGTGCCCCTTTCTTCTGAAACCTCAGTTTCTCTAAATCCCTCTCACAGAAGGGACGCCGCAGGAACCAAGCCCCCTAAGAGGGGTCTGAGGACAGCGTACTGGGGGATACGACTCACGTCTCGAGATCTTCTGAGATCTCCCATCGAAGCGCCTCCTGTTGGACCAGCCTCAGCAGGGCAATGAGTACTTCCATGCTGTTCTCCTATGCTTCCTGGTGACAAGGAAGCCCAGGGTATCCTGGGACGTCAGTCTGCCCAGGGCTCAAACTGGGCACTTGAGAAGCCTCTTGCCTGACGCTGCCTGGTTCTCTAGCAGCAAGGTCATATTGCCGTTCTGCCTCTGGAAGTTTTGGGGTTTCTCCTCCTACACAGTCAAGCCCATCTTGCTCAGGTGTTGCCAAAATCACAGCAATACTCACTTAACTTGTGTGATTGCAAACAGTGACTCCCAGCTAACTGCAGAGAGTGTGGCTTCCTCCAGGAGACTCAGACTCACCCTCTCAGCGATTCACCAGCCCTGTAGACACCTCCTTCGTGCCAGGCTCTGTGCCACTGCTGAGTCCTCAAGGACAGGTGATGCTAACCTTGTTTCTAGCACCAGTTTGTCTTAGTTAATCTTCATAACCTCCTCACTACTCTAGGAGGTAAGTATTGGGATCCCCTTTTATAAGTAGGGAAATTGAGGCTGAGCCAGGTTACTCTCTTGTCCAACAAAAAGGCTCTCTAATTCCAAAGCTGTGTGTTCTTACTGTCTAGTAAGTATAAAAACCCAGATCTGGGGTGCTGGCCCCATGGCATAGTGGTAAAGTTCGACACACTCTGCTTCAGCAGCCTGGGTTCGTGGGTTCAGATCCCAGGCATGGACCTACACCACTTGTCAGCCATGCTGTGGCAGTGACCCACATATAAAGTGGAGGAAGATTGGCACAGATGTTAGCTCAGGGCTAATCTTCCTCAAGAAAGAAAAAAAAGAAAAAACAGACAGATTGGCAATAGATGTTAGCTCAAAAGTAATCTTCCTCAGTAAGACATACCCACAAAAAACCTAAAAATCAAAAAACTCAGATCCGTATAACAGAGGAAGGAGCATGATGAATGCTCTGTGAGATAAGAGGTAGTTGAAAACAGGGAGAGTTGATATCTGACTGAAAGGGTCAGGAAGAATCCACACAGGAGTCAACTGGAGCAGAGCCTGAGAAATGGGCTGGGTCTTCACAGGGGGAGAAAAGGTCACATATGGAGGCTACGGCCATACGCAGGCTCAGAGGTCGAAGATCTTGGGATATGTCGTTTAATTCATCTGGTCTGGGACATCTTTGCAAGAATGAAGAGACAGAAAAGGCCAGACTACGGGGGTACCTTGACTGTCACATGGAAAAGTTGGGACCAAAAGGCACTGGGGAAGCCTGGACAGCATTTAACAGTGACTAGTCACATCATTAGCTCCAGACAGAGACACGCCGTCCTACTCCCCTTCTTTTCTGTGGTTGAGTCCTCTTGCCACAGACAGGCTCTGCTGTGGGCTCGAAGGAGCAGCCCGGGGAGTTGACAATGCATGGGCTCTACAGATGGATTCCAGCTGAAGCAAGAAGAGTGGAGCGTTATTCATGGAGAAGGGGACATTTGACTGGGGGACTCGAGGACAGATGAGGTGTCAGCACTCAGAGATGAGGGCAAAGGGCATCTCAGGTGGAGAAACCAGCTTGAGCAAAGGGACAGAGGCAGGCATTTGGCAGGCGCACTTGGGGATCTGTGACTAATTTACTGTTCTGAGATGGAAGTTGTGTGAGAGAGGCGGGGTGGGAAGGGGGGATAAGGCAGAAAGGCTAGATTTTTCATAAATGTTCAAGGAGCCTTATCTAACCAAAAAAACGAGGCCTGGAAGGATTTTGAGCAAGGGAGTTACAGTGATGTCTCGGACAATTGTCTGCGGGATGGACGGAGGACTGGAAAGGAGAGACCAGAGGCAGTGCCGAGGAGACAGCCGACCCAGCCCATCAGGCGAGTTGTGCTGGGCGTGTGAATTAGGACAGCGATGGCGGTAATGTGGAGTCTCTCCACCTTGGCCATCAGGAATATAATAACCTGGTCGGAGACAGGACCCATCCTTGTCATTATCGTCATTGTCATTAATTTTGTTGTTCTCCTCCTCTTTCTTCTCTTCCCTCCTTGTCGCTTTCTTCTCCTTTCCTCTTCTTCTTCTATAATTATTTACATCTCAATAGCCCTTTTAGATTTACTTTCACAATCATGTCCTCATTTGGGTGTTTTTGAATTTTGAATGTTTTCAACTGTAAGAACCAGAACTGGATTCTGCTCGGCGTAAAGCAGAAGCCCTGAAATAACAGCAAAGCCTCTCCCTCACGTCACACAGGCAGCACAGGCCCAGCTCGGCCGCTCCCCCGCTGTCAGAGCTGGCTCCTGCTCGGCCCTTCTCAGCTCGTGGCTTCTGGCTCATGCTTCAAGACGGCTGCTCAAGCTCTAATCTGTTCTCCAGGTGAGAGCATGGCAGAGGAGGACGTTTCCTGGAATTTGCACTTTCCAATTCTGTTTACTTCTAATTAGCCAATCTCAGTCTTGTTGCCACACTTAGGGCCAGAGAGGTTGAGAAGTGAGGGCTTTACCGCAGGTCACCATTGCTAAAGTCAAGGAGACCTGTTAGTACAGCAAAGAGAGAGCCACCCCCTGGCCGCCAATTCTGAGGCCCATGCAGAGGAAGGAGATTGTGTTTCCGGTCAAGCCGGGTTCCAGCAAGCATTTCCCACTGCTTTCGAGGCAGCCCTGTGTCGGGTGCTCTGCAGGGTGTGGAGAAGGATTGAGTGTGGTCTCGACCCTGCAGATGCTCACACACTCACACACTGCAGAATCTCAGAGCTGGAAGGGCTCTTGGAGGGGGGACCATCCAGTCCAGCCCTCTCTTCTTCTCCATCCTAGATGAATTGTCTTCAATTTACGCTTACACATCTCCAGAGTCGGGGGCTACACCTGAGGTGGCTCCCTCTGTGAGTCACAACGCTTGCTTCTTACACTGAATAATATTTGCCTCCTGATAACTTCTACCCAACAGCTCCAGTTCGACTAGGGAACAGGTCTTGCTCATTCCTCACGCTGTAAGAGAACCCATTTGCCGTGTGAAGGCAGCTCTCACGCCTGTTTGTCCATCTGTTTGTCCCTGATTTCCCATCAGTCTCTTTTCTAGAGGGGCTGTGCCATGTGGTTAAGCTGACACGCGTGGGAGTCGCCAGGCCTGGCTCTGACACTTACTAGCTGTGTGATCTTGAGCGACTGACTTAGATTTTCTGAGCCTTCGTTTCTCCATTTGTAAACTGAGGCAGGTGTTACCCACCTCAGGAGGTTATCGTGAGGCTTAAATGAGTGGATGAATGAAAACACAGAGCCTGACACCAAATAGAGCAGTAATTCTCATTACAAACATCTTTATAATTATAATTAATAATAACAAAAAATTAATAATTAAAAATAAAAAGGTTGTGATGGGGTATTAGGTAATAAAAGGGAAGAAACTTTCAACACTTTGGGGGGGTGTTGAATTAGCATAACAATACCACCTACAGTGGTGACCAGGAGCCAGAATTTTTGCTCCCTTCTAGCAGTTTCCCTGGTTTGCTGTTGCCATCCCCTGGGTCCCCCGTTTGCTCTGTGCTCCCTTTGTAAACTGCCTCCTGGGAAGCTCCATCTGTTATAATGGGCACTGGCATCCCTTGGGCTAATATGTTGTTGTTGTTGTTTTGTTGTTAGCATAAGCAGACAGAACACAAATACACAAACATATTGGAGGACTCGAAGATTGTCTGCATCGGAGAGGAAGGAGTCAGAAGCCTGAGTCCTGGTTCCCACCTCACCTCCAGCTGGCTAGGTGACCAGGAGTAAGTCCCAGTACCCCTCTAGGACTCTGGTTTTTGACAGCCTGCTCAGCAACAGCATCCTGTGACCAGAGAAAGGATGTGCCATGGCCTGGATTCCCCTGGAAACTTTCTCCCCACCTAGGGCTGCTCCAGGTGGGACCGGCATCTGGGTGGAGGCTGAGTGCATGCCCCGGCAGCCCTGCCTGGTCTGTGAGCCGAGCAGAGCCTGCCTGCTCCCAGGGTGTGATCGTTCTTGTGATTTGGCAACACCCAGCAAACATGTCCCAGCAGGGCTGAGCTAAAAATAGGTCCTGTGCCGAAGGGCCCAGGAAAATCAGCAGCCTAGCATACGCAAGGTTGGCCAACCAGGCAGAAGCAAGTGGCCACCACCATCCCAGGGGCACAGTGGTCAAAGAAAGGATATTTGGCTAATTTTCCCACATGCATTCCCTCTCCCCCCTCTCCTCCTGCATCCCACCCACATCAGGGCCAGTGCCTTCCTCGCCATTTCCTCCACTTCTGCATACACTGACATTTGCAGAGGTACCGAACATGGGCCTGGTGTACCAGAAAGAGCTCGTGTGGACTTGGATTCAAATCCTGGTTGTGCTATTTTCTAGCTGTTTGACCATGAGCATGAGATCCTTTAGCCTCAGTTGCCTCAGTGAGGTAACGGTGTTCATTACACCTACTTCTAAGGATTGTTCTGAACACTGAGAGCAGCATGTGGCTAGAGCAGAGGCTCCAGGAGTTTATCGTGGGTCTGAATCACCTGGGTCGGGTAGCTGGTTAACTGCTGGGCCCTGCGTGCAGAGAGGCTGGATTGTCCTGCCTTCCTGAGGAGTTGCCAGGTGACGCCTACACTGCTGGCCTGGCATCACCACTGGGTTGGGGGTTAAGTGTGGAGTCTGGAGGCTAGACCATGATGGTTCGACTCCTGGCCCTTCCGCCTTCAGCAGAGTGGCTGTGGGCACGTTCCTACCCTCATCGGGAAATTGGGGGAAAGAATCCTTGCTACTTTAGAGCACTGATGTGAGAACTGAGAGAGTTGATTCGTCTGAAGCACTTAGAACAGGGTCTGGCAAACAGCAGCCAGTGAGTAAACACTGGCTTTTATTAGCATCACAGAGTCTGCACAGAATATTAGTTCAATACATGTTCTTTTTCTCTCTCGCCCTGTAGTTGCTGTCAGCTCCTCCCGAGTCTGGCTCCACGCCGCCCCTGCCAGGGTCTTTGTGTTCCAAGCTCGCCTCTCTGCTAGCAGGGGAGGACTGTGCTGGGAGGATTTGGGGCACGAAGGAGCCCAGGTTGAATGTCAAAGCTTAGAGATCACAGGAACCTGAGCCCTTGGACAGAATGGTCTTACCCACAGCGATCCAGGCCAGAGGGGCAGAGCAAAAAGTAGACCCGGGTCTCCTGACTTCCCAGCCAGGACACTTCCCATGACATCCTGACGTGTGCCCAGAGGCGGCCTGGCGCTCCCTGCATGTGCCCGGGGAACAGCCAGCTCCCCACCTCACGCCTGCGCCATCACTGGGCATTCGGGTTGTTTCTCCTTTGATTGTTTATGATTGAAGATGACATGGCTGTAAACATCTAACATCTGAGTTTAAATGGCTTCTTTTGGATTGTTTTTCCTCAGGCTAATGTCCTCAGAGTAGAATTACTGGGTCAAGAAGTACAGACAGTGTTGTAGCTGGAAGTGAGCTAGATGTAGCAACTCTCCCACAGAAGGGAACCTCTTATTTGCCAGAAACCGTAAGATGTCTGGCGATGGTGTTGGAAGCAGGTCAGGGAGTGGAAAGAGGGCCCGGGGCTGAATCTTCAAGCGGGCAGTGGGAGACAGCTGTGGCTGAGATAAGGGCGTTCGGGCCCAGGAGTGCAATGCCTGTCAACCGCTGGTAATTTCCCCAAGAAATGGTGTTTGGACTAGTGCCTCACAAACATTTCTGTGCATAGGAATGCCCTGAGGGTCTCTTTAATACGCAGAGTCTGATTCTGGGGTAGCGCCTGGGGCCGAGCCCAAGAGTCTGCATTTTTAATAAGCTCCAGGTGGTGCTGATCCTGCCAATCAACGGACCACACTTTGCAGCGGCAGGAGTTTAGGTTACTCTGATTTTGTTCTTGCTATTCCTCTGCCTAACCCACCATTCCCACCATTTTCAGACCTGGCTCCCAAGACTTACCTGGATTGACCTCACCAGGCTGGGTTAGGAGCCCCTGTTCTCTGGTATCCGGTCCCTGTGACTATGACAGCACTGACCATGTTGTACTAAATTGTCCCTACCTTTCTCTTCCTGAGGGCATGGGCCAGTCTTATTCATCACTGTATCCCTCCCAGCATCTAGCACAATGCCTATCATAGTTTGGGCTTAATTATTATTCTTGGGTAAGCGAGTGGGTAAATGGGTGGATGGGTTGATGGAGGGATGGATGAGTGGATGGATAAATTAATAAGTGAATGTGAAGAGAGGAGAGTAGGAAGTAACGGGTTAGGAAAAGCGTAATCAACAATCCGATTTGGCCTCAAGATCATCATTGTCTAGTTGGGGCCCGTCTGAACCCTACTCACTTACTGAAAGACCCGGGTCAGCGACGCTCCTCTGATCCTCCCCAGCTTTTTCTACACCCCCTGAAATGCTGACCCTGAACTGAGAATGAACTCAGATAAATGAATAAGATCCAGGAAGCTTAGAGGTCCCTCACAGGGTGGCTCTAATAAATACCAGAAAACAGAAAGCAGGTGTTGGCAATATTTCTCCTGCCCAAAGAGTTATTCACACAAGTTTCCAAAGCGATCCGCTTCATCTCTTTTACACGCCTGTTACACGGGTCTCCGCGAGGAAGGTCTGGAGTTGGTTAGCTCAGTGGATTAGAGAGCAAGCCCTTCGAATCCAAGGGCAGTGGGAGCCTTTTCCCCTCCTCTGCTCCAAGGCTGCAGGCTGACTGCCCAGTGCTGGCCAGCGGTGCCCGTGGTCCTGCTTGGCCCCAATGATTAGAGAATGAGCACAGATCGGTGCGAAGCCATCCCTCCTACTCACTGTGAAAGGCGACAGACTTGAGGTTTGCTATCAGACAGCCCCAGAAACGAAACATGGGTGTCTCACTTACTCACCTGCTGAATAATACATTTTTAAAAATTTTTTTTGAAATAATGTTAAACTTACCGAAAAGTTGCAAGAATAGTACAAGGAACTCCTGGGTGCCCTTTGCTCAGATTCACCAATTTTTAACATTTTACCACATTTGCTATCTCATTCTTATTCTCTCTTAATTTTTTGTTTCAGTCCCTGTGCTTAAAGACGACAAACGTTCACCAACAAAAAAAATTACATTCTGAGGCAAACAGAAGAGTTCTGAAACAAAAAAATTAAAATAGAATGTTATTCAAAAGTCACGAAACTAAATAAATGTAAGAGAAATATAAGTGAACTTTAAAATGATACTGTTTTTAAGTTTGTAGCATTTATGCTTCTAAAGTGATTAAAGCTCAAAACTGCCCTGAGGCTTTGCCGCACTCTGTCAGGCTGTATAATTCCTAATTTACTTCTTGGAACCGTTTGAGACTAGGTTGCATATATCATACCTCTTGGTACTTTAGTGTGTGTTACCTAAGAGCAGGGATATTTTCTTATACAACCTCAGTGCAGTTTCAGAACTGTAACATTAATAGAATACTTTTATATATAGTCCATATTCCAATTTTTTCAACTGTACCAATAGTGTTCTTTTTAGCAGGTTTTTTTTCCCTTCCAGTATCTGGAGTAATTACTGGGTACATTTATTTCTGTTTGTATTCAATTTTACATTTTTCCTTGTTGACAATTTTATTTTTTGAATTTTCGAACACTAACGTGCTGCCAAGGTCAAAACTATACAAAAAGGTGACCACAGAGATGTGTTTTCCACCGCATTTCCTCCACCCCTCGTAGGTGACCAATTCCGTTGCTTTCTGGCTTATTGCTCTTGTATTTTCTTTTTCCAAAAGTAAGCAGAAAGACACACTCGTGTTTTCTTAGTGCCTCTCTTCCTTGCACACAAGGTAGTGCCCTGTGTATACACTCCGCACTTTGCTTTCTTCCTCGACGTCACCCTGTCAGCTCCCGGAGCTGTGCCTCACTCTCTCTCACGCTAGCGTGTCTGTGGTAGGTTATCAGGGCCACAAGTTATTTGCTGCTCCTCCCAGCAAAAGGTGAAGTCTATTTCCTCTCCCCTTGGATTTGGGATGCCTTGAGAACTGCTTTGAGCACCACATGTGGCACAGGTGCTGTTCAAGTCTACTTTTGTGTTTTTCAGGTGTGTTTTATAGTTTGTATAATTTCCGACTATTTCTTGTTAAAAATCATGTAATCTAAAGCAAGTTACTTCATCCTTCTGAACCTCAGACTTGTCATCCATACAAAAGAGGGACTACAATAGCTTTCTTGAGGAGTTATTGTGAAAAGTAAATGAGGTAAATTGCAAAATAAGGGCTGTGTTATCCAGGTTTCCTCACTCCTGCCCTCAAAGCTCATGCTCTTGAGGAGGGGGAAGCGGGGAATAATTTGTCTCATATGTCTAGCAAGGACATTGTCTAGGTCGGTCAATAAGTCAATCAATATCGCGGAGCTCACCATATACAGGGGCTGCGACAGTTGCTGGGGAGATAATGGGGTGAAAACCAAACATGGTTCCTGCTCTCATCGAGCTTCTGGTCCACGAATGCTTCCCACTAAACATACGAGATTTTATGAAGTCAAAACGCAGACCCAGTTAGCAAGCCAGGCCCTGCAATTCCACAGCTTCTAGAATTGACCGCATAGGGAAGTGGAGGCTTTAAATGCTTTTATAATCCAGATGCCAGTTTAAGTCATCATGCAAGCAGATATTACTTAAAATGAGAGCGAACCAGAGCTGGAAAAGAACATATGGAGGAGGCAACTGAGGGGACAGCGGGTCATGATCTGACCAGGATCACACAGTTAACGGATGACTGAGCTGGGACTGAAGCTTGGTATCCAGGCTCCCGGGCTGGGGTACTTTCCAACACACACCCACTGTCATTCTCTTTTCCATCTGCACCTCTTGTCACTGCCACATCCATTTCAGGCTTCCAGCTGTCCATGATGGTCGTCTAGGGAACACTGGCTGGAAATGAACAGCACATTCCTAAGAAACACCCGGTATCGCCGGAGACGTTATGTCAGGAGGCTGCAGCCAATCCACGAAGGAGGCAATCTAACAAAACTATATTGACGTGTAGAGTAGAATGTGGGTCAAATGTGATGAATCAGAATCTCTCTAGCGTAGTGTTGTTTGGGATCACACAGACACATAGTTTTCCGTCTGTGTGACCTTTACCAGCTGTTCAGTTTCATCGAGCTCCGTTTTTCCTCACCTTTGAAATGAGCATGTACCTTGTGGGATCTGCGGAAGAGACTGCTAATTGTTCTCAATTTGGTTCTCCACTTCCGCTACGGCAATAGTACCCCCAGTTCTTAGCTGGGCAAAGGGCTGTCTGGAATGAAGACACATTTCCTCAGTTTTCATTGTCACTAAGCACGGCCACGTGACTAAGCTCCTCCTGGTGAGATGTCAGCAGAAATGGTACGTTCTTCTTCTTCCAGGAAATATCCTTCAAGGGCAGACGTATGACTTTCTTTTACTTTCTTCCTGCCTTTGGTTGGAATATGATGGTGAAAACCTGAGCTAGAGGAGCTGTCAAGACCAAGAGGTGACCTTGGAAGGGACAGCCACACACAATGAAGCGTAAGACAGAAGGAGTTTGGGCCGTCATAGCGCCAGACCATTCCTAGAGAGCTTGCTGATGTTTTGATATAAGAGTATTTGTATTGTTTTTAAACCACTGCTATTTTGGGGATCAGGATATCTCACGCAGTGACAGGAAGAAGCCCTCGCAACATGAACACCCTGCTAAGACGATAGCTGTTGCTTTTGCCCACCTGCCTTCCATTTCTCCTGCTTTTAGCAATTGCACCTCAAGTTTTCTTTGAGGAATGACTCTTTCCCCCAGCCTCAGTGGAACTGTGAATTAAGTTGCATCACTTTCCCCTGAACTGGACCAACTGGGCTTTAAATTTAAATGGAATTTGAATCTTGGACAGTGTAACCCAAGCACCAAGAATGCCAGAAGTGGATATGTCCTGGAGGTGGGCGGCAAGGAAAGATCTTCCTTACTGAATAACAGCGGTGAAGAAATGTAGCAGGAAAGCTAAACGTAGAAAGACACCATTTTACAACCCTCATGATGCTGGATTCAAGCAAGAATCATCAATGGACACGAAAACAATTAGGAGACAAATGTTGGGGAACGGGGCATTCACAGTCTCAAAGGATCCTTCTATAGGTCACTTATCGACTGCAACAGCAGAAAGCCACCTCCACAGGGGACACCACCCGGCCAGATCATCAAAGGTAATATCACCAATGATGGAGCATCCCATGGCCCTTGATGTTAGGCAGAGAGAGAGAGTCAACACCATCTATGTAGTATTCATGACAAGATGAGGAACCTGAATCTAATGAAGGAGAAATAACCGACAAATCCAAACTGAGGGACGTTCTGCACAGCAACTGTTCTCAACTCTTCAAACATTTCACTGGCATGCAAGACATAAAAAAAACCTGGGGAATTATTCGAGATGAAAGGAGAATAAAAAGCATGATAGTTAAAATGCATGATCCTTGACTGGATCCTGGATATGACTGCATTTTATATAATCTTATATCATATCATGTGCTATATTATGACTATATAATAAATGGTAGTATTATATCAATGGTTCTCTTTTTTTTTGTTCAGGAAGACTGGCCCTGAGCTAACATCCGTGCCCATCTTCGCCTACTTTATATGTGGAACGCCTGCCACAGCATGGCTTGCCAAGCAGTGTCTAGGTCCGCACACTGGATGTGAACCAGCGAACCCCCGGCTGCGGGAGTGGAGTGTGGGAATTTAACCACTACGCCACCAGGCCAGCCCTCAATGTAAGCTTGAGTGTGAACTTGTGGTTTTATGGGAGAATATTCCCACTTCCTTGTTCTTAAGAAATCCATGCTGAAGTATTTTGGGGCAAACTATCACGATGTCTGCAAGTAATATTCAAACGGTTCGGCAAAAAATTAAAACGGATAAACACACAGGAGAGAGAGAGGAAAGAGAGGGGAAGTGAACATTGCCAAAGGTGAGCAGTTGGTGGGGCTGCGCAAAGGGCATGCACTCATTGTATTATTCTTGCAACTTTTCTGTAAATTTGAAATTTTCCGAATAAAAGGGTGAGGGAGAAAGTCTCTTTTCCTCTTTCCACCCTTAGAGTGAAATACACAAACCTTCAAAGCAGTGCTTGCCTCTTGTCACACGCCCTGGGCCCTTTGTGGCTGAGCACCTGTGGGCCCAGAGGGGCTCCCACAGCCATCAGTGCTGAGCCACAGAGGCTTCCCCCAAGAGAGGCACCTGAGGTGGCAGCTGTTGAGCGGGTTCAGTCTGTGTGACAGTGGCCTTCAGGACACTCCCACATGGATGGAGTATGAGTAGAGGGGCAGTGAGTAAGGAAATAGGGGGCCCGACACACAAGGCTCTGCCTCTCCCTCCAGTCTTATTTCCCATGTCTCTCCCCTGCCCCCTCCACTCTCTTGCCCCACAGACCTGCCTTCTTCTTCTCAAACAGCCCACCTCTATTGTCACCCCAGGACATTTGCACTTGTTGGCCTCAGGGTCTGGAATGCTTTCCCTCCTGATCCTTGCATGGTTACTGCTCTTTATCATTTATTCTTGTCCTTGTGTGACTGCCTCTCTCAGCAGAAGAGCCACCTCCTCACCAAGACCTTTCCTGACCACTAACCCTAACAGTTCCCTCCACCCCAGCCTGCTCTTGACCCCATTACACCCCTGGGCTTCCCTCACAGCCTCCGTCACTCCCAGGAGCCTTCCTTCATGGCCTGTCTCTGGATTCTCTTGCTCATAGTCTGTCTCCTGCACTATGGTGTCAACTCCACGAGAGCAAGGCGTGTCTACCTGGTTTGCATCTGTGTCCAGCAGATGCTGGGCACTCAGGACACAGAGGGGACAAGGCTCTTGTGGTGCTTGTGTTCAGGCAGGGAAGAAAGGCCTTGGACAAGCAGTCGGGACTGTGACGGGGTTAGGACCCAGGAACGAGCTTTGGGAGGAGAGGGTGGTCACCTAGCCTGGAGGCTGGTGGGTGTTTGCTGTCATCTAGGATGGAGTGATTCCCATCCGGGTGGGGCCTCTATGCTGCTTACCGCGAGTCTAATAACAAAGTTACAGCGAGAGGCTCGGTCTCATCAGAAGTCCTCTCCCGCTCCCAGAACTCACTGGGTCAGGCTCCTGTGCCCGCAGCCCCGCTGAAACCCTTCCCCCTAAGATCACGAACTGGCCTTCCAACTGCCCGGTCCACTGGTCACTTTAAGGCCTCGTCTCACTTGATTTCCCTGTGACATCTGCAGGATTGGGAGCTCCATTTCCCCTGGTTTCTGGGACACGTTCTCTTGACTCTTCAGCATTTGCCAAGCTCGCATGTTGTAGGACACTTCCGTTTACACCTTGCTTGTGTCATCTCACGACAATCCTTTGAGCTCGCTACTATTCTTATCTCCATTTTACCCAAGAGGAAACAGAGGCTCAGAGGGTCAGTAAGTTGCCCAAGCTCACAGAGCTCGTAAGTGGCAGACCCTGGACTCCAATCTACACTTGTACGATGCCCAAGACCGTGGCCTTAGTTGCACCTTTAACCGTCTTTTCTGTCCACCCCTCTCTCTCGGATCCTTCCTTATCAATCTCCTCCGTGGGCGCCACTACCTGCCAGCCCCATAAACATCAGGGTTCACCAAGGTTCTATCCTCAGGCCTCTTCACTCCACATAGCTCTCTTGAGAAACCTCAGCTACACTCAGGTTCTAACCACCTACATGCTGATGACTCCCAAATCCTTATCCATAAGGATATAGAATAGCTCCAGGATGCTGCTGGACGTTGGTTATGAATCTTTGTGCCCCTCACAAAATGTATCTGTTGAAATCTTAACCCCTAGTATGATGATATTAGGAGGTGGGGCCTTTGGGAGGTGATTAGGTCTCATGAACGTGATGAGCGCCCCTATAAAAGAGACTCCAGAGAGCTCTCTGGCTCTTTCTGTGATGTGAGGACACAGGGAGACGACACCATCTATGAACCATGAAATGGGTCCTCACCAGACACCGAATCTGCCGGTGCCTTGAGTTTGGACTTCCCAGCTTCCAGAACTGTGAGAAATAGACGTTGTTTTAAGTTCCCCAGCCTATGATACTTGTTATAGCAGCCTGAACTAAGATAACATCTCTGCCTGGTGGTCGTCCCGTGGGCATCACCATCCTAACGTGCCCCAATCTGAACTCATCACGGTGTCCTGAGACCTGCTTCTTTCCTTCCTGTGTTCCCTGTATTGGTGAATGGTGTGAATATCTGCCCAGTTGCCTGAGTCTCCGCCGACATTCAAGCAGTTACTAAGGCCTGTAAACTGGTTCCCTCCTCTCCATTCCTGCACTCACTTCTCTAGACCTGGCCCTTGTCATCTCTCACATGGATCGCTGTCTCTGGATTGGTCTCCCTGTAATGACAGCTGCAACCTGTCCTCCACACAGCCTCCAGGGTCCTAAAGCACAGAGACTGTCACCTCACATTCATGCTTAAACGTAGACAAAGTCTCTCCACTCCAATGGGCTGGAGCCCCAGTGCTTACCGTGCAGAGAAGGGCTCCGTCCTCGGATCTTTTGTGCTATATCCAGCTCTGCTCTCACTTGGCTCCTTTACCATGTTTTTGTCCCTATGCCTAAGCCATTCGAAACCCTGTGTAGTTCCCCCAGTTCAACTCTTGCTGCTTCATATCTCAAGGCTGCCCGCCTGGCGTGGCCTCCCCACGCCCCCCGTCTCTCCAGCGAACGTCCACACTTCCTTCAACCCTCAGCTCAGTGCCTTCTTCAGTGGAGCTTTTCCCACTCTCTATTTCTGATCCAGAAGTTACTGTTCCCACCAGATTCCCCACCGTGACTGGCCCCAGTACAGCCTCTTATTCTGTCGAGACAGCTAGAACCCTTTTCCCCTGATCAGTCTGCCTGCTCCATATTTTGTGACCTTCCAGACACCAGGGATGGCGTCTGATTCACTCCAGTGTTGAGAGCAATGTCTGACTTCAGGCTTGTGAATGAATGAATGAATGAGTGAATGAAAAGTAAAAGACTCCAGGTTTAATCCTGTTAACATCATCAGCAACAGCAGCAATGCTATTCGTGATGAAGACTCATTGAGTACTTACTCTGTGCCAAGCAAGATACTAATTGCTTTTACCCAAATTACTAAATCCCCAGAAGAATCACAGGGCATCAGCTCCAAATAATAAGACAATCAGTGTTGAGCCATTACCATGTGTCTAAGCATTTTACGTGCAGTCGCTCACTAAGACTCACAATAGTCTTATGAAGTATAATAATACTATTATTACTTTGTTTTTACAGATGAAGATACTAAAACCTAGACAAATGAAGTGATTTGCCTCAGGTCACACATTTGGTAAGTGATGGAGCTGGGATTCATCTCCTTAGAGTCAATGGCTAGACTCCAGACTCCATCACTACATACCTCCAAATGCCCTTGTCAAAATTTAGAATAACTGTAACTGCAATGAATAGTTTTGAACATTCATTGTAAACAGTTCTCAACTTCAAAATACATTTTTGGAGGGTGAGAATGTGATTCACATGCCTATGCACACAACACCTCTGAGTTGCCTGTCACTGAACCCAGCCGCCATGATATTAGACATTTTTGGTTCCACCAGTTGAGATAGGTAACATGATAACACATCTTAGCATGAATAAACACAGAAGACATGACCAGGAGTGCTTTGGAAAGCCATTCGTTCTGGATTCCTAAAGCATAATCCTCCAGCAGAAGGGCCTGAAACCCAGACTCGCTGGAAGCAAACAATAGACTAAACACTGCCTGCTCACATCCACGCCGGAAGGCAGATGTCACAGGAGACGGTCTTGCCAGCTTCCACCTCTGCCCCTCGGAATACAGAGTGAAGCACATCTAGGAAGTCCACAGTGTGTGCATTGGCTCCTCATGAATGCTTGAATCCTAAGTGGACTTCGGAGCTAGAACCAGCCTGGGGCCTGTAGTTACCCAATCCAAAAACTTTGCAAGCTGGAGTCAGAGGGAAGGAGCTGGAGACAGCAGTTGTTTAAATAGTGAAAACTGAAATACTTTTGTATCAATTCATTACCTCTGCTGCCCTGAGCCCTGAGTATTGTCTCTACTCCCTCAGCCATCCCAGACGCTCCCCTGACTTCTCAGACCCGCCTTGAGTCAGCAACCAAACGGTTAAGTCATTATGCATTCAGGGGCCACCGGGACCTTAATCCAATTCTTTGGCCAGTCTATTCTGATTCCTGGATTCTATACTTTATCAGTTGTTAATCAGTTTGAGTATTATCCCTGCCCCTCGCCTCCTGCTCCTCTTCCCCCACAGACCCAGTCCATCTATGGGAAGTTCTATCTTTGCTGATATCTATGAACCTGGGAAATGGGTAGAGAGACAGAAACAGAAAGGCAGAAGGGAAGAGATGCTGAGCTGACCTATGTAATAACGAATTGAGGAGGAGAGAGAGGAAAGGAAACAAAGCCTTGAAGGCTGAGTTTTGAGGGAGAGTGTGAGTATATTCGCTGAGTGTGCAGTTTTGGAGCAAGAGCGCAATTCAATAAACTAATAAGGAAGGAAAGGTTTGCTGAGAAGTGTTGTGGATAATTGGTCTTCCTTAGAATTCTCAAGAGACATAAGGAAAAATGGGAATTTGTCCTTAATTACTACTGGGCTATGCTTATTTCTATTCTACTCAATATAGAGACGAGGCCACACAAAGCCCTGGATTTAAGAAGGTTACAAGATGAGCTCTAAGATGCCTTTTAATGTTAACCACAAACCACGCACCTGACCTGACCCCTCAAAGATTGTCCCACTTCTTTGGGGTCTATAGGCAAGATGACGAGCTATGGGGTCGCATAGTACTGAACTCAGCAGTTCAGCTACAGTCTTGGCTCTCCCTTTAGTTTACTGTGAGTTCTCAGGGAATAATCTTACCTTTATGAGTCTCTATATTTTTGTTTGTAAAATGGGGAAGACAATGTTTATTGTTGTTGCTTTTTTTTTTTAGCTGAGGCAGATTCGCCCTGAGCTAACATCTGTTGCCAATCTTCTTCTTTTTGGACGTGAGCCGTCACCGCAGCATAGCCACTGACGAGTGACGGAAGTCTGCTCCTGGGAACTGACCCCGGGCTGCTGAAGCAGATCACGCTGAACTTACCCATAGGCCACTGGGGCTGGCCCTGTTGTTGCCTTTTTTGAAGTGTCTTTGTTGTTGTTACTATTTTTTGAGTTCCGACTGTGTGCCAGACACTCTGTTTTATGTGTATCCCTTAATTAAATCCTATAGCAAATCTGTAAATTATGTATGATCATTTCCTTTTCACAGAGCAGACCCAGAAAACTTGACACATTTGTTCAAGGACTCCCAGCTAAACGGTGGCAGAGCTGGGATTCACAGTGCCCTCTCTTGCTCCAAGCCCACTGCTTTTTCCCTTACAACAGGTGCTTCCCAGTCTGCCTCAGGGCCCTAGAATGCTAGGCATGAGTAAGCTTTTGTATGGGAGAATGCTTTGAAAAATATAAAATGCCGTGGAAATATCAGGAGTTTAAAATATGTTATTAGCTACTTGTCCTCTAGAGTACTCACCTGTATTTTTTGTTGTTTCATCAGAAGTGCCCTTCCGTATTTGGGATGGCTGCTGTTTTGCACTATCCAGACCCAAAGTCAGTGAAGAACTTGCATTACTCCAGCTGCTGGCAGTGCTGCCAGCCTTCAGAGATGCTTTGGTGGTGAGAGCCGCCTCACCCAAGACTGTGCACCTTCCTGGGGCAGCCCACGTCCAGTGACTGATTAATGTCCAGGTGGAAAGACTGGCCATCTTGGCCTAACTTTGGACAACTTGGAAGGGTCATTCTGGCTCCAGAGCTTTTGGTGAGGTTGGCCAGTTTGTCTGGCGGCTTGCCTCATGGTGTGCCTTCTCATGTGGCCAGCCTTGCTTCTAATCTTGCCCCTTCCGCAGGAAGAAACACCTTCTGGTCGGTGTCTGGGGGCTCAGCCTGCACAACACTGTGTTATAGTGAGCTCTTTATGAGTCAAAAAGACTCTGCTAACCTGAAAGCTTCTGGAAGGCAGAAAGCTCCATTTATTCATTCCTAAATCACCAATGTTTGGTGATATTAGGTCCAGACAAGATGCTCAATGAAGGAGAAATACACTTGTGACCCTGTAGGATAGTAATAATACTAGTTAACAGTTATATAGTATTTACAATTTGCCAGATACTATTTTAAGAGCTTTGAGCATAACTCAATTAACGCTCACAACAATCCTAGGAAGTTACTAGTATCGTTATTATTGTTCCTATTTTGAAGATGAATAAAAGAATGGTTAAAAACTCTGCGCAAGGCTACATATCTGCGTTTGATTGCTGGGGATCTGTCTCTGAAGTTTACCCTCCTAACTGCTACTCCTCAGCACTCCTTGTATCCCTGTCCATATCGACCTCTCATACACCAGTTTATCAGACAGAGAAGAGAAGAAGGGAGAGGGAGGGACAGTCCTTCCATTCCAGGGGGCCTGGAGTCGTCACAGAACGTTTCCAGCCATGAATGTCTGCTCTGTGCGCCTAGACCGCAGGCTGGGCACCGTCCCCAGGGAGAGCGCCCAAGCCCCCAGGCATCTGCCCTGGGCTTGGGGAACCGCATCCCTCACACACGCGTGCATCTAATGACGACTCAGGAAGTGGAGGCTTTCGGCTGACAAACTCTGCACCGGAAGGGGGAGGGGAGAACCCTTCCGAAGGGGGTCAAAGCATTGTCCTTTCCTTCCTCCAACCGGATGCCAGGAGCCCCACAGAAAAGGGACCCGTTTGTCTTCATTCCCAGCACAATAACTTGCTGCTGGCTTCTCCGGGGCCTTGCTCAGAGCAACAGGATACAGTCTCTGCCAGGAGAGAAGGAAGGAAGGAGGGAGGGAGGGAGGGAAATGACAGGAGCTCAGGGTCTCCAGGCCTCCAGCCTAGACCCTGGACCCTGAAAAGACCCTGCACTGCCTGGGCGTGTCTGGGTCCAGCTGGGCCTGGTAGGAGAAATCATTTTCAGTCGCAGGACGGTCTTTAATAAGATGTGGGCTGAGCAACTGTTAGAAGCTGAGCTGTCATTTCTGGGCAGCCTGTCTCCAACTTTTATCCTAATCTGGTGTTCTTTGCTCATATAGAGAAGGAAATAAATAGGGTCAACTCAGAATGGGGCCTTTTTTCCTTCACTGTTAAATAAAAGAATGTATGCTTTGGAGCTTTTTTTAAAAGCTCTTTTTTTAATTGAGATTTTTCTGGTCTCACCCAGATCTATAGCACCAGAAACTGTGTGTGTGTGTGTGTGCGCGCGCGTGTGTGTGTGCACGTGTGTAGGGTGTAGGGCCCTGGGGAACAGGGGTACGGCTTAGCCATGGCAGAGATGGCGGGTGGTGCGGGTTGAGGGTTGACATCAAGGCTGCAGTCTACCATAGTAGGTGTTATCAAAACGATGAACAAATGTATAAATTTTAACAAACGTTTATTGAACTGTATGTGCCCAACACTGCGGGGGACGAGTTGTACATAGCTAAACTGGAAGCTTACTCACATGGGTAACAGATAGGCAGGAGTGTTAGAATTACTTCTCCAGAAGAGTCAGTAGGCTGGGAGCCTTAGGGGCCCTGACCTCTCTGAGCCCTGGGAAGGTGAGCAGCTGGAGCGAGCGCAGGGCCCCTCCTGGCCGGAAGGGTGACACTCAGCCTAGATGAGCATTCTCATCTTGCCTTTAAGACTCTTCTGGGTGCAAAACAAAAAGTCACTGGAATCACTTAAAACAGGGGCCCTTGATGTGAATCCTGCTTCCTGTCAGAGAAAGCACGTGATTAAATTTTTAGCTAAACTCCTATGGATTTTAGCACAGAAACATTTCGGTGAGTAGGCTGGCTTCCTGCTCTCTCTCTCCCTCTCTCTTCGGTCTTTCCCTCCTGAGCTGGAATGCAGGGCTAAGGTGGTCACGGTCTGGAGGAGGGTGAAGTCACAAGGTTCCTGGCCTTCCCTGCGGCACTGGCAGCCCGGCTGGGCCTCAGAGAGGAAAGTGGCCGGCTGGAATAGAGTCTACATGGATTCCACCTGCCTCCAGGCGCCATCATCTCTCCGACACTCAGCGTGGCCTTTGGAGGAGATTTCCCAGAGGAGGAGAGAAAAAAGGAACAGTGAGAGGAGGGAGAGAGCAGGGGCGAGAGAGGGGAGGAGGAAGCCACCAATTGTCAAGTGTGTGATCTCTCAGCCCTCACTACAGCCCATGAATTACAACCTCACCTTCACCAGAGCGGATGAGGAAATGGAGGCTCAGGGGTGACTGATGGCGATTTGCACAAGGTCACGTGGCTGGGAAGGAGCAGAACTGGGATCCTTCCCCAGATGAGTCTCCTTCCAAAGCCTGTGCTCTCTGTCCTACCCCTGGCACCCAGCACTCCACCCTTCAGATTCAGAACTCTCTCCTGGTGGGTTTCGTACCGTCTGATGTAACTGATATGTGACTGGCTGTTGGGTGAAGCTCACCTGAGCATGAGCCCTGACCCTCCAGTGGGGAAGGTGCCCGCTTTCAAGTCAACAAGGGAACTCTCTGTTTCAGAACTTTAATCATTCTTTTACAATTTGCAATTTCTCCTTCTCTCTGTAGGTATCTAGTAAGGGTTTCTTGACAGAGGAAGGAAGGGACGAAGTTCTGCTTTTTAAGAGAGATAGTCTTGCTACCCAAAGTGTGCGCCCTGAGCCAGCGCCCTGGCATCACCTGGAAGCTTGTTAGAAACGCAGAATCACCAGCCACAGTCCTCCAGAGTAAGTGAGCGAGTGTCTACTTTCGCCCTGGTACCCGGCATGCCGCCCGTAAGTGGTACTTCCTTTCTGTTCCCATCTTCTCTTCTCTTTGAAAAGAAGAAATAATTTCCTCTTTAAGAGTGAGTGCACTATAGAATCTGTTCTCTGAGAGAAAGAAAATTCCTCTGAGACACTAATGGTACCCGTTAGACCAGTGCTTTCCAACATAAGAGCTGCTTGCCGCATGTGGCCATTTTAACTAAAAGTAAATAAAACTCAAAATTCACTTTCTCGGTGGCACTTGCCACATGTGGCTGGTGACCACCACATTGGCCAGCACAGGTGCAGAACCTCGTCATCGTCATGGAAGGTTATATGGGACAGTGCTGCTGGGGCACTCCCTATTTTTCCTCGGCTTTTGCTGACCCACAGCCCAGCTGCTTACACAGTAGGAGCTCAATAAATGCTCCTTGACTTGAATCCTGGAATTTCACTTATTGGAAAAGAGAAACTGCATGAGAGTTCCAGGCTCTGTTCTCCAGTTCCTGCTCTTTCTACTTAGGAGCCGTGTGACCCTGGGTAAGTCACCTCCCCTCCCCCAGTTTCCACATCTACAAATTTAGAGAGGAAGAGGTAAGAAGGGTACTTCATATTGGTCTGGAAGCTTTTGTACTTTTTATCTCTTTGATAGTTTTGCCAGCCTTACAGCCTGTAGGGTGAGCAACTCATTCTGGTTTGGCTGGGACTGTCCCTGTTTGCAAACTGACAGCCTCATATCATGAGAACCAGCCCCTCCCCCACCCCAGGCAAAGCAGGACCTGTAGGCCCCTTCCAGTTACACAATGCTGTGGACTTGTGCAAGCCTGAGGGTGGGTGCCAGGAACCCCCAAACTGCTCAGACAGCTGGGAAGTGTGGCTCGGAGCTGAAGCTCTGGAATCAGACAAAACCCAGGTTCCGATTCTGACGCCACCACTTGATTTCTGTGTGAACTTGGGCAAATTACTTGATTTCTCTGAGATCAGTTTCCCCATCTGCAAAGTGAGACTCCTGATAATAGTCCTTCCTTCTGTGTTACTGTGAGGATTACCTTAGCAAAGCTCTGCGCAGTGCTGACACTCCGAGCAACATTGGTGATTATTAGGTCAGCCACCTGTGAACAGGGGCTGGGTCTGTCCTTAGGCAGGCTGTGGCCCTGACATTCCTGTGAAACCGGAAGTGTCTGCCAACAGGAAGATGACTTGCTCGTGAACTTGCAAGCTTCTCTCCATCCCAAACTCCCACGGTGCTGGCCCCAGACTCATCTCTAACAAATAACAGTTCACACTAGTCAAAGAAGCGCATTGCCGCGCCCCACGGCCCTGCTGGGGTAGAAAGACTGAGGGGGCAAGTTCACTGAAACACAGCTAATCATGCCTGTCGCCAAAGTGGGCTTTTGGCAGAGCCCTGTGAGGAAAGAAAGAGAATGAGCGAGAGGGAAAAGAGGCCCTGAATTGCTGAGACAGCACTCTACTTAGACAATTAAATTTGGAAAAGCAAGACAGTTCCTGTAACCACCTCCCACATCCCGTACTCCAAGAACAAAAGGGTTTGTTGAAAGTATTCATATGGATATTAATACCGACACTTTAATGAGCCCCTCAGTAAACTCATCAGGGGTAATTACACCTAGTCATGGTGCCACCGGTGGGAAGGTACAAAATCCTGCCTCCAAAAATTAATCACTTGTAATTTAACCCCACAGTCACATCAAGCAGCCTACACTTGACCGCTGATTCACCAAGATCCCTTGACACCTCTGTAGTTGAAGGGACCTGTCACCACGGGGAGTCTGCAGAAAGGGAAAAGTTCACATTCACAATAGACTTACATGTTGGAGAAGAGAGTTTTTTGTTTTTCGAGGAAGATTAGCCCTGAGCTAACACCCACTGCCAATCCTCCTCTTTTTGCTGAGGAACACTGGCCCTGAGCTAACATCCGTGCCCATCTTCCTCTACTTTATACGTGGGACACCTGCCACAGCATGGCTTGCCAAGCAGTGTGTAGGTCCAAACTGGCGAATCCAGAGCCGCAAAAGCAGAGCACATGAACTTAACCATTACGCCGCCAGGTCAGCCCCTGGAGAAGAGAGTTTTGAGGAAACCAGAGATGTAGCTTTATTACTGGGTTAATGATAGCAGCAATGCCAGGACTGCTGAGGACTCCTGTGTGCCAGGAGGGCGCAGAGCATTGCCCCTGCCCATCGTGGTTTAATCCTCACCTGAATCCTAGGGGCTGGGACATTTCTGTCATGCCGTTCACAGACGAGGAAACGGGCTCAGAGGACACGAAGGGCTTTCTCCAGTCTCAACGCTAAAATGGCAGGCCTGGGGATTTGAAGCCTGTCTCTGGGTGAGATCTGACCCTCGCCTATAACACGAGGATGGAAGAAAAAGTTGAGCTTTTCTTCCCGCTTACTGGAGACGCTTTTGAGGTTGGATTTTTGCCTTGGATTTGGCCTTGACCCTCAGTATGTAAATCCGCAGAGGAAAGACTGGGCCTTCCCGACACTCCTGCTCTCTCAGGATTTCCTTCTCGGGATCGGAGCCCACACGCCAGACCAGGACTTGAACTCTCATCTACTGCTCTAGCTGCCATATCTTTTCCAACTGTTTCCCTTTCCTTTCGCCTAGTTGGTTATTTACAGAAATAACACAGCATAGGAGAGGCTAAGAATGAAAGAGAGCGAGCAAATAAGAGTGAATGCAAGAGAGAAGGAAAAGGGACAAACGAGAGTGAAGAAGAGACGATTAAGGGAAGAGAGAGAGGGTGAAAGGAAAAGAAAAAGAGAACAAGAAAGATCAGGCTGTGAAGTCACCCAGACGTGGTTTGAATCGTTGCTTTTACTGGCTGTGCCATTTTGAGTAAAGCTCTCTAATTCAGTTCCGCATCGTAGAACAAGGGTGATCCTGTTTAGAGGATTGTCCTGAGGATCAAATAGAATATTGTCTATGCCTTTCCTGCCACCCAATGAGCGCTCAATAAACCTCCCTCCTTCCTTCCTCCGCTCTCCTTCCTTCTTTCCTTCCTTCCTGCTTTCCTTCCTTTCTTCCTTCCCTCCTTCCCTTCCCCCTTTCTCCCCGAATCCCCTCATCAAGGACCACCTAAACCCCTGGCACAATTCAAGACATCTCTACAAATGTTGCCAGTTTAGTCCTTGAAACAACTCATGAATTACATGGCATTATATTCTTATTTTATGATGAGGCCTAGAGAGAGACATTATAAGCTAGGATCACCCAGCAGCTGACTGTCCCACCAGAATTCCAATGCAGATCTGTCTTTCTCCACTCCTAACAAAAGGAAAACTAAGGTGGCCATCTCAACTGATGGGCGTTTAGAGTTTTCTTCTTTAGCTGCTCCACTGGAGGGCTGTTGAGAAAATTACCCAAATCATGTTAATGAGCAGTTGAGTGCCAGAGTTTCTCTGAGGCAAGGCGGTGAACGAAATCTCTGGTTGGCAACCGTTAGCTGTGATCATTATCTCAGCTGATACCACCAAGGGGCTCTCGGCTCAAATAATTAACTCAACTGCCTCCTCTCAGGGGTGAAGTGGGGCTAATAAAACTTAACCACCTAGCTTGTGGGAAAATGATTCTGTGCTCAGTGAGGAAGTGCTTTCAAGACCATCTGGCGCCGAGTGGTGGAGTGGTGCTGTCGTAGAAGCTGCGATGGGTGCGTACTGGCTGGGCCTGGGGAGAGCCTCAGGGCACTGAAAGAGCCTGTTGAAGCCCTGATGCGGTTCAGCAGACGTGGGTCTGAATCCAAGATCCATCACTAATGAGCTTGGGGTGTTGGGTGTAGCCTTCAACCCCTATGAGTCTTGGCTCCTCCTCTATAAAATGGGGCTAATAGAATTTACATCCCAACAGAGGCGTTGGGTGGCTGTAAAAGAAAGGTCTTGATAAAGGGCCCTGCACACAGTAGGTACTCAGCAAATTTGAGGTTTCTTCCCCTAGAGCAGTTCTCTCTGGGGAAAGAGCGGGGGAAGGAGAGAGAAACACAGTCCCCGCAGACAGAGAAACTCATTTGCATCCCCTCTTTAGGGAAATGACAGTTTCCCAACACTAAGACTTGTGGATTTAAGTAGGCAAATCACTGTTACTGATGGTATGGATTTAAAGGGTTTCATCCAGTTGGTCTCTTCCTTCCTCCCACTGCCCCTCTTTACTGCAGAAATCTGTTCTTTTTTTTTTTCTTTCTCATCCATAGTCCCTCTTTATTGAGTGCTTACTCTATGCCAGGCACTGTGCTAAATGCCTTCCTGACTTATTTCACAACAGTGACAAGTGAGTTATTTCATTTACCCCCTAAAAACCTAGTGGAATGGGCACAGTTGTGATCCCTAATTTACAGTGGGGAAACCAAAGCACAGAGAAGTAAAGAAGCGGGTTCAGGGTGTAGAGTAAGAGGAGTGTTAGGTCTCAAACACAGGTCTGTCTCATTCCAACATGCTTTTAGCATGATTGGGGCCAAGAGCTCTTTCTTAGATCATCCTGCAAGCATCCAGCTGACCAGGCTGGGCAGCTAGTCTGTTCAGGAGCTCAGTCGCTCGTTCCTGGAGTGTAACGTCCTACCACCCTCACCCTTCAGAAGCGGGTTCAGAGCTTCATTCTGAAATCACTGGTTTCCTTTCCCAAAGCATCTAGTGTCACCTGACACTATACTAAAACTACGCTAAAGTTACCAAGAGGAGTAAGAGCTTGCCTCTGCTCCCTCACCCTGCTGACCCGCGGCCTCTTCCTCACCCACGGCACGGCCTGGCACTCAGGAGGCACTTGCTCTGGGCCAGGGTCTATGTCCTCTCACCACAGCCTCCTGAAATCAGGGCCAAACTCAGCCCGGCAGCCAAGGCTCTTTGTGAATTCAACTATTCTTGGGTGACTGAACTACGGGGCTCTCCACGCCTCTGCTTGCACAGTGCCCTCTGCCTAGAAGGTTCTCACCAGTCTCCTCCATCTGGAATCCCACTCCTCCTTCAAGAGTCAAATGCCATTTCAGCAAAGCCTTCTCTAGGACTCTCGTCTGTTCACCACCCACCCCTCCCAGCAAAGTTAAGCACTCTTGCCCAGACCCTGCCCAGTGCATCAAGAACGTGGACAAGAGGTCAGTCCTAGCACTTACCAAACTGGGTTGTCTTTCTTTCTCCTATGAGACAGTGAGCTCCTGGAGGTGATGGGGGAAGTCGGCTTAACTGACACCTAACCCAGTGCCCAGAACTAACTAACACCTGACACAGTGCCTGGAACTTCTCATCATTCCGGCTGTGGATTGAACGTCACATCATCTCTTGGAGATGCTGTCTCCAATCTTTCCATCTTAGTGAGGTCTCCTCCCACAGCTCATACTGCACCATCATAGTAGCCAGCTAGATCTTTAGCTCGTCGATAGACCCTATTTTTAGGGGTCTGGCTCCCCTGTCAGATGCTGGGGTACAGGTCTTTGCTTAGTAATCTGTCAGCTATGGGACCTCGGGCAAGTGGTATCATTTCTCCAAGCCCCTGTTTCCTCATCTGTTAAAGGAGGCTAATGATGAGACCTTGTAGGAAAGTCTCCAAGACTAAGTAACATTTGTAGTGTGCTTAGCATAGTGCTGTCACACAGAATGCATTCAAGGTGGCTATGTGTTTGGTTTTTTATTTGTTGCCCCCTAGAATGTTTACATTGCAAAAGAAGGACGATGTTTTTGCCTTTTTCACTGTTGATTTTCCAAGGCTTGGCAGTATCTGACACAGAACAGAATCAATGAACGTTAGTGGACTGCACTGTGAATGAGGAGAGAGGCAGGGTTCCTCGGAGCCTCCTCCGTAAGCTGGATGCTTCTGTTGCTGAAGGGGGGGTCACTGAGTACCAGGACTCAGGTCAGCCTCCCTGTGTCCGAATCCTCACTCTGCCTCTCATGGGCTTTGTGACTCAGGGCCAGTTGTTAATCTAAGTCTCAGAGTTCTTATCTGTACAAATAGATACTAACTGCCTCTTAAGGTTGTTATGAAAATAATAATATGCAAATAGTATTGTATCATTATTATACACTAATATTAATGTAATGGGCTTGGAATATGACTGGTATGAAATTATTGTTGATGATTATTGCTCTACATCTGATAAATCTGTTTTATGTCACACAGTGTGTTAATTCTCTCTCCCTCTTTCTACCCTGGTGAAACTGAGATCCTTGAGGGTAGGACCTATGTCTGCCTTATGTATCCTGAACCTACCCGAGATGAGAGAGGTCAGTAAATTTATCTTTAATGCATTATGTTTTTCAATATATAACCCTCTCGATGATCTTCAAAGTAACCAGGGTGGGCATTACTACCTTCTGTGTAAAGATACAGACTCTGAAGCACAAAGAGATTAAGTGCACTGCCAAGGTCACACCACTACTTCAGTGGCTTGGCCAACTCTGAGCTCTAACGAGCCACCATGAGGCTACCAGTAAGCTCTTTCTCTCTCCAGTCACAGGAAGGGAGAGAAATTCTACGTTGGCAGCACTGTTCACACGTGAGCAAGCAAAGCCACCACTCCTTGCTGGAGGAATTCTGGGGGCTGCACAGTGAGGGTGCCCTTCATCCTGGAGATGGTCCAGGAAATACATCAAGACTCATCTCCTCATCCCCACCCGACCCCCGCAGCACTGAGTCCCGACCCAAACTGGGGGGGGCTAGACTTAGTAGCCAGGTACTTCCCCTGGTTGTCATCATGTGGACCCGTCCCCCACATGCTGGCGTCGAGTGGATTAAAATTCCTCCCTTTCTCTGTAGGTCTTTGTTCTCTTTGAGCTCTAGACCTACCTCCATTAACACTCACCACTGAGCTTCCTTTCCACCGCGCCCTCATGACCAGAGAGGGATTCAGTTCAGTTCAGTTCTACCAACGTCTATTAACTAATCATCTCACACTTGTAGGGTGTTTCATCATTTAAAAATAACCTTCACATTCATTTTCATTCCTATGCCAGGAACAGTGTGCTGGAGCTGTAGGAAGTGAGTAAGACATGGCCCCTCTCAAAACAATCAGAACCTCTAGGGGAAAACAGAAGTGTGCAACTATCTAGTACTACACTAAATACCACAGCAATACTACTACTACTAACTAGTACTAGCTACCGTTTATTGTTGAGTTTACCATATACAAAACACTGCCCCAAACTCATTGAAGCTTCACCATAGTCTATAAGTGTTGTCAGATGTAAATATAAACACCGCCAGAGCTGGAAAGACTAAGCTGAGTTTCTTGCTTGCCAGACGGAGGAACGCCACATCACTCAAGAAATGAGTTCAGCTGGTCTCCCAGAGCAGAAGTGGAAAAGGCTATGTGGTGGGGCAGAAGGGAGTGAGTTCACCACGGGAGACAAGACTCGGAGTTCAAGTCTCTGGTTGGCTCATGAGCTGGATTAGGGGATTATGCACTCTTAACTTCGTAATTGCATGGGTGAAGGTCACGAATCCTGGCACAGTTCTCAATGGGGTCTGAGACAGATTGCATCAAGTCCCTGATGGGTGCAGAGTCGCATGGCAGGTAAATGTGTATGTGCATACAAGTTGGCAAGCATTTTCAACAGTTTGTTTCCTATCTCCATTTCATAGGAACTGAGACTGAGGCTCAGACATTAAATCGCTTTTCCAAGGCCTCAAAATTAGCAGAAGAAATAACATTTAAACTCAGATATCTAATCCCATATCTATCCACTCATTCACAAGGGCTAAAAGTTGAAGTGTGTACTGTGGAAGCACAGAGAAAGCAGTAATTAATTCCAGTTAAGGGGGGGAGGCTTCATACAGGAGGCAGCCCGTGGGCTGAGCCTTGCGGTATGAGGAGACTTTCCCCAGGGGGGAGCAGAGGAGGGCGCCCTGCAGGCGACGAGCAGCAAGGCTGGCACACAGAAGGCCTGCAGGGTCTCAGGGAGAAAGCGCAGCGTGGCCATCTGTCACGGGGCTGGTGATGTCCTGGCCCTTTTCTACGGAGAAAGTAAAAGTTTGCACTCACTCATCATGATTTTACTCAGCAAGGATGCAGCCCCTGGAGCTGACCGTGTGCTGCCACAGCCAAGGTCGTGGTTCATCGCAGCAACACGTGCCGTCGTTTTGCAGATGAGGAAACAGGACTCAGCCAGCTGAAGAAATTTGCCTATTGTCACTCAGGAATGGTAGAGCCAGAAATTGGCTTCCAAATTTCAAGACCCATGCTGCCCTTTCTACTAGACTGTCTTTAAACAATCGCCGTGAGTACCTGTAGCCGGGCAGACTTTGGCCCTAGAGCTCTGGGCTGAATCTGCTAGCTCACCTTCAGGTCAGGACGCCCTCTCTCACAGAGCGTGTCTGCCCAATGATGGTGAATTCTAGAATCTTCACTGGAGGATGATGGCCTGGAGGTGGACAGGAGTGGGCCAGGGAGCTGACATGGTCTCATCCATTTGTCCTTGCTGGAAGGGAGTTGAAGAGCTCCTTTCTTCCCTTTTCCTCCCCGAACCAAATAAATAGCACTCTCCCTCCCTCTGAGAAGCGTTCATGGATTCCTGTAAGGTAGAGAGGTGAGAGCCACTTAGGGGCAGGCAATTGCCTTGGGAAGATTCTGTGTAGCTCGTGTATTTACAGTCACGCTATGTGACCACTGGAATCACTTCTCTGAACCTCAATTTCCTTATCTATAAAACCAGCAGGGGGAGGGGTGGGATAATGCCTCCAGGAAAGCAATATAGCCAGAGGGCAAGAGCATGGGCTCTGAAGATGGATTACCAGTGTCCAAATCTTGCTTCTGCTGGCTCTGAGACCTTGGCCAGTTTACTTAACCTCATTGTGCCTCAGTTTCCTTTATTGTAAAAGGGGGATGAAAATGATATTACTTACACACTGGGGCTGCTGTGAGGATTACATAATTAATACATATAAAGCACTTAGTACAGGCTTTTAAAGGGCTGCTCTCAGGATTCAATAAAAACAATTACTAGCATTTGCGTCATGATACCGAGTACAAGACCTTGTGCCTGACCCGTCCTTTGCCTCAGCACCTCTGAAAGGCAGCTGTTTCCACCTGCTTTTCTTAGAATTGAGAGAACTGAAATTCCAAGATTATACAGCCTGCGAAAGACTGAAAAGGGCCGGACTTAGACCCAGGATCTCTCCCTCCTGTACAGGCGGCATAGCATCGCATGATAGGGCCGGACGTAATCCTATGAATTTCTTTCCCCCGTCCCCCTTCCCGCCCCCACCAGCCCTGAGAATGCCCACTTTGTCTAATCTAAGGCTTTATTTCCTCAACTGTAAAATGAGGATGATGTAACCTACCACCACCTGGTGTTATTCTCGTCCCTTCTTCCCACGTCACTGAATCCCAGGAAAAGGTGATCTAAACTCCTGTCACTCAAAGTGTGGTCCATAGACCAGAGCAGCAGCGTGGAACTTGGTAGAAACGCAGGACCTCAGACCTACGGAGTCAGAACCTGCAATTTGACGAGACCCCTGGGTGACTGACGTGCACATTACAGTTTGAGAAACGTTGAGCTCAAGTTTGCGAGAGCATTTGGTAAACTGTAAAGGCAGATGCACTGCCTTAGCAGTGATTTGCTAGAGTTGAGTAGCAGTGCCTGGCCACACTATTTCCACGCATACAGTCACTGCTGGCCACTTGCTCAAGAGGAAGGGATAAACAAGAAAGTGACAGAAGAGAGGCATTTCCCTGATTAAGTAAGTTGGTTCCTGAGGAACATACTTACATGGCACATACTCATACTAAAAAATTATTTGCTGCTTACCTGAAATTCAAATTTAACTGGGTGTCCTGTATGTTATTTGGCAATTCTGTTCCGAAATGGATTCAGCTGTTATTTAAACGCTAAGGCTTTGAAGTCTGGGGTACTCATCTAGCTAATAGTGGGGGCAGCTGTTGGGTTCTCGCCAGACCTCAAGAGTAGCGGGGAAGGGAAACATATTAACAATTGTCCCACTTTGTTGAGCACCCACCATCTCCCAGTCCCTTTACCTAGGTAATTATTGCCTCATTCTTGAGCCTTGCAACTCCAAGTAGGGTCATGGACCAGCACCATTGCTGGTTAGAAATGCAGACTCTCAGGCCCCGCTCCGGACCTACGGAATCACCTACAGGTAATTCACGTGTACATAAAACTTCCAGAAGCCCTGGGCTGGGCAGCTCTGTGGAAAGAATAGCTGGTCAAAAACTCTTTTAAAAATTAATAGACTATTTTTCAGAGCAGTTTTAGGTTTACAGAAAAATTGAGCAGAAAGTAGAATTTCCATATACCCCCCTTACAGAGTTTCCCTATTATTAGTGTTAAATTAATTAAACAAAGAGGCCATTAGACTGAGGTGGCTCTAGGCTGTGGCAGCCTACTTAAGCCAAAACCTAAGCCTGTAAAGACCGCAAGGCTAAGAAATTGAAACCCAAGGACAACCAATCACAAACAGCCAACCAGCCTTTCCCGGAGAAGGAGGCCGTGACAGCTAGAGCCAGTCACATCACTCCCGTGCTCTGCTTCCGTTTCTTCTCTATCAAAGTCCTGCCCCCAGATCCTGTCGCTGGAGCCTCCTGACCATTTCCGGTTTGGCACTTCCGTATTGGAATTGATGTTTGCTCAGATAAACGTAAAACTTTAATACGCCTCAGTTTGTCTTCTAACATTATCTTACATTAATGTGGTACATTTGGTACAATTCATAAAGCAATATTACTTTATCTTTAACTGAAGTCCACAGTTTACGTTAGGGTTCACTCCTTATGTTGTACATTCTGTGGGTTTTGACAAGAACGTAATGTAATGTATTGGCCATTACACATCATACAGAACAGTTTCACTGCCCTAAAAATCCCCTGTGCTCCACCTTTTCATGTCTCCTTCCCTCTCCCAAACCCCTGGCAAACACTCATCTTTTTACCATCGAATACCCTTTTGATTTGCTAGAAAATTAACAAAAATTCTTCCATAAAGACAAGGCATTTTTCCAATAATGAAACTGATACAGAAGTTAAATGACTTGCTCAGGGCCACCAAACTAGTCAGTGGATGAACTGGGTTTCCAACCGAAGTCTGTCTAACTCCAATGTCTCTGTTCTTTCCAATACGACCAAGCCCTTCCTTCCTCGGAAAGGAGCCATCTGCATTTCTATGCGGTAGGAGAGGTCCAAGGTCTTGGTGACTATTCCCACTGTGGAGTGTGTGTGTGCGTGTGCGCACGTGCATGCAAGGGGATGGAGGGCGGGCCAGCGGGGAGAGAGGAACTGTCTGGCCTGCTGAGGTCCCCAAGGATTCCCATAGGTACTTCAGTGGGAGCTGTAGACGTATTTCCAGACAATCTCCACACACCAGCTGCTTCTGCACCTCGCTCAAGTCAGTTGTGGAACTTAGAAAAGCTACTGACCCTGACTGGGCTCCCTAATTACCCCGTAACCAACTGCTCATGGGCGTCAGCTTCCAGTCCTGGGCGGCTGATGGGGCTCCAGCTGGCCAAGGGGAAGCTGTTTGTAGAAGTGCAACTGGTCTTGAAAATAGAAGGGGGCCATGGGTGGGTGGAAAGTGTCTTTTTTCATTTTCCTGCTCTGCCTTTTTGTCCTGACATTTTGGCCCAGGTGTGAGGTATTCCAAGGAAAGCAAAGGTGTCCCAGGATGTAAGGAGCCAGGCAAAGCCAGGAGTGAGCAGTCGGTGAGCAGAGGAGGTTAGACAGTCAACAAACGATTACTGAACACACACGAAGTGTTGGGTATTGTGCTCAGTGCTTTCTTCCTGACCTGCGAAGGTTCTGGTTTTGCAGGGAGAAAATAGAGGTGAAGAAAAACGAATGTGTAGGGAGGAACACGGATGAGCGAAGTCACGAGTCAGAGGCACCTGCGGGTTGGCAAGAGAGGAGACGAAGGCTAACATTTACCGAGCATGCTCTAAAATATTTGTTAATTATCTAAAACCACACGTGCTCTATGTAAGATATTTGAACGATAGTAGCTGCCGTGAATTGTGTACGAAGGATGCGGCCAGCATGTGCCACTTCCTCACGATGACCGTCTTAAGCAGACACCTGCCACACCAATTTTACAGTTGTAGAAAGTAAGATTCACGGAGGTTAAGGGTCGTACCTACAGCCACACTGCTAGAAAGTAGCTCTGCTGTTTTGCCTGACGGCGAAGCTTAAATTTTTTTCAGCAGCTTTACTGAGATATCATTGACATATAAAAAATCATGTATATTTAAAGTGTGCAATTTGATATTTTGGTATATATATATATAGACATTGTGAAGGCATCACCACAATCGAGTTAATTAATGTATTTATCCCCTCTACATAGTTACCTGTGTGTACGTGATAAGAAGATTTAATTTAAGATCTATGCTCTCAGCAAGGTTTAAGTATACACTGGAGTATTGTTAACTATCGTCACCATGTGTACATTAGATCTCTAGAACTTATTCATCTTGGGTGACCGAAACATTGTACCCTTTAACCAACCTCAGCCAATTTCCTCCTCCCCCTAGCTCCTGGCAACCACCATCCTACTCTCTGTTTCTCTAAGTTTGACTATTTTAGATTCTACATATAAGATCATGCAGTATTTCTTCTTCTGTGACTTGCTTATTTCACTAAGCATAATGTCCTCCAGCTTCATCCATGTTGTCACAGATGGCAGGATTTTCTTCTTTTTTAAGGCTGAATAATATTCCATTGTATGTATATGTACACCTCATTTTCTTTATCTATTCATCCATTGAAGGATATTTAGGTGGTTTCCTTATCTAGGCTATTGTGAATAATACTGCAAGGGACGTGGGAGTGCAGACATCTCTTTGTGATCCTGTTTTCAGTTCCTATGGATATATACTCAGAGGGGAGGTTGCTGCATCAGTGTTTGAGGAATTTTTCCTCAAATTTTTTGAGGAGTCTCCATAATCTCCATACCGTTTTCTATAATGGCACTAATTTACAATCCCACCAAGAGTGCAGTGCTCAAGGGCTCCGTTTTCGCTTCCTCCCCAACTCCTTTTATCTTTTGTCTTTTCAATGATAGCCACTCTAACAGATGTGAGGTGATAGCTCATTGAAGTTTTGATTTGCATTTCCCTGATGATTTGCGGTGTTGAGCACCTTTTCATATACCTGTCGGCTATTTGAACTTCTTTTTTCAAGAAGTGCCTCTGCAGGTCCTTCGCCCATTTTTAAATGAGGTTATTTGTATTTTCAGCATGGAGTTGTAGGAGTTGCTTATATGTTTTGGGTATCAACCCCTTATGCAATATATGGTTTGCAAATAGTTTTTTCGCATTCCATAGGTTGCCTTCTCAATTTGTTGATTGTTTCCTTTGCTGTGCAGAAGCTTTTTAGTTTAATGCAGTCCCACTTGTCTATTTTTGCTTTTGTTGCCTGTGCTTTTGGTGTCATATCCTTCTAGGGTGCTGGGGGGCGTATTGAGGTGTGCATATGAAGTGCTGCAGAAAACATTCATGCTAACAGAAGAACCAAACTAAAACAAATGCCTACTACTGTGCTTGGAAAGGGGAGCGCGCAACAAAGAGCAGCGCCTGCCTCTCAGCTAAATGTTACTTGTAACGAGGCGAAGCCCATGTCTTCTGTAAACTCTTCCAAAATAGAATTTATTATGCCGTGATGCGAAATCTTTATTTTCTATCAACATTACTCACCCTTCAGCCTGACCTTTCCTCAGTTCCTCACACCCAGTATCGCACTCAGCTCTTTTGTAAGGGCTGCTTATATGTTAATTTGGATTTTTCAACTGCATTGTATGTTTCTCAGAGGTCATTTCTTAGTCTTCTGCTACTTCTTTGTCTTGATATTGGAACCTTGGGACATAAACTGGCCATAGTAACTGTTGCTTAATTCTATTCCAACACAAAGCAGAAGCCCCCTCTCGATGTCAGCGTGGCAGTTTTCAGTTACAGAGGCTAGAACTCCTCTAGCTGGTTGAAGTAGGACATATAGGCTGGTTTTTTGTTTGTTTGGCTGGTAATGGCAGAGACTATTACTCACCAATATCACTCTTTCCTTCTTTTGTTTGAGGAAGATTGCCCCTAAGCTAACATCTGTGCCCATCTTCCTCTACTTCCTATGTGGGACACCTGCCACAGCATGGCTTGATGAGCCATGCGTAGGTCTGCGCCCGGGATCAGAACCTGCGAACCCTAGGCTGCTGAAGGGAAAGACATGAACTTAACCGCTACGCCACCAGACCAGCCCCTACTTCTTTTTGATACTTGAACTTCACCCTCTTCTAAGTTTTAGCTGGACATTTATTTGGTTGCCTATATGGAAACTACGCTGTCCAGTTCCCTTGCAGCGAGATGCAGTCCTGTGGTTAAGTTATGGCCAATGGGATGTGTGTGGAAGTGATACAAAAAGTTTTAATTCATTTCCTTAAAAGGAAGCTGCTCCCGCTCCCTTTTCTCTTTCCCACATACTGGAACGTGGGGCATGGCAGTGGTGACAGGCTACAACCACGCTAGTGTCACCAAGAAGAAAATTGCATCCCTGAATGATCCTGGGGGACAGAGCCACCAGACTCCCCTGGATTGCCCACCAGCTCATAATTTATAGGAGACAGAAATAAACCTTTTGCCTTGTTTAAGGTTTATTTGTCCTGATGACGCAGCTGAAACAATGTCCTAACTGGAAACATCTAGTACCAAATGGCTTGTGGAGTCATTGGGAGGACTGAAGCTTTTAGAAGTGACCCCAGGGTCCTGGGCAATCCAGAGATCTTCTGCCTCTTCTGGGATCATCTCTGAAATGGAAGCTTTTATTCCAAAATGACTCCAGCCCTGCTGTGACCAGGAAGAGCCACGTAAGCCTGCTGCGATCTGCACCAACAGAGTGAACGCCCGATGATGCCCTGCCTCTTGACCCCACACAGCAAGCGACCCAGCGTGGGGCCCCCACGGAGGTGCTGCAGAAAACCAAACGCCCTCATAAGCCTGCTCGCCACAGGAGCAGCAGAGGCAGCGGAGGCTTGACCCCTCACTTCTGTTTTCCAGAACTCGTGCTTGTGCATCTGATTGGCCAAATCTAAATCAAATCCAGAGCGTGGCTGCATGGGAGTTTAGGACATGTCGCTTTGACCCTTCCGGCCCACACGTTATAGGATCTACACTGGACGGAGGATGAGATGGATGAGGATGAGATGGATTTGGATCTCTAACCCACCCAACCTGGCCAAGGGTACACAGTCATCCCACAGATATTTTGCACTGAAAATTTATTGCACGTCGGGCACTGCATTAAATGCTGCAGTCACAGTGGGACACGACACAGTCCTTACCCTCAAAGGGTTCTCCTGCACAATTTACAGCACGATGTGCTAAGTTCTGTGAGGAGAGCCCGGAGTGCTGAGGGAGGGCAGAGCAGGCTGCTTCACCAGATTTCCTGTCACAGCGGGGAGCAAGCCCTGCTCAGGGTGGCCGGGGCAGGCGAGGCCTGGACTCAGTCCTGAGGAAACACCCGTGGCAGCTTTGTGACTGAGGACTTGGACTCTCGCTGAGCCTGGGTTGAATGGCACTCTGCCCTCACTCACTAAAACCTTGAGTCAGTTCACCTGTAGGCCTGAACATACAGCAACGTTTGTTCCTCTGCCCCAAGCCCCTAAAAACTCCCTCAGGAAAGGTGTGTCTTCGTCCGCTCTGGCTTCTATAACAAAACACCACAGACCGGGTAGCTTGAAAACAACAAATTTGTTCTCACAGTTCTGGAGGCTGGAAATCTGAGATGGCAGGACTAGCACGGTCGAGTGATGCCCTCTTCCAGGTGGCAGACTTCTCTTTGTGTCCCCGTGTGGCAGAAGGGGCTATGGAGTTCTGTGGGGTCTCATTTACTAGAGCACTAATCCCATTCATGAGGTCTCCACCCTCAGGACCTAAGCACCTCCCAAAGGCCCCGCCTCCTAACACATCACATTGGGCATCAGGACCTCAACACACGACTCTGGGGGGGCACACTCAGACCATAGCAGGGGGTGACTTTATATTCATCTCCTTATAAAAATCAGTGCTTTATTTTGAAAAAGGTATGATATTAACTTGAAATAATATCAATTTGACTTATGATGCCTTTGAGAGAGAAAGGTGCTCGCCCAAGATCACACCTGGAGATTGGTGGAACCAGAATTGGCCTTTCTCCACAGCCCGCCTCTTAGCTGCTTCCATTCTTCCTGCCTGCTGGCCTCGCCCTGGTGCTCCTTTCCTGCACCGCAGCTAATTTCCCGACAATAACTCTGATGTTTAGGACTTTGCCTTTCTTGTGTATTTTTGGCTCAGCCTTCACCTTTGGCCTCTCGAGGTATCTCTCAAGGTCTCAGGCAAGGACTCCTTGGCTGCGTGCATGCGCTCTAGGGAGCCCTCCTGTGATCTGGCCCCTGTGCTGTTTGGAGCCAGGCTGAGACTTTTCTTGAGTCAGATATACCCCAGTCTGAGGATGTCTTCAGATCAGTATGAACAGCCAACACGGCAAACCCAGACTTTCTTCCTCAAGACGCGCCGACAGGCTGGGATGATCCCATCTGAATGAGTGTATATAGGGAGCTGAATTCAAATTCTAAACAGCTGGGCTGGTTAAACTGCTATACGCCCTCGATAATCACAGGTGATTCCCTTCTTCATGACACGGCAACCAGCATTGACTCATTCCAGCACCTGCACAAATGGGAACCGATAACTAAGGGATCCCCGAACATTTCCCCTCCCCTGAGTTTCCAGAGCTGCCCTGATGTCACTGGCCCTACTGGTTTTCCCACCCTCGCTTGTTCCTAAATCCACCTTGGGCTTTTTCTCAAATACTGTGGGAGTATCATTCGGGGCCAGTCCAGGGCTGGTGGCCCTGACTCCCAGGCTGCTGTGCTTTATCTCCCCAGTGTATTGCGCTGTACTGAAGACTAACATTCACCTTCCGTGTCGCGACTAGAATGCATTCACTTACAAAGTATGGAAAAATAAGCTGAGGTTCTAGAAGACCACCGGCTGGAGAGGCAAGCTGGAGGCAGGAGAAGCGTCCTGGTCTGGGAGTCCACGGACAGGAGCCGAAGCCTTCATTTTGGTGCCGACACGCTGTGTGAACTTTGACTCCCTTTGCCTCTCCTGTTTCCTTTGCAGTAAAAATCAGGAAGTTGCCTGGACTAGATCAGGGCTTTTCAAATGTCAGTGTCACCTGGGATCTCTTAAAACGCAGATTTTGATTTGGTAGGTCCAGAGCTGGTCTGAGAGTCTGCATTTCTACCAAGCTCTCAGGGGAAGACGATGCTGCTGGAACATGGACCATAGTCGGAGTTAGGGTCTATTTCCAAAGCTCCCTCCAGCTCCTGCACTCTGCGTACTTTACACTTTTTCTAGCGACGAGAATAATGTTCCTGATGGGTTTAAGTATATACTAATACACACATTTGTTAAATTACACATATAATACGACTTCAATACAAATTCAAACAACATGGAAATATAAGCCGTGGAATGTGGAAGCGCCCTGGTAATCCCGCCCTCGGGAGAGAACCATTGTTAGTGGTATAGTTGAAGTCTTTAACAATGCGACCACCCACCCAAGGTGGAGCTCAGCTGTTCCTGCTCAGGACTCCAGGACCTTTTCTGACAGAGTTAAAGCTTCTTGTCCAGCTCACAGTTGTTGCCCCGCCTCTGCGAGCAGGCGGCCGGCGGGGAGCTGGGCTTGCTTCGTGGAGCAGTGGAGCTCTTTGTGCTGTATTCCCAGACGGGGGTTTGGAGGTTACGTGACTTCAGAAAGGGGTCTTTACAGAGCTATGGGAGGGAGAATAAAAACAGAGAAGGCCAGAAATTTGGTCACTTGGGGCTTTCCAAATAGGGGCTTTCTCCTCAATTTCTCTGTGGGGGCACTGCCCAGATATTAGGGGGAAAGTTTGTCTTATGTTTTCCCTAGAAAATGTCCTGTGACATCAAAGAGTGATCTAATGGAACTAAGAAAGGTAAGAATTTCTTCAGCCGTGGGCTCAGGACCGATGGGTGGTGGCCACCTGGAGCAGAAGCCTCCTGGGGGCAATTTTATCTTCTCCCACCTCAAGCATGCACATGCACAAGCGAGAGGCAGACGCAAGCTCTGGCTTTGCTGCTGTGTTAAGAGCAGGCCTGAGACAGCCCCCCACTGCCCTCAGGGCTGCATTCCAGCTCTCCCCAGGGGCTTCTTGGCTGTGTTCCTCTCCCTCCTTCTCCGGTCTCTTCCCTCTCCCCATTCTCTGGTGCACTTACAACGTGGTTTCCCCCTGACCTGTTCCTTCTTGCCTCTGGCCTTTTCTGGGCTCTGCCCTCCCCCGGAACACACCCCTGGTCCTGTCATCTCCTCCCCGCAGTCTTTGCTGACCTCCCTTCCCTCCTTCCCCCTCCCGGAGGGGAGTAGGGTGGCTCTTCTTCCTGCTGGCATCATGCACTGCCCCTCTAATAACGCTTCTCACCCACTGTAATGTAATTTTTTATTACTATTTATTTTTCTCCCCAAAGCCCCCTGGTACATAGTTGTATATTTTTTTAGTTGTGGGTCCTTCTATTTGGCCCTGTAATGTAATTTTTTGTCTCCCACATTAGACCAGAGAGCCTTGAGGACAGATATCCAGTCCTATTTAAGGTTAAGCATCGTCAACGAAAATAATCCATAACCAATCTATAAATGAAAATTTGGGAGAGTTTATTCTGAGCTGAAATCTGAGGACCATGGCCCGGGGCCTTTCTTCCCAAAGGAAGAAAGGGCAGAGAAGTGGCGTGTACAGAGTGGTTATATACCCCCAAACAGGATGTTTCACATAGGATTGAAATGTCCCTTTTACAATAGTCGCAAGACTGCTCTGTTGGCACAGCGATTGATGGAAACAGCAGGTAGGTCTGCTGTCTCGGTGGACACAGCAGGGTGGCAGTCTGCTGTCTCGAACTGGGTGGTCACAGGTGAGCTGGCTGGTCAAAGGTGAGTACAGCAATCAGTTCCTGCCTAAGGAAAGAGGCTTATCCCTAAGGAAATGCCAATGTGGGGGGAAGTTGCACTTTTAGCTCAAGGACCTTTGTTCTGGCCATAGGAAATGTCTAAGCATATATACAATGTGTGCTCAATGGCCACGGTCAGGCCCTTTGGGAAAAACAAAGTCAGGCCGAATTAGGTTTACACCAAATGGCTTCCTCATATACTCCAATATATCCTACTGCTTGCCATTTCTATTTGTCAGCCTAGACTTATCAAATGTTTGTGGAATGAATGGAAGAAATTTAACTCACTCAAGGAGAATTAAAATAATTAGTAAATATGCTTGCATGAATTAATTTTTGGTTAATTGAGGCTTTACTAGTAAAGATCAGGTCATTGATTCATTTACTTTTTGGGCAAATTTTGAGAAGACGGTATGGTATAGTGGAAGACACTGGACTTGAGATCCAAGACCCAGGTCTTCCATTTGTATAGTGCATGTCATTAGGCAAGTGTCTGACTTTTCTGGGCACCATTGTCTTCAACAGGGAGAGAATGATTCCTATGAATCTCGTAAGATTAAAGGAAATAATAGGCTTGAAAAAGACTGCAGTGAGATGTGCAAATGTCAGCATTTACTTTAAGGGAGCTTTTAAGGGAGTCAAAGACTAGAGACACCTGGCTGTCGCCAGCATCGGGGTGGTCCCAGGTGCAGTTAGGAAGCTACTGTCTCCGATACAGCCCCCTCCCCCACCCCCACTTCGGTACTCGGTTTTGAGACGTTGGGCTGGGACTCTAAAACCAAATTCCCCTGCGGCCGCGGCTCCTTTTGGGCTCTGCCAGTAGCGGATTCTAGAGAGACTGCCAGTCTGGCAGAGGAAGAAGACACTCGCTCCTCCTGTTTGCTTCCTGCTCCCGTCGGGGCCCCAGCCCTGCTTCTTCACCTTCCACACGCAGCTCCTTCCAGTTGAATCCATTACTTGGGCAGCCAGCCCACTGCATCCTCTTGGAGACACCAGCACTAGCTCTGATGCTCCCTAAGAGGTCCGGGTGGCAGCAGCACAGATCCTCCTCCAGGTGGAGAGGCCTTAGCACCAGCTGAGCATCACCCCTTTGCCTTTCAGTTGTGGGGCCTCTTGTTCAAGTTTCTACATTTTAACAACTCCAACCTCTTCCTTTTTTCCCTAGTACTAGAGAGGTGGTTGCTGCTTCCTGCAACTGTTACCTTCTGTTACACTTTTTTTTTTTTTTGCTGAGGAAGATTGGCCATGAGCTAACATCATTTGCTAATCTTCTTTTTTTTTTCTCCCCAAAGCTCCAGTACATAGTTGTACATCTAGTTCTTCTATGTGGGATGCCTCCACAGCATGCCTTAATGAGCAGTGTGTAGGTCCACGCCCAGGATCCTGTCAATGAAAATAATCCATAACCAATCTATAAATGAAAATTTGGGAGAGTTTATTCTGAGCGAAAATCTGAGGACCGTGGCCCAGGGCCTTTCTTCCTGAAGGAAGAAAGGGCACCAAAGAAGTGGGGTGCACAGAGTGGTTACATACCCCCAAACAGGATTTTTCACATAGGATTGAAATGTCCTTTTACAATAGTCACAAGACTGCTCTGTCAACACAGAGATTGATGGAAACAGCAGGTAGGTCTGCTGTCTCGGTAGACACAGCAGGGTGGCAGGTCTGCTGTCTCGAGCTGGGTGGTCACAGGTGGGCACAGCAATCAGTTCCTAGCCTAAGGAAAGATGCTTATCCTGAAGGAAATGCCAATGTGGGGGGAAGTTGCACCTTTATCTTAAGGCCACTTGTTCTTGCCATAGGAAATGTTTTAAAGCAGATATACAATGCCTGCTCAATGGCCACGGTCAGGCCCTTTTGGAAAAACCAAGTCAGGCCGAATTAGGTTTACACCAAATGGCTTCCTCATATACTCCCATATATCCTATTGCTTGCCATTTCTATTTGTCAATCCAAACCAGTGAATCCTGGGCTGCCAAAGGGGAGTGCATGAACTTCACCACCACGCCATCAGCCGGCCCCCTTCTGTGACTCTTTTTGCTATTTTAGTTCCTTAACACTGATTTAACAATTCTTGATGCGAAAGATTTCTCTGTTAAAATAACAGGTGTATTTTCTGTCTTCCGACTGTATCCTGAACGAAAATGCTCACTGACAGGTTAGATTGGGAGAAGAAATAAGAGGAGAACTTGGGTAGAAAAGAGCTCGGGAAACTCTGGTAGTCCTTTATAAAGATTCCTTGGAAAATTCTAGAATGTTCCTGTGGCAAGCAGCTTCTAAAATGGCCGCCACTGATCCCTACATCTTGGTATTCACGGTGGAATAGATTGGCTGTCACTTATAAGATTAGGTTATAAGAAAACTGTGGCTTCTGTCTGGATGCTTAGCCTTGGGTTGCTCATTTTGGGGGAAGCCAGTTGCCATGTGAGCAGGCAGTCCTGTAGAGAGACCCACACGGCGTGGGACCCAGGCCTGCAAACACACGAGAGAGCTCTGAGAGAGATCGCCCCTCCCCCAAGTCCAGCGCTCAGATGAGACTGCAGCTGAGCTGACCACTTGAGGACAGCCTCGTGAGAGCCCTGGGGCCAGAGGCTTCCGGCTAAGCCACAGCCAGGTTCCTAGCCCCCAGAACCACAATAATAAATGTGTGTTGTTTTGAGCCGCTAAGTTTTAGGATAACTTGTTATATAGCAAAAGATGGCTAATAAAGTTCCTTTTACTGAGAAACTACAGAAGGACAAAAGGAAATATTTTACCAACTTTATTTCTCGAATCAGTGAATTTGGAAAACCGGACTAAGATCAGCAGTTATATTTATTTAGCTCCTAGTATTTCGCTTTCTCCAAACGTTGATTTCATTTTTTGTGAAAAGTGTGCTGGTGAAGAGAGCATTGGGAAGAGGAGAACTGAACTACGTGTTTCTAAAGAACCTTCTGGCTCTAATTTACTTACGGGCATACCCTGGGCTAGATATTAGATACATAAAAATTACATTTCAGGGGCTGGCCCCATGGCCGAGTGGTTAAGTTCGCGCGCTTTGCTACAGGCGGCCCAGTGTTTCGTTGGTTCGGATCCTGGGTGCAGACATGGCACTGCTCATCAAACCACGCTGAGGCAGCGTCCCACATGCCACAACTAGAAGGACCCACAACAAAGAATATACAACTATGTACCGGGGGCTTTGGGGAGAAAAAGGAAACAGTAAAATCTTAAAAAAAAAAAATTACATTTCAAACTCTTGGTCTTATTTTTAAGAAACTTATGAGTTAAGTGAGACGACAAGACATGGATAAAATTTAGTAACCTAGGAAGACCAGGACTAATCTAGATGCTTGTTTGCAAATAGCATGTTTGTCAGGCTAAGTTAACTGCTTTAACAGGCAAGTACAAACCAACAGTGCTTCAACATTCCAAGAGTTCTCTTCTCCTCGTGGAGAGGGCAGGGATTCTGCTCTGCACGCTCATTCGAGAACAGGAGCTCAGGCGCCTCCGCTCCCGTGGCTCGGCCCTCTGCTGGGTGACTTCAGGGAACAGCTGGGGATGTGAGAGGTTGTTACGGACCGGCCCTGGAAGTACTTCACTCCTTTCCATACTCTCTTGGCCAGAAATCAGTCATAGGAAACCACAGAACTGCAATGAATGCTGGGAAATGTAGTCAGCTGTGTGCCCAGGAGGAAAAGCAGGTGAGATTTGGTGAATATATAGCAATGTCTGCCACAAACAGAAACCAGTTCTGGTTGAATTAGGTAGAAAAGAAATAGATTGGAATGGTGTCTGCACAGTTAATACTACCAAGGAGAGCTGTGCAGACTGTGTCCTGAAGAAACGATGCAGAAACGGGTGAGAGAGAGCGAGCGGGCGCTGTGTTCTCCTTGGAGGAGGCTTGCTTCTTTCTAGTGATCTGCCAAGAGTGGTATGCCTTCAAGAAATTCTTACAAGGCACTGTACGCGCTAGATGACCCTGTTCCTAGCTCACGGGATTCATGGGAAGGCAAACGAAGAGGCTTGGAAATAAGAGAGCCCAATGCTAGAACAAGAACCATCTAGTTAGGATGTTGCTGTTGACCCTGTTGCCACCGGACATTCACTGCCATGCCAACAGCCCCTGCTGAAACTCACTGTTTCCCCAAGGATGCTGGAAGCCTGGCACCGGGTAGGCTTCCTTGGGTACGGCAACACATCCCCCACACAGGGGTACCGCTCCGGCTCATACACTGGGAGACACAGGAGGCTGTCAGTTTTAAATGGCACCTGAAGCAGGACAGAACTTCTCAGGAGATCCAGGCTGCAGGGCAACCAGTGCTCCCCCGTGGACATACGTCCTGGCAGATGACATGATGTTGGAAGTAACAGGGTAAGAAAAACTTCACTATGAATCTTACGGCATGCTCCAGGGGGAGAATCACAATGCAGGGTCCTGGGATACTGAAGGAAGGCCACACATCTGCAGCAGAGAGTTATACAAACAGGTCATCACTCCGAGTTGGGTTAAAAACTCAGGAGCCACAAAGTGAAATTACCAGAAATGACAAAAACGAGAAACATCATGCCCATAACTGTCCAAATTATTCAGGAGCTGTTAGTAGGTTTAACCACTCCTAGTGCATACTAACCGGAGGGACCTGCTTTATCTAGAGGCAGAATACTGAGCACAGAGTAGGTGTTTAAAAAATAAAACCTATTGAATTAATCACTGCCTTAGTGGGTGGACATTTTTTGGGTTGCCTAATGTCAGAAAATTCTTCTTAAATTGGAATAGGAGCATGGCTTTGTCCCCAAGAAGAAAGAATTCCCTTTCTCCACCCCAGGCAGCTTCCCAGCATCTTTTCCACACCATCCTGGAGGCAGGTACACACCCTGGGTTAAAGAGCATGAAGGTTAGAACCCAGAGGACATGGCTTATGAACAAAGCCCAGGTCCTGTCCAGCTGTCCCCGAGATAGGTATCTTACTGGTTGGGAAGCTCTGCACTAGACCATGAGCAAATGACCTATGCTGGCCCTGTCAGACGCTTCAGCCCTCAACTTCAGATCTGGAGGGAATGAAACCTCCGTGCAGGGTCCCTCGGAGATCAGCACCGCTACCGAGTAGGAGTAGAGGATGCAAGAGGCAGTGAATTGTCTTCTATTTTGGAGGGACTGTCCCAGCATGCCCTGGACTATTAGACATCTGAACACTTCACTGAAGTGGCAGGTCCCTCAGTCTTTGTCCAGCTGCTCTCCCATCCTCGGAAGGGCCTGTGTCTTGCCAAGGCCTCCAGCGTGTTAGCCACTGCGTGTTCTTCGTATCTAAGCAACATGATACGATAGCTGGAACGGACCAGGGTCTTGTCTCTAATTCTCTCAGGCTATCTTACAATAGAGGCCAAGAGAGTTAACGCAGTCCTGAGAAAATGAATATTATTATCCATTCCCTGTGGATGCAAACTGTTTCTGATCCTCTTTTCAAAGTGAAATGGAAAAGAATACATTCACCAAATCCATGGTTGCATACCATCCCTCTGAAGCCTTATTAATCAGTTCTAGCAGAGACAGCACATGTGGCACAGCCATGCATTCAGGCCTAGACCTGGTCAAGTGCACAGCGGTCTTCAGTCTCCAGGATCTGTCTGCTTTCTGCAGAGACTAGGCTAGTGAATTATACGTGACTTCCAATCTTTGTTTTTAACGGGGAGACTAATCCTCCCGCCCCAGGCTGTGATTGTTTTTGATTTACTGTCTGGGCTGGGGTGGGAGTGGTTTTAGAGTTTTTCCCTTTGCCTTTCCCACGACAATAGCCCTTCCTCATAATCCAAGCACCTAACGTGGGATTCCTCCAATTGCCAAATATATAAGTTCCCATTATACACTCAGGGACTGAGAAAATTACCACTGGGTGAGTCTGTGGGCCCGGTGGGCTTACTCTGAGCAGGACGTCAGACAGAACTTCACTCATTGCTTGTCTCCTATAGGCAGGGCTGGCTCCACAACCTGCGGAACCAGCACAAAGTGGAAATGCAGGGCCCTTGTCCACAAAGCAGAAAAAGACTCTGCACATTCTGTAGGTATAAAGATTTCCCTTTCTCCTGTGTTTTGTCTTTCAATTTGTCATGGTGTTTTTATTTGCTATTTAATGTAAGTAAATAAAAATTTGAAATTATTGTCATTAATTTTACCATTCATCATACCAGCTTTAAATGCAAATATCAGAATTTTCCATTTGTTTGTAGAATGACTGAAATTACACATTTATATTTCATGGCTTGTCCTTAAGGGTGCCTCAAGATGTCCACAAGAGTCAAATATAAGCCAGATTCAGGAAGGTCAGAAGGACAAAAAGAGGCCCCCCCCCCCAGGTGTGGAGCCGGACAATGAGCGCTCCTAGGCACCGACATACTTGCAGGCCGAGTGCAAGCTCGGCCTCACAAAGCAGGGTGCACCTTCCCCTACTCTGGCCTGATGGCTGTGAGGTTCCCCCTCAGCAGCCACTGGACTGGACTGATACATCATGTCCTGACGGGGGCAGGGTGTAAAGAAGTTGAACTAGGTATCTTAACTTCCCAAGGCCCGCCAACCCAGCTCAGGGCAGACAAGCAACGCCCAGGGATCTTTAAACCTCTGTCCCAAGACATGCTTGGTACCAAGACCAGGGGTGAGCAAGAGGCCTGCCTCCATCAAGACACAGCTTCTGGTGTGTCACCCACCAGGTATACCGTAATACTGCCAGCCCAAGCAGTGATAGCTGCTTCTATGCCCTGCCTCAAGATGCTGTGGGATGCTGGGGCCTGACCTTGCCTCTGCCCATGAACGGGTCCCTCCAAGGTTGGAGGAAAGCAGTGATTGCAGGACACGGAGGGGGAGTCTGGATGGGCCCTGGAGAGCCAGCACGCAGGGAAGGAGGCGGCAGAGAACTTGTCCTGGGGAGGCAGTAGAGGGTAGAAGTCATGCTGAGGCCCATTTTCCCATTAGACTTCACCTATGAAACAAATTCAAAGATAAAATTATTGAGAGTTTCAAGACAGCCCTCACAGAGTGTTAGACCTCGTGTGCAGGCCCTTCTGCGCAGGCCTAGTATGGCTACACTGGCCACGTGGCCAGCACAAGAAGCAGGCCCTGCCCACAGGCCCCCACGCTAACAAGGGGACTGTGATGGCACTTCAGACCTCTGGATATTGACGTCAATTCAGACCCTGTGTCCCACAGTCTCCCAAGTGTCTGGATATGCCCGCTGTCCCTGCAGTCCAGTCACCCAACTCAATGGCCACAGGTCTATTTAGGAAGAGACTGGGGAACATTACAGTTTATACTTGTTATGGCATTGCTGGGTTTTCCTCCTAGGGACACAGCCACCTCTTCAACCAGTGAGTTCTGGACAGGAAAATTGGCTCAGGTGTGGGAACTGGGCAAGGATCATGACCTCAGCCTCCTGCCCCTCCATTTTTGTTTTTCTTGGTAATAGATGTTAAGCGTCACCTTTATTGACAGGCCATCTTTTTTGCCCCTAGGGACATCCATCTCTTCACCTCCCTATGGGTCAAACTGCCTTGGTTACCTCTCTGACTTTGTGGTCATTCAATTGTGGTCTCCTGGCTTCTGGTGGCTAAGCACCACCACCTGACCTCCATTAGTCGGGTGGACGGGTGGGTGGGCAGCATCATACCCCAGGGCTGTTAAAGAGCTCATCTCTGACGACCTTTCCTACCCTCATACCTGTTCTGCAGAGGAGGCTCCCGCTGAACCAGCAATGCTGTACTCCTCTCCAGTGCATTCCCGATGGCCTTGGAGAACGATGTGTCTTCTGGTCGGGCTTCTGGCCTTTTATATGTTATGATAGTTCCAACATGCCTTGTCCCTCAGACTCTTCTTCCCCTACCATTTGTCAGGATAATTCAGGAAGTTCCACTTCCCTGAGGTTGACCGTTGTTTTTCCAGGCTTCTAAAAGCCATTGCTGTGGTGGTTGCCTCACCCTGGGGTGCCTCCTGGAATGTTAAATCCCATTTCCCAAAAAAGTGCCCCCAAGTCCATGAATTCTTGCTTATTCAGTGTTATCTTCTGGCTCCTTTGATCAAGTCTCCTCAAAATCCAATCCCGGGGATAGTCCCCTAGCTCCTGTCGTTACATAGCAGTAATTCTTGCAACTTTCTAAGTGTATAGTCAGTTTCCTCCCTTACTGGGCCCGGCGCATCTCCAGCTGGGTTATGCGGGCACTTAACCATAGATATGGCTTGGGAGCCAGCAGACTCAGTATCCTCAGGGGCACCCATCCAGATGTCCCTGTCCCATATTTCAGGGTCCCAGGTTTTCACACCAAGATGCTGTCCTTCATATCACAGACCAGCCTTGCTTGAGCTTGATTCAAATATCTCTGGAGCTTTGCAGTTCTCAGGGCTCCAGAGTACTCTTCAATTGGTTTTGCCCTCTACTCGCAGGTGATCAGGACCTCTGTGTAAGCTGCCACTAGGTGTGATGACCCTCACGCTTCGCCACTGACTGCTTGTTCAATGCCCTCACTCTCTCATTATCCTTCTGCAGGGTATTAATACAACTTAGTAGTAACCAGCCAACTCCCTAGTCTGAGAGGCATTGTTCCCCCTATTTTTCAAACGTTTGCATCATTGAAACTGCCACAGCATTCCCCTCCACCAGGATGTTTTCCCAGGTCGCCACTGATGAAATCTTTTTAATTAAGTCACCACCTTACTCCAGGGACCATCTGTGCCTCACCTAGCAACCAGGACTGTGTCCCCTCACCTGCCGTGTGGTGGATGAACCAGTCTCACGTCCCCATCTTACCTCTTGTTTCCTTGGACCACTCCCAGGGCCACTTAGGTTATTCCGGGTCCTCTGAGAAGCAGACACAGATGGGCTTAAATGTGTGAGAAATCTATTAGGAAAAGCACCTGTAAGAGAAAATGGGGAGGGAGCTGGGGTAGGGGGGGTCCTGGGAGAGTGTTAGAGCCTGATGCTGGTCTGACCTTGGGTGAAGGAGAGGAAATTAAGGAAGTAAAGTTGGGTGGAAGTATATTAGACTTCCCCTACAGTCCCAGGGGAAGTTTGGCAAAGTAGTTGGGAGTCCTGAGCCGGTGCTGCTCATCAGAAGATTCCCCTGTCTCCTAGCAACCAGCCTGTCTAAGTACTCCTGGCGCTCAGGCATTGGCTGGGAGCAGCCCGTGGGGCACGTGGCTCAGGGACTAACGCGGTGATGGATTTCAGAGCCCAGCAGTGAGGGCCCTTATGCTCCTTGCAGTCAGCGATCTGAGAAGCCCATTCTCGTGTCCACGATCACAGCAGACAATCGTAGCGCTCTAAACCTGTAGCTGAACTCAAAGTGCTTTAGAATCAAGTCTCATCCACCATTCCAACTAGTGAAAGGCAAAAAGCCTGCTAGATTCTTGAACACTATTCGTGCAAAGGGGAGGCTCGTCTCCACAATATTTTGGCCATGGCTCGTTATCTTTAAAATCATTATTTTTATCGATTAAACCCATTTCTAACATCTGTTATGCTAATTAACAAAACTTCTGATGTTGAATGGAGAGAAAGATAACGAAAATGCTGTCTCTGGAGTGTGACCTCTGACTAAACACCCTCGACTCAACGCTGGCTGAATGCCCTCAGACAGTGTCTTCCTGCTTACAGCAACTAGACATCCCAGGGCAGAGGACAAGTACACTAATGAAGACTCACAGAGCTCACTGATCTAGACCGAATCACGGTATAGCAAACTGGAGATGCCACAGTACGTTGATACTCATATATGGCAAAAAATAGTGAAGTTGGAACAAAAATGACTAAAATCTTGGAAACATTGAGCTAATCCACATATAGCCCTTAGAACCCCACTATGTATTGTGATCTCTCACCATGGTACAACTTGGAAAAGTTTTGTAGCATTATGGAAAGAAGCCTTAGATGCTATGGGACAACCAGAATTTCCTCATTTCTCCTTGCCAGGTTATGAACAGAAGCAAGCAGAGGATGAAGCTGATGGTGTCCATGTTAGGAAAAGAGGCTGGACCTGTATGTGCTTTACGTATCCGAGGTACGCGTGGAGAGTAGCTGGATTAGGTGAGTGCTGGAGGGAAGGCCACACCCCTGACTCTGAGCCCAGGTGTATCTCAAGTGGAGAGCTGGGGAGATACCGATCCAGTCAGGCGGACTTCTGATTGATCAGCATCTGTGTGTCAATGTCACAATGAATGTGTATACAGGGCTTTGCGGTTATAAAGCCTTTTCCCACAATGCATTGTCTCATTTAATCCTCATAACCCTGCCAGACAAGTAGTATTTTGGTCCTCGTTTTCCAGATGCAGAAATGTATGATTCAGAGATTGAGTGAGGTTCCTAACGTGTACATAGTCATCCATTGTGAAGCCTTCGTTGGTGCTCCGTTCTCCAGTCTTCCGCAGCCACGTTCACCTATCCGCACGCCACCTGTCACGGGCCACCGCTGACGCTGAGGGTTCAGAGGTGATAGGACGCATTCTGGGCTCCCAAAGAGCTCTTCTCCATAAGAGTTCCTTGAGAACGTTTGGCACTGCTAGGAATTCTGAGAAGATGGAAAAAGTACACATTGTGACCTTTGCCCTGGAAGAGTTTACACTCCTAAAATTGTTGGGTTTTGTTTTTTCACTTTTTTTTTTGGAACTCTTTTAGGTTTAGAGAAAAGTTGCAAGATGGTACAGATTCTCATATGCCTTTCACCCAGCTTCCCCTGATGTCGTCTTACATCACCGAGGTGCACTTGTCAACCCCAAGAAATGAAGCCGGGCACGTTACTATTAACTAGACTGCGGCGTGATTCGGATGTCCTCCGTTCTTCCCCCGTGTCCTTGTTTCCGATCTAGGATCCAGTCCACCTCACCACCTTGCGGCCACTCGTCGTGGCTCCTTAGTCTCCTCTGACCTGTGACGCTTCCTCTGTCTTTCATAACCTTGACTGTGATACGAATCAGGTATTTTGTGAAATGTCCTTCAATTTGTGTTTGTCTGATGTTTCTCTCATGATTACACTGTGGTTACGGATTTGGGGGAAGAACACAGAGGTAGTTTGCTGTCTGTCAGTGGGTGCACCACGTCAACATGACATCACTGGTGTGTTAGCCCCGAGCACGTAGTTCTGCCTCTCTCTACTCTAGACCGCTCGTTTCCCTTCCCAAACTCTATTCTAGAAGTGAGTGAGTCACTGCATCTAACCCACACTCAGGGCCAGGGAATTAAGCTCCAGCTCTGGAGAGAGGAGTAGTGACGAATTTAGGACATATGTTAAAACCACCATGGGAATTAATGCATATTTAGGAGAGAGATTTTGAAGCTATACAAGGATCTTGTTTCTCCTTGAGGTTCCATCCATTAATTTTAGCATTCATCCGTGGATCTTGCCTGAGGTAATCATATCTGTGGGGCGCTAGTTGTGATTTTCTATTTCCCTCATTCCTTTTACGTTTGTTATTGGGAATGTTCTGTAAGGAAGATTGACTCTTTCTTCCCATGTATTTATTTATTCAATCATTTATTTATGTCAATATGGACTCATGGATATTTATTCTATTCTTTGGGTATAATTCAATACAATTCTTCTCTATTTTGTTGCTGAAATTGTTCCAGCCTTGGCTATTGGGAGCACTTTTCAAGCTGGTTCCTGTGTCCTTCTGACACGTTCCCATCCTTTTTTTCTTTTTGAACACTTGCTTATTATTATTATTTTGCCACTAGAAGATACTATAGGCTTATCCTGTATTTCTCCAAGGAATCCTGGTTTCTTTCACTGGAGAATGGTATTTAGAAACCAAGACCTGAGCGCTTACGTTGTACTGGTTGCTGTTGACGTGTCAGAGCTTCCAGACGCTCCCGGTGGGTAGAGCTAGGAAGGCATGCATGTCCGCTAACCCGGGTACACACATCTGTACCCAGGGTGTCCTCATTAAACTCAGCGGAGTTCACACTGATATCTCCAACTTCAACCAGCACACAGGGTACATTCGAGCATCCCACTTTTGCTTATTTGTTATTTCTCTCTCCAACAGTGACAGACCTCAAAGGGCTTTTTCAAGTTGAAAAAAGTTCTACAACCTTGTGGGTGGTGAACTGTCTCTGAGTGGGAGAAATAGGAAAGAGGACAGGAAAACAAAGAACCCATTAGTCGGGGACAGGCAACTCTCCTGTGTAGGACAGATTTGCCCAAACTACAAAACCTTTTGGAGATCTTAAAGAGTGCTTGGGGGGAAAAATCCACATTTAATACAAAACATTTATGTTTATGTGCCATTGTCCTCCATCCATCCCCTCACGTCACCCGAGCAGTCCCAAGTAAATAGCAGAGTCTTCCTTTTGTGCTCAGGATTAGAATCCCACGCGGTACATCCCCTCATTTCATAAGTGAGAGTCCCTAAAGCTCAGACAGGGAAGGACCTCACCTAAAGTCTCACCGTGAGTCAGCAGCAAAGCCAGAAGAAGAGCTTAGAACTCCCAACTCCCAGCCCAGTGCTCTTCCGAACAGCACAACAGGCCATGGAAGATGTCCACTGTGGATGTGGAATACAGACCTCCTGGCTTCCTTTTGACAAGGGTCTCAGCTGCCATGATAACGCGGACACTCTCTATTGAGTGCTTCTTCTGTGCCGGGTGCTAGGTTACGCACTCCTTAAACGTGGCAACCCTATGAGGCAGGTACTGCTTTGCCCATTTCACAGATCAGCAAACCAACAGTGGAGAAGTCCATAAACTAGCCCACAGTCACAGGCAGGGCTGGGATCCAAGCCTGAGCCTCCAGGGTAACCACCAGGCTGGTGTCTCCGGGCTCCTGGTTCCCACACCAGCTTGTTGCTGGGCCGCAGGAGCCACCGCAGCCCTTCCCCAAGGAGGAGGTGTGTGTCTCCATTGTTGTTGGGGGTGAGCAAACACTGGTCCGGAAAGGGCTCAATGTGACAGTAGCCACAGACGCCTTGCACAGCTGCACAGAGCGGGCAGTGCTGGGACGCTGTGCAGACACCCGCTCCTGTGGCCCACTTCTCTCTCTCTGTCTCTCTTTCCTTCTCTCTCACTCTCTCTCGCACACAATCCCCTCCTTTCCTGCTGTGACTTTCCTCCCCTCACTTTTCCACAACCAGCCACCTACAGCTCTGAGCAGCTCTGCATCCTTAGCAGGTCACTGGGGAGCCGACCTGCGGCAGCGTGGTGTTATGAACAGAGAACAGGTTTAGGAGTCGCAGTCTGGGTTCTACTTCCAGATCCGTCCTTTACAAGCTGCCCCTTCAAGGGAGTTGAGGGTCCCAGGTGAGTCACTCAGCCTTTGGAACGGGGATAATAGTGCCTGACTCGTAACATTGGAGTCAATAGAAACCTTGAACTTCTCTGCTGCCTTCTCTCTTCTCTCCTCCTCGCAATTGAAGCCATGGACATTTTTGATGGAATTGTTGCCAGAGGCCCCAGTTGGCCTTCTTGTCCCTGCTCTTGTCCCCCCTCAGAAGTGCCATGTTGCACCAGGAACAATCTTTTTAAAATGTGGACTGATCGACTAAGAGCTCCTGCCACTCCCCCAGGATTATCGTCAACAAACAAACCCCAGCGTTTCTTGTCGCACCTAGGATGAGACCCCAGGAGCTCCTACTGCAGGGCCTGTGTGAGCTGGCCCCCCCGCCTCCCCCTCACTGCCCCTCACAGACTCTCGGCAGCCACTCTGCCGCTGTCCCTCCTAAGCAGGGGCCTTTCCTGCCTTGGGGATGCCCGGCCTGCTGTTCCAGCTGCCTGGAACTTTCTCCCCTCTTTTCACCTGGCTAATGCCTGCTCAGTCTTTAAGCCTCAACTTACTTCCTAAGAGAGGCCTTCCCTGAGCCCTCTGTTTAAATCCAGGCCCCCTCTTTCGTTGTTTCCAGCCACTTGTTCTTTTCTGTCGTAGGCCTTAGCACAACTCATAATCGTGCATTTGATTATGTGATTCCTTGTTCAATGTCTTTCTCCTCCATAGGCTGAAAGCAAAGCGTGTGTCTCTTTCATTCCTTTCTTTCTATCGCTGGTCAGACACAGCGCCTGGGACATAATAGGTGCTCAAGAAACACCTGGCTAGGAAGGAAACAATGATAAGGGTCACATGTGAGGCACAGGTACTAGGCACAGAGTAGACCTCTAACAGATCTTTGTGGTTGTGCCCCCTCTCTTGCCCCTCCTGGTGGATGCAGCCAGAGCGCGGTTCTCAGGAGAGGGCATGGTGCCTCCCTCACCCCAATTCCCCAGCATTGAGGAGAGGCCCCACCCTGACTCTGTGGGGCTGGCTGGGTGCAAAGCCCCGAGGCTGTGGACCCAGGCTGGGCAGGCGCATGGCAGGCCCTGCCACCCCAAGAGCAGGAGCGGCCTGGAGGGAGTGCTGCTCGGCTGCTGGGAGCAGGCCCCCTGGGTCGTCGTCAGACTCCAACCCTCCGGTCTTCCTCCACCGCTGCAGACAGCAGTCCTGCCGGCCAATGCCAGCAGAGCTGCTGCCTGTTTTGTTGTGTGTGCTGCTAGGCAACCCGCCTGTTTTTGCTTGTTTGCCTCCCCTGGGCCGTTTCACAACACTTGGTAACAGGCCCACTCTTTCTGGAGCGCATCTGGTTTGCATTTAGCCTGTCAGAGCCCCTTCTGCAAAAGAGCTAGTACTTTCCCCAGCAGTCACCAAGACGGACCCCAGGGCTCTGCTCTGGCTGCCCCCGCCTCCTCCGTGGGGAACAGCCAGGCCCTGCCGCCTGTCACTCGCCCAGCCCTGATTCCCCTCCGCCCTGAACCTCCTACTCCTTTTTTTCAACAGCGTACACATTTCAAAGCCTGAAGGTGGGGCAATTTTAAGGGAAAAGACCGACAAGGGTTCAAGGAATGTTAGAACGGGAAGAAGGTGTGGAGAAAATGAGGTTTGAGCCCTCAAACCTCAGCACTGCTCCCCCTTTCACTCACAGAGAGGAGAGGGGGAAGTGACTAACCCAAGGGGACTCAGAGGGACAGGGACAGGCCCAAGACCAGGTTCCTTGGCATCTCTCTCCCTCACCCTGAGCCCTCCCACGGAGAAGACCACCTTGGGGATAGAGTGGGTTAAACTGGACATTCTTAGGTTTGAAAGAACGAGTCGGTTTAGCCCTCTCCCCACCATACCCAAAAGTCTCTGATGGGATCTCTGCAAAGGACCAGCGGGGAGCCATCGGAGGCTTCGCGAATGTCGTTTCAGAGAGAGAGAATGAAGGTTTCTGATTTCTTTACCTACCTGCAGAGAACATATTGGCCCAGGCAGGGCAGGTTTAGAGACAGGGCACGGAGGAGGCTGCCGATAAACGCAAGGCCCCTCTCGGGCTGCCCTCCTCCCCGTTGCGCTGGCACACGCATCACGCTCCCAGTCGAACCCGAGGCTCTGAGGAGGCCTTCTGAGCCTCTGCCTCCCTGTACCTCTCCGACCTTGCCCACCCCTCCCCTCCCTTGTACGTTCCATCCTGGTGATTTGTTCCAGGAAAGAGGAAAGAGGCTTCCTTGGCGTGGCGCCCACCAGCTGGGCAGAGCCCCCTGAGCGGAGCGAGGACTGGGTTTCACACCCACTTTCTCTGTAAGCTGGGCCCCACTGGGCAGGAAAAAAATGCTGACTTTGCACAAAACACACTGAGTGCTGGATTTTCCTCCACAGCCCTCACCTGCCCCTGACATATAGTTACCTTACCTGTTTACTGTTGGTCTTCTCCCGCTGGAACGTGAGTTCTTGAGGGCAGGGTCTTTGTTCCACTCGTTGTTATGTCTTTGTACCTAGAACAGTTTTGCACGAAGATTGGGCTCAATAAGGATTTGTTGAATGAATGAATAAATGAACCTGTTTTTCCTCCCAGCTTGTCCACATGGTGATATGTCCTTATACTTACCTCTCACCTAAGAAATCAAGTGCTGACCTGTCCTTAGAATATCAATCTATCAAGACTGCTGTTGTCTCTGTTCCAGCCCACCATGATCTGGCCCCTCCCTGAAGTTTTGGAGGGCACGGTGTCTCTCTGCCTGCGATGCCCCTCCCGGTCCAATTCTGCACCTCCTATGGGATGTCATTGACCTGGTAACTTTTAATGCTAGCATGGACTTCTTGGTAGCTTCTGGATAGCTCTCTGTGGTTTGCCATAATGGTGGTTATTACTTGTTAGGCTGCCCCACAATGATTAATCAATAAGGGATGAGGGGACAGATGGCCAGCTGTGTAGCCCCAAGTAGCCATCAATAGTCTGTCGTCTACGGTTTTCTATCAATTCTTTTTCAGGTTAACTTTGTCAGTTGTTGACCTTAGATATGGGCCTCTTGTTGTACAAGAGCACAGAGTGAAACACAAAACAGAGCTCTTGGTTTGTTTCTTCTCCTTAAACCTTGATTTTCCCCAAATACCCACAGCGAATGGCGAGACCATCTATTCAGTTTCTGAAGGCAAAAACTCAGGATCTAGCTACTGATCCAGACCGGGTCCATCAACCCCCATACCCACGGCAAGTCGTATCAGTTTCACCTCCACAACGCACCTGAAATCCATCCTCCTCCTTCCACCTCTACCGCTCCACCCTCGTCCAGACCCCCAGCACTCCTGCCTCAACTACTGACTCTTTATTTCCTCTTCGTTGTCCAGAAAGTGATCAGAATCAGGTTTTAAAACAGAAATTAGATCACGTTGTTTCTTTGTTTAAAACTGCCTAAATGACTTCCTGTTACCCTTAGGATAAAAACCCAATTATTTACCTTGCCCCAAAGGCCACAGTCTAGCCCCTGCTGATCTCTCCAACCTTTGTTCCTACCACCCCCCTGTGCAGCCATGCTATCTTTCTTTCTGTTTTTCAAACTGGTCAATTCTTTCCAATTGTGGGGCTTTTGCACTAACTGTCTCCTCTCTTTGGAATACTCTTCCCTCAAATCTTCACGTGACTGATTCCTCTGGCCATTCAGATCTTGACGTACATGACACCTCTTCAGAGAAGCCCTCTCTGACCACTCACTTTAGAATAACATGGCTCCTCCCCCTACACACGCAGAGAGAATTTCGGTTTTTCTCTGAGGGTAGGAGAGAATTCAGGCATTATGAGAGAATTTTAAGTTTTCCCTAACATGTGCCATCAGATTTTCTATTCGTTTGTTTATTGTCTGTCTTCAATTAGAATGAAACTCTATAAAGGCAAGAACCATTGTGACCCCAGCACCTAGAACAGGGCCTGATGCATAACAGACGCTTCAAATTTCTTTTTTTCTTTTTCTTTTTTTTATTGAGGTCACATTGGTTTATAACATTATATACATTTCAGGTGTACACTATTGCATTTTGATTTCTGTATAAGCTACATCGTGTTTACCAATAAAAGTCTAGTTTCCATCCATCATGGTACAAAGCTCCCCCTTCACGCCTTTCACCCTCCCCCCACCCCAAAATGTTTCTTGAATGAGTGAATGAATGAGTCAATGAGGGGACATTGACTCAGCCTGTCATGGGCTGAGTCAGGAATCCTGTGCCCAACTCTAAGCTGGTTGCTCTCAAGCTCTGTGACTTTGCACATGTCACGTATCTGCTCCTGGCCTCCATCTCTAAATCTGTAAAATGAGGTCTGATTTCATGATCTTTAAAGTTCTTTCCAACTTCCAGATACTCTGATCCTATCAATCTTCTATATTGTTGACCATAAAAAGCTGTCAAAGATGGTGATGACAGCAATGACCGAACTAAAGCTGATGAATTATTTTTTTAATCTCACGCAACAGCCCAGGTTACATTAGTTATTTATGATTTATACTTAAGCTACATTCCCAGAAAGGATTTGTGTGGCTCAAGTTTCAGACCCTCTTTCCCAAACACGTCCTTACTTGCTTCTTTTTTACAGGAAGAAGAATAAATGCTCCCATCTAGTTCACTGTATCAGAATGGACCCTGATGATTGCAAATGACAGAACCTAACTCATTTCAACCATAACAATGAGAGCAGTGTTTCGGTAGCTTGTGAGATCCAAGGAGAGCTGGAAACCAAGGTTCTGGGAGGACGGTGAGAAAGCAGGGCCTCGGATGCGCTGGAACCAGAGGCTCACATCCCACCAGTGCTCCTGTAACTGTATCTCTTCTGTAGGTGTTGGCTGCATCCTTCTCTAGTGCAGTCTGGCTCTTTTCTCGTAGTCTCAGCACAGCGTTGATCGCACTCTGCCATAACTTAGTTGTTTGTTTTCTTGCTTACTTTCAGTCTCTTACAGTGCAATAGAGTTCATTGAGGGAAAGGATCTTATCCATTTGTTATTCTTTCTTTTTTTTATAGCAATCATTTGGAAATGCAGCAATGTTGGCTCAGGCCTTCAGAGAGGGAGATCCTATCACACTTTCATACCTGTTTTTTAGTTTTTGAGTTTTTTTTAAGATTGGGACCTGAGCTAACATCTGTTGCCAATCATTTTTTTCCTTCTTCTGCCCAAAGCCCTCCAGCACATAGTTGTATATTCTAGTTGTAGGTCCTTCTAGTTCTGCTATTTGGGATGCCAACTCAGCATGGCTTGATGAGCAGTGCTAGGTCTGTGCCCAGGATCTGAACCAGTGAAACTCTGGGCTGCTGAAGTGGAGCACGCAAACTTAACCGCTGGGCCACGGGGCCGGCCCATTTGTTAATTTCTATATCCCTTGCACCCTACACAGTACTTGCAGCATAGAAGGTACTCACTAAGTGCTAACTGGATAAATGAATAGTAGAAAACATAGCTACCAACTGCGGTAGAGTTTAATACCCAAGAGCTTCAGTTACTGGAGAAAGGCTAGCAAAGCTCTCTAGGACCCTACTGAAAAAAAAATCTCAGAGAAGGGACTCTTTGGTCCAACTGGGCCATATGTTTACCTTTGGCAAAAACAGCAGCCATTGAACATGATGCTGTCTCAGCATCCACGTGAAGGGTGGAGGAGAAGCTTTTAGAAAAGGACCATGAGAGGAGGTCCCACAGGTGCCAACACACTCACAGAGATGCTGTGGAGACCAAAGGAGATGTTGGCAGGAGAGGGTGCTTTGAAAACCTATTATAAAGTTGCCATTTTTGCAGGTCAAAATTGGTCAAATACTGGCAATTTTGTGTGTTTTTAACTTACTATAAAAGTGTTAAAAGAATTTTACATGGATGTAAGATATGACTAATTTGATTATATGTCAGCAAAATAGGAAAGAATACTATGCTTTTAAGATGGAAGGTTAAGTTAATTTCTTTTTGTAAGGATGGTGGCTAAAATGATTCACTCTGTGCTGGCTTTACAAGGAAGCGTGCTAAGCGCTTTACGTGCTTTATCTCATTGTTTCTTCCAACACCTCCATGAAGTAGATATGCTAATTGTCCCCACTCTACAGACAAGCAAACTGAAGTCCAAGGAGGTTAAGTTATATGCTCCAGATGACACAGTTCAAAGAGTGGCAGGGCCAGGATTTGAACCTATGTTTCTGGGATCTAAGCGGATTCATTAAACTCCATTGGGGAAGAGGTTAGAGGCCCAGCTCCTCCATGAAAGCTAATCCATTGCTACTAGGAAGAATGGCCTTTCTGTTACCTGTGAATCCACAGACCTGTGTCCATTCTGCTTCCAAGTCATCTGTCCTGGATTATAATGAAGTAGTGACTGTATCTGCTGCCCATGACCAGACTAATATCCTTGAGGGCCCATCTTACGCATCTTTGCACTCAAAATAAGCCTTCCATTCAACTGATCCTTCAAAAGGTACTCTCTAAAGGTCGATTAGCTGAGTGAGGTGGGCAGACAGAAGAAGATTCGGTGTCCCCAAAACATATCCTCTTTGGTCTGCCTGTTTGGGGAGGAGGGGATGGAACAATTGGAACAGGAGGGACAGTTATAAATGGAGCCACCCCATGCTGAGAGCCTATTATGTTGCAGGAAATTTACGTCCATTATCTCTGGTTTTTATATTACCTTGCAAAGTAAATGGTGGGGGTATTTCTAGGTCTTATCTCTTGAGAGCAGCAGAATGTATTTTTTCTGGAGACTGTAAACATCTTCTCTGTGATATCAAAGCTGTACCATGAAAATGTATTTGCTCCAGCTAGCGTCACACAGAGCTTTGAACCTAAAAGCTGTCCTTAGCCAGAATTTCACAGAATTCCATTCTGGGCAGGCCCCCAATTTCTCCTAAATGCGAACCCCACCCACACTCCAGAGCCCTACAACTCTGTTAAACTAATGTTTGACTTGATTTTGTACGTGAACTTGATTCTGAGCCATGGAATTTCAGAGCTGTGCCTGCAAGTCTGGAATTTAAATATTAGCCTTTCTGACCTGGATAGCTTTGATCTCCCAAGTTTACACTCATGAGTATTGATAACATGGCTCAAATCACAAGCAAGAGCACCAGGTCTGCGGCCCGTGGCTGCCAAGTATGTGCATGTGTACATAGATCTCTGCTGAGATCAAAATGGATTTAGGTTATGCAAGGGCTTATCTGATGGTGGGAGGAGAGAGACGGAGCTGGTGGAGCAGAGAGACAGAGCTCACTTTCATGCAGCCAGCCATGCTTGCTTCATCCTACAGGACAGAAATCAAGAGTGAACTGTGGCTGAACTCTGGCAAGGCCAGGCCCTTCAGTATGGCTCAACTTTCCTCAATTTTTTAGAGCCTGCTTTCTCACGGGGAATGGCTGCCACAGTGAGCTACCATTTGCCAAGCAGGTACCTTAAGTGTTTATATTATATTAGTAATAATGTATAAAACTTATGCATGCTAGGCTCTAATCTACAAACTTTACATTCATGCCATTTCATCCACACAAAAATCATATAAAGTTGGGACTATTATTATCTTCATTTTTCAGATGAGGAAATTGAGGCACAGAGCATTTAATTAGTGAAAGTCATACTGCAAGGAAATAGTATAGCTAGGATTCAGACCCAGGAATGGTCTCTTTCCATCTTCTCAAGAGCCTGGTGAGGCGGGTGTGGTCATTTTACAAAGAAAGGAAAGATGTCTAAGTAAGTTGCCTAAAGTCCCACAGGCTATTAATGGCAGAATCAAAATTTAAACCCAGGTCAAAATCCAATGACCGTGCTTTTAAAAATACGCTACGAAGGCCTGTTTCTGTGTGACCTGATTTGGTACAGCTTACAAGGTAAGAATGATTTTTGCTTTTTTAAAGAGTTGTTTAAAAAATAAATTAAAAAAAGAATATGTCACAGAGATCATACACGGCCCCCCAAAGCCTAAAATATTTACTATCTGTTCCTTTATCGGAAAAGTTTGCAGAGCCCCGCACTGCACCCTCTCCCTCCCAGCTGGCCTAAATTACTGTCACGAGGAGCAAGTGAAATAATGGAGGTGGGAGACAATGTATGTAATTTGGGGAAGTTATTTCCCCTTCTTGGACCTCAGTTTCCCCATTTAAAAGGATCAGGTGGAGATTTGTGAGAGTCCCCCCAGCTCGAGTCTGTGTAGTGCAAAGTGTGGTCGCAATGCTCTGCTCACGCTAAGGCACTCTTTTTCTACTCCACCTCTCAACTTATGATTCTGTCACCTTCTTTACTATAAGGAATTCAGACATAATTATGCTTCAATGGTAAAGAAAAGCATAACCCACCGAAACAGTCCCTAAACAGAGGAGCTAAAACCTCTCCAGCTGCCGAACATCAGCCTTTCTGTGCTGTGCTCTGGGCATGGACGTCGTCTTCTTATAAGCTCAGTTTAGGCTCTTTGCTTGTCCTCCCAGCCTCTTGGCATTTCGAGTTGCTAATTTCCTCAGAAATGCTTGCTTCTGACCTCACGATCTCTCCTAATCACCTCCTCCTCTCCCAGTTTCTCATGGTATTCAACACTAGCAAAAACAGAAACAGAGCAATAAACCATCACGGAGACCTACCCGTTCCCCTCCCATTTGTCCATTTGTTTCCTAGTGTCAGATGCACGCACTCTCCCCTTTTCAGGATCCATTTTTTCCCCTAGACATGGGCTTCCGCACATTCTAAGAACAAAGGCGGCTCCTTTTAGTCTTCTGATCTCTTCTCTCCTTCTTTTTCTCTCTTATATGGCCAAGGCAGCCTTGCCCCTTACCGATTTGCAATCTTTCCCAAAATCCTCTTCACAACCTCTCTCTACCCAAAAAGAAACCCAATCCAGAACTCTTCCCAAGACACCATGACCTCTCTCTCGTCTTCCAGCCAGGCCACCTCAGCTCCACGTGTGCCCCTGAAGGGAGGCAAAGGCGCTGTGTGGGAGTAGCTCCAGGCCCTGTGATGCCCGCGGGTCTGGTCTGACTTCATCTTACCTGAGGGAGGTGTGTTCCGGCCTATTCAGACCATCAGCCTCATCTCTCCAAAGGGCCCCCTGCCTCTAGACCCCTTCCCCCTCCTCCAGTCATTCACCACTCGGCAGCCAAAGGAATTGCTCCAGAACACAAACCCACCGGGGTCATTGCTCTGCTTGGATGCCTCCACGGTCCCTCAGTGCCTGCAGGATAGAGTCCTTGCCTTAGCCCTCCGTGACCCAGCCCCTGGCTCTCAGCACCCCGTCTCTCATTCCCAACGTCTTTGCTATACCACAGTACCTAGAGTATCCCAAGCCTTCCAGACAGCATGATATCATGTCCCTTTCCCTTGACAGGATGCCCTTTCCAGAAAACACCTGCACATCCTTTCCATCTGTGCAGAATACCTTTCTTTTCTCCTTTTAAATCCATACTCCACCTTTCCCCATTTTCTCTGTACCCAGGAGGTTGATCTGTGGGGATGGCATCAGTAGGTTCTTGGACGATTGGGAGCTTCAGAAGGAGGACAGAGGGAGAGAGGGAATGTGTTCCTTTGATGCCCTCCTTTAAAGGTCGCTGGACCTGGCCATGTCCCTCACTGCTCCTCCTAAGGTGGTCAGCTCTGCAGGACTCTGCCTCCCGTTGCAGGAAAAGTTCAGCAGCTACTAAGCTCCTACGCTCCTGAATCCCTTGTGATCCTTCTACACTGGTATCTTTCCAAATAGGCCTCCTCTGAATATTTCATGGGAGCCATCGGTGGGCCGTGGAGACCCTGCCTGGTACACACTAACCCACTACAAACCCAGGGAGCCCTCTGTAGGCACCTACATGTTACATCACAGGCTGTCTGCCTCCCCCCAGACTGTTTCCTTCACCTTGTTTTATAGATATTCAAGTTGCCCACGCACACTTAGTGAGCAGCTGCTATACGCTGGGCCGTGGCCTGGGCACTGCAGCTTCAGAGGTTAACAGATGATAATTCCTGACCTTGAACACCCCCATTCTAATGCCGGAGATAAGACTTAGACCCCATTTCAGACTGCTTGTGCTCCAGTCCAGCTCCACCACTGCCTGGCTTTATGGTTTGGGCCGGTTCATCTCTCTGAGCCTCATTTTCCCCAACTGTAAATGGAAATAACAGCAGCTACCCCAGAGAGGGGTGTGAGGATTAAAGGAGTTAGTGTCATGCCCGGCACGTCCTAGGCACTCAGCAAGTGTCTGTTATAATTTTTCTTAGTTAGTATGTGTGAAATAAATGGATGATGGAATTTCTCATCTCATTTGATCTCCATAGCAACCCTTCTTCCCCCCTTCCCACTAGATACATTCCAAATAGGCAGGGAAGGATTTCCTTTTCCATTTCACAGATGAGGAAATTGGGAGTCAAGAAATGAACGAATGCATGACTATCTAACCCACTCAGCCTGCCTGTGCACCACCCCGCTCCCAGCAGCCGTGGCCAGGCTATGTGTCCAGAGAGCTGGGGGCCTGGGCCCTGGAGCAGTGACCCCGGCTTTCTCTTTGACTTTCCCGCTCCGGAGGACTTGTACCAGTAGCTCACCGCGATTCGCTCTAACACGGTCCTGGTGCAGGTGCTCCCAGAGTTGTAAACAAGGGGCCTGCTGGGCTCTGCCCCTGAAGCCCCCCAGCTTCCCAGAACCGGCAGCCCCAGTTCCTGTGCAGCTGCTGCTCTTTCTGTAAGGCCTTTGCAAGCCTCACTGCCCCTTCTGGTAAGTGCAGGGCCCAGGAGGGAGGCTCTGCTTTCACATTCGCTACCACACCCACGGGAGGGAGATTTCTCAGTGCGGAGGGGAAGTTTCCCATCTCCTTAGGCCTGACCTCAAGCCTGTGCCTCAGCTCCTCAGTTTTCAGCACGTGCTCAGCTTCCCACTGAAGCTCAGGTCCCCTCAAGATCTAAACCTGAAGCTGCCCCAGAAACAGAGAACTAATACCTGCCGGCCCCTGCTGGAGGCCTGCCCGGGGCTCAAGCGTACTTTCCATACACCCTGGTGTGTCCCTCCGAATGTCCCTGCGCGCTGGGCGTTACCCCTGTTTTACAGGTGTCGGGACAGAGGCTCAGGGCAATGGAGTGACTAGTGTTGGAATGTTCACATGGGAAACGTACACCTTGAAGCTGTAGAAACAGTTGTAAATCGCCACAGAATGGAAGTCCCAAAACGAATGAATCTTTGCTGCTTCTGTACCACGTGTACAGCTCTGTGACATTGCTTCCTGCAATCTGCATGCTTGTGTCCACGTCTGTCTCCCCTACTTGACTGTCCATCCTTAAGGACAGAGACGCTGACTCATGGATGTCTCTCTCCCTGGCCCAGCACATGGCCTGAGGCAGGAAGCGGGTGTTGGTCTGAGCAGTGAGAGCAGGTCAGTGTGTCTGGTGGTAAGGAATTAGCGAAGGGGGATGCGAGGCGAGGCTGGAGGAAAAGCAAGACCAGATCATGCAGGGCCCTGGAGGCCATGCGGAGGGACCTGCATTTAATTCTAAAGGCAGAAGGAAGCCACTGAAGGCTTTTGACCAGGGCCCTTACGTGCTATGAAAAGGCAATTCTGGCTGTAGTGTGGAGAATAGATCGGAAGGTGACAGGTGAGGAAGCCCAGTTAGGAGCTATGGCAGTAGACCAGACAACAGATAGGAGAGACTGTCCAGGTCAGTGCTGCTCAGATTTGATGGACCTCAGAATCTTCTGGAAGGTGTGTTAAAGCACATCTTGGGGCCGGCTCCGTGGCCGAGTGGTTAAGTTCGTGTGATCTGCTGCGGCGGCCCAGGGTTCGGATCCTGGGCGTGGACAGGGCATCGCTCGTCAGGCCACGTTGAGTCGGCGTCCCACATCCCACAACTAGAAGGACCTGCAACTAAGATATACAACCGTGTACAGGGAGGGTTTGGGGGAGATAAAGCAGAAAAACAAAAAGAGATTGGCAACAGTTGTTAGCCCAGGTGCCAATCTAAAAAAAAAAAAAAAATAAGCGCATCTTGCTGCCTGAGAATTTGCATTGCTATCGAGGTCCCAGGTGACGTAGAGGCAGCTGGTCCCTAAAGACCACTGGCTTTAGGGAAAGAGAGGACGGGAAGGATGAATAAGCCATAGTCTTATCCTCAAAAAGCCTTCACCGCACAGGAGGGCAATGTGAACGTGCAATTCTAGAGAGGTGGGTGCCTCTCCATGGTGGCAGCCAAGTGAGGGACAGCTCCCCCAGTGCAAGGTGGAGGGGAGAGCCAGAGGAAGCTTTGTGGAAGAGGGAACTCTTGAATTGGGCCCCAGCAGTTGAGTGGGAGTCAACCAGGTGAGGGAATTCAGTGGGAAGGACAGGAACAAGAAGGTCCTCCAGGCAGAGGGCGCAGCCTGAGTAAAGGCAAGGAGGGGAGAAACACCAAGATGCGTCTGAGCAGCTGGAACCGGGAGACTCCAAGATGAAGCTGACGTCGGGACAAAGGCTATCACGAAGGGCTGTGTATGCCCTACGGATTAAGGAGTTTGGACTCGATCCTCTGGAGCGGAAGTTTGTAAACATTTTGGGGGGGGGAGATGGGCAGGAGAGACCCTAGAGCCCTCTGAGAATCTGACCAAAGGTAATGTGCACACAAAGAGGATGAAAGTGTACGTTTCAGAGTGAGCGTTCACAAATTCCCTGAGGCCTGTCCATGAACTTCCAGTCAAGAATCCCTGTGTGGATGATGGGTTTTAAGCAGAGAGGCATCCTAATGTGATTTTATTTCGGAAGGACCTCTCGGTGGCTGTGTATGGGACGCATTCGAGCAGGGATGAGTAGGCACAGCAAAGCTAGCGTGCAGTAGTCTGGGTAGGAGGTAAACCGGCAGTGGGAGGAGCCAGTTTCACAACTATGCACAAGTGTTAGGTTGGTGAATGTCACTCTGCTCAGTTCAAAAAGCACTGTTTGTGAGTTGAGCTCACAGGCCGTCTTTGCACGGCTTCAATCTAAGCTGATGGGTAATGTAAGCCAGCTAAGCAAGGAGCCATCTCCACTCTTACCACATCCACTGGAATCTGCTGGTCTTTAGCAGGTTGAGGTCCAGCTAGCCCAGGTCTCTGAGGGCCAGAGTCCAAGGCCGTGGAGGAAGGCAGCACTGTGACGAGCTGGGGAGAGGCCACAGGGCAGAGGGGGCAGTGAGCATTTGGGGACAGCTGTGTCACTCCCTCTGAAGGTTTTGCAATGGCCCCAGGAAGCAGGCAGAGCTGACATGATTATCTCCATTGCACAGATGGGAAACTGAGGCTAGAGAAGGCGGGGACTTGCCAAAGATGTGTAGCAAACACCAAGGCAAAACTGAGCCCAGAACTCTCAGAATCGTGGACTCAGACCTGGGTTCTGCCTTCGGTGGCCCTGGGCACATTTTGCCGTGGCCATTCCTGCTGGCTCTACAATCCTGTAATTCTGTGTCTTGCAAAAGGCTTGCGACCATTAGCTCAATTCCTTTGTGTTTTTTGATCTGTTTCTGCCTTTTCACCCCAAGGTCTTCCTCCGGCCACTGTGAAGTTTGGGGCTAGCCATTTGGCCTCTCTGCCTTGAGTTTTCTCTTCATCGAGAGGACTGCACTAATTGTTCCTAAGGTCTTTTTCTTCTCTGAACTACAGTATTCTGCAAAGTCTTATGAGACCCAAAGTTCTGCCCCAGCTTTGAGGTGAGAACACGCTTCTCAGCAGCCCAACTCCTTTGATATATAGTTATCAGGGAATAGCAATACGGAGAATAAAGATAATAATTATTAACATGTGCTTCTTCCCATGGGCCAGACACTGAGCTAAGGACTTTCAAGCTTCAAAACAACTTTGTAAGGCAACTGCTGTTATTGTCCTCATTTCATAGATGAGAAAATTTGAAATGCACAGAGAAGTTACATTACTTGGTAAGGCCATACAGAGACCAAGCTGTGGAACCAGGGTTCAAACCCAAGCAATTGCTTCAGGGTCCCTGCTCCTTGTCCTCAGGAGCTGAATGGTGAAGGGCTGAGGGTGTGGGGAGGTACGAGAACTGGCAAGTGAGCTCTTAGTAACAGGAGGCTCACTACCCCTGGGTGGCACGTTCTATCATTTTCCCTGTTTTGCCAGTTGTGCTGTGTCATACTTCCTCCCGCAGCTGTAAGGGGACACACTTGTAAGAAGTTATCATGTGACTTGTGGAAGGAGTTGCCAGATTTAGCAAATAAAAATATAGGACACCTGGTTAAATTCAAATTTCAGATAAACAGTAAATAATTTTTTAAGTATAAGTATATCCCATGCAACATTTGGGACATTCTTATACCAAAAAAGTTTTCATTGTTTATCTGAAATTCAAAATTAACTAGGCATCCTGTATTTTATCTGACAAACCTACTTCCAGTCCACAAAATAAGGACAAGTGCTGGCGATTTCCCTTTAGAAGACTGAATCTGTATTATTATTGTGACCCAGCAGGTTGACAAGGTAGGTTTGGCTGTATCATTTTCAAGAGAATGGGGATAACCCACATCTCAGGTACTCCTTTGGGGCCTCCAAAATCACCCTCGAGGGAACCTGGGATAGCCCTCTGAACTGGAGCAGAATTCCCCAGAAGGATCTGGAAGAGGCCTTGTCCACAGGCTGCCGGTGTCCCTGGCTCAGTTTTCAATGCCCTGCTTACAACTTGGAAGATGTCTTAATGGTGATCTCCGTCCTTCTCCACTCCCCAGGAGGTGCCCGCGGCCCTTCTGGAACATTCAGGTCTTCATATGCTAACTCCTCCTCCTCTCTGAACCTTAGTAACCTCCTCTGTGATAATTAGAGAAAAATTAAGAAAATGACTTCTCAGTAAATAGAACTAACCCTTCACTTCCCCCTTGCCATTTCACAATCAGGAGCCAAAGTGGGTCATTTTCTTGGGTTTTCCTCATACTGCATGTTGTGGAGTCCTGGAAGAAGGATACCAACCCCCCAAGATTGTCTGACCTTAACAACACGTTGTGAATTCCCAAAAATCCCCCCCAGGAAATTGGTTTTGAAATATAAATATGTGGGGTTACTCCACACCACAGACATCTGTGCTAAAGCTTGCTTTCTCGTAGGTGGCATCCCAGACAGACCCTTGGCTTGACCAAACTCCTACCTCCGTGTCACAACCTGACCCAATGCTTGCGCCTCTCCCTGGCCTGCTCTGCGTCCCACCCATGCCCTGTGTGGAGTGGTTTCTATCAGCAGAGCATGTTTCAGCTCAGTGGGAAACTGGCCTCTCACATGCTTTCAATCTGCTTTGTCTTCCCTGATTACCAAGATGTCCCAGACCACATCGAGTGAGATGAAACCCATTTGGGTGGGTGTGCCCTGCCTGCCGCAGCAGGAATCATAGAGCAGCCGCCCAGAGCATAGCTGAGACATGCACAAAATGCAGCTCAGCGTCCCAAAGCAAAGGGGTTTTCTCGAAGTGTATTGCATTAGTGTTCCTAAATGTATAAATTTATAGGCATCCTGATTAGATCCCAGGCAAAAGCCACAGTATTTCCTTAAAGAGGAGAATTCCTTTAAAAAGGATTTAGAACAGAACAAAAACAAGCCCTTCTTGGGTTTATAGCTTTGTGGGCTGGATAGCAATTTACTTTCCTCCTTGCCCTTCCTAAGTCGTAGCACTTCTCACTGTGGGGCTCTAAAGGACGGAGTCCCAGCTTTTTTTCTGAAGAGTTTCTTGACAGAAACCGCTATGCTGACCTTATTAGCCAGACATGTCCTTGGCTTTGTCAGGTGGAGCCAGAATATCCTCCATTATCTTCATCATCCCATGGCTGAGAGTCATTGACCATTTATTTTGTGCCAGGAATTTTCCTCAATATTTTACGTGATTTATCTCAATTTCATAATGATCTCCTATGAGAGGTACAATTTTTTTTAATTAAGATTTTATTTTCTTGGAGCAGTTTAAGATTCACAGAAGAATTAAAGGGAAGGTATATAGATGTCTCATATATTCACTGCACCTCCTGCATTTCTTACAATTGATAAACCTACACTGGCACATCATAATTACCCAAAGTCCACAGCTTACCCTTGGTGTTGTAGATTCTGCGGTTTTGGACAAACGTATAATGACATAGATCCATCATTATACTATTATACAGAGTATTTTAAAAATCCTTAAAATGTTCTCTGTGCCCCACTTATTCATCCTCTCCCCGCCATCCCAGCCCTGGCGACCAGTGATCTTTTTATTGTCTCCATAGTTTTGCATTTTCCAGAATGTCATGTAATTGGAATCATACGGTATGTAGCCTTTTCATATTGGCTTCTTCCACTTAGTAATATGTATTTAAGTTTCCTCCATGTCTTTTCATGGCTCGATAGCTCATTTCTTTTTAGCATTGAATAATATTCCACTGTCTGGATGAACCACGTTTATTTATCCCTTCGCCAACTGAAGGACATCTTGATTGTTTCCAAGTTTTGGTCATTATAAATAAAGCTGCTATAAACATCCACGAGCAGGTTTTTGTTTGGACATAAGTTTTCAATTCCTTTGTGTAAATACCAAGGAGTGCTATTGCTGGATTGTATGGTAAGAGTATATTTAGTTTTGTAAGAAATTGCCAAACCGTCTTGCAAAGCGGCTGCACCATTTTGAATCCCCACCAGCAATGAATGAGAGTTCCTGTCACTCCACACCCCTGCCAGCATTTGGTGCTGTCAGTGTTCAGGATTTTGACCACTCTAATAGGTGTGTTGTGATATGTCGTTGTTTTAGTTTGCATTTCCCTGATGACATTTGATGTGGAGCATCTTTCCTTATGTTTATTTGCCGTCTGTATAGCTTCCTTGGTGAGGTGTTTGTCAAAGTCTTGGCTTATTTTTCAGTTGGGTTGTTTGTCTTCTCATTGCTGAGTTTTAAAAGCTCTTTGTATATTTTGAATAGCAGTTCTTTATTATTATATATATCTTTTGCAAGTATTTTTCTCCTAGTCTGTGGCTTGCCTTCTAAATCTCTTGAAGCTGTTTTTCACAGAACAGAAGTTTTCTTTAAAGAAGTCCAGCTTATCAATGATTTCATGTGTTTGGTGTTGTATCTAAAAAGTCGTCACCATACCCAGGGTCACTGAGGTTTTCTCCTATGTTATCTTCTAGGAGTTTTATAGTTTTGTGTTACCTGTAGGTCTATGATCCATTTTTGAGGTAATTTTTGCGAAGGGTATAAAGTCTGTGTCTAGGTTCAATTTTTTGCATGTATATGTCCAGTTGTTCCAGCACCCTTTGTTTAAAAGACTAAATTTGCTCCATCGCATTGTCTTTGGTCCTTTGTGAAAGCTCAGTTGCCTGTATTTGTGTGGGTCTGTTTCTGGGCTCTCTATTCTGTTCCATTGATCTGTTTGTCTATCCTTTCACCGATACCACACCGTCTTGATTACTGTAGCTTTATAGTAAGTTTGAAGTTGAGTAGTTTCCGTCCTCCACCTTTGTTCTTGTCCTTCAGCATCGTGTTTGCTATTCCGGGTCCTTTGCCCCTGGGCGTCAGCTTCAGAATCAGTTCGTTGATATCCACAAAATGACTTGCTGGGGTTTTGATTGGGACTGCATCGAATCTATAGATCAAGTTGCAAAGAACTGACTTCTTTGAGTCTCCCTATCAATGAACATGGACTATCTCCTTTTAGTTAGTTTTTCTTTAATATCTTTCTTCAGAGTTTTATAGTTTTCCTCAGATAGATCTTGTACATATTTTGTTAGATTCATACGTAAGTATTTCATTTTGGGGGGTGCTAATGTAAATGGTATTGTATTTTTAATTTCAAATTCCATTCATTCATTGCTGGTATGTAGGAAATCAATTGGGACTTTTGTATATTGACCTTGTACCCTGCAACCCTATAGTAATTACTTATTAGTTCCAGGAGTTTTTTGTTGTTGTTGATATAGATTTTCTACTTAGATGATCATGTGATCTGTGAACAAACACAACTTTATTTCTTCCTTCTCAATCTGTATAGCTGTTATTTCCTTTTATTGTTTTACTGTACTAACTGGAACTTCCAGGACAATGTTAAAAAGGAGTGGTGAGAGGGGACATCCTTGCCTTGTACCTGATTTTAGTGGGAAAGCTTTGAGTTTCTCAGCATTAAGCATGATGTTAGCTGTGGGTTTTTTGTAGATACTCTTTATCAAGTTGAGAAAGTTCCCCTCTATTCCTAGTTTATTGAGAGTTTTTTTTAATCACGCGTGGGTGTTGGATTTTGTCAAATACCTTTTCTGTATCTATTGATATGATCGTGTGATGGATACATTACTTGATTTTCTAATGTTGAACCAGCCTTGCATACCTGGGATAAATCCTGCTTCGTTGTGGCATATAAAGTCTCTTTATATATTGTTGGATTCAGTTTGCTAATATTTTGTTGAGGATTTTTGCATGTATGTTCATGAGAGATGTTGGTCTGTAGTTTTTTCTTTTCTTGTAATGTCTTTATCTGTTTTTGGTGTTAGGGTATTGCTGGCCTTATGGAATGAGTTAGGAAGTCTTCCTTCTGCTACTATCCTCTGAAAGAAATTGTAGAGAATTGGTATAATTTCTCTAAAATGTTTGGTAGAATTCACCAGTGAACCCATCTGGGCCTGGCACTCTCTGTTTTGGGAGGTTATTCATTATTGATTCAATTTCTTTAATAAACATAGACCTATTTAGATGGTCTATTTCTTTTACGTGAGTTTTGGCAATTTGTGTCTCTCATGGAATTGATCCATTTCACCTAGGTTATTGAATTTGTGGGTATAGAGTTCTTCATAGTATTCCTTTATTTCCCTTTAATATCCATGGGATCTGTAGTAATGTCCTGAGAGGTATGATTTTTAATCCTCATCTTAAGGATGAGGAAACAGAGCTAACAAGATTGAATGAGATGCCCACGGCCACTTAGCTAATCAAGGGGAAAGCTGGTGTTCAAACTCCAGACTGTCAACCCGAGTCTGGCACACGTAACCATGGTGCCCCTTGTTTCCCAGGGGCTGATAGCAAGGCAGTTCTGGGCACATTTTAGGCACTTGGTAACTACTTGACCAAGAAGATTAAAGAAACTCACTCATCTTTTAAGGCTCCCCTCAAAACTCTCCTGAATGGGCGGAGTGGCTCCATGCCTCCTCTTTGTACTTCCCAGGACTAGGAAGGCATTTCCAAGAGTCTGAGCTACTTTGAGGGGACAAGAGGGCATAGGGCAAAAAAGAAAAAAACTTTGATGTCAGACAGAGCTGGATTTAAATCTTGGCTCAAAATTTAACCAACTATATTGAGATAGAACAGAAAACTTGCTTCTCTATCTTAGTTGCTCACCTGTAAGACGGACATAATTCCATTTGCTTCACAGTATTATTGTGAAAGTTAGCTAGAAAAACCTAACCTGGAATCAGGCATCCAATATTTTTGAGCACCTCCTATCTGCAGAGCCCATTAAACTTGAGAAATGTCCATTACCGTCCTTTATGGACAAGGATTTTATATTCCAGGCTTCGTATCCTCAGGACCCAGCAGAGAGCCTGGGACAAAATATGTACTCATTAGATGTGGAGCGTATGATGCTTACATAAATTAATGAATGAATGCGATAAAAGCCAAAACTCCATGACGTGACCTGCCTAGCCCATCCAGTTTGTCTTTCCGACCTCATCTACCACTCTTCCCCTCCAGCTCCAAGTGGCTAACTGGTATTCAACAAACAAGCCGTGCCCTTCTGTGTCTCAGCATCAACACAGTGCTCATACACTGCTCTTTGTCTTAAATGTCTGCCACATCCTCTGTCCACCTGGCGAGCTACCCAGTAGCCTCAGTTTTACTAAGATTAGTTATAGAAAGTTCAGCGTAAGTCTGATCCTTCTCTGCATGCCAGCTTTTCAAGCAGCTGAGGTCAGTCTTTGTGACTCCCTTCCTTGTCCTACTCTTCCAGCTCAAATTTCCCTCCTCCCTCCAAACAATTTTTATTGGCAATGGTCTCTGAATCCCATTCCATCTTGGATACCCCCTGCTTTGCCAGTTGCCTATGAGTCATTCATTCACTGAATATTTATTGAGCATCTACTAGAGGTAAGAAAAAACAGATTTTTCACTAGAATATAAGTTTATAAGGCTTATATTCTAAAGAGAGGAGCTGGATAACAAATAAAAATTGAATATATATGTTGGCTGTAGATGTGTCAGGAAGAAACATAAAGTGAGGAGGTGAGGACAGGAGAGAGGGGAGTGCAGAGTTTCCACACAGGGTGGTCAGAGGAGAGTGCTCCAACACTGTCCTACGTGAGGAGGGCCCTGAAAGAGAAGAGGGAGCGGGGCTGGCCCCGTGGCCGAGTGGTTAAGTCCATGCGCTCCGCTGCAGGCGGCCCAGTGTTTCGTTGGTTCGAATCCTGGGCGCGGACATGACACTGCTCATCAGACCACGCTGAGGCAGCGTCTCACATGCCACAACAGAAGAACCCACAACGAAGAATACACAACTATGTACCGGGGGGATTTGGGGAGAAAAAGGAAAAAATAAAATCTTTAAAAAAAATTAAAAAAAAAAAAAAAAGAGAAGAGGGAGCACACCATGCGGCCTGGGGGAGTGGATTCCAGATGGAGGGAAACAAATGCAGGCCCTCAGGCAAGAGTGTCCTGGGGTGTTTGAGGCAGTGCGGGGAGGCCCACGTGATGGAGCAGAGGGGTGGGAGAAAGAGATGCTGGAGATGAGTTCCGAGAGGAACTGGGGGTGGATCATGCAGAGGCTCGAGGACAATGAAGAGAACATTGTTTTAAGTGAGATGGAAATTTAATGGGAAGCTGATCTGGATCACATGAAGACTTCTCTCTGGGCACTTGACAAATCCGGGTTTTGGAGGAGCAAGTGTGGAAGCAGAGAGACGTGTCGGGAGGCAACTGCAAGGACCACAGCAGGAGATGGTGGTGGCACCAAGGCAGTTCTGCTGCAAATATGTAAGAGGCACGAAAATTCTAGATGTACTTTCAAAATAGAGCATTTGTTAAAGGATCAGATCTGGGGCATGAGAGAGTGTGCCTCAGTCTCCTTATCTATAAAACAGGGAAAATATTTGCACTGCATGATTGTCAAGCTTTATAGTGAATGCTCAAGAAATGTGAATTTTCTCTCAGCAGCACAGTGCTGTGATTGGCAGTGATTGCAGGCCCGTTACGTGGTTGATTATTCAAGGGATGGGTGGGGAGGAGAGATGATGAATTTCAAGTGCCTGTGGGACCCCCAAAGGTCTCATTATGGAGGTATAGCAATGATTTGGGGTAAAATCTCCTGATACAGTTTGGGGTGAAAGTTTAGGAGATGTCCTTGTAGCAGCTGAAAGCACTGGGCAAGTCAAGAATAGAGTCCTTTTCCATTCTCATAGCAATACTGTGCAATATTCATGGGACTAATATATACCTTAAAGAGGAAACCACAAGACTGTTAAAAGTAGAATGAAAAATCTGTGTCATATGAATTGATGGAATGATTATTCCAGAATATTAGGCTGAGGGAAGCTGGGGAAACCAAGGTCACATATAGGCATGAGTTTCCCGGAAGTGTAGTATAAGGGGAAACCGAGCAGCTACAGGGTGGTTACTAATCAACGAAAGGCAGACAGTTTGGGTGACATAAGTGTAAATCAAAGAGGCTTGAGTCCTCCTCCAGGCCTTTCCACTATACAACGCTGTCTGCTTTCAACGCTGCCCATGCAGTTTCAGTTGGTCTGGGTTAGATGATGGCACGCCTAGTTGGTGAGCATTTCTGTATCTATGGGTGTGCTGGCTTTGTGCAGATGAATGGTCTGTGGGAGTCTCAAGGGATGGTGCGCAAGGAAAATTCCATGCAAAATGTTTGTGTGTTGCAAAGGCTAGTCCCTTCTGTAGTTGGTTTATTGGTATTTTCTCCATCTACCTGGGGTACCTGGAAATCGGCAGATCAGGCTCTGTCCTGGCTCTGTCATCACCCAGCGGCATCTGAGTTGAGATGACTGATCTGCTCTCCACACTTGCACAACCAGATGCAGTTCCAGCCCCACACTGTGTGAAGGTCACCAATACACTGATTCCAGAAGAGGGGGGCCAGGATGAGCCAGAGGGGATGGGGTGCCTGGAAAACTTGTTATATGAAGATGAGTTGAAAGAAATAGGGATTTTTTTTTTTCCACATGGGGAATAGAAGATTGGAGTAGGATGTGATAATATCTTCAGATGTTTTAATGGCAGCTGTTTGGATGAGAAATTGACTTGTTCCTCTTCCATACTGACTAATCCATGCATGTGTCAAAGAGATATACTTCGGCTCATCATTATAAAAGATCTTTCTAATAATCTTTGCCATCCAACAGTGAAATGAGCTGCCTTTGGAGGATGATTGATGACTGATCTCAGCTTAGGTTCAAGCATCAGATCTGAGATTGGACTAGATGAATAACACCCTCTCACCTCCTCACCTCTCCTTCCTGTTGTCTCCCTCTTCCTGTCTCTGTGGTCCTCTGGCTCTATCTCAGAGGAGCAAAGCTACATCTGCGTTTACTAAGTGGGAGTCAAACCTTAGGCCCCTTTGTCTGCCAAGATGCAAACTGTCAATTTGATCCAAGATGTTCATAACTCTCTGAATGATTAACAGGGGAGGCAAATACCTCTCATTCCTTGGGGCGACTAAGGACCATGTGGGACCTGACCTCATCTGGGCACCGAATGGCACCCCAGTCCCCCCGGGGTTCCTGCTCTCTGGTGCGGCCCCAGGTCAAGGCCCATCAGTTCTGCTTTGAGAGGAGGAATGTGAGGCACGTCCTCCGGGAAGGCCCAGAGCAGATGTTTGTTGTTCTTTCAGGACTGCCTTTGCTAAGTGGCTTGTGAGCCAGGCCCCTGGAAGTCAAGCCAGGCTTGGCTGGGCCAGCTAATCAAGAGCTGACCAGGCCCCTCTTGGACAAAGGGGGAAAATCTAGTGGGTAAGTTTCAGGAGGGTGGGCCATCCAGAAGCTGGGGGAATATAAAGGAGTTTCAAGGCAGAAAAAACCTAACAGGCCAAATAGTTTCACCCACTGATTTTATGGAGGAAGAAACCGAGGGTCAGAGTGACAGTGACTTCCTTGAAGTCACACAGAAAATCAGCCCTGTCAGGACTGCGGTGAGGGTGGGGTGGGTGAGGCACTTGCATGACCCTCACAGTATCCCTTGTAAATTGTGCTTCCTAGGCTCCTCACTTGCCTCACCCTAGCCTCAACCCTGAACCGTGTACCACCCAGGCCAGAGAACGCCTGCCTCGCTCCAAGTCCTTTCAGAGGGAGTCTGTCCACGGAAGGCGCCCTGCGTTCCAGCGCATGAACTTGCCCCAGTTGGACCAACGAAGGACCCTTGGCCATGCAGCCAATATGCAGTCTGGCCAGCAGCTGAGGGTGGTCTGGTGTAGGCAGCTCTCCCATGGGGCCAGAAGTGATGTAAGTGGACAATCAGATTCTCTTTTGAGAACTTGACTCAACAAAAAGAGGACAGAGTCCTAGTATTTGAGAGAGAAACTCAAGGGGATCCCTGCTCCTCAGTTCTGTTGTTTTCATTGTCCTCTACTCATTCCTGTGACGTGCGTGCCTGGGAAGGGAGAGGCGGACGACCAGTCCTAGGCCCTCCCAATTTCTGCCTGTTGCTAATAGGTGCACCCCTCACGCCACTGTTCAGACTCCTTCCCACCGCTGTGGGGGCCACTGGCCTCCCCATTCACTTATTTAACAAACAATGCCTCCTTTTTGCTGCGGCACAAAGGTTATTAACACTTGGGCCCTGATCTTATGTGCTTATACCTTAGACAGATGCAAAAGAGCTAATTATAGTACCATCTGATGACTATAACGATGGAGAAAAGCAACAGCTATTGCTGAGGCACCAGGAAAAGGTACATAACCTGTCTGGCAAAACTGGGAATGAGTGCAAAGAAGACTTCCCAGAGGAGGCGTTTCCTGAACTGAGTCTTAAAACAATGAGCAGGATTTTGCCGTGTGAGGAGGAGGGAAAGTGCATTCCAGGCGTGATCAAGGTGCAGAGCTAGGGACTAGCATGACACGTGGAGGAACTGCGGGCAGTTTGACAGCTGTGTGAATTTGTGGTCAGGCAGGCCACAGCAAGAAGGAGGCCAACCCACGTAAGCCGGGCTAGGGAGCTTGGACTTCATGCTCCGGGTCGCGTCTCGTACGCCGGTGGTCTAAGGCTATACTCAGTGCCAGGACAGGCTTTATTTGCCTCATGGCAGATTTTATAGAATTCTGAGTCTGAGTGCCTTTAGACGGCTATGCTCCAGCTCACCACAATCCCCACTGCTCCTCATTGCCTACCCGTGGTCCTGGTGCTCATTTCCATTTCCTCCTGCCTGCTGCAGGCTCTGCGGGCATGGTCCCTGCTCTGGGTGGGGGGGAGAGTCTCTGAAAAGTCTTGGCAGGCATGATCGGGCCTCTGCTTTGCAAATATCCCCTTCAGGACGAGAAGGAAGAAGGATTTCAGGGGTGCTCTGGAGGCAGAGAAGTCCTTCGGAGGGCATTGCAATAATCCAGGCAAATAACATCAACGGCCTGGAATTGTGCCATAGAGGAGGGCATGGTGAGCTTGGGGTGATGGCCCCAGCTTCCACTGTTGTGTGCCCTTGAGGCCTGGGGAAATGTGGGAGAGGGTGATGGGCCTGGAAGAAATTCACTGTCCAGCATCACGTTAATGACAGAACACTGAGAGTCCCTAACCTACGAAGGAGCTCCCATGCCCCAGAGGCTTAACGTCCCTCATCTCTTGTGACATCCCAGCGACACTGTGGAGCCATTACTGCCTCTCCTCCAGCAGCCGTGAAGGCTCAGGGAGGTTAGGGAACTCCCATGAAGGGTCCTTGCTAAGTGTTGGTCTGGAATTCAGACCCAGAGTTATGTGACTGCACGGGTGGGGCTCAGTCCGCTGTCATGTGCCTCACACACTGCCTGGTGCGTTTGTCTGGACGTTGTCCAGAGCCCAGAAGCCATGAAAGTGGCATCTTGGGGAGCTGACCCCGTAGAGAATTAGCATGAACGTTGGGAACTATATGACTGAGAAGAAAAGAACTGAGGATAAACTACCCAAGAGGACGATCTGAACGTGTGTGTTTGCAGCATGTGTATTTGGCTTGACAAAGCCCTGCTACCTTTCTCTTAGGAAAAAAAAAAATCTGAGTTCATTTACATGTTAGAACACAAATGCCAAAGCAAGGGAGGTGTTGTTCTTTGGGATCCACTGGCTACAGAAACTCTGAAGGGGAAACCAGGCTGGAGAGGATCCTTCAGGAAGCGCCACAGGTGCCCTGGCCTGGGAGCTCCTGCCCCCAGCTCTGCTCTCTCTTTCGTCCTCCACCAGCTTTGAGGAGAATTAGAAAACACTCCTATGGCCGTAAAAGTTCCCCCAGAGAGTGGAGCGCTCCCCCTGAGGGATCCTCAGCATCTCCATCACCTGGAGAGTGAGTGTTCCCCAGCGTGTGGGACCCAGGCCAGCAGCGTCTCTGTCACCTGGGACCCGCTGGAAATGCAAATTCTCAGACCCCACTCGAGCATCCTGAATCAGAAACCAAGGGGTAGGGGCCAGCACCTGGTGTCTTAAGGAGCCTGCTAGGGGATCCTGATGTGAGCCACATTTGAGAAGCACTGCAATAAGTGATAATGTGACAGCAGAAATGTTGTATTGAATGTTTTAATGAATCTCATGTATTTTTCCTGCAATGTCCTGGGCTTCTCCCAAATGAATAAAGAATTTCTACAACATCACTTTGGGTCCAGTAGAATCCCAGGCACGGCCAGTTAAGGAGTGGGCATGGGCAGGTAGACCCAAGTAGGTTCGAATTCAAGTCCCATGCTGGCTTGTTTTGTTTTTATTTCGCTTGATCTGATCTCAGCTTCAATGGAACCTCCTCAGGGAAGCCTTCCCAACTTTCCTGGGCTGGGTTAGAGGCTCTTGTCACGTTTTCCCAGAAGCATTCCAAGTTCCTGCCCATCGTCACAGTGCTCCTCATTCCGTGTCACACTGGCCTGTTTAATAAGCCATCCATATCTTCCACTTCACCCCAAGCCCAGTGAGGGTGGAGCTGTGGCTTTCTTGCTCATCCTCGCACCCCTGGAATCTAGCAGAGGGACGTTCAGTAAATATGGGTTTAGGTGGTTGAACAGCAAGCCCACCTTTGCCCACAGAGCCTTCTTATGCTGGTTCCCTCAGCCTGGATTGTTGCTCCCCAGCTCCACCTGTGGCTTTTTATCTTCTCATTCCAGCCGTAGCTACCAGATCACCATCTACTGACCACCCAGCCCAGGCCCCAGCTTGGTCTCTACCATCCTGCTGCTTTGTGTTCAACAGAGCACTTGTCGCCATTTGACCGTCTGCTGGATTATTTCGTGTTCTGACCTCCATCTCCAGCTCCCTGGGGTACAAGTCCCAAAGTCAGGGCTAGTCTCTCTTGCTCAGCTCTGTACCCTCAGCACATGGGAGGCCCTCAGGAAATGATTTTCGGACAATGCATGACTTTTCACTGACTCATTTATTCAAACACTCACACAGCATCTATGTATGATCATTTTAGAGATGGTGAAAAATAAACCAAGAAGAGAGTCGTTTGTCCAGGTCTCGGGGCTAGCAGGTAGCAGAAGTGCAGCTTGAGTCTGTAGCTCCTGGCTTTCAAGCGGTCTTCTTTCCACCACATCGCTCACCTTGTTGCCTGACTGAAAAGTTTGGCATTTTTCCTGTAAGTAGTGGGGAGCCATTGAATACTTGAAGCTTCAAGGAAGTGGCAGAATGGGTTCTGTTTTACTGGAAGGTGGGTCCCTCTCCCAGCCTCTAGCCACATTGACTAGTCATATTTCAAAGGCATCTGCTTTTCCCTTTGTGGGTCACAGAGTCCTTGCCACACACCATAAATCCATCACCAACATTTCCTTGCAGCTGCGTTAGCTGACAGCTCTGAATCACCGGTGCTGTGAAGCTGCCAGGAGAGCTGGTACTGTCAAAGCATATCAGCTGGAGACAGCCCGTGATCGCCGACGGCTGCACTAATGTACCTGCGCTGTGGCAGAGGCCCCTCCACGCTGCCCGGCTGCTGGAGGGAGGGGTACAGTGGAGATGAAGGGATGTCACCTCAGAAGGCAGCCGATTTATGTCGGAGGATTAAATATGATCCCATATCAAGTTCACGCTTTGTTCAATCAACCCAGAAGCTCATCAGCTTTAGAGAAAGCCTCTCTGCTGTAACTTGGGACTGAAAGGAGAGCACCAATGTTCACTGAAGCATCTTTGATAGTGGTAAAACAGTGGGGAATTGTAAGTAACCGATGGGATATTACACAGTTACTAAAATCCGATTTTAAAATAGGTAGGCATAACTGGATTCTCACAATAAATTGATTAGAAAAATTAGGTTACAAAATGTAAAACACTAGATGAGCCTATTTTTGCTTTAGTAAAGTACGGATGGATAGACGGATGGATGGATAGAAGAGTCATAGATAGGCATGTAGGAAAGTAGGCATATAGCGAGATGGACAGACAGATGGATAAGACAGACATAGAAGAAAGACTGGAAAGATCTACCCCAACATGATAGCAGTGGTTATATCTGGATCGTGGGATTAAGAGTTATTTTTAAAATTGCTTACCTTTATTTCCTGATTATTTAATAATAAACTTATGTTGCTCTTGTTAACAGATAGTTATTAATACCAACAATTCTAACATTCAGAGTCAAGAGTTCACGTTTGAGCTCTGCGCCCTTTTTATTCTTCTTGAGTAGATGTTCATATCACCAATCCATCGATCCATCGACCCATCTGTCCAGGAGGCCAAATCTATTTGGACTTCAGATGGCATTTAAACAATACCCTGTGATATTTTTATATCTGTTTCATGTCCTTTCATGACTCTGGGTGGTTCTTGGTTTTTATTCCATCTCTAGACCTTGGAGCCCCTTTCTCCACTGCACCCCTGGCTCTCCTGGTCGATTCCGACTCCTGCTCCAGGAACTTCTTCAGATCTCACCAGGCCCCTTTCCTTTGTCGTTGCTCCCACCTGCCCCCTCTATTCTCTCCTACCACTTGGGTTCTCCCATTACACCTTGTACCTTAGTCTATTTGGAACTTTCCAGTCTGTATGGTTATTATGTAGATATTACTGTCCCTTAATCAGACTATGTGCTCACCGATGTTGCATCTCACTTCCGTCTCTGCATCAGGGCCTAATTGTCTAAAAGAAGTTCATCTGCTTCTCCTGCAAGTCGTTCCCATAAGCCTAAAAAAGCAGCTTGGCCGACAACCTTGATGCTATTTACCTAATCAACAAGCGTTTACTGAGCATCTAATATATGCCAAGAATAGAAATTAACCAGGTACAGTCTCTCCTTCCAGAGGCTCCCAGCCAGATGGGGGAGGCAGGCATGGGCATATGAAAATGAACCATAAACTTCTGCCAGAGGATATCAGTGTTCTATTGCAACCTAGACAGTGACTCCTCTTGGAGTTCAAGAGACCCCTGCCGGCTGCTGGGCAGGGCGAGGCTTCTGGGAGTTAGGGTTGCCTCAGGGACTTCGAAGAAGAGAAAGAGTCTGACAGAGAGGATGGGAAGGCATTCCCATGGGAGGAATCGTGTAGCAAAGGTGCAGAGGTGGGGAACTCCCGGTTTACTCGTGGGGTCTACAGTCCGTGGGACTGGGAGGGCATCGGACTTGGTTCAGCCCTGGGGGCCGCGTACAGCTGACAGCACTCAGAAGCTGTGGTTTCTTTGGGCCTCAGTGGCCTTCCCTATAAACTGGATGTTCTATTACCTGCTTTATCTGCCTCATAGGGCACTTAGGAGAATCAAACGAGACAATTACATGGTGTGTAGAAGCTCTTTGTAAATTGTGAAACCACGCACTTATGAAATTCAAAGCATAATAAAAAGTAACACTATAGCTACAGAAAGGGACTCGGAAGGGAAGGGAAATGCTGAAGTGTGTTGGAAATATTTAGGGCAGGGTTTGGGGAAGGCCTTAAAGATTCTGTGTTTTTCCCTTTCGACGTCACCATCCCTGTTTCACTTCTGGGAATCCCTCCTCATTGGTGTAGCTCTCCACTCCGGGCTGGGGAGGTGCTGCACCCCTGGGATCCTAACCCACTTACTAATAAAACAGGCTTTCAATGGCTGTTCGCGTACTGTCTCCCCAACCAGGCTGGGAATTCACTGGAGCCAGGCACCTTCCCCTATTCATTTGACACCCTCCGTGCCCAGCACAGTGCCGGGCACACAGGGCAGCCAGTCGATGTGTGTTAGTGACAACTGTCTTAACGGCTACCATGCATGAGCTCCTGCCAGGTGGCAGTCATGTTGCTAAGCCCTTAACAAGAATTTGCTCATCCCCACAACAACCTTGTAAAATAGGTCTTATTCCCATTTTACAGATAGAAAAAGTGAGTCTTGGGAAGCTCAGTAACTGGGCTAGGTTCAGCCAATCTGTAAGCACTCGAGTCAGCACTTCTGCTGAGGTGGTTAGGCCTCATTTCAGCTGAGCCAGCATTTCAGCTGAGGTGGTTAGGGTGATAGACATTTTCCCCCGAATGCATCCACTCACTCATTCCGCCAGCAATGATCATGTGCCTACCACATGCCAGGAAATGGTCCAGGCTGAAGGAATATGTCTGGGAGAAGTGATAAACAGGATCTCAGATAATCCCATGCTAGGTGAGAAATGGGAACCAGATGTGGGACCAAAGCACAGAGCATCCCAGAGGCGTGGACACTCGGCTGTGGGTGGGGGAGGCAGCATCCAAGAGAGGAGAGAGGGAAGTAGGCGCTCCTTCCAGGCAGAGGGGAGGGCAAGTGGAAGGACACCAAGGGGCAAAGCAGCAAGTTCAGTGTGGAGGTCACAGTAAGTCTTCCTGACTAGACAGTGTGCTTCTTGAGGGTGGAAGCCACATCTCAAACACCCCCATTTGCATAACCCTGCACAGCGCCTGGAACTAGGTGCCCCAAACTAGTGATAGTTTGGTGGATGAAAGATATTGCTTTCTAGATCTTAAGAAAGAAAGCAAACTTCGAATTTCAGAAGGATACTGGAAGGCTGAATGGGAGAACGACTCCAACTTGCAAGGGGCAGCCGAGGATGACCCGAAAGAAGAGAATTTTTGGGTTTACCAAGAACCTCTTTGCTTGGCTCAAAATATCCCCAGGCCCCCATCTCAGACCTACTCTCCTGTTAACAAAAGGCAAAAACAAGCCCTTGTCTAAGGTACTGTGGCCTTTGCAAGTTGCTAGGATATCAATATTTTTACCCACAACCGCAGACATTTGGCTCAGGAACAGCCCACTCAGTCCTCACATGGGGCTGGATCACAGGGATTCAATCCACATGAGGTCCTCAGGGTACTTCGAAATCAGCCAGGGAGCTGATATCTGCTTGGAGTTGCCACAGCTGAAGTTTTGCTATAATAAGCTTTTTTTGTTAAGTTTCTTCGCTTCGGCTTCTTTTGGGGTTTCAGATTCAGTTGTGATTTACACCTCCTCTTTTGAACCTAACGAAACGGATGAGGGAGAGAAAGGAGTCACATTTTTCTACTCCACGGTCCCTGAGCTTCCAACATGGCGTTGCTCTGGGCCTAGATGCTCTCAAGGAAAACAGGACGTTTGGGTTTGGGGGCCCTTTAAAGTGGATGTGCAGGAAGTATGGCCTAGAACAGGTTGAAATCCCGGCCCAAGTGCCAGACTCGAGAAGACCACTGCCACCGCAGTGACTTTGGGCGGGGGTGGAGGCGGGAAAGACTCTCCTCTGTCAAACTGCGGGACCTGGGCTAACTCTAGACTGAGACCAGGGCCACCACTTAGCTTCCACGTGCCTCAAGTGCAAATCAATTGGAGTGCAAAATGTGCTCCCTTCTTGATTTTTAGGACTCTTCCAAATCATTACATTCTCTAAACAAACAAACAAGATTCTACCATCTCAACTCTGTCCCTTTTTTTAAAGAGCTGTAACCTTCTCTTGGCATCACCAACACCCAGTATTCTTTGAGGGTCTCTTCATATGGAGGCCAGCACTGGGTCCTACCTGTCATGGTTGGATGCTAATTCACAAATGTGCCCCATGCCACATTCCTACAGAGACTGTGAAAAAAGGGTCCACTCTTTGGCTGAAGTTATTATTTCAATGGGCAAATGATCTTCTATCTAATTATTGGCAGCAAGAGTGGCTTAATATCAACATTTCTAAAATTCCATTTTGGGCTGACAACTACCAAAATGTAAATGTCTCATAGCCCATAAACCTTACAATGACTCAATTTTTTATGGTAATTTTAGTGACATAATTTGCAACTAATTCAACCTGGAAGACTCTTTGGCAAGTTATAGTGCTCAAAACTACATGTTCCGTAGTATATCATTAAAATCTTTTCTGCAGTGGACAACTGGAGACCCCAGCTTTGAAAAGTGTTCAGGTCTAAATCATTCTGACTGTATTCAACGGCATCTATTAGCTTTTTGCAGAGCTTTCTTTGCCAAACACAGTCCCACAAGAAGATCATCTGTGTGAGGAGTTCTTTCTCTGACTCTGATTGATTTTGACTACAAAGCCGCACAGAATCAAATGGATAGTTCCCTGAGAGAAATATGAAGGTCCTTATGGTCTGCAGATTTTTGTTCCTAAGACACCCCAATTTTGACATCTATAATAATTTTCCCTTTTTTTTAAAGATTGGCACCTGAGCTAACAGCTGTTGCCAATCTTCTTGTTCTTTCTTCTCCTCCCCAAAGCCCCCCAGCTATAGTTCCTTCTGGCTCCGCTACGTGGGACGCCACCCCAGCGTGGCTTGATGAGTGGTGCTAGGTCCACACCCAGCATCTGAACCAGCGAGACCCTGGGCCGCCGAAGCAGAGCACATGAGCTTAACCACTGGGCCGTGGGGCCAGCCTCTAATTTTACTTTTTGACCCTTTCTGATTTTCATTTCATATTTAGATTTTAACATTTTAAAATATTTATTATAAACAAATAAACAACCATGACTTTTTTTAACATCACCACTGACCCCTCCACCCTCTTTCCCCAACCAGAGTCTAAAATGAGCCTTTTTATGTTCTCACTGCTTGTTGACTTTAAGACATAATACTTAACCTCAAAACGGTCATACAGAAAGGGCAGGTGGAAGCCATTTTCTGCGCTTCTGCTGTCCCATAGGAAAACTGTGAAAATAAAATATGCCTGTATAAACTCAAGCCGGCTGTAGACATGCTTTGTCCATTCAAGTGCTACCGAAATGTCTGTTAATTATACAAGTATAAATAGCATGACAGGTCCATGGGGCAAATCCAAAATCCTCTATAATTTGTCTTCTGCCTACTTTCCAGCCATAACTTTCCTACAGGAACCTTCTGTTCCAGCCCAACGGTGCCTTTCGGTCATGAGAATTTCTTCTGCATCACTACTTTACCTACCTCTGCCTTTTTCAGGAAGCCCTCTCCTCGGCCATCCACCCCAGGACTCTGCCTTCTTTATTTGTATTCACTCATTCAATCATTTATTCGTTCTATCATTTATATATATGTATATATATTGTATATACACATATGTGTATATGTATGAGTATATATATGAAGACGAATATGTTCAAATCTATATCCACATCCATATCCACACTTAATATCTACACACATATCTACTTCCAACACTCATCATCCAACAGCCACACCCACATCCCACATCCACGTTTACATCATCATCCACAGCCAACATCAGACATCTACATCCACACCCACATCCCACATCCACGTCTACATCATCATCCACAGCCAACATCAAACATCTACATCCACACCCTCATCCATATCCAGCGTCCAGCATCTGTATTACATCCACGTCCATCCAACATTCACACCGATATCCACATCCATACCTATAGCTATTCTATATTTATTCCATTGCCCAGGTACTATCACTTATTTTTAGTTCTCATCATTTGCCTGGTTTTGGTTTGTTTATTTTTAAAGTGGGTATCTTTTCTCCTATATTAGATTATGAGCTCCTTAGAGATAGCAACACGATTTCCAGATTTTTGCATTTTACACTGGCACACAGTAAGTCCTCAAGGTATAGATGATATTGGGGGAAAGATAGCAACATCAAATACACCACTTGTGTCATTATTCTGGGCAGGTCAGTCACACCACCTCATTTAATCCTCTTCCCTTTCTGATGCTGTCTCTCCCTCTCCTTCACTGTGCTCCTGACATACGGGCCTGTTTTTAATGCCTTAAATATACAAGCTTCTCAACCTCTGACTTTTGTCCTGGCTGTTCATCTTCCTGGAAAACTTTTCCCCCAGATCCTTCCATGGTTGGCTCTTTCTCTTTATTCTTGTCTAAGCGCGAAAGCCACCTCCTCTGCGAGTCTCAGTCTGACCGCCTTAGTCAGGGAACCCAGCCCAATCTCCCATAAGACTATTCTATACTCCAGGACCCTCTTTCATTCTCCCCATAATGCTTACCAACATCTCAAATTAGCTTGCTGATTCATTTATTGACTTGTTTATCGTCTGTCTTCCCCTGTCACTTCCCCAAATAAAATGTAAGCCCCATGAGGGCGGAGGTTAGCCTGTCTTGGGAGTGGCTATATTTACAGCCTAGACAGTGTCTGACACACAGTAGGTGCTCAGTTATCCTCTGATGAGAAAATAACCTTGAATGGAAGGTGTTACTACACCAATTTTGGAAATGAGGAAACTGAGGCTCATGGCTGGGCGTGACATGCCTCCTATTGGCAACTTGCGATTGGCAGGCCGGAGCCTGAAGGCCTCCTCAGCACCCAGGCTGTCCACCACAGGACGCTGCTGCTCTGTGAACGTGGGCGGGTGCGTTACTGGAAGCCTGACTCTTCCTCTGCTTTGATCAGGTGTTCTGATGTTTCCCTTGCTTCCTTGTCTATTTTGAAATTATAAACAACCAGGCATATAAGTCTCTCATTTCAGAACGTTTTATTCATCAGCATAATAATAAAAATAATAGTTTCTGTGTACACTAATATGCTAAGAGCTTTGTACACACTCTCTCACTTAATCCCCATAGCCACTCTATGAGGAGGGTAATTTTATTGCCATTTTACACTTGAGGAAAATAAAACTTGGAAAGATGAAAGACGTACCTATAGTCAGTGGTATCCAGTCAAAAATCAGAAGACGCAAACAGGATCATTTGAGAAGTGATGCCTAAAAGCCTAGGGGAACTAAGATTTGTCTTTTGCCACCAAAGCCTATGTCCCCAGCTGCCACGCTCGTCTCTGGACTTTCTAAGAGGCAGGCTCTGAGCTGAGCACCAAGGGCAAAAAGACTCATTCTCTGACCACAACAAGCTTGCAGTCTAGATAAAGGAAGATCTGATTTGAACAAGATAGGAATCAAGGTACGGGGTGAGGAGAGGAAGCGGAAGGGCCGTGGAAGTGCTGGGTCCTGCAAACCCGATTGGGGTCAACGTAAAGCAATGAACTTCTCGTTCTTCAGAAGAACACCAGGGCTGCAGTGGAGGAAGGGCCATTTGGAAATTTCATTTAAGTGGTGTGGCCAGCAGGAGAGGACCGACTCAGGCATGGGGGCTGGAGAAGCATATGGACAAAGGGTCCAAACAGCCCTGGAGTGTGGCAGGAGGGAAAAAAGGAGGCCAACTCAGGACAGCAAGTGACTACAGTGATGCTTAGACCCACTGGCCTACTTCCCTTCCTAGCCTTAAGCCCTTCACTCTGATTCATGGCACCTTGGCTGCAGAAAACCCAAGGCAACCCAGTTTTCTTCTTGGGTCACTTGATTTTAGTTTCATTTCCTAGTATTGAGTATGGTCAGGATGCTTATTAAACTTACACATTTCCTTCATACTTTACAGCTTCTTGCAAAATGAAAAAGAAGTGGTCTTATGACGATGTGGTCACCTGGGTGACGGTTTCATAGCTGACTAGAAGGATAAGGGCTTCCTTATTAGGAGGAAGTCTTGTTGGCCAGTTAAGCCAGCAGCCCCAATACCTGAAAAAAAGTTGTCTCAGTCGGGGTTCCAACAAGAAGAGAAGGATGCTCAAACAGTATTATCTGGGAACATTTAAGAAAAGGACCATTACTCAGGTGCAAAGGAAACTTGAGGCTTGCAACAGTTGGGGACCATTACCATTACTAGGTCTTAGAGGGGCAAGAAGAAGGAGCAGTTCTTGGAGCCAAAAGAGGGTGGTTGAAGGGAGAGGGCCTCCTGAGAAGAGGCCGCCTTTGATAGAGGAACTCAGCCAAACATCAGAAACCCTAAAAGAAGGGAGCCGGGGAGAGCAACCTCATTCTCCTTTTCACTCTCCAAACCTCCTACTGATGGCTCCCATAGGCTGGACTCAATTGGAAGCTAGATAGCAAGAGAGCTCACTGACGTGCTTCATGCACGTCAGCCTCCTGGGGTGCAGAGCACAGAAGGGTGAGAGCGGTCTATAGGGACATGGACACTTACCAGTACAATGATCCTGCCCATGGAGAGTAGCTACACAAAGAGTGATGATTTGGGTAGAGAGCTGCCACTGACCACTTGGTGCCATCTACTTGGTCCTTTGGAAGCACTTTCAGGGACGAGCTCATTTGGTCCTCACAGCAAGCTCATGAGGTAAGCACTATCCTGGTCCCATTTTACAGACTGGAAAACTAGGGATTACCGAGGTTAAATACTAGCTGGTCAATGGAGGAATGTGGACTTGAACCCAGATCACATATCCAGTGCTCTTCTAGGGCCATCTCATCTTACCCGATGAAAATTGATGAGTTAGGTCATAAAGTGTTGCTAAAATGGAGGGAGTGAATAAAATATAACCTGAGAGACAAGGATGAGATATTGTCATAAGCTTTATTTGACATAACCAAGATTGAACACACTCCACTTAAAAGATATTAAAGTATAAACCAAGAGAAAAAGGAGCGAAAGACAGAAAAACAGAGAGAGAGAGAGCGCCAACTGCATATAGGATACAGGCCAAATGGCTAATTATAGCTGATAAGGCCCCTTATGATTTATACCTTGCCCGACTCATCTTTCCCCATTCCCCATGGGGCACTGTGTCCCAGCCAAACTAAACTTTATTTAGTTCTCTAAATAGCCCTTCGGTCCTGCCCATGCTGTCCCTTCTGCCTGGAACACTTTCCCCTGCTTTCTATCCGCTCATCTCAAATCCTGTTTGTCTACTAGGCCCTAGTTTTGACCTTTCTCTCATCTTTCTTCCATCTCTCCCTCCCTCCTTTCTCCCTCTAACACATTTTTATCGGGCACCAGTATGTGCAGGCACAGTGGTAGGTGTTGCTGACATTGGTCAGCAGTGGTCCTGCCCTCGTGGCGTTTCCATGAGGAAGCCGTCCCTGGATGCCCGAGGCTGGGTGTGTTTTCTCGGCAGCCTGGGCTAAGCCTTTCACAGCCCTTCTACTCCGTGTTCAAGCACGGTGGTTTCGCCCTGTCTCCTAGACTAGACCAAAGGCTCTAGGCCAAGGGACTATGTCTCTGTGGGTATTAGCTTCTTATTGCTGTGGTAACAAATTACCACAGACTTAGTGGCTTAAAGAGCCTAAACTAGTGATCCAGAGGTCAGAAGGCCCATGCAGGTCTCCCTGGGCAAAAACCAAGGTGGGGAGGCTGCATTCCTTTCCAGAGGCTCCAGGACCAAATCTGTTTTCTCGCCTTTTCCAACCAGAGGCTGCCCACACTCCTTGGCTGGTGCCCCTCCCTTCATCGTCAAAGCCGTCAACGACCAGTGGAGTCTTTCTCACATTGCATCACTCTGTCACTGGCTCTTTTGGCTCCTCTTTCATCTTTTAAGAACCCTTGTGATTATATTAGGCCCACTTGCATAGTCCAGGCTAATATTCTTAAAGTCAGCTAATCAGTATCTTGAATTCTATCTGCAACCTTAATTCCCTTTACCATGTAACATAACATACTCACCGGTTGTACATATCAGGACACGAACACCTTTGGGCGCTATTATTCTGCCGACCGCACTGTGTATCCCCAAATGCTAGTCCAAGGGCAAAAACAGAATATCTGAATATGCAGGTGGTGTTGTACGTGCGGAACATGTAGAACTTCTATATGTGTCTAAGGCATGCATCTGTATGTGGGACACACGGATGTATACTGAGTGTCCACATGGGCAGGATGTGTTTGTGGGTGGTTCACAGAGCAAACACTGCCTGTCCTCATTAGCCATGGTCATATGTGTGTATGTATGTGTTAGGAGGTGGGAGGACTACCCGAAAGGGAAAATACAAACATGAACTAGGCAACCGAGTACCATTTTCATGACACTTCAAGTTATGAAATATTTGGTTTATCCTCCATATCCTCCACTTGCGCTTCAGAGACCTGGATTTCTGTGCTCTATATTCACTTGTGCCCGATACCACATTCATAGTGAAGGCAGCATCCTGCCTGGGCCAGGCAGCCCTTCTGGAAGGGCCTGTATGCGTTAGCATGCAAATCAGAGGCACATTCAATGCTGCCAGCAATGAGCAAATCAATCAAATCATAGTTTCCCATCTTCCCTGTGAGACTAACAGCTTCTGACATAGAATCCTGCTCAAATCCCCAACCCACCCTTTACCTAATTGCCCACATCAGAGAACACAGCGGCTGACAGAGCCCTCAGGGATCACCTGGCCCACACCCTTCACTTTACAGATGGGACAAGCCCAAAGGAGCCGGCAACGCGTGAAGGTTCATACAGCCATCCTGAGACAGACAAGGACGGGGACTCCTACTGCAATTAAGATCTTTACGAGGTGACTGTCAGCTCCCTGAGGGCAGGGCTCTGCATCACAGGCTTCTGGAGCATCAGGCTTCCTTAGTGCTTTCTGTTTCCCAGGTCCTCACGTTTCTAAGAGATAAAATCTAGGGATGGGCTTCTAGACACAGCCTCTGAATTCCCAAGAGATGCTTAAGCTCAGAATCTGTCAGATTTCTCACACAGGAAGCTGGGCTTCACAATCTACAAACCTCAAGGGATGTTTTTCTGCTCTTTCCCTTAGAGCTTAGACCAAAGTGAGACCCAAACTGTAGCTTCCTTGCTCAGGGTTTCCAAGTTTTGTCCTGACTCTCCTCGGCCTTCCCAAGCAAACATGCCTTCTCCATGTGTTCAGTGAACAATATTTGGGGGGTCTCTACTGAGTGTAGTCGCTGTGCTAGATGTCAGGTACACTGCGGTGAATAAACAGACATGGATCCTTGCCCTCGAGGGTTGTGTGACCATAGAACTTCCAGGTTAAAAGCAACCTCAGGCAATCCCAAAGTTGTTTCATTTTGAAAAAAGAAAGCGTGAGAGAGAGAGAAAGTCCTCCGACAAGCATGGGGGTGGGCAGGGAGAGAAGAGATCGTGAAAGCAAGCAAGAGACAGTCAGAGGCACACCAAGACCCAGAGGGAGGACGATATAGTGAAAGATCCAGAAACACAGAGGCAGAGACAAGGCTGAAGCATCTCCCTACCACAAAGACCTTCTCTCCACCTGCAGAGAATCTCCCAAGAAAGGATCTTACTGCCAGGATGTGCAATCCCTGTGCCCCTCCCTGCCATGCTCAGGAAGAAGGAGAGCAAGATGGAAGATGACCCTCCTTGGAAACTCCACTGTCCTCCAAGGAGCCTGGAGGGAGAGTTCAAGGATGTCTGGTCCAACTCTACCCAAGGGCTGCTGTGATCTTCCCTCCTCCTCGAAGCCTACCCCAGCATCCCTGAACAGAAACCACTCTCCCTCCAGTGGAGAGGAAAAGCAGACCATCTGCCCCACACAGCCTCAGCTTGTGCTGCCTGGTCCTGTTAGCTGTGGTTGTAGGTGCCACGTTGTGACATAGGTAAAGTACAGTAAGTGCTGTATAAATGGCCTTCCCCAATAAGGCTGAGGGCAGAAACGATTCATTTATTCACCCAATATTTATTGAGCACCTATAGTAAGATAGGTACTGTACTGTACTGTACTATGCATGTTTGCATCCCTAGCCTTCAAGTCGGGTTCCACGTAGCAGGTGCTCACAACCCTGTACCGTCAACAAGCAAGGACGTAGACCCCTACTTTATAGACAGGGAACTGAGCCCCAGAGAATAAGGGCCCCAGATAATGGTAAGACTCAGATCTTCCTGGAAGTGGACTTTAGCTCTGTCTTACCTACCCCCAACCCAGCTCTTCCCATCCTGTATGTGGACCCCGTCTTTGGACCCAGGAGATTTCCTGCCCTCAGGCCAGGGCTGGGACTAGGCAGGCCCCAGAGAGGAACCTCCCACACTGAGTCAAGAGCTCTTCTAAGAAAGGGATGCTATTTTATTCATCTTTGTATCCTCAGCACCTAGCTCCAATCCCTGGCACATAGTAGGTTCTCTGAAAAGTAAGTTGAAGGAGTGTGTAAAGCTCTGTAGTATAGACCTCTCAGATTCTAGAATCTTTCTTGTCTCATTCAAGTCTGAGCAGAGGGAACATTGCCGTCAACTTCATAGCCTCTTTGCGGCCATATTCCTGGATAAAACATATCTTAACAGGCAAAAGCGGGATCATCCTTGAGGCCCACTGGGACTTCCACATGAGCAACAGAAGCCAGGTCAGGGCAGTATCAGAGCTGGGGGAGGCAGAACCCTGAACCAGGGTGGCCCTCAGTTCAATTCCTTGTGTTTTAAGGGATGTGACGAATTCAGGCTTGGAACCTGGGGCAGAGGAGTCCAAGATGGTAGAGGCGCACGGCAGCAGGAGGTCCAGACAATACGTGGACCTGAAGTTAGGTGAGAGCCAAGATGAGTTTCCCTTCATTCTGAAAGGAGGGCTCTGAAGGGGACACAATTTGCAGCCTAGGACAAGTGCCCCTGCTTCGTTCCATTCAGAGTCTCGGTCTCCCCTAGACCTGGACCAAAGCTCTGTCCATTGTCTTCCAAGCAATCCTGGAAGCCATGTTTTCACCCTCATCACCAAGAGTATATCCCGGGGTAAGTGGGGATCTCCCCTCAAATAGACTCAGTAGCATCTCCTGTAGCTTGGGCGGCCATAACAGAACACCATAGATTGGGTGGTTTAAGCTACAGGAATTTATTTCTCATAGTTCTGGTGGCTGGGAGTCTAAGATCAAAGTGCCAGCTGATTTGGTTCCTGAGTGAGGGCTCTCGTCCTGGACTTGCAGACAGCTGCCTTCTCGCTGGGTCATCACATGGTAGAGAAAAAAGAGAGCTAGCAAGCTCTCTGTTGTTTCTTCTTCTAATCACACTAATTCCATCATGAGGGCCCCATCCTCATGACCTCGCCTAAACTAAATTACCTCCTAACGGCCCCAAATCCAAGTACTATCACACTGGGGGTTAGGGCTTCAGCATATGAATTTGGGTTGGGGGGACACAACTCGGTCCATAACATCTCTCCTGACCCATCCCCAATCCCTTCCCATAGGCCAGACTCTGTGCTAGACAGAAGGGATGCAAAAGTAGGAAGGACACAGATCTGCCCTCCAGGGACTCATAGACCTGGTAGGGGAAGGGGGTAGGGGTGGGGAACGTGGATGAGGACCCGCCAAGGCGAAAATATAGTGTAAATATGTATTCAAGCTGCTTTGGAAACACTGAGAGGGAGCAACAGACACTGCTTAGGGGTTTTGGGAAGATCTCACAGGGCACATAATGTTTGAGTTGGATCTTTAAGGTTAAGTGGATTTTTGCCAGCTAGAGAAGGGGCAGGAGAGCACTCCACGTGAAGGAGCAGTGTGAAGCATGGAAAAGCATGCGTGTATTTGGGGGACGAGCCAGCCGTGTGGATGGATGGGTGAGTGTGGGCATGGAACAGCAGGACAAACATGGAGGGAAGCCTGGAACTGGCTCACAGAGGCACTGAGTGCTGTGCTCCAGGGCCTGGACCAGCCTGTGTGGACAACGGGGTGAGAGGGACATCGGTGGTGTCTAAGCAGGAAAGGAACGACCTTGCCGTCAGATCATTATAGCTCGGGACGGGGTGGGGAAGTGAGATCTACAGGGAGACTGTCTTAGATTGTTTGAGCTGCCATAACAAAATGCCACAGACTGGGCAGCTTATAAACAACAGAAATTTATTTCTCATGTTTTTAGAGGCTGGAAGTCCAAGGTCAAGGTGCCAGCGTGGTCGGGTTCTGGTGAAGGCCGTCTTCGGGCTTACACTCTATGGGCTTCTCGCTGTGTCTTCGTGTGGTAGAAGGGGCTAGGAAGCTCTCTGGACCCTCTTTTATAAAGGCGTTAATCCCATTCATGAGGGTTCCATCTTCATGACCTAATCACCTCTTAAAGGCCCCACCTCATAACCGTAGCAGAAACCAACAAGAAGAATATAGCAGTGGTCGAGGTGAGAGGCAATAAAAGTCTGAATAAGGCAAATGACTGTGGGAAAGGAGGGAAGTGAACCAATTCCAGAGACATTGGGCAGGTAGAATGGACAGGACTCAAGGCCTGATCAGTAAGAGGGAGATGTTTGGATGACACCAGGCTTCCTGCAGGGGCCCTAGTGGATGATGATGAGATGGGGAATTCGGAGAGTGCAGAATGAGGAGAAAAATCACAAATTCCGTTTTAGACGGTTGAGGTTCCTGTCAAATATTAGGAATGATGCTTAGGGGCAGGTCTGGAACTTCAAGTAATTGCCAACTGGATTTATGGATTTGAGATTCTGGAGCCATGAGCCATAATGCTGTCCGGGGGTGGCTGGAAGGAAAGTTTGTACTGAAACAAGCAAGACACTTAGGGCCATAAAAGGATGAAGGAAACAAACTACGTGTGGTCCGTTTAAGCCTCAATTTCACTCAGAACCAACAATTGCTATTGTTAGGAAGGTCTTCAGTGTTCTAAGGGAATATGCAAATATCAGGTTAGATTCACACCTTCTGGTTAGAGCAAGCCATTACCTGTCCCATAATCCAAGACTCCGCTAGGATATATTAGCCTTGATTTTCTAAATGCTCACTTTCTTAAAATGCACCAAATTTCCATCTCTGCTGGACGGGAGAAAGATCTCAACTTAAAACGAAAACTCGGTCATCAATGCAGCCTTTTTCTCAGCTGAGTCTTGCACACACGATGTTGTCAAAGGCTCCTTGTACAAGATTAGCAGAATTTCTCCATTTTACCAGTTTACATATTTTTCCTCTAGCCATCCAAAGGAGCACTTAAGGATTTTCAGATTTCCTTCTGGCACGTTACACAATAAGAAAAGGCAACACGGTCTCCAGTTACGGAGGCTCCCCTGTGCCCAGGAGAAAATGTTTACGGTACAATTTAGCCTGAAGCCAACCTGCCATCAGCATTTTAACAAACCTCAGAGAAAGAAGAAACAAAGGCTGCGGAATGTGAAAATAATTAGAGAAGAGATTCTCCCAGGGAACAAACATGGCCACACTGTACAAGGGAAGCACAAACAAACTCTGGGGAGGTTATGGAGCTGTAAAACCCTTGTTTACTTCTGAAGAAAGAAAGAAAGCTGGAGGCGAGCCACCGGGCCTGCAGCACAGCAAGGCAGCTTCAGGGGCGGGGAGGGGGCTTGGACTGTCAGCCACATCCCAGCAGTCCCGGGGGGCTGGGAAGCGTCCTGGCTGCTACCCGAGGCCCCGTCCTCCCGAAGTCAGACGCCCTGAGCTCTCTGCCAAGGGCTCGCCTGGCAGCAAAGCCTTTGGTGGGGGTTAAGATTTCTGAACTCAAGTCTTAGTTGCTCGGCTTTCAAAAAGAAAAGGAAAAGAAAAAGCAGCACACCCCAGTTCCCTCTTCTTCTCAGGCTGAACTTTCCACGGCAGCTTCAGCTGTGACAGAAACCACAGGGCTCAGCGAGGCGCGGCCGGCCCAGAAGGCCGCGAGGAAATTCCCACAGTGCCCCGCGCTTGGAAGGGGCGCCCCGGCCGCGGTCGCCGCGCAGGCACATTGGCCTGAGAAAGGTCACCACTGAGCGGCCTCCTGGCAGAGGGATTTTTCTCCAGGCCAGCACCTCAGGTTTCTGGGAGGGAGAGGGCCCATTTCCTGTTAAGTCAATCTCCTAGAAAGGACACCAAGAGTGAGCAAGAAGCCCAGGCCTCCGAAAGTGACAAAACACCAGGGGCCAAGTCGTAGTTCTCACATTTGGGTAACAGCCTGATGACATTCATTGCCTCGGACCTTCAGACTTCTTTCTCTCTATGTTTAAATGGACATCAAAGCAGGAGAATTTAGTTCATTGAATGTTGATTAAGTGTCTACTCTATGCCAGCTGTGCTAAGCCCTTGAAATGCACGTCTTGTATAATCCTCATAACAATTCAATGAGATAAATGCCGTCATCGTTCCACGTTACAGATGAGACGACACAGGCTCAGAAAGTTCACGTGATTGGCCTGGTATCACACAGCCAGTGTGTGGACAGGGCACTTAGGTCTGTCTCTAACTTCATTTCCCTTAACCACTGAGCTCTCTTGTTCTCCTAACACAAGGCCCCTGCTTGGAGGAGCTGTAGCTAACTGGTTAAAGGATGCAGGAGATACATTTCCACTAAACTTAATTAGCTTCATTAAGAGGAGGGGAACAATAGTAACAAATCGTAACATTGCTAAGAAGCCACCAATTATTGAGCACTTGCTACGCCCAGGCTAAGCGGTTTACATATATTGTTTCAAACACCCTACAAAAGTACCCTTTAAGGCAAGCGGTCCCCCCATTTTACAGCTGAGGTAACTGAGTCAGAGGGTGAGGCACTTCCGTAGGCTCACCTACCCAGTAAGTGGCAGAGCGACCCTGGAGGGCCAGCTGGCTCTGGCCGGGCTTCAAAGGCTGGTTCTGATGTAGAACCTCAGGATTTGGGTTTCTGCAGAATATCGGCTACAGGTAGATTTTTTTTTAGCTTAAAATGATTAGATGTATAATTCTGCACCAAATCAGATGCCGTCTTAACTGATTTCTGATATAGACAAGAACCGAAAGCCTAAATGAAAGTATGAGAACAAAACATCAAATTAATAAAATTATCCCCTTTGACTCCTTTCTCGCCCTTTGATGTGAGTAAAGGGGGCTCCTATTCAATTCATCATAGGTCGCATCAGTGCAGCTGTGCTGCTCCGTGGGAGCATTGTTGGAACCACCCCAGCCCCCCAGCTGTGATCTTCCGCTATTCTCTGGTGTTAAGATAATAGCAGCACCTTCATGAGCATTTTCACGTGATGGGTAAGTCACTCTCCTATTTTCCAGATGAGGGAATCCTGGCTCAAAGGGGTCACGTGATTTGCCCATGCTGAAATAGCCGGAGGATGAAATAACTGGGACAAGCACTCAAGTGTTTTGATATTTTCTGAAGGGCTATTTCAAGCACCCCACATTAGTTCCACACCTCATCTTTATTTCATTTCCGCTGCTTCTTTCCCTCGCTGGCTATATTAGTTTTCTGTGGCTGCTGTAACAAATTACTGCAAACTTGGTGGCTTTAAACAACACACATTGATTCCCTTACAGCTCTGGAGGCCAGAGGCTGGAAATCAGTGTCACTGGGCTGAAGTCAAGGTGTTGGCAGGGCCACACTCTCTCCGAGGCTCTGGGGGGTCCCGTACCCTTGCCTTTTCCAGTGTCTACACCCGCAGTCCTTGTCTCACGGCCCCTCCTCCATCTCCTCAGCCAGCAGTGTAGCATCTTCTCTCTCTGATTCTGGTTCCCTCTTCTTCCAACACGTGGCCTTCTCTTGTGTCATGGTCGAATCTCCTTCTCTGTTTCTGTCCGCACGTTGCCTTCTCTCCAGCCAATGTCAAGCTCTCTCCGCCTCCCTCTTATGAGGACGCTTGTGACTACACTTAGGGCCCATCTGGACAATCCAAAATATTCTCCCCAACTCAAGATCCTTAGCTTAATGACATCTTTGTCCATGTCAGGTAATAGGCACAGCTCCAGGGACCAGGACCTGAGATCATTAGGGGACATCATTCAACCTACCATGCTTGTTTTCCCCTGAAAACTGCACTTTGCACTGTGTTTCAGTAGGATTGAGTTTAATCGTTCACACCCTCCTGCCTGGTATTCTTGGTGACCATGAACACTGCACATTTACCTGTTTCTTTCCAGTTATCCAACTTGGTGTGCCAGTTGCCACGTTAGTGTCCAGGCTGCCGGGCTCCCTTCCTGACGCACTTGTGACGAGAAAGCTTGGCACAGGGTGGTGCCTGGCCCACCTAAAGGCCAGGAGTCAGCTCATGAAAAGGAAAAAAGAAGTGCCTTTGGGGATCTCATGACCTAATTGAGCCAAAGTGTCGTATACATGTGAAAAGATACCTGGTAATGCCAAAGATTGTCCAGTAAATGCCAAGTTCTGGAGGGCAAATGTAATTTGGAAGAGAAAGGGGTCCTGCAAGCAAGAGCAGTCATGAAGCCCTTTGAAGGGCTCCCGCCTGCGAGGAGTTCTAAACATCAGCTCAAACTTGTAAGAAGAGAAGGGAGCCACCATGGCTGAGCATCGTCCACGGGCTAAGCCTTTTTTACCCGCCCTCTCATTTGCTCCTTACCACAGCCTGGGGCGATGGCTGTTACCTGTTTAGAAATGAGGGAATTGAGGCTTGATCAGAGACATTATGTCCCTTTCTCAGCTGGTAGATGGCAGAACTGAGATCCAACCTTAAACCACCTTCCTGGAACCTGTGCACTGCCCACACTCCGACACCTGTGGCCACAACCCTGGCCTCAGGGGTAGTTGATGGTGACACGATCATCAGGTCCCGTGGACTCAGGGAGGATGATGCCCATTTTGCACAGAAATCACACAACATTACCACCTGGACTAGCAGAGGTGGCACACTGGCGGTCCACAGGCTCCAGATGTGTTTTTTTCAGGCTTGGCCAATGTTTAAGAAAATCTGAAGCTGGTCTGTGCAGCTAAATGCCAACAATCGCCGTCAGCCTGGTGAAGGGGGTAAATTTTCATTCCTCTCAGGCGAGAGTCGCCTGGCATTTGACAGGACAAGAGCTCAGCTCTTCAAGGCATTGCTCTCCAGACTTCTAGAGGCATGCGAGTTTGAGAGTTCTGGTAAAACGATATCTCCCAACATTCAGGCACCCCTTCTGAGAGACAGAATCAGATCTCCGCTACCTTCAGCGTTACTTATAGCTTCTAAGTAAGGTCACCATCCTGATGGAAAACAAATCAAAGCGCAGTTGCGTTTTCCTGCGAGAACTCCCCACAGCCCCTCACTCTGCTGCTTCAGCATGGCCAGTATGACTCGACCGGAGAGTAATGATGACTCCTGTCAGATTCACGCTGCTTCAGTCTACAAACATTTTCATATTCCTTAATTCTTATTATCCTCAGAAAAATGGTACGGGTTAACAATTATTATTCCCGTATGCAGATGAGAGAATTCTTCAAAATAGCAGATGGACCCACTGGGAAAGAACGCCAGTGTTTGGGTTCAACCCCTTGGGACATGTCAATCCAGGGCCTCCCTTTTCTGGACTTTAATCTCTACACCATGAGGGGCTTGTCAGGTAAGATGGCTTGACCATCACCTACTCATCTACTCTGAAATCCTGTGAAAAAGGAGCAGAACTGCACAACCCTAAATGTATGCACTATTCTTTGTAATGGCTTAAAATTACCCAAATTTAAAATAAACTGTGAATCTTGGTGGGAGGGTTTGGAAGTTTTAGCATCCATCTCGCTCTCCAGCACCAGTCTGTCCCAGGTCTCTGTAGACCTGGAAGGCCCAGTTGGGTCTCCTTGCAGCCAATCAGATTTTTAGAAGGCATGAACTCCTGACTGTGAAAACCTAAATCTGTCCTCTGAGGATATTGAGGATCAGAGAGGCTCAGCAACTTGCCTGAGGACACACAGCTCGTGAGTGAAGTGAATCAGAGTTCAGGTCGCCAAGCACGCCGGACAAGAGCCTGTGGAGAGGGTTCCAGGCAAGAGCATGTCTCTAGCTCTGACTCCTCTTGAGGCTGAACGTAGGGTGAATTCAGATCTGTCCTTGAGATAGGACTCTTTTATGTCAGATTCAAGCACCACTTCCCTGTGGCCTTTGGGGGGTCTGAGCCCTCTGCTTTAAACACCTGCATGAGAACTGATGGTGTCACAGGCGAGGCTGTGGATATATCTGATCCCATGTGGGCAGCTATTTGGGTCTGCAACAAATGTTTTGTGATTGGCTGATGTGGCCCAGCAGGTGGCGGCCTGTCCACCTGACCAGCCGGTCCCATTTGTGAGACAGCTGGCGCCTGAGGAGGGAGCCCCGCCCCGGGGGCATCTTGAGCTCTGCATGCAGTCCGAGTTCATCCCCAACTTACCCGGTGGTCTGTAGTATCTCCTCCTCCTCTCTCTACTTTGCTTTCCTCATCTGGACAATGGAGACAGGCTAATTCCCAGAATGGTCCTGAGGCCCGAGACCACCAGCTCTGCAGTGAGCCTGGGTTCCTCACCAGCCGTGTGATCTGTGGCGTGCTGTTTAATCTTCTGAGCCTCCGTTTCTTCATTTAAGTGAGCGAGCATGAGGATTGTGTCTCCAAAGGGTTGTTCTTAAGGTAAAATAGAACCACGAAGGTCAGGAGCCAGGAGCTTAGGGTCAAGGCAGCCATTTTTGTTAGAATATGAAAGAGCTTTGTGAAGCGGAAAGAGCTACCGAGATTTACAGTAGAGGCACCATCATTGCGTGTTATTATCACTCTCCCTCTCAGAAGGGCCCAGGCCAGAGGCCCGAGGCGAGTGGGAGGCGGGAGAGGGCCTGAGTCATGTAAGGCCACTCCAGGGACTCTGGGTCCAAGGGCACGACATTTTTGACCAGCTGTAGAATCCATCCCACGGCCTTCTCCAGGCCCAAAGACACCAAAAAAAAAAAATTAAAATCACACCACATGATTTTAAAACCTCCCATTGGCTCGCCTTTCCTTCCCCCACGTATTGTTTGGGGAAGGGCCGGTTTAGCCACAGCTCCGCCAAGAAAACGGGGCGGTTTCCCTTACCGCTGGCCATGAACGTATGTGCCTTTTCCTCAGCTTTGGCGCAGGAGCCCACAAGTGATTTTGAAACATAATAAAATTCTTCTCTATAAATAAACCCTTATGCTTTGTGTTGTGGGTTTCCTCTCCTTCTGAGCTCACTGGGGCTGCCTGCCCCTCTGCAGAGGAGCTGCACGTCACGAAACGAGAGACACTGGGTGACGAGCCACCGCTGTGCTTTCCATCAGCACAGGAACAGCAACTCTCCAGAACCTGCTCTTGAAGATCCAGTGTCGCTCAACAAACACACCCCTCCCCCCGGGACACCCAGCCCACTTCTGCAGGTCCTACTGTTCCAGCCCTTGCTGCTGCCTGGCGTCTGATGAAGGAAGCCTTTACAAGGGGTGACTCAGGGACATGCAGCAGTGGAAAGAGGCTGAGTTTGGAGTCCAGAGACCTGGGAGTGAGTTTTGACTTTGTTCCTGACCAGCTGTGTGGTTCTGGTCAAGAGGTTTACATAGTCTTGGTCAAGGTAGTTGACATGTATGTGCCTGCCTCAGTTTCCTCATCTTGAAAATGCATATAAATGATTCATAACTCATTGCCTATGGTGAGAATTAAATGAAAAAAATGTATACAAAGCCTCAAGCACACAGTAGCTATTCAATAAATGATCATTGTTATCAGGTTCTCAGCATGGCTACCTCTCAGCAAGAAAAAGAAGGCTCACTCTGCTGGGATTCTGAAGAGGATTTAATGAGGGGATAATTGACGGGGAAGGGGCGGGACTAAGGGAACCAATGAGGGATGCTGAGGCACCCAGACACCTGCACCGGTGGGTGGGGAGCTCTCACCACCCCTAGACCTGGAGGGAAAAGGGGAGGGTCGGGTGTAGGTGGAGCCCTGGCAGGGACTCAGTTTCAGAGGAGCACAGGACGACAGAGCGGCACAGAGGCAGGGAGAGAGCTGGGGGAGTCCCCCACCCCTCCTGCTCCCGGCCTCTCATCTCCAGCCTGTGCCCTCTCATCTCCAGCCTGTGCCTGGCTCTGGCCAAGCGGAGCCGACTGAAGACAGAGGCAAGGGAGCCTCCGCAATCACAAGAGTCAGCCTGGCAGGGCACAGTGCAGAGCAGAGACTGACTCTCAGTGGGGAGGGATGCATGCAGTGACTCAGCAGTGGTGGGCAGAGAGGAATGCCTTGTGATTTACATTTCGGCTAGTGTTAGTCACCCAAAACCATAAACAAAACTCTTGCAAAAATCCTAGAGTGGTGATGGTAATCACATCACTTCAGGCCTCAAAAACCTACAATGGTTCCCTAGCACCTAGAGAAATGAGCCCTACCCCCACCCCCAGGGTCCTGTCCCAGACCCACTCCCCTGGCTCATCTCCTTCCCCACTGCACTTTCTGGCAGGCTCATGTCCTGACGTGCTTCTCTGCTTTGCACGTGCAGCTCCATTTGAAACTCTTGGTGGGTGATGATTTGATGGGCGAAAGTCTTTACCAGTCCTCCGCCCCGTCTTCTTTGCTGGACCCACTTCCTGTCATCCTTGACACTCAGGTGGGTACCGCCTCCCTGGGCATTGTCTCTTGCCCTCCTCTTGGGAGCTCTCATACAGAGGCAACGAGGTTCTGAGCCAGACTGCTTAGCACGTGGTTCCTGGCAGCATCACACCCTTGCCACCTGACCTCTCTGTGCCTCAGTATCAACATCTGTGAAATAGGGAGGCTCGTACCCACCTCATAGGGTTTTCCTGAGGATTAAATGGGTCAATGTATGCAAATCACTTAGAATAGTGCCTGGTACACACTAAGCCCTTAATACACATTAACCAATTTATTTCTATTTTTTTGTTACTGGTATGTCGTAATACTTGACACACATAGTATAATTCCAGGTTTGTTTGTCTGATCCCACAGTGATTCTCGGAGCACCCCAGCGCGGGGGTCCACGTGTGCACCCCAAAGCCTCGAATAGTGCTTGGCACACAGCGGGAGCTCAACAAACAGTCACAAGTGAAGGAATGAGCGAGTGAACACACGTACAATATGAGGACTAATGGGAGTTTGGAGTCTGGTTCGGGCTTTCCTGTGAAGCCCATCAGAGGCCTTTCCTCAAGGATAAGAAGAGCTGAAGGAATCAGACCCAGCAAATTCAAACCCCTCAGGGCAAAACTGGGCCCCTCGGCAGGCACCTCCCCCGTAGGCCTGGTTTGGGGGGGGTCCTGCCCTGAGCAGCCAGCACTTGCTAAGTGAATTGTGTGACAGAAGCAATGACTATCCACCCCTCACACTTCCTCCTCCCAGTCAGAAGCCGAGAGCAGTCATCTGCATTTGTGTCAGAGCCACGTAGTCTCTGGGGAAATCACAGGCTTCCCCCTGTCCAGGCGAAGTCCCCATCAGGACTTTCAGAGGTGGGGGTCTGATCAGAGAACGTCAGCCCTCCCCAGGCTATGCCTGCATGTTCCTCCGTCACTCGGGCCTAGGAGCAGGTGTGTACTTGGGAGGAAGGACACAGAAGCCCGGACCCTCTTCCAGGCTTCCGGGAGCCCCTCCTTCCTTCCATTCACTCATTTATTTTCCTCCCATCGCTCCCCATACTACTCAGTTACCATAAAATGCCATGTCCTACCAGGCCCACGTGAGCTGCCTCCTGGCTGCCCTCAGCTCAGCCCTCACTTCCTCCACCCTCCCCGCCCTCCCCCTCCTGCCTGCGAGCAGGCCTCTTAGCTATTTCTCCACAGAGTGAGCACACTTGCTATCTCTCTGCTTCCTTGTGGCTCCATCCTTCTCTTTATCCATTTATTAGTTCCTTCATTAAAGAGACAATTTTAAAACTTTAAGATTTTTCTTTTTAATTATGGTAAAAGAATGCAAAATTTGCCATGTTAAACCTTTTTTTTTTTTTTGCTGAGGAAGATTTGCCCTGAGCTAGCATCCATACCAATCTTCCTCTGTTTTTTAGTATGTGGAACACCAGCACAGCGTGGCCACTAACAGAGTGGTATAGGTCTGCACCCAGGAACCAAACCCAGGCCGCCGAAGCAGAGTGCACTGAACTTAACCTCTAGGCCACCAGGGCTGGCCCAGCCATTTTTAAGCATACAGTTCAGTGTCATTAAGACGTTTACACCATTGTCCAACTATCACCATTATCCATCTCCAGAACTCTTTTTATCTTGCAAAACTGAAACTTTATACCCATAAAACATGAACCCCCCCCCGCCCTCCCGCCTGGCCCCTGAGATGCCCGTGCCACTTCCTGTCTCTACGAGTTTGTCTGTCCAGGGCCTCTTACACGTGGAATCAGATGGGATTTGTCCTTTTGCACCTGGCTTGTTTTGCTGAGCAGAATGTCCTCAAGGATCATCCATGTTGTAGCATTTGTCGGAATTTCCTTCCTTTTTAAGGCTGAATAATATTTCATGCAAGTATACACCATATTTTGTTTATCCATTCATCTTTTGATGGACACTTGGGTTGCTTCCACCTTTTGGCTACTGTGAATAATGCTGCTATCTACATGGGTGTGCAAGTACCTGTTCAAGCCCCTGCGTTCATTTCCTCTGCACGTGAACTTACGCAGAAGTGGAATTGCTGGGTCACGTGTTAATTTTATGCTTAATTTTTGGAGGAACCACCGTTCTGTTTTTCACAGCAGCTGCACCATTTTACATTCTCATCAGCAATACACAAAAGTTCCCATTTCTCCACATCCTTACCAGCACTCGTTATTTTCTATTTTGGACTTCGTTTTTTAATAGACGCTACCCTAATGGGCATGAGGTGGTATCTCGTTCTGATTTTTAACAGGCCATCTCTGAGCACCTGCTGTGATCCAGGCCTAAACTGGGTGATTGTCAGGACGTATAAGTGAAGTCCCACCCCTGCCCTCCGGGAAGGGAGAGCGCAGCCGAAGAGCCCTGGATGGAGCGGACACCATATTATCGTGTTCAATCCTCACACTCTCCTTAACGTGAGTATAATTATCCCATTTTAGTGAAGAAACCAAGAGTCACCTAAGTTCAGTGACTTGCCTCCTGGTCATAGAGCTAATATATGGGACAGAACTGCAAATGCATGTTTTCGAGATGCCAAAGCCTGTGCCCTGTTCTACATGATGGTTTTTTTCAGATATTTTTAAATTTAACTGAGCAGAAAAACATAAAAATTACTTTAAGGCACTGACAGAGTGTTGCCAACTTTTCATTTGGCAAAATAAGAACATTGGAAAGCAATTAATTTACCATCTAATGTCACTATTCTCGTATAGGAAGAAACTTTAACCACATATGCTTTGGTGAAAAACACACACATGATGAAGTTTATTTAACTAAATAAACTTAGCTTTATGGAAACCTCACTCCACTCTCTGTACTTGACTCGTTTCCCTACCCCAATAGTGAGGATCATGGTTCAAATTGTGACAGCCCTCAGCCTCTGGACAGCAAGTTCTCCTCCTGGCAGGCCTCTGCATCTGCCGCGGGGGATGCCCAGCCAAGCCTGGGAGCCTGAGGGCAATTTAGACATGCTGCGCAGAACAGAGAGAATTAAGTGCCCTCCTAGGTTGGCCAGCCTGCTCTGCAGGTGACAAGGAGGTAGGAAGCCATTTCTGCTACTTTATGACCTCTCTTAAACTTCTCTTCTCTTTGCTTCACCACCACTTTCCAGAGGAAATTAACATTTCCATACAATGAGAGCCACCATAAAGAAAAGAGATGAGCCAAGAGTGGCAACAGCAGTTGTTAAATACATAAAACAAAGGTTCGTCTTAAGAATATATGAAAATTCAGTGAGAAAATCAGTAAGAAAAAAAGAGAAAGACCTAAACGATAATAACATTTTCTCTCCCTGTTCCCAGCCTCACCCGAGGCTGAATGCTTCCCACACCCAAGCGAGGAAACTACTGCACAGCAGAGATGGGATCAGTTCACCACCCAGCTCAGCAGCACAGCGCGTTGTTCTCACGGAGACCAGCTCAGGATCTGAGATCAGACTGCCTGCTTTCCATCCCAGCTCCCTATTTACGAGCTTTCTGACTTAGAGCCAGTATCACTATTATATTACTTAACCCTTCTGAGTTTCAAATTCTTCCAAAAAGAGGATAGCTGTATACAGCTCATAAGGTTGTTGTGTGAAGTAAATAAGTTACCACTTCTGGAAGTTACTGCTTTAGAGCATTGCCCGGCCTGCGGGGAGTTGTCAGGAATTGTTAGCATCATCTGCAGAAAGTCTCCCAGGACCCCAGCTTCTTTCCTCCCGCCTGAGGCTTCTGTACTCCCGTGAGGTCCCGAGTGCCCTCCTTTATCACAGTATTTTGCCACATTTAAAAAAACTAAAAGATCTTCACCAGGAAAGAGAGAGAAAGTATAGAGGGTAATATGATGAATAATCATATTTCTTCCATTCTGCTCTTCAAATCTTATCATTTTACCATGTTTGACTCAGATTTTTTTAAAAAAAGAATTCAAGGGCTGGCCCCGTGGCCTAGTGGTTAAGTTCACGCGCTCCGCTGCAGGCGGCCCAGTGTTTCGTTGGTTCCAATCCTGGGCGCGGACATGGCACTGCTGATCAAACTATGCTGAAGCAGCGTCCCACATGCCACAACTAGAAGGACCCACAACGAAGACTATACAACTATGTACTGGGGGGCTTTGGGGAGAAAGAGGAAAAAAATAAAATCGTTAAAAAAAAAAAAGAATTCAAGCATTACAATAAAGCTGTGGTCCCTTGTGAGTCAATCTCTGATCCTATTCCCTTCTCTCACTCCCAAGCTGTGCCCACTATTCTGATTTTAGTGTTTTCTACTCCCTTGCAAGCATTTCTATATGATCCATAAGCAATATGGAGTAGTTTTGCATGCAATAAAACTTTATATAAATGATGTCATGCTATAAATATCCCCCCGTGATTTCAATTCTCACTCAACATTATATCTTGAGGCTTATTCATGTAGGAATATGTAACTCCAGATACTTGTAGATGCCATTTATCAAATTAAGGAAGTTCCCTTCTATTCGTAATTTGTTGAGAGTCCATTATGAATAAATCTTGCTTTTTCTACATCTATTGTCATATACTTTTTCTGTATCTATTGTTACATAGTTTCTGTTTACTCTGTTAATAGGGTGGATTCCATTCTTTGATTTTTAAATGACAAACCACTCTTGCATTCCTTGGATTAATCCCACCTGGCTATGAACTATTGTCCTTTTTATTTACTTTATATATATGTACATATAAAATACGTGTGTGTGTGCATATATACATATGAATTTGATTTGCTAATACTTTGTTTAATTTAATTTTATTTTCTTTTACCATGTCTGGTGTTAGTGTTAGGATAACGCTGGCCATGTGAGATGAGTTGGGAATTTCTCTCCTTCTCTTTTTTCTGAAAGAGATTGTATATAACTAATACTATTTTTTCCTTTAATGTTCAGTACATTTCACCAGTGACCCTCCCTGGGCCCAAACTTTTCTTTGTTTGAGGGTTTTAACTATAAACTCATTTCCTTAATAGATATAGTGGGACTATGTAGCTCATAGTTTTCTTCATGAGTGAGTTTTGGTAGCTTATGTCTTTTAAAGAACTGGTCTATTTCAACTAAGTTGTCAAATTTACGGGTATAGAGTTGTTCATAGTGTTTCCCATTATCCGTTTAACGTCTGTGGGTTTTGCAGCGATAGCCTATCTTTTCTTCCTGACATTGGTAATTTGTGTCTTCTCTCTCTTTATCTTGTTCTTTCTTCATTCATGAAGTTCCAAGTTTCCCTTTGTTATATTTTCTTTCCATCCAAAGAACTTCCTTCAGCAATTATTTTAGAGCAGGTCTATTAATAACAAATTTTGTTAGCTTTCCTTCATGTCAGAATATCTTAATTTTGCCTTTGCTCCTAAAGGATATTTTCACTGCATATTTGGGGTCGATAGTTCTCTTCTCACAGCCCTTTAAAAATGTTCCACTGTCTTTTAGTTGCCATGGTTTCTGACAAGAAATATACAGTCATTGTTCCCCTTTTCTTTTGTTACTTTCAAAATATATTTCATTATATTTTGTTTAATTATGATGTATCTGGGTAAATTTTACATCGAGTTTATCTTGTTTGAGATTTGCTGAGCTTTTCGTATCTGTAAATTCATGTCTTTCATCAAGTTTGGGAAGTTTTCAGCCATTATTTCTTCAAATATTTTTCTGCTATGGATTTGTTTTTTCTCTCCATTGGGACTCTAATGACATGAATGTTAAATCTTTTGATATTGTTCCACTGGTCCCTGGGACAGTCTTTTTTTTCCCAATCGTTTTTCTCTGTATTTCAGATTAGATAACTTGACCTAGCTCAGTAGTCAGAAAACTATAGTCCACAGGACAGATTCAGCTGTCTGTTCTGGTAAATAAGATTTGTTGGAACATAGCCATGCCAATTCATGTCTGTGGCCATTTTCATACTACAACTGCACAGCTGAGAAGGTGTGACAGAGACTGTATGGCCAGGACATCTAAAATATTTACTGCTTGTCCCTTTACAGAAAAGAATGGCCAGTCCAATCCCTGATCTGTCTTCAAGTTTACTGATTCTATCTCCATTATGTTACTGATCCTCTTCACTGATTTTTTTATTTCTGTTACTATTTTCTTCAGTTATAAAATTTCCATTTCTCTTTTTTTTTAATAGCTTCTATTTCTTTCTGAAAACTCCTATCTTCTCATTTGTTTCAATAATGTTTGCTCTTACTTCATGGAACATGGTATAACAACTGCTTTTAAGGCTTTATCTGAGTAGTTCAGCATCCTGGGTCAGCTTGATGTTGGGTGTCTGTTAATTATCTTTTCCTCTGAGAGTTGTTGAGATTTTTCTGGTTCCTTGTTCTTTGTATATTGATTAATTTTGAATTGTATCTTGGACACTTTGAATATGATGTTATGAGATTCTGGGTCCTGTTAAGAGTTCCTGAAAAAGGTTTTTTTTAAGCAAGCAATCAATATAGCTAGGTTTAGACCACAAGTCCAAACCTACCTTCTATGAGCTGCGGTTCTAATGCCAGTTTAGTTCCCAAGGCCTTCGCTATGCTGTCAAGGTCTACCCCAGGTGTGCCACCCACAGGCCAGGCTGGCACCTGGGAAGTGATCTACACTGTAGTTCAGGCACAAGGTGTTTGTTACGCTGCTTTGGGTCCGTTACTCATATGTGCAGCCTGGGAGTGAGCCCAGAATTTCATACGCAAACTTAAGGGACCTCTGTCTTGAGCTCTCCTTATTCTGCATGATTTTTCCCACTCTCCTATACCCAGGGTCCCATTATCCTGGTGTTTTGCATAAAAGTCACAGTTTTGGCTTCCTTGTGCTGTCACACATTTTTTACAATGGGGTCCACTTTGAAAATGAAGCAGTTAGAGAGAAAACGGAGAAAAAAAATAATAGAGATTACCCTACATACACAGTGTCTCGACCACAGGGGCCCTTTCCCAGGTCTGCTGGTCAGAGAGCAGGATTTTTTGTGCCTAAATCTAGTATTCCAGGATTCAGGCTGCCCCACCCTCTAAGCTAGGAAATACAGGTGGTAAAAAAATACCCAGGAAACAACACCTGTGATGGTTAATTTTATGTGTCAACTTAACTGGGTCACAGGGTGCCCAGACATCTGGTCAATTGTTACTCCGGGTGTGTCTGTGAGGGTGTTCCTGGATGAAGTTAGCACTTGAATCTGTAGAGTGAGTAAAGCAGACTGCCCTCTCTAATGTGGGTGGGCCTCGTCCGATTAGTTGAAGGCATGAAGAGAACAAAAAGGCTGATCCCACCACAAGTAAGAGGGAATTCCTCCTGCCTGACTGCCTTTGAGCTGGAACAACAGTTTTTTCCTGGTTTTGGACTCAAACTGAAACATCTACTCTTCCCGGGTCTTGAGCCTGCCAACCTTTGGACTGGAATTATGCCATCAGCTCTCCTGGGTCTCCAGCTTTCCAACTCCAGGTCTTAGGACGTGTCAGACTCCATAACCGCATGAGCCAATTCATTATGATAAATCTCTTTATTTCTTTAGACACATCCCATTGGTTCTGTTTGTCTGGAGAATCTGACTAATATACCCCACATCAGTTGTTTGAGTTTTGATTTCTCTCCCCAACCCACCTGCAGCTGCTTGCTTTCCAGAGTTCTCAGAGAGTGGTTGTGTGTGTTCTCCCCAGGGGTTTTAGTGTCCTTGGTGAGAGAGACAGGCTGGAGTACACACATTCCATCTTAGCCGAAACCAGAACGCCCAGTTCGTTTGTTTTTAACTGTCATGTAGTATTCCATTGGATGAATATACCACAATTTGTTTATCCTTTCTCTATTGATAGGCATAGTTTGTTTCCTCCTATCTTCTGTGAACATGTGCAGAGCTTCTCCAGAATATATACTTACCTGTGAAATTTACTATATTCAAAATGCACTCCAAAGTGGTGCTGACAATTCGGACTTATGCTAGCAATATGCACGCCTGCTCATGGTTTCCTATATTCATCAACTTTTGGTATTGTCAGATTTTTAAGTTTTTAACAACCTGATATGTATAGAATGGTACCTCAGTGTTTTGAGTTATTTATTACTAATAAGATTGAGCTTTCTTCAAAAGTTTATTGTCCATTCTTGTTTCCTCTTCTGTGATTTATTTGTCTTTGGATTTTTAAGAATCTTTTTTATCACCATTCTAATTTAATTCATCTATATAGTCCACTGTCTTTACTATAGGTAGCAATGCTTCCTCCCGTCTGTCTCTTGTCTCTCACTCTGTTCATAGCAACTTTTGGTAGACAGAAGTTTTCATGGTTTTATTTTTTGCTGAGGAAAATTCGCCCTCAGCAAACATCTGTGCCCATCTTCCTTTATTTTGTATGTGGGACGCTGCCACAACGTGGCTTGATGAGCAGTGTGTAGGTCCACGGCTGGGATCCGAACCCGTGAACTCCAGGCAGCCAAAGCAGAGTGTGCAAACTTAACCGCCACACCCCCAGGCTGCTCCCAGTAGTTCTCATGTTTTAATGCCAGAAGAGAGAATCATTGTAGATGACTCCTTCTCCCTCACTCTCTACGTTCTACTAGCTGCTGAGCCCTGGCAGTTCTACTCTCTTGTCTCAGCCCACACCCTACGTTAGCCGCTCCCACCTGGCTCAGGCCCTCCCTGCATCTCTCCTGGACAGCTGTGTTTGTTTCAGATGCTCCCCCGTGTCCACTCACCTAGACACACAGTCTGTGGGGGGCTTTAAAGAACACGGGTCAGACCATGCTGTTCTCCCGGGTTAAAATCTTTTAGTGGTTTCCTTTCGCTTATAAGATTAAGGGTAAGCTACTCTGCATGACAAACAAAAAACAGCAAAACAGCCCAGGCCCTGGCCTTCACTGGCCCCTCCAGCCTCAGGTCCTGTTCTGCACATGCCTGTGCTCCAGACACACCGCACTGCTCCCTTCTCCCCCAGCACACCAGGCATCTTCACACACTGTGCTCCTGACACCATTGGATCTGACCTGGCCACGACAACTCCCTCTCTCCCTGCCTCAATGCAATGTTACCACAGCTTTGGGTGGGGCGGAAGCTCTGTCCTGGAGATGAGCTCCTATGTACCAGACCCTTCCACCCATACTATAGCCGCATTTAACTCTCACAATGATGTTCTGAGTATAGACCAGGGACCCCATTTTATAACGAGTAGGTCAATGTTCAGAGAAGCTAAGTGACTTGCTAAAGACACACAGCTAGAAAGCAGCAGAATCAGAGACTGAGCCTACGTCTCTGGTGCGTTAGTTACTGACCCACAGTCCTTCTTTGTTCACGAGGACAAAGCTTTGAAGCCAGGCTCTGCTATTCACTCATTTTGTGACCATGGGCGGGTCATTCCGCCTCTCCCCTTCTCTGAGGCTCAGGTGCTTCATTTGTAAAATGAGAAGATCGTACTCGATGGTCTATAAGCTCCCTTCTCTCCTGGGGCATGCAGTGCTCTGCAGTGCCCACATGGTCCTATACGTTCCTTCAGTCCAGGGCTTCTGACTGAGAGTGGTCAACTCCGATGACGACCCCAAGTCAGCAGAAACCTGCTGATCCTCTCCCACGCTCTTTAAAGTTCTCACGCCCGTCTCTGACCTAGCACAGCAGCCCCTGCCACAGGGCTGCGTGTCTAGGCTCATGCCCAGCTTATTGCATCTCTTCCCGAAGGCAAAGATCTGTTAGGAGAAGAGAAATGGCGAATCCTAACACACCGTTCGTATGGAATGACGTTACGTTCTGCTCACTCCCGGAGTGGTCGTGTGCAGCCCACTGTCTCACTCTGAGGCACTTGTGACACGATGGGGCTCAGTTTCCCATAGACTGAGGTCCCTTCAGATCTAAGCTTCTCTGATGCTGGGACATTACCATCCACCTGTGGCAAGAACTGACTAACAGAAGAATGAACCATCAAACAAAGGCCCATTCTCCCTGAGAGAATGTGACCTCAGCAAATTCAGGTCTCTCTTTTGGAATAACTGGCTACTATCCCAACTTCAAGGTCAGATTGGAGGGAAAGTTCCCAAAAGAGCAGGGATTTAAAACTGGGGAGAGGAAGGAAGAGAATAGAACAAAGTTCTATCCAACCAAGTCAAGACATTCAGATGGGAGAAGGGTTTGCATGACTTCAGAGTCGGCTGGTCTTAGATTCCACACTCCACTCCGTCACTCCCTAACTGTGAACCTACGGTGCCACTTTCCCTCTCTCGGCCCATTTCTGTATCTGTTAAAACAATAGGTTAATCATTTTTACTCACGATTATTGTGAAGTTTGAAGGGGATGGCGTGTGAAAGTGGCTGTTTAGTACAGTGAAGGTGTTCCAAATTGCTCATTTTTATCCTGTGTGTTTTCTATTTAAAGAGAATCAGGGACTGCCAAGAAACACAAAGAAACAAAGGCCAGATGTTTTCAGGCAAACACATCGATGAAAAATAAGCTCCAGGAACATCCTAAGTCATGGTATCCTAAAACTGGAAGTGACCCTAGCAATTATCAATTACAGAATAATTACACCAGGTTTAATACTCTGTATCCCCCACTGTCCACCACAGCTTGAATGCTGGCACTGATGGGGAGCTCACTGCCTTCCAGAATAGCCTATTCGTACAGAGAGGTGAGTTGAAGCAAATCATTGAAGTTTTGACTGTCCGAGCCAATGGTCCTTCCAATATGGGGCTTCTCTGTCTCCTCCTTTACAACCCAACTGTCACCAAACTATTTGTGGTTTTCAATCCTCTCCCAGTTATATTATTCCACCGAGCCTTTGTTCTTGCTGTTCTCTTTCCTGGGGGCCCTCCCCCTTCCTTGCCGTCTTCCTCTAAGGAGACTCCTGTTCTTCTCTCAAGTGCAGCTCAAACATCAGCACCTCGGAGAAGTCCTCGCTGAGCTACCTGCAGCCCCCGAGCGGGCTTAGGTGTTCCTCTGCACCCCCAGCTGCTTCTACTGAGCACTCAACTAACGTTAAGTGCGATGGTTTATTTACATGTTGGTCTCCCTACCAGACCATGGTTCCTCAAAAGCAAGGGCCTGTGTGAGGTTTACACACCGCTATGCCTCAGCTCCTCCCACAGGGCCTCACTCAATAAACAGAAGCTGTCTGGGAAGCTGAGCTGCCCAAAGGGGCAGAGAGGCCTGTGTAGAGCGGGTGGTGGCTGTGTCGCATGGGGAGGAGCTGCTTAGGGTGTGTGTGTGGCAATAATTAGAGCCTGGATCTGGTCTCCCGAATAAGAGGAAACGGAGAAGAAAGGTTTTCGTTTCAAAACTGCTCCGGGGGTTGTTTTGGTTTTACATTGTCTGCCATGCCTGAACTCACAGAAGCCTGCTGAAAGGGCCAGGACGGGCGTCCTCTCTCCTCCCGCAAGCTGCACACAGGGCTCTGGAGGGATGCGGGACACAGGCCTCAACCAGACTGTGCTCCAAGAGCAGGATGGGAACTGTTCTTTGGGGGTTTTTTGAACAAGACAATGGGGTGTGATGCCATTAGGTTGTAACCAAGTTATTGGGTCACTTGGGAGAAGGAGGGGTGGACATTCTGCCAATTCACGTACCTGACATCACGCTAGGTGTTTTCCACATGTTAGCTCACAATATCTGTGAGGTTAGGGACTATTGTCTATTTTACTCGTGGAGAGACTAAAGCTGTACAGGTTAAACAACTTTCAGTTAGTCTTACGTCTAGGAGGGAGCCCACCCAGGCATAAGCCCCTAATGCATGCTTTTTTACAGGCCCATAACCAATGAGGAAAAGATCATAAGTTACCTACCAAATAGCCATTTGCCCCTCTGTGCTCCTACTCTCTGTTGGGCAAATGGCCGTGTGGGACAGAGACAACCCTTCCCGGCTGCCCTGGAGTTGGAGGCGTCACTGGAAGACGTTTTCTCAGATGATGCAGTCAGAGGGGCAAGCGGGACTTCAGAGAAGGCTCCTGAAAGGGGCAGAGTGAGGGCCTTTTCATTTCCCCTGACTTCTCCTGCTGCTAATCAGGAACCAGCTGTGATACGTGGAACTTCAGAAACTGTGTTAGACCTTGAGGTGACCTTGAGGATAGAGCCATGTGCTAGGATGGGGGGAGGGCCCTGATAACTAGGGAGCCCGCAACCAACTCTGGACCTTCAGACTTCTTTTCTACCACAGAGGAAATCCTTGTGTGTCTAAGCCTCTGCTTCTGAAGCTGAAACAATGCTTATGATGTCTTGGCTCAATCACAAATTCACCGTGGGACTGTAGACAAGTTGTTTAAACATTTTGGAGCTTAGTTTCCTCATCTGGAAAATAAGTAGGTTGAATTAGAAGGTTCAAAGTTTGTTTCCAACACTAAGGTATGGAATATACAGCATTATACTGAGCAACCAGCACTACTGTGTCTGGAAAGACCACAGGATAGAAAAGCCTTTTTTTCCAAGGATTTTCATGGTAGTCAGAAGAGAAGCAGAACCTTCATTCATTCATTCCATGTTGCGGGTGCTGGGGTGTACTGCCCAGACCCGACTTGAGACCATTTCCCCTGTTGCCAGGAGAGTTGACTGCTGACAGTTCAGAGCTGACTTCCTCTCCAAGAGTCACCATTAGTTGAAGGATGCTGCCTCAAGCAAAGGTATGCCTGTTTCTAGGGGCGGCCCATATCCATCAGTGGGTTGATGTGGAAGGTACAGGAGCCTGACCCTCTTGCCTCAGTTTGTGACAACTTAGAAGGGCCATCCCAGCTGCAGAGTCCCTCACAACTGCATCCCAGCTCGACGTGCCCTCCGCCCAGTCCTGCTTTGGCTCCTCCCTCACCGGGCTGCTCCCCAAAGTGCTCACTGATGAGCTTCCTGCCTACAAACCTCTGTCTCAGGGTCAGTTTCCCAGAGCACCCGACCGAACACTGTTGGTAGCAAAAGTGGCTCTATATAGGATTCTGGAGCCGGGTCACCGGCCGGCTGGCTGCTGTTAGGATGCCAGCCCTGAGTGAGGGACAGTACTGACAGCATCTGGCCTGTGGAAGCCCTGACACGGGGAGGGGTTTCACTCTCGGTGAGCTGGGATGAGACTACAGCAAGAGGAAAAGCACTGGCTGGGGCAACGTATCAGATGGTTGCGAGATTGAGGGGAGTCGTCATTACTGAGACCACGAAGTGAGATGACTGCTGAGTGCTATCACTGTGCTGGAGAAAGGCAACGAAAGGCTGGGAGTGAGTAATCACTGATTTAAGACAAAGCGTGAAAGTCAGACGGCCTCCTTAGGGGGCCTCCTTGGCAGCACATAGGGAGACTCTCATCTCCTGCAGCTGGAGAGCAGAAAAAGCTGAGGACTGGGCCCAAGGACTTGATGAGAAGGGTAGCAGAGTCTGTGAAAGCATGATTTTCCACCCTGCTGTGACGAAGGTCAGGCTCTGATTGGGAAGGAGTGGGACCCTCCGGTGGGGGGTGAGGACATCAGGGTCGATGCACTTGAGAAGCATGACACTCAAGCTCTGCCTGGACCTTCCGGGCTGCAGAAGTGGCCGGATCTTCCCAATTACAGACTAACTCTCCCCCCGGCTTGAAGATGACACAGAGCACTTGCCTGGCAAGACAGCATGTGTCTGCCGCAGGACTTCCCCTCCAGGCCACCAGACCAAGAACTAGGATCCAGTCGCACCACAATCCCACCTGGGACATGCTGGGGCTCCAGAAAAGGAGCCTTACCTTGAGGGGCTGTAGGGCCCAGCTGGCCTGCGTTGGCAGGCTCCAGGAGCGCACGTACGGGACTGGGTCCAGGGACAACAGACAGCGGGAGAACAGAGAGTTTGTTGATGTGGGAGCATTCTCCTCTGACACAGGATTTAACACCTGGCAAGGACCCTGGGAGACTGTCCCAATATGCTACAAGGTTGGCTGTGGAGACACTGCAGGTGATCGTATGAAGGGCCCACACCAGGTAGAGAATGCCAGGACAAAGCAGAGAGGAAGCCATCAAAGGCTCAGAGAAGGGGGCATGCTGGGGTGATGGCCCGGGAAGCCAGGGAGCCTGGTCTAGGGCAGGCAGGAAGCGTGTGGAGGAACCACAGTGCAGACAGGTGCTGCACTCATTTCTTGGAATATGAGGACAAATAAGATGCGGCCTTATCCTTACGATCTGTGAGCTGAGATTACGAAGCAAGGAGACTGATTTTTAAAAACCAAATCACTCAGAATAGAAGCATCCAAATGGGTGTGGCTCTTCCAAGAAGTCCTGCTGGGAGACCCTAGACCTCCCACTGAAGGAGGGAATTTCAGGGGAGGTGGGGTTGGGGGCTGGGTTTAAGTCTGGTCCTGCTATAACTTCCCTTCAATCCAGTTTAAACCTGTGTGACCTCGGAAAAACATTTTAACTTCTCTGGGCCCTAGTTTTCTCATTTGTAAAAGTCAGATGGCGATACCTGCTCCAACAGGGTGTTGTCCCATTTAACTTAAAGTGAGAGCGCAGGAACAAACGCTTGTCTGTTAAAGGCAATGTAAGTGCTCGGTTAAAGCTGGTTCCTTGCCTTTCTCTTATGACTCTGCCAACTCGTTTTTGTAAAGTCCCACTTAAGTTTAGTTTTGAAGCTAAATAAGAAAATTAGTCTTGTTTTTCTTCCTCTCCTCCTCCTTTCACCCTTTTCTGTAGCAGGCATGACCTGGAGCACCGACTGTCCGCCTCGCTACTGTCTTCTCCCTCAGTTCTGAAAGACTTGTGGCTGTTTTTACACAATGCGTGCAGTCATGTGGGATGAGATACAGAAGCCAGGCGTCAGATTCTGACGCTGCTGGAAAACTGGGGCCACCAGGAGCTTCCCTGGAGTAAACTGGGGTGTTCCTGTGGTGGTGTGTTTAAGTCTGTCCTCAGTGGAATGCCCGACCTACCCGTCAGAAGTCAAACAGGAAAAGAATGAAGGGTCAATACAGAGCCACAAATGCAACGACGAACTGTCACATCCATCAAACGACGATCACAAACACTGAGTATGGCCTGGGGTCAGACACAGACACTGGACAAGTGGCTGGGGAGACAAAGGAGCTGAGACACAACTTGTGAGAGCTCAAGTCGGGTGAGAGAGGCCCGCGGGCTCATAGAGAACTACAGCCTCATGCGAGGGGCAGAAGGTGTATGTCAGAAGCAATTCCCTCTGCCCGGGGCTTCAGAGGGCTTCACATAGGAGGCAGCCCTTGGCCTGAGTCTCAGGATGAAATGATCAGGGCGAGGAGGATGGCATTTCAGGCAAAGGGAACAGCCTGTGCGGGCACAGGGGCCAGAACAAGTGAGGAACATCGGGTCCACGCAGATTGTTCAGCAGGCGCTGGGACGCTGCAGGCTGGCTGCAGCGCAGGAGGGTAGACAGGTCACACAGGGACTGTCTGCCCCAGTTGGCTCGTTGTCCCCTGGTTTAGGCTTGTTGTCCTAGCATTATAATAATAGTGCTCCCTTTTGCCCTCCAAAGAAACTCTGTTTGGGCAATAAATTGTACAGTCCTCTGGTTTTAAGCAGGAGAGGAGCACGTTCCAGCCTGTGCTTTGGGTGGTCACTCTGGCTGCCACATGGACTAGCTGGGAGGAGCCAGACTAGAGGCTTGATGGTGGCCTTGCAAGGTCTCATCCAGCTCTGGCTTTCTCTGATCCAGACAGCTCTGGACCAGGCGCCACTCCTAGAATAGCACAAAACTGACTTTCACTAATGGGTGAATGCTGAGTGAGCCCACAGATGGGACAGAGTTAAGAGGAGGGTGATATCTCTGTGGCCTGAGGTGTTCTGGGCAGGATTCCTGGATAGGGTGGATTTGGACCTTGGCATGAAGGACGGGTAGGATTTAAATAGTCAGAGGCATGATGTGGACATGGTGTGAGCCAAGGTGCCAAGGTAGGGACAGTCAGGAGTGCAGTGAGCGCCCCGAGAGCCCTTACACAACACGTCAGCAGCCACAGCTGCCCCCAATCACGCCTATAGCTTATAAGCATTTGCTCTTCTCTTCTTTCTCCAGACCCTCCACTTCCCAGGGAAGTGTGCAGAGCAGTGTGTTCACCCGTGTACTCCTGGAGCACTTTGAGCACAGTGCCAGGAGCCTTTCTATATGCACAAGGGGGCTCAGCGTGGGTCTGCCCTTTCTTCCTCTATAGGCTCCCAAGGCCAGCACCAGGCACTCTTACAGCTCCAGGGCTTGGAATAGAGAAGGCACCCAATAGAGTTGGCAGATGGATTGACTGGAGAGAAAATAGAAGCTTGGAAGGCTTGAGTGACTAGCCTAAGGTCATATGGGGAGCAGGTGCTGGCACTGGAGCTTGAACCCAAGATTCTAGAATCTTGTTCTTGCTACTTTGCTGTATGCTCACAAGTACTGAAAACATAGACCTTAGTGTTGTGAGGCCTCACAATTAAAAGGTGATTCCAGCCACATAGGGGTCACATCTGTCTCGCAGCCTCTCCTTCCAAAGGGGCCCTCCCCTTTCACATCTCTGGGTCTTTGCATGTCCCTCAGGCTAGCATGACCTGCCCTTCTATCTCTCTGCAAAACCTCATGCATCCTTCAAGGGCCAGCGGGAATGTCCCTCCTCTGTGGTTCTGTCCCCACCTTCCTGGCTGAGTGAGTGACTCCTCCACAGCACCAGGTTCAGACAGCAGGTGTCAACTTGTAGACGGCATGGCCAGTGGGGTACTTACAGAGTAGAACGCGCAGTAGGTCTGCCTCTGTGAGCCCCTGGGGGCAGGGGACTACATCTTGTTTACCTTGGTTTCCACAGTACCCAGACCAGCTCCTGGTCCATCGTTGGTATTTAATAAATATTTGTTGAATAAATGAGTGAACAAATTGCCAAGCCCTTGCTGGGATGGCATGCTAACTATATCCTTAGCTTAGCTGATTTTCAGCTGCGTTCGGCCCAGGGAGGTCCTGGTGGGAGATTCGCGGCTGGGAGTAGAGAGCGGAGCCGCCGACTCCCCTCCCCCTTGCAAGCTTAGCGGGAGTGTGTGCGTCTGCCCGGGCCGCCGTAACAAAGGACCACAGCCTGGGTGGCTTAGACTACAGAAACGTATTTTCTCATCGTTCTGGAAGCCAGAGGTCCAAGATCAAGATGTCAGCAGAGCTGGTTTCTTCTGAGGCCTCTCTCCTCGGCTTGTAATTGGCCTCCTCTCCTTGTGTCTTCACTGGCCCTCCCTCTGTGTGTCTGTGCTCTAATCTCCTCTTCTTAGAAGAAGCTCAGTCATGTTGGATCAGGGCCCACACTAAAGACCTCATTTTGCTTATTTCTTTAAAGACCCAATCTCCAAATGTAACCACATTCTGAAGTACGAGGGGTTAGGATTTCAGCATACAAATTTGTGGGGGACATGACGCAGCCTATAACAGGTGCTGAAGTCTCCCCACTGTGGTGAGTTCCCGGATGCTGGTCCCTCACCGTGCCCACACCTCTGTGATGGTGTCTTCATCAGCGCTGTGTCGTTTGAACCCTTTGTAAGTGCTCTGGCCATTTTCTGGCAGGCCTCGCACGGGTGCAGACACTGATGGCTGTGGTGCTAAGAATCTACAGCCACTCAGAAGCTCTTCGAGAAGGGCGAGGTTTCGTGCTAAACTCTGTGAGGAATTCAAAGCCAGATGATGGGCCCTTCCCTCGCTGTGCCTCGTTCTCCGCATCTGCAAAGGGCGGATAAGAAAAGCAGTCCCCTCATGTGACCCTTACGAAAGTCTGCTGTGAGAAAGGGCGGGACGGCTTTGGAAACTGGGACTGGGCAGTGAGAGAGCAGGCGTGTGAGTGCAGAGGGTGGGCCCACTCTTCCGGGAGCAGAGAACAGCTCCGCAGCTCTGGATCCCCAGGTCAGGAGGCTGCAGACCAAAGCTGCAAACAGGAGAGGGGCACCAGAAAGGACCAGGCCCGGCTGCTGGCAACAGGAACGAGTGGGGCGGGGGGTGTTTCAATGGTCCCCAGTTGAGTGGTCCTCTCATCGGGATAAATCCTAGACACGACAGACGGTCTGTTTCTTCTTCCTTGGTAATAATGCCCTACCTCATGGGCTTGCTGAGTATCTATGGAAAACAGTCCAGGCAGAGATCCTGGATACATCTATTTATGATGATGTTGACATAGAGAAGACCAGTATGTTCAAGCAGACGCCCTGTTTCCTGTTTCTATAAACATCTTCAAAATGTGAGAAACGACTTCAATGGGTCCATGGGCACAATTTCTAGCTTGCTCTGTGCCAACACAAATCAAGTGTGCATCTCCTCCCAACGAAATAATGCAGATCGTTGATTTAGGTTGGTGAGGACCTGCAAACAGCGTGGATTCCAAGGCAACTCATTCTTGCACGCTGTGATTGGGTTACCTTTCCTCTTTGGAAGCCGAGAGGATCCATCTGGCCTGTGATGCAGTGGAAAGGGCATGGGCTTCAGTGACGGACAGTGTGGGTTCATGGCCGGTGTGGGACCACGTTGTTTAGAGATTTAAGCTTGTTTCCTCCTCTGTAAAACTAGGGTGGCAGAGCTTCCTCAAGAGGGGGAGGGGGTTAAATGAGGTAACACGGCCTTAGCAGGTGCTACTTTACTAATAAATTCAACTTTCTTTCTCTAAGCTCCTGTGTTTTGTTTTTTTTTTTTTTGTCTTGCAATTTTAAATTGGTCTCCAAGTTGGCGGAAGCAGAGTCGGCCACAAATCTTGGCATCCAAAGGCCCTTTGAAGCAGCTGCAGCATGGTTGGGGACAGTGAGCACGGCCCCAGAGCTGACCAGGTGCTCTGTCCTATGGAGCATGGAGCCCACAAAGCCCTTACCTTTGCACTGTCTCCTTCGGATTCTAATCCCCACAACCATCTCTGCTTTGGGACAGGGGATTTACCGACACCTTTAATCATTGTTATGGAATAATCAAAATGCAATAATAACTTAGCACCTAGAGAAGTCAAGTTGCAGCCCATAGCCTTGTACCTCTTGGGGATTAAATTGGCTCATGAGCCACTGGTGGGCCTTGGCAGTTTCTAAGAAAGCATGTTGTCAGCCACCCTCCAACAATCTATTAAGGTTGAGCTTACATGCATCCTTCATGGACCGATTTTTCTGCCAGTCCGTGTATACAATCTTTGGAGCAGCAGGAAACACATGTGGAGGGTCTCTTATGACTCAGCCCTGGGAGTGTCATGTTTAGTGGATTCAGAAGATCTGACTTCAGCCCCTAACTCTGCTACTCACTCACCATGAGACCTGGAGCAATCATTTTCTCACTCTTGGCCTCAGTTTCGTCATTGGTAGACAAGAAATATCATCCCAATCCTAACTAACTCCCAGGCATGCAGGGGAAGACCCAATGAGAAGAGGAAGGTATGGTAGTTTGTAAACCGTGACTGCCACGCATCTCAACTTAAGAGGGCCAAGAAAGAATGTTGATTTCCGCTCCCCAAATCTCAGCCTCACCCCTCCTTGGGTCACAGGCACTAGCACCCACCTCCTCCTTGATTTCCTCATCCATCACACGTCATTCATCAAGCCCTGTTGACTACTTCCTTAGAGATGGAGCCATCAGTTTTATTTAATATATTTATTTTAATATACTTTCAACTCTTTATTTTAAAATAATTTTGACTTACAGAAATGTCACAACAATTATACAAAAATATTTTAATGTACACTTCACCCAGATTCCCCAAATGTTAACATTTTACTGGGTTTGATTTATCTCTCTCTCTCAGATTAGATAGGTGATGGACAGATAGATGATAGATAGGTAGGTAGGTAGATAGGTAGATAGAGATAGACATAGATACATTACGGATATAGACAAATATCTTGTTTCTTCTGGTCATTCAAGTCTCAGCTGAGATGCCACCTCTAAAAAGTCCCCTTTCCTGGCCATTTAACCCCTGTAGCTGTGGTCCCACTCTCTCCTACTCTTCTAATTTCAGATCCCAACAACACTGATCTCCAGCTGGTGTTTTTCTTGGCTGTTTACTTACTGGTCACCTCTCTGCCTCCCCACTGGGATGTCAGTTTTATGGGAGAATTGTCCTGTGTGCCTTCCCTGTTCACTTTTGAATCCTCAAAACCTAGAACAAGGCCTGCACAGAATGGGTGCCTAGTCACTGTTTGCTGAATTGGTGAATTGGGGACGTGCCCATGTGGAGTCCACACAGGCACGTGGCGTGGTCTCTGTGCTCAAGGCGCAGATGTCCCCCAGTGCCGCAGTAGCTGCAGCATCCCCTCTCATCATGGAAACATCTGCTGTATCTTGTTTGAGGAAGGGATGACTGAAGACACAGCTAACATTTTGGTGTAAAGCCTCTGAGAAAGAGAGAGAAAACTATACAAACATGCACACACACAGGAAGAGAGAGCAGGGCCAGCTTAGTGGTGTAGGCATGGCTCCGGACCCCAGCTGCCTTAGTCACATTCAGGTTCTGCCACTTACTACTGTGTGACCTTGGGCGAATTACTTAAATGCTCTGTGTCTCAGGTGCCTTATGTGTAATATATAGATAATAAAAATATCTTCTTCATAGACGTTGCACGATGAAATGTATGACTGTATTTTAAATGCTTAGAGCCATGCCTGGCATCCAGTAAGTGTTCAGTTAACCTCAGCGTAATATGTAATTATATGATTAAGTAAGAACAGGCAGTACATGCTGTTTGATAGCCTTTTTTCATTTGGCAAAATATTCTGAAAATTCCATATCAATACACATTCCTTTACCACATGATTATTAATGGCTAATATTTTTCCATCATATAGATGCACTGTAGCAACACAAGTTTCCTGACTTACCACCATTGCTGGATATTTGAGTTGCTTCCACTTTTTCTCTATTACAAACAACACTACGTTGAACACCCTTGGACATATATCTTTGCACACATCAGCAACTATCCTTCTTATTGCGTTCCTAGAAGTAGAATCGTTGGGTCAAAGGCTGTGCATATTTTCTGACCCAAGATACAGATTCCAAGTGCCTGAGACAGGTTGTCCCAGAAGAGGAATTTCCTTGGGGATCAAGTGCAGAGGCCAGGGTGGGTCCTAATGTCAGCCATTTCCACACTGCCTTCTCTCCCACGGCCAGCCAGGCTGCAGTCCATGTGTCCTGAGGCCACCACAGATTCCAGTTGTCCTGTTTACTAGGCTCTGGGCGGGAAAACAAGCTGGACATTCTCTTCCAAGGACTGTCAGAGACCTTTGCCTTGAACTTCATCTAAGAGAATGAAGACAGCCACATCCAACCTGCTGCTGTCTCACTGCTGGCCTTCCCTCTGACCTTGACTGTGACCCTGTGACCTTGATGGTGGCACTGTGACCTTAACTGTGACCCTGTGACTTTGTGACATTCTGACCTTGACTGTGACATTGTGTGTGCAAAGGCCTCTGTACCCTTTCCTCTGTGCTTGAAAATGGGGAATGGCCTAACCTCGGCAAGGCTTCTCCAAGATGGCAAAATAAACTGTGGAAGCTGCTGTTTCCAAAATGGGTGACCAGTATCCCATTTCCACATAGCACCCCCATCCAGGAAGGTGGAACCTCTGAAAGGGTAAGAGGAAAAGCCGAAGATTTCACAGGAAGAGCCACGGCTCCAGGGCCACCAGGAAGGCAGCTCAGGGCACGTGTGGAGGGACTGCCACCGTGAACGAAGCAGGCAGGAGCACATCTAGGTTTTGTGGGACCTGAATATATGCATTTTGAGGAGCTTTCTTTAAGAAAAGAACATTACAAATATAAAACGCCCACGGCCAATACAACTTACCCAACAGAGGATGTGTGATGGGGGGAGGGCGGAAGAAGGAGGCCATCGTCACCCACTGAGGTTAAAAATCTCACACCGTGCCAACTCTTCGAACAGCACCTGACCTGCGGGGGCGTTCCCAGGCCACTCTGGGAAGTGGCTCCAAAGCGTCGCTTGATTAGCATTGCCCTGTGATTGGAACGTCTTGGAGCTGAAGGCCAGAGGCAGACTCTTGTCTAAACACCATCCCCTATAAACTCCCGCATTCGGGGCGACCTCCACCCCACACGCTGAGACGGAATTTCCTGCCAAATGCAGGTGGGCGTGGCAAGCCAAATTTATTTGATTTAGAAATACAAGTAAATATGCTACTTCTTGCAGAGAAGTGTCCTAAAACATCTTACTTATACCATACTCAGGGAATACCTTTATTTTTAAAAGACAATCAAGCAACATATCCTGAGAAAATTACTTCTCTTCCTGAGTCTGTTTTCCCATCTCAGACATGAGCATGACAAACCCAGGCCCCGGCTCAGTGTGGGAATGAAGTGAGCTACCACACAGAAGATCCTGGCACGGGGACCATTGTTTCCGTGCGTCTACTGGGTCCAGGCCCTTGAGCCAGTGCGGGGAAGACAGAGGTGATGCACCCCAGACCCTGTCCTCAGGCCCTCACGGTCGAACCTCCCTGAGGTCTACTGAAGAGGTTAGCTGTGCAAAACTGAGCTTTGCAAAGCAGGGAGGGGCCTGGCCTGGTGACTGTCAGCTCACAGACGAGAGAAGCTCACTCAGACTGAGGCCCGCAGGCCCAGGGAGGCCAGCCGGCTTTGGGAGCGGACGTGGCGAGGCGGTCAGCCAGGGGTGGGTCCGAGTGCCAGCCTGCCTTGCTGTGTCTTCTGCGGCAAATCACTTCCCCTCTGGGAACCTGAGTTTCCACGAGGATTTGGGGAGAAGCACTAACTGAGAGAAGTACCCAACACAGAACAGGGGCTCAGTAGTTGGAAACGTTTTCTGTTACATCCATCCCCACCCCGATTGAGAATTTGGGGTAAAATCTGGTTCCCTGGGAAGCCATTTCTGAATCCTCTTTCTCTGCAAGAAGCAGACTTCCAGGTCCAAGCAGAGGGCTCGAGAGACTTCCCCCTTCTACTTAATTCTACCGAATTCTATTTAAATGAAGCATCCTCCTTCAAGCAGGAAACTCAAACCACTTCCTCCTGCTAGAGTTCTTTGCAATGTCCCCTTTTCTTAACATCTGGCCAGATGCCCAACTGCAAGGAGCCTGAAGCCTTTGGTTTGGGGACGGCTCTGTGGCACTTTTCCCTGGTTCCTGAGCTGACTCGGGCCAGCGGGTCTGGCCTGAGAAGCCCAAGTCTGCAACCCAGAGCTCCTGCCATGGCACTCCCGAGGCTTTCTTCTCATTAGCATCCTCCAGTCTGCCAGGCAGCCTGCTGCCAAGATGGCAAGCCACACTCCAGGGACTTTTGTCACTCCCAGTATCTTGTCCCTGGATGCCTTTCTCCACGCCACCAGCCATGTCTTTGCTGCAGCTCATTCTCATGAGGACGAGGGACATCCTGAGATCACAGATTGGGCACTGGACTGAGAGTGGGGAGACCTCAGCTCTGCCAGCAACACATGCAGCTGGGATGTCACTAAGCTCCCACTTTCTCAGGTGCAGAATAATGGGGGCTGACCCAGATCGGCCCGAGGGGTCTCCTAAACAGCAGTCCACGCACCCCTCATCCTACCACTCTTTCTGTGAAGGCCCGAGTGCCCTGTTCATTTGAGCAAAAAGTTTAAAATTCAGGACTCCTCTTGAAGTCCTTCTTTCACTGAGTACCAGCCGCAGACTGGGCCCTATGTCAGGGCCTAAAGATCTTTAAATGAACAACAACGCCCTGCTCTGAAGGAGCTCCCAGATGAGAAACAGGGACACGCAAAGATGACAAGAAAGGGGCTGATGCTAGAAAGGAGCACAGAGCCGACAGCCACTTCCCCCTTAGAGCCTCGTCCCAGAGGAGGAACCACACTGAGTCCTGAGGATGAAGTTGGAGAGCCCTGAGTTCAGAGGAGGTGAGGGAAGGAGAGTCTAAGAAGAAGGAACGGCATGCGCAAAGCCAGGTCAGAGGTTTGGAATTAATCCCACGTGGCCACTGTGCCAGGGTCATGCCACGAGCAGCAGAATGGTCCAGCAAAGAGGATGGGACATGTGCTGGAGGTCCTGGGCCTCAGCCCTCCCCATGCAGAAGGAGACCCATCTGTCTGATGGCAGCTCGTGGAGGTTTCCAGGGCAATCTGATGAGGAGGTGCTCACCAAACCCAGGAAGCAGGAGCGACTTCCGGGCACCAGCTCCCAGCCCAGCGCCGGCCCGGGGCTCTAGGCGTTTCCCTCCAGAGTCTCCGACTGAGACTTGAAGAAAACAGTCTTAAAAGTCAGACAAATATTTAGAGTTTTACAAACTCAGCCTACAAATCGGGAGGAATTGGGAAACTCGCGTGTCAGATGTGCGGTCTGTTCTCTACAATCCAAAGCGGGCTTGGTTTCCGGGAGGGCGATGACTCTCCTGCCTGCTCACTGCTACGGTGGGACCACGTCTGAAGAGGCGGTGTTTCACGTTAAGGCGACGGAATTTAATGAAACAAAGGAGAAAAAGTGGCATCAATTTGGTGTTAGGTGAGAATCAAAAGAAATATATTGCTGAATTGACTACAGTCGTTCCAGCCTTAACTGCTGCCCAAGGGAAAAGTGACATTTCCCATCTCCTGGTCCCCTTCGCTGGCCCCATATTTTCACCCTAATATATTCATTCCGAAAAAATCAGAGCTTGCTCAGCAAAAGGAAGATGGAGTCCCTGTATCTTTCATCCCTGCCTTCCCCATGAGAAGGGAACTGGCATTTCCTGAGGACCTGCTCTGGGCCCGTGCTTTATCTACACTGGACTTTCATCTAATGCCTAACCCTCCAAGGAGCCCACGATTTTCTCCAAGGCTGAAGCAACCAAGGCTAGAGAGGTTAGATGAACTTGTTAAGGTCATGTAGCTCATGAAATATTGTGTGTGACTGACCGAGTTAGGATTCTGATCCCCATTCTTTTCTGACACTAGAGCCCCACGCCCTGTCCACCTGCCCCACTGCCTTCCTATAATCCAGAGATTTGCTTCAAGGAGTGGCTGTCTAAGCACAGTATCTATAAATGAAGGGCTTTCAAAGCAATGGAATGGTATAAGCCCCATTTAAACATTCATTCATTCATTCAACAAATAATTACTGGATGCTGTGATGTGCCAGGCATTTCCAGCCAAATAGGCGAACCCCTGCCCTTGCGTAATTCACATCCTATGAGAGGGACAGTGTGATGGGCGTGAGCAAGGAGTTGGGAGCCAGACTCCTGGGACCACATCTTAACTCAGCCACTTGCGAGCTGTGTGACCTTCAACACATTACCTAACCTCTCTGTGTCTCAGTTTCCTCATCTGTATAGAGGGGCAAATAATACCACCTCCGTTTAAAGTTGTTATGGGGTCTGAATGAGCTGGTATTTGTCGAGCATTTACAAATGAGTATCATTAAATAAATAGTAAGGGAACGTAGGTAATAACAAAGTAAGTAAGATATATAGTGTATTGCAGGATGCGGAGTGTGAAGGTGGACAATGAATCAGGGGATGGGGATGGAGCATGTTGGTGGGGGGTCTGCCTGTTGGTTAGGGTGGCCAGGGAAGGCTGCACTGAGAAGGTGTCATTTGAACAAAGACCAGAAAGTCAGTGAGCCAACAGGAGCTGTGTGTAAGCCTTTCCCTGGTGGTTTGGAAGATGCCAGAGGCTTCTGGGGCCCTGCTCCGACTCCTAATTATGAACACCAATTCCCTGAGATGATCAATTTAGGGATACGGTTAACAAATGGCATCCTTACATTGTGATGTGATATAAATCATCAGTGTGTTGGTAAAAGGCTCATTCTCTCAGGTGGTCTCAGAAACCAGCGAAAAGGCCTTATGCCGTAAGGGATAAGGTTATTTCTGGAATATTCCTTTATTATAAGAACAAAATTACATCGTACAATCACAGTCCTTATCTCACAGATAAAGTTTGCCTAGCTGGCTCCAGGGACCCATACACAGTGTGCACATGTCCTGACCTTGACTTTTTCTTGGACCACACCTGCCCGAGATCCTTCGGTCTTGGGACTGGGGTGGGCGCCCGGACGGCACTGTTCAACCATCCCTGAGTGAAAAGGATCCAGGCCAGCCACATGCCTGCTCTCCTGACCACACAAGGAGTGCCGCTTCAAAGGCTTTTTAGATGCCAGAATAGTCAAAGAATAATTTTATTTTGGTGTATTCCCCATATGCTGAGAATCATCTTTTTTATGCTTCCAAGGCCTAGAAATTAGGGACGTGGTTAAAAATTTCATCCTTAATATTGTGATGTGAAATAAAGAACGCTGGCCTGGGAGGGTGGGGCAAGGGTCCACCTCCCGGCTCCAGCATGGACTCCCATGTGTCTGTGGACATCACAGCTGGTCTCTGGTTCTCGTCTCTTTGTCTATAAAATGAGGAGATAAGGGGGAAAATACACGCACACACACACACCCTGCTCTTTCTTTATTTCTTGCCTGTTCTGGACCAGGCGTATGACGCATATTGTCTCATTTTAAAATCACAACAATCCTAAGTCAGTGTCCTTGTTACACTGCAGGTATAACGTCACGTAGGGGGAAGAGGCTGAGGGAGATTGTAGCCCTGACCTGACTCCAGCTATGAAGGTGGAATCGCTGAGGCCCTCTGAGAATCTTTCCAAGACTCGGACTCTGATCCAGAGACTGTAGGCACTATTCAGTCTTGCTTTCTGGGGAAGGCATCCCATCCCCTTGCCTACTCCTTTTCTGCAGCTTGAGTTGTAAGTAATCTCTCTTTTCCTCCAGTGTCCATCTCATGGGTTTTGGCCCAGCTATGAAGACCCTCTGGCAAAAGGAAAACAGCACAGATTGGCAGGCAAGTGACAGAAGTGGCCCGAGGCAATCCTCCGCTTCATCCTCTTGCCCCTGGAGGCAGACCAGGCTAAACACAGAAGCAGGGCTTCAAAGGAGGGGCCTGGAGCCTCCCCACAGTGACTCACTGGGCTCCAGAGGAAGCCGGGGTCTCCCGGGATCAGCAGTCGGCCTTGAGGCGGTTCTCTGGAAGCCCTCTCCCATGGCGATGAGAGCAAAGAGAGGCCGTGTGGTCTCAGGGAGAGACCCCGCATGTAGCGCAGCCTCTAATTCTCTGCGTGACCTCGGGCGAGCTGCTTCCTCAGTTCTTACAAAGAGGGCGTTGGAGCTGTAGGGTGAGCAGCAGCTTACAGTTTGGGAATGAGGCAGATGGAGCCTGGATCCCAGTCCTGCCACTCGTCAGGGAATGTGAGCTGTCACCTTTCCACCAAGGCACTCAGCATCTCATAGAGAGCTCCTGGCTCTGCACTTGCATCCTCCCCAGGGGGCAGCCTGGGTCGCTTGCCGCCTCTGGGCCTCAGCTCCCTCCTCTGTCGAGTGCACAGCAGAACACAGGCAGTGTGAACACTGGAGGTCACGGACACCAAGTGTCTGCTCCGGAGCAGGCCTTCGGGAGCTGTTAGGCCCAACTCCCCGCCCCTCCGCTAGCCTCAACTGGACCGTCGACGCAGCGCTTCAGGACGTGCCCCAGCCCATGCCACTGCGGAGCAGGTCTGTTCCGAACCAGACCACAGCCAGAGATGGGTCTCCAAATCCCGCCTCCACAGCCTGACTTACCCACGACTGGCATCGGAGGCCCACAGCCTGGAGTGGAACAGGCCTGCATTGCACGCACACTCCACAGAGAGATGACGTGGACAGGACAGGGCAATTCAACACTGCCACGGCCCAGGGAACCCAGGCCTCCTCTCCTAAAGGCAGGAATCAGATGCACTGAGTCCAGGAAAGGGTGGCTTCCCCAGGTCAGCAGCCGATCTGAGGCTTTTGCATATTCAGACAGGAGGGAGGAAGAGGGTTCCCTCACCCCTCTCTGGCAACCTTTTTCCTTTTTATACCTGCCTCAGGCAGAGAAAAGCAGAAAGGAGTTCAGAAAGTCGTGCCTGCCATTGCTAACATTTTCATTTTCACTTGAGACCCAGACAATCAAAGAAGAAACGGAAGCTTATCAGATGTCTCCTGCTGCTGGGCTGAGCCACACCAGTGCCTGCAGTAGGTAAGAAAGCGCCGTTTCCTGCCCCGGGGGCCAGATCAAGGGCAGAGGCAAAGTCAAGGGTGCTCCCTGGTGATGCTGACACACTTCTTTATTGAGACGACTACAGAGCCAGTGAATTTATGTCAGGACTCAGCTTCTCACCTGCCAGAGGCGGGGAGGCCCCCCTATCCAAGGCTCAAATCGTGCCCCAGGTGTCCAGGGGCTCTACCTGGGTGTTCGGGTGGGGTGCTATCAGAGGGTCAGGACAGTGTACTGAGTCTTGAAGGATGAGTGGGTACTTTGCAGGCAGTCAACGACGAAGGAAGGGCAGTGCAGACGGAGGCAGCTCCTGAACAGAGACGGGGCGGTGAGGCGAGGCCGGTGCGCTCAGAAGAGCAGTGAGCAGTTCAGCTGCCGTTAGGGCTCAGGTTGTGAGGGGCAGAGAGGGTGTGAGGGCTTCCTAACATGTACTGAGCATCTGAATCTGCCCAGCTCTGTCTCTCATTTAGTTTTACGTGACCCCCTCACCTCACAAGTTGGGTCATTATCCCCATTTTACAGGTGTGGCAACTGAGGCACACGGTCTAAGTGAGAATTGCCAGAGGTCATGCAACTGAGTTCGAATCTCAAACCACATCCACCAGAGGGCAAAGCCCAGGCTTCTGCGCTCTGTGTCGTTTCTTTCAATCCCACCATCCCACATTCATACCTTCACCAAGTCTCGTTAAGCCCTGCCATGTGTCAGGCACTGTTCTAGGCTGGGGACACAGCAGCTACCCAGACAAGGACCCTGCCCTCGAGGAGTTCCCACGCCAGTGGAGGGGCATCTGAACAAATGCCCGTGGTAATTTTGGATAAACTGAGTGCTATGGAAAAAATAAAATAATGGGAATGAGAGTGACTACTGTGGGCATGGAGAGGGGAGAGGGCAGGACGTGTTTCCCTCGGGTGCTTAGGGAAAGGCCCCCGGAAGAAGGGATGTTTGAGTGAGCCCTGAATGATGAGAAGGTAAACACGGGGAGATGGGGGGAGACATCCCGCAGGCAGAAGGAAGAGCAGAGGTCCTGGGCTGGGCAGCAGCTTGTGTGTTCAAGGGTCCGAAAGAGGCCGGAGAGGCTAAAACAGAGGGAGCCACGGGCATACACAGTAGGAGATGAGGTCAGGAGCACGGAGAAGGGCCGGTTCACGGGGTGCAGAGACCGCAGTTAGTCCTGTGTGAAGAGGGTCTCAGGACGGAATGTGGAGTGAGTAAACTGTCCGCATTAGAAGGGCAGCCTCCCTGCAAGAGCCAGCCTTGCACGGAGGGAACATCCCCACTGGGCCTCTTCCCAACTGTGTGGCTGTGGGCAAGCGCCTTCCCCCTCTGGACCTTGGCCTCCTTCCGTGTAAAGCGGAGATTATAACACCTGCCTCACAGACCAGGGGTGAGGATTCGACACCGTGGACTGGCCCATCCCCTGCCGCTGCAGAGAGTTAACGGAAAACCTCCTTGGCGACCACGGGGCATCCAGATGCTCTTGCAGCTGGTCACTAGAAGGACTTGGGCGATCGACTGCTTGGCCAACAGGTCATCCCCCGTCCACGCCGACGTGGCAGTGCTGTGCAAGCAGTCCCTCTCAGGGGCTGCCCACTGAAAATGGCCCGGCTGCTGCTTCTGAGAGAACCGGCTTCAGACTCTGTGGCAGTCTCTGAGGGTCCCAGGAAGGACCCTGCGGCTAGATGTGATCCTTCTCAAACTTCGGTGTGCACGTGGGTGGCTTGAGATCTAGTTAAAACGCAGCTTCTGATCCAGTAGGTCTGGGGTGGGGCCTCAGATGCTGCTTTTCATAGAAATTCCCAGGGGATGCAGGTCCAAGGACCACACCTTGAGTAGCAAGGATTAGAGCCAAGTGGCTTCCAAGGCATAGACAATATTGAATCCACTACAGAAAGATTGCAAAGCAATTGCCTGCTTTTAGTCATTTGTCATTGAATTCATTAAATAAACGTTCGTAGCATGCCTCCCGTGCCCTAGGCCCATGCTGGGGAGTGGGATGTCGGGGTCAGGCTTGCCCTCACAGAGCATGTCTCCTAGCAGCAGAGCCGAATAAGCGAGTCATCAGGATAACCTCGGCACAGGGCGTGGGTGGGCCGGGCTATTAAGGGAGCACAGGGCTTGAGAGGGTCAGGGAAGACCTCTGGGATGAAGGGACATTCAGGTGGAGAGTGGCCCAGAGAAGGAGGGGCACTGCAGGCACAGGGGACAGCACTGCGGGGGGCAAGGCCACCCAGCCAATCAGGCACAGGCTTGATTCAAATCAGATCTGTTGGATCCAAGATTTGTTCTTACTAGTATCTTCCATGCCTTGTGAGTCAAGTCTAGCAAAAAGCTGCCAGCTGTCCTTCCCCAGAGGTGTCAGAGCAGCTGGCTCCAGAGAGGAAAGCCATCTGGGAGCAGAGGCCCCAGCCTCGCCCGACAGGCATGACAGTTACGAAACCTGCCTCTGGCCCACACACGCTGCCCCACCACCACCACCCAGGCTTTGATTCAAGTGTCCTTCCTCCTGAAGACTCGTGACCGGGAAGTGCAATCACCCTCCAATTGCGGCTAATAATGGCCCCGACTTTTTTCTTTACCAACAATGAACTTTGAAACTTGGGTGGTGGTAGCCAGCCACATCAGCGGGTTATCCACGGGGTAAAGTTCATCAGAAAATGAAAGTCCAGAGACCTGAGAGTTTCCAGGACTCTTTAAGGGGAGAAAAGACAGAAATTCACCTGAAACAAGCTCCCTGAGAATGGCAGACAGCACACAGACCCTCTTTCAGTTAAGTAGAGGTGGCAGATAGAACCTGCCAGGGAACTCCGGATGCGGCCATGTGACTTTGGGCAAGTCACTTACCTTGCTCAGCCTCAGTTTCCTCCTTCATTAAATGGGGCTGAACCCCTACTTTACCTCCCTATAGCAATCTTCATAAAATGCTAAGCTCGGTGAAAGGCATATTGTAAGCACCTGATATATGAGAAAGAAAGAGATTCTAAAGGGTTAAGTGATTTCTCCAGTCCCAAATCAGGTAGAGAATAACTCAAATTTGAAATCAAGTCCATCTCTGAAGCTCCAGTCTTCATGCTCTCCTTGTGTGAGCATTATACCCTTTGCCATTAGAGTCTGTAGGGCGTCACACAAGAGGCAACAAATATACATCCCTGCCCAGTGATAATGGGCTTGACCACTGACTCATTGTGAGCCAACGAAGGTGGTGGAAGTGACGGACGGCAGTTCTGGGCTGAGATCTCAAGGGAGCATCTCTTTCATCACATTCTTTCTGCTCACATGCTCGTTTACTGGGAGAAGAGCAACCAGGCAGAGGTTTCAGCCTGGCCCCCGGAATGAGGCAGCTGAGCAGGCCAACCTGAGCCAATGCCCCCCAACCTGCACCTGCACCGTGCCACCCACCAAGCCTGAAACCCATGAGTGAGGAACAGCACTGGTAACCGTAAGCTGCTCAGTATCGGGCGGTTTGTCACATAGCAGCCTTGTGGCAAAGCTGACTAACACAGCTCCATGAAGGAGAGTAGCCAAGCCGGGCCAGCTCTGCAAGTACTTCCTGAGTACCTCCTATGTGTGATGGGAAGTAAAATGGAGTTTAAAATCTGCCCTCTGCCCTCCAAGACAGTTTCATTGTTCCTTCTAGCTCCTTTGCCAAGCACAGTCTTGACAGAAATCACAAGTCCTTATTTTATAACAAATAAACAAATAAACAAATGAGTGCACGTGTTCATATTGTTGAAGAGAAAGCAGAGCTCCATGAAACCAGACCCAGCCGTATGTATGGAGGTGCATATTTTCCCAGACCTCAGCAGCGGTACAAAGAGCCTTTCCAGGGGCACGTGGGACTCGGCTGGTCCTCCAGGGGCAGGAAGGCTCTGAAGAGGCGGACAGCCTTCCCGCCGAGTCACAGCGCTCTAATGTGCAGGTCTCTTCGCTGGGGTGGAGAGGAATCAGAGAGATCTGGGTTCAAATCCTCAGGCTGCTGCTTTCTGACTGTATGACCTCGGGCAGGCCAAACGTCTGTGACCCCCAGGTGACACCCCCTCCCCCCCCAGCTCTCTCCCCATTGTCTGGGACTGGCGGTTCCACCTTCATCTGCCTCTGAGGACCCTTCTCGACCCCTCCCACCAAGAACTCAGACTTCCCCTCCAGTAGGTCCCAGCTACATGCAAATGAAACAGCTCCAGCCCCACGGGCACTCTGGGGGCCTTATTTGTGCATCTTTTTCTCATGACAGACACTGAGCCACCTCAGGACAGGGCAACACCTTCTGCGTCCCTGGATGCCAGCGCCCAGCACAGTGCGTGGTACGAGAGAGGCTTAGTCAATCCTGGCTGAGTTTAACTAAACTAAGTGGAATTGCCCCAAATATCATCCAGGGATAAAGTATTTTAAAGTACAGTTTCTACATTGCTTTTAAAAAGAGTCTCAGGAATAAACACACAAAAAAGAGACACACACGTTTCAAAGCATGTCACATAAACACCCTTGTACGCGAGCGAATCTATGGCCTCCCGTTTCGGGCCTGCAGCGTCCCTCTCCGCCCACCCTGGCTTTGGCCTGGACGCGGTGTCACAGACTCCCCACAGGCAGCCTGCTGGGTTTGGATTTAGATTTGTTTGTTTGTTCCTTTCATCAGACCTGAAACTGAAGACACAGACCTTTCTGAAACCTTCTCTTGGCTGCAGCTCCATGCTCCGTGTCACCTGCTTGGATCCATAATGCGCCCAGAGCCACAGTAACAAGCTGGTAAACAATGGACTCCTTCTAGAAGGAGATAAAGGGAAGCTTAGGACGGACCAAACAGTCTGGGAACTGTCTGTGCCCCAGGCCAGGCCCCCACTCTCCCAGAGCAGACTAGTCTGATGGGTCTAGCCTGCGGGCTGACTTCCAACATCAAAGGGGTAGTTTCCCCTGGAGGGGAAACTGAGGCACACAAAAGCGAAACAAAATGAACTAAGTTGTGCTGGTGACTTGGGTGAAGCTCGTAGGAACCTAAGTCCTGGGGGAGGTGGTGGCAGCTGCCTTATTAAATGGAGCTTTCGGGTCCGACTCAGCTTACATTCAAATCCTGGCTCTGCCAAGTCCTCCTGGGCAAGTTACCTAACTTCTCTAAGGCTTGTTTCCTCACGCACCAACTGGACAGCATCTACCCTGCAGGGCTACCACAGAGATTAAATGAGGCCACGTATGTGATGGGCCAAGCACTCCGGAGGAAATTAATCAGCGGAGGGTTTGCCATCATCACAGAGCTTCCAGCCCCGGAATGAAGCAGCCTGTCAGTTCACAGCCAGTCCCACCCCTCCCGGCTCCCCCTGAGGCTGGTCTCCTCCAGGGCTGCCTCTCCCAGCCTGTGCCGGCAGGTTCCCGAGGAGCCTGCTGCCTCCTGGACAAAGTCTCACTGCTAGAAAGTTCTTCCTCAGGCTGACTCTGAAGAGAGTCTAAAAACTGTCCCTCTGGAGCTTTCACCCTTTGGCCCTTCCCACTCCGGGCTACTAAAAACAGGTCTACACCTCGAGCCCCGCCGAGCCTTCTCTGTAGGAGGAGACAGTGCTCAGGCCCTCCTGGAGATGGCTCCAGAACTCTCAAGGCTTAACCTATATATACACACATACACGTGTGTGTGTGCGTGTAGGCAATCACGAGGAACTACATAGACGTGTACAAGAGGAGCCTATCCAAGACCCAGAAGGTCCAGGAGCTTCTTAGAGGCAGGACGCTGAAACTGAGGAGGAGCTGTGAAGTGGTCGCGCAAAGTCCTCAGCCCGCAGAGAGGAGCCCGATACTCCAGAGCATGTCTCCTCAGCTGCAGCAGAGTGGCAGCTGACATCCGCAAAGCGACGTGGCACAACTGTTGAACTTTTGTTCCTTCACTGTTATTAAAAGGTACCTTTCCAGGGGCCGGCCTTGTGGCCCAGTGGTTGAGTTTGACGTGCTCCACTTCAGCAGCCCGTGTCTGCTTCCCACATGTGGACCTACACCACTTGTGGGCAGCCATGCTGTGACAGAAAGCCACATACAAAATAGAGGAAGACTGGCACAGATGTTAGCTCAGGGCCAATCTTCCTCAGCAAAAACAAAACAAAACAAAAGTGTACCTTTCCAGGCCAGTTTCCTGAGCAGGCTGGTCCAGTTCTCCTGGCGGCGTTTGGCTCCGCTGACAGCTTTAGGAGACAGAGAGACCTGGTTGGCACCCAGGCTCTGTCACTCACAAGCTGGGCGACCTGATCCAAGTTAGACCACTCTTCTGAGCCTCCGTTTCCCCTCTGTGAAACGGGGCAGGACTGCCTGTTCCCAGGGCTGGCAAGTGGACTGGACGAGGCGGCGTGGGGAAGCACGCAGCCAATGTCCACTGTCTCTCCTTGCCTGACAAGGCGGCGCAAGCTGATCTGACGCTGGGCGTCCCTTAACAGTTACTCATGTTGTAACAGGAGGCACCTTCAAAGGCATTTGCACTGAAGGTAGACAGTCCCAACCAGTTCAGCGAAGCGCCAGCCCTACCGCACCCTCTGTGTGCAGGCCCTGCGCGTGCTGGGACCCGGGAGTGAGCGGGCGCTGAGGCAGAGGCGCGCTGCGGACAGGAGGAGGGGCGACTGTGATAGCTGCTGTGACAAAGTTTTGTGAACACACAGGAAGGAAGCCTTCAACCCTTCGTGGGTGACCAGCTGAGGCTTCACAGTGGAGGTGGCAGATGTCTCTAATGGTGGCAGAGCCCCATAATGTCACAGGGCAACTACTGCCCCAGCACCCCAGATAGCTTCCCTGGGTCTACACAGACCGTCTAGAACCTCTCAGCAGATAAATCCTCTACATTTGTAAACCAGAGGATGGCAATCCCCATCCCAAAAATCTGCCACAGCTTGTTGTTCTTAAAACCCCAAATCCTCCCCCCATGGCCCCTGAGGCCCTCTGTGATGGAATCCTGGCTTCCTCTGCAGTCCCACAGGCAGCTCCAACCCCTCCAGGACGAGTGCCCATGTGGGACCCTGGCCTGCCCTCTTAGGAGGCACCCAGGTTACAGGAGAGGAGAAGAGGGGCAGCCCTGCACCCTGGTCCTGGCTGGGCGGGGTCTCTTGGAGGAGCCTGGACAGCCTCCGCGGAACACTGATGGGAGTCAGCGGGAGACAGGCAGCCTGCGACAGCGACAGCAACAGCGCGGAGCAGGGCTGTGCTCAGAGGCGGGGGCAGGTCAAGGAAACCAGCAAGAGAGGTCAAGGCAGCCCCCCCGGGCCTAGAGCAGCGGGAAGCCCACACCCCTCTTAGCGATCAAGCAGAAGAGAAGGAAGGTGCTCTGGGGGGCCTGAGAGCCGGAGCCAAGGAGGAGCAGCCAGGGAGCTACAGCTGTCCTGGTCACAGCCAATGTCAGGACAGTGGAAGAAGGAGCAGACGGAGAGAGGGATGGATGCCTGACCTCTCTCCCCGTACACTCCTCTCTCCTGCTGCAGCTTCCCTGTGGCCAGATCCGGCCAGAATTGAGAGCCCAAGGGGGTCTGGGTGATGCGTTCTTAGGGGGCAGCCCTCAGCTCAGAGCAGCCAGAGAGGGCAGAAAATTGATCAGATGGGAATGCCCACAAGAAAAGAATCACCACCCCAGCAGGCGTCCTGGCGTCCTGCAGGGGGACGAGAACATCCAACCCTGAGGAGGTTCAACTCTTCCCCAAGAAAGGGAAGGCCATATAAGGGCAGAGGGGGACGGGCTGGTGGGCAGCTTTCCCAGCCAGGCTGGGGTGTTCACATAGCATCCGGATTCTGTGTCCGGAGCCCCTGCCAGACTAGTCCACAGGGCTACAGACCTCTCATTCCCTGGCCCGCGCACAGCTGCGGAGGGCAAAGGGGTTGTTCTATGATCCTGGCGCTCGCCATCTTGCCGGCTCCTTCCCCAGGACCCAGAGCTGGGTAGGCAACAGAGCCCTTGGTGCCATCCATAAGAGAGGCAGAGACGACTCAGATCCAACAACAGAAATAATGGTAAGAATACTGGTGACAACAGCAACATGGTGTCTAACACGTTCCCATGTGTTCTTGCCATCGCTGCAGCAGCCCTGCATTCAGCTGCTCCCGTGGGCCAGAGACTGTGCTCATCCCTTCCGTTACACAGTCCTCTCCAAGCCCTCGGAGGGGGTGGTATGATGATTCCCATTTAAAAGATGAGAGTGGGACCCAGAACAGGTAAGCAGCTGTCTGAAGTCACTCAAGCCACACCTGGGTTTGCTGGCTGCAAGGCCAGGCTGTTAACTCCCATGCCACACTGTCCTCTAAGCCACCTGAGCCCACAGATGAGTGGGAGAGAGAGGCAAGATTCTGGCAAACGTTTTTGGCCAGAGTCGGAGCTCGCCTCTCCAGAGTGTTCTTGCAACACTTGCCTTGCATGCTCTATTTTCTGGCCATGCCAATCTCTGTGGCATTCTGATCTCACCTAGCTTTCTATCACCCCTGGGCCTTTGCACAGGCTGTTCCCTTTGCCTGAGACATTGCTTTCCCCCTTCACCCCCTCCTGGTTTGACTCTCTCCACCTTGGTTTACTACCACTTGCTCCATGGAGCCCTGCTGCCCATCCTGGTCCTGGATAGGTGCTCCTCTTGGGAGCACTTGAAGCCCCTTATCCTGCCCCACCACAAGACTCAGGCCGCCGTGTGGTCCTGAGCATGGGCCTGTTCCTCACCCCAAGGCTGCAAACGCTGCAACAGCTGAGACACACCTATCTGGCTCACCCCCATGTCCCAAGAGCCCCCAGTGCCAGGCACGAAATGGGTGCTCAGTTAATGTGTGGCAGTTGGACACCAGCACAGACTCAGCACGCTGCAGTCACATAGAGAAGCACGCTGCAAGGGCCAGCAGGAAGGAAGTGGCTCTCTCCACAGTCGGAGGTGGGAGCCGCCAGGGCCTCCAGGAGGGACTCCCAGAGAAAGGGCTCCCTGCATGGGAAGGCTTTTGATGGCACAAAAGAAAGGGAAAGGTGTTCCAGGTAGAAGGAATAGCATGCACAAAGGCCCAGAGGAACGAAAATGCAAGGGGAGTCAATTGGAGTGAATGACAGGAGGGCCCATGGAGATGAGACCTAGAAGGGAGATAGGGCCAGCCTGGCGAGGGGCGCCTAGAGAGCAGGAGGCCAAATTGTGCGGTAAAGAGCACAAGCTTTAGGCTCAGACGGATCTGAGTTTGGGTCCACATTTTTCCATTTCCTGCCTCTGTGATCTTGGGTGGGTAGCCTAAACTTTTTAAGCCTCGGTTTCCTCATCTGTAAAATGGGACAATGATAGCACCTGCCTCCCAAGAGAATCAAATGGAGTGATACATGTAAACTGTTTTGCACAGTAGGCAGCATGTGGCAAGCGTCAACAAGTGCCATCCCTTCCTGGCCACGCTGTCCCTTCTGACAACTCGGGGGGTGCAGGGGTCTATTCGAGGTTTTGTCGAGGAGGGAGACAGAAGTTGTTCGGAAGGTTTGTGGAAGGGAGGAAGGGAAGCAGGGAGCTTCAAACTGACCTTAAAGAAAGGGCTCAGAGAGGTGACACAGGGGTAAGGGACACGTGCGAGGGTGGGGGACCTCAGCACAGGGTCTGTCTGGGGCCAGCACGGAGGCGGCCCCGCAGGAGGGGGCGGGAGTGGGATGAGTGAGGGAGCATGGAGGGATGCAGTGCTAGACCGAGCAGGACCTCTGGAGCCTGCGGGCCAGAGTGTGTGGGCTCCTGCTTCTTCCGCTGTTGAAATGGGCTAGGCATTACTGCCTCAGTGGCCTGTTGGGCTCACCAAGTGAACCCTGTCAAAGCCCCTGCACATGGTGGCTGCAGTCATTAAGAGAGGGCACATCATTTATGGATGTCTCTGTAGCCCAAGAGAGTGAAGCCAGAGCGGGACAGGAGCAAGGCTGGGCCCACACCTCCCGGGGGAGGGGCTTCCCTTGGCTCCTCCCCGCATTGGCTGCCCCCTCACAGCAAACCCGGACCTCCCCCTGAGCTGGCAGCCCTGAGTGTGCAGCCCTGGCCTCCCAGATGCTCCCAAGGCTCACCGCTCCCCCTGTCAGGGGCAGGTAGAACCGGATGTGACCAAACTCTCTCTGACGATTCTCAATTCCTGTGAAAACTCTGGGGAGAAGAACTGAGAGGAGAAAAAGAACAGAAAGGGGTTCGGCGTCAGGTCCGAGCCCATCCAGCGCTCCCTGTTTTGGAAGTGTTGGGTACTGGCATCATTGTCTCTTTGCCCCCGCCTCATCCACCAGAGCAGGAAACACTTTACATAGGTAATCCCCATTTTCTAGGTGATGAAACTGAGGCACAGAGGGGTTGGATAACTTGCCCAGGGTCACTCAGCCAGTTAAGTGGCTGAACCAGGAATTTTTATCATAATCTGTGACTGAGGCAGACCAGAAAAGCCGCATCAGATGCCACTGCAGAGCCTGGTTATAGACACGCATTGTATCTCTTTTGCCACCTCCATAGTCCATGACAAAGAGGCCTCCTGAGGGTGGAAAACTGCCCCTTGCAGAAACCATTCTGGGCAAGACAATTCCTACTCTGGGTCTCAGTTTCCCCGTCTGAAATATACTCCTGCCCACTCTGATAGCTCAGGATGAAGTCAAGGCCACAGAACTGCTGAGGGTCAAACACGGCCAGACACACCTGCTTTCCTGATATCTCATCTTGGGTCACATCCTTTCCAGGGAAAGCTCCAGCAGAGGGGTCAAGGGTTATACAGACAGAGAGAGACAGAGAGGGAATTCCCCTTCCTTCGCCGCTATCCTGAAACGGGGAGAGACAAGACACCTCGGGCAAGCAGAAGTTTGGGCGGCTGGTGACACAGGTTCCCACTCGAGGAACGCCCCACAGTGCCTCCCCCACCCCCGGCTCCTCCTAGGATACAGTGCAAGGTAAAGAGCGTGGGCTCCAGCGGCACACGGGGGCAGGTCTCTGCTCTGCCGCTTATAGCTGTGCGGCCTCAGGCAAGTTACTTAAAATCTGTGTGCCTCAGTTTCCCCCTGGTTATTGAGAGGAGAGTGAGGCAGTCCATGAGAGCGCCCAGCACGAGCCTGGCCCGGAGCAGCGTTCTCTCCAGGGCAGCGTCTGCACTGCATCTGTGCGCTCTCCTCCCTCTCTCACCCGTTGGCGTCTCCTCAGCCTCCAGGACAAACACGGTTTGGAGCTTTCCTGGATGGTCCCCCTCCAGCTAGTCCTGGCCCTGGGCAGGAACTAAGGGAAGAAAAAGAACACCCTCCTTTCAATTCCTAAGATGAGCTCAAACTTGGTGGCGTAAAGCCGCATGCTGTCTTGTGCTGCTGCTGGAGGTGGGAAGTCCCGAGCCGGCGGCACTGGGCTGAAGTCATGCCGACAGACAGAGCCGGCCCTTCTGGAGGCTGCAGGGGAGGGTCCCATTCTTTGCCTTTTCCACTTTCATTTTTTCTTCCCTTCCCAAAGCCCCCCAGCACATAGGTGTATATTCTTGTTGAGAGTGCCTCTGTTTGTGCTCCTTTTCTACTTTCTAGAGGTGCCTACGTGCCCAGGCTCAAGGCCGCTTCCTCCGTCTTCAAAGCCAGCAGTGCAGCATCCTCTCACCTGGGATGATCCAAGATAATCTCCCCATCTCAAGACCCTTATCTTAATCACATCTGCTAAGTCTTTTTTATCATGTAAAGTGACATACTCACACATTCTGGGGATTAGGACCTTGACGTATTTGGGGGGGGCCATTATTCTGCCTACCACAGCCAAGCCCATGACCCTGGCCCTCTGGCTGCCCAGGGCCTCAGAAAAGAGAGGGACCAGGTTGCCAATCTTCATTCCTGGACACAGCTGGGAAGTCAGTGGACATTATTCCCTTTTGGATTCATATACACTAAGCTCAAGTTGATAGAATTGAGGCCTGGATGTGACACAGCTCATCTCAAGTCCAGGTGAGGTGGTGCCCCCTTTCCCCTGCCCCCCAGTGAGGCCAGCTGCCAGTTACCTTTCTAATGTTCCCAGACTCCAGTCAACCTCACTCCAACCCAGCCTCAACGCAGCCTCCGGTATGATCTCGTTAAAACAGAGCTGGCCACCCACCTCTCCTGCTTGAAATTCTTCCCAGGGGCCTTGCTGCTTCCAGGATGAAATTTAAACTCCCTGTCTGGCTCACTGGGACCTTTTGGACCCAGACTCTGCTTGCCCCACTCCCAGCCTCCTCTCCCATCGTTCTCCCCTCCTCCACCTTCACATGCTGGAGTCATTTCCAAGGACATCATTATCTTCATCATTTTCATAATCAACCATTTTGGTAATAAAACCCACAATTTCCTCTTACTGAATGCAAATAGCTGTGCAAGGCAAAGCGTGAACATTCGGTATCTTTGCAAATGCCATTCCCAACCAGAAGTCCTGACTCTCCCCTGCTGTGACCCAACACGCCGGGCTTCTCGGTTCCTTATCCCCCGGTCTCGTTTTCCACCTCGAGTTCCTTGGGGTGTGGTGCCGTCTTGCTTGTGGAGCCTCCCTGGCACCTAAGTGTTTGACATGCTGCAAATTAAATGCTCAATAAAAAAACGTTGGAGAAAAGAATGAATCAAAGCCACTATTCCCTTCCTCTTCGTTGGAGCCTGCTCGCAATGACTCCTCCTCCTTTGTGGGGGGGCTGGTTTCTGAGAAAGGCATGGGCAGGAGTCCTTGGGCCGTTCCACTGGGGAGGTAGGAGGCGGTGTTCTGAGTGCATCAGGCATCTCTCATCTCCATTCCTTTCATCTCTGCTACTACCCTACAGAGTAGATTCTGTTATTACACCAGTTTTACAGATCAAGAAACCAAGGCACTAAGAGATTAAGACCTGCCCCACATGTCACAGCTGGTGTGAGCTGTGATGAACTGGGGTTTGAAGGAGAGCAAACTGCCTCCCGGGGGCCTGTGGGCCCGGCCACCCCTCCAGTGTCTCCTCCGTGGATCGAGCACTCGCCACGCGAGAAGCCCCATGCAGGTGCCTGCAGTCTTTCCCGGCTCCTCCCGAGACGCGCTGGCAGCCGCCCTGTGTTAGAGATGGGCACGGCCTCGCTCAGGCTAAGATGTCACACTCGCAAGAAGGAGCCTCTTGACTGACGTGCAGAAGTCGCCTTTAACCTTCTTTCCAGGCTCCACCGAGGGAATGGTCTGTGGGGAATGGTCCTGAGAAGAGCGCAGCTTCTAGCCGCAGGGGGCTCGGACCCGCTGCCCCAGCGCAGACCCGGGGAGCCCGGATGGCTCCAGCAGCAGTTTGGACCTCTCAAGATTAAGCTGGTGGCCTGGAGGCCAGTGTCTGAGGTGAGCTTCTTGGAGCTGGGTGGAGGGAGAAAGGAATGGATTGGGAGTCTGACATCCTTCAATGCCGCTGTTGCTTCTCCCAGCATCTTACTAGCTCTATGACCTTGGGAAATCATTTAAAGTTCTGTGCCTCAATTTCTCCATTTGTAAAATGGGGGAGAGAATATCTCCTTTGCAGAAATGTTATAAGGATTAAATGAAATGGGTACATAAAGCTCCTATGCCTGGTTTGTAATCATGATAATGTTAAAAATAGTAACTAAGGCTCACAGAAGGAATTGGCCCAAAGTCACACAGTGCACTTTCTACTCCAACCCGTTTCTTTCTGTAGTCTCTATTTTCCTCGATGACTCCAGCACCCTGTCAGTTCCTGTGGCATAAAACCACAGAGTCCTGCTTGACTGGCCCTTCCCCCAGCAGCCTCCTCCAGCCCACCCCCAGTCAGGCAGCAGGCGCTCACTCAGTGCTGTGCGAAGCTTAGCTCCTGAGTCCCATCCCCACTGGTTCTGGCCCCTGCTATCTCTCTCCCAGGCTAGCGCAGTGCCTGGAACCTCACAGGCACTCAGTAAATGTTGCTGAATGAGTGCTGTCATGCCCTTCCCAACTCTTTCTTTCTTAATGCACCCTTTCCCTGAAAAAAATATCCTCTCATCTTCGGATAACTTACAATGACTTGCCGCACACATGCAAGGCCTCTGCTACCAGCCCTGGGCTGGGGCCACGTGCCCAGCTCACTAACCATCCCCAGCATTTCCTCCTATATCTTTCATAATTCTCATCTTTTGCCTGCCTTTGCTAGTTCTGTTCCCCGTGCTCCGAATGCCCTTCCCTTCTCTCCCAGGCCCATTTGGCAAATTTCTAAACACTGTTTATTCATTCCACAAATATGTAGTAGTGCCCACCATATGCTAGGCACCATTCCAGGCTCTGAGGCTCCAACAGGGAACAAAATAGAAGTCCCTGCCCACACGATGCCTACAGTCTACTGACAACCTGGTAGCAGAGGCATCTAACCTGGTTAGAGATGGGGGCTGGGTCTCACAGCTCCAGCCACACCTCCAAGAACCTTTTTCCCAAACCCTCTCTCCATTCTCAGATAGGCTGGACCACCTCCTTCCTGGCGCCCCTCTGTACCAGGACACGGATTGCAAGGGTCTGTTTCTATGTCTGTCTACAGTGATGGTCAGGACTGGGTTGTCTCTGTGTGATGATGTCTGAAGTCTGTTCACTGGAAGGAAGTAGGCAAGAAAGGAAAGAAAGAAGGGAGAGACAGTTCCAAGAAGTGGAGCAGGAAATGTTCAGAGAAGAGGTGGGACAGAAGGAGGGAGGCTGCCGCCCTGCTGTAGACAGACTGAACTTACCCCTCCCACTGGCACCCGCAGCTCACAGACACCCCCAGCTCGCGCCCTCTCCTGGGCGCTGCCTCAGGTCTTGCAACATGGAAACCCGCGTTGGAACTTTCTGACCGATTGGCCTGGCTCCTTAGCATTTAGAGCGCTTGTGTAGCTTCCAATGCCCTTGGCGGCTTTCGGCCGACCCTTCCCAGTCGCCCTGGGAAATAAGTCAACTTCACGGAAGAGCTGAGACCACTGAGGACAGGGGCGTGGGAGAACAAGATGAGAATTAACCCTTGGCCTTTCGCATAGAAAGGGTCTCATTTAATGCCACCGTCTTCCCACACTGGTATTATTAACCTCCGTTTCAGCCGAAAAAACTGGAGGTCAGAGGTTAAGTAATGTGCTCACGGTTGCCAGCCAGCAACAGAGCCCAAATTCACACTCAGGCCACCTGGCCCCAGAGGGCTGAGACCAGGGTTTCTCAGCCTTGGTGCTATTCACATTTGCGGCCGGGTAATCCTTTGCTGTGGGGGTCTGTCCTGTGCACTGTGGGCTCCTGGCTTAACAGAATTCCTGGCTTCTACTACTGGGTTCCAGCAGCATCCCTTTCACCCCACACATCAGTCACGACAATGAAAAATGTCTCCAGATATTGCCCAGTGTCACCTGGGGGCAAAATCTCCCCAGCGGTCTACTGCCACTGAGCAACTGGACAAGTTGCTTGGCCTCTCTGGGCACCATTGTCCCCCGTGAAGTGATCTGGGAGCATGGTCTCCAAGTGCTCAGTGACTCACTGGGGGGCAGGGAGCAATTGTATCTGTATTTATGTTTAGATGCAATCTTTATGTATATTTGATTTTATCCAAGATAAGAAGTGAATCTTTGCCATGTAGACGGATGGTAGGACAGGTCTTTGTTTCTAAATAAACAAGATCGATGAGGACATGTTTTGTAGCGTTTCTAAGAGAGATGATGGATCAGACAAGTTTGGAGCCCACGTTGCCTGAGGGTTGTGGGGTCTCTGTCAGCCACCTGTCCTATATCTTGTGAGAATAAAAGAGAGCCCTTGGCAGCATTATGACATCAGCATCTCTTTTCGTTTCTGAGCTTCGGTTTCCCCATCAGTTAAATGGAGAAAGGAAAGAACATACCTCTAAGGCTGTTATGTGGGTCAATGAAGTAGTGCACGCTCAGTGCTTAGCACAGTATATAATAATATTGAGAAATGTCCTTATTTTTATATACAGATGAGAAAATGGAGGCTACAGAATGTTTCAAAATTCCCCTTAGGTCTTATACTCTTGTGTGGTGAAGCCCAGATTCAAACCCCAGTGGGCTCACCCTGGTCCAGCTTACTCCCCTCTGCCCAAGACTTAGACCCCAGGGTTCCCCAAGAGCTCCCTGAGGGCAGACACCATCACGTCCTGACCCCGACACACTCATGTCCTAGCGCCGGGCCCACAGCAAAACATAGCGAATGTCTCTTGAATTTGGTTGACCAAATAAACTTGTTCCCAGCCCCATTTCATGTCATATCTTCCTATCAGCCTTGATTTATCCCTTCGTTGGGGAATGCAAAACACAAAGCCACTGCTCCAGAAGGCAGGTGCTCGTTACAATTTTTTGAAGGAATGAATGAATGAACAATGAATGAAGACAGTTTTGTTTTGTGGTCAAGCCTCAGTCAGATTTCCCACACATTACACAAGTGCTCAGGAAAGGGGACTCTCACAGCATGCTGGGAAATTCCTTCAGAGCGTGCATCCCGTTTAGAGTCGTGTGGCTATCAGTGCCTCCCCTCACCCCGCCCCCACAGACTGCACGCTCACAAAGGCAGGACGCACCCTTCGTGCTGGTGGTCGTATCTCAGTGCCCTGTGCTATGCCGGCACACAGCTGCACGCGGTACCCGTGTGCTGACGGAACACGGGAGTCCATGAACGAAGATCCCAGCCTGGCCTGTCTGCCTCGCGCAGCCAAGGCCCAGAGGATTGCAGCGAGTCAGCCAGCCTGCGCCAGAACCAGTTCTACGCCACCTCAACATGTCCTCCCTCCCTTCCCTTCCTCAGGAAGACGGGGGACTGCAATCCAGGAGCTCAGGCTCCTAGGAGTGTCTTTGAAGGGAAAGGAGAGGAAACGCCACCATAATCCCTGTGGGAATCAATGGAAAATGTATGGCCGTGGGGAGGAACGATACTCCGGACTGCACCAAGGCCACACTGGGAGCTTGACCTGGCCCCGCCTCTGCCTGCTGGCCTCCTGACTCGGTTGGGAATGACTGAAAAGTGCCCTGCAAATGAGCAGACATCTCAGAAGGAGAAACCAGTCAGTTCATCGCAGCTCTGGGTTCACCAAACTCTGCAGCTTCTCGTCCAGCTGCCGCTGAGCCGTCGTCCCTCCGTTCATCCTGGTACAGCGAGCAGGGGTCATCAGCCAGACTATGCCGATTGCTACTTGTGTGACTTTGGACAAAATTCTGAACATTGCTATGCCTCAGCATTCTACCTAAACTGGGCACAGTGACAGCATTTATCTCATTGGGTTGTTGCAAGAATTTGAAGCTAATGTATGTAAATAGCCGAGAGCAAATGCCTGCACATGTCCCTGCTATGGAACGTGGGTGTCTCTCACCCTGTGCTGGCTCTGGGAACGCCCCGCCCCGCCTCCTCTGCCCTCTGCGGGGACCGCTCTTCCATTGTACAGCTGTGTGCCTGTGCTCCCAGCAAACACCCCTCCTCCACGGGGCGCGGGATGCCGTCTGCTCTCATTCTCTCAAGGCCATGGCTCCAGCAAGTCTCTCCTCTTCACCCGCATCCTGAAGGTCTCCTCAAGACTTGATCATTCTCATCAGCATGCAGGCGCGCTGATATGTCTCTCTCACACACACACACCCGTCTCTTGAGCCCACATCCTCTTCCGTCTGTCACTCTGCTTCTTTGCTCCTCAGAGTCAAGTACCTGCCCTAATTCCCAATCTTCTCCTCTCTCTTGCTCTTGGAGGCACTCTGATCAGGCTCGCACCCCCGCCCTTCCTCCACAGGGCTCTTGTTAAAGTCAACACTGACCCCTCTCCGTAAATCTGATGGTCAAGTCTCAGTCTGGATCTTAACGGAGCTGACAGAGCACTGGACACACCATTCACTTCCTCCTCCAGGAAGCTCTTTCTGCACTTGGCTGTCAGGACAGCGATCTTTGGATTCCCCTCCTATCTTGGTGGCTTCACCTCGGTCTCCTTTGCTGAGTACTCTCCACCTTCCCCAACACTTTGCACAGGAGGCCTAGGGCCCGGTCCTCAGCCCTCTTCTTTTCCGTCCCCACCCTCACTCCTCTGTGACCTCCCGCAGCCTCCTGGCTTCAAATACCATCTATACACTGTTGGTCCCAAGTGTCTCTCCAGCCCAGCCTCTCCCCTGCTGCTCAGCACATCCCATGGGTGTCTTCAGGCATCTCCCATTGAACATGTTGACAAAAACCAGCTTCCTGACCCCTACCTCACCAAACATCCCCAAATCCTTTCTCTTGTCGTCTTTCTCACCTCCGTTCATGACAGCTCACTCTTTCCATTTGCTCAGGTCCAAAATCCTTGAAGTCATTCTTAACTCCTCTCTCTTTTTCACATTGCCCTTCCAATCTGTCAGCAAATTTTGTTGGTTCTTCCCTCAAAAGATGTTCAGAGTCTGACCACGTCTTACCTCCTCTGCCACCCAAGTCTGAGCGCCGTCCCCTCTCACCCCGTTGTCACCAAGTCTTCACAGTGGGTCTTCTGCTTCCATCTTTGTCTCCCTTCACTGTTGTCAACACAGTCCCCAGAGAAATCCTGTTAAAACATGAGGCAGACCATTTCACTCCTCTGCTCAGAGCCCTCCCATGGCTCTCGTCACAGTCAAAATAAAAGCCGGAGTCAGCACCACAGCCTGGAAGCTCCTGTAGGATTGATCCCCTCCGTGGCACCCCGCAGACCGTGTGTTCCTCCTGCCCTCCCCCTTGGGCACCCTCCCTACTCCCTGCTGCTCCTGAGACCCTCCAGGGCCTGGCGCCTTACGAGGCTGCAAGGCTCGTCAGCTTCCCTCACAGCTTTGCTCAGGCCGCCTTCCCTGGGAGGCCTCAGCTGGCCGCCCGCTTCACCGTGTGCATCTTCACCCACAGCTCCCCTGGCTCCTCTGTCTTCTCTCTGGCTCCTGGGTGTTTTCCTCCTTGCCCTCCCTGGGACCTGAGCTCCATGCCAGTTTCCTTTACTGCCAGCCATCGGTAGTCAGCGTGTGGTCCGTGTTTAGTAAGCGAACCAACTTTCTCTTGGCTTTCTCTTCTCCTGTTTGTTTGGGGAAGGAGCTGCCTCCTCTCCACGCGTGCATTCCCCCAGAGGAGGAGCCTCGCCACAGCCTCCCACGAGGATTTGTCAGAGGAATGAAGGGCAAACGGAGCGAGGAGACGCGTGAACAGTCGTGTTGTAGCGGGGGTACGGTGGGCTGCATGGATTGTGTTCTTCCAGAAGCCATCCTCTTTCTCAGTGTACTCGGCGACTGCTTTCTAAGCCAGGCCCTGGATACGGCCACAAAGATATGGCTTCTACTCTTCTCCCCCATGGGGACTGCCTGCCCACAAGCCCAGGCCCTGCTGTCTTTCCATGTCCATCCAGATGCCTTCCCTTCCTCCAGGGGGCCCCTCCTGATACCCTGGCCCACCAGGCTCTTTCTGACTCCCAGTAACCTTTCCACCTCCAGCCTCACCCCACCAGGTGCCCAGTGAGTCAACAGGAGGGAGCTCTCTCACGCCTCCAGAGGGGGAAGGATGCCCTTTCTCCAGCTGCCTGCTGGAGAGTCTCCACCGGCCCCCGCACTTAGGCAGAGTACGGCCAGCCTCCGCTGGGCTCTGTCTTGGTGGGAAGCCCTGCGAGCACGGGGACTTCTCTTCTGTTTCCTCAGGAGGTAGGAAGCTAGGTCTTCAGCTGAAAGTGATGATGGGGAAGGAAGGGTTGGAGGTGGAGGATAGAAGAGAAAGTTCGAAATAGTGCAGAATGGGAAAGTGACCAGAGAAAAAATACAGTAGCTTGCCAGGCAACACTTGGCATGTTTGAGTGTTTTTTTCAGGCCACGGTTAACTGCCCAGGTGTGGCAGCAGACGAGGTGGAGAGTCACCTTTAACCAGAGTTGGGGTTTTGCCCAGCAGTGTAATGAGTCAGGTGGAAAAAAGAGAAAACATATGTCAGGGTGTGCATCTAATGCAAAGGACAATATGGATGTTAAGAGGGTATAATAAGGAAGCCCAGTGGCCCAAAGGCCAAAGTTTGCTAGGAAAAGTCTGACAACAGATTTCAGATTGGTACTGTCCCAGAGTAACTTTTCCAGAAAGTTCCCTGACCACCCCCGCTTTCCAGTGTGGGTCCGTCGCTCTCTCTGTCTGCTCCCGCAGCACCGTGTGCTCACCTCTACTGCGTGGCAGTCCTTGATTTAGTTGTGCATCTTCCTTCTGCACTGTGAGCCCTTAGAGGACGGGACCAGGTCTCCTATTGCTTTGTATTCCAGCACCAGGCCCAAGAACAACTCACTAAGCAAGCACTGACTGATTGGCTGAATAAACTTATTTGCTAGAACCCAGACCATGTTCTGTATAATAACAAATCCTCACGTTTGTATAGCAGTTTGCAGTTTGTAAAGCAATTTCATATCCATGATCTTATTTCAACCTTACAACAACCCTACAAGATAGAAACTCACTCATTGACTCATTCATTCATTCATTCAACTAAGTAGGGCACTTACTACGTCAGGTACTGGAACACAGGAGCAAACAGACAGACGAACATCCCTGCCTTCGTGGAGCTTCGTTCCTGCAGAAGGTATGAGCTATTTTACATATGGGCAGACTGAGGTTAGCTGACGGAGGCTAAGGAAACTGGCCGAGGTCACAGGGCTTGCAGGCAAAGGAGCCTCATTAGGACGCAGGGCTGTCTGACTCCAAGTACGGGGGAAGCGCCTTCTACCACACTGCACTTACCTCAAGCGACCACAGGCTCATCCAGGAGTGTCTTTTAAATTTTTTCCTAACTTAATAACAAATCAAAGGAGACTTGGCAGAAATCCACACCCCAGGACTACTTTGGAACTCCTCCCCTCGATTGACAAAGATGTGAGAAATACCTGCCAGCTCTCTTCTTGCCAGAGCCAACGACAGAAGCCACACAGCATTGTGAGCACAGCGTCTGCTTGTGTGCAAACCCGCAGGCATTTTTAGCAACTTTGGGGAACATAAAGAAAGCTGTTGGTTTTGTTTGCACATATTTTTCGCCTCTGCAAAAGGCTTCTCACCAAGCAGCAGCCTCAGAGCCGCCTTTCATCTGATCTTGAGACACGCAGCGTCTTTATAACTCTGGCTGAGCTACAGCTGGCAAATGACTTCACCTGCTCTTGGTTCCCTTACTTGGAAAATGGGTCTGATAATAAAGGTCCCTGCCTCTCAGGGTGGCTGTGGGATAAATGAGTTCCCAGGGAAATGCCGGTCATCTGTAAAGCTTTATGCCCATGGTGGTTCAGCACAGGGAGGCAGCCTGGTGGGAAGAGGGCTGCGTCAGAATCTGAAGGACCTGGATCGGAACCCCAGCTCTCCACTTATGGCCACAGAACCTTCGGCAAGTAGCTTAATCACCCCTGCTTCTCCAGCCTCAGCCTCCTCATCCATGGGAAGAGTAATACATGTGCATGTATGTCCATAACAACGATGGTTGCGAATGTTGGAAATAATGTATATACATTGCCTGGCATTGAGCTTGCATACGATAATTGTCCAGTAAATGGCACAGGTGTTCAGTATTATTATTCTCATTACTGCTATTAGTGTATGGGTGGTGAGGTCAACAAGGATTTCAGGAAGTTTAGACTGTGAATTCGCTGAGGCAAGCATTGTCTCACACATCTCTGCGTACCTAATGCCCAAACCGACCTGGCAGTCAGCAACTGCTGGTGAAGTTGGGAGAACTGGGTTAGATGAAGAGGAAGGGGCCAGCTCCCTCAGTGGTCAGCTCTGGCTTGAACAAGAACTCGTGTTCCCTGCACACTGACCACGGGGCAGACCTCTCTCTTTATGTGTGTTTACTCCTCCTACTGGCTTAGGAGGCAGGTATCATTATAACCCACATTTTAACAAGTAGGAAGCTGACACTCAACAGTCAAACGACTTGCCCAAGCTCACACAGCTAGTGGGTGGCAGAGCAAGGCCAGGAGCCCGAAGGTGCCGACCTCTGAGCCCACGCTTGTGACCTCTGCCCTGTGCCACATCGAGCCTGGCTTAGGGCCTCCCCTTCCTCGGACCTCATGGGGTCCTGGCCTCGGGTGTTTCTGACGCTGCCAGTAGGAAGAGTGCATCTCCCCTCTGGAGGCCTAAGCAAATGATCTGTGTGGCCAGCCCCTGTTACTGTTTTGGGTGTTTTCCTTGTTTTGATGTTCCCTTTACCATGGCAGGCATTGGGAGTGAAAAGGGAGGCTGACATTACACATCTACGGTCACCCCCTCCGGGCAATGCCACACCCTCTGGGAGCAGATGTCCCTTCCTGCCACCAAGGGGCACAGGGACTCCCACTCACGCCTGTCTCTGGAAGTGTGCACTGGAACCCGGAGCTGAGGGGGAGGAAAGGCAGAGTGGACCTGCCCGGGGAGCCCTTGCTAATGGGGCCAGAGGCCAGCAGCAGGGGATGAGGAGATGCCACATTCCTCCTCTGCTCCCCAACTCGTCAGCTGCTTCTGTCAGGACCTCACAGTGGATGTTCCCACAGTCTGCTGTACAGCCCACACCGAGATGCAGAATCACAGCCGCTCAGTCCAGAGAGGGGAGAAGGCTTGCCCAAGGTCCCCAGCCCTCAGCAGTGGAGCAGGTCTGCCATTTTCTGCATCCTCAGACCTATGACCTTTCTACAGTGTGAGGTCAGGGAACAGAGATCCATCAGTTATGTCTTTGAGTGGCACAGTATCATAGCAGGTGAGAGTTCTATTTCTGTCTTTCTTTTTTTTTTTTTTGCAGGGGAAGATTTGCCCTAAGCTAACATCTGTTTCCTATCTGCCTCCTTTTTTCTTCTTTTTCCTCCCCAAAGACCCAGTACATGCTTGCATAGAGTTGTAAGTCCTTCTAGTTCTTCTATGTGAGCCACTGCCACAGCATGGCTACTGACAGCTGAGTGGTGTGGTTCTGCATGCAGAAACCAAACTCAGGCCACCAAAGCGAAGCACACTGAACTTTAACCACTAGGCCATCAGGGCTGGCTCCAGAGTTCCATTTCTAAAGTCTGAAATTCTGAGTCTGAATTCCCGCCTTGCCACTAGTTTAGCGATCTTGCACAAGTCACGTAACCCCGTGAGCCTCCAGGTGGAGGAATCGGTGCCCAGCCACACTGGCTGCCATGAGCGTTAGATGGAACAGGGCATAGAAAGCCCTTGACCCACTTCTTGGCAAAGAGTGAGAGATCAAAACACACAGCCTCGTCTCTTCCTGAGCTCTTACTGGACACTCAGCGCTGCCAGCAAGGCTCTGAAGCAAGAATTAAGATCCTCACAGAGCAGAGGAGTGAACAGAGCGTTGGAAAGGCTGGGGGCCTGTCCCAGATCCCTTAGCTGGTAAGTGAGACCCCGACTCTCAGACCCGGAGTCCTTATTGTCTATACTAGCTCACTGGTGCATTTTGTTTTGTTTTGTTCTTGTTGTAACCCAAGGGTGGCGTAGACCAACTAACATCACCATGCAAACTGTCCATCTGGGGGATTCCTGCTGTCCTCATTAACTGCCACGGGGCCTCCTTTCTCCAGAAGAGAGTGGCTTTTCCAAGCACGGTTCTCTTAGCACCTGCTCAGAATTACCAGGCAGCCTCACAAAAATGCAGATTGCAAGGCCCAGTCCCCAGAGCCAGTGAACCAGAGTTGCTGGGCGCAGGGCTGTTTACCAAGCTCTCCGGCTGATTCTAAAGCACATTCCATTTGAGAACTGCTGCCTTTCAGGGTCAATAACCCAATAAGCACTGGTGAATGGAAGAGGGAAGACAGTTTTCAAAAAGCAAAAATCAAACATATAGGAGCTTGAAAAGCCACCTCGAGAGTGAGGATGAGGGGGAGGCAGGCCTGGGCTGGGGGAGGAAAGCCAGGACACCGAGAGCGGGAAGCATTGGTGACCCCAAACACCCGAGTTGTAGCACCAATGGGGAGTTCGGGCCTGAAGAGTAGACACCCATCACCCATCAGGTGGCCTGGCAAGGATGGCAGGGTACCGCAGTGGCTGGAAAGGCAGCATGTCAGCAGGCCCCACAGTGGGAGATGGGAAAGGGCCAGGGAAGAAGGCGTGGGCACCAGGTCCAGCCTTCTGGGAACCAGCTGGATGGAAACGGTGGGAGCCAGGACTCCAACAGAGATATAAGGCAAGATCTCTTTCCTGAGGCGAAAGACCGACCTGAAGGGCCAGGGCTCCAGGTCAGAGGGGAGGAGAAACAGGGTGAACTTGATGCAAACAGCTGAGCAGAAGCCCAGAGGACACGGCCAGGGCAGTATCCAGGGGAGGAAGTGAGTGGCTTCAGCAGGGGGAGTGCAGGGTCGCTGGGGCGGGGAGGCAGGCATGCAACTGCCGTCTGCACCCTCCTTGAAGCAGCCAGCTCAGCCACCCTTTCCAGGGTCTGCCACTACCTGAAGCACATTGGGATGCATTTTGCCTTTGGTCTTGCCTCGAGCCATGCGACCTCAGTCAGGCCCCTTCATGACTCTGGGCCTCTGTTCTTCCTCTGATACATGAGGGACCGCATGTGAGGACTCCAAGGTCCCTATCAGCTCTTAAATCTACCTCCCAGGATATCCATGAAAATTAGCTACTATATCTAAGAATGAGCCAGACCCCACACATGTTTCTTAATCCATTATCTTGCTAGTTTCTATCTGATCACATATGCCCATCTTCCTCTTAAGCCCAAGCACAAGAAGCAGGCAGATCCCCATGGATTTCAAACCAGGGTTTCTCCCACTGACCAGTCTGATTTGCCCTGTCTGCCACATGGGCCTCAGAGCCACCTGGGTGACAGCAGAGAGCTCTACCAGGGGCACGAGCATGCACATGTTTTGTTAATGCAACAACAGAAAAGGAGAAAAGGGAACAGAAAGGAGGCCTGAAGCCCACGGCCCCTCTGAAATGAGGCTGTGTCTTATAATCCATCACAGTTTAGGGTCTATGAAATAATAGTACGTAAAATTCACCACACAAGGTGAACACTCCTGATAACTACGGACCGCTTTGATCTGGGGAGAACCAGAAGATGCGTCCTGTAACACACCCTGCCAGCATTCAAGGCAGCTAACAACAGTGCCGGGATGGCCAGGGTGCTGGAGGATAGGAACCACGTCTTCTGCTCACTGTATCCTGTTCATGACCTGTCAGATGAAGGGCCCTGAGGTCCATTCCAAATCCGAGATTCCAGAATCCTTGGACATTATACCTGCTACCATAACAGTACCCACTGCCAAGGAGTCCCTATTCTCTGAATCCAAAATCAGAATACCTGATTTCTCATCATTTGCAAAATGAAATCCAGCCACTGTCTGATTGAACTCAAGTCATCTGCTGAGGCTGGGCCCAGCCAGAACACCTAAGGTTCTCAGATTCATAGTGCTCCCCACCTTTGGCTTTTGCACGTGCTTTTCCTTCTGCCTGGAGTTCCCTCTTTCCTCCCTTCCCTCCTTCTCTCTTTCCCCTGTGCTGGGGGCATCGCGTACAGCACGGCGAATGGACGAGGATCCTCCCCACAAACCAGGGAGAGCCTGGCAGAGAAGACGGTCAACCAGTCCCAGAGGCAAGGACAGGGGATGCGGGGAGTGCTGAGGTTGGGGACGCGGGGTGCACCTCTCTTCACACTGGCTGTGCGACAAACCCTACTCTCCTCTCGAGACATTAATCAGCATCCCCCCAATCTGGGAAGCTGTCTTGGACCCTCAAATGGGGCTGGCTCCCGCCCACGGGCTCCAAGGCTGTGATAGCCCTTTGTACTGCGTCCAGGGCCCCTGACCCAACTTCTGAACCGTGAGCTCCTTAAGGGCAGAAAGGTGTCTTACTTGCAGCTCAGTCCCTGCATGGTGGCATGGACAGAGCCGGGGCTCAGGAAATGTTTGCGGAGTGGAAACAATCAGTGAAGGATTTACCTTGGGTTCGGTGGATTCCTCCATATGAGAAGTCTTTGCAAAGATAGAAACAGCCAATCAAATTTAGTTGTCTCCTCTCTGGGCCTCAGTATCTGTCTCTGTAAAATGAAGGAATTCGTTATCGGTGCTTTCCTTTTTGTTAAAAGCAATTCTCACTCTCTTTCTCCCTCCCTCCCTCTCTCTCTCTCACAGTGGGACCCTTCCTTCAGGGGAGTCTCACTCAGAAGCCCAGCATTACTGATACAAATAGTCTGAGCTCCTCTGAAGTGAGGCTGAGGTCTGAGCCTTCAGACCCCTCCCCACTCCCCTGTCTCCAGGATGAGGCGGTTTGAGGCCCTCCACAGTCCCTCTCGCCTCTGATGCTGACCAGGCTGTCACTTGCCACATCCTGAGTAGCCAGACTCACTGGGAGGAGGCAGGACACCAGAAGACAACGCCAAACAGTTCTGAGTGCGTAAGGCAGGCCGGGGCAGCCAGGCCCTGCCCCAAATCTCTAATTTTCTCCTTTTTTCTTGCTATCTCTTTCTTTTTGCCCCAATTTCTTCATTCTCAAGCTAAAAATACTCTTGTGTTGTTGTTAGCTGCCTTAAAGGCTTCTGGAAAACGAGTTAGAATTACAAATAGAGATGCATACAAAGTACGGTGTTTGTTTAACCCTCACAACAAAGCTGTGGGGTGGGTTTGTCATTGTTCATGACTGAGATCAGAGGGGCTCAGAGAGGAAACGAAGTTGCCCAAGATCCTTGCAGGAAGTCAGCCGCATGATCCCCCTGCCTCGCGGGCCCCAGGGCTCGTGCTCAGGCACCTTACTGACTGGCTTCATCCCTCAGGACCCGGGAGAGGCATGCTGTTGCTGTGGCTGCGTTACAGAGGAGAACACAGGGCCACAGAGACCAAGCAGCTCATCAAGGGTCACGCAACCAGCAACGCCAAGTGAGGCCTTGAACCGTGTCTGTGTGACGCCCAAGCCTAGGTTGGTACCCAGTGCAGAGCCCTCACTCCTGCCTCCACAGCCCTGCTCCTGACTTGCCTCCTCCCTTTGAAGAAGCTTTCCACATCCTCCTGGGCCGGGCTTGGGGAAATGCAGAAACACCAGGACAGCACTGCGCAATGAAGAGGCACAAACCACGATCATTAAGCAAACCAGACCGCCTGGGAGCAAGTCTGGGTTTGGCTGAGATTTGGCTCTGTGACCTTTGGCAAGTTATTTAACCTCTCTATGTCTCAGTTTTCTCAACCACAAAATGGGGATTATGATCATAACAATCTGAGAGGTAATGTCATCAGGGCTTTAGAAGAAGTTTTTATTCTCCTAAAAACTCTTAGAAGAGTGTCTAGCATAGAATAAGTACTTGATAATTGTTAGCTCTTCTTATGTGCATGTAAAATGGCTAGCAATTAATAGCAGCTGTCTAATTATGTTATCACAGTCTCTGTCTCTGTCTTGGGGGAGTGCACACATCCATGGAGCCTCTGACCGCAGTGAAGCCAGAACTGGCCACAGAACTGAGTCAAGGTAGCATCCCGACCTGCTCACCCTCTCCCAGGCTGAAGGCTTCTGTTCCCTTCCAAAAGAAGCATGTTCAAACCAACACATGTTCTCGAGCACCTGCTGTGTCCAGGCTCTGCTTGAGACTTTCTCCGGGTGCATAGACTCAGAGGGGCACGGGGTCTCCCTACCTCTCTGTGTGTGTGGTAAAAGATTCATAACATAATATTTATCATCTAACCATCCATCATTGTCCAGTGCAGTGGCATTAAACACCTTCTCAATGCTGTGTAACAGTCACTCACTATCTATACCAAAACTTTTTCATCATCTGCAGCAAACTCACCCTTCCCCTCCCCCGAGCCCCTGGGAACCTCTGTTTTACTTTCTGTTTCTAACTGTTTTTTTAAAAAAAAAATTATTGTGGTAAAATATACAGCATAAAATTTAATATTTTAATCATTGTTGACTGTACAGTTCAGGGGCATCAAGTACATTCACATTGTTGTGCAATCGTCACCACCATCCATCTCCACAACTTGTTCATTTTTCCAAACTGGAACTCTGTTGCTGGTGAACTCAAACTCCCCTCTGGGCCCCGACAACCACCATTTTACTTTCTGGCTCTGAGTCTGACAGCTACAGGAGCTCCTATCAGTGGAACCATGTGGTATTTGTCTTGTTGTGACTGGCTCCTTCAAGACCCATCCACACTGTAGTGTGTGTCAGAATTTCGTTGCTTTTTAAGGCTGCATAATATTCCATTGCGTGCCTATACCACATTTTGTTTACCCACTCATCAGGCAATGGACAGGGCTTGCTTCCACATTCTGGCTCTTGTGAATAATGCTGGTGTGAACATGGGTGTGCAATTCTCCCACCTTCAAGCTGCCTGTGGTTTAATGTGGGGGAGGATGTGTAGATTCACCCACAAGTGACCCTGAGGAGCCTCGGTTTCCTCATCTGTGAAACAGGGATACTGTTGCTCATTGTAGGAATAACTGACATGATGCACGACTTAGGGCGGTGCTGACACGCTGTGAACACCCAGTCAGTGTTCATTCTTGCTGCCGCTGCCACTGCTGTTGGACAGGAAGTGTCTAGAGAAGAGGGATGGCAATCGGTGGTCAGCTCAGGTCTCTCCACCTACTCTCCCCGACATCCTGGCAAGTTGGTCTGAAGATCTCCATTCTCCAGATGAGGAAACAGACTCAGAGAGGGCCCTTGGCTGTGCATGGTAGGGGTGGGCCTGGAACGCGGCTCCTGGGCCTTCTGACCAGCATCCAGAGAGCAGGGGTGACGTGAAGGCCCAGGGGAGGGCAGGTGCAGCGTCCAACAGCTCCCTTGGGTGTCTGCAGAGCTGGCCCCGGGAGAGCAAGTGCACTTGTCCCGGATGACCTTAGTGTCAGAGCGAGGCCTGGGAAGGAGACAGGAGGGATGGTGTTCACGTTAAGGCTGCAGGCACAGCCCGGGCAAGCCAAGAGGTGGGAGATGTGGCGTCTGCAGGAGACATGGGAGGAGGTGAGTCCTTGGGGAGCAAAGGGCGGTGTGCGTGGGAGGGCGCAGTGGGGACACCAAGGGCACAGCAGGCGCCGGGCCCAGTCCGATTCCTGGCCCAGGAGGGCTCAGTTGAGCTGCTGAAGGGGGAATCTCCGGGAGACGAGCCAGCAGATCGGACAGAGCCGGCTCCCCCACGACAGAGCCTGCCTTCAAACCACAGACAGTGCTTTAAGAATTGCATGTGTGTTTTACCAACATCATGAACACAGTTCAAAAAGTCAGATAGTTCTAGAAGGCCCATTCCCCTCGACCCCCAAATCTTACTGCCAGAGCCAGCCGCTGACTAGTATTGCTTCTAATATTTAACTCCATATTTCTAAATAATAAGTTTAAACATCTCTTTCTTCGTTTCCAGTTTGGGACACGCCCTACTGACCTGCTGTGAGGGGAGAGAGGGACGCAGCCCTCTTCCCTACAGATCCAGGTCACTGTCCCCCAGCTTCCCAATCTAGTTACAGCATGCTTCTCAGTCAGATTTAGTGTTATAGTATTGGGACCATGCAAATCACAGCTGAACCATATCATATTAGATTAAATTTCTGCTTTTGTACAGCGTATTGTTTTTGCTGAAATTAAGGTCTCCGTTTTTAAATCTATTTGCTTCATTTTCTAAGTACACGCATCCGTCACCCCTCCACGGGAATGTGAGTCTCTTCGAGAAGCTACAAGCACAACAGGTTATCAATCCTTCCGCCATCTTCCCTCCTTCCCAGCCAGCAGTGTTCCTGCTCCAACCCGGACACTGCAGAGATGTGGCTGTGCCCAGCTGTGCGTCAGTGGGGCCCCGGACACTGGGCAGGTGAACAGGGCTGGATGCATCCTGGCCCAATCGTCACTCATGCACAGATTTTACTCAGAAAGTATCTACTGTGTGCTTTCTAGATTCCCAAGAGGTCCAATGCCAGAGGCTGACGATGCAGAGATGAACTGGATATGGTCCCTGCCTTCAAAGGGATCTGAGCACAGGCGCGTAGACACAAGTGAGTGCTGGGCCAGAGAGGAGCTCTGGGAGTTATGAGGCACCAGAGAAGCCCTTAACCCATCCTTTGGAAGGGCCAGTATGGAAGGCTTCCTGGAGGAGGTGAGGATAAATGAATCTCAACTTGTCAGGAGGAGTTTTCTAAGAATTCTGAGAAGGGCACTGCGGGCAGGAGAGCATCATGTGCACAGTCCAGGGGACATGAGAAAGCGTGGCGCCTTCTGGGAATTGCAGTAAGTGACTAGTGATGATCACGTGGGAGGGCTCCAGTCTAAGGGGAGGCAGGGTCTGTGTGCCAGGCTAAGGGGTGGGAGGGAAATGGGAGCCACAGGAGGGTATTAAGGAAAAGACATTTCAGTCCAGCACACGTCTCCTGGGAAGCCAGGAGCTGCTCTGGGCTGGGAGGAAGGTACACGCTTCCTGGAATGTTGGGGCAGAGGTGCTGGGGGGATGGACCCCAGAGACTGGGGGGCAGGGCCAGGCTGGGGGCTTCCAGAAATGAGCGGGCAGAAGCAAGAGCAAAGGCCCTGCAGTCAGAAGGACGGGTCCAGCCCACCTGGTGGAAGCACAGGCTCTGGACTCGGGCAGCCTTTGGTTAACGCCAGCTCTGCCACCTGCTCTGGGCCCCTGCTTCCTCATCTGCAGAGTGGGGACCGTAATCCCACCTACTTCAAGGGGTGGCATGAGGGGTAAACAAGACCCTGGCGGTAAGTGCTTGGCACAGGGCCTGGAACACAGGAGCTGCATTTTGGACTTCCTATTATTTGTCCTGGGGATCAAGGGCAGCTTCCAAAAGTGGGTGCGATTTGAGCTGACCTGGGAAGAGGAGGAGGCAGGGCTGCCTTCACAGACAGGCGAGCTGTGCAGGGACACCCGCCCCGCGCTCAGAAGAGCCCTGTGCTTGGCTGACTGCTCTGCTTTGCCATCTTGAAATTCTGAACGGTTGTTGAACAAGGGACCCCGCATTCTCATTTTGCGCTGGACCCCACAGATTATGTCGCCATGCTGTGAGTAGGAGACCATCAGGCAGTGAAGAAGGGGTACTTTGGAAGCAAAAGCGCCCTGAGTGCACCGAGGTGTGCTGGAGCTCGAGACGCAGCCTGCTCCGGGAGCAGTCAGCGGAGGCACAGAGTCTCCAGTGGAAAGTTGTGTCCAGGAAACTGGTGGAAGCTCAAAGTGGAAAGCAGTCAGAGGCCCCCCCGACCTGACACGGGGGTCTGGACCTTACACGGCGGGTGCCCAGGAGCCTTCCAAACTTTGTCAATCCGGGAGTGGTGACATCAGAGGTAGTTCGGAGAGTGCTGTGGCTCCGCGGAGGTAGATGGTGTGGGCCGTGGAACGATTCCCTCACAGGTGAGGAAACAGGCCAGGGACGTGGCGCGAGCAGCGCTGCAGCGCGACTCCACAGGCTGGCGGCTCTGTCGGCTTTGGGGCCCTTCCTGCATAAATAGGCATACACAGACACGTGCGTGTGCAATCACACTTCACAACTGCATTGGCATGAGGCAGTGCCTTCATACTACACGCTGACACATTTCCTCCAGCTGCAGGACAAAGCCCGAGGCCCGTGCCTGCTGTGCTGATCCGTCCGCCTCCCCGGGTGAGCTGCGCAGCAATTCCAGCTCTTGGAAGCTGCAGCCAGGCCTCCTGATCCTCCTAGAAGGGTGGGCGGTCCTCGTCCTCCCCTGAGGGACACTAGCAGTCCTTAGGCCCTTTCAGCTGGGACCTGCTGCATCTTCAAGGACTTTCTATCCCAGTGTCCTATGGAGAGGCTTGGGTTGGGAGCCGAAGGTGGGGCTGAGTGACAGGGAAAGGGGAGAGACCTGCAAATGTCCCACATTTGTGGAAAAACCACAGGTCTCTGTGTCTGCAGATGTCTGCAACTTTACTCTTGTGCCACCTACAGTGTCAACCCTGGGGCATACCGAGGGTGGGGAGGCTGAGTCAGAGGCAGCTGCTGAGGCTGCTGTCTGGAGAGGAGAAATATCACTGTCTGTCTGTCTGTCTGTCTGGGGTTCCTGGGGAACTGGCCTGAAGGTGGGGGAAGCATAAGGACCTTTCTTTGTCTGTCAACTGCTCACGTGGCACAGGAGAATGGATGACGTTTCCAGCAGGGCAGTCCTCATGTCCCCTCCTTCCTCAGGCTGTCCTCACAGATTCCTCATGGCCTCCTCTTTCCTTCCTCCACACGCCCAGGATGGTGACAGGAGGGCCGGACTCACGAGCTGCAGTCCAGTCCTCCCACCTCCCCGCTTTGGCCACTCGATGAACCCCAGAGCCCATCCTGCTCGGTACTTAGAACGGATGGATGAAGGAATGCGTGCAGGTTCAGCCCTTCCCAGTCCTAGAAGTCGCCTGCTTCTGCCCTCCAACTCCTGCGGGTGGGCGCAGAACCCCACAGCCTCCCAGCCAGGAGGGAAATTGAAACCTGCAGACATGGAGCCTAGTTATAGAGAAGGTTCCCGCCTGATCGCCTCGATTTTCCCTGTGAAGGTGGAGGGTCTGGAGGGGAGACAAAGAGGAAACTTGCAGTCGCTGTTGTACAGAAGGGAGAGCAATTCAACTAGCGATTTGCAGGCACATTACAAGATGATGCCATGGGCCCATGATTTTGGGCAGTAAGAGTAATAGCTAGTATTTCTGGAGCAATTATTATGGGCTGGGCACTGGGCCTCGTGTTCTCTTTACATGACCTTCTTTCATCTGCACACCCACCCGGGAGGCAGGCGCCTCACACGGGGTGAGCCAGGCCACACTGCAAAAATTAAAAAATTCTGACTGGCTTACAGACACGAAAGTTTCTATCTAGCTCATGCTGTGTCCATCCGTCAATGTAGCAGGAGAAGAGGCAGGACTGAGAGGCCAAGGAGGCCTGGGAGGCTGGGAGGAAGCAGGGCGGGACCAAGAGCCTGGGATCCCGGGGAGCTGGAAGAGCCAGTGTGGTGAGGGTTCTGGAGAGAGAAGAGGGGGGGCGGAGAGTGGGACCCCGCTCTTTGAGGTCTTAGGGTGGAACAGTAGCCAGCCACGATAAGAGCAGGTGTGGCTTCTTGTGTGGGTGGCTCTGCGTGTGGATGGCCGGAATGGACTAAAGGTCCCTGGAACTGAGGAGGTCAAAGGTTCTGACAGATGGAGCCAAGTTTTCATTCCCTGGGGAGAATGGGGGTCCACAGAAGGACAGAACAAGCCACTGTTAAGTATATGGCAGCTTCCTGGGCTGGAAATTTTACCAGGAGATGAAGTTTGGAAATGATATTTCTTTTCTTTATTTCTTTCTTTTTTTTTTTAGTGAGGAAGATTGGCCCTGAGCTAACATCTGTTCCCAATCTTCCTCCTTTGCTTGAGGAAGATTGGCCCTGAGCTAACATCTGTGCCAACCTTCCTTTATTTTTTTTTTTTTTTGTATGGGGGACACCACCACAGCACAGCTTGATGAGTGGTGTGTAGTCCACCCCCAGGATCCGAACCAGCGAACCATGGGCCACAGAAGCTAAGCACACAAACTTAACCATTGCACCACTGAGCCAGCTCCTGGAAATGGTATTTCTTAACAGTCAAACATGGAGGTAAAAATAGAAATTCTTAAAGAAAAGTGGGTGTGGAAGCCCACTCTCCTCTACGATGGAAAGCTGTAGAGGTGCGACACGTAGAAGAGTCACCTAAAGTCACAGATGACCACAACCAGGAAGATTAGTGACATGAACATCAGGGGACCAGGGGCTGTTAACATCTCTGTTCAATGGCAGGGATGACAGTGGCACACAGTGCCTGCGAGCTTTACACCAAGGCCCTGTTCTAAACGCTTGAGAGGTGAGGTTGCTTTGGTTCTCTCACAACACCCTCCAGGGAGGTACCACTTTTATTCCCATGTTACAGATGAGAGAGAGGAAGCACAGAGCACGGGGGCATCGCATAACTCCAGCAAGGTTGCACACTACTGTGTGTCAGAAGTGGGATGTTAGCTCAGGCAGACTGGCTTCAGCGCCCCTGCTCTTAGATGCCACGCGCGTGGTTCTCCACCGTAAGTGAGCATCAGAATCACCTGGGGGCTTGTTAAAACAGTCTGAGCTGGGGCCCGAGGATTTGTACTTCTAAGAAGCTTCCAGGGGATCCTCAGGCTGCTGGCCCCAAGACCCGCAGACTTCACACTGCCTCACAAATACACACGCAGCAACTATTCAGTGCATAACAGGTACAGCATCTCTTTCCAGATGTAGCTACCAAATGCCGGGCAGCAGATGCGTGTGTGTGCATGTGTGTGCGCGCATCTGTGTCACAGACGGCAGAGGATTGTGGCTTAGGTAGCACTGGGGGGCAAAGGAGAAACAATCCTGCTTCCTGGCTCTGAGGTATAGGGGGTATGGCAAAACAAACCATCTCCTCAAGGAGAGAGCACCAGGAAAGCAAGGAATACAGGTTCCACTTAAGGCCCGGAGACAGAGGCACGCAGAGCGGCCAGGTTTCATGTGAGCGCATCTGGCACAGTACAGGGGCTCTGCAGGGCACAGTAGGAGGAGGGGCAGGGAAGGCAGCAGCAGAGGAGACGAATGAGGGAGAGAGGTCGGTGAGGAAGATGGCAGTGCAGCAGAGAAGCGCAGACAGATCATCACTGGAGGCCTTCCTGACGTTGATGACCTCCCTTCCCCTTCTGGGAAGTTCCCAGGGGCCAGAGATGACAAATAGGACACGAGCTGATACCTGAATAGGGGTTGAAGAGCTTGAGCTCCTCATGAAAAGCAGTGAGCCAAAATCAGGGGTCAGCCTCCACAGAGCCAGCCTTTAAATCTTAAATTCAGGTGTCACCCATGTGACCAACTCTTTGCCCCTGAAGACAACCTTCTACCCTTCTCATTCTTTGCCTCGGTGTGAAAGCCTGGGGCCGCCTCAGTTCCCCAGCTGCCTTCTCTCCTGCACGTGGGGTCCAGTTTAATTGAGAGCTCTGCTGGTCGATAAGTCTCGATCACCTCTAACTGGGCACCAGCTGTGTTTTCTCTTGACAAGGACCCCTTTATGGGACTTCTAAAACGTAGTACATGAAAAAACATAACAGTTTCAGGGTTATAGGATCATAAAACCAAGAACACTTGCTTTCCACAGAAATGAAAAGTGGATCTCTCTCTATGCTCCAGAAAATATTTTTGGGGAAGTTGGGAGGGAGTGTATTGAATGACAAATTCTCCGTTTGTTTATGTTCTGGATATGAATGCTGATTGTGGTTTTAAACAAAGTTTTGCATAATCACAGGTGTTGGTGCATAAAGACTCAGGAAGTTTCCTGGCAGAAATGTGAGACTTGAGAAACTGAACTGTGAATGGTTCCCTTTATGAACAGCCAATGATTGACAGAATGACTTTTAATAGCTATTATGAGTTGAGCCCTTCCTATGGGCTCAGCCCTACACCCCGCACATGGAATGGATGGTCTTGTTTAAACCCAGCAACAGCTTTATGAGGTGGGTACAAATGTCCTCCCCATTTTCACATATCAGGAAACTGAGGCCCACGGAGGTGAAATAATTCATGTTCAAAGTCACATGGCTCACCATTAAGGGTCTGAAATGGAACTGAAACCCAGGGCGGTCTCCTGCCAAGATTCCTGCCTGCCTCTCTCCAGCTGGACAATGCAGTTAACTTACAGAACCAGAGCGCTCTGCTTGCTGCCATCACGACGTCAACAGCAACGACCCCTAACGCTTGCACAGAGCTTCATGGTTACTAAGTTCGTTAGCATTTGCTGTCTCCTGTGATATGACAGCCCTGTGAGAGGAGCAAAGCAGTTGCTATAACCCCATCGTCACCAACGTGGGACCCGAGGTACCAGAGGACTGGTCATTCGCCCAGACACACACCACCCGCAAAGAAGGGTCGGAGCTTCCTAACTGCTACTCCGAATTCAGGGGGCACTCCACGGCTTCCCACCCCCTCCCAGTGTGCTGTCTCCCCTGAGGAAGCCAGAGAGATTATCTTTTCCCTGCCATTCATTTATTTCACACTTCATTTTATTCACCCCTCATTTATTTCCTCAGTCATATTACATTTTCATTTTCCCTATCCTGAATATTTGTTTCTGTAGTTGCTGTCTGTCTCCCCTCCTTGGAATGTAAGCTGCATGAGAGCTGGCCCATGTCCTTTTGTCGATTATTTTATTTCCAGCCCCCCAGATAGTGCCTAGAACTTAAGTACAGTCACATGCCACATGATGACATTTCGGTCAGTGACAGACTGCATATACGACCACGCAGCCTCGCTGCGCCGTGGGCCGCGCCGTCTGGGTCCGCGTGAGCACGCTCCGTGGTGTCCGCACGGCAACGCAATCACCTAACAACACGTTTCTCAAAAAGTATGCCCGTCATTATGTGATGCGTGACTGTAGTTTATTATTCAATTCTTCCAATAAACATTAATTTTGTACTTTATTGTTCAATTCATTCAAATAAATATTAATTCATTCACTCAGTAGATACTCAGGGAGCATCCACTCTGGGCCAGGCTGGGGACACTGCACCCCACCAGACAGGCACAGCGTCCCACTTCCGTGGAGCTGCTCTTCTAATTGGAGGAGGGGACTTATACAAGATAAATAAATGAGGTAATTGCTGATTGGGATTTGTGCCACGTAGATCTAACACAGTGATGTGATGGAAAGCGACACTTCCTCAGTTCTTGTCCTAGAGCTGTCCACATGCTAGTGGGGCAGACCATGCAGCCCACAGGCAGTTTCCATTTCCTGAGGATAGCGGGGTTTGCAAGCTCAGAAGCAGCACCCTCAGCTCAGAGTGCCAGGGCTTGGGCAGGGGCGCAGGCAGGGAAGGCCTCCTGAGGAGGCAGCGCCTCTTCCGTGGTTTTAGAGACCAATGGGAGTTGTCTAGGAAAGGGGTGGGGGAGACTCCAGGCCTGTGTGAGGACAGGTGGCAGAAGGCCAGCTGGCACAGTCCAAGGGGGACCGAGCCGAAAGCGTGAGGTGGGGAGAGAGGGAAGAAAGGAGGCGAGCGAGACGAGCGTGGACCAGGTCCAAAAGCGTCGTGTTGTGGTGGTCGGTTTTATGCGTCAGTGTGGCCAGGCTGCAGTTCCCAGTTATTCTATCAAACGCGGATCTAGGTGTTGCCATGAAGGTCTTTTGTAGTTTTGAGTAACACGGACAATCAGTTGACTTGAAGTAAAGATTATCCTCAGTAATCTGGGTGGGAATTGTCCCATCTGCTGAGCAAAACTGAGGCTTGCCCGAGGAGGAAGAAATTCTGCCTGTGGACTGTGTGTCAGCTCCTGCCCGAGGGTCCCAGACGCCGGCCTGCCCTACAAACCTGGGACTCAATTAGCCAGGTCCCACAATTGCAGAAGCCAATCCTGGAAACAAACTTCTCGATAGATAGATCAATAAAGATAGATAAATAGGTAAGTAGGTAGATAAATAGATAGACAGACTCCCAAGCTCCTCCCAGTTCTCTTTCTCTGGCAGGCCCCTGCCTGACTGACGCACGTCTAGCCAGCTGAGCACTTCATCCTCAAGGTGACGAGAAGGGGCCACGGGAGGCTTTAAGCAAAGCAGTAACATAACCAGATTTGTGTTTCTGAAAAAATGGCTCTGGCTGCAGCGTGGAGTGGATTGGAAAGGGCAAGACTGGAGGCTAATAGACCAAGTCAGACGAAGTCGCCTGAACTATAGCAGGAAGAATGGCTGGAAAGAGGGGGACCAATCCAAGCAATATTACAAAAGTGGAATTGACAAGACTCGGTGTCCAACTGTGTGTGGAGGGAGAGGAAAAGGCGGTTGCGATGAGTCCCGGGTCATTGGACATCTTGGTAGATAGAGTGCAAATGCCACAAGAGTGGGGACTTTGTTCTGTTCCCTGCTGTCTCATTTGCACCTGGACCAGTACCTGGCACCCAGAAGGTGCTCACTGCATGTTTGTTGAATGAATGGTGGTGCAACTCTGAGATTCGGATCACAGGTTGGATGGCTGGGTAGCAAGGTGAGGAGGACAGAGGCGGTTTGGGGTGTGCTGAGTTTGAGGGCGCTGTCAGCGAGCCAGCAGGAGAGGACCAGAGGGAAGCTGGAGAGGTGGATTAGGTGCTGGAGGGAGTTTCAAGATACAGTCTGAGCCTTGAGTCTTGAATGCGGCGGTTGGACCTGAAGGCAGGGGTCAAGTCCCCCTGAGAGTGTGTGGAGGGAGGAGGAAGAAGGCTGGGGACTGAATCTTGGAGAAATTGCCACATTTAAGGACCGGAGCTCAAAGACCCCTCAGGGAAGAACGAGACGGAGCAGCCAGAGAGGGAGGAGGAAAATTAAGAGGACACGGTGGTGAGGAGTACACCAGGAGGGCCTCGCGCTGCTGCCCGGAGGCCCGGCGTCATCACACTCACAGCAGGGACCTTGGCCAGGGTGGCTGTGGCTGGGGTGGAGGGCGCAGAGGTCAGACAGTGGAGGAAGGCCCGGGACGTGAGGTAGGGGACACAGTGTCTCCATCGGTCTCTCAACCTCCCTTCCGAACACTTCACCAGACCTGACCAACCGACACTAAAGGGCGGGAAACCGAGGCACAGAGAGATGAAGTTGGTTAAAAGTCATCACAGCCAAAGGGGGCTGTGCTAAAAGACAACAGCTGTTCAGCCTGCCTTTTATGACTGGGCAGGGAACAGACTGTGAAAGGAGTGGCTGTGCTGGCAGGGCCCAGGCCCTGTGCCAGCGGCCGCCGACGTGCAGGGCGGGAGCCTGCAGGGCGTGCGGGAACGTCTTCTCAGGGGAACCACCTCCCCTTGAGACAGCTTGTTCTGCTGAGTTGACAGGAGAGAGGAACGGGGACGCCTCAGTCCTGGGCCGGGTGCCAAGCACAGCGAGGGCAGAAGGCGCCAGGAGGCCGGGGCTGGCTGCAACCTCCCTGGGCCCTGCATGGCCAGACCAGCTCCTCTGCCTTCTCAGGAGACCGGAGGGAGGATGCACGTGCCAAATTTGTTCATTTCTAACTAACGTCGAGTGAGCGTTCATGATGGGCCAGGCTCTGTGTTCAGCATTTGACGTCCTTGAGCTTATTTAATCCTCACAACGTTTTGAGGAATGTGTGCTGATCGTTATTACTTCAGGATGAAAAACTGGGGCCAGAGAGGTTGAGCCCCTTGCCCAAGGCTTCACAGCTCGTTCTGCAGGGGGACAGCAGGGACCCTTTAGGCTTGAGTCTGTGGTGTGCAGTCTGCTTAGCCCTGGAGTGCGGGTTCAGATCATCGGTGGGGTGGGGATGCTTCTCTCGCCAGCCTTGGGGTCTCCGGGGGTCCCATCACAGCTCTGAGACTCTGCTCCCTCATCTGCAGAATGGGGTAGTGTTGCCCGCCTCGCAGGGCCCACTGAGGGTAAGAAAGTGTCTGTGTTTGTAAAGTTCGCAGAGAGCGAGTCCAGCCCTGGGAAGGGCTCCTGGATGCCGGTTTTTCCCTCTCCGTTTCTCCTGGAGAAGCTTTGTCCTGACCCTGTAGCTCAGAGAAGTAGGGCTAGAACGCTGCCCTGAAGCAGACGACCAGGAATCGAATCTTCTCTGACTCCTGGTTATTATTTGATTTGGAGCAAGTCACTTTTCCTTGCCAGGGCCTCAGTTTCCCCAGCTCTAAAATACTGGAAAAACAGTCTAGTCAAGGACGGCACTCAAGCCCCTGCAGCCCCTCCCGCCCTGTGTGGACACCACCAACTGACCGTGGCCCTTGTTTCCACGGGAGCCGGGCAACAGCTGTGACCCGTCTTGCCATGAACTCCCTACGGTTTGGCTGTAATTCTCCCAGCAGGCAATTCTGCGTGGGTTGGATGCCCATGTTTCAAGAAGGCCCCTGCTGAAGCCAAAGCCCTCGGATGAAGACCCCGCAGTGATCTGGGCCTTCCTGGAGGCAGGGTCTGCCGGCAGCTCCAGGAAGCACAGGGCGTTCCTTGTCATTTCGTTCTGTTTTAAACACAGTTGAGGAGAGACAAAGAAGCCTGGGACAGAGGGCGCATCCACGCGCCTCAAGAAGACGGGTGAAGGGGCAGTTATCGTGAGGGGATGGCCACCAACCCCAACACGCAGGCGAGAATACTGTGCCGAAGTGTGAGCCAGCTAAGCACCTCTCCCGTGGTCACAGCTGGTGAGCGGCAGAGCTGAGAGTCGAACCCAAGCGTGTCTGCCTCCAGAGCTGACAACTGCCATGAATGCAAAAGCCATTTATTTAGTCCAAAAATGATTATTGGAAGCCTACTCTATACAAGGCACTGTTTTCAGTGCTGAGAACTCAGTAACGATTTAAAATTGTCCAAATGCCTTGCCCTTCGGAAGCTGACAGTCTAGGGTCTGATTTTTAGGCGCCTGACACGTGCCTGGTACCTTTCCAGCCCTGGAGGCGGGGGAGCACAGCATCTAGGGCTGGTCTGTGCAGGAAGTCAGCGCCACACCTTCTACTAAGTGAGGGAAGCCATCTCTTCACTTTGCTCCTCAGTTTCCTCGTCTGAAACAGGAAGATTATAATAACTGCCTCCAGGGCTTTCTATGAGATTTTAACAAAATAATATTTATAAAGTTTGCAGAACTGAGAATTTTGGCTATTCAATGAATTGTAGTTAATATTATTAATTTCATATCCTCAACAGCTCTAGAAAGTTGGTACTATTTTCTCCATTTTATGTAGAAGGAAATCTCAGAGAGGTTAGGTCACTCGCCCAAGGTCACACAGCTAACCAGTGGTAGAACTGACATTCAAATCCAGGACTACTCGACTCCATTGCCCAAGTGTGACACTGTGGCCACATTTTCCAAACTCACAATTGGACCAGCTGCAAGGCAACAGAAAACCATGTTCCTCTTTGGCATCTTATGCAACAAACCATATGGACCCTCGAGCTCTTACATAACAGGCCCAGTGCTGACGAGAGGAAGTTTAACAACAACACGGAAAGCAGATCGCAGTCACACAGACCACCATATGCTCTCCCGTTCCCTGACAGCAGCCGTCCCAACTCCTACTCGGGCGCCCACAGAAATCTTCTCGCCGCAAACAGTTTCATTCCCAAGTGACTCAAACGATAGGTGCCTTTATAAAAAGAAGGGCCAGAGAAGAGTCTGCGCTTCTGCCAAGGAAACGAGTCTTGTTAACTCTTCAGGGAAGCCCAGAGACCTTCAGCCTCTGCTCCTCCACCTGCCCTTGGAAACTGGGGCTTCTCGGGGGATGGACCAGCCTCTGGGCGCTGGAAGCCCCCGCACTGGGAGGGAGGGCAGCTGCAATGATTCCTGGTTTCTGAGTCTCCAGGTAAATAGCCCAGGGCTTCTGTCACCCCTCCCCTTGGTCTTGGACTCCTTCACAATTTGTGCTCACGCTCAGTTCAAGAGTCTCAAGTCTGCTGCAGGCTTTCTGGAACCGAGTCCAATTCTGGAAGGGTGGATTGACCTGCGGACACTGGGGAAAGAGTTCCCGCAGGCGGCTGCAGGCCAGGCACCACCTTCCTGCTCTCTGTCCTCTGCCTGGTCTCCTGCGTCCTTCACTCCCTCCATCCATTCCCCGGACCTGCAGCCAAAGCATCCTGCGACTGTGTGAAGCTGGTCACGTCACTCCAAATTCCTATACCCCTCGAGTCCTGCGTGCTCCGCCTCTTCACCCCACTGCACGCTGCTCTTCCGCTCCTCCTCACAGCTCCAGCCATGTTGGCTTCTTTCCATTCCTCACAGCTTTGCACACGCTCCTCCCTCGCTCCACCCCTTCATCCCCCTGCCACTTATTCCTCATCTCCCGAATCTCAGCCACATGTGGCTATTGAGACTGAGGATTTAAAATTTTAATCTTATTAGTTTTAATTAATTTAAGTTAAATTTAGATTACTTCTCAAGTTGCAAAGGAGATTTCTTCCCCATATTTCCTTCCTAAACTTCAGGGGTTCATTTTTTATATTAGAATACAGTTGGCATTTATCCTAATATGTAGGATGGATGTACAAAAGTCGCATATCCAGAGGTTTACCTGTGGCACTTTGTATTTTCTGAAGATTGCCACAGCAATCCATATCCCATCTCTTCCTGCAGTGTGACGCTGACGATCCTTCACAGCGAGGTGCACCTGGGTGGACCTTTGTAACTGCCTTGACCAAGAGAGTATGATGGGAGGGGCAGTCACGCCTTCTGAGGCTGGGTCATGAAAGGTACTGCACCTTCCACCTTGGTGTCCTGGGTTACTCATTCTGAGGGAAACAAGCCACTGTGGCATGAGGACCCTTATGTGGAGAGGAACTGAAGACCTTGGCAAACAGCTACCACCAACGTGCCAGTTGTGGGAGCGAACGAACCACCTTGGAAGTGGGTTCTCCAGCCCCAGTCAAGCCTTCAGATAACCACAGCCCCAGCCAAGGTGTGACTGCAATTTCATAAGACAGCCCAGGTGAGACCTGCCCACCCATGCCTTTCCAGGAGTCCTGACACTCAGAATCTGTGAAGACTATAAATGTCATATTTAAGCCACCAAGTTTAGGGTGCTTTGTTACGCAACCATAATAACTGGAACACTACTCATTTTTTCCAACACCATTTATTGAATAGTTTATTTTTTCCCTACAGATATGAGATGCCACCTTCACCATAAACTAAAGGATCCTATAGTACAGGCCTCTTGTTGGGCTCATTCTGCCCTATTGGACCACACCAATTCAAACACTGACGCCAGCTTGTTTAAATCGCTGATGTCACTATCTGCTAGAGGGAGCCGCCCTCCAATGCTGATAGTCTTTTTCCTGGTTTTCCTGGACATTATAGTTTAGTTTTTCATAGGCATTTCAGCATCAGCTTGTCTAGTTTAAAAGAAAAAAGGACAAGTTACATTTTTATTGAGCTTTTGATAAATTTATAAAATGAAATAGGGAAAATTGATGTATTTGTGATATTGCGGCTTCTTATACGGAAGTGTGACGTGCTTTCTCATTTGTTTTCTTTCGTGATGTTCAGGAGTGTTGTCAAGTTTCCTTCATATTCAGCTGCATATTTCTTATCAAGTCTACACTTAGGTGTTTTATATTTTGGTTATTGTTGTAAATGGAATTTTTTCTGGGTTATGCCTACTGTTCTCACTAATTGTGACTTATACATGTGAAAACTATTGATTTCTGTATATTAATTTTGTCTACCACTTCCTTACTGAATGATATACTTATTTATGATGGCTTTTAGTGGATCCTTTTGGTTTTACCAGTTATACAACCGTATTATCTACAAACTGAGATCGTTCTAACTTCTCTTTTCTGATATTTATGCTTCAGATTATTTGTAATCATCTTGCACTGACTGGCCCTCTGGAGTATCAGCCAGGCACGTGGGCATTCTCCAGGGGACCACCTTTAAGGACGAAGTCTAGCCACATGGGTCTCTTGGACCCTTGAAATGTGGCTATTGAGACTGAGAAATTTTATTAGTTTTAGTTAATTTAAAGGTAAATAGCTGCCTGTGGAGAGTGATGATAACATTGGACAGCACAGGGCTAGAATTTCTTCATTTGGCGTAACCTTAGCTTTCAGATTGATACAAATATTAACATGTGTGGAATATTCAAATATCCTACGTTCATTGGCTTTTTTTAAAACAAAAAATAACTGTTGAATACTGAAAATGCTTCTTCAGTATCTTTGGAGATGATTACGGAGTCTCTCTTCTTCTATTTCCTAATATCATGAATTATGTTGGACCGTCTTTGCATTGAATTAAACCTACCTTGCTCATGATGTATTATTCTTTTAATACATTGCTCCATTCTGTTGGTTAATATTTCATTTAGGATTTCTGAATCAATACTAACAATCTCTTGTGCAACCTTTGCTGGATTTTGATATCACTGAATTCTCACTTAAAAAAAAAGAAAGAAAACTTGAAAGTTTTTCTTTTTAGTCTATGACCTGAAACGATTTAAATAGCATTGTCATTATTTGCTTTTAGTGATTTTGTAGGCTTTCCTGGAGAAACTCTCTAGGCCTGAAATTTGAAGAAGGATGCACATCTTTGACTACTTTCCATATTTCTTCTATACAAATCAATCTGTTTAGGTTTTCTAAATCTTTTAGGCTCTGTTTTGGTAAATTGCATTTTCCTCAAAAATTGTCTATTTCATCCAGGTTTGTTTTTTTTTTTTAAAGATTTTATTTTTTTTTCCTTTTTCTCCCCAAAGCCCCCCAGTACATAGTTGTGTAGTCTTCGTTGTGGGTCCTTCTAGTTGTGGCATGTGGGACGCTGCCTCAGCGTGGTTTGATGAGTAGTGCCATGTCCGCACCCAGGATTCGAACCAACGAAACACTGGGCCGCCTGCAGCGGAGCGCGCGAACTTAACCACTCGGCCACGGGGCCAGCCCCCTATTTCATCCAGGTTTTGAGAAAATTTCTTTGCAAAGAATCTTCAAACATTTATTTTAATACAATATTTCTTGGTATTATCTCATGTTCCTAATTGTTAGTAATTGCTCTTTCTCTACATTGCTCCCCACTTCAATGATGAGGTGACCTAATGGTTCATCTATTGTATTAACTTTTTAAAAAGAACCATGTAAAAACAAATAGATTTATTTATTTATTCTGATTTTTCTGTTTTCTAACTTATTTTTTCTGTATTAATTTATTGCTTCTGCTTTCCAACAATTTATTTGGCTATTCTTTTCTAAATTTTTGACATATGTTTGGTCCCTTGGTTTCTATACATTTTAATTGATATAAGGATTGAGGTATAAATTTTCCTCTGAAACTGCTTTCACAGTATCCCATGATTTTAATATGTAATATTTTCATTAATGTTGTTTAAAAAATTTTATCTAAATTAAAAGTTATTTAACTGAAATATGTAACTCTCTAAATTTATTTTTAAATTTTATTATAAACTTCTAGTTTTATTGCTTTGTAAGAAGAGAATATTGTCATAAGTATTTCTGTATTTTTGAATTTGGGGCACCTGATGTATGATAAATTTTTGTCAGTATAAAATGAGCATTTAAAAAAACATAAGACATAGTCTCCATTTTCAGGGCACATAGTTTGAAATGTACCAATTACGTTGGCTTTATATTTGGCGTTTAGATATTTGTCACATTTATTTGTTTGTTTATTCACCCATCCGTGTGATCTCCCAGGGACCCAGAGGGTCAATTCCATTTCATTCCATGACTTTGTGGACGTTAACATCTTCTCACACCCCCTGTAAGTTCTGCTTTATGGACATCACTGCTGTGCAATTTGGTGTACTGCATTTCGAAATTCTTATAGCCTCAGTGTGAACTGCACACTTTATTATTTTACAAAATAACCTTATAATTATATTATAAAATATCCTTCTTTGTCTGGTTTAGTATTTTTTTAACCTGAATTCAATGTTTTCTCACATGAAATGGCAACCTCAGCTTTCTTTCCGTTTGAATTTGCCTATTAGGCATTTCTCCCTTTTTAAACTTTCTGGATTATTTTGGACCTTGCTTTGTGATCCAGTCTGGTAGTATTTTTCTTTTAGTAAGTGAGTTAAAGCGCATTTATGTGCATTTAACCATAGCCAAGTGGTTAAGTTTATGGACTCCACTTGGGCGGACCGGAGTTCGCAAGTTTGGATCCTGGGTGCAGACCTACACACCACTCATCAAGCCATGCTGAGGCAGCGTCCCACAGAGAGGAGCTAGAATGACTTACAACTCGGATATACAACTATGTGCTGGGGCTTTGGGGAGGGAAAAAAATAGAGGAAGACTGGCAACAGATGTTGGCTCTGGGCCAATCTTCCTCACCAAAAGAGTGCTGGTGAAAAAAGACCCAAAAACCATTTATACTTACTGATATAAGAGATACGTTTGGCTCTTATTTCTGTCATCTAATTTTATACTATATTCTCAGCTTTACATAAATTTTATTTTAAAAGTACTATGTTTTTGTAATAACTTTGAGGTATAATTTACATATTATAAAGTGAATATCTTTAAAATGCACAGTTTAATGTCTTGACATATGTATATACCCATGCAACCATTACTACAATCTAGATAGCGTACATATTCATCATGCCCAAAATTTTCCTCATACTCTTTGAAATCTCCCTCCCAACCTATTCTACTTCCCACCCACACCCCCAGCAACCAGGGATCTACATGCTAATCACTATAGATTCGTCTGCATTTTCTAGATTTTTCTATCAATGGAATTATACAATATGTACTCTTTTGTTGTCTGACTTTTATTCACACAGCATAATTTTGAGGTTCATCCTTATTGCTACCTGTATACAACTTCATTCCTTTTTATTGCTGAGTAGTATTCTATTGTATAGATACACCTCAATTTGTTTATGTATTCTCATATTGATGAACATTTGTGTTGTTCCCAGTTTTTAGCTATTACAAATAAAGCTGTGACAAACATTCATATATGTATCACATACACATTCATATTAATGTTGTTTTAGAAATTCTCTGTCTAAATTAAAAGTTATTCTCTTGAATGATATCTAGAAGTGGAATGACTCACTCGTAGGTGCATGTTTAACGTGTTAAGAAACTTCCAAACTATTTTTCAAAGTAGTTGTACCATTTTATATTTCCACTATCACTCTGTGGGAGTCTAGTTGCTCCACAGGCTTGTCTACACTTGAAATGGTTACCCTTTCTAATGTTAGTCATTCTAATAGCTATGTAGGGGTATTTGATTATAGTTTGAATTTGCACTTCCCTAATGATGCCAAGCATCTTTTCATGTGCCTATTTACCATCAATATACCAGCTTTAGTGAAGAGTCTGTGCAAACCTTTTGGGTTGTTTTCTTATTATTGAGTTTTGAGAGTTGTTTATGCAATCTCTATTCAGATTCTTTACCAAAAATATGCTTTACACATGTTTTCTTCCAGTCTGTGGCTCATCTTCTTATTCTCTTAACAATATCTTTCAAAACTACAAAGTTCTTAATTGTTTATGAAATCCAATTTGTCAATTTGTTCTTTTATGGATCATGATTTTGACCTTGTATCTAAGAAATCTTTGTCTAACCCGAGGTCACAAAATTTTCTCCTATGTTTTCTTTTAGAAGTTTTACAATTTTTGGTGTCACGTTTAGTTCTAAGGTCCATTTCAAGTTAAGGTTTGTATAGGATGCAGGGAATGGAATAAAGTTCAATATTTGTGCGTATGGATTATCCAGTTGTTCCAGCACCATTTGTTGAGAAGACTGTCCTTTCTCCACTAAATTGCCTTTGTGCCTTTGTCAAAAATCAGTTGTCCACATAGATATGAATCTACTTGACTCTGTATTCTGTTCCATCGATCTGTCTGCCTTTACACCAACACCACACTGTTCTGATAACTGCAGTTGCATAATACAGTTGAAATGAGGTCATGTTAGCCTGTCTAATTTTGTTCTTTTTCAAAGTTGTTTTGGTTATTCAAGGTCCTTTACCTTTCTATATTAATTTTAGAAAGGGCTTGTCAATTTGTACAAAAATATCTACTGAGGTTGTGGTCGGAATTGTGTTGACTCTATAGATCAATTTGGGAAGAACTAGCATCTTAACACCGTTGGGTCTCTGATCTCATGCAAAAGATAGTTCTCTCCATTTACTTAAGTCTTTAAGTTCTCTCACCAATGTTTTGTAGTTTTCAATGTACAGGTCTTACACATCTTTTGTCAGATTCATCCCTGAGTATTCCACATTATTTGATGCTATTGTAAATGTTATTTTCTCCAACTTAAATTTCCAATTGCTCATGGCTACTATATAGAAACACAATTGATTTTTAATATTGATCTTGTATCCTGAAACTTTGCCGAACTCAATGATATTTATCATGTTAACAAAGCAAAAAGCAAAAACCATATGTTCATCTCAATAGATGAAACATTTGTTCCTGATAAAAACTCTCAATGAACTTTGCTGAACTCACTTATTAGTTCTAGTAGCTTTTTTCTAGATTCCTTCATATTTTCTATATAGACAATCATGTTGTGTAAGAATAGAGTTTTATTTCTTTCTTTTCAATCTGGATTCGCTTTGTTTCTTTTTCTTGTCTTATTGCACTGGTTAGAAACTCCACTGCAATGTTAATAAGAAGTGATGGGAGTTTATGTCATTGTCTTTTTCCCAAGGTTAGGGGAAAGCATTTATTCTTTCACCATTAAGTATGATGTTAGCTGTAGATTTTTCATAGATGCCCTTTATCAGGTTCAGAAAATTCCCTTCTATTCCTAGTTTGCTGAGAGTTTTTATCAGGAACGAATATTCATCTATTGAGATGAACATATGATTTTCCTTATTTACTTTATTAACATGATAAATATCATTGATTTTTTTAAAATATTAAAACTACTTTTCATTTCTGGGATAAACTCAATTTGATGATAAGTATATTATTTTTCTATATTGTAGGATTCAATTTGCCAAAATTTTGTTTAGAATTTTTCATCTATGTCCAAAGGGATATTGGTCTGTAGCTTTTCTTTTTCTTTTAAAATCTTTGTCTGGTTTTGGTGTCAGGGTATTTCTGCCATCATAAAATGAGTTGGAAAGAATTCCTTCCACTTCAATTGTCCAGAAGAGTTTGTGTAGAATTGATGTTTCCCCTTAAGTGTTTGGTAGAATTCATCCAGTGAAGCCAATTGGGGATGAAACTATATGAAATTATATTTGTGGATAGGTTTTCAGCTACAAATTCAATTTCTTTGATACAGGGCAATTCAAGTTATCTATTTCTTCTTAAGTGAGCCTTACTAGTTTGTGTCTTTCAAAGAATTTGTTTATTTTCTCTAACTTGTCAAATTTATTGGAATAGTTATGCATAATATTCTCTAATATTTCTTTCAATATCTATGGTGGTCACCTTTCCTGTTCCTGATATTGAAATTTTGTCTTCCTTTTTTTCCTGATCAATCCAGCTAAAGGTGTATTGATTTTATTGATTTTCTCAAAGAATAAGCTTTTGGTTTCATTGGTTTTCTCTATTGTTTTTCTGTTGTCTATTCCAGTGGTTTCTGCTCTAATCCTTATCATTTCCTTTCTTCTGCTCATTTTGGGTTTGATTTACTCTTCTGTTTCTAATTTCTTTTTTTTTCTATTTTTTGATTGCAGTAACATTGGATTATAACATTATATAGCTTTCGGATGTACATCGTAATATATTTCGAATTCTGTGTAGATTACATCATGTTCACCACCCAAAAACTAATTATAGTCCATATCCACACATGTGAGCCAAATCACCTCTTTTGCCCTTCCACCCTCTTGCCCTCTGGCAACCACCAATCCAATCTCCATTGCTATGTGTTTGTCATTTTTATCTTCTACTTATGAGTGAGATCATATGGTATTTGACTTTCTCCCTCTGAGTAATTTCACTCAGCATAATACCCTCAAGGACCATCCATGTTGTCACAAATGGCCGGATGTCATCATTTTTTTGGCTGAGTAGTATTCCATTGTGTATAAATACCACATCTTCTTTATCCATTCGTCCCTTGATGGGCACCTAGGTTGCTTCCATGTCTTGGCTATTGTGTATAATGCTGCAACGAACATAGGGGTGCGTGTATCTTTATGCCTTTGTGTTTTCAAGTTCTTAGGATAAATACCCAGCAGTGGGATAGCTGGGTCATATGGTAGATCTATTCTTAATTTTCTGAGGATACTCCATACTGCTTTCCATAGTGGCTGCACCAGTTTGCACTCCCACCAGCAGTGTACGAGGGTTCCCTTCTCTCCACACCCTCTCCAACATTTGTTGTTTCCTGTCTTGTTAAGTATAGCCATTCTGACCAGAGTGAGGTGATAACTCATTGTAATTATGATTTGCATTTCCATGATAGTTAACGATGTTGACCATGTTTTCATATGCCCATTGGCCATCTGTATATCTTCTTTGGATAAATCTCTGTTCAGATCTTTTGCCCATTTTTTAATTGGGTTGTTGGTTTTTTTGTTGTTGAGATGTATGAGTTCTTTGTATATTTTAGATATCAACCCCTTATCTGATATATGGTTTGCAAATATCTTATCCCAATTGTTGGGTTGCCTTTTCATTTTGTTGGTGGTTTCCTTTGCTGTGCTGAAGCTTTTTAGTTTGATGTAGTCCCATTTGTTCATTTTTACTTTGGTTTCCCTTGCATGGTCAGACGTGGTACTTGAAAATATGCTTCACAGACCGATGTCAAAGAGCATACTGCCTATGTTTTCTTCTAGAAGTTTCATGGTTTTGGGTCTTACATTCAAGTCTTTAATCCATTTTGAGTTGAATTTTGTGCATGGTGTAAGGGAATGGTCTACTTTCATTCTTTTGCATGTGGCTGTCCAGTTTTCCCAACACCATTTATTGAAGAGACTCTCCTTTCTCCATCGTATGCTCTTGGCTCCCTTGTCAAATATTAGCTGTCCATAAATGTGTGGGTTTATTTCTAGGCTCTCAATTCTGTTCCATTTATCTGTGCGTCTGTTTTTGTGCCAGTACCATGCTGTTTTGCTTACTATGGCTTTGCAGTATATTTTGAAATCAGGGAATGTGATACCTCCAGCTTTGTTCTTTTTCTCAGGAATCCTTTGGCTATTCAGGGTCTTTTGTTGTTCCATATAAATTTTAGGATTCTTTGTTCTATTTCTGTGAAAAATGTTATTGGAACTTTGATAGGGATTGCATTGAATCTATAGATTGCTTTAATAAGTATGGACATTTTAACGATGTTAATTCTTCCAATCCAAGAGCATGGAATATCTTTCCAATTCTTTGTGTCTTCTTCGATTTCTTTCAACAATGTTTTATAGTTTTTGGTGTGCAGATTTTTCACCTCCTTGGTTAAGTTTATTCCTAGGTATTTTCACAGTTTTGGCAACTTTTTGTTGCAATTGTAAATGGGATTGTATTCTTAATTTCTCTTTCTGCTACTTTGTTGTTAGTGTATAGAAATGCAACTGATTTTTGTATGTTGATTTTGTATCCCGCAACTTGACTGTATTCATTTATTATTTCTAAAAGTTTTTTAGTGGATTCTTTAGGATTTTCTATCTATAAAATCATGTCGTCTGCAAAGAGTGACAGGTTCACTTCTTCTTTTCCAATATGGATCCATTTTATTTCTTTTTCTTGCCTGATTGCTCTGGCTAGGACTTCTAATACTAAGTTAAATAAGAGTGGTGACAGTGGATGTCCTTGTTTGGTTCCTGTTCGAGGGATGGCTTTCAGTTTTTCTCTGTTGAGAATGATATTTGCTGTGGGTTTGTCATATATGGCTTTATTATGTTGAGGTATTTTCCTTCTATACCCATTTTATTTAGAGTTTTTACCGTAAATGATGCTGCATCTTGTCAAATGCTTTCTCTGCATCTATTGAGATGATTGTGTGATTTTTATTCTTCATTTTGTTAATGTGGTGTATCACATTGATAGATTTGTGGATGTTGAACCATGCCTGCATTCCTGGAATGAAACCCACTTGATCATGATGTATGATCTTTTTAATGTATTGTTGTATTCAAGTTGCTAGAATTTTGTTGAGGATTTTTCCATCTATGTTCATCAGTGATATTGGCCTGTAATTTTCTTTTTTGTGTTGTCCTTGTCTGGTTTTGGTATCAGGATAACATTGGCTTTGTAGAATAAGTTAGGAAGCCTCCCCTTCTCTGTAATTTTTTGGAAGAGTTTGAGAAGGATAGGTACTAAGTCTTCTTTGAATGTTTGGTAGAATTCACCAGGGAAGCCATCTGGTCCTGGACTTTTATTTTTTGGGAGGTGTTTGATTGCTGTTTCCATCTCCTTACTGGTGATTGATCTCTTCAAATTCTCTACTTCTTCTTGGTCCAGTTTTGGAAGGTTGTATGTTTCTAAGAATTTATCCATTTCTTCTAGAGTATCTAATTTGTTGGTGTATAGGTTTTCATAGTATTCTCATCATCTTTTATATTTCTGAGGTGTCCATTGTAATCTCTCCTCTTTCATTTCTGATTTTATTTATTTGAGCCTTCTCTCTTTTTTTCTGGGTGAGTCTAGCTAAGGGTTTGTCAATTTTGTTTATCTTTTCAAAGAACCAGCTCTTGGTTTCATTAATTTTTTTGATTGTTTTTCTAGTCTCTATTTTGTTTATTTCTGCTTTGATTTTTATTATTTCCTTACTTCTGCTGATTTTGGGCTTTGTTCTTCTTTTCCAGTACCTTTAGATGCATTTTTAGATGGTCTATTTGGGATTTTTCTTGTTTGTTGAGGTAGACCTGAATTGCTATAAACTTCCCTCTTAGAACCGCTTTTGCTGTATCCCACAGATTTTCACGTCGTATTTTCATTTTCATTTGTCTCCAGGAATTTTTTGATTTCTCCTTTGATTTCTTCATTGACCCAATCGTTGTTCAGTAGCATTTTGTTTAATCTCCACATTTTTGTGGCTTTTCTCATTTTCTTCCTGCAGTTGATTTCTGGTTTCACACCTTTGTGGTCAGAAAAGATGCATGGTATTATTTTGATCTTCTTAAATTTATTGAGACTTGCTTTATGGCCTAATATGTGATCAATCCTAGAGACTGTTCCATGTGCATTTGAAAAGAATGTGTATTCTGTGGTTTTTGGATGGAATGTTCTATATACATCTACTAAGTCCATCTGGTCTAATGTGTCATTTAAGGTCAGTGTTTCCTTATTGACCTTCTGTTTGGATGATCTATCCGTTGGTGTAAGTGGAGTGTTAAAGTCCCCTACTATTATTGTGTTACTGTCTATTTCTCCTTTTTTGTCTGTTAATAGTTACTTTATTTATTTAGGTGCTCCTATGTTGGGTGCATAGATATTTACAAGTGCTATATTTTCTTGTTGGATTGTTCCCTTTATCATTATGTAGTGCCCTTCTTTGTCTCTTGTTCCAGTTTTTGTTTTAAAGTCTATTTTGTCTGATATAAGTATTGCTACCTCTGCTTTCTTTTCTTTGCCATTTGCATGGAATATCTTTTTCTATCCTTTCACTTTCAGATTGTGAGTGTCTGTAGGTCTGAAGTGTCTCTCTTGTATGTAGCATATACATGCGTCTTGTTTTTTTATCCACTTAGCCACCCTATGGCATTTGATAGGAGCACTTAGTTCATTCACATTTAAGGTAGCTATTGATAAATATGTATTTATTGCCATTTTGTTACCTTTTTTCTTGGTGTTTTAGTAGTTTTTCTCTGTTCCTTTCTTTTTCTCTTGCTCTCTTCCCTTGTGGTTTGATGGCTGTCTTTAGTAATATGTTTGATTTCTTTTGTCTTACTTTTTTGCTTACTTATTATAGGTTTCTGATTTGTGATTACCCTGAGGATCCTATTTAATATTCTATGTATATAACAGTCTACATCAAGTTGATAGATTCTTTAGCTTGACCTCTTTCTGAAAGCTCTACTTTTTCACTCCTCTCCTCCCACATTTTATGTTTTTGAGATGATATATATTCTCTTTAGTGTGTGTCTATCCATTACCCTCTTATCATTGAAATAGGTGATTTTAGTACATTTGTCTTTTAATCTTCATATTATCTTCACAGGTAGTTGATCTGCTACCTTTACTATATTTTTACCTTTACCAGTAATTTTATTGCCTGGGATTTTTTTGTTGTTGTTTTTTGGTGGTTTTGTTGTTGTTGTTGTTAATTTTTATCTGTCTTTTTGGTCATTGCTTTCCCAGTTAAATAAGTCCCTTCAGCATTTCTTGTAGAACTGGTTTCTTGGTGATAAACTCCTTTAATTTTTGCTTGTCTGGGAAGCTCTTTATCTCTCCTTACATTCTGAATGACAACCTTGATGGATAGAGTATTCCTGGCTATAGGTTTTTTTCCTTTTAGCACATTAAATACATCATGCCATTCTCTTCTCACCTGTAGGGTTTTGGCTGAGAAGTCTGCTGATAGCCTTATGGACTTTCCTTTGTATGTCACTTGTGGCCTTTCTCTTGCTGCTTTTAGGATTCTCTCTTTATCTTTAATTTTGGACATTTTAATTATATTGGACAATTATATAGTTGATGTGGGCCTCTTTCAGCTTATCTTGTTTGGAGCTCTCTGTGCTTCCTGTACTTGGATGTCTGTTTCCTTCCTTAGGTTAGGAAAATTTTCATCTATTATTTCTTCAAATAAATTTTCTGCTCCTTTGTCTCTCTCTTCTCCTTCTGGGACACCTATAATCCGAATGTTAGCACACTTGATATTGTCCCTGAGTTCCCTTTGACTGTTTTCATTCTGTCTAATTCTTTTTTCATTTTTCTGTTATGCTTGGGTGATTTCCTCTAGTCTTTCATCTAGCTCACTGATCCATTCTTCTGTATCCTCTACTCTGCTATTGAGTCCCTCTAGTGAATTTTTCATTTCCAGTATTGTATTCTTCATTTTTGATTGGTTCTTTTTTATTCTTTCCAGTTCTTTGTTGATAAGCTCACTGTGTTCATACAGTCTTCTCTCAATATCTGTGAGCATCCTTAGGAGATTTTGTTTGAACTCTTTGTCATGTAGGTTGCTTATTTCTGTTTCATTTAGTCCTTTTTCTGGGGTTTTGTCCTGTTCCCTTGCTTGGAAAGCATTCTTTTGTCTCCTCATTATGCCTCTTTCTCTGTGCTTATTTCTGTGTATTAGGTGAGTTGGCTATGTCTCCTCATCTTAGAAAAATGGCCTTATGTATGAAATGCCTTATGAGGCCCAGCAATGTGCTTCCCTCTTGTCACCAGACCAAATGACCAACAGGTGGCCCCTTTGTGGGCTAGTTGTTTCTTTATGCTGTGTCAGGGTTGCTCTTACTGCTGGTACCCAGGGAGTCTAATCTTTCCTTCCCTGGCCAGATGTTTGTAAAGCCGGTTTGGGGAGCCTCAGCACTGTTGGCTACAAACTCTATCAGCACACTCCTATTGCAGTTTTCCTCTTAATTGGGTTGGTACCCAGTGTAGCTTGTTGCTAGATTCAGGGCTTACAGTTGCGATAGGCCTGAGGCCTACAAGGCTGTTGTCAGTTCTCTTAGGAGTGCAGCTGAGTGGGGCTGGCCCTTGGCATGAAAGCACTCAATTGTTTCAGGCTTTGGAAGGTGTGGCTGATCCTTTTTATGGCTATTTGTGAAGCACAGGTCTTCTGCCTCTGATAAGCCTGACCCCACACAGGACCACACACACCTTCAACACAGTCCTGGTCCGTGCACACTTCCCAACCCCCTGTAACATACCCCGACACCGCAATGCAGAGGCTCCCACCTCTCCACCAACGCCCCCCACAGTTCACCTGATCCTCACACAGGCCCTGCCCCACAGAGGCAGACAGACCCGTCTGCCTGTAGAGGATCAAGGCACCCAGTCAATGCAGGCTGAAAAGTAGCCTGAGGGCTTACTGTTGGGTGGGGCCAGTCCCTAGGGTGGGCTGCTTGCCCTGGCTGAACTGGATTAAATCTGTGCTCTACTGGGTGTGGCAGACCCCTGGGCTAACAGGCCAGGGGAAGAACCTCAATGATGCCCACTGGGGCCTGTGTCAGCCCGCCTGGGCCAGGTCAGAACAATGGTTCCCACCAATGTCTCAGTCTCCAGAGAGGTCCCTCCTCTCACCAAGATGCCCCCAGAGCCCACCAGGTGAGTCTCATTTCACCAAAGGACTGTCAGCCTTCTCTGGTGATTTTTAGGTTGCTGCAATGAGTGAGTTTGTGCATGGGCCCTTTGAGACCCAGGTCTTGTCGGCTTTCAGCTGATAGCTTTTCTAGGGGTATCCTCGCTGCAGTAATAGCCAGCAAAGCCAGACAGTAAGCTCCCTGTCTCAGTGGGCCTGTGTCTGAAGGATGCTTATAGCAGTATGGGTCCCGCTCTGGACCTCACTCCTCCAGGGAGGGCTGCATACCTTAGGGTGGCTCCCGCCTGGCCAGCTGAGAAGCTCCGCCACTCCCAAAGGTGGCTGTTTTCCTCTCCAGCAGGAATTTCTGCCTCTTCTGCCTTAGTCAGGACTGTCCCTTGTTGTGGGGGTTCTTTTTATCTAGTTTTCAGTTTTCAATCCGGGGTAATTTTTCCAAAAATAGTTGTAACCTGGTTGTGTTCATGGGAGGAGATGAGTTTAGAGTCTGCTTATGCCACCATCTTGACAAGATCTCTGTTTCTAATTTCTTAAGGTAGAAGCTGAAGTTATTTTTTTTTTGATTGAAGTATAATTGACACACAACATTATATTAGTCTCAGTTGTACAACATAATGATTCGATATTTGTATACATTGAAAATTGATCACCACGATAAGTCTAGTTAACATTCATCACCATACTCAGTTATGGAATTTTTTCCTTGTGATGAGAACTTTTAAGATTTACTCTCTTAGCAGCTTTCCAATATGCAGCACAGTATTATTAACTGTAGTTTCCATGCTGCGCCTTACATCGCCATGACTTGTTTACTTTATAATTAGAAGTTTGTACCTTTTGACTCCCTTTACCCATTTCACCCACCACCCCTACTCCCCCCCACCCCCCCATAACCACCGATCTGGTCTCTGCATCTATGAGGTTGGGTTTTGTTTGTTTGTATGTTTTTAGAGTCTACATATAAGTGAGATCAGATGGTATTTGTCTTTTTCTGCCTCACTTATTTCATTTAGCACAATACCTTCAAGGTCCATCCATGTTGTCACATGAAGTTATTGATTTGAGATCTTTCTTCTTTACCAATATAAGCATTTAGTATTATAAATTCCTGTAAGTACTATTTTAGCAGCATTCTACAAGCTTTAATATACAGTATTTTAATTTTCATTCAGTTCAAAATACTTTGTAATTTCCCTTTGATTTCTTCTTTGACCCGTGAGTGACTCACAGATGTGAGAGCGTTGGGTATTGTTGTCTCTGATCCTTTCAGAGGGTTCCTCCCCCAGGCTCAGATAACTTCCTCTCGTGCTGCGCTCATCCAAACCCTGCACAGACCAGCAAAGTCCTCTCTCTCCATGGCTCTTCCCTCCCCACTGCTCCATCCTGTGATTCTATCTGCCCTGGTCTCTCTCAACTTTTGGCTTCACTCCTCAACTTGGGGAGTCTCTTGGGCTCTGCCCTCACCCCACAAGGTGGAAACCCTTGCACAGTAACCTGGAACAGTTGTGGGGCTCACCTTCTTCCTGTCTTCCGGGGACCACTATCCTTCATTCCGGATGTCCAGTGCCTTGAAAACCATTGTTTCACCTATTTTCTCAGGTCTCTTGGTTGTTTCAGGTGGGAGAGTAATTCAGTTCCTCTTATCCATGTCGGCTGGAATCAGAAGTTAAGCCAGCGAGCTTCTATTTACTTTACCCATGTACATCATTCACCACAGAAACTGTTGGATTGTTGTTTCTGTGTGTAGCTTTTCTGCTGTTTATGATGGTTTGTATTTCTGTCCTGGTAGTCACCGTTTTAATTGTATCTTTCTATACATCTTCAGTTCTTTCTACTTTTCTATTAGTGAATAGTAATGGACAGTATCTATTAGTCCATTACTAAGAGCAATGACTCAGTCGGTGTGCCTGCCTCCCTCTTCCTCCTCTTCTTAACAAACCAATTTCCTTCAATAATATTATCTTTCTTACTGTGTATGTTTGCGTGGAAACTTGTGTGATTAAGTTTATATTTCTATTACTTGAGTCTTCAGCTTATTCCCCCCATTCTTATAGTATCTTTAGTATAATCTCCCTGGTAGGATGATGGGGAAAATGTTGACTTAAAGTGACATATTTGCATTGGAGGTCCCAAAAGCATCAGTTTAGGATATAGAGACATGCATCTGAGCCCCGGCTCCCCTAAATACCAGCTCTACTGTGATGAGCTTTGGGTAGCTACTTAACCTATTAAACGTCAGTTTCCTAGTCTTTAAGATGGGATGATAATATCTATCATTCAATGTTGTGATGAGACTTAAACAATATAATACATCTAAAATTCTTATCATAAAGCCTGGTGCATATAAAGCACTTAGAAAATGTTAGTTATTGTTACTAATAATAAAACTAAAAGTCAACAAGCAAACATCTATGTAGTACAACCCACACACCAGGGACTGTGCTAGCTGTTTTATACTACTTATTTCATTTAATCTTTACAAGAATCTGTGGCAAAGGCATTGCCCTCATATTATACATGAAGGAGGGAGACTACAAGAAGTTAAAAACAGAACCAAAGTCACCCAGCGAATAAGTGACAGCGTTGAAATTAAGACCCAACATTCTGATGTCAAGTTCAGAACTCTCACCACTATCCCACAGTTGCCTTTATGATCCTGAACTCTGTACTGCTAATGAAAGCCCCCCTACACACACACACGCACGTGCACGCGCACACACACACACACACACACACGCACACATGTGCTCTCACTTTATTCTGAGAACAAACTTGGCCTTACAGCTCAGCATACAGACAGGATACACCTGGACGAATATAATTTGCCTGTTTTTCCAAACTCTAGGTTCAGAGTCTGGCTTGCAGACAAGTCACAGATGGAAATCTTCCTGGACTTGGGCCAAGAAGAGGAGAAAGGCTGGTAAAGCTTGACCTGTGGCCCGCATAGCACTGAGTGAATGCATCTTAGACTGATACTTAGAGATTAGCTGGAGGAAGTGGGCTCTTGACGTCTACTGGCCTGTCTAGCAGTTTACAAGGTTCTTCAGCATCCACACCCTCTTGGACTTTTCACAGCAGTATTATAGTTGTGGAAGTGGAGGCTCAGAGAGGTTAACATCTTGCCCAAGGCCACACAGCTAATTGGGCCTGGACAACAATCCCAGATCTCCTAAACACTGATCTAGTGCTTTTTGCAGGATAGGACAGATGGCATTCACCCTTTTCACCCTTTCGTAGTTCTGTTGGGGGCATAGTTGTACCCCATGGATGTGCAAGAGGAGGATCAAGATTTAACTGGACATGTCCTGTCCTCAGCACTGTACTATGAGCTGTGGGGGGACTGGAATGGGCCACCCCAAGATATCTCTCCTTGGCATGAGGATTATTTGGGGCTGGTTACCTTTAAAAACTGCAGACAGGAAAGAAACTCTGAAAAGTAGAATTTACTTCCCCTTTGTTAAGAGACATTTACATTGTAAAGGAAATCTCCATCTTTAAAGGTGTTTCCCTCTCTGTACCAGGAAGAAGGGGGGATGACCTTATCTCTGGAAACCCTTAATCAATGTGGAAGGCAAGGACTTGAATCTGCGTAATAACCTTTCTCCTGTTTACTGTACTTGTCTGGTAACCTCCTGTAACTGACTCCTCCCACCCCCAACATCCTCCTTTGTTGTTAGCTGAATATGATATTTAAGGTGGTGGCTTCAGCCATTTTGGTGAGTTGCTCAGCTTGCCTGAGCCTTTCCCATGTATACATGTTATAAAGCTCTGTTTAATTTTCTCCTGTTATTCAGTCTCATGTGAGTTTAATTCATTCTCCAGCCAGAAGGACCCTGAGTGGGCAGAGGAAATGTCTTCCTCCCCTACAGCTGCAACATATAAAAAGACATAAAAGTGGTCCTTGTTCTCAAGACATTCACTCATTTACTTATTCATTCATTCATTCTAAGAGTTCACTAGGTGCCAGGTTCTGTTAGGAGCTGGGGAATACTCCTTAAGGAGCTCTTTATGTAATGAAGGAGACAGATTCAAAAGTCAGCTGCTCCAATTCAGTGGGAGAAGCTAAAATAAGAGGGTTTTGGGTGTGATGAGCATACTATTGACAGTACTTCACTTTGCCTGCGGGGTCCAGGATGGATCCCCAAAGGGAGCTGATTCCTCAAAGGGAAGGATCCACAGGAGCGGAGGGAGTGGAGTTTGACACTGACAGAGGCGGAAGAGAGCGTGTTACATTCAGAGGACCACAGGGGTTCCACGTGGCCAAGGGCAGGGAGGGACAGGAGCAAACCTGAGAGCTGGGCAGTGCTCATGCGAAGGAGTTTGGACTTTCTCCTGTAGACGATGGAAAGACATTCCAAAACATAAGCAGAAAAGTAGTAATACAATCAGATTTGATTAGAAACCTCACTGCGGCACAGGTGGGAGGAAGGGACGGACAGGGAGCGGGACCACGGAAGAGCCCAGTCAAGGTCAGGGCCCACCCTGGGGGGTGCTGGGAACGGGAGGACTGCTCTAGCTAACCCCTACTCACATTTTAAGGCTCAACATAGACAGCAACTCAAAGAAGGACCGTCAGTCTGGTGAGCAGCTCCTCTGTGGCACCCTGAAACTTTCTCCCATGCCCTCAAGCAGAGGCAGAGTTCAGTGCTGGTTAACAGCAATGGCCTTGAAGACGGCCTTTTAAGCCATTGCATCCTGCCTCCACTACTGTGTGGCCTTGGACAACTTGCTTATTCATGCCGTTGCTCCCGTTTCCTTATGTATGGAGTAAAGAGTATAATAGCACCTGTCTCTTAGAGTTGTTGGGATGATTAAATGATTCAACGTGTTTAAAGCACTGAACCGTGTCTGGAAGGACTGTGTGCAATCAGAATGGGCTCTTCTTATCCTTATGCCCCTTCAGTGCAGGAAAAGTGGATGTTTCTGGGTGTACCCAACCAGTCAGGGAGCTCCTTGGGGACAGGTGCTCTTGTCCAGCAGAGAGCCTGGGACAGAGCAGGCTCTCTATGAATACCTGTTGAATGGATTGGAGAGGACGCTGAAGACACATTCAAGACAGATCTAGGAGCTGACTCATGCATCACTCGGGGTTGATGGGACATTAGGGAGAGGGTTAATGCGGAGAATAAAACCATTCCTAGGTTCTGAGCTGGCACAGGAAGGGGATGATGATGATGCCATGGCTGAGATGGGGAGCTCAAGAGAAGGAGTTGGTTCAGAGGGATAAGTGGCTGACACGCCCAAGATCAAATCTACAGGCACAGAAGAAGCTGAGGTCTGCACCAGGTCTGTGTGGGTTTACGTCCCATGAATGGTTCACCAGCCCGCACGCCTGTGCCCAGCACAGCACTCCGTGCTGTATGTGTCGAGTGACATGGATCAGATGGGCTGACGAACGCTCCAGTGGGCGGACGTCTTTTGTAGGTACCAGAGTGTCGTGGGTACTTTTCTATTCAATGACAAACAGAGGTCTGTGGAGGTACAAGAAAAAAACACCATAAAGAAGAAAAGAAAGTCACCATGAAAGATTAAAGCAGGAAGAATTAGTAACTAATACATCGAGTGAATGAGTATGCTGGCCATCTTCCTTCTTTTTCCCTGTTTCTGACACATCAGGACTTTTTTTGAGGAAGATTAGCCCTGAGCTAGCATCCACTGCCAATCCTCCTCTTTTTGCTGAGGAAGATTGGCCCTGAGCTAACATCCGTGCCCATCTTCCTCTATTTTATGTAGGATGCTGCCACAGCATGGCTTGACAAGCGGTGTGTAGGTCCATGCCCTGGGATCCAAACCAGCGAACGCTGGGCCAGCAAAGTGGAGTGCGCGAACTTAACCGCTGCGCCGCTGGGCGGGCCCCATCAGGACTTTTTTATGATCGGCAGCTTTGTAACATACTCTTGCAAACTGCTAGGAAGATGACTAAAACTATCCACCAGGAAGTTTTGCAAAGTCCAAGCCAAAAAAAGAAAAAGTGATATCAAGGAACCTAAGAACACAGGAAGAGGCCTGGTGACAGGGGAACCAGTCACACGGGCGCCTCTACACACAATTCCAATTTCCATCACCACCTCCTCAGAAACAGGTTCCTGCGTCAAGCTGCTTGTGGGCCTGGCATCCAAGTATTACGGCAGAAGGAACTGTCTGCATACTTCCTACTTGAAATCGATAAGCTCTCCTTGACTGCAAGCCTGGGTAGTACAGTGGTAATAATTATAGTAATAATGCCTGTAATTTACTGAATGTTTACTACTTACAGAAACTTGTGAGTGCTGTACAAATGCTATGTCATTTAAACCTCATCAAATCCTACAAGAAACATACAGTTACCCCCATTTGAAAGGTGGGGAAACTAAGACTCAGAGGTTAAGTAATCTGACCAGGGTCACTCAACAAGTGGGGAAGCAGGGTCTGACCCCAGCTTGCCTGACTCCAAAGCTCGTGCTGCAGACCCTGCTCTGGGCGCAATGTCACTCCTGCCTCCTGTGAATTCCGGGCTGCACATAATCTGACTTCATCCACATGAGCCTCGGCGAGGCACGGAGCTGGCCTTCTAACTCCAGGGACAACAAGACAAGAGGGCCCCCGCTCAAACGCTCTTCGTCAGTCCAAAAGAAGTAGTGGGTTGTCATGCCGGGAGCAAGAGGCATGGAGTCAGAGAACTGGAGCCAAATACCTACTTTGCCACTTACTGGCCGTGAGGCTTCTGTTCGGTCACCGACATTCTTTGGGCCTCTGGTAGTTTCTTAGTTTTCACATACCACACCTCCTGCCCCAACACATACACACATTTTGGAATATGAAATAAAAGGGGGTTCATCTAAATGATCTCTCAAAGATTTTAGAAAATGGATTTTTTAAATTTCAACCTCTGTATCTTTTCTAATAAAAACTTCTCTAGTTAAAAAGCAATACGGACTTACAAAGAAAGGGCGTGCTCGTTCAAGAAAGAGTAACAGACACTTGTTTAAGAAGGATACAGAAGAGTAGAATGAAAAGTCTGATTCTTTTTAGTGCAAATGGAGTTGCTATTCAAATTCTGAATTTAAAGGACTATCAAAGAGGCTTGCTACAGCTTTAACATTTAACAACAACAAATCATCTTTGGGCACGTCTTGTCACTTTCCTAAACATTTCTTGACTTGTCTTTTGAAGATCTTTACACATCATATCTACTTTTCAGTGTTCACGTATAAAGATTTAACAAGTTCCTCTGAAGACTTTTTTAGTCTTTCGATGACTGAAAATAAAATAAAACAAAACAAAAACCTCTTGGAAAATATTTTTTTCCAAAATAATGCATTCCACCACCTCTTGCTAAGAACCCACTGTGTCCGGGACTTGTGCAAGGAGACACCCAGGATGCAGCGGGGTCCTCGGTGAGGAGGCCCAATGCCTGGCGGGGGGGGGGGGCGGAGTGTGAATGAAGGTTAAGTACCTGTGGGAGCACATGGGTCGAAACATTAATTCTGTCACAGAGGAGTGGACAAAGGCTAGATCTGGAAAAGTGGACTGGTGTCAACAGGTGGCAACATCTTACAAAGACAACCCCCTAGACAGGCTCTTGTTTGGTTATCTGGTGCTAGAGTGACATATAATTTATCTTCCACACTGGGGCACTCGATAATGAAAGGGGAACTACTGATAAATATGTCAGGACATTGGGTGGAAACCAGAACTTCCTGGGCAAACAAGATCATGTGGTTACCCTGCTTCATGCTAACATTTTGTCGTTGTGAAAAATGGGGCTCTGAATCTCATTCCATGCACATTGAAACCTGTGATGGAAATGGCCCGTTCAAATGCCCCAGGTGAGGCCTCCCCACCCCGCTGACTTTCTGAACAAGCTGCGGAGGTCTCTCTAACAATGCCTTTCAGTCCTGTTCCTGGCATCTAGTATAAGATCAACACGGCAAACAAATGGTTCAAAGTCGGGAGCACGTTCTTGGGTCATCCTTAAATTAGTTTTGTAGTAATGCAAGATTTTCCAAACCACATTGATATTCAGCCTTAGGAGGTTCTGGTTTTCCCACAATGCTTTGGGGACCCACTCAATGCCCTAACTCTCAGTGTCTCCACTGGACGTTCCCTGACTTGTTTAATTGTGTGCTTGGCTGCAGTTCCAAAGGGGCAGCGAAGATGCTCTCTTTGCAGGGACTGTTTGGAAAAGTCTTGGGAGCCGAAGAGGAAGTCCAACACATTTTAAAACAGGACTGTTGTCATCTAGATGTCATATCCGTTAGCATGCCAAAGGGCAGAGGGCATAGCATGCGCAAAGGCCCGGAGGCAGGAACAATCTTGGAGCTTGCAGGCGACTGTGTGGAATTCTCTGTCAGGGAATGGGGTTAGGAATATGGTGGGGAAAGAGGCCAAAAGGGTGAGTTGGGACCCAATTGTGAAAGGCCTTGAAGGCCACCGTAAGGAGTGTGTACTTTAGCCTGGGAAGGACGAGGCTCTGGAGCTACTCAAGCAGGATACTTGTTTTCTGGAAAGAGAGCAAACCGAACAAAGCCAAGCCAAGCCAGGCATCCTGGGGCCCATTTCTCCCTTCAGTGTGCAGTCCAGATTTCCTGCAAATAGTTTGTCAAAGTGTTCCCTGGCCCGTGCTCCTCACACACCACCCCCAAGGGAACGTATCCCAATTAGCTGGTGATTATAGACACAATGCCTGGTGCTCTGAGTTCAGCCCAATCCCAAACAAGGCTGCGGTGGAATGCCCGCGCAGCCCCGGCTCTTTCCCCCGGGGGGATTCTGTGGGTGGGGGCTTAGGCCAGGCCTTGACAGGTGAGAGCGAAGCCTTCTGTCTCCTGACCACCCAGTTGTAGACTGCTCCTGAAGCCTTCCTTTGGGGGAATTTATAGTCTTTCTTCTCTCAAAGCTCTACCCAAATCACGTCTGCCTGGAGTCCAAGTCCAAGGTCAGGAAGCAAATGTAAAAACGGCAGCTTTGCTCTTTTCAGCTATTCAGGATGCCTAGCAACAGACGGGCTGGACAGGTAGCAGGCTCCTCGTCCCCAGAGGCATCCAACAGGCGCGCTGCAGGGAGGGCTCCCGCCAGCAGCAGGGGACCAGAGTCCAAGGAGCGAGGCCCCTCCGCCCTGTCCAGCTGCTCCCGACCTCTGAGCCTGTTTCCTCAGCTGTGACACAGCATCAGAGTCACGCCTTCTCCATAGGATTCTTCAGGAAAATAAACAGGGTAATGAGGGCACTGGGTCCAAAGCCCAGCAGTAGTACGTGCTCAGGAACAGCCGGCGGCAATCGTGGCTAGCACAGGCAGCGACGGCGGGGGAGCCCGTGCTTCCGGGGTTGAGGGGGTCATTTACCTCTGAGGATGACCTCTAACTCGGAAGATTACACGAGGACAGTCCTACAGGCAGAGAACTGACCATTCAGTTCTCATTCAGAGAACTACCCTTCAAAGGCCACCGAGCTGTGGGACCAAACTTCTCCTTTTGCAGAAGAAGAAATAAACTCAGAGAGTGGAAGAGACAGGCCCAAGGCCACACAGTAAGTTGGAGACAGATTCGCATGAGAAACCAGGTCCCCGGACACTTACCCCGTGCTTGGTCACATTCTTTTTACGGTTCGCTTTCTGTTAATAAGCAAAATTCAGAATCTTAGTGATCGTGCCTTCCTTCATTGGACGTCGACCACTTAGAGATTCCAGAAGTTTATCTATATTAACTCATCCATCCTTGCAGGGACCCCGTGAGGCCGACCTTACTGTGAATCTCATCTCATGGATAAGAAAAGAGAGGCAGTGCAAGCTTAAGTCACTTTTCCAAGCCTCACAGCTCTAAGCGGTGAGGCCACCGCCCGAGCCGGGCCGTGCATTTCACCCCAAAGCCAGACTGACCCTACCACACGGGAAAAGGGTACAGTGTCTGCCTCAGAGGAGCACACTCCCAGAGGAGAGACACAGTGCCCAGGGTGTGCAGTCACATGTCAGGACACCAGAGAACAACAGAGGGAGGGTTTCGTTTTACAAGGGGAGGAGGGAGACAGCGAGGAAAGCTGCCTGGAGGAGGTGACCTTTATCCAGTTTCCAGAGCTGCCCGGCCCCTGAGAGCAGAAGGCACTCCCCGCCCGGGGGCACCTTTGCTGAGGTGGCTGTGAAGGGCAGGGCGGCAGCTCAAGGGGCACGGGAGGGGGGAGGTCCGGGCACCAGCGCGACCTCGGCGTGTGGCAGGGCGAGTCACTGCCCCTCCAGGGGCCTGCCTCCCCGTCTTAGCATGGGACCCTGACGCCTGCCTGCGAAGCTGTTTGAAGATCAAATGGGATCAGAGCACCCCTTCCCCGCCCAGGGTCATTCCTCTTTCTTTATTTACCTCTCATAAAAGTATTCCCCTCAGAAAAAAATTTTAATTGAGCCTGCTTTTTCACACTTCTGCTCACAGTAGCATTAGCAGTAATCCTGAGAGTCGTCATTAGTCATTCGTAATAACAATAAAATTAATAATAATGCTAATTGCCATTGACTGCGGGCACTAGGTGCTTGATATATATAATCTATATTTGTTTAATTTACTCTTCAGAGCAGGTCTAAAGATAGGCATCACTCACCCCATTTTATGGATGGGGCGATGAGGCTGAGGGACTACGGAACTCTGGCGAATGTCACAGGCTAGGAAGCGGCAGGGCTGCTGTTCACACCCTGGTCTGCTGTCCAGAGAAGTTCGTGCTGGTCTTGGCAACGTCGCTCAGCCTGGCCCAGAAGGAAAGCAAACCTCCTAAGAGGTTCGCTCACACGCGGGAACGGGAGGCCCCAGCGCGCGGGGGAGAGGCCTGTAGAGTGGGAGATGGTCCAGCGTGGAGGGCGCGCCCGGGGCCCCTCAGCCTCCGCCTCAGCCCCCAGACGCCCTGCAGGGAGGGAGACCTGCGCTGGAACCCTGAGCCCCGAAGTCGCGGGTGCTGGGGTCATCGTGTGCCCCCGGCCCGGGGCTCGGGGCTGCCGGGAGTCCACCTGCTGTCTGCTGGGTCCGCCTCCCGCGGCCTCCTTCTGCCGCGCTCGCTCAGCGCCCGCTCTCTAGAGCCGGAGGCCCGCAGGCCCGGCCTCGGCCAGCTCTCCCCAGTCTGAGCCGCCTCCTCCGGGCGGCCACCGGGCGGCCTCCTCCTGCAGCGCCCGCGCCCGCGAAGCCAGGGACGCCGCCAGCCCCTGGATCCTGGCCCTGCGCCCTCCGCCTCTGAGACAGAGTAGACCCCCCAACCCTCTGAATTTGGACTTATTTCACTGGAAATGGGGATAAATAACGTCTTGCCTTTGGATTAACACACGTACAGTGCCCGACACATAAGAAGCGCTCAATACGCAGGCGCTGTGTTGGTCTACTTGTTGTCGTTGCTGCTCCTGTTACAGTGGGTTGGGCAGCCTGCCCTGTGAGGTTGGAAGCTCCCATAGCTCAGTGTTCAAGCGCAAGCTGAAAGATTTGGGAAAAAAAAAAGAAAAAAACAGAACAGGAAGGGACCATACTTGCCGGACCCAGACGCTGACCAGGTCACTTCCCAATCGCCTGGGAAGCTCGAGCCCCACGTCAGACCCACGGAATCAACCCCGAAGGCAGCTATTTTAAGAGCGTGGATTCATCTTGTAAACCCCTGATAGAAGCCAATAATCCCTACATTTTTCATCTTCAAAAGACCCCTGTGTTAGTTCCTCCTACCCCATTGGTTGCACAATGTGAAATATTTTATTGACCAAACTAGATTTGTTAACTAATAAGTAATTTATTTACTCTTTACATAAATTATTAACCAGAGACTCAGAGTTCAGTCAACAAATATTCATTCAACAAATATTTATTGAGTAACTACTATGTGCCAAGCACTGTGCTGGGTACTGGAGATGATGGAGAAGAAGGCAGACAAGAGCTCTGTCCTCATGGACTTACAAGTCTGGGGAGGGAATGCAGAAAATGAACAAGGATTCAAGTACTGACGCCGAAACCAAGAGCATGCGCTGAGCGTCCGACACCCACTGTTCCTATAGCGAGCAGATCCAGGTCCAGTCAAAAGCAAAGTTGCTGCATCGTTTCCTCATACGGCCTCCTTATAGAGAAAGGCAGATGGCCTTCCTCAGCATGCGCACACACACATGTGCACACACACATGTACACACGCACCACGGCACTGTTACTTTCACGGATCCCAAGAGGTGCAGGGTCCTTGGATCAAGAACATCTAAGGCCTTGTGAAGAAAGGAAGACCCTTCGGACCTTATTCCTGCTTATGTGGCCAGTCTCATCTCCTGCACGCCCAAGCAGGTGCCCCAAACCCTCAGAACAGAGTGGCTGAGGGGTGGGGTCTGAGCGAGGCTGCCTGGGGCTGAACTCCAGCTCAGTGCCTTCCCAGCTGTGTGATCAGAGGCACACAGGCGAGCCCTCTGTGGCCCGTGTTTCCTCTTCTGTGACGCGGTCTGGCCAACAGTACCTTCTTCTCTGAGCTGTTGTGGGAATCACAGAGATGGTACTGAGCGTGGGTGGTGGGCACTCAGTATGTGAGCTGCTAGGACACTGCAGATGCTCTCTGCTGGAGCAGCCCTCCCTCCCTCTGCCTGGGGAGCACGGAGCTACTGGTGCAATGTCCCGTGCTCTCTAGAGCCTTCCTTGCTTTCCTTCACAAGCACTTTGATGCTTTTTCCCCTAAGTCCCTGTGGCTCCCATCACACACCTCCTCCAGCACCTCCCAGACTTCAGTCAGGTTTCTCATTGTTGTCTAGTTGCTTTCCTTCCTCTCCAGATTACCAGTTCTTAAAGAGCAGGGGCCACATTTTATGCATCTTCTCATCTCTAGGGACGAGACAGTCCCTGAGACAGACTGAGCACTTCCACTGTCTGTTGATTTATGAATTTATGGATGACGGATGGATGGGTGAAGTGACACGCGCAGGATCACAGAGCTGAAATCCAGGGTCTACGTTTAGTTTATGCTGGGAAAATTACTTTTCTGAGCTTCTGGTTTCTCATCTGGAAAGCAGATCTGACAATAACAGTACCTAGGTCTTGGGGTTGGGAAGGGTAAAGGTGGTTCGTGTAATGTAAATGACAGCGTTTAAGAGTATGAGCTCTAGAATCAGATTGCTTGGGTTCAGGTCCCAGCTCCACCTCTCAGGAGGTGTATGATCTTTGACAAATTCTTAACCTTGCTGTGCCTAGAGAAGACAGATCTCCAAACAAAAAAGAGCTCCTCATTATGGGCTGTTCAGAGAATTAAGAGACACGCTTTGTCAAGGCCCCCGTGCCTGGCACAGAGTAGGTATTCAAGAAATAAATACTGGTTCCCTCCCCCCGCCGTCTCCAAACCCTGTAGGTACTGGCCTCTAAATGTCCAACAGCTGTTCAAATGCCACGTTTTGCTCCCAGTGACTAAGGTCCCTTAAGCCAAGGCTGGAAAGCTGGCTCGAGAACTAAGCTTCCATTTGAGTGCCGAATCAGAGGCAGGGAATGTAGCTGACTGCTTTATTTAATTAATAAGGAAACTTTTGAAAAGGGGCAGTTTAAAATCAACAAACATGCCGAGGAGATTGAAAAGCAGAGCTAACCCACGATTTCCTATGTCCTTGGAATAGTCCCTTCTGGAAAAGCATGAATAATGGGATCATCCAAACCCAAGTTAATGTTTTACAAACTGTAAAGAGCAGTGATCCGAATGGTTTTTGGAAAAAACTAACCAATTAATCAGTGCACTACATTGTAGCAATTCTTGAATTTCCTACGACATCGCAATATATTCTAATAAACTCATTATTCAAAATTCTCCAGTGGTCACATGTCTGTTACTAAGCCAAAGAGTATGGAAGAGAAAGAAGATATTTTCATTTTGGACCTAGAATGCCATTACACTCCCAATTCCCCCAAACCTCCTCTTTTTTCTGGGATTTGGAGAAGCCTGAAATGAGGGTGCTGGGGCCCTGAGAGCTGGATTGTCAGTGGATCACCCAGCAAGCATTTGGCGGCTCAGTTGAAGGAGAGGGCAGGGGCCTCAGCAGGACCTACAGGGATGAGCCACACAGTTTGTGGGGGACAGTGGGGCAGGAATTTTATTAGCAAAACCAGCTGCCTACCAAGTAGGGCCTATGTCTGAACTTTGGAAGATAAGAGAGAATTAGAGCTGTCAGTTTTAACCTCAGGCCTCCAAGGATGGGGAAGAAAGGAGGGGTGGGGGGCTACTCCACTTCCTTTTCCTCAAACAAACTCTACCTGCATCTTCCACCTTGATCTTTCTTGACCTAACACCTACCTACCCATACCTTAAGCTGGGTCAGACACCGGTTCCAAAAACTCGCTCGAGATCTCTCCCCTTTGAGAAAGAATCTCTCTCTTCTTCCTCACGTGCCTGGGGAAATTTGTGTCCCCATTTTAAGGCTTCTTACACAGTTCTTTAATTATAGACTGCCAACGTTCTTCATTCCTCTCTGCCCTCTTAGCCTCTCTTTTTTATTAGCTTTATGGAGGTATAATTGACACACAGTAAGTTGAATGTATTCAAACTGCACAATTTGATATGTAGAGACCTATGAAACCATTGCCATCACCCCCAAAGTTCCCTCTGGCCTCCTTGCCTTCCCTCCTGTCTCCCTTCTCCAAACCACCACCCATCTGCTCTCTGTCGCTGTAGATGAGTTTGCATTTTCTAAAGTTCTTAATAAATGGAATGATATAGTGTATACTTGTTTTTGACTGACTTTGTTCTCTGAGCACAATTATGTTGAGATTCATCCATTCAACTTTCACTCTCCCTGAAATGTGGGCTCCCCTGGGCAGAAACCAGGCTCACCCAGGGCACAGAGCTGGATACTGACACAAAGGAAGACCCGTGGTGCAGGACGCTGTGCTGTGACGGGTAGACCTCTGGACTTGGCTCCAGAATATGCATGGATCTCAGCCCAGATTCCACCACTGACAGCTGGGTGGCCAGGAGTGAGTCACTCACAATGCAAGCCTCAGTTTCCTCACTTGTCAATTGCGAGCAATGCTCCCCCTCCCTGCTCTGCAGAGAGCTCAGTGAGACTCCACTGAGCCAGGAGATAAAGTGCTCTGTAAACTGTGAAAGGTCAGTCCTGGGCAAGGGATTAGGCCTGGATCAAGGCCGCAGCACGCTGGGAATGCCCCAGCCCCCAGGGTTATTTAAAGGCCACCTTGTCATCCAGGGAAGCCACGTGGATTGGCGATTCCCTGCAGAAATGGCCAATAAGGGCTAGGCCTGGTGGCCTTTAATCCTGGCCCAGTCACCAAAATGTCATGGATTCTTTTCCCTTAACCATCCCCCCTTCCTCTGCCTGGGCTGTGTTTATTTACAAGGTCTCCCTCCCAGAGGGCTGCGTGGGGCCAGAGGATTCCTCCTGGCCTGGAGCCGGCAAACACGGGCAGCCCATCTGCTGGGGGCTCCAAGGACTGCAGGAAGGGGAACCAATCAGAGGAAGAGGGGAAGGGGAGAGCCCACCAGGCCTGGCACAGAGGGGACAAGATGGGGAGTGAGAGAAGAAAATAGTTGTCTCCTATTTAAAACTGACTTGACCTACAGAATCATACCAGGTGTGAGGAAACTTCCTACCTCCCCTGATGAACTGGATTTCTCATTTGCTGTTGCTTTGTAAAGAGCAGGGAGGTGACCTGAAGGACACAGGAGCCGAGTCAAGGCCTTGTCACTCATTTCTTGTGTGAGCTTGGCGAAGCCACATTCCCTCTCTGGCTTAATTAGAGCGACCATTTGCGGAATACCTACCTTGCATCCGGCACGGCGCTACATTTTCTATGTGCTTTTTAAATGTCACCCTCCAAGCTATACTGACAGGTGATAGTCTTCCACTCATTTTATAGTTCATGAAGGTCAAGTAATACGTCTGAGGTCACCTAGGATTTGAGCCAAAATTTGAACTCAGTGCTGACAACGAACCCACGTTCTTTTGAGACCTTGAAGACAGTAGTTCTCGAGGAAGGAACTTAAACATACATTATTTCCTGGTCATGCTCTGGGAAAAGAAGGCTCTGTGACCGGTTTAATATGGGGAATGCCTCTGACAGTGTCCCCGTCACAAAAACCATGGTGCACTTTTGTGTCTAGAAGGTTCTGAGAAGACTTGGAACGAAGGAACTCAACTTTTTTTCAATCAAGAATTTCCCGTGTTAAGTTGATCATCAATCTTTTTTTCCTGTACCATCTATTCATATTTGAAGGCACTGACTGGGAACCATGGTTGAGTCAGAGCTGGAGGGATTACGGAGTTCATCCATCTTGCTACAAGAAGTCTATTACCAATGCCTTTCGTTAACATCTCCAGTGAGGGGAGGCTGACCGCCTGGTGAGACAGCCCGCTGCATTGTTGCACAAACACAGTGGCTGGAACAGCGCTGCCCAACAGAAAGATATTGCGGTTCCCAATTCTTTAGAAGCCACAGGAGAAAAGTAAAAAGGAACGGGAAAATTAATTTTAATAATATATTTTAACTAATCCAATGGACCTAAAATTATCATTTCAACATGGAATCAATAAAAAAGCAATTATTGAGATAGTTTACATTCTTTTCTTTTTAAATTAAATCTTTGAAACCCAGACTGGCCACATTTCAAGGGCTCAGTAGCCACCTTTGGCTCATGTCTACCAAACTGGACAGCTTGGTGTTAAAAGCCTCTTCTCAGGCCACACTGAATTCTTCCCGCCTGGGGCTCTCCCCCGTGATCCCAGGGTGTGAGGGCACCGTCTGTGGAGGGATAACTCAGCCTCCACTGCCAGGAATGAGTTCTGTTTGGCTCTGTCCTGCACACGCCCATCAAGTGCCCCCACCATGGGGCTCAGCCCTCTGGCAGTGATCTGAGGTCTGTCTCCCTCTTGCAAAGGTCTTTCCAGACTTTAAAGCGCCATGTCAGTCAAAGGTCTCATTCTCCTAACTCCTAGTGTGCAGGCTCAGAGTGACCAGCATTTTCAGTGGTCTCATCATACTGCTATTTTACATTGAACCTATAGGTAGCTGCTAATGCAGCATGCAGCCTGGGCGTTCTCCTGGTGTGGTCCCAAGCTGTGAATGCAGGTCCAATCCTTGGACCTGAGCTGGGCCCAGACCTCAGATTACTAAAGAGGTTCTGAACGGGAGCCCAGGGAAGCTGCCTTTTGCCTTTTGCTGTTCTTGCTAAACCCCAGATCATCCTCCTTCTGTTTTGCAAAGGAAGGAAATATTGTTATACTTTCCTCACTAGAGAAATCCTCCTCTTCACAGGTCGACCGTCTTCCCATCCCCTGACCTTTCAGGAAGGAGGCGGAGGCCCCTGGAAAGGCTCTGGAGGAGACCCCAGGAGCTCCGTTGCCCTGTCTAGTGCAGGGGTATTTTTAGAGCTGGCTGCCTTGACAAGGAAGCCGTTCTGGAGCCTACCTCCCCCCACACTGGCCGCCAGCCTTCCTCCCTCCCTCCTGGCCGCTCCTTTCCTATCATCCCTGTCAGCACGTGGGTCCCTGTCCCTGCTGCCCTGAGAGAGAACTGAGCGAAACCATAGCCCAGGGCACTGACAGCCACCCGGGAAGCCAACCGACCTGGTGCTGGAGGAAGAAGCTGCGCACGTTGAGAAGAGGGAGCCTGGAAATCCTGCACTTGGGCTCTCTCCCTGGGGGCAGTCGCAGAGCCTCGCTCTCCTGGGCCTTTGGAAAGCAGAGGCCTGAGAACCAGAGAAATGGGGTGGTGGACGAAGAGGCCACAGAGATGGGGGGCTGGGGACCCAGCTGTGCCAGCCATCCGAACTGCAATGAGGCCCTTACCCTCGAGCCCCGAGTTCTGCAGCTGGAGAGGGAGCAGGGCGGAGGGGTGGGGCCTGTGTTCAACGACTGCATGTCCGGCCTCCTCCACGGTGGGGTGAGAGGACTTGGGCCTCCCTCTCGGGGGTGGCAGTGGGCATCACACGGGACAGCAGGTAAAGCCCAGGCACCCAGTGGGCGTGCAGTACAGAGGCCCCTGACAGTGACCTCCGACCCCAGCGCTTCACACAGCGTCTGCACGGAGTGCACTCTCCACAAGGGATGTTCACCTCCACTCTGGTAGCTCAGGGCTCCTTCCCCTCTAAGTCTGCATAAAACCTCTCCTCCAACTGTGCCCTTTGTCAAATAGCCCAGCCCTGCGCCCCTGTCGCCTGTGGTTCAGTCTTGTAGCCGACGTCAGAAGCCCCTTCTCCAAGGCACAGCCCCGTGGTGCCCCAGGCAGGCTGCACATCTGTGCCCCCGTGGCACTGGATCTTGAGACCCTGGACCTGGCCCAGGTCAGCAGTCCTCCCAGGGTCTGACCCCAAGCTAGCAGGGCCAGATGGAAAGCTGGACCCGGGGTGGGGGGACAGCGCAGCCCTGCCCCAGCTTCCCCGGATGTGGGTGTAGTGATTAGAAGGATCCAGGCTCCTCAGAGGAAGCGCCCTTCCTCCTCCGTCATGTGGGCGGGCTGGACTTCTCCAGCAACTGAAGAAAGCTCAGAGATTGCTGTCAGAGGCGGCTAACTCCCTGGCATGCATCCTCCCCGTCCTGCTTCCCACTTCCCCTCCCCAGCCATCTCCTTCCCCTCCTCCACTTCCTCCTCCTCCTCTTCCTCACTCCGGTCTTCCACCTCCTGCTTGTCCCCACAGCTGTGCTTCTGACCCAGGTGACAGCTACTCCATTCCTAAGGGGGATTCCCAGCAGAGGGCAGAGAGATTGACTTCTCCCTGTGGCCTCGCACCTCCCCTCCTCTCAGTCCTTCCACAAAGACGCCCTGGGGCCTCTCACGCCAGGCACTGGCCAACTGCTCAGAGGCCTGGCCAGGCGCTAAGACGAGGGCTGGTTAGCCTGGTGGGCCGGCGCCACAGCGGCACTGCCAGTTGGCTAGGGAAGTTGCATACTAGAAGCGTGCCATCTTTGACTACCTCTCTACTGTCTCAAAGTCCTGCAAACACACTTTTTCTAGTGTCGTTTTACTGTCATATGATGTATTACCTTAATCTTAACTAGAAGGCGCCACTTTTGGAGAATGTAATTACAGAAAGAAGTGGCCCTTGTTTCGTCCCCATCCCCTGCCCACTAGAATAGAGAAACTGTATTTAACAGGACAAAAGCCTGAAAGTGGTGCCAGCCAGCTAAGGCTACCATGCGTGGCTTCAGTGCAGGGTTCAGGCAGGAGGGGAGGCTGCAGAGGAGGCTGGAGACCAGCACGGGGCAAGCCACGCAAGAGCAGCCGCTGGAAGCCATTGCGCCTCCCGCTGTGCAGCAGGGGCTGACTGCAGCAAGGACATGGAGGCTGCTCTGAAGGAGGCAGGGTAGCAGCAGGGACACCCCAGGGAGACGCTGACAGTTCTTGCCCCGCTGAACCGCCTCACTCCCTAAGCCTTCCTGCTGAGCCTCCCTGACTTCAGGAGCCTGAGGGGTTCCTGGGATGTCTTCAACCCTTTTCCTCACCCGCCTTCTGTGTCTTACTAGCTGGGTGACCTCAGACAAGTCCTTTAGCCTTTCTGGCTTTATTGTTTCCATCTGTAAATGAAAGGAAATGTGTGTGTGTGTGTGTGTGTGTGTTGTGCACGCGCATGGGTACACACGCACATACCAAGGGTTGTTATGAAGCTTAAATAAATAAGACACTGTGGGAGGAGGCCCTTGGGAAAGCACAGGCAGTTCTCGATCTCTCCTGGCCCCCGGCTGCTATTCCCATTCCACAAGGGGAAATCCTCACCCGGAAGCCGCATGCGCGCTGGCATGGGTCCCAGGGCGCGTGCCCGCGGAGGAGGTTGGTCTCTGCCTTTCCATTTCCCTTGTTGACTTCCAGCGTGAGTGTTATGGCTCAAAGAAGGGCAGGCGGTTCTCCATGACTTGGCCAGCCGCCAGGCTGATGTCCCACCTTGGCTTCCCGGGGGACAGACCTGCTGAGGCTCCACGAACGATGTCAAGGACCCAGAGGGGCCCAAGGGGCCTCCGCCCGGGCCGGGGATCTCAGCCGTCTAGACAAAGCTGGGCGAGGACTTCCTATGTTCAGGCTGCAGCCCCAGATAACCTGCCACCTCTACAAGGCCTTTAAGCAAGATGAAGAAGTGAAACCGCGGAGGTGATCTGAGCCAGAAAAGAGGGCAACAGGGGAGGAGAGAGACGCCCAGGAAAAGCACGGAGCTGCCACAGAGGCCGAGAGGTGCGAGTAAGCGGGAGCGGTCTGCAGGCAGCCCCGCCGCCCGGCTGCTTGCCTTTAACTTAGACCCCGCCCTGTCCCCCACTGCCGCACCCCATGGGTTAGCGACTTCAGAGCGTTCTAAGTCTTGAGGAGCCATCTTCGCTTCTCTAACCCTGTGGCCACTGCGTGGAACTCATAGCTCTTTCTGGCCTAGACTAATGAAAACAGCTTCCTGACTGTTCCTGCCTGCAGGTGCCCCGCATCTGTGCACCCCACAGCTGCCCAGACGACCCATCGATTGTGATGTGTCCCTCTTCTGCTTAAACCCTTCATGGCCCCCACCACATCCTGGGTCAATTCTGCAGCTCAGCCCCCAGGCCCCTCCGTGACCTGACCCCATCATCTACCTCTCCTGCCTGTTTCCCATCAAAACCCACACATACCCTGAGTTTCTGCCAAACTAAACTTCAGTCCCCCAATGAGGCATGCTATTCCATGCTGCCTACTGGCCTTCCCTTTCTCCAGAGCCCCCGCCACCCCTGTTTCCCCGGCTAACTCCTCCCCCTCCCTCGAAGGCAGCGAAGAAGTCACGGCTTCTAGAAAGGTCCTCATGCCCCATCCTGTGTGCGCTGGGAGCCCACCGTACCTACAGCCCTGGCACAGAGGCTCTTAACCCAGCGTCAGAATTCAGGAGCTTTGTGAACTTGCATGGGGGAAAAAATGCATCTTTATGTTCCCTGACATCTGCCTAAAACTTAACATTTCTTTCGATTGCAAATGTAGGTTCAAATCACAGTGGTGGCTGCTGTCCCTGTGACGTATCAACAGCAGAAGTCACAGAAATGTTCATATCACTTCAGTTATTGCAGATTATCTCACAAATTGTCTATGCGCATCAGTACTTTGAAATTTCAATAGTTAATAAACCTGTAGATCTGATTATTTAACATGTAAACAGACACTCAGAAATTACTGCCAATTTGATTTTTTTCTTTGTAGTTTGTTAATTCTTTTTAAAAATAATTGACTTCCTTTGCAATCATAGACGTTTTACTTTGTGCGTTTTAAGATGTTGTTCTGAAGAAGGTGCCTGGGCTTCAGCAGACTGCCGCAGGCTTCCTGCCGTGAACACTCACACTTTCCCCGGCAGAAACCTGTAACCCTCCTCTGGGACCCTCGGTTCATCCTGTCTATCTCTGCCAACAGATTTTGAGCAACTTAAAAACAAGAGACCTCACGTTTACCTGCAAAGCTTAATACAGCGCAAGGCACCAAACATTTTTTAAAATATTTTTTTGGAATGTAGAAATAAATGAAGACAAAAAAGGAAGGAAAGGAGGGAAGGAGGAAGGAACGGAGGGAGTAAACTTGATCTTCAAAGAGCGTCTGCTCTTCCCTCCATCTGGGACACTCCCCAGATGTCCCCAGGACCTGCTGTCTTCCTCCTTTGCGTCTTTGCTCGAATGCCCTCTTCTCAGGGAGGCCCTCCATGGCACCGCCTTTGAAGTCACATTCCCCCAGCCGCTGCCCAGGTGTGCTCTGCCCTTCTTCCAGGCTCTGTCATCTTCACGCTTATCGCCAGCTGATATACTATATTTTTCTGACTTTTTATTCATTGATGGCCTGTCTCCTCTCACTAGAATGTAAGCTCCGTGAAGATGGGGACCTTCGTCTCATTCATTCATTTCTGTATCTCTGGCGCCTGAAATGGCACCTAACAGATAATAAACATTGAGTAAATGTTTGTTGAATGGATGAATGGGAGCAAGCAAGTGGTGAAGACCAGTCAGCTGATTCAGTCCCCATTCTGCAGATAAGGGAGCCAAAGCTGGGAGGGTTTAAGGCCCAGGCCCCAGAGGGAGTTGACCGCAGAATAGAATGGATGTGAGTGAGTGGTGAGAAGAAGCGTGGATTGCTGGGTTGGGCACTGAAGGAAGGACAAGCACCCCGGGCCAGGAAGCTCGGTCCTAAGGCACAGTGCATCTCTTCGGTGGAGAGACAGCAGAGCCCCAGGAAGACTGGCCTGAGTTGTGGACGGGCTGGAGGGGCAGCAGGAGGCTCCTTGGGCACATGTCTTAGCTTTAGGCCACTGCTGTTTGAGCAACAGCCCAGACGTGTACAACTCCTGCCACTCTGTCTGCTTCTGGTAAAAGCCAAGGCCTGTTCACCCTGTCAGGTCTGGCAGCTCAGAGGATCTCTGAAAGATCCAGGAACCGAAATAAGTGGGTCCCCTGGCCTCCTCAGGACTCTTGTGCGAACCTCTCCCCTAGTGCTCACCCTGCTAGGCTGGGATGTTCCCTTTTCTGTGAGCTCACTGATAACAGGACCATATCACAGTCTTCTCTTGTTGGCAGTGAAAGGCCGGAGCCTGGCACGTGGTAGGTTTTCAGCAACTAGTTATTGAAGGAAAAACCGTGGTTAGAAAGTTGCAGTTGTTATGATGCAGAAAGTTATGATGGGCACTAGACTCAGTCATGGGATGAGCTTTGATTGGGCTCTGACAGCATAACAGGTACTGTGCTGGGTGCCTGGGCTACAGAGGGGCGTGCAGTGGGGCCCCTGACCTCCAGGAGCTCACGGCAGGGGAGGAGACCAAGACGTGAACAGACACTGACAAGGCATGCCCAGGACTGACTGGCTGCCCTTAGGAAGGCCCCCGCGTCTCCTGGCACTTACCAACCTGAAGTTATAGTATTATTTACTTATTCATTCTCCGACTGTCTTCCCACAAGAATGTAAGCTCCAGGAAGGCAAGAGTTCTGTCTCGTCCATGTCTCTACCCCCAGCACATGGTAGCTGCTTGCTCAGACAGTCTCTGTGAATGAGTGCATGGCTTGAGGAAGCACAGAGGGCTGTGGGTGCCTAACCAGGTTCTTGGGCGGGGCTCGCAGAAGACTTGTGGGAGGGGGAGGGCTTGACCAAGAGTACAGCGTTCCAAAACCTATACCTCCTTCCACGTTCCTTATTTCATGACTTCCTCACAAGTCTGCGAGGTCGCATCCACTTTATGAATGAAGAAACAAATCTCAGAGAAGCGGAATCAGCTTGGAAAAGGTCACTCAGCTGGCAAAGCAAAGGTCTCCCAAGTTGAAAGCCTGTGCTTCTCCACATAGGCCTGGAAAACCATTCAAGAGGGGACTAGAGCAGAGGACAGACTGTCATCACCAACGTCAGCAGCATCATCGACGTTATCATCATCATCATTTTTAGGGCAGCTCAGTTTTAACAAGTGCTCACTCTATGTCAGGCACCTTTCTAAGAAGTCTGTACTTGACTCATTTTCCGTACCCATCTCATGGTGTAGGTTCAGTTACTGTTCTCAGTTTACAGGTGAGGAAACTGAGGCACTGTTAAATAACTTTCTTGGGTCACACTGGTAGTAAGTAAAACCTCCAAGCTTCACACTTGCATAGTCTGGGCTCAGAGCTGCCACCCTTGACCATTTCATCTTCTGCCTCGGCAGACCACGCCCACCTCGTCCAACTCAAGAAGCCTGCTAGAGACTTCGCAACCCAGCACTCTCTGTGTTCCAGACACTGGGCTCGATACTGTGTTGAAAACTACAGAGAAGAAATTAATACAGTTCCTGCCTTCAAGATGCGACCAGCCTAGAAAGGAAGATGGATAAGAAATCAATGAAACTAAAATAGGAGACATAATGGAAGTTTCCAGAGGATATGACATTTGAGCTGGGCCTTGTGAAAGAGGAGAAGTTAAAGGGAGAAGGGTGCTCCAGGAAGAGGCCACAGCATGTGTCATCTCGTCCGGGCACAGGAGTGGACCCCATGATGGAGAACAACACATCCATCAGTGTGTCTGGAGATTAGACTCAAGTCAAAGGAGAACTGGGACTCTTTGGACCACTATATGAGATGAGTTCACTCACTGTTTAGTAGATGAGCTATCAAAGGTTTGTGAAGAAGAGAGTACTATAATCTGATCCTCATTTCGGGAAGACAATGGGATGAGGATGAAGACAGACTCGAGGAGGAGAAGGCTAAAGAAAGCGAGACTGGTGGGTCACTTAGCTCTTGCTGTGTCATCACTCACGCCATAAATTAGTGGCCTAAAACAACCACCATTTTGTTATTGCTCCCAAGTCTGTTAGCCGAGCAGGCCATTCGGCAGTCAGCTAGTGGGCTGCTCACGTGTCTGGTGGGTCCTGGCTGTCGGCTAGGGCAATGGAGGTGACTGGACCATGTGTCTTTCATAATTTGGGGCTTCTCTGCATGGTAGTAGTTGCAGGGTTATCAAAAACAGCAAGAGAAAGCAAGCCCTGGTGCACAGGCACTTGTCAAGCCTCTGCTTCTGTCGTGTTTCTTAGCATCTCATCGACCAAGCACAGATTCAAAGTGCTGTGCAAAGGACACTGCTTATGGAAGGCAAAGTCACAGCAAAGCGCTGTGCCTCCAGGGATGGATGAACCGGGGGCCGTTCTTGTTAGGAAGCTTTGTAATGAGCCAAGCAAGAAATCATAGTTGCTTAACCTGGGAGATGGTGGAAGAAATGGAGACATGATCAGGGTACATTTGAGACATATTCAGGAGATTATTGTGAGAAAGAGGAAAGAATAAAGGATGCCTCCTGGGTTTTCGGCCAGAGCATCTAGGCAGGTGGTCCCTTGTATCAATAAAGGAAACCAATAGGAAAATCAGGTCTGGGAGTTGTAAACACAGTCTAGCTCCTATGAGTCCATGAATGTGCTACCTTCCTTTTTTGGAGAAAATGCTCCTTCCCTAACCCTCCACTCTGACCATGTGGTCCAAATGGAAAGTGCAATCACTTACATGACCCTGGCTGCCTAGGAGTGGTGACCGGCCAGGTGTAGGCATCTGATCCAAACTAGGCTAATGAGAGTACCCAGCCCCACCTCCATTGCCAACCAGATCCACCATGTGCAGTTGTGCAGGTTGCACAGGATTGCCTGGCAGGGAGGATAAGTGGAATCCATCCCATGCTCTGCTGCACCTGCAGAGCTCCAGCCACCGGAGGATGAGGTGCCTTCCTCCAGCTCCCACAGAGGCACTGTGCATGCTGCCAGCCCAGGGATGGGTCCAGGGGTGGGCTTAGGCACCATGCTAGGCAAACTGACTCCTCTAGGAATTATCCTATTGGAGCACGTGGAAAAGAGACTTTTCCACTCTGGTCCTAAACCCGTATAGATGGGAGCCTATAGGCATCCACGTCCCTGTGACGTGGAGGGAGCTGACGAGAGACAGTGAAGAAGTGCGTCACCGGACTCAGAACAGGGCTCAGAGGAGGGAGAGAGCGGGCAGCATCCGAGGCCTGCTCCAGCCAGCCATGTGCTTCCTGGGCTTGCCAGTTTGGTTTCCCCTTCAATTCTGCGATTGTCCCTATATTCTTCTAATTGAAACCTCCCTTTTTTGTTCAAGCAAGTTTAAGTTTGGATTGAGCTCCTTTTGGCCAATACTGTCTTGAACAATAAAGACGAGAACTTCACGTGTTCAGATTTGAAGAGGAAAGGATAGGCATGAAAGGCAGGTCAGAGGCAGGATTCAAACACTGTGGTCACCAGTTTGATGAGTCATGTCAGAGAAGGGGTGTCCCAGGGGAAGTCCCAGGCTCTTGGTTTGAGAAATTGGAGAGGGATGGTGGTGTCTTTAGCAGAAGTGGCCAGGGCAGAAGATGAGCTGTGGGGGATGGAGGCAGGGAAAAGCGTCCCTCCACATATTCACTCACTCGTTGCACAGCCGTTTACCAGGCCCCGTCTAGGCACTGGGGACTCAAGAGAGGCGAGGGGGTGGTCAGATGTGGATGGTGTCTGTGAGCCATCGTTGATTTGTTTATTCTGCCAACGGCCAGCACCAACTATGGGCCACGCACTGTGCATAGATCTGAGCATGAGTACAGGCAGTGACATCCAGCAGGCAGGTGGAAAGAGGGTTGAGCTGGCATTTCTGTTGTGAGCGTCATTCCCACGAGGATAAATTTGGAAGTCGTGGGAGAGAGCGCCTGGAGAAGAGAGGTCTAGTTCCATGAGCCTTGTCCGTCGTGCTTGGGCTTCGTCTGTGAGCTGGGAATAGTGTGCCTTTGGCCTGTGTGGCTGAGAGGCAGACACGGAAAGAGCATGGGTTTGGGAGTCCAATGTGGCGCCTGGCTGGGTTCCACGCCAGCCCTTCCAGGTAACGGCGGGACGACCCTGAGTGAGTCGGCCTCCCTCTGGGAGTCTTGGTTCCCTCAGCCACAAAGTGAAGACACGAACGCTTGTTCCAGTGCTGAGAGTGAGAAGGGACGGAGAACATCCATGCGACCCCGACCCTGCCGAGAGCCGCTGTGTGTGCAGGCTCTGGAGTGAAGGACTTAAGCAGAAGCCAGTGTCGGGGGCTCGCTGGGAGGGGTGCGAATCTTTGGGGCTCCCGGGGTTGGGTTCTGATCCCCCAGAGCAGCGCTTTCTCCCTGCCCGCCGTGAATCAACACCCCCTGCCCCTGCCGCAGCCCACGTGAACGGCAAGGCCTGGGGGATGAGAGAAGAAAGGGAACCGTGCCTTCTGCTCTCCTCTGCAGAGCTGTTTTCCAGAGGGCAGAGAAAGCCCGCGTGAGCCACGCTGGGCCTGGCAGTGGCTCCGCGGCTTCTCGCAGCCAGAGGCTCAAAGCTTTATTTGTGGTTTCGGTTACAAGCAAGGGCAAAAACCCCAGAAAGAGGGGGCAGGGAGAAAACATTTTAAAAGTTGAGAAAATTGCCCTGTGTTCTCGAGTTCAGGCAACTTGTGCAAACACCTGAGCTCTGTGGAATCGTGGTGCTCTGACGCGGTTTCACACTCTGGGCTCTGGGCCCAGCGTCGGGCTGGGGGACGTTTTTCATACATTAGGAAAATCACAAAATCACTTTTTACAAGATATTAATGAGTAGCTTTACTGCTTCAATGGCAACATTGTTGGAGGTTTGGAAAAAACTCCAGGTCCAGGTTTGGGGGTGGTTTTGTTCTGCAGGCTGCTGCAGAAAGCACTTCACGGTCGACACACAGGGCGTTTCAGTGCTGCCCCCCAGGATCCGGAGCAGAGGACACGAAACATTTTAGGGATAGAAGAGCCCTGTAAGGTCTTCAAGTCCAACATCCTTACACTGATGATAAAAAAAAAAAAGCCCAGAGAAGGTAAGAAACATGCCCAAAGTAGCACAGCATATCTGTGGGAGAAGCAAGCCTAGACCCTAGACTCTTGTACTCCAAAGACCTTCCTGGCTGCCTCTGAGGCAGCCTAAAGGTGACATAACCCCTCAGAAACCACGACTGGCCTCCCCTCCGTACTGACATTCCTGCGGCAGTGACTTTGAAAGCCGCCTTTTATGGCTCTGGCTTTGGAAGGGCAAACAGTGTTATCGGTAGAACAACACAGGTGGCTTCTAGAGCCGGGGTGGTGCAGCCAGGCGGGAGGGGGCCCTCCGCACAGGCAGACATGACCCAATCGCCCGTCTGGGCTCAGAAGGGTGCACAGACCCTCCCTGGGGAGCGGGACAAGAGGCCAGTGTGGTGGGGAAGGGCTTGGCTTGGGGGCCGGACAAGACAGATGCGAGTCCCAGCGACCCCGCTTGCCAGCTGTGCAACCGCGACAAGCTCCCTGACGGAGCTATAAATCAGGGACAAGGACCGGACCACTCAGTCGCCTGCGCCACGTTGCAAACGCTCCAGAGCTGCGGGTTGCTGGGGCTCCTGTGCAGCCGGCGCGGGCAGGACCAGCACAGAAAGTCCTTATGGATGGCGCCGGTGGGCACTGGGCTCTCGACTTGGTTGCTTGGTTCTGGATCTCGCTCGCTGCAGCCCCCTGAAAACAGAGGGCTGGCCCGGGCTCAGGCAGAGACATCCCGGGGTCCAGGTGCCTCTCTCTCCTCTTCCTCCTCTCCAGAGCTGAGAGGGTGTGGCTTCAAGGTCTGGAGCCTGGCTGAGCGCCTTCTCGTGCTTCCTCAAGCAGAATCCCAGGACAGGAGGGTGTGTGGCCACGGGCAAGGGGTGGGTAATGCTCACGTAAAGGGTGGCGCTTAGAGTCAGAAAGCCTTGGATTCAAGTCCTGGCTCGCCCACAGGTGTTAGTGGCCCCGGGTAAGTCAGAGAACCTCTCTGAACCTCAGCCTTCTCTTCAGTGCTCTCTCTGCCTGCCAAGCCACGTCCTGGGAAGGGAGTGAGGTAGCAGACACATAAACACTTTGTCCTCTGTACAGAACATTGTTAAGAATGGAAACCTCTGAAAGGAGGGGGTGGCGTTCTCCTTGCTCTGCCTCTTTCTTCACTAAAACGTATTTAAGTGGAGGCAAGTAGCTGCCTTTGAAATTATGTAAACAGACGACGTACTTTGTGGAAACATTCTCCAGAAGTCTGGAGAGTAGAAGAATTTGGTATCCCAGAGACACCCTGAAAGAGTTCCCTGGAGGAAGCAGGGAGGGGAGGAGAGAAAGGCGACACATTCTTTGAACGCCTGTTGTGTCCCAGATACCGTGACAATCACTCTCATATGCGGAGGAGGATGCTAATCTTATCGACAGGTACGGTTCCGGGTGCTCACACATGCTGACCCCATTTTACAGAGGAGGAAACTGAGGCACCGAGGAGTTAAAATGAGTGAGCGAGGCCTCCCTAAGCTGAGGTGGAGTCCCAGCAGCCCACGCCCGGGCCGCGGGCCGACCCTCGCGCCGCCCTGCCCCACGCTCTGTGCATCGCTGGACCTCACGCAGGCCACCTGCGTCTTCCAGACGGGGACCCTGAGGCTCAGGAAAGTCAGCCAACTTGTCCAGGGTCACACAGGAGAGAGAGGAGGTTTGTTGAGTTTTTTGCCTGTTTTTCTTCTTCAAAATTATTTCCTTCTTTGGCTTTTATTTTAATTGGTAGAAAGACATTATTCAACGTGAGTCCAAATCCAGCTTCCTATTATTTCCTCGCTTGAGCCCTGTTTTCCTCTTTGGGTCAGACACAAGACATCTGCTGCCTCGCTCCGAGGAAAGGTCTGAGATGCCCGAGCCCGCACCCCCGACGTCCTCAGGAGAAGATACACGGGCCCTTTGGCCTGCACAAGGATGATAGTATCCTTCCCTTCCATGTTCTGGTTCTGAGCTTTTGGACAAATTCCATTTGACCATGACAATCTGAAAACATGGAACGAGACCTCAACCCACATTTCATCTCCAGTTTGACCTCAGAAGAAGTGCGCTGTCACCTACTTATTTGACACTATGCTCCTAGTGATACAACCAAAGTTCACATTATCCCTTTGGCAGCCACCTCCGCACTGCTGACTCACAGTGCTCTCGTGCCCTCACTTCCTGTCCATTGCCCTTTCCTCTCTTTGGCCTGATTTCTTAAGACCTCAGTCGGTCACAGTGCGCTGAAGTTCTTGAGAGACTCCTTCAATGGTACTCTGAGGGACCCTCGGCTTTGGGGCTGAGCCACACCCTCGAGGGGAGGCCTTCAAAGCCCCAGAGGCGGCTGGGGCCAGTGGAGCCTGGAGCACGCACCCGGAGCCTGCGGGGAGCCGCAGACGGAGGGCTGCGTCATCCAGTCAGATTGGGAAGGGACCAGACACAGCCCTTCTCGAGGAGCCAGCGCTGCGTCCTGGCACTGTCGAGAGAGTTTGGAGCCCCAGTCCAGACACACAAGGATTCGCCTCCCAGGACGGGTTGGTAGTTCAGGCTTTGGAACCCAACGGGCCCAGATTCAAAGCCACTTACCAGCTTCGTGACTTCAGGCCAAGTCCCAGCATCTTCAAGCCTCTACTTCTCTCTGTGAAACTGGTACTTTCTGGGGCCACAGCGGCGCTCACTTCATCGCAGTGTGGGGATGAAGCGAGAACGAGTAAACGGACGCCGACCCGAGTGCCTTGGCACATAGTGAGAGGGCAGCATCTGTGAGGCTCTCTCCATGCTGCTGTTCCCCCGTTCAAGCATTTGTTCAGCACGTGTCCCCCGAGAGGTGGCCAGGTAGCTGGTGCTGCGGCAGGATGGGTGCAGAGGCTGGTAATGCCTGAGAGCGGGGTCGGGCTCTGGGGACGAAGATGCTTCCAATGTCGGCTAAGAGCTTCACAGGGACTTTGCTCTGGTGTTGGGCTTGGACTGCTGGGAGGCCCACCCACTCCCCAGCCCCAACACACACACCGTCCCCTGGGCCATCTCAGATTACTCTCCATGTGACCTTGGGTAAATCCCGTAACTCATCTCAACCTCTGGCACATTTCCTATAAAACCAGGATGATAACCCCCACAGCACAGAGTCACTCATCACTTCGTGCCAGGCTCGGCGACATGCCGGTGGTCGGCAGGTGAAGGAGAGGCCGGTCCTACCCATAGGGAGTTGGAAGTTTAGAGCGGGAGATAAGCGCTTGCCCATCCAGCCCCAGTAAAGGGCGCTGAGGACAATGGTGGGACTGTGTCCAAGGCCATGTGGGAGCACCAGGAAGATGGGTCACTTTGCCTGTCGACCCTCAGTTTCCTCATCTGTCCAATGGGTGTAATTTGTTTCTTTCTCACATGAGACGACTCAGGGGAGTTAGTGAAGGTGAGACTATGTGCTAGAAAGTTTAGTCCTGCGCTAGCGCTGCTATTTACTTGTCCGTTTCCTCCTTAGAGCTCCATCCCCTTGAAGGGGGCCTGTGGCTAATTTATTCCTCTGCCCCCAGCACATGAGCACAGAGCAGGTCCTGGTCAACACTGGTTGAGTGAACTGATGGAAGAATTTATCATCTAATTTCATCCCCCTCAGACCGCAGAAAGGTCCACACATCTTACAGACAAAGAGAAAAGTGTACGGAGCTCAACGTTACCCGGCAATCAGTGACAGAGCCAGGCATTTTCAGACCTGTTCTGATGACCTTTCTACCAGATTCCACGACACAGGCCACTCTGGCTTGGGTGGGGTGACATTTTTCTCCTGGACGTGACTCACTCTTCTCTGTGGGTCACTGAGCCGATCCATCAGCCTCTCACACTGAGCCATGGGCTGAGGTGAGCCCGGCCCCCGAGGAGAAAGCAGAGCTGTCCTGTGGGACAGGTGTGCCCAGGGATCCTTCCTGCCAGCCAAGCACCCCACCTGGGAAATCCCTCCCGGGGGGCAAAGATGGGGCGGGAACGTGGGCGTCACACCAGCTCCACTCCCCTCTCTCGCAAGACTGTCTGAAGGACAACACCCAACCAGTCACTGTGCCAGGCGGGCTCTAGCTCAAAGGCGTCTCTTCCTCTCCGCGCCCAGCGCCAGCACCCTGGCTTACGCCCTTGTCATCTTCTGTCTTGACTGGGCTCCCGGCCTCCACTCTATCAACCTTCCCTCTAAGCAGTGAAGTAAGCTGCCATAGTCACACATTATGGCTGTGTCATGCTGATGTTTAAAAACCTTTAACAGCTCCGCGGTACATAGGGGATAAAGACAGAACCTTTAGCTCAGCCTTCAAGGCCCCCTTGATGATGCCTCAACCTCCCCTTGCAGTCCTCTTCCTCACCACGCTCTCCTGAATGACTCGCTTCAGCCCAGGATACGTGCTGCTCTTCCTGGCAGCCACCTCTGGCTCTTCTGCCTCCTTGCCCTGGCTAATATGCTTTCTTTCACCTTGAGGGCACTTCCCCTGTTTATTCATCTTTCATATCTGAGCTTAAAAGTCCCCTCCTTCAGGAAGTGTTCCCTGATCTCTGCAGCCCAAAATTAAAGCACTAGTTGTGTTTATTGATGATTTATTTTGTCCGTGTCACCGTGATGAGTGCTTTACCGTGCTTCCTGTAATTGACACTCCCAGCAATCTGACATGGTGGTGACTATGGCTATTCCCCTTTCACAGACGTGGAAACGGAGGCTCGTGAAGGAGAACCGACTTGTTCACACTCGCACCTCGTGACATTCAGACGTCAGCCTGCCTGACTCTGAAGTCGCTCCCTGACTGTGGCTCTTATTCAGCAAGTTCCGTGTCCCTCTTTGGGGCACTCGCATGGTTGAGTGCTGTGTCCGCCTCCAGGGCTCCTCTGCGCAAGTCTACCGTGACCCGCCCGCCCAGGGACCAGGGGCTGCTGCGTGCACACCTTCTGCTCTCTGTCGTGTCTGACGTGCTGACAGAGAGCAAGGGCCACTGAGCACTTACTGTGTGCTTGTTGCTCTACTACACACACACACGTACTCACACACACACACACACTCGTTTAAGTATCGTTAGTCCCATTTTACAGAGGAAGAAATGGAGGTGCAGACAGGCTAAATAACTTTTCATCATCTAAAATTTTGTTTGAATTGTTTTTTAATCATTTACATGTATTTCTTTTTCAAAAATAAAATTAGTTTACTTAAAATATGGGCCCATATACATTTCTTTTTTTTTTTTTAAAGATTTGTACCTGAGCTAACAACTGTTGCCAATCTTCTCTTTTTTTTTCTGCTTTTTCTCCCCAAATCCCCCAGTACATAGTTGTATATTTTAGTTGTGGGTCCTTCTAGTTGTGGCATGTGGGACACCACCTCAGCATGGCCTGATGAGCGGTGCCATGTCCACGCCCAGGATGTGAACCAGCGAAACCCTGGGCCGCTGAAGCGGAGCACACAAACCCAACCCCTCGGCCACGGGCCAGCCACCACACACATATCTGAAGATCACACAGCCTGAGGAGAAGTCAGACGGGCTCTTCTACTCCAGGGGTCGTTCCGCTGCACCCATCTCATTTCTGATGGATATGTGTGTTATTAGGATTATGGTCAGCTACATGTGACAGAAAACTCACAATAATCATGAGGTTTGCTTCTTTCACATGAAACGGAAGCCCAGAGGGAGGAGACAGCATTCCACGGAGGCAGACCCAGGCTCCTTCTCTCTTGTTCCTCTGCCATCCTCCACCACGGCTTCCACCTTCTGGCCCAAGGTGGCTGCTCCCTCAGCAAGAAGGAGGCAGAGCAGGATGGGAGGCATGTTCCCTGCAATTAAGAACACTTCCAGAAAGTCTCACACACCACTTCTGCTTACATCCCGTGGACCAGAACTCAGTTACATCTGGCTGTAATGGAGGCCAGGCAATACCGACCTCATCTCCAGCAGCCACATGCCCAGCTAAGAACAGGGGCCCTGTGGTCAAGGAGGAAGGGCAGAGCGGCTCTCCGGGGAAAAGCAGCCATCTGCTGACACGGGTAGGAGCGTTTCGCTTTCTGAGTGTATGTGCCCTGCTCTCTAAGAGTGATCCACGACCTCAACTGTCTCCTGCTTCCGACATGCTCTGTACCCTCTGTGGAGACCAGCACACGCGGAGGGAAGCCAAGTCACTGCTCCTTAAACGCCCAGTTTCTAAACCAAATGGTCAATGGGCTTCCTCTGAGAAGAGGTCCAGCGGCGTGAATTTGGGCAAATCAATTCTCCTCCTCACATCACATGACTTTGGGCCAGTCATTCTAGTGCTGTCAGCCCCATCTCCACACAGCTAAATGGAAATAAGACTAAAATCATATCCGCCTCATAGAGAGCAGCAAAGCGTCGTGCTGGTCGGCGTAAATGACAGCAGGAGATATTAATCTTGATAACATAGTTTACTTAACCAAATAAATCCAAAATATATCATTTCAATGTGTAACCATTTTAAATTGCTAATGAGACGGCTTACATTCTATCTTTCACACTGAGACTTTGAAATCCGATGAGTATTTTATACCACATCTCAATTTGGACCAGTCACATTTCAAGTGTTCGATAGCCACAGGCAGCTGGTGGCCTCCGAGGTGGATGGTGCCGGTGGAAACTAATTTGCGTGCCCTTGCAGGTGCTGCCCAGTGCCCTCCACTTACAAGGGAAGAAGCCATTTTTCCCCTGGTGGGTGTCTGACCACTTGACTTCTCCACAGGCAATGCCCTGGAGGGGAGGGAGCGAGTGTATCCCGGGCCTGACCCAGTACCTGGCACAGAGCAGGCACTCAATAAATACTTGTTAAACAAATATTACTTATTTCTCTTTCCACAATACCTAGCCCAGTCCTGACTCTGAGTAGGCATTTAATAAAGACTTATTAAATTAATGAAGTACTGACCCGGTATTTCAAGGGTGAGTGAATTTGCTCTTTGTCAGCAGGTGAGAACCAGGCAGTTTATTGCAGGGGAGACAACGGTACCTTTCTAGCCCTCGGAGTAACACCTGCTGTGAAGTCAAGTTTTGTTCGCCACCTCCTTCCCTCCAAACGGCACTGGAGCGGGATGGGAAGCCGCAGGCCCGTGCGTTCTGGTCAGATCACACAAGGCCTCGCCCGCGCTGATAAGCGAGGAGATGAAGTTCCCATGAACAAAGAAAATGAACTCCCAGCTACAGATTAATTTCTCTGTTTCACTACGTTCTTTTTCTCTCAAGATTGACTCAGCGTTCCCCAAGGTGAGAGGCTCCGAAAACTGGCCAGCCATCGTGCAGCAGAAATCTAGGGAACTTTACCGCAATACCAGTAACGACCAGGACAAAGGGACAGTTCCACCTCAGCAGCACCGCAAACTAGCGCGATGAGCTGAAGCAGCTTGTGTCTCCTCACGAGCATCACCTCCCTCCCCGTAAGCCAGGCTCACTGCGCAGGCTCCTCGGCGGTGCAGGGGCCACGGCGCTGGGCGAGCAGAGCCCCGTGTGCAGGCCCGTGCTCAGTGAGCGGCACGCGCACTGTCCAGCAGCAGCCCTGCAAGGCTCTCCTGAACCAAGTTCACAAAGTGAAACTGAGCATCATTTTTGTCTTGACAATCAGCCACAGGCTGGATGGTTTCCTTAGAGTTACGCAGAGCTTATCTCCCCCTCCTTGTGGACAACTAAAACACAAACACTATTTAGAAAGATCCGGGCCAAGTCATCTCTTTGGAGCCTGGTGGCGGCCAGAAGCCTGGTCACAAAGCCTGCATTCAGCTGGAAACAGCAGCCTGACGGGCAGGGGCCTTGTCCCAAACATCCTTCACTAGACCTGGGGGGGGCCGCGGGGAGGTGTTACAGGCCTCCAAATATTTGTTGCTGTGTCTCCATAGCAACCACACTGGCCATAGTGAAACCCTGAGGCTGCACACGGAAGCTGGGGAGGTGCTGCCGAGTGAAGCCCGGCTGAGAGAAGACTCTCCGGGACCTTTCCTTCCCCTCTCTAACTGAAGACGCTTGCAGGCTCCTTTCAGACAGCATTAAAGAGACGCTGTCATGGTGGCTCTCTTGAAAGTTGTATGTGCGAGGACTGCACCAATTAATGACCCAGGACAGGATTTAAGAAACTTACACCAACTGAGCAGCCCGGGGTCATCTGCAGAGCTTTCACAGTGTGGTGTACTGACTCTGGTTCTGGCACAGGACAGTAACATCACGTGCTACCTGTGCGACCTTGGGCAAGTCACAAGTCACAGTCACTGAACCCTTTCCTCAGCAAAAAAGAAAAAAAATCAATTAAGCACAATTCCCAATTCAGTGAACTTTCACTGATGCCTCCCTGAGCTAGATGCTGGGAGTGCAAAGCCGAGAACACGCGGCTGCTGCTCCCTGGGCTCGTCAGCCTGCCAGGCGGGGCTGCACTAAATAACAGGTTGGGTCATGCCACGTGCCCACTACCTGGCCCCAGGAGGGACCAGTCACACTACCAAAGCTTATTTCCCTCTGTTCTCCCACTGGGCTCCTCCAAAGAAAACCCTCAAAGATACACAAGAGCTTATGCACTTTTATAACATTCTTCTCGTATCCAAGGTAAATTTACCAATTTGGCCATAATCGAGGAGGAACTGATTTTTTATTGATTTTGTACATTATGTCTTCATTACAACATGATTTCACAATCCGTATCTTGTTGGATTTCCTTAACTATCTGCTGAATTTGAAGGGCGAGACACTGTCTCCACGGTAGACTAAAGGTGTGAGGCACAAAGGTGACACGGCACCCAGGTCACAGAGGGGGTCAGAGGCAGAGCGGGACTCAAACACATTTCCCAACTTATTCTTTCAAAAAATATTTCTTGAGCAGCTACTAGGCGCCAACATTTTCCAGACACTGGGTTAAATCAGCAAACAAGACAAACTTCTGTTAAGGAGCTGAAGTTCCAGAGGAAGACAGCAGACCATCAACAACCACACAAATACATATGATGTCAGTAGTGATGAACACGATGGAGAACAGATGAGCAGAGTGAAGAGACCAGTGATGGGGAATTCTGCTTTCATAGAGCCCTCTGGGATCCTTTCCGAGGAGGCCTGAGAGAAGTGAGGAGCTTGCCATGCGGACACCGTCATGGAAGAGCGTCCAGCCAGGAGGAAGCGCACCTCAAGGCCCTGAGGTGGGACACATGGACATGCTTGTGGACCAGCCAGAAGACCAGTGCGGCCAGAGCGAAGAGAGGGCAGAGACTGGCAGGGGAGGAAGCCAGAGCAGAAGTGAAGGAGCAGCTCATGGACCTCAGGGGGCGTGAACTTCGGAGTTTGTGCTGAGTGAGCTTGGAGCCGTCCGAGGGATTTGGGCGAAGAGTGACCAGATGTGACCGGGTGTGCGGAACGAGCCCTCTGGCACCCGCCTGAGCAACAGTCTGCAGAACAGCAAGGATGGACAGGGGACCAGTGAGGGGCTATGGCAACCCTCCAGGCAAGAAAGGACAATGGCTCAGAGAGGGTGGCAGCAGTGAGGTGGCGGCAAGTGGCGGATTCAGGATCTGTTATTTAGGATTGCTGATGTTGAAGGTGGGATGTGAGCAATAAGAGTCGATGACTCCACAGCTTTTGGACTGAGCAACTAGAAGAATGCAATTGCCACTTCCAGAGATGAGAGATTCTGGGGGAGAAGCAGGTTAGGGGGTGATGATGCAGAGTTTTGTTTTAAAAATGGTACATTTGAGATGCTTATTGGAGATCTGATAGGAGAAGGCAGAGAAGGTGAAGAGAGGCAAGCTGGGGATGGTCATTGGCCCTTCTTCAGAACACATGTTATTTAAACCCATCAGCCTGGATCGAAATCCCCAAGGGAGTGAGTGGGCATCAAGGAGAGGACCGACCGTGAGAGCATTCCGATGACTGGAGCTAATGAAGTGGAAGAGGAGCCAGCAAGAAAGCCATGCGGGGGTGCCCTGATAGCAAAAGGCAAACCCGGAGACTCAAGTCCTGGCAGCCGAGCGAAGGAAGTGTGTCAAGAAGGAGTGACCCCCAGGATCAAATCAGGGATAGGTCAGGGTGAGGACTGAGAACTGCCCTTCAGATTTGGCAGAATTTCATGTCTGGAAATGGCAAGTGATGCTCTTGACAATACCAGTTTCAGTGAAGTGGTGAGCACAAAAGAAAGAAAAAAAAAAAAAAAAGCCCAGTGGAGCAGGTTCAAGAGAGAAGAGGGGCAGAGAAAGTGGGGACGGTGCGTGGGTTCAGCTCTCTAGAGAGTTTGTCTGGAAAGAGGAACAGAGAAATAAGGAGGAGATGGAGAGCAATGGTGGGTTTCTTTTTAAATGTGGTTGATCTCACAGCATGTCTGTGTGCTGCTGGGAACGGCCTGCCAGAGAAGGAGAAACTGATGAGGCAGCAGAGAGGGGGCCTATTCTGGGAGCAATGGCCTTGAGTAGATGAGAGGGATGGGACCAATTTCAATCCCTGGTCTGTCTTCTATGATAACAGCATGGCCCCCCAATTAATAAAATTGTACATTTGGGGATAATTTTAAACTGCTTTCAAATGCAAACGTTTCTTTCAATTACACTGAGTAAGTTTACCAGGAATGGCGAAAACACTGCCCCGGAGTCTTGGAGAACCTGCCTTGGTGAGTTAGGCCTTCCCCAGCCTTGGTGCATGCTTCTAACTGCAGAGTACTCACGTGGCACACTCCCCCCAAGATCTGAACCCCCCACAGGCAAGGGCCGCGCGCTATTCCTTTCTGCAGCCCCAAGACTAGCAAGTATCTGGCACATGTGCATCCACGAGCCACTTGGGAAAGGAAGGAGAGAAGAATAAAAGGAAAGAAGGTGAGAATTGGATCTTCTGCCCTACTGAATGCCTCACCTTTCCAGGAAGGCCTGAGCTGAATGCTGTTTTATAAATACACCTTCCTGACTGGAGGGCGGGTAAACAGTTTCTTTTCTTTTTAACTTGTGAAAGACAAAGGAGAAAGGAGGAAAGACATAAAGATTTATTGAGTGTCCACAGTGTTCTAGGCACTCTGCTAGCACGGTCACATGAATTCTCTCTTTTACAGATAACCAACACGATTGGGAAAAGCTTCATTTTGTGCGCAGAGTCATCAGCACTGAGTTAAATAATCATGTACTAGAATGAGATTCCTCATACAGTAATGAGCTTCCCATCAGTAGAGGTATGTAAGCAGAGTCTGGATAATGTCTGTGGAGAACTGCAGCATCTAATGGTCACTGGCCTTCATCACCTGTGGTCCAACCCAATCCTGGGAGTCAATAAGTCCAAGTTACATCGTTCTCTAACTGCATAATAGATCCCCCAAGGAGAACATCATCGAAATAGAAGTACATAGAACAGGTGATATCAGGAGGCGCCAGAGCATGGAACTTAAACACGCACATTCTGAAGTCAGGCTGCCAGGGACACAAGCTGGCTCTGCTACTTACAAGCCACACTGGGTGCCTCAGGCTTCTCATCTGCAAAATGAGAATAACACCAGGATACACCTTGCTCTAAATCCATCGAAAGCGCTGAGGATGGCACCTAGCACATAGTAAGTGCTCCATCAATGCTAATTGCTATTTATCCCAGTCAACCACCTCTCAGAGACTGGGACCTCAGTGTCCTGGGACCTGTGGGTATCTGATGGGCCCGTGCACATCAATTAAACCAAAGCCCTCCCGTTAGAAAGACTGGGCTCAGCAGACAGAGCCGTGGGGGTTGAGGTGCTCTGACGAGGGCCCCAGCGGCCCAGCCATGCCCGCGCCCCTGCTCCAGGAGCCACCCACCTGCCTGCTGGGCAGCGTGCAGAAATGTCGATGGTGACCTCGTTTGTTTTCCTCTTCCAGAGCCTTCCAAAGGCCAGGAACCGCTGAAACTCACCAGGGCAGGGGCCCGGGGAGCAGACGGGCCTGGGCCGGGGCCAGGAGTAATGAAGTGGAAAGTGTTCACACCACAGGCAGCACTGCAACGCACCTGTGCAAATAGAAGGAGGCCTGCCCAGCCCCTGCCCCGGAGGCCCAGCTGGCGCAAAGGCTGCTCTTTATGGCTTCGCTCTGCCTGCGGGATCGGGCTGAGGCCACACTGAAGACAAGAACAAAGACACCCAGGGGAGTGACTACATGAGGGACAGAAGGACAGGGAGGCAGAAGCAGAAACACCCTCAGCCCAAATGTGTCCTGAAGGTTCTAGCGAGTTCTCTGAAAGCCTGGTTGCCTGAAACAGGGGAGAAATGCACAGGTAATGAGTGCCCGCTCTGTGCGGGTTTTTGGCAGGAGGCTTTCACACACTCTGCTAATTTCATCCATCCAATATGATTTCGCCCCATTTCACAGACGGGGAAACTAAGGTCCAAGGAGACAAAGCAAGCGGGTGACCAAATCAAGAGTTGAATCTGGTACCACCGTTCCCATTTTATAATGAAGCAACTTCAAACCGGAATGTCAAGTGACTTTCCCGAAGCCACGCAGCTGTTGGGCAGAACCTCAGAGGTGCTGAGCTCTTCGTGTGGTGGTCACCACGGCCCCTGGAACAGGTCGGGCAGCAAGGACAAAGGGCCTGGCTCTCCTCAGATAGAGTGGCGGCCATATCTCCATCACGATGGAGAACTGAGGGCTGAAACAAGACAGCCTTCTCAGCGCTGCGCAGCTTTTGGAGCTGGGTGACTCCACGCGCGTCTCCCCATGCCACCGAGGGCCAGTTTCTTCATCTCTGAAATGGGAATTCTGTGAGCACCATGTGAGATAGTGTCTCTGGAAGCCCAGAGAACTGCGGCTTGTCACCTCTCTCAGGCTCCACCTATAGTCACTCCCAGCTCCTGTTGTTGGTGCAACCAGAAGCTTCCTCCGCACCAGGGGCTGGGGCCGGGCAGGAGGGGAGTGAGGAGTAAAGTAGCAGTATACCACACAGCTCACCTCTCCTCGCTATCTTCTCTTACGTAAGTTGTCAGGATCGTTGAAAGAGCAAATGGATGTAAAAATGCCTCCCACAGAGAGTTTGACGCAGAGCGGGCCCTCAATAAACGATGACGAGCTCTTTGCAGACCAAAACAGATGCTGCTTTTCAACCCTCTGATGCCTTGTGTAGCCCATAGTAATGCTCAATAAATGTCTGCCTATTGAGTCTGTCCAACACTTCAGGAGCTTCTGTCATTGTGCCCCCCATTCCACACTCACGGTTCAGCAACATCCAGCACCTCGTTTGGTCGTCTGCAAATGCCAGGTGCTTAACACGGGCATCTGGGGGCCAATCAGATGCAGTTCTCCGAGGAGGGGCTCGGCTGCTTCAGAGAGCTCAACTTCACCTAATTCCATGTTAGGAACGAACCACTTTTGCCCATCTTTGTTGCAGTCAATGTTTTTGTTGTTACTATGGGCTTTTATGATTATTGTTTTCTTAATCAAGGAGGAAGTCTAAACTTGAAACGTATAAAAATTAGGATTGCCATGTGTTTGTCAAACTCTTCACCTTTACTGCACTTTTCCCTATTCAATGAACTCGCCCCAGTCTCTCACTAGGTGCCAGGTGGAACAAGGAGCTCACTACTCCCAGAGAAGCAGACACTGGAATAAATACCGGTTGTGCATTGTGACTCCTGAAACAATAGAAATAAGTATGGGTAGGAGGGATGAACTCGGTGCAAGGCGGGCGAGTCTGCCTCCCTGTTGTCCTAAAGGTGGTCATCTGAGCTGAGTTTGAATTCCATCATGGAAGGTCCCTCCGAAGACCATATGGCCCTGGCTAGATCTTCTGAGCAGGCGAGCCTGCATTTCAGGGTGGAAAATGGTCCACCCACGCACGGTCTGTTTCCCTCCATTTAATACGTAATGCCACCCCTAGAATGGGCCCCCGATCAGACAGTATTTCGTGTTATCATTGGAGAGTTTCACGTGAAGACTGTGCATAACAGGAGCTCCGTAAATGCTTGTTGACTCCTCTGGCCTGGATGATGAAGTCTGGTCCTGCAGCTAGAAGACCGCAAGCTTCTTAAGGCTACAGGCAAGTCTTAATTTTCCCTCCATATCTGCATTTTACTGTCTGTATCCCCATGGCAGCTGACTCCTACTTGTCTGTCAAACTTAGATGGTCAGAATTTCCCCAGGAAATCTCCCTGATCCCCGAGGCTGGCCACCCCACTGTGCTCGCATGGTACCCCAAGCTTCCGCCACCACAGCACCCGCTTGTTCTTTTGCTTGTCTCCTCTCCTAGGCTGATCTTCAGAGCACAGAGTGCGACTGAGTCCTCTACACTTTCCTCTATGCCTGGAGCATAGGAGGTCTTCAGTGGGTACACACTGCGTGACTGAACAAATGAGTGTAGTTTCCTCTAATAGGACTGAATTTCCCCAAATGGATTTCAAGTTCCCGGTGGACAAGGCCATGTTGCCAGTCAAGAGTTGGCATAAGCCAGGGCTCTAGGGGAAAAACATTGAGACCAGAAGAGCAGGATGCTGCCAAGAAGTGAAAGAGAAGGACTCCTTCTATGTTTTTGTAGATTTCCCTCACCTTTGGGATTCTTCCTGAGACCTGGAAGTAGTTCTTTAAGGAAAGCTCAGTGTGTGATTTCAAGGGCGCTCAGGCTTCCTGTGAGAGGCTGACCCAAGACGCTCTTCCTGGCCGGGTGGAGGTGCTGTGGCTGGAGGAAGGTCTGGGCTTGGGTTACTAGGCAGGACAGGAAGCAACTCAGTGTCGTGGAGAAGGGCGGTCTGAACCCTCAGACACAAATGCCAGTTTGCCAAGCCTCCAACATCATTACCAGTGTTGATACTTCTGGATTATAGGCCTTTTTTAGATTATTCTATAAAACCAAAAGACTTCCTGTTCTCAGCAGGGAACCACTCAATTCAACTAATATTCAGTATGCTCCACTTAGGAAAAAGTAGGCCTCCAAAACACCACAGAGGGGCCAGCCCAGTGGTGCAGCAGTTAAGGTCACGCACTCTGCTTTAGCAGCCCAGGGTTTGCCGGTTCGGATCCTGGGTGCGGACCTACACACCTCTTGGCACGCCATGCTGTGGTAGGCGTCCCACATAGAAAGTAGAGGAAGAGGGGCACAGATGTGAGCTCAGGGCCAGTCTTCCCCCGCAAAAAAAAAAAAAAAAAACACACACACAAAACCAAAACACCACAGAAAATTCACAGGCTGCTTACCTGAAATGCAGAAGGTAAGCAAATGGAATCACCACAACCTTCCTTTACACGGCGAGCAGCCCCACAACCGTGACACATTCGGATTCCAAAAATGTGATACTCTCAAGAAACACCAGGCACACTGAGGGGCAGGGATGTCTACGATGTCCCACAGTTGCACAGTTCAATTTCAAGCAAACAAATAAATAAATATCTACCGTTCCTCACTGAATGTACAGAAATTTACATTATTCTTGCCTCGGAGACTTCCGTATGCCACGATGATTTGACTTCTCTTTGTTCACACACGGACCACATGCACTGACTATTTTTCTACCTTTCTTGAAATGAATATGTTAGACCCAAAAGTTACAACGGAAATCAGGGAAAACACAAGGGTTTTATCTGGCCGTGGCTGCGTGGAACCGTGCTGAGAAGGATTCCAAGGCCGCGTTTGGATTCAGCGGAAGGCGTGCGGTGGTCTCCCAGGGACATCTGTCCTGGACCTGCGAGCGAAGGATAATGACACGGCAGGCACATGTTTGTCATTCCTGATCCTGTTCGTAAGTCTCAGTTTATAGATGATGAAACTGAGGCCCAGAGAGATGGACTGACTTGTCTAAGGTCACAATGTGAATTTCTTTCCAAAGGGCTTGAAATTGTGTGGGCATAATCACCAGGCCATTTTTACGAGCTAGAGAAGTACTAACATCAATCTGTAGGGCTTAGAGCAGCCATCCAGCCTTGGCACGAAGGGTCGCAGGCAGCTGAGACTCCACGCCTCACTTGGCTCAAGCCCCATCCAGCATCTGAGAAAATATACCCCCGGTGAACAGAACCACACCACCACTGGAGAGCCCTTTCTACTGCAGTTGAAGTGTAATGAAGAGAAATCACCAGTACCTTGTACTGTCATCTGCCTGAGACCACAGGGACCCACCACACCCCAATTTCTTGAAACTCTTCCGTGAATATCAGTCTGGGACACCGACAGTCCCCAGGAGGAAGTGGGGCCCTCTCGAACATTGAACCCATGTGCCCTCTGGTCCATGCACAGCTAGGCATGCCCTTCCAGGTCCTCCCTCTCTGTGTAGTGTGCTCTTTGATAGAAAACACTTCCCTAGTCATTCAGACTTTCTCGGAGACCTCCTTCTCTTGCCCAGCCTGGCGAGGCCCCTTCTCCATGCTCCCTTAATCCCTTGAGCCCCTCAAAAACGACACCCATCACACCTTCCTGTGACCACCTCCTAGAGACAGTGAGCTCCACAAGGCCAGGAGTGTTACTATTCAACCTCAGAGCTCTCGAGAGTGAGCACACTGTCTGACCCAGAGCAAGCGCGTCACAAGCATTGTGGCAGGAGAACGACTGAATGGGTCATGGCGTCTTCTTTAAGGTTATCAGCACATTATGCTTTGACCTTCCTTAGAACTGTTACCATCCAGTTGCTCCTAAGGCAGAGTTTCCCAGATTACATTCTGTGAAATGCAAACAATCCATGAAATGGCTGTTGTCTCAAAAAATTCATAAATAAAAAGTAAAAAAAAAATTCCAGCGATTTTTTTCAAAAATGTAATTTAACACATATACATGAGAAATGTGTGTGTGCAGGTATGTTCCTTAACACAGCACAGGATGCATGACGCTCTGGTCAGAAGAAATGGAGAAATGACACACCCCACTTTCGATGCCTGGTGCTCCCCGTGAGAAAGTCCTGATGCACAAGCCTGGAACATCCCACGGTAACATGATGTGCAGGCAGCTCTGACCGGCTTATGTATGTCATCTTTTGGATGATTGCTGGTCTCTGTCACATATATTTCTTTTCTTTTCTTTTCTTTTTTTTTTTTTTTGAGGAAGATTAGCCCTGAGCTAACTACTGCCAATCCTCCTCTTTTTGCTGGGGAAGACTGGCCCCAAGCTAACATCCAAGCCCATCTTCCTCTACTTTATATGTGGGACGCCTACCACAGCATGGCTTTTGCCAAGCGGTGCCGTGTCCACACCCAGGATCCGAACCAGCGAACCCCGGGCCGCCCGGAATCAGAACATGTGATCTTAACCACTGCGCCACCAGGCAATCCCCCTGTCACATACATTTCTTATAAAAGCACCATATATTTCTGATATTATTCGATGTTTGTTCATTAAACATAGGGAATCAAAAAATGATCATTTCTTAAAACAATTAAATCATCAGAAACATTTTTTATTCCTATCTATTTTAACCCAAATGCACATTACATTGGTAAGTTTCTTTGGCACCCCACCTATATACTATTTTTCTTAAGTTTCTTAAACACATGAGCCTGAGAAGCGCCACCCTTAAACAAGCACAGCCTCGACCTGCCCCTGCCCCAGCTGGTCTCCTTAGGGAGATAGGCAGGGCTTTGGACGCGGAGGGAAGAGTGAATGGGGAGTTGGAGGGAATAAAGCGAGATTCCATGAAAGTTAAAATTAAAAAAGACATGAGGCTCTTATAAACCCACTCTTAACCAAGGTGGGGAGGGAGCTGTAAAACATAGGTGGATAAACAGAAAGATCTCGTAAATGATAGAGCGTGGGTTAGATTTTCAAACAAAACCAGAGATTTGTCTATATAAGAGAATGGTACATAAACTGTCACAGAAAGTTTAAAATAATAAGGATACAATATTCCAGTCAGATACACATAGAGAGAAGGCATCAAAAGGTAAATATTAGAGAAAGCAATTTCAAAAGACAAGAAGGTAACAATACTCATTGCATGTTGATAAAGAATGCAATACCCATTGAGGACATAATGGTAACAAGCTCAGCAAAATTAAAACATGGCAATTTTGAAAAACAGCAAAAAAAATGTTGACAATTTCAGATATTCACCAAAGCTCTACTTAAATAATTTATTATTTTTAGACAAGAAAGAAATGCATAAATATTTTTGCTAAAAATGTTTGATTTGGGGCTTTTTTTGAGGAAGATTAGCCCTGAGCAAACATCCTCTGCCAATCCTCCAGGTTTTTGCTGAGGAAGAGTGGCCCTGAGCTACATCCATGCCTCATCTTCCTCTGTTTTGTGTGGGATGCCTGCCACAGCATGGCTTGATAAGCAGTGCGTAGGTCTGCACCTGCGATCCGAACCGGTGAACCCTGGGCCACTGAAGCAGAGCACATGAACTTAACTGCTACGCCACCAGGCTTGTCTCAGAAAGGTTTTTTTTAATGAACCCTCCACACCAGAGAAAGAGTGATGGGAAATAAAAAAGAAATTATAAAGACTAGAATCAGTTAATTCAAAAGCAGAAATTGAGTATATAGTGACTTGCATATAAATCTAAAGGCTATTTCTTTGGGATGAAAATAAAATATCTTTACAAACTTGCAACAAATCTATTCAAGAAAAAAATAAACAAATTAGAAATGCAGAAGAAATAGAATACATATAGAAAATGGAAAATGTCAAAAGAATCCTATACACAACTATGTACTAATACTTTTGAAAATTTTGTCAATTTATTAGATAACTTGGGGGAAAATTACAAATTACAAAAATTGGTTCAACAAGAAGAAAAAAATATATACATATAACAATAACCAAACTACAAATGAAGAAAATTATCTTCAGGATTTGCCTCTCCCTCAGCCTCAGAGTCTGCCCCAGAGCCTCCAGGCTTTCTGTGATGAATTCTTTTATACTTTGAGGAAAGAGATTTTCAGACTATCTGAAGTGTTCCAGAACATAGAAAAATATGAAAAGTTATCTCATTTAGTTTATAAAGCTATCATAAAGCCTTCTATTTGGATGAAAGGAGTCAAAATGTATAAACTTCCAGTTAAAAAATAAACACGTCATGAGGATGTACAGTATGATGACTATGGTTAATGATACTATACTGCTTTTTTTTTTTTTTTTTTTTTTTGCTGTGGAAGATTAGCCCTGAGTCAACATCTGTGCCAATCTTCCTTGCTTTTTGCTTGAGGAAGATTAGCCCTGAGCTAACATCTGTGCCAGTCTTCCTCTACTTTATATGTGGGTCGTGCCTGACAGCATGGCTGACAGTGGTGTAAGTCCACACTGTGGATCCCAACCCGCAGACCCAGGCCACCAAAGCAGAACGTGCTGTACCTAACCACCAAGCATGGGGCCAGCCCCTATATTGCATACTTGAAAGTTGCTAAGAGAATAGATGTTAAAAGTCCTCATCCTAAGAAAAGAAAAGTTCGTAACTATGTATGGTGAAAGATGTTAACTAGACATTATGGTGATCCTTTCACAATATATACAAATATGGAATCATTATGTTGTACACCTGAAACCCATATAATGTTATATGTCAATTATACCTCATGACAAAAAGGATGTGTTCTACCACACATAAAAAGTATGAGATGATGAATATGTTAATTAGCTTGATTGTGGTGATCAAGTCACAAAGTATGCTTATAGCAAAACTTCTTGTTGACGATAAATAGATGAATTTTATTTGTCAACTATACCTCAGTAAAGCTGGATGAATAAAGAAATTTTTTAAAAATCTGACAGATAATACCAAAAATAGGTTACGATAGCTCAATCACAGATATTAATATGTTTGGGAAAATTCTAAATCAAATGGCAATGACTTGAATTCAATAGCATATTGAAAAGAATACTCCACCCCGCCTGAGCAGGGTCATCCCAGGAAGGCAGTGACTCTAAAGTTCCTCTGGATAAATGAAGAGGGAAGAAACACAAAGATGATTCAGGCAATCATCATAACGAAGAACTACCTTTGACAAATTTTCAAGCACATCACATGTTGATTGATTAATAAGAATGTAATACGAGTACAAAAAAACACAGGCAGACAAATGGAACACAGTGAGCATGAGAAATAGGCCCCGTTCTGCATTCAGATAGACAGGATAGCAATGATGCCATCACACATCAAGGGAGAGGGGGAAAGGGAGGAGAGAAGTGTGTTGGAAGGGGAGGAGCCCCATAGCCGTCTTTAAATATCTCAGGATCCTTGGCTGAAAGAGGAATTTTTCTCCCAGTTTAGGCTTCAAAGGCCGAATTAGAACAAATGGACACAGCAAGGGAGATTTCTGCTCAATAAGTAGCAAAGCATCATGGCTGTAAGTCTCGTCCAAAGAGGCACACAGCTGCCTCCAGAAAGTACACGGAGAATCTGCTACTTAATTTGTGGGAACTAATGCAAAATATTAATGTGGGGTTCCTTGTCCAAAATTATTAAGACTTTCAAGATGGCGGCAGCAGAGCATTAAAGCAAACAGTTGTGGGACCGTCTAGGTTGCAGGGGCACTGGGTGCAGGTTTCCCATCACGGAGAGACAGGGACTGGAGAAGACCTTGGTGTGGACATTGTTGACTGGCTTCCAGTACAGACTGATAAATAGACTAAATGTTATATTCTAAGCTGATCAATGATAACTCTTCCCTTTGCTCTCACATTTTCATCAAAATGAAGGGGTAGGACACAGACACACTCTCAGGCTGCCATTTTGAGACTTACCTCTATCTCCGTCGAATTGCCTAGAACCGTGGGAGTTACACGGTGCTTACTCACTATATGTTGCTGAAATATAAGATTACTTTGCATTGTATGACTTTACTGTTTCACAGCATTTCCACACACATTACCTCTTTTGACCATAATAGAAAAGCATTATTTGGTCCATTTTACCTGAAAGGAAAGTCAGACTCAGGTAAGTTCCGCTGCGCCCAGGTCACACAGCTGGTCAATTTGGATGTAGGCTCTCCTAATGCTAAGCCATCCCGTTACTTGTTTCTCCATCCTTCCGTCAGTCTGAACACCTGCTCTATACAAGCCCCCTGCTAGGCCCTGGGAACTCACAGCTCCCAGCCCTAGGAGCTCACGGTTTAGTGGGGAGGACTGCCAGTAAACAAGTTCCACCGTAGCAGGAGATGAGGAAACAACGGCAGTGAGTACCAAGAGCCAAATGCCGAACGCTATCTGAAGGGACCAAAGGAGGCTTCACAGAGAAAGCAGCCACCAAGCGGCCTTTGAAGGGTGTTTCAATTGAGTGTTTCCCATCGCACAGCTGAATTGAACAGACACAAAGGAAGGCACAGGCTCCCCTGGGTTCTCAAGGGAATCTGGCTAAAAGCTTCTCATCCCATTGATTTAGTCCCACCCATGGGAACTTCGTGCCACAGGGAACCATTTGTGGAGATCAGTTTCCCTTGCAAGTGAGCCTGAGTTAGGAGAGGACCAGGAGTTAGGAACAGCCCTGGGAAGTGCTTTCTAAACACTGGACAAACGCAACGCACCTTTTTTAGACCTCACAGTCACCCAGCCAGCTCAGTGGCGCAGGACCCCTTCATGGCTTATAGACAGCAAATCACGCTGAGCGTGCCTAGGACCTGTTCTGGGCCATACACTATCAGGTCCCAGACCCTATGTGGCTTACCTCCTACTTCAGCGCTCCTTCCACTTGCCCCACAAGGAAGATAAGAGCCCTAATAAGCAGGGGAACGAGCCTCTGCCTTCTTGGGTAGCTCTCTGCATCTTTCAGTTCCATTTACCTCCAGGCAAACGTGACAGAGAGCATCTGCTGCCTCCTGTCAATCCTAGCAATCTACCCGAAATACCACCTGGGAGCTCCAGCTCCACAGCGGATTGCCATCAAGTGCTTGGCCAACAGGGAGTGCATGGCTGTAATGAGTTTAATCAGACAGAGCAGGTTGTGAACATAAAGTAGCCATGTTAGCATGTGTTGTATTGTTAAAAGCAGCGGGGACGTGGGAGAGAGCTACTCCCATTCTGGCATTGGCTTTGCCGCCCACTGGCTGTAAGTGGGGGCCTTGAGTGACTCTTAGCCTCAGGCTCCTTTTATCGAAAATGGATATAAGTTTACCTACCTTACAAGGTTGTTATGAGAATGAAACAACATAATAGATGTGAAAGTAGTTTTTAATTTATAAAATGCTACCGAAAGATTGATTTTTATTACTGTTAGCAATCTTATTCCACATACTCAGAGGAAATTTGTATATAATTATAATTACAACCCCAAATCCTGATTTCTTGTGTGGTGTCCACGTTATTTCCAGGAAACAAGCAATCGCATTGAGGCAGGATGAATTTAAAAGTAACTGACTCCAGGACAGGTACCCTGATGGGATCTCAGCTGGGACAGAACCCCATCTTACCATCACAGATGAGCCACGTAGACACACAGCCAGGCCTAAATTGTATTTTACGAAGGGAATATCGTAAATCTGGGGAAGGTTGCCAACATCTCCTGGTTGAGGCTAGTCCCTTAGTTGCCTCCCTAGGAACTGGTTTCCAATGGTGGGACCCAAGACATACAGAAAATACCGTGATGTAAGGCATAAAGCATTAAGGCCATTTGCTCTACAACAGGTAGAGCGTTGGGGAGGTGCAGAGAAGATAAAGATCACCATTACTTGGGGAAAGGAATCAAAGAAGTCTTCCTGAAAAAGGAACTTTTCAATCGGGCTGTGCAGGGCACACAGATGACCAGTTTGGCACAGTGGACAGAGTGTGGGCTCCAGTTTAGCAAATGACCAGTTGTTGATGCTGCTCAGAGAACAGCCTCTCCCTATGAGCCTCAGTTTCCTCATCTGTAAAGTAGGGATGAAGCTGCCCACTGAGAAAGGATTGCTGTTAGGGATAAATTAGCTAACAAATGTTTATTTCAACTTTAGGTGCAAAAAAATTAGTTTCTACCCAACATACCTGCCTCTAGGTGAGTCCAAACTATGTTTCTAAAAAGTGATGGTGACAACCGGGGGGTATTTATAGAACATTCCATATGTTCCCAGCAGAGAGCTGAGAGCAATCTGAGCATCACAGAATTACAGTGTTTCTTAAATTTTAAGATTCCATTGATTTTAAGGAACGCTGCTGATTTAATAACTTTTAGGTTGAAGAGAAGAAAAAAAGAGAGACTATATCCTATGCACATATCAACTGGAAGATCCATACTGATTTCAGAAAAATAAATTTGAAAGAATAAATATATCTTTGAATTTGAGGAAATGTGGTCTGAGATGTGGCCTTTACTCTCAAAAAGTAAATAGTCCAGTTGGCAAGATAAGACTACATGGGCAAACAGAGAAGAAAACAGCCCTAGCAATGCCTGGCTAGATCCCGGGGTCTCAGCTAGTCTTTCTGCAAAGTGCCTGGAGATCTGCAGAGGGAGGCCCCCCTTGGATTGCCCATAGCCCCCCAGCCGCAGGCCATGCGCTCAGGCATTCCTGATCAGGCTCAAAGGTTCCTGCCAGTAGCCACCATTTGGTAGCCTGCAGGATTGCAAATGTGCGTTCAAATCAAACCAATTCAACTTCAACATTTCCTAAGCATGTACTGTGTGCACGCTGTGGGGCTGCGTGCTATAGGAAAACACAGCACGCCTCCCTGCTGTCCCCACAGAGAACACAGTACACAGTGGGTGGGACTGTGTTCGCCAAACTCAGCTGCACCGACTCTATCGTCCAAGGGGAAGTTCAAACTCTTACACAAATGAAAGAGAGCCAGTCAATCACCGGGTGATGGTCTGCATCCCTGCTTCTCAGAGTGTTTATGGTGATGGACCAGGTTTTAATTCTCAATCTGTGGCCCACTGGTACTTTTGTAAAACACAAAACCACGTGACTGGATGCCATGGTGCTGTCAAATTGCTCTAAAATCTCTCAACATTCACTCTCAACTTCTGACATCTCATCATGGCCCCTGACAGTCTGCAGACCGACACCAGCTCACAGACCCCACTTTGAGTGCTACTAGCCTCTATGATTCCAAAACCTCATTAACTGGTTTTGGACAGATAACTAATGGACGTGTTAACTAATTGATCCCAAACAACATTAGTGAAACTCCAGAATGACTGAGAAAATTAATCAATTGGCAAGTTTTATAAAAGCACTGAATGATGATGACGAGAACATCATTTTCCAAGTGCTTCCCAAGTGGAAGCCACTGTCAAGGATCAGGAAGCAGCCTATTCCCACCTTTTCAGCGAGGAGACTGCTCTTTGTGGGGAGACTGACCAGCGCACACCTCAGCTCTTTTGGTTCATAACATGAATGGAGCAAGAGAGGGGATCCTCAGCGCTGGAAACCACAGGAACGCTGGAAGCCACACGGCTCTGGGTGTGCTCCCTGCACCGCAACCTACCATCGAGATGAAATAGAACGAGTGGCCCCACCCCTCGGAGCCTGGACTTCCCTCTGTGGACATAAGAGGCCCTCTGTGACACGCGGTCATTGCTCCAGACGTGTGATGGCTCATTATGGGGTCAGGATTGTAAAAAGAGGCAATGCAGTGTTTGTCGCAGGCTCAAACGAGGGGTACCAGCAGGGAGAAGTCTGAGGAGACGCTCAGAGCGGTAAAGGCCTCAAGGCCCCGTGACGAAGAACTTCTGAAGGGTGACACGCTCAGTGTGGAGGAGACACGGTTCAGAGGACAATAAAGCTGCCTTTACTTCAGAAGAGCTGTCACATGGGAACCAGCACAGGCCTCTTCTGGGAGGCCCCGCAGCCTAGAACCACAGCTGGTATGAGAAATCATAGGGAGAGATTTCTGCTCAGAGGAAGAAGTCTCTGGCAGCCAGCATCTTCCAAAGGTGGGAGAGGCTTGCTTGACTGGAGCGCGCTGCCCCCGGTGTGCTTATGTCCACTGGTCAGGGGAGCCCATAGTGAGTGGCCCTAGCATCAGATCAAAGACTGCTCTAGGTGGTCTCCAGGTGTTTCCTGGCCCTGCCTTTACAACTCTAAAAAGCCACGCAGCAACTCTCTCACAGTGGGAGAGCCTCCGCAGCCTCTGGGAGCTTGGGCGCAGAAGGCAGGACAGCTGGGAAGACGTCAATCAATCAATCAGAACTACCAAAAACAGCAATGCGTGCTGAAAAGTGGTCCTAAAATCCCTTTAATTTGTCCAGCCCTGTACAGCCTATGAAACATTTTCACACAGTGCCTCACCCACAACTCTGGGAGGTAAGTATTACTACTACCCCCAATTTACAGAGATGACGCGAGGCTTAGAGAAGTTCCTAATTCAGTAAAGAACTCACACCCCATAAGTTAGAGACCTGGGGCTCAAATCCAACCCATTGATTGCCAATCCCCAGCTCTGCTCACTGGCCAGCCTGCTCCCTTCCTTTCAGGGACCCAGCGCCCTTGCCCTAGGTAACCATACCCACCCCGGCACTGAGGCTGCTCCAGGGGGTCAAATGTGGCAAGGCTTTTGAAAATGTTTTGAAGAGCTGGAATGATTTCCTTCCTTCCTCCCTCTCTCACTCTCTTCTTCCCTTCCTTCCTTAAGTGTTTACTGAACAGATTCAATGCTCCAGTCACTGTGACAATCAGCTGGGATGCCAAGATGCATAATACACAGTCTTGCCTTCAAGGAGTTGCCGGTCAGGCTGGGAAATACAGAAATGTTCAAGAACGAATCACAAAGTGTATCAATAGTGCAAAAATAAAAAGGTATATAATGGAGATTGCTCAGAGATCCGGGGTGATTAATTCAGGCAGAGGAGTGGGACGGTTAGAGAAGTCTTCCTGGAGGAGGTGACATCCTAAGTAGGTTTGGAAGAAAGACCTCTAGTTCACCAGGCAGGTGGTGCTGGGAAGGTCTGGGAGGGAGAAGATGGAATTTCAGGGAAAGAAAGGGACATGCACTAAGGCACGGAGGTTTGGAACAGCATGGTGTATTGGGGGGCCTAGAAGTAAGGCAGTGGAGCTGGGAGTTGAGTAAGGACCAGGAGTGATGAGAGATGGGACTAAGAAGGTCAGAAGGGTCAGCAGGAAGATTCAGTGCCAGCTGAAGGAGCTTTGCTTTCTCCTTCGTGCGGCAGGGAGTTTCTGAAGCGGTTCGGCCCAGGGAGAAAGATCGTCAGGGTTTTAGAACTTGCACTTGGGTATCAGAGTGAAGAACAGATAAGAGGGGAGAGGCTAGCCATTCTCTTCCTCCTCTTCCATGTTCCCAGATCCATTCTCAGCCCTTTTCTGCCCAGCCCTGTGCCCCAGGAGGCTGAGCCCTGCTGACTGCACCTTCTGGGCTCCCTCGGACCAGACTTCTGGGTTCAAACAATGGGAAGCCCCAGCGAGGAGAAGCGAGGTGGGGGAGGGGGCATTGTGTGATTTCTTCCCTGTTCCCTCCCTGCTTCTGCCTCTCTGGGATTTCCCGCTGAGCAGCCCTTCCTCCATGGTTCTAGTTCTCACTGGACTTCAATATCTTTATTTCTTACCCTTGTCCCTTCAGTCCCAGAGGTGATAACAACAGCTTAGAGCCATTGCCGGTCTCTGGGCACCTTGGCATCCTTGTCCATTCCATTAACCCTGCCCCACCTCTCTGTGCAGTCTCTTCATTTGAACCATGTGAGGTGAGTTCTGCTTCCTGCCGTGACCCTGACTGTTACAGGGGTCAAGATTAGACAGAGGCCTGGAGAGGGGCAGGGCCATCGCAGTCAGAGCCGGATGCACAGGCAGCAGGGTGAAGGAAAGTGAGCAGACTAGAGAATCTTTCCAATGGGGAAGCCGTGGACCTTGATTTCAGCTTGTGCAGGGTCTCCAGGGGAGAGAAGTTCCCGGGGGACTGAGTGGGTGACGGAGCACTCCCCAAAATGGACAATTCAGGAGGAGAAGCAGGTTCCAGTGGACTGATGAGGTCAATTCTGATCAGCTGAGTTCGAAGCGCCTGTGGGACAGCAGGATCAGACGTCCAGGAGACCGGTGGGTCAGAGGGTCTGGCCTGGAGATCCAGGCAAGGCACCAGCATCACAGAGCTAATAGTTAAGGTCCACTGACAACAGAGAAATGAACTAAACTTACCGCAAGCTCCTTGCAGAATCTCACTTGGTTCTGTCTTAACTAATTATTGATACATAAAGAAGTAGAGTGATGGTCACCCAGGATCTCACAGAAGACTCTTCAGAAGCCGCCTGCCTTGTGCCTTCATTAATTGCCCCCTTCTTAAAGACACAGGGGTTTGTTTTTCAAATCCACAATTTTTCCCTGGCGTTTCGTTTAGTCATTCCTATTTTTCACCACCAGATTGTTTGCTGGGGAAAAGAACGAAAACAGCCACAGATGTCTTTGTTTTGGAGTTTTGCAAAACTCTCTGGTTAAGATAACACTTTCAATTAAAGAAGTTATATCATCCAAATACCATATGCCACAAGCCCCCATTTGCAAAAGTCACCTGCTTTCAGAAATTGTTTGAAGAGTCCTCTCAAACCACCACTCAGTAGCTCAGATGGGCATCTGAACAGGTCCCTTCTCTCTGTTCCGGGGGATTCTGGAAGCTTCAGGTCAGAAAGCTAAAGTCAAGAGGGCATCCTCTGACTTGTCCTCAGGACTGCAGGCGTTTATCACCAAATCTTCCATCTTCATGTGGGCGCACATACCCCTGCACGTGTGTACCCTTGTATTCATCGCATATCAGGGACGGACACATTTTACACACCTAGGAAATCATTGTAGAATAAACTAATTCACTTTTTCTTTCCTTCCTTCCTCTTTCTCTCCATCTTCATTTCTTCTATAGCTTCACGTTTCCTGAAAGGTTTCTGTGCCGCACGGTTGCTAAGCACTGAAGGACAAAGATAATTAAACAGATTCCCTGTCCTCAGGACACTCACCGTTAGAGGGAGATGGCCAAGCAAAAGGAGAGTTCTGATCCCAGGAAGCATATGAGCTTCTTAAGGGCAAGAACCAGCCCTCATTCCCTGTGTAGCCCCATTTTTGCACAGTGCCAGGAACTCAATAGGTATTCAGTAAGTGCCTGTGGAACAAAATGTTTGTTGAATGAAACACACCCTACCAAGACAAGCAAGCACCATGCGGCAGACGCACAGGGAAAACCATGCTAAACTGAGTGGCAGTGAGCTGGGCAGGACTCATGGAGCAGCGGGCTGTGCACTGAGCGCTGGGAAAGGGTGGAGGGCGGCAGGGGGCGGGGCCTGCTGGGCTGTAGGAAGCTCTTCACCCACAGCGTGGAGTCGTTGCCGTGCTTGCGACTTACGTGACGGTCAATAGTGAGCCATCCAGTTTGGTCACGACTCAGGTGAGAAGAGGATTCAACAGGAGCTGAGTCTCATTATAGACAGTCTTTAATGCCGGTTTAGAGTCTGGGCTTTGCTAGACACTGGGGAACCCCTGCAGGCTGTGACAGATATGAAGTGGCGTCTCGTCCTGCTCGGACCCGTTGTATGAGACTCACTCCTGTGCTGTGGACGTTGGGTGGAGTCTCATCTTCCCTACTTGACTATAAGCAGTTTCAGAGTGGGAACTTGGATTCAATATTGACGGACTACTCTGCCGGACAGTCTTCATTTGCCCGTCCAAATCCACTCTCCCCACTCCTCTACCCGACTCTATGCTCCAGGAGGCCGACCTTACAGAAGATAGCAATTGGCACCCTTGCTCACTGGCTCCCAGTTGGATCTGGCCAAGAAGCAGGAGATCAGAAAGTAACACGAGAGTGATGTTGGGGTATTTGTCCCCCTGGCTGCTTCAGTGTCGGGCTGCTGTGGGTTAGCTGTCTTCCTCTACCACAGGCCACGGCTCCTGGAAGGCAGCCCTCTCCATATGGCTACCCTCTTCTGGTTCCATAACTCTTCCTTCTCCTCCCTTCACACGAGGGGAGAATAAAATCTCCCTTCTGTTGCTAGCCCTAGGATCCACCACTATCCTTCGCTGCTTTCTCTAACCTGGCTTGTAACTCCTCAAATTGCCCTGTTTCACTGCACTAAGACTCTCGTATGAACACCTATCATATGTCAAACACACTGATTTGCTTTTCATACATTGTTCATGTAACGTCCCAAACAAAGTTTCAGGTAAATATTAGTATCTTCATTTACAGATTTAAAAGAAAATACCTGAAGTTCATGAACTTTAGACAAATGGTAAAGACCATCTTCAACAACTTGAAATCCCCCCATTTAGAATAGGATCTGGCACATGATAGTTCCTTAACTGAATGTATGAGTGAATACAAGTATTACATACTAAGTACTAACATGAATGTTACAGATCACAAGGGTTTTTGAAATTCAGAAGTAGAAGGACTAGCTTTGGAGTCAGAAAAAGTAGAATTTAAATACTAACTCAACCAACTGGGATTTATCCCAGGTATGCAAATCTCGTTCAACATTTGAAAACAAATTAATGTAATCCATCACATAAATGGTATGAAAAAGAAAAATCACACGATCATATCAATAGATGCAGAAAAAACACTTGACAAAATCTAGCATCCATTCATGATAGAAACTCTCAATAAACTAGAAGGGAAATTTCTCAACTTATAAAGACTATCTACAAAAAGCTCACAGCTAATATATTTAATGGTGAGAAACTTTAAGTTTCTTACTAAGATCAAGTACAAGGCAAGGATGTCCCTTCTCATCACTCCTTTTCAACATCACACTGGAAGTCCTTGCTAATGCAATAAAGCAAGAAAAAGAAATAAAAGATATCAGATTAGGAAGGAAGACATAAAACTGTCTTCATTCTCAGATGACACATTTGTTTACGTAGAAAATATAAAAGAATCAACAAAAAAACTCCCAGAACTAATAAGCAATTATAGCAAGCTTGCAGGAAATAAGGTTAACACGTAAAAGTCAATTGTTTTCCTATAAACCAACAATGAACAAGTGGAAGTTGAAATTAAAAATGCAATACCATTGACATTAGCACCCAAAACAAGAAACACTTAGTATAAATCTAACAAAATATGCACAAGATGTATATGAGGAAAGCTACAAAACTCCAATGAATGAAATTAAAGAACTAAATGAATGGAGAGGTATTCCATGTTCATTGATAGAAAGACTCAACATTGTGACGATGTCAGTTCTCAACTTGATCTACAGGCTCAATGAAATCCCAGTCAAAATCTCAGCAAGTCATTTTGTGGATATAGACAAAATGATTCTACAGTTTATATGGAAAGGCAAAAGACCCCAGAATGGCCTAGAAAATATTGAAGGAGGAGAACAAATTTGGAGGACTGACGCTACCCAACTTCAAAACTTACTATGAAGCTACAGTAATCAAGACAGTGTGGAATTGGTGAAAGATAAACAAAAAGACCAATGGAACAGAATAGAGAGCCCAGAAATAGACCCACATAAATATAATCAACTGATCTTTGACAAAGGAGCAAAGGCAATGGAGGAAAGATAGTCTCTTCAATGAATAGTGCTAAACAATTAGACATCCAAGTGCAAAAAGATGACTCTAGACACAAACTTACACTTGTCACAAAAATTAACTCAAATTGGATCATAGATCCAAATGTAGAACATAACACTATGAAACTCCTAAAAAATAACATAGGAGAAAACCTAGATGACCTTGCGCATGGTGATGCCATTTTAGACACAGCACCAAAGACACGATCCATAAAAGAAATAATTGATAATAGAATTCATTGATAAATAATTAACTTCATTAAAATTAAAAACTTTATATCTATGAAAGACGAAATCAAGAGAATAAGAAGATAAACCACAGCCCGGGAGAAAATATTTACAAGAGATACATCTGATAACAGACTGTTATCCAAAATATATGAAGAACTCTTAAAACACAACAACGAGAAAACAAACAACCTGATTAAAACATGAGCTAAAGACCTTAACAGACACCTCTCCAAAGAAGATATATGAATGGCAAACAAGGATATTTAAAGATGCTCCACGTCACATGTCATCCGGGAAATGCAAATTAAAACAATGAGAAAGCACCACACACTTATCAGAATGGCCAAAATCTGGAACATGGACAACATCAAATGCTGGTGAGGCTGTGGAGCAGCAGGAGTGCTCATTCATTGCTGGCGGGAATGCAAAATGGTCCAGCCACCTTGGAAGACAGTCTGGTGGTTTCTTATGAAACTAAACATACTCTTACCATATGATCCAGCAATTGTGCTCCTTGGTATTTACCCAAAGGAGCTGAAAACCTATGTCCACACAAAAACCTGCACATGGGTGTTTATAGCAGCTTTATTCATAATTTCCAAAACTTGGAAACAAACAAGATGTCCTTCAGTAAATGAATGGATAAAGTGTGGTTCATCCAGACAATGGAATATTATTCAACGCTATAAAGAAATAAGCTATCAAGTCGTGATAAGACATAGAGGAACCTTAAATACATATTACTAAGTTAAAGAAGCCAATCCGAAAAGGCTACACACTGTATGATTCCAATTATATGACATTCTGGAAAAGGCAAAACTATGGAGATAATAAAAAGATGAGTGGTTGCCAGAAGAAGGGAAGGGAGGGGGAGGAAGAAGAAATGAATGGGCCAAGCACGGAGGATTTTTAGGGCAGTGAAAATACTCTATGGTATTATAATTACGGATATATGTCATTATACATTTGTCCAAACACACAGAATGTATAACACCAAGAGTGAGCCCTAAGGTAAACTATGCACTTTAGGTGATAATGATGTGTCAATGTAGGTTCATTCTTGGTAAAAAATGTACCACTCTGGCGAGTGATGTGGATAACGTGAGAGGCTATGCATGGGGCGGGGGGCGGTGGGAGCCATATGGGAAATCTCTGTACCTCTCTCTCAATTTTGCTGTAAATCTAAAAATTGCTCTAAAATAATAGAGTCTTTAAGAAAACCCTAACTCCATGACTGACTAGCTCTCTGAGCCCTAACTCCTTATGTAGACATGTGGATGACAGTTCCTACTACATAATGTGATTATCAAGATAATAATCACAAAGTACACATGGATAGAACAAGTACCTTATAAATAATAGATTCATTTTACACAGAAAAAAATATACATAACATTTTGATTAGAACTCAGAGCAATGTTGAAAACCCACATGGACAGAAAGCCTCAGTGAAGTGGGCTTTACTTCCCTTGCAAATCACCGCTTCAAACGCACATTCATACAACATACATACAATTCCTCGTTAGTTAAATTAAGCCGCCAGTGCTTGAAGATTCCCGTGTCCCTGTGTCTTTTACTTGGCCAACGCAAAAGCTTCATGTTAGAGATATGTTAGGTAGAAGGGATGTAACAAGAGGAAGAAAGAAAAAAAGATATTTGAAAGCCACCATGTGCCAATTACTTTCATAACCCCTCTCTCATTTAACTTTCCCGGGAGCACATGTAACACAAGCACAATTCCCGTTTTCACTGATGAACTTAATGAAGTTCACAGAAGTTAAGCACCTTGCTTGAGTAAAATCAGGATTTGAGCCCAGGTCTTCCGGTCCCCAAGTCATATTCAGCCCCGCCAATGCCTCACTGGGGAGTCTAAACCACATCTTGCAGCCAGATAGACGGCAGACTTATGTGTTTTCTCCTTTAAGCTCAAACTTCTTCGACTGGAGGCAGCAAACCCTTCCAAGACACGTGAGAGTTACTCACTTAGGGGTGAGCCACAGGTCCTCCTTGGCTGGCTTTGCCAATTCCTCTCTTTTGACTGTTTCTAGGGCAGAGGAAAACTGCACATTAATGGAATTCCAAAAAAGAATGTTATGGTGACAAGGCAGGGAGAAAGCTCAGACAATAGGAGGAAATGTGGCAAGATTCCCTTTCATCTCCCAGCGGCAGTTTGGGGCTGCACGTGTCCGCCGAATCCAAGGGCAAAGGGCCTGCGGTGAGGAGCCCACATTTTGTGAGTGCCTAGTTACTCTTCCTTCCGTTTCAAAAAATATTTGTCCAACCAGGTCTCCGGAATTGAATATAAACACTGCAAGGCTTGTTTCTTCCTTTCCAAAGTAGCATTTCACTCTCCAGCCTCTATCTAATGCCCCTGTTGAGAATTCGAGAGTCTAGATAAAGGGATCCGGGCCTTTGAAATCTTTGGAAAAAGAGTCAGGACATGAAACACATAAGCTCCATTCTGGTTCTGTTTGAGCACCAAAGCGACTCTGAGAGCCAGCCTGGGGGAGGAACAGCCAGTGCTCCGACCTGCTCTCCACCGGCTGCGGAGCCTCAGCTGTGCCGGGAAAAGGAGGTGTTGTGAAGCAAATGGATTTGGAAGGAAAACCCTGCTTTTGAATCCTGGCTCCTGCATTTATTAGCAAATGACTCAGCCCATCTGATTCTCGGTTTCTTCAGCAATGCAGTGGGGACAATGACATCCAGCTCTCAGAGCTGTTGTGAGGATTCAGAAAATACCCTGCCCTACGTTTTGCCATCTCTCTGGTCTAGTCTCTTTGGCGGGGGCTGGAGTGGTTGACAAGTGCAACAACCCCACCCCTACCCCTGCAGCCGTTTCTGACGGGAAACAGAAGCGTTCAGTGTGAGCACCTTGAAACGGCTGGCTACTGACCAGAAGGAACCCCCAGCTATAGCTCCAGGCTCCACACTTACTCACAGGGTGAGATAGAACCACTCCGACTACAAAGTGTTACCAACCCATGGGCCCACTGCTCTCTTTTTCATTTGTATTGATCTTTTGGTCTAGGAAAATTGCATTACCACACGTACAGCAGCACAGATGTTGTTGGGAGCCAGGAGCTGAGAGGAATGACGGGGAGCACAGAGGGAGAGGGTTGCTGGGCAGACTATCCTGGTTGGAGGAGCAGCCTGAGCCAGTAGAAGCCCTTTGAAACCTGGCTCAGCCACACGCTTCCCTAGGAAGGCTTCCCTGACCGCTTCCTCAGGCTGAGCTGGGCACCCTCCAGGATGTGCCGCTGACCCCTGTGCTCACTGCCATCATGGCGTGTATACGCGGAGTGCTGTCTGTTTCCATTTGGTCTCTTGGTGAGCTAATAATGGAATCTTATTAATCTTGTGGACCCAGCAGCCGGCACAGTGCTTGGCACACAGTAGCTTTGCCCAAAGTGTTGAATGTCATCGAATGGATCAGTGTCCAGTTGACTAAGTGAGCTTGAGCTCACCTCCCAGTGGCAGTGCTAAGGGGCCTTCCTGGGACACAGCCACAGTCAGTGGTCACTACACGGGGCCACAGAATCATCACGTGCATGGTTCATGGCAGGAAGGACCCTGTCAGTGGAGGATGAGTAGGAAAAGCAGAACCCAGCAGCTCCCTTCCCTCTGCTCCTGCCAAGGAAAGCAGACTCAGCAGCAGGGTTCCAACCTGCCAGGCTGGACCTCAGCCCTGAGCTCTGACCCAGAAAGAATCTGAGACATTGAACAGGGCAACTGGGGCAGGTGTCCAGAAATTTAGACTAGGCAACCTGATGTGAGGAAGAAAAGTTATAACTTAGAGATCATCAGGGTGCCAGGACAGAGCGGGGTCCACATCGTTGGCAATAAAATTGTCCCTTGGCCCAAAGGGCTGATGCTACTGACAGTCAGCTGAGAGAACACAGGATGGCAGAGGTGGGCATGCGGAATGCCTTCATTGCAATGATGCTAACACAGCAAAAATACCCAAGCTTTGTCCAAAAATTATTAGTACAGATCTCTGGGAAGCTATATTTTCATTAACTTCGTCTATGAGACTGTATAATTAAAGGCAATCAGAAAAAGGAAATCATTTTATTCTAAAATAATTTTTCTTCTCCCAGTGCCGAAGATGCGAGGTCACTCTGGAACTTGAATAGAAAATCTCCGTGCTAGGACCTGTGCAAAAATCAAAGATCAAAAGATGAACAAGATGGGGTCCTCCTTCATCTGGGTGCCTCTAGCTTGTGGCATGAACTTGGGAGAGGGGCACGGGGAGCCTGCTCGGGGGAGAGTATGTGGGGAGCCTAGCTGAAGCTTTGCATGAGCCCTCTCAGCCAAGGGAAGCGTAAAAAGGGATGAATTCAAGTTATTTCCACGAGGTGCTTCGTGGCAGTTGACAGGTGTAGATCAAGGTTTCTCAAAGGTGACACTGTTGACATTTGGGTCTGGTAAGTCTTCGTTGTGGGGACTGTCCTGTGCATTATAGGATATTAAGCAGCATCCCTGGCCTCTTCCCACTAGATACCAGTGACAGCCAAAAATACCTCCAGACATTTCCAAATGTTCCTTGAGGGGCAAAATCATTGCTCCCTCACCCCCGCCCCCATTAAGAACTACTGATGCAGATGACCTACGAAGTTTATAGCGCAAGTCTGGGCTTGGGGGGCGGGGGGGCGTCACAGGAGAGGCCTTGGGCTCGGAGGAGGATCCAGGCACAGTACGGCCCTGGCGGCTTCATGAGCACTGTCATTATTGGGCTCTCTATCCTCTACATCCAAAGACACCTGTAAAATCGAACCACGGAGAAAGAGAGAAAAGAACTGAAATCACAGAAAGCATGAAAAAACATATTCCAAGAGGAATATGAAATTGAGCACCAAATTCAGTTCTAAGCTTCTTGGAAGCCGAGACAAAAAGGGGAAATTTGAGGAATGTTAAAGCTTTTGTTTTCTGATGAAAGGAAGCATACATTTTATATTTGGCTGAAGAAACCCACTTTCCTCTCATAACTGAACTTTACGGGGGATTTATCAGAAGATGCTAGTAGAAGGATTATTGGAAAACATAAGGAGCAGACAAATAGCAGTGTAGCAACCAGGCAGGCCGAGAGGAATCAGGGCCCCACGTATCACAGAAAGGAGAAAAAAGCAGCTTATTCATTTACACCACAAGCATTGACGAGCACGTCCACAAGCTGGCTCTGTGCTGGGTACAGGTGGTACTCAGGGCTGTAGTTTTGGGCAGTGTATTGCTGAATAAGACTAAAGGGGTCCCAGCTTTCCCTGAGCTTACATTCTTGGTGGTTCAGAATCCACTGCTTAAGAGTTGTGGGTCCTCCAACATGCCATTCCACTTTGTGGTGTTTGCATTTCTCCATCTGTACAGTGAGAATAATACCCACCTACAGGACTAGACTGACACTGCAGGTGTTGTTTGAAGGCTTAAAATTCTTTGAATACTTAGCATTTATTTAGAAGAACGAGAGTATGTTGGATGAAGGAAGAGCTGCAAAGGAAGATGGTGGCAGATCTGCAGGTAGAGTTGTCTCCATTATGGGATCACAGGAAACAGGGCTCCTGCCGGCACACACACATGCAGTGTCTGCAACACGCAGGGTATATGTAAGCAGTGCACAACCTCACAGGCACGCGTGTGTCCCAGGATGGCCGCATCCCACCACACGCTCCATTCAGCCTGACCAAGTCCTACAGCCATTCGGCCCACCCTCCACGGAAGGCAGTGCAGAACGGGGCTCGCGCCTCAGCCCAGGAAGCTTATCTGACTCTCCCTTCCATCCACGTCCTCCGCCTCAGAGAAGCTCTGGAAAATACACATCTCGCGTTTCCAGTGACGCTCAGTGCTAATGCCTCTTGCAGACAGGTGGACGGGGTTACTGTGTCCTGGGCTAGTGTTGAACCGGCTAGCTCTGCTCCCTCCAGGGCTCGAAGGGTTAAACGGAGAAGAATGTGCAAAGCAGCTGGCAGGCGGGACCCCACGACCAGAGTCCCTCACGGTCTGCACTCTCTCCAAGGGCTGTTTGCGAAGTAAATGAGGTGAGGCAGAGGGAGTGGTGGCACCTACTGTTCAATGCCCAAAGATCCCGGTGACTATCACTACTGTCCATTTCAGCAGCAGCAGCGTCGGCAAAAGGACAAACCATCAGCAAACTAGATGGCTTAGGGTCTGAAGCTGTGGAACAAACTAAAGAGAACGGAGAGTCAAGGGCAGCCAGAAACTCTTCACAGTTTGCAAGGCTCTGGACACAGGCAGACTCTGCCACTCTGCTCCCACCAGCAGATCCCAGGGGCAACCCATCCCCTCCCCAACTCTCCCCATCTCCCCCCCAGCCTCTGCTGCCAGCATTATTTTCTGGGCCCCTTTAATTTGGAGGGTTTCAGGGCCACATCCTGCCATCAATTTGGGGGCTGACTTCAACGAACATCCGGCACAGGGCTGGGGAGGGGCAGGGTGCAGCTTCCTCCTGGCGACCCTGATAGAATAGGGTTTTCTACTGAGATCAATGGATTAATTGCGAACGCTCCATTTGGGACCATAAGGAGATGCATTGTTTTCCCACAGTCAGCAGTCAGGGCTGGGCTGGCCAAACTTCATTTCTGAAAAGTCAGGGAAAACAATTTTTTAAAAAGGAGTGGGGGTGGAGGGTCGGGGAGAGTAATTGTGCTCATCTCACTAAAGGTCAGTAACAATTATAGGGAAAAGTCAGAAGGCACACTTGTTCTCTGACTGAGGCCCTGTCTGGAAAGTCGCATCCAGAAACAATTTACAGGGTCTCTTCCTGTCCTCCCCTCCTCCACGAGGCTCTTCTCACTGTCCCCACCCTCTGGCTCCTCCCCCACATCAGAAACTCTGTCTCCAGAGACAGCCCCAAATGTGGACAAGGGAGGAGTGACGGGGAGTTCTCTCCTTACCCCGGGCCTCTGAGGTGGGCACCATTCCTGTCTCCTGCAGGCACGGGAACGCTCATCAGCCAGGGGAGACAGCCTGGGCAGACGGGAACCAGAGCTCGAGTTCTGCCATTTAATGGCTGATACACTCGGGGAAAACTCACATCCTGAGCGTTCACAGGCTCATCGTAAAAATGGGAACAGTAATTCGGACCTCCCGGGATTACTGCAAAGACTGAAGGAGATGTGATATGTCATCTGAACTGAAGTCGAAGCAGCTTAAACCCAAGGCTACACGTAGCCTAAAACAAGAGGCTCTGATGGGGACATCTCCCGCGCGGATGCCCGCCTTGGCGCACCCTAACCACGCTATCGAGACCACAGCGGTTGGCCTGACATTCAAAGTCCTCCACGCTCTGCCCCCTTCTCCCCTTCTAGCCTTATTTCCCACTCCTCCTCACCCGACCCTGACTTCTCTGTGCAGAGACTGTCGTTTCCTCTATCCTAGCCATGGTCCTCACGCTCACTCTCAACTCTGGGATGCACGTGCTCACACCCTACCCATCCTAAAACTAAGCTGAATTGTCACCTTCTCCAAAAAGTTTGATCCGTCAGCTGCAATGCCTCCACTGTCTTCTCCACACTGCACACCCTGCCTCCAGAACTCTGTGCCCTGCGCAGCTGTAGCTCTGCCCACACTCGTGGATTCGTTAGGCACTGAGAATCGTGGCTAAGAGGGCCAGCGCTGGGGTGAAGACGGCCTGGGTTTGAAACTCAGCCTCACTTCTTGCTAGCTGTGGGGTCTTGGGCTTTCTCTGCCTCAGTTTCCTCATCTCTAAGATGGGAACAACAATTGAATCTACCTCAGGGGTTTCCCGTAAGGCTAACTGAGAACACACGTAAAATCCTTCGAAGAACTCTTGGTCCATGACAAGCACTCAGTGAATTTTGGACACTGTTGTTCTTAAATCCCTGGTCTGTTTCAGGGCTAGGGTACGAGATGAGTAAGACCTGCTTGCCTTCAACAGATATTTCTTCAGCGCCTTCTATACAAAAGGGGCTGTTCTACTTCTGGTGGGAAGAGGAGAGGAGTGAAATGGCTAATAAACGAAAAAGCAGATAAACATGTAAAACATCGTCTTGCGAAATGTGCTCTGTTGCAAATTACCATGGACTGAAGTAACGGAGTACAGCTTCTTTAGGCGGGCAGCCGGGAGGGTCTCTTTGAGGAGGCGGCATTCAGGCTGCAGCGGAGCCCCTGGAGGGGATGTCAGTGGGGGATTGGTGTACACATGGTCATCCCACCTTGACTGAGAGCTCCAGAGGAGGGGGGACTCGTCTGGTTCATCTCTGTCCCTCCCTGCGCCTGGTCTGCGATCACACAGTGATCTCAGTGAGTGTGGACACTGAATTTGAACCCTCAGCTCTCACCCCCTGCAGAGGTGAGCAGGGGCTCCTGGGGGCAGTGGTTTGGGGGCGGAGGTTGGTTGGGGATTTGGGGACAATGGTGTGAATAGGATTGGCTAATGACTGATGGGATCACAAACACCCCTGTGTTCTCTTGAAGGAACTGAAGAAGTGAGCACCACAGCTTTGGGGTCACGAAAAGCCAGAGTGGCATCTCTGGCCTTGGAGCCTTACTCTCCTCTTCTATAAAAGAGACCCGATGGCACCTCCCCTAAGGGTTGTGAACACCGCATAAGACCTTGTAGGTGAAGTGGCTTTACAGGGTAGGAGTTCCACAGACATTAACTCCCCTCCCCATCCCATCAGAGCCCTGAGGTCAAGAACTGCGTCCCTGGACTCATCACTATGTTACAAATCTATAGGAAAAGTGGAATATTCTAGTGACCACTTGTTCATCTCCCAGTCAAAGGCCACAAAATGTTTTTCAAGGGAAACAAAATAATAGGAAAAGGAAGAACGTTTCTTAAAAAAATTCTTCTCTCTTCTCTACTGCCCTCAAAAAAAAATGGCTTTCAGAACATCAAACGCTCCTCAAAGAATCAACAATATTTTTTGATGATGGAAGTATGAATAATCAAACATATGGATTACATTTCCTTAAATCCTGCAGAGCCTGCAAACCAGGAGAGAAGGGAGGGTGTGGGTAAAAATGTTTTCACATTTTATTAAAACCTCAAGGTCTAAGGAATACTTTTATGACTATTACACACACACACACACACACACACACACACACACATTTCCCCTGTCCAACTGTCAAGAAAAAAATGAGCATTTTTTTATGCTCAAAGATTTGTTTTTGTTCTGGTCAGCTCTGATTCCTCATGAGGCACCAGCCTCACTCCTAGAAATAGATGGACCACAAGTCAGTTTGACTCCCAAGCTCTGCCATCTTACCAGTTGTGTCACCTTGAGCAAGTCACTTAAATTCTCGGAGGTTAGGTTTCCTCTGTTGTAAACAGGAATAACGGTTCATACTTCACAGATGGTGGTGAGGATCAAACGGAATGAGATATGTGGACATGCCTTGGAAACTGTACAATGTCAGGTGGGTATAAAGGACAGAAGTGGCTCCAGGAAGCTGTCCCACCTCGACGGGCAGAATAGTGCACTGGCAGCAATTAGAGCCAGAGCGCCCGCCTTCCAACTCCCACTCTGCTGATTACAAGCTGTGTGCTCCCGACAGAAAACTAGGCCACTCTCTCTGTGCCCAGTTACCTGTTTGCAAAAGGGGATGCTGCTGACAATAATGGTACCTACCTCACACAGTGGTAACGAGGATCAAATTAGTAACATTTATAAAGCACTTAGGTTAGTCCCAGTGTTTGTTCCGAAAGAGTGAGAGAACATGAGAGGAAGGAAGGAAGGAAGGAGGGGGGAGGGAGGGAAAGAAGGAGGGAAGGAGGCAAGGGGGGAAGGAAGGAAGGAGGGAGGGAACCATTCCCTGAAGCCCCCATGCTGGAAATTCACCATGTAGTCGCTGCTGTTAGCTATTGTCTTTTCCAGGAGTCCTTTTTGAAAATGCAAACATGCTTAAAAGGCATGGCACAGCAATTCAGAATTAATGTGTATTTTTTGAGCACCTACTCTATACAAGGCAGTGTTTTGTGTTATTTAATCCTTGGGAAAATCTCTGACTCCTTGGAGGGTGGGGGTGGGGGGAGGTGACAAATGGAAAAGAGGGGAATAGGGGAGACAGGGAGAGAAAGAGGCAGAAGAGCCGCTTCTCCTGTGGCGCTGGCATTACACAGACTTCGGTCCACGTGTTGGCTCTGCCAGGTACTAACGGCCAGACTTGACCATGCAAGGACGAAGTCAGACACCACTTGGAGTTTCACATCTTTTACCCTGAAAAAGGGGATAATGACAACAGGTTGTTGTAGGGATGAAATGAGACGATGTGTGTAAAGCATCTGCTTTTCCTTCTCCCCAGCTCTCTGTCTTCTCACCTGCCTCCCGGGCCCTCCTGCGCTGAGTGGAAAGCAGCCGCTCCTGGCAGCGCCCAGGGGGCTGCAGTCAGCATCTCACAGAGGAAACCAGTCTGCCCCTGACTTTCTCTGTGTGATACAAGGGCCATTTTGTTGAAGACCGTGTTCTGCTGACTCCTAAGAAGCGCCTCTCACCCCGACAGCTCGGGCGGACTTCAGCCACGGAGCCCGGGACCGGGTCGTCCTCCGGAGCAGCGTGCCGGACCCCGCGCTGCCTCCTCCCAGCCCCTCGGGTGCAGACGGGACTCCCGCCGGATACGGGTCCTTGGAGGAAACGGGAGAGAAATTCCACTTTGGCTCCAGCGATCCGGCCCACAAAGGAGCCAGGGAAAAAGCTGAGCGAGAAGAGCGACCGCAAGCCCCCTTGCCGGATTCCGGCAGACGCCACGGGGAGAATCGGGAGTGAGTAACTCGCAGCCTGGAGTCCGGAGGCCTGTGCCAAGGCGACAGCAGTGGGCCAGAGGTGGGCGGCTCCCGAGCCGGCCTGAGCCGAGGGGGACAGCTCAGTCTGAGTCAGGGGCCGTGTCTCTGCTCCAAGGGTCTCCTGCAGGCCACAGCCACGCAGACAGGCCTCCCACAAAGGGAGCTCTTCCCTGCAGAGACCAGGCGGCCTTTACAGGGCAGAGCAGGGGCACTGAATAGAAATGGTAGAAAGGTTCTGCGGTCCGAGCAGGAGCCTGCACAAAGCAGAACGCAGACAGTCCAGGACGCAGCAACCAGGTGGGTGCGCGAGGTTGTGGGTGGCCGAATCCCACACTGGAAGGACAACATGGATCACTCCCTGGGGGCCCACCAGGTCCCGGTGCTGTGCTAAGTGCAAGCCGATCCAAAGTCCTTATGTGCAACCGCCGAGCATCACCATCTCCAGAGAGCACAGTGAGTTGGGAGAAGACTAGGTAGCCATTTCCCCTCCCATTGCCTCAGTTTCCCCACTGCAAAATGGGGATATCTGCCTACGTCCTTGAGAACTGCAGCACAGTGATTCAAAACCCAAACTTTTGAGTCAGAGAAATATGGTGACCCAGCTGTGCCTCTAATTCGCTATGTGACCTTGGGCGAGTCCCTTAGCCTCTCTGAGCTTCCATTTCTTCATCTGTTATGGGAGTCGTGAAAGGATCAGCCTCAGAGGGTCATGACAAAGAGCAAGTGAGGTGATGTACGAACCTACTTCCTCATTTGTAAATCAGAGAGAACAATGTACATTTCTCAGTGTTGTGAAGAGTAAATAACATTAAGAAATGGCCTAATGCAGTGTTTCACCCTCAAAGGCTGTCACTGAATCGTGGTTATTATTGTTGTTGTTGTTGCTGTCAGCATCAAATGAGTCATTACATGGATAGTTACTGGTAAATCTTAAGGCGTTGTTTTCCATAAAATGTATTGCTTATTTTACTCAAGCAAGGCACTAAATGTCGTAGTTAGTATTTTGATTATAACTGCCTTTTTTTTTTTTTAATCTCTCTGTGTTCTTTTTCACGAGAAGGTTAGGTTACATTGGGGTTTCTGACCTCGGACCCTTGGCCCCAAAGGGTCTGAGAAGGTAGCAAAGGCAGTAGAGAGGGTACCTAGGAATATTTTTAATATTCCAAAAAAGTTATCAGAAATCGTATTCTTGTCCATACGGCGACCTCCACAGACTTCCTGGAAGACCAGGTTTCTTCGCTTTAGGCTGCAATCACCGTGGTTTGGTGTAACATGACCAGCTAACCACTGTCCCCCAGAGCCTCCAGTCGGCTGAGGTGTGGGTGGTGGGCCACCCCTGGTAGTTCCTTGGGCTCTGGAGCCAGGATCCCGGGCTCTCCACTTCTCCGCTGTCTAGCCTTAGGCGAGATTTGTATCCTCTCTGGACCTCAGTGTCCTCGTCTGAAATTGAAATTAAGGGTCCTGGATAACAACAATGTCTCCCCACCGGGCTATTGGCCCCAGTCAGACCTGTGGCTGTGAGGTCAGTGCCAGGTCCCTAGTGATCACTTCACACCGTGAGCTCTGGCGTCATTGTTCCTGATGCAGACTTCAGGAAACATCTCCCCAAGCCCCAACATGGCTGGTGGACAGCAGCAACTGGGAGAATGCTCAGCGCGAGCTTCTGTGATAGGGAAGGAAGAGAACTCATGCTTGCTGGCTGTGGGCACTGGGCTCCGCGGTACAGATGTCGTCCTACTGGATCTGGTCCCCCCCAGAGTGAGGTGAGCATCCTGGAGAGGAGGAACCAGGGCTCGGTGGAGTCCCCAAGCCACACAGCCAGCGAGTGGCAGACCCAGGATGCCAGCCCTGTACGCCCACGGCCGCAGCGCCAATTCTTTGAATTACACCGTGGGGATCCCAGGAGAAAATGAAGTTAAAGGAAGCAAGAGGGAAAGTCCTCAGTCTGGGGTTGCACAGGCCTGGTGAGACGGGGCGTTCGTCTCCCCTGGGGATGGTGACAACACTGGGAATCACTGTGAGCCCTCGGCAGGAGAGAGGGGTCTGGAGACGCCTCCTCACAGGCTCAGCCCAGCCACCCCAGGAATCCACGCCACGTTTGTGCGGCCACAGCACCAGACCGCACCCAGAGGGCCTGTGGGGAAGCCAGACTCTCCATCTTGGAAGTGCCGGATAAGTACTTTCTGTTTCCCAGCCCCGTTTACTGGACGTTGATCAGTGTGTTCAGCCCAGGCCTGGAGAAGCCCAGCGTGACTGACTCGGTGCGCTCGCTGCCTCCACAGCAGGCACCGAGCCCTGCCAGGGTCCCTGCTGGGGGTCGCGCGTGGCTGGCAGGGAGACGGCTCCGTCTATCAGGGACACAGACAAAGATGCAGGTGGCAGCATTTGCCACTTTAAGGAGGTGGCCACAGGGAGCCTCTGAGCGCCCCAGGCCAGGGGTGGTGGGAGGCTCCCAAGAGGAGGCGGTGCCTCACAGGATGGGCCGGGTGGGTGGGCTTGTTAAGCAGAGAAGAAGAGAAGAATTGCATCCTGGCTGGGGGACCAGCACGAGGAAAGGAATGATGGCGTGAGGGATCCAGATGGAGTGTCGTGAGACAAGAGCATGAAGTGAGAGTGACGGGGGCCAAGCACTAAGGCATTAGTTCCTGGAAAAATCACCTTGGCTCAGAAGCCAGGATTTAACCCTTGGCGCCACTGAAGAACCTTGAAAGGCGGAATGGCATGATCATATTCTGCAGGTTTCATTTGTGCCATTTCTAGTTTGATCCCTGATGCATTTTGTCAATAATATTCATGTAGGTCCCTTCCATCCTAGAGCTTTCGTCTATCCCAGGAAAGTTTGTGACAATAATTATTAAAATAACAATAACAATCATCTCATCTGTGGAGATTTCCTCTTGACTTCACTGTGAAGTCCCAGGAAATGGCGACAGGGTCCTGTCTGCCAGTGTGTCCTCAGCACCAGGCCGAGGGCCAGCTTCCCTCCATACACATGTGAATGAATGAATGTGAGCTTGTTTAATTTTGCTCGGTTTGCCAAGCACTTTCATACTCATTAAATCTCTCAAAACCCCTGTGAGGTAGCTATTCCTAACCACCCCTACTCCATGTTTTACAGACAGAAAAACCTGGGCCAGAGAAGAAAGGGCCTTCGCGGAGCTGTGCAGACACAACGCAAGAACACATGCAACCAGCGCAAGGCAAGGCCGGCTGCGCTGCCTTAGAATTCAGAGGAGAAGGCGCTCACCGCAGGCCGGGGCGGGCAGGGGAGGCAGCCTTGACCTCAGCCCTGAAGACCCGGCGCTCCTGGCCTCCTTCCCCGCCTCAGCATCACCTGCTGCTGGATTTCACCTTAATAATAGCTGGTAGCACGTACTGAGCACTTACAATGTCGGGCTTTATGAGCATTTTCTCGTTAGTCTTCACAGAAAATTAGAGTGGTAAGTACTGTTCTTGGGTCTAGTCAGCAGATGGGGAAACTGAGGTCTGAGATGGGAGGTGATTGCCCAGGTTTCCACAGCTAGCAAGCAACAGAGCTGGGATGGAACCCCAGGTCTGCCTGACTTCAAAATATTGTGCTTACAGATGCAGGGCCACGAGTGACAACCTGCACGCTGAGGGTCATCTGTGAGCACAGAATGTGGAGAAAACAGAGGGGAACACTCTTTCCCTCGCCGTTCTGTTCCCACTGCACCGGGCAGCCTGAAATGACCCGAAGGGCAGGGGGAGGGGGGACAGTCTTTGCATTCACTACACAAGCATGAAACGACAAACAGCACTGGACTGGGTGGGAGTCAAGGCATCTGAGCAGTCAAGTCAATGTGTTCCTCTAAATGGGACCTTAGGAAGCCAGTTGGCCTCTGGGCTTCAGTGCTCCTGCTGTATAAGGAAGAGACTGGAGCTGATAAATTCTCAAATCGTTTTAAACCTGAGTCTCCACGACTCATCTAGACTTTTTTTAAAGTCCGGCTGAAGCTTTTCTAAAAGATCTGGCATGTGTATTATTTCACAAGACCCGCCTCGCCCGAATTTGGCGGTCTCAGCTCTCCTGGAGGGAACGCGGGAGTTTCCAACCGATGACCACGCTGTATTAAAAGTCAGAAGAAAGTAACTGTTTTTCCACCCTGGCCCACAAAAAGAAAAATGATAATAATAATCAAAATACTGCTTCCCGGTTAGAGCGGTTTGGAAGCTGATTTGAGAAGAGCCCTCTCATCCAGCGTCTACACGTCCTCTGCTGCAGGGGCTCAGTGGCACTTCTCTTGGGGGGCATTAGCCTTGTGGCACAGCAGTTAAAGCGAGTCCTCCCTGGGCCTCAGCTTCCTCCTCTGTAAAATGGGGATGTTCACAAAGCTTCTTCTGCCTACTCCATGGTGTTGTTTTGCATATAAAGAGAGAGAACAGACAAAGAAGGTGCTAGACAGATGCAAAGGGGAGTAGGATGACTACGATGATTATATTTGCCGGGGCTCTCTAGAGAAACAGAATCATAGAGAGAAAGAGTGTACCAGGAGTTGGTTCACTGGAATATGGAGGCTGACCAGTGCCAAGGTCCACGGTCAGTGAGCTGGAGACCTAAGGGGGCCAACGGTGCAGATCTGGTCTGGAAACTGGCAGGCTTGAGACCCAGGAAGAGCTGATGTTTCAGTTTGCGTCATAAGGCAGGAAAGAAACTAATGTCTCAGTTCAAAGACCATCAAGTAGGCAGAATTCTGTCTTACTTGGGGGATGGTCAGTCTTTTGTTCTGTTCAGGCCTTCACCTGATTGCATGAGGCCCACTCACAGTAGGGAGAGCAGTGGGCTTTACTCAGTCTACTGATTTAAATGCTAATCTCACCCAGAAACACCCTCACAGACACACCCAGAATAGCGTTTGACCAAATATCTGGACATCTGTGGCCCAGTCAAGTTGACAAATAAAATAAACCATCACAATGATGAAAATGCAAGCTCAATATGGAACCCAAATTTTTGCCTATTTTGTTCTTTACAGTATCCCCAGAGCCTAGAGAAAGAGTCTTTCACAGAATGGGGACTCGAACCATATTGAATGAATGAAGGAATGAGGAGGAGGAGCAAAACTGAGTTAGGCGTTACTATTCACATTTTCCAGGTCAAGAATGTAAGGTTCAGAGAAGTGAAGTCTTGGACAGGTATGTTATCTCCATTCCACAACGTTCCAGCTTTCTTTTCCTGTCTCACCACTTACCGCAATGTGCAATTATTTCATTTCCTTCTTGCCTCCCGCTGTGGGCCATATGGGCCCCCCCAAAAGATATGTCCCCTGGAACCTGGGGACTGTGACTGTTTAGAAAAGGGTCTTTGTAAATATAGACAGGGTCTTGCAATGAGATCATCCTGGATCAGAGTGCACCTTGAATCCAGTGACAAGCATCATAATAAGAAAAGAGAAGGGGAGAGGACACGCAGAGGAGAAGGTGATGTGCAGACGGAGGTAGAGGCTGGGGTGAGGCATCTGTAAGGCAAGGAACACTGAGGACAGCCAGTGGCCACCAGAGGCAGGGCGCAAGGCCGGACAGATCTCCCTCAGAGCCTACGGAGGGAGCAGCTCCGTCAGCTCCTTGATTTCGGACTTCTGGCCTCCAGAACTGCAAAAGAACAAATTTCTGTTCTTTTAAGATACCCAGTTTTTGGTGATTGGTTATGGTAGACACAGGAAATTAATATGGCTCCCACCTCCACCCCCTCCCCCAACTAGACTGTGGGTGCCACAAGGGCAGTAATAAATTCTGTTGCGTTCACTGTCTTATATCTAGTGCCTAGAAGTGCCAGGATCAAAGCAGGAGCGTGGCAAATATTTGTTGAATAAATGAAAGCACAACCAACCAAATTTCAGGTGCTTGCAGCCAGAAAAGTCTCTTGAGGGGAGCAGGGGATCCCAGGTTCTCTGTTCTCCTGCTCTCCGGGACACAGTCTCTGGGCCTGGTGTCCCAACATCCTGGAACGTCCATTGTGCTTCCGGAGGCTTTGCCCAGGGGGTGGGAAGGCTGGGGGAAGGGAACGGGCAGTGAGGGCGTGTGGGGCTGCGTCTCCCAGTTTGTAAAGTGGGCGTGGGGCCTCCTCCCAGGAGCCTTGGAGGCTGGCTCCAGGTTCGCCCATCCATCGAAGGGCACGTGAAACAGGAGCAGGCGGGGTGCCCCGCCTGAGGGGAACAGGGCCTCCTGGAACTCCAGGCCCCATCCAGGGCTGCCCACGCATCTTGTTCCCTCCTCCTTTCCTCCTCTCTGTCTCTCTGCCGCTTCTTCCCACTTCTTTAGAAGCTGCCCCAAGGTGCCTTCTGCCATCCTGCTCACTGAATCCTCTGCTAAAGAAGAAGGGATCAGAGCTGGCCTGACGTGCTCAAATGGTGGCCTGTCAGGGATGCTAGGTGGACACAGCTGCCCCAAGGCCGGGGGCCTTGGGAGCTCGGGCTCTGCCGTGTCTCACCCTCTGACCCACTGTGGGCCCTGGCAGAGCCCTGTCCCTCTCCAAGAGGGTCGCTAAGACCCTCCTCATCCCTGTGACCAATGTAACTGAGGACCGCCCTGGGCCAAGCATGTCCCGCTCATCAACCCCTAAGAAGAGGCTCGAGACCGAGGAGGGATGCAGACCCACAGACCCTCCCCAAGCAGAGAACCGGAGTTGAAATCCTTGGCTAGACTATGCAGCACGTTCCTTAGCCCCTTTAAGCACCTGTAAAGTGTGGGGGTAATACCCACCAATTTGACAAGAGGACAAAACAGCATCTGGGCATCTAGGATACTGTCTGATGCACAACAGGTGCCCCAAACGTCACTTTACCTCCCTTTCCACTCTCTTTTTCAAGAGAGACAATGGATCTTTGCATCCATTCAGTTCCTTCGTTGGTACTTAACATGACTGCTTCATTCATGGCAGTTGCTATTTTTCATTCACTAAGCAATTATAGCATGTGTGATCACTTGTAATCAGAAAAATCAAAGTTCTGCAAGGGAGTGTCAAGAGCATCCAGGCCAGCCCTTGTTCTTAAAACAAGCAAACAGAAGCTCAGAGAAGGCAGAGATTTTCCTGAGGTCACACTGCTCATCTCAGAGTTAGTCCTGCTACCCATTCACCTGATGACTCATCAAGCCTCAGGCAGTGGTGATAAGAGCCATTCCACCAGCATCCTCTGGTACCTGTAGCACCCAGGGCAGCGCCGGCCACTCTGGAGGCCCTCTGACCCTCAGGGCCCACCAGAAATGAGGACAGATGGAAGAAATTAATGGCAGGCATTCAGGAAGCAGTCCCTTTCCAAATCAAAAGCATTCTTGCTGCTGCTGTCTAGCAACTCAGATCCTGACAATCGTTGAATGTGTTCTCCATATCCGAAGCTGACTTACTCTTTGAAATGGAAATGTGGGCGGTTTGGGTGGCGGGGTTCCTAACGTCCCGCCAGTGGCAGGACAGAGCTCATTGGCAGCGTCCTGGGCAGCCTTGACCTCTGGCCGGAGCCTCACCCTCCGTGGCCCCCTGGTGGGCTGCAAAGTCTCCAGAGCTGGGGCCTGCGCCGCCAGGACCTTGGCCTCGCTGAAGGCTGGATCTGTTTCTGATACAGTGTGGCAAATTTCTGAACCTTAGCTGCGGGCGGGCGTTTGCTCCTCGCAGAAAAAGAGCAAAGGCCCCAGGAGGCTCCAATTGATGCCAAAGTGGAACCAGCTGTTGGATCCTGCAGCGCCGGTTGGGGAAGTTCACTTCCAGGTTGTGGTTTCCAGTTGATGCAGCCCTCGTTCGGCCCCCGCCCCTCAGTGCTGTCAGAGAAGCCCCTGGAAACTGAAACTGCTGCCTCCAGGGATCCAGAGCTGGAGACCAGGCAGAGGCAGGAAGAGGGGCTAGAAACAATAGCTTCCATCTCCAGTCCCTGCTTGCTGTGTGCCTGCCGTTGGGTTAGGTGCTTTGTAAATGGTATTTCCAGTTTTTACGACAATGTAGCAACACTGGCATTCCCAGATTTAGAAACAAGGAAAAAGAGATTCAGAGAATAATAATTACCATCATCATCATTTTTCGACCTAACAGCTACTGAGCGCACACCACATGCCGTACATTCTTCAAGCATCTTACATATCATCTACCGAGTTATCGTCACATCAACCCTAGGATCCAGGTAGTATTATTGTCTCCACTTTATCCAGGAAGAAACCGAGGCTTGCGGAAGTTAGGTAACTCCTCACGCCCCTCAGCTTGAGATGCCCAGCACACAGCTGTTAGTGCCTGAGCTGGGATACAAATCCAGGTCTTTCTGACTATAAAATTAATAATAATAATAACAGCTACCATTTGTTAAGAGCTTACTATGTGCCACATACTGTGCTAATTTTTTTAACAGGTGTTACCTCATTTAATTCTCATGGCAATCCTATGCTGCGTGCCGTATTTTCCTCCTTTTACATATGAAGAAACTGAGCCTCCGTAATTAAGAGAAACAGGATCTGTCCCAGAGGGCTAGTTTTGAATCACTGTGATCTCTGCCTCCCCAGGGCTTCTCCTGGTTCATGTCCCTTGGTCTGAGTTCCCAAGCTTTCCACTCTTGGGTATGATTTTATCACATTATGGAAAACCGGGAGCCAGGCTCAAACTCAGGAGCAGGTTTCACGGTGACTGTTCTGTCATTCTTTCCAATATCGACCTTCAAAAGCCGCTGTGAAAATGCATTTGCGATTTGCAACTTGCCATGAATGCCATAAACAGTCTGTTAGTTTCAACTAGTGTTGATTTTGTAAACTATTAAGGATGAAATGAGTTTGATATTTACTAAGCTAAAAGAACATGAAGTTTATGGTTTTTAAATTGCTTTGAAGAGGCTTAGTAGAATTTTCCCTTCTATAAAGTCAGAATGAATAACACCTTTGCCAGTGTATGTTATATGTGCTCAGAGGTCCACTTCACCTCACAGAGATCCTTTAAAGCAAGATGAAATTGACACCGCTGAAAGGGAGCATAACAACTAATTGCACATCTCATCCATCAATCCACAGGTATTAACCACCCGCTGAAGGATCTATGACTACTGGACACTTTCCAGGAGCTTCCAACATGCTTAGACTTGTTTGTTAAATTTGCGTGAATATGTGATATGGATATTCATACATTCACGCAATCATTCGTTCATTTGTGAATGTTAATTAAATGCCTCTATGTACCAGGTACTACAGTAGGTGCTAGCACAAAAGGGTCTTCTAGAGTTTCCAAGTCTCAAGAGGAAGCCAGACAAGAAATGCCACTTAGAGGTCACCACTGATGCCACGGGAGCAAATGGAGGCCCCTAACCCAGGCTGGGTACAGGCGAGATCAGGCAAGCTTTCTGGAGGAAGCGGCCTCCAAACTGATAAATAAAGGACGAGGTGGGGTTGATCTAAAGAGAGAGAAGCAGGAGTTCCAAGCGGAGGGAAGAGCTTTGCAAAGGTTATGAAGGGAGGGAACTGGTATTTGCTAAGCGCTGAAAGAATGGGACAAACAACACTGTCAGGGTCTGGAGAGGGGAGCTCCCTCTGAACCTGGTGGTGCGGAGAGGTGTACTGGAGAAGACGGAGCTCAATGCAGAGTTCTCAGACACGGGTGGAGGACG